>NW_026251694.1:0-1302597 GCF_025201355.1 Halteromyces radiatus | reverse complement strand
AATTGGCACTTTCACTTTTTTTTTCCTTTTGCTTTTTTTTTTTATTTTTACTTCTTTTTAATCAATGACTCTTTTGAACATTGTAAGTTACCATTATACTTATTTTATTGATCTATATTATATATTTAAAAGTCACTCTTTACATATTATACTCACTCATACTTACTATACTTACTCTTTCTTCTTCCTCTACTCTTTCATATTATGAACTAATCTATTTTTGTTTTATTTTTTTTTTTTTTTACTCTTTTATAAAGATATAGTAGATAGATATATGAATAAAATATACAATAGGATTAATTGGAATATAACAAGTTTTCTATTGGGCAAAAGAATACCAAGTTAGGGGGAAAAGTATCTCTCGTATCCAACTCTTTATCATAGAAATTAGTTTATTGAATAGTTTAGTCTTTTAGTTATAGTGTTTTATATTATATTTTCATTTAAATAAAATCATATTTTATTATCATTTGTTTATTATATTGTCATTTCACTATTACTTATCTATTTGTCTCGATCATCATCATTATCAAAAGGAGTAATAAGAAAGAATGATATATTATTATTGTATTTTCACTAAATAATAATAATAATAAAAAAAACTATTGTAGAAACAAGATTCATATACACATCAGTATCTACTATTTCATTTCATACGTTACGTTCATCATTTTAAGCATATATATTCTCTTATTATCAACCATCATCACCACTCATGATAATAGCAAGCTGTACCTGTATACTGTTAATTGTACGTCTTCTCTCTTACGAAATAACGATGTCATTGATGACATCGTAGGATAGACCATGTACTTTATCACATAATACACTCAAAGAAACATTTTTATTAAATCATCACAGCAATAGATAGTAGCAATAGGTACATACACAAAACATCATAGCAGGATAATTTAAATAATCAAACATTTTATTTAAATAAAAGAGTATTTTTACAGAAGAAAAGAAAGGGAATAAAGAAAAAAAGTAACTAAATACCAACAATATAAAGAATATATACAATACTGGTGATAATAATGACAATGATAATAATAACAATAATAATACTAATGGAGACAGAGATGCCAATCAAGTAGAAAAACAGAATGAGACCATCAAACATGGAAGAGACCAATCAAATAAGAAGAAACAAAAAAAAAGATAAGGGACTAACCACTTAGTAAAGGATTCTGGAAGAAATACCATGACAACGAGAGACAGATGAAGGAAACGGAAAGAGAAAGACCAACCAAGTAAAAAAAGAGACTAAGAGACCACACGAACATGAGAGAGAACAGCAAAAGAGAGAGAGAAAGAGAGAGAGAGAGACACCATACCATTAGAAAAAATAATCAACCAAGTAGGAAGAAAAAAAAAAGACCTTCAAAAGTACCTGTACATACAAGTTGACCTGCCTTTGCTGTTCAGTCCAGAGTCCAACAGTAAATAAGATAAAAAAAAAAGTAAAACGATTAGTTCCTTAATCTATGTCTTACCATCATAATTGTCATTCCATCCAGCTCCAAACCATTAGAAGAGCCATAACCAGCTAAAGCTAGAGAGAAAAAAAAAAAAAAAAAAAAAGGAAAGAAAGATGAGAGAAATGAGATAGATAAAATAAGAAAGGAAAAAGAAAAGAAATGAAAACTCAGTTAGATAAAATAAGAAATGAAATTATGAGTTGGCTGAATTAAAGTATCTCTCAAAGCAATCACGTATCTTTTCTTTTCTTTCTTTTCAATAAAGAAGATTTAGACTATATAGACAATAATATCTAAAAGATCAATAAAATAAAAGAAGAAATATATTAGTATCATTTCCTTTTTTCATCTATTATTTTTTTTAGACTTATCATTTTGCACCATTGACCGTTTTATATCACCGTTTTGTTTGACTAAAGGTTAATATAAAGTAATGATGATCATTCGAGATTTGATCGCATAAACAACAGTCATTGTATCTACAGATAAAATCGACCAAAAAACAATACTCCATCACTGTTATTCTTATATATATATATATATATCCATTGTTACCTTGCGTATATCATCTGACAGCGATACCGTATCAATCCCCATACAATAAAAGGAAGGATCTGAAAAAAAAAAAAAGAGAAAGAAGCAAGTGATTGTATGTAATATTGATTGATCATCTTTTTCTTTCCTGACAACTTACTAATTTGATTGTATAGGCGACAATCATAGTATCTACGAATAAAAATAAACCAAATGAATAGCAATCCGTTACTTTTTTTATTTTATACATGTTACCTTGTCAACAACAATGGATGTTTTGTATCATATCATAATTGAATGTCATCATCATCATGAGTTCGAAGAGGAAGAAGGGTTGCCACTAGCAGTACATCTGACATTTTAAGACCATCAAGGAAGGTAGCTTGTTCCGGTTTTAATAGATACGCTCCACTGACCAGTTATGATATTATCCCCTAATTCTTTCCAAACCATACCGCAATTGGCAGGACTTCCAAGGACTCCAGCATGAAACAACACGACCTACAGGCGATATACTGTATTCCCTGCATGTTGCCTTCTAGTCTCCACCTACTTGAGCACTAGATCCAGCCTCTAGATTCATAAATGATCCTAGACACCAGTCATCCTCGACCAAGTCCAATGCCTGTCAGATAAACAAAGGCCATCACGCCATGATCTTGAGTATCACCAAAAGCTAAGTATAAAGTGATGATGACCATTCGACGTTTGATTGTATAGACGACAATCATGATACCTACAAATTAAAAAAAAAACCAAATGAGTAGCAATCTGGTACTCTTTTTTTTCTTTTATACATGTTACCTTGTCAACAACAATGAATGTCTTGCATCATCTTGATTGTATAGGCGACAATTATGGCATCTAAAAATAGAATCAATAAAACGAGTACTAGTTCATCACCGTTATTCTCTCTTTTTTTAATGTATGGATTACCTTAGTTACATGATTCACAAGTGTTGATGTATCAACCATAAAGGTCAAACCAATGGAAGAACCAAGGACAATTTACAAATAGTATAGGCGAAACCGAAGCTATTGATTTTTGTTGAAAGGAATGGAGAGTACCACAAGACGAAGGGATAATAGTCCAAGGTCATGGGAGAAAACAATAAGTGGAAGACATCATACCAAGTGGGAGGGACAAAAAAAAAAGAAAGACAAGGACCAACCAAGTAGAAAAGAGATTTCGAAGGAAACACCATGACAATGAGAGACAAGCGAGAGAAATGGAAAGAGGGAGAGAGAGACCAACCAAGTAAAAAAGAGAAGAAGAGACCACACAAACTCGAGAGATAACAACAAGAGAGTGAGAGACACACTATACCATTAGAGTAATGATCTTGAAGAAACCAACATCATAGGAGAGAATAACCAACCAAGTAGGAAGAAATGAAAAAAGATCTTCAAAAGTACCTGTAACACAAGTTGACTTGCATTTGGTGCTCCGTCCAGAGTCTAATGGTAAAAAAGATAAAAAAAAAAATAAAACGATTAGCTCCTTAATCTATGTCTTACCTTCATAATTGTCATTCCAACCAGTTCCAAACCATTAGAAGAGTCATAACCAGGTAAAGCTAGAGAGAAAAAAAAAAAAAAAAGAAGGAAAGAAAGACGAGAGAAGGAAGGAAAAAGAAAAGAAAAGATACGTGATTGCTTTGAAAGATACCTCAATTCAGCCAACTCATAAACTCATTTCAATAAAGAAGATTTGACATTTATTATTTTTTTTAGACTTATCTTTTTACACCATTGTCTTGTTTTGTATCATCGTTTCGTTTGACCAAAACCGAGAAGAAAAGAGATCTTGACAATTGGAAAAACCAGAAGAGTCATGAATTAACATAAAACAAGTAAGTAATTATATTTTATACTGTCTTTTTGTTATTTTATTTTATTTTATTTATTTTCTAAATTGACAATTGTAGAATAAGACGCCATTACTGTCATTGTATTTTATATGTTACCTGTCATTATTCCAATATGGAGACGCGAACAAAGTGCGGAGAGTGAATAAAAAAAGTGTGGAGAAATGGAAAGAGAAAGAAAGAAAAGAAAAATGTGGGGAAACGAAATAAATAATAAAAAAAAAAGAAAGCAAAAGTCCGAATAGATAAAAGTGATGTACCAAAAGTAGCAAACTAAAGAGAAAGAATATATTGTAATGTGATAATGAATGTACAATTAAAAAAGTAGATTAGTTTTTTGACATTGAAAGGAAAATGTCAAAAACTAATCTACTTTTCCTTTCACTGTTGATAATACATTTAGATCGAGTCGAATACAATATATAGCAAAAAAGGGAAAAAAACGACAAAATATATGAAAAAGAGAATTAATATGATTCCATATTGTTTCTTGTTTTTCATATTATTGTTCGAAAGTCTTTAAACTTGATTCTCTTTGCTTGGATTCAGCTGTCATTTAATTTATTTAAGGAACCAGGTACAGAAATGCATTGATGACTGTTCGAGAAAAGTAATAATTATGATTTTATTAAAGAAAAAGAATATAAATACATATAATTGATATACTAAGTACCTTTCTAAACTACAAGTAAAAAGAATCACTAACGATTCATAAGCCAGAATAAAAAAAAAAAAAGGATAAGGAAGATACTTCTAATTGATTGTGTAATCCAATCCAGTTGAATCCTATAATATATCCTGTTCATCCACGTTGTCTACACCTTATGACAATAGCATGTATTCATTTCGTTTCATTCTGTGATCCTATTGTATATATATCTATTCCTCTGATTCAGATGTATAGCCACTTCGCGTAATTATCCTATTGATACTATATTTAAATGATTAAGTTTTAGTGTATATAGATTTCTTTCAGACATATATTCAGTGATGGTGATTGCCAATGATAACAAGTATGAAGTATGAGAAGAAAAAAGAACGGTAATTCTAGATGGATGGATGTTGTAGTAAAAAGATCAAGGTCAGGAGAATGTATATAATATAAAAAAAAGGAAGGAGGTTAGAAAGAAAAAGAAGAAAAGCGCTTGTTTTTGAAACTTACCTTTAATAAGAGTAAATATTTGTAAAAACCACATAGATAACATGAGTAGGATATAGTAATGAAGTTGGAATGTATAAAAAAAAAGAAAGAAAGAAAGAAAGAAAGAAAGAAAAAAGAAAAAGAATTATTTTATATCTCTACCTGATCGGAGCCAGTTTAAAAAATCATGCAAATCAAATCTACCAATCATAAGGAATCACATAGGTTCAAGTTTCTTTTTTTTTTTGAATTGATTTTTTTTTATTATTGATTATAGTAACATCATAATGATGATGATGATGATGATGATATATTAGAATAAACACTTTCAAATGAATGATTTTATCACTTATTTCTTATTCCTTGTATTCATTGAAAATTGAATAATCATGATAGTTGAAGAAAGATCACAAAAGAAAAAGGAATATCAAACATATAGGTTAAATCAATTTGAATAACTTCTTATTAATCTGATGGAACATCAATTACATTCATTTAGAATAATAAATCAGTTTAAATACGAGAAATTGATTATCTGATAATAACAAAATAATAAAGTAATGAATATAAATTATGAAAAGCGGTAGTTGAACATCCAAAAAAGGAAAGGCTCAATTCATGAGATTATATAAAATAGACCTCACATTTTTTTATTTTCTCACATTCTTCTTCTTCTTCTTCTTCTTCTTTATCACTACTTTATAAACTTCTTTTTTTTTTATTTTGTATAAAAAGTAAGTAAAGATATAATAAAAGGTACTTCATATACTTGTTAACTAAACTCTCTCTTTTTATCTTGTTATAGAAATACCGTCTCTTGACTCTTCTTTGCAAACTGAATCCTCAATATATCTTCAATAGATCATGAAACCATAGCAATGGGACTATAACTATCAAAGGTACTACTATGATTCCAAAAAAAAGAAATAGTAAAGTAGTAAGTGATTTAGGTATGGTTGCTGATTCTTTTTTTTTTCTTTTTTTTTATTTCTCAGTAGTTTACCAATATAATGCCAAAGGAAAGGCTATTGGACATGTCTGTCAATTATAGTTATCAGTAAAAATAGAGCGTGGGCAGGGATATTATCTTCGAAGGTAAGACATAAAATGAGATAATGAAGGATTTGTCAATCAAGGTGTCTCATTTTTCTTTTTCTTTTTCTTTTTCTTTTTTTTTCCTTCGATGATGGATAGTGTAACAAACACAAGTTTAGCTGCTTATATGTTACTCTGTTCTCTATAAAGGCATCCTTTTTATTCAAGATGGTTTAAATTCTCATCAACCTCGTTATTCTCGTGGAAATTAATATCGGCATCATTACTATCGTTGTCAGCCATCAAATACTATTAGTACAAGTGCCAACTGGAGTAGAGCATCTATTTCACCATATCAACCATCAACATTTATTTATTAAATCGATAGGTAGTCATGATACATCGTCCATCAGTCTTATTATGTTACGATCATTCAAGTGTTATGATCATTTTCAAGTATGGTCAATTACTATATTCAAAGTAAGATACAGAAAAACGAAATGAAAACCAATATTTACAATATGATTCTCATTATTCTTTTTTTTTTTTTTTTTTTTTACATATATATGTATATTATTTTGCTATCATTATCAAGCTCCTGGGCATATGGTCACAGAATCAATCGGAACGGATACAGAAAAAGGATGAAAACGCAATGGTAGACCACTATGTTATTGGAATGAATAAAGTGTACTACAGGTACAGACTGAAAAGGGAAATCAATTTGTTGTGCAAATGGACGATATTCTTCTATAGTTTCTTTCATTGATAGTCTTAGTCTTTTTATATTCCTTTTCTATCATATTCTTCAATAAAGTTACATTATCATTTTAGCTGTATATACAACAATCAATCATCATCTTATTTTCATCATTTAATTTCTTAATATAATCCAATCTACTCATTATCAGTTGTAATGAAGTACAATCAATGTCAATCAGCACGGGTCATCATTACCATTGACTGCTGCACTCCTTTGACCCCAGTAATTTGGAATTGGAGATCAGCTGCGATAGAGGGCACTTGTCATCATGTCAGTGGCACGTCGTACACGTTTGTGGGATCCGAGGAAAAAAAAAATTTTTGAAGGCAACAGAATTATCAAATGATTGTATTTATTATCAAAATTAAAACTAAAATGACAAATAAAGAACTTTTTCTAGGGTAATAAATAATAATAATAATAAAGTAAATAATAATAAAGTAAATAATAAAACTACAGTAAAATGATGAAAAGGGGGAATCTTTAATCAAGTCAAAAAGAATAGACAACATAATCAAACAAAAGAGAGAGAAACAACTACGATAGATCAACTAGGTAGAGAAAGGGATGAAAATCACATGTATTCCTTTTCAGAGAGTTCCAATTTGGTGGGAGTAGCATCATCTTCAAGACGACCACCAATGATGACTTCAGCACCTTCTCCATGTTGCAAATTGTCGATTTCTTCGACAGTGACATCAGGAACAGTAAAGCACACCACATAGGCTAACAGGATACCAACGACGTTGACAACAAAGACAATGATGAGTTGAGTCATAAAGGGAACTCTGGTAGCATCCAATTGAGAAGCAACGGCAGCAAATGCATTTTGAATAGTCTTGTAGAATCCACCATAACGAGCAGCACGTTCAGTATCATTTGTCATGGTACCCATTAACCAGTAAACAAAACCTTGATAAATAGAATCCATAAAACCGAAGAAAGCGTATTCGATAGCCATACCTGCATAACCAGGAGAGTAAACATCAGTTTTGAGAGGAGTGGGGAGATCTCTAGCAGATTCAAAGGTAAAGTTGCGTTGAACAAAGATAGCACCAATCCAAAGAGCAACCACAGTAATAAGGACGATGGTATTACCAGTGATGGCACGTCTACGACGACCACCCAAAGACTTTAAATCAAGCAACCAACCGAAGAAACCACCACCGATGATTTGGAAGAGCCAATAGAGTAAGTTGTTGAGAGAACGAGCACGTAAATTGAAATAACCACCACCGTTGTAAACTTGGAATTGATAGGTATAGAACCAATTGGAACCAGCAAACAAGGGAATCAAGATCAACATACGCCAGTTGGTAAATAGCTTGAGCACTTCAATGAATTCACGTTTCCAGTTGGAGAATTTATGCAAAGAGACATGTGTACCATCATTACGAATGACTTTATTGGGAGGAGTCAAAAGAAGAGCTAAACAAGCACCAAAAGCCATCAAAACCATAAAACCAATATAAGTACCCGTGTTGACATTGCTGGTGGTAGTGTTATGCCAATTGTTACCAAGAGGAATGGCCGCACCAATAGTAGCACCTCTAATAAAAAAAAAAAAAAAAAAGAAGATTAATATAAGAAAAGTAAATAAATAAATAGAAGGAAAAAAAAAACTTACAAATTGAAGATCATCCAAAAGATAGAGAAAGCTTTACCCTTTTCAGATTCATTAGGATAAGACATCATAATACCAGCTTGAGCAGTCCATAAGAAACCAGCGCCAATACCGAGAATAGCACCAGCCACAATAGTGAATGCATCACTATCTGTTAAGAAAGAGCCAACATAGAGAACATAACAAAGAGCAGCAGGAATAATGACACGATGACCAAAGATATTGTAAATAGGAGCACCAAGTAAAGAACATACAGTAAAAGTGACAGATAAGGCTGTTTGGGCATTATTGACGGCGACCGTGGATGATTTGCCCCCACCACCCATACCAGACAATGCGTTGAACATACCTAATAATAATATTAAATTAGTTTTTGCTAAAAAAAAAAAGATATGAATAGAAAAAAAAAAAAGAGCACTTACCAGGGCAACAGAAACAGATAAAACCAACCAAAAAAATTTGGAAAGTAGGACTATTATAACGGAATGGTAACTTGAATCCCATTGTATAAATGAATGAAATAGATTATAGTATTGTGTAAGTTTTTAATGTATTGATAGAAAAAAAATAAAAAAAAAAAGAATAAATAGGGATTAAATAATAATAAGAATAAAAGATAAAGAGAAAAGAAAGTAAAAGGAACAAGAAAAAAAAAAAAGAAATTTTTTATAATTGGATAAGCGGAATATGAATATGTTTCCACCCAAAAAAGTGTACAGGCTTGATCCAAGAATTTCCTTTTTCTCGCGTTACCCAGTCATTTTCGTTCCATTCCAGGGTCTTTTTTTTTTTTTAAAAAAAAAAAATGGCTTTTCTTTTTTTTTGTGTTGCCACCAATAATCATCGTCTTTTTTTTTTTTTTTTTTTGTTTCTCTTTTGAAAGAAGACTTCCCACGCTTTACTCAACCCTGATGATTACGTTATTACCTTTATTTATTTCTTTTTGTAGAACATCCTGTCAAAAAAAAAAAAGACATATCCTTTTTGATATTTCTTTGATACCTTTTGACATATATATATATAATATGTAAGTGTAATTTAGACTATATTGAAAATATTAAGATGATGAGAAAAAAAATAAGTGATACAGTAAGCGGCGAGTTAAATCAAATAATAAAAAAGGTTCTGTTTTTGTAATGGGAACTGAAAACAGTCGGATCACTGAATGGAAAAAAGAAAAAAAAAAACTTTCTTTTTTTTTTTTTTCCTGATGTCTCATTTGTTGATAAATTAAGAAAAGCACAACTTTAAATTTCCATTTTTAGGAATAGAAAAGGTGTTTACGATTATACCTTATTTCTTTTTTTCTCATGCTCATCTACTTTCATTTAACTCTATCTATAGAATAGGAACTTTTAGTTTATATATAAAAATGGACCCTGTTAAAAAAAAAAAAAGAAAGATGATGATGATGATGTTTGTTCCTTTTTTTTTTTTTTTTTTTTTTTTTTTTTTTTTTTTTTTTTTTTTTTTTTACAAAATTTTGGTTATTCATCCTCAGATGATATTCCGAGGTTGCCTTTTTATATGCTGTCTTTTTGAATTTTAACTACAGTGAATGCCCCTCTTTTTTTTTGAATACAAATATAGATTTCCAGTGTGGGGAGATTATTGAAATGGGGAAGAGGGGTCTGACTGAGATTAAAATCTTGACAACAACATTTAAGGTTATTATACAAATGTATTACGATGACAAACAATCCACTTGTTCAAAAAGGTTTTTTCAATACCCTGACTTTCAACGTTAGGTTTGTTCCATCTGAATGTGGACCCTGATGATTTTGTTCTATTTCCTAATCAAATCATCCCATTCTTTTTTCTTTTTTTTACACAAGGGATCTGTCAGGGTGCTCACTTTGTTTTTTTTTTTCTCACCGTTTTTTTTTTTTTTTTTTTTGATTTTCTAATAATACCAAAGAAAGAGAAAGTCAATGATTTTTTATCATGTTTCCAATGTGGATGATAGAATATTTGGAATGATCTAAACTCTATGGATTGATTTGGAACGAAAGAGTGAATATATCATTAGTATTTTTTTCATTATTCTGCTTGGGTTCATCCAATTCTTTTTTTTTTTTTTTTTTTTTGTTTTGGACTTCATTATCACTGATTGGCTCGATCAGTTTTTTTTTTATTCGTTAAAGATCTTTCCATTTTTGTTTCTTATTTTATTCGTATGCTTTTTGCAGAACGATGTGAAAACTAAGGTGATAACAGGTGAGGATGATGATGATGAATGATGATGATGATGATGAATGATGAATGATGAATGATGAAGGATGATGATGATGAATGATGATGATGATGATGATGATGATGATGATGATGATGATGAATGATGAATGATGAATGATGAATGATGAATGATGAATGATGAATGATGAATGATGAATGATGAATGATGAATGATGAATGATGATGATGATTGAATGATAATGATGTGCGGTGGATGATAATGATATAGTTAATAATTTTTTGATGGAAATAACTCACCTTTCAAAAACTTGAATGGATCTAAAAAGATGTGATTGGCCAGTTGTGAAATATCGGATTTGAAAAGACTGCGCGTCCTTATTTTCTTTTTTTACCTTTTTTTTTTTTTTTTTTTTTCATAAATGCGATAGGAGTTTCAATGATCTTTTCTTTCTCTTTTCTTCCCTTGCCTTCAACTTCCTATTGACATCTTCTGAAGGCAACTTCTCTTACTCAACATTAAGCGACGTTCAGAGAACAATCTGAATAATATTAATAAGGTAAATATGAAATTATCAAAAATACAAAGGGGAAAGTACAATAATAAAGATATAGCGAGCAATTGTGCGATAATCTAAAGGCGCAGTAATGAAATATGATGATATTAATTACGTTCTGAATATTTTAGAAACACAATGATGGGAAACAAAAGCCATTCTTAATGCAACCGGATAGTGACGATGACTTCGAAGACCCACCCACACAAATTATCAAAGGAAATAAAATTTTTTATTGGTTCAAGAAAAAACCGAAGGTACAGGATGAAGAGAATTCATTTGAAAACAAGACCTCGTCTGATGCAAAGAAGTCAAATGAAACCAAGAACTTCTCTGATGCAAAAAATTCAACTGGAAACAAGACCTCGTCTGATGCAAAGAACGCCACTGGAAGCAAAACCTCCTCTGATGCAAAGAATTCAACCGGAAACAAGACATCCTCTGAAGAATGGAAAGACATCACTGTCGCCAACATTAGCGATAATGAACGACATATTCTCATATCGTTCTTTGACTTCAACAATCCTTTCATATATTATTTTATTGGATTTGGGGCTGGCGACGCCTTTCATTCAGACAATGGAAAGACTTTTGTTGGCTTCATGCTACGGGCAACCGATTTCGTGTTTCTATACAAATTACTGGAAAAGGCGGGTGTTTCAGTAGTGGATCTCAAGTATGTGTCGCTGCATAGCTTTAACTCTTGATACTAATGCCTTTTTCTTTTTCCTCTTCTTAGATTCTATGCTAATGACAAAATATCTACTGTCTACAAAGCGGCTTATTTAGGGGTGGTAAAGTGGACAATGACGCGTGAACTCTTTGGTAATAAGTGGGACAGCTTAGGATTGCCCTCCTCAAGAATAAATCGGGTTGTACAAAAAAAAATCGATAATCTGATCACAGCAGTGGACAAGGAAACATTCACTTATCATCTACTCCTACTGATTCTTGGATACATTACTGCCGATGGCTCTGTTACAACAGCGTTCTACAAGAAAGATGACGGTCATGGTGTTCGTATTCAAACTGTAAAGCTTATTGGTACAGACGAAGCATGGTTCGACTATCTTATGGCTGGGTTTATGGACGAGCGTGTTGGTGGTGTCGCATACAAGTCAAAACAAACAAAACAAGGCAAACGCAAGGACGGTATGGATCACAATGATTTATATACTATGGTGATCAGTAGTCAATCTTACGGTTTATTGCTGGCAACGTTGGATCGAAGGGTAAAAGAACAGATACCGGTACATCTCAAGCTTAAGTTTCTTCATTGTCTGTTGAAAAAAGGTGTTGGTGACATCGGCCTTGCAAACCTTAGTCGTGGAAATCGACTCGCATTTGGAGAATTCGTTGATTTTAATGATGGTATCTCTTGTGTTATCGGACAGTAAGTAACGTTTTGAGGGGGGAAGTGGAAACAATCAAATTATTCACTATTTTTTTAATTGGATAGAGATCTCTACAGTTTGAACATGTTCGCAGTAAATGACATACTGACATCATGCGGGATGGAGAACGTAACAACAAACGACGACATCAAAATTGAGGAACTTATCAGACATGCTCAAAATTTCACACCACCAAACGACGATAAACTTGGTGGAAATTCCGTTAAGTACTTTCAAACGGTTATGAAACGACAACTCACTGCCGATATTAGACATCCACAAAGCCCAACATTCGGACCAGTAATCAAAATGAAAATGATTATATATTCTCATGTGTTGTGGATAACGCTGTACTAACATTCATTTCTTCTTTATAGATCTTCTACCGCTGTGATATATGTAACTTGATCTTTTATACATCCAGCAATCTCAAGAGACACAAGATGACCCACCAAACAAAAGTATGCAATAGAATAATGCGATGGAATACATACTACTATAAAATTCACACATTTTTAAATGATTTTGCTGGGATTAGATGTTCAAGTGTGAAAGATGTGGCAAGCTCCTTGGTACGAATTGCAACCTCCAAAGACATATGGAGACTCATGACGTAAGTGGAAAAGCAAAAGAAAAATGTTTTGTTCATTATTAATTCTTTCTTCTCATAGAACACCACCTACAAGTGTCCGATAGACGGTTGCTCCAAGATATTCAAAAATTCAAAAAGTATTCGACGACACGTCAGAAACATACATGAAAAGAAGGTAAGATTTTGTACCCTCCTCCTCTTACATTTGACTGTACTACAACTTTCTTTTTTCTTGGTATGTAGTAAAAGAAACAATATCCCTGTCCACAACTGCAAACGTATCCTCACAAGTCGTAGAAGTCTAGATTATCATCTCAAGTCGTCACGCGCACATGTAAAAAAAAAAAAAAAAAAAAAAAAAAAAAAGGAAAAATGTATCTACACCTTTCCGAGCACTAATTGAATACAATTTCTTTGTTAGAACCCTATCCAAGAAACCTAGAAATGAATGATTGATTTTTTCTTTCATCACTTCTATTTTCTTTTGCTATTTATGTTATCTTTTCAGCACTTTTATTTATACTTTTTATGTCTGATTTACTCTTTCGTGAAATAAAATATCTTTATCTTTTCTCTTCTCTATTTCTGCTTTTGGAAGTCTATCTTCCATATAGACTGACATACTACGTTCATCAAATAGAAATTGTATATGATGATTATCGACAAACGCTATTGCGTTCCCAGGGTCTACTCATGCTGAACAACAATGCAGTATTAAGAAAAATGTTTCGCTCCTGTAAGTATCATCGAAAGAAAACTTGTTCGAGTTCGCCTACTCTGACATATCCTCTTTTTTTTAGATCTGCTTATTATCAGTGCTCACAAAAAGATGTTTATTCTTATGTATTGGTTTAGTGTGTTTCTACTTGGTAGAAACGTTTCTAGGTTGTGGGTAAGCTGGCGGTCAGATTTTCCTTACCAAAAGCGACATCATTCCTTATCTCTTTCCCCTCCTCTCCCTCTTTTTTTTTTTTTTTTTTTTTTTTGATTTTCTAATAATACCAAAGAAAGAGAAAGTCAATGATTTTTTATCATGTTTCCAATGTGGATGATAGAATATTTGGAATGATCTAAACTCTATGGATTGATTTGGAACGAAAGAGTGAATATATCATTAGTATTTTTCTCATTATTCTGCTTAGGTTCATCCAATTCTTTTTTTTTTTTTTTTTTTTTTTGTTTTGGACTTCATTATCACTGATTGGCTCGATCAGTTTTTTTTATTCGTTAAAGATCTTTCCATTTTTGTTTCTTATTTTATTCGTATGCTGTTTGCAGAACGATGTGAAAAATAGGGGGATAACAGGTGAGGATGATGATGAATGATGATGATGATGACGATGAATGATGAAGGATGACAATGATGAATGATGAGGATGATGAGGATGATGATGATGAATGATGAATGATGAATGATGAATGATGAATGATGAATGATGAATGATGAATGATGAATGATGAATGATGAATGATGAATGATGAATGATGAATGATGAATGATGAATGATGAATGATGAATGATGAATGATGAATGATGAATGATGAATGATGAATGATGAATGATGAATGATGAATGATGAATGATGAATGATGAATGATGAATGATGAATGATGAATGATGATGAATGATGAATGATGAATGATGAATGATGAATGATGAATGATGATGATGATGATGATGATGATGAATGATGATGATGATGAATGATGATGATGATTGAATGATAATGATGTGCGGTGGATGATAATGATATTGTTAATAATTTTTTGATGGAAATAACTCACCTTTCAAAAACTTGAATGGATCTAAAAAGATGTGATTGGCCAGTTGTTGAAATATCGGATTTGAAAAGACTGCGCTTATTTTCTTTTTTTTTTTTTCCTCTTTTTTTTTTTTTTTTTTTTTTGCTTTTCAGTAATGAATCCCATATACCATTCTAAACTTTTATCATTTATAAAGCAAGAAAGTGAATCTATTCGTTTATCTTATAATGGCACAACTGAATTGACTACCGATGAAAAGCGTGAATTATTGATTCAGTGGTTAGAAAATGATCCTCGTTTTCTTTTAGATCAAATTGGGTCCTTTCTACCTCAAGATCTAGCCAGTTGTTTAGACAGTGGTAAATAAAGTATTTGACATGTATCACACTTTTTATAAACACCTTTTTCTTTTTTTGGTAGATATACGACAAGAACAACAAGAAAACGACAAAGCAAGTGAAGGACAATCAGTAAACAATACAAGGATAATTTCTGCAGCCACTCGACACAATCGACGTTATCATTATCTTGTGCATCATTTACGACCTTCTGGTTACTTTTCTGAACATGCCATTCAATTACGAGCACCCTCTTTATACGAAGAATACATTGGTCAATATATCCCTGACGAAGAACGCTATGCACCATTTGAAGATGATATGACTTTGGTTGATCGAGTATATCATAGTATGGATCGACGGTATGTACAAGATCAATGGGAACGAAAGAAGCGATCAGAAGAAGAACAGTATGAAGAACAAGATGACGACGACGAACCAACTCCATTGACAGAACATCCTACGAATCGATTAGAAGAAGCAAGACAACAACAAAAAGAAGAATTAATTCGATTACTTGAAGAACAATGGATGGATGGTCTGGATGATCAGTTTGATTATACAGTGGTAGATAATGACGATACATATGATGACCTAGGACAACAAAATCAAGATTTACAAGATCGATACTTTGATGAAGAAGTAGAAGAGAACCAAGGCGGTCCAAACAATGATACTGGTATCCTAGATTATTAGTCCCCTTCATTATTGTATTATATCCTCTCTATGTATATACCCTGTTTATTTTGAATAAAACATTTTGCCTATTTATTCTTACTTTTTGTTTTTTTTTAAAAAAAAAAAAAAAAAGGAAAAAAAAAGACTTCCTGATGATGCTACAGTTTATATGAGTATTCGCGTCTGTAGTCCCAAAATACTTTTTTTTTCTAATATCTCGATCATCAATCAAGCAATTATTCAACCATAAATCAATGACTATTTTCCATTATCAACCAACGCGTTATCAAATAAAAAAAAAAACAAGACATAATTTAGAAATGGATAACCTACTCTATTCCTCTGTTTCAAATCAGATGATCAAACTAAATAAGATGAGAAGAAAAAAAAAGAATCTTTATCATGGAAAAGATATAATAATAATAAAATAAAATAAAAAAGACTAAACTAGACTAAACTAATTTGATTCTAAAGTTCATTCCCAATCATCATCATCTTCTTCTTCATCATCGCTTTGCATTGCTGTTTGTCGTTGTTTCAGTACAGCAGCTAAACTAGAAGCTAAACCACCATTAGATGCATCATCATTGCTTGTTGTTGCTGCTGCTGCTGTTCCTGCCAAAGCTGTTCCACCCACTGCTGCTGCTGAGGCTGCTGCCATACCATTATTTGTTGATCCTTGACGAAGTTGTCCTCCCTTTTTGAGTGTTCCAAACCCACCAGTTGCACGAATAGATGCCATGAGATTTGCTCGTCCATCTGAAGAAGGAGGAAGAGTGGTATTACTAGAAGGAATTGCTGGAGCTGGAGGTGGCGGAGGAGGTGGGCAATTTGATGGTGGTAAAGGTGTCGTTCGAGTTGATTGATTCATCATTGGTGGCGGTGGTGGAGGTGGAGGAGGAGAAGGTGCTTCACCAATATTACCAGTAATTGAAGGTGATTGAGATTGACGTACACCACGTTGAGGGATAGGTGGAAAGGCTGATCGAGGAGGTGGTGGTGGAGGAGGAGGAGATGATGTTGGTTGTTGTTGTTGTTGTTGTTGTTGTAAAGTAGAACCAAGTGTTTTTTTTCTTGGAGGTGGTGGTGGTGGTGGAGGACGACGACCTATAAATATAAATAAATATATATAAAAGAAAATGAATGAATGAATTTTCGACTTTACAGTGATATTACCTGTTTTTGTTGAAGGTAAAGGTGGAGGAGTAGGTGCGGGAGAGGAAGGTATAGATCTTGAAGGAGGAGCAGGAGGAGGAGGAGGAGGATTATTGGTATGTTGATTTAAGAATTGGTGAATAAAATCTTGATTTTGATTGATTTCTTCAGGTGTGATACCAAGAGCCTTGAGTTGTTCAATAATACTATTTTGTTCTGGATCATTGTTTTCAATAGTAAAACCTTTTTCTGTTGTATAACCAATATGTCCCAAATGACGAAAATCGGATGGTTTACCAATATGATTCTTATCAATATGACTTTTGCGTGAAGAAATTTTCCATTGTGTGCCATGACTATTGCCAGATTCATCTAGTTTACATAAAATAATAATTTCTATTTTAGATAACATTACTCATCATTATTCTTTACGTTATACCTTTTAATCGAATTGAATCTCTATTGATCACCTTTTTATAGAATACGTCAGCTTCACCTTGATCCACAAATTCTAAACCTGCCAGATAATCCTAATTATAATCATTGATAAAAAAAAAAAAATGTATGAGAATAAAAAAAAAAAACAGAGGAATAAAAGTTAAAACTTACATCAGTATCAAATGTATGGAAAAATGGTTTATCTTTATTGTATTCAAATCCTTCATATAACTCTTGTTCCCAGATCACTCCAGTCTGATTCTATTAAAATAAAAAAAAATTAAGACGTGTTCCTTATATATCAAGTTATGACTTACTTCCATATCAACAATACGAATAAAAAAGGCATTTTGTTTCTTTTTATCTTTACAAAAAGTGGCAGCACCCCATCGTTGTGAATAAGTCCAATTGTTACTATGTGGTAAAGCAATGTATAACCGAGCTACGGCTGAAGTAACGATTTTCTAATTAAATAATAAAAAAGAAATCAATGAGTTTTTGATGAAAAAGAATCAAATACAAAAAAAAAAAAAAAGGAAAAAATAAAAGTAACATATTACATACACAAGTTGGTAGAGCTTTACGAACTATATTTTTGTCTTCAGTAGTAGGGAGTGTCACAGATGGCATCTAAAAAAAAAGTATAAAGAAGAAAAAAAAAAAAAAATAAAAAAAAAGATGCGAGCTTTGAGTATAGGTTTGAGATTTCAGTTTCCGACTAGGTCAGTAGAGGATTATTGTAACAAGGGAAAGCTGAGCACGATGTATCATAAAAACATGTGGTAATTTCCTGGAAAAAGAAGCTCATCATTATAACATAACTTTGATTTTTCAAGTATATAATAATTCAAGTATTTTTTATATATTTAATTCTACCAACCTCAAAAACATCTCAAGTAGTGAAATTTAAAATCTTTTTTTTTTTTTTTTTTAGATATATATTTTTTGATTCTCCCCCTTTATTTTTTTTTTCTTTTTCTTTTTTTCTTTTTTTCTTTTCTCACTCTCTCTCTCTTTTTCTTTCACTTGATTCCATCATATCCATAATGGCAACTCGTGAAGAACCACAACTTCCACCTGTATCCCTTACTGATCTAAAATTACAAAACCTGTCACTTAATGAATCTTCTACTTCTTTATCTTCTCATCCTTCTACTACAAGTGATAAACAACAACGTTATTCAGATTCAACTATTACTCGAAAACCTGATGCAATAGACGAACAAATTGAATCTCCTTCGACAACATCTTCAAATGGAACTAAACCTACTCAATCTTCTTCAACCACTACCTCGACAACTTTAACTGATCCTTCTCATCTTCAACGTGGTTCTTCTATGGCTGCTTCTATGACTCCTGTCATGCCTCCATCTCAAAATAATAATGGTTATACTTATCGTCCAGGTCCTTCTCCTCTTCCTCCTCAAGCTTATTATGAACAACAACAACATCCTCCTCCTCCTCCTCCTCCTTCAATGAATGGTGGTGGCAATAAATATTATTATGTTCCAGCTCCTACACCACGTCCTCAGTATGCTCCTTCACCTCATATGGGTTATCAGCAATCACCTTATGGAAGACCTATACCACCACCAACTCCACAAATGATGATGTCTCAACCATATTCTATGCCTCCTCCTCCTCCACCACAACAACAACAACCTGTTATTGACAACAATTATATGCCAGATAGTTCAGTTTTAGCTGCAAGTCAAGCTGGAAGACGTCCTCCTTCAAGTCCATTTCCACCACCAACTATGGAAAACCTACAACGTTTTCGAGCTGAAGCCCAAGCATCCAACGATCCTAAAAAAATGCTCGATTTAGCCAAATATATGATGGAGGTGGTTACTGTGGTTTATGCTGCCAATGAATCGAAGGATCCCAAACGAGCTCGCAAGATTAAAGAAGCATTGACAACTGAAGCACAAAAGATCGTCAAAAAACTTACAACCAGCGGTAGTGGTCTAGGCAAATCAGGTGGATATCCAGAAGCTCTTTTTTATTTGGCGGATTGTTATGGTAGTGGCAAACTTGGTTTGGTAGTCGATGTGGACAAAGCATTCTCTCTCTATTTACAAGGTTCCAAACAAAGTCATCCAGCATGTACCTATCGTGTGGCAGTATGTTACGAAGTAGGTGCAGGGACCAAGAAGGATAATGCTCATGCTATTCAATTCTTTCGCAAAGCAGCCAATTTAGGTGATGGACGAGCCATGTACAAACTTAGTATGATTCTTTTACGTGGTACACTTGGACAACCTAGAAATCCTCGGGAAGGTATGAGTTGGTTAGAACGTGCGGCAACTCAGGCAGATGAAGATCATCCTCAACCTATTCATGATCTTGGTGTGGCTTTTGAAAAAGAAGGTATTCCATCAGTGATTCCTGATCCAAACTATGCTCGTGATTTATTTACGCGTGCTGCTCTATATGGTTATGCTCCCTCTCAGTTCAAGCTTGGTTTGGCGTATGAAAATGGATTTCTTCATTGTCCTATTGACCCTCGACGATCAATTGCATGGTATAGTAAGGCAGCTGAACAAGGTGATTTGGAATCTGAATTGGCATTATCTGGTTGGTATTTGACAGGGGCTGAAGGTGTTTTACAACAAAGTGATGCTGAAGCTTACCTTTGGGCTCGGAAGGCTGCGGATCGTGGTTATGCCAAGGCGGAATATGCGGTAGGCTACTATACAGAAACAGGTGTTGGTGTCAAACAAAGTTTAGATGATGCAAGAAAATGGTATATGCGTGCAGCTGCTCAAAATAATCGACGTGCCATGCAACGACTCGCTGAACTCAAAAAACATGGAAATATGCAACAACGAAGGAAACATACCCGCGAAAATGGTGTTGGTCCCAACAACGAAAAGGATTCGGATTGCAGCATTATGTAGATTTTTTTTTTATTATATATATATATTACTCTTTATTTTTATACTATTTTATTCATTATTCTCTAGTCATATTATTTCTTTTTTTTTTTATTTTTATTTCACTCTCATAATCATCATCATTATTATTATTATTATTATTATTTTGTGATTGAATACCTTTTATTTTCTGTATGTATATTTTTTTCCTTCTTTTCCTTCTCTCTAAATAAAAAGAAAAAGAAAAAAAATCGCCCCTGTTCATCTGTCTTTTAAAAAAAAAAAAAAAGTAATTCATATACTGTTTTCTCTTTCCTTTTTTCTTCTTCTTTCTTTTGCCTTTTTTTTTTTTTTTCCTCATACATGTTTCGCTCGTATACTCGACTATTACCAAGGTCAGTATGTCAACGATTATTGACAACATCAACAAAATATCATGACTATATCATTCAACCTCGACTTGACTACGGTTATCTTGCTGAACATGCTCATGATTTCGCCGAAAATATGCAAGCACGAAGATACGATCCTATTGATCCTATTACCTTCCAACAATTAGCTCAAAAACGAAAAGATATTTATCAACAACTTCTTTTATTACGGTCACAACGTAATGCTCTCTCCAAAGCTGCTGCCTCTCATCAACGAAAGTCTACATCTTCATCAACTTCAGCACAAGCATTGGCATCCAATACTCGTGAACGCAGTATTCAACAAGCCCAAGTCCTCAAAGCAAGCATCAAGCAACATGAACAAGATCTGGAACAGGTAGAATCACAACTACTTGCACAAAGTTTAATGATACCCAACACCATCCATTCTCAAGTCCCTCGTGGTGATGAACCAGTGATACTCCAAGAAATACATGGAACTAGCAAGAATGACAGCTTTGAACCTTTGGATCATGTGACACTGAATCAACGACTTGGATTTATGGATATGGAACAAGCCAGTAGGATTGCCGGTTCTAGTTTTTATTACTTGCAAGGTGGGGGTGCTTATCTGGAATTAGCATTGATTCAATACGCTATGGACAAGGCAGTAAAACGTGGTTACCTTGGTATACTGACACCTGATATTGTACGTACATCTCTTGCAAATGCGTGTGGGTTCCAACCTCGACGTGGTGAAAGTCAACAAATGTACAATGTGAATACAGACAATACAGATGGATTGTGTCTTACTGGTACAGCAGAAATACCTTTGGCAGGCAAGTTTTTGGATCGGATCATCCCTCAAGTAGATCTACCACAACGTTGTGTTGGTTTTGGTCATGCTTTTCGTATGGAAGCCGGTGGACGTGGTGTAGAAACAAAAGGACTATATCGTGTACATCAATTTTCCAAGGTCGAATTATTTGCTGTTACTACTCCTGATCAAAGTGAAGACATGTTAGAAGAATTCAAAACATTACAACAAGATATATTTACTGAACTTGGTCTTACCTTTAGGTAAAAAAAAAAAAAAAAAAAAAAAAAAAAGATCATCATCAATGACCATTTTTTTCAAATTATATTTTATTTGTTTATTAGAATACTAGATATGCCAGCTCAAGAACTAGGTGCTAGTGCTCATCGAAAATATGATATGGAAGCTTGGTTACCCGGACGCAAAAAATGGGGTGAGATCTCCTCTACATCTAACTGTACAGATTATCAAGCTCGACGATTATCCATCAGGTACCGTCCTACTCATCCTACTTCAGACAATACCTTATTCTGTCATACTTTGAATGGAACTGCCATGGCCGTGCCTCGTGTGATAATTGCCATTCTTGAAACTTTTCAACAACCAGATGGTTCTGTTACAATTCCTGAAGTATTACGAAAATGGATCCCTGGACAACCAACTCATTTGACCCCATCATAGACTATACAATCATCATCCCTTTCATTCTTTATTATATCATTCATTCTACATAGTATACACATTTTTTTTTTTGAATACACTTGATCTTTATTTGTCAAAATGTCATCATCTATAAATAAATTAAAATTTAATATTCTATTATAATCTATCCTAATCTATCTACTATTTTTTTTGTTGTTGTTGCCTAAATATACAATTGCTTCATTGATTGTTGCATATTTGCTGTTTTGTCGGTATCGTTGGATGTATCGTTCATTGCTTTGGAAGTATGCTTACTGGCCAATTGTTGTTTCTTTTCCCTCTGTTTTTCCTTTTGTCGCATTTTTGTTTGGTATTTACGATCTCGTGCTGATATTCGTTTTGGTGTAGACTTTTCAGTTTGCATCTTCTTCATTGTCCCTTGATTGCTTGGCGCTGATGTGGTTTCTTCTTCTTCTTGTACACATTGTTGTTGCTCCTTTTCACTGATAAGCTTGTTATTATTGTTATCATCATCAATAACTGTCGTACTAGTATCCATCATAGGAGTTTTGGTCTCTTTATCACTGTTGCTGGATTCATAAAGCACGTCGATCACTTTGTCAGGATTGCCTTTGTATTTCCGTAACAGCCGTCGTATTTTTCGGATATTGGTACCAGGGCAAGCATTCAAAATCACCTTTTCTTTCGAGTCAGGAGAGACTTCATTATTATTATCATCGCTGGTATGTCCATCACTGTTTCCCTTGGTATCAATGACAGTAGAGCTGCTTGGATTTAGGGTCTACTTAAATAAAAAAAAAAAAAAGGGACGTTTTTGATCATGAGTATCAACTCTTTTTTTTCTTTTCTTTTCTATATTTTAGGTAGGTCTACCTTGATCTCCGGCATACCACTATAAGGTCCATCCACATTCCTTATTGAACTATAATGTTCCCAACTATGATATCTATAACATGATGAAGATTTAGAAAAGCACTTCTTTTTTTTTTTCTGATCTATTCAAGATCATTGAACTTACGCGATATGTAATATTTGACGACCAGTATCATCATCATCATCATCATTATTTTCTTCTTCCACATCCTCATCTATTCCACTAATAACATAACTGCACTTGAGCAGAAAGAAAGAAGAGAAAGATGAGATAAATCAGTGCATATACATATAACAATATCGTAAAAAAGATCTTACATCATGCCAGGCTGATAGACTTTAATATCTACTTGTCTTAATTTCGCAAAGCCTACTATCACCATATGTCCACCGAAAAAACCATCTTGCTGTAAGTTAGCTATATACCGATCGAAAGGGATATCATCTTCCACAAAATATTGATATGTTTCCTTATGCTGTTGTAAGTACTGACATACTTCTTGTCGAATCGATCGATGATGTTTATCATAACCATAGTATTGATCGGATAATGCACGGAAAAGACCTAATATATTATTAAAAATGAAAATAAAATAAAAAAAGAAGTCAAGTTAGACAAAAAAGACCTGTAAATAGCAATATACCATTCTCGTATCTTATTTACAATTGCCATCACCAGTAATGCATTTGGTTGTTAATCCAAGTCGTTTCAATTGTGTTTCTAAATCTTGTCCTTCACTATCAACATCCAATAGAATTTGATTCTAATCGTAAAAAAAAAGGAGAAGTTTAGATCCAACATGTCAAAGCTACATACTCTGGATATGCTTTTTACCTTTTTCGTACGTCGTTCTTTTCTAGTTGGTTTATCTACAAAAAAAAAAAAAAGAAAGAAAAAGAAATAAATGTAAGTAATAATTCCTAAACATTCATATATGGTATCAAAAACCAAGTTAATACCTCTTTTGCCTTTGGTCATTGCTTATTGCAAGGTAAAAGGAGAAAGAATTGATTTGTCGCAAAAATGAGAGGGAAAAAAAAATCCATATCGGAGTCTATTTTGACGAACTTTCACAAAGTGACAATATGTTTACAACGTTTGCTAACAAGTTTAATGCATGTCATTGGACGAACCAGTCTAATACGATCAACTATTGTCCTTTTTTTTTTAAAAAAAAAAGGAGTTTTACTTCACTTCTCAGTAGCCGTATTCTTCCTTTTTCTTACCTTATTCATTTATAGTAAAAAAAGTATCGGAGTGGAAAAAAGTATCAAGGAGACTCTTGAAAACGCGAGCACTTTTCGCTCTCTCTCTCTCTCTCTCTCTTCTTTCTTTTTCTTTCTCTCTTTTTCTGTTTTCTATTTTCTTTCTACTCTACTATAGAAAAAAAAAAAAAAGACCAAAGGATGCAATGGAGAGTCCTTACATTATTACTTGCTGGGCTTGTTGTCATTTATTTGGCAAGTTTACTTCAAGATACTCCGTACCCACACCCTGCTAAAATGAAAATCGATCGACACCATCTACCCGGCACTTTCCCTGACACTTCGATATTATCAGTACAACCTAACCATCTTTATGAAGCAATGATATATTTTGGCCATAATCAAAATGATCAAGTTATGTCTGGCACTGGTGATATGAAAACAGGAGTTTTTGGTAAAGACAACTTTAAGATAGGATATATCAACTTGAACTCACTTTTTTTTATATTTATAGGCAAGATCAAACTTCTTCGAAGACCGATTCAATTCTTATTACAACATCAAGATGGAATATCTACTGAAGACGGTAAACTTTAATCATATTAATTATTATATCCTCATTCCTTTCCTTTTTTTTTTTTCTTACTTACTATTATTATTATTTTTTGACTCTTAGAATGGACAAATGTTTTGGAACATACTTTACGAGGTCATATCACCAAAATATCTGGACCTCCAAGCGCAACAGATTCCCCTTTACAATTTGCTGTATTATATCATACCGTTGAAAATGAAACTCCTCGTTACTATACTCGTGTTTATTATTTGGCTAATGATACTGGTTCCTTTGAATATAAAGATCTTGTTTTTCCTGGTACTACTTGGATCAAATCTTTTGTTATAGAAAAAGATTCTATCATCTTCTCAAGGTATACAAATTTATTCTATTAAAAATAACTTCAACATATGGCTGACTTTTTTTTTATATTATTATTATTATTTAATAATATGATCATCATTTAGAGATCCTGATATTTATCGATATCGAATCATTCGATTACCAAATGATCTGACAAAAGCACCTCATTCTGAAAATGCTCAAGATATTATTTTGTCTGCAAGTGAACCTGGTTACCGTATTTCTCGTAAATTTAATATAAAATATATATTTATCAACAACTAATCATTTCATTTTCTTTTCTCTTTTTTATTATTTTTATTGATTTATCAGCCAACTATCATCTTACGGATCAAGTAGAAAAACATGAAAATGTCCTTTCAAGACTTTATTCACCAATGTAAAATTATATATTCAAAATGAACATAGATATTTATATTTTTTTTTTGTTTTTTTTCTCTTTTGGTCAATTGCAGATTGGATACTTTTCGTGTGGTATCTTTAGATATTTATAAGGCAAGAACCAACTTTCATGTTAGTGTATCTGTAGCTGACAATGCAAGCTCGGTTACACAATTATCGGAATTACGTGGGGAAACTCCAGTGGACACTTGGCACTTACGGGAACATAACACTAGGGTAATGTCTACCAAAAGGAGAAAAGGACAAACACTAACCTTCTTTTATAATATATATTTAGAAAGGTAGCTACTATGAAGATGATTTCTTGGATAGTAATGGTGTTTTGGATATGTCTCAATCTTCTGAAAATCGACTACAAATGCCACCACTTTCTCTAAGTAAGATGATATACTTATAATAAACATGTTGCTCTTTTTTTTTATTTGGTTACTCATATTATTTCTTATTTCTTTTTTTTTTTATGATAATATAGCTAGGTCAACGGATGCACGGACGGTAGCCTTCCCCATTACACGAAGTCAATTTACGACACTGGATTATACTGATAAAGTGGATATATTACAGAAACAACAAAATAGCAAGCGACGACTTTATCGAAACAGTGAAGATGGCGCAGTGATTCCAGAATACTACTATTGGCCCATGGATGGAAATGAGGAAATATACGATGTGTACGATGGAGATATCTATGGTTTGGAAATCAACGAGGCTGGCACATTATTAGCTGTGTGGACTGAACATAACTTTATCTATATTTACAAAAGAGGCTCAGGGGACGATCATGTTCTTCAACAAGGTGATATTGATGATACTGAAAAGAAGAAATATGAAAAAACATCCTCATTCGATCAAGCTACTGAAACCAATAAACCAGTTGCTTCTCCCACTCTATTACCAATCAAACCATTATCTTTGATCGATCAATTGGATATATTTCTTGGTTTTCGTCTTCCTCCTCCTCCTAGTGACATCAAATCTCAGTATCAGCATCCTTATTCTCATCCTGATCTTCCTGCACGTTGGTTCCTACGTATGGTGATTACTCCAAATGAAAGAAACCCAAGGCAATCGGTAAGCAAAAAAATCATCATCATCATCATCATCGTCTTTTAACTTACTACTTTTTTTTAAAAAAAAATGAATGAATCAGCGGATTAGCACAGTGACTTTTTTCAATGCATCATCAAGTCAACATGGTCATACTGGCAACAATTATCTTTGTAAGTGGTCAAAATAAAAAGATTTAGGATGGATAAAAGGTATTATGGGCTTTATAATCTTTCTTTTTTTTTTTTTTTTTTTGTAGTGGTTGGTCTGAAAACAGGGGCATTACATTCCTACTTGATCGATGCCATGGAACCACCTCAAAAAATTGGTTTGGGTAGCTTTATCATTGGACAATGGGATATGTTGATTGCTATGTGTGTCATCATTGCTGTGTTCGCATTTAATGAATATCAACATTATGGTGGTGTATAGTGTGATCTTATCTTTACTTTAGACTTTTTTTTTTGTATATAGAATATCACTTTTTTTTTTATCGTATCAAAACAAAAGGCATCAATAAATAAAACATTGGACGAAGAATTTTTTTTTTTTTTTTTTACTCTTCAACTTTATAGCAATGATGGATGATGAATTTATGTAACCTCTACCATAAAAAAAAAAGTAATGATGAAAGTCAAATCAATTTTTATTAAAGATAAACAAGTGTATATATAAGAGAAGAAAGAAATGGATTTACTAATCTAATAGTTGTAATTCTAATTTCCTATCATGAACCAAAACGTGGACTAATCCTGGATCAATTGTACCATGTGGAATGTTGTCAATACCGGTGTAGGCGAACATGTCAGCTGTCACATCGAATTTCACGATATGAGTCGATCCAGATTCCAAAAACACCTTGTGAAATCCTTTCAACAGTTTGGCTGGTGGAGTAAGACGGCGATACGGTTGTTGAATATACATCATCACAGTTTCGTACCCATCAAACGGCCCCTGGTTAGTGACGGGAATAGTGATTGTTCTTGGTTGAGTAGCAGATAGGATAGGATACTTGACATCACCTTGAGAAATAATACCATTATCACCATTATCCGTTTTGTTGACTATTGAAATATTTCCGTAAGCAAACTTGGAGTAAGAGAGACCATGACCAAATTCATATAATGGATCCCAAACATCATTGACAGGGTGCCAATAATTCAACATCAAATCTCCAGCATGTTTCGGATAAGTATAAGGCAAACGGCCGGATGGATTGACTAGACCAAATAAGATTTCCCCAATCGCTTGTCCACCCCATGGACCAGGAAGATATGCTTGAAGAATGGCACTTGAATGATCCACTATTGATTCCAATATGCGCGGTCTTCCTTCTACTAGAATTGTCACTATTGGTTTGCCTGATTCTGCTATCATCTCGATAGATTTGATTTGACCTGCTGGTAATCGTGTATCATGAATATTCCCTGGCACTACAAAAAAAAAAAAAGCAAGTTTTTCAGATATGAATGTGATTTATTTTCAACTTTTACCTTCAGTATAAACATGTTCACCAATAGCAGCCACAACGACATCGTAATCCTTGATAACATCCAAGACTTCATCCATACTTGTGTTGTTTCCATCAATATCAAACCCTTCGATATAACGCACCTGTATATCAGGAGAAGCCGATTGTCGAATACCTTCAAGAATTGTCACACCTTGAGAATAGAATTGATCATCTTCTACTGATCCATGCCATCGATCCACAGTTGCACCTTGCCATTGAATAGTCCAGGCACCAGATGGATGAGATAAGTCGTTGGCAGAGGGTCCAATCACCAAAATACTTTTGATAGGTTGTGAGTTTGATGAATTGCCATTATTATTATTGCCGTTGTTGTTGTTGTTGTTGAAAGGTAATATATTATCATTGTTTTTCAGTAAAGTGATGGATTGCCTCGCTGCGTCAATGGATGTCTGTTGTCGTCCATTCTTCTGTTCAGAATCTACTACTTGTTGTAATAGTGTCGATTCTACCTTCCATCCTTCATTGTCGACATCCAGTAAACCCAAATCCTTTTTGAGTTGTAAAAGACGTTCAGCTGATTCATCAATTCGTTGTTCAGAGATCAAGCCTTCTTCTACCAGTGCCACCAATGAGTCAAAAAAGGTTGTATCTGAAGGCACCATGCTCATATCAATACTTGTCGAATGAATTGCCAGTCGTACAGCTTCTTTGTGACTTGAAGCTACTTTATGAGTTGTATAAAGATGTTGAATTTCTGCCCAATCAGTCACCAGCATTCCTTTAAATTTCATTTCATCCCGTAGTAATTGTTGTAGATATTTTGAAGACGCAACCACTGGTTCACCATTGATATCTATTCAGAAAGAGAGGGTAGAGTAAATCATGAATTCTTTTCTTTTCTTTTCTTTTTTTTTTTTTGGAACTTTTGTAAATTACCGATATATGCTTCCATCGCTGTTGCGACACCACTATCTATTGCTGTTTGAAAATTGGGAACAAGATAGTCATAGATAGTACGGTCTGATATCACAGTAGAATCACGATCTTGACCACTACAATATAAAAACAAGCGAATCTTGAGTAAAGGTGCATTAAGTAAAGTAAACAACAACATCATCTTTTTTACCTCCATGGATCACCATAGGCAATAAAATGCTTCATACAGGCGGCTACTTTTGATCTGTCAGTTTTGTATTTTCCTACAAAGATAAAATAATAATAATAATAGTAATAATAATATCAGTGACACCTCTTCTTTCTTTAAAACAAGTACCTTGATAGCCATGGATAGCTGCCTTTCCCAATACAGAAGATAGATAAGGATCTTCACCAAAATTTTCAAATACCCTAGGCCATTGCTTATTCATTGGTATATCCAGTACAGGGGCAAATGTCCTAAAAAAAAAAAAAAAAAAAGAAAAAAAAAAAAAAAAAGAAAAAGAAAAAGAAAATATTTAGATAGATTCTTTTGCAATACATATATGAAAGTTACTTACCAGTGAACACCAGCAGCTCTTGTTTCCATTGCAGTAATAGAGGCAGCTTCGTAAACCAGTTGGGGATTGAAAGTTGCTGCCATGTTGATACCTTGTGGGAATAGAGTGGCTATATAATAAGAAATAAAACATTTAGAATTGTGTAGCTTTTTTACATATATATATGTTAGCTTACAGTTTGCAATATAATGAGCACCGTGTATATGATCTAGTCTGTGAACGATGAAGAATAAAAGTGAATGAATGTCCTTCTTTTTTTTTTTCTGTTGGTTTACTTACCCATATATGATTGGGATTTTGAAAGTATCGTTAGACACAGAAAGAGAAATTTGTTGTATGTTATTAAGAATACTAGCATATGCCGTATGATTGTAATTGACACCGTTGCTTTATACAAGAGAAAGGGGTGGAAAAAGGTGTTAAGAAAAAAAGTAAAAAAAAAAAAAAAAGAAGAAGAAAAAGATTAAAAAAAAATCAGTTTTACCTGCTGAGTTGATTTAAATAACTTCCTACATGATAATTTTTAGCATAATATTCCACAGCTGTCGTATTCAATTCACCATCTTTGGTTAAAATCAAATCTTGATTAAGTTGTGTCATTTGACCTATTTTTTCACGGATTGTCATCAATCGAACCATGATTTTTATATCATCATCAATTTCTCCAGGTCGATCATATTCAGATTCTTCTAATTCACCATACATTTCCACTGATGATGATGATGATGATGTAGTTGAGCAGATCAGTCCTGATAAACTTCCTATAAGAAGAATCAAACTTTTATATATAATCATTTGTTTTTTTTATTACTATTAAATAGAAAGAAAAAAGAAATGAAATAATGAGAAAGAAGAAACATACCTTTATATATATATGGTATTTAGATTTATTTAAAGCTGAACCGAATCATATCTGTCAGAATCTATGGTATTTTTTCTTAAATGATGATATAATAAATATATGATAATGTTGTGAATGTTCCATCTATAATGATGAATGATATCATGTGATGAAATCAAAGAATGACAATCCTCTTTCTCTCTCTTTCTCTCCTGTCCCAAAAAAAAAAAAAAAAAAAAAAAAATGGAAAGGAAAAAGAAAAAAGTAAGAAACCGTCCGTTGTTCTTGTTAACATCTTTTTTTTTAAAAAAAAAAAAAGAAAAAAAGAAAAAGAATAATCAAATCTAATATACAAATAAAATGAATCATTACAATAATCAACTTCATCTATTATCCATCGTCAATCAACTATCATCATATGAATCATAGAAATCATTATTCATAACATATCGTTCCATTACCATCTGTTCATCCGTCGTTGACCTGAGATTGGATTTGTTTCTCTTCCCCTGAAGTAAGTGGCTTGGAAGAGAAGTATCAACAGCCAATGAAATCCACTACAAAAATTTTTCACCGGTATTTGAAAAAAACTTTTTTTTAAAAACGGTGTTGAAGACTTTTCTTTTATTGTTCTTCCTCTTTCTCACTTTATTGAAAATGTCTGATCAAGTAAGTTTGTTTATAAAGATAAACTAATGGAATATTCATTTAATTTTTATTTCTTATTTATCTATTATAGATCGAAAAGGCCTACCAAAAGCAACACGGTGTCTTCCAAAACTCCAAGGTGTCCTCCAAGAACAAGCGTTGGTTCAAGGAAGTTGGTTATGGTTTCAAGACCCCCAAGGAAGCCAAGTACGGTACCTACATTGACAAGAAGTGCCCTTTCGTCGGTGAAGTTAACATCCAAGGTCGTATCTTGACTGGTGTTGTTGCCTCTACCAAGATGAAGCGTACCATCGTTGTTCGTCGTGATTACCTTCACTACATCCCCAAGTACACTCGTTACGAAAAGCGTCACAAGAACATTTCTGCTCACATCTCTCCTGCTTTCGATAACGCCAACGTTGAAATGTAAGTTAAAAAAATTATTATTATTTATCATGATCATATTGCCTTGATTCTTCATTTTTTTGGGTTACAAGATACTTTTTTGTCTTCTCTATGTTGAGCTTTTTTGTTTCTCTTTGGAATACTTGTATAAGATTGATATGACTTGTCATCATTCATTCTGTTATAAGCCGCTACGTTTTTTTTCCTTGTATGTCGTTTATACTTATGGAAAAACGGAGTGGAGAGAAGCAAACTCTTCATATATGATGAAAAAAAAATGAATGGATGAGGTAGTTGGTGAGGTGACGGCCTACCAAGCCTTTGATATCCAAAATATGTGTATACTAATGCACACTTCGTCTTTTTTTTTTTTTTTATCTTTTAGTGGTGATATTGTTACTATTGGTCAATGCCGCCCTCTTTCTAAGACTGTCCGCTTCAACGTCCTCAAGGTCCAAAAGGCCAAGAGCGCCAACAAGTCTTTCCAAAAGTTCTAGATTAGATTTATATCTTTTTTTTTTTGAAAAATAAAATCTTTCTTTTTTTGGGTCTTTTATATTGTATGGTTTTGTTATTACTATTATTTTTATTATTACTATTATTATTTTGTAATGATTGCGATAGTGAAATACTCTTAGTAAAGGTTTTTGAACTCATTCGAATTTTTTTGTTGAAATAAAAAAAGGTACTCCTTTCAACTTTCCCTTCTCTTTTTTTTTTTTTTCTTTTTTCTTTTTTTTTTTTCTTTTTCTTTTTTTTTTTTTTTCTTTTTCTTTTTTTTTTTTCTTTTTTTTCCCTATCTTATACTTTGATTATTCCCCCACACACTCCTTATACGAGTACCACGTTGGCTTCATATATACTCTCCAAACTAGGATACCCTCCCACCTTCTCCAACTTTTTATCTTTTTTTATATGATTATTATATTCTCCTCTCTTCTTCTTCTTGATATCATCTCTTAATGTCGGATCACGATTCTTCTTCCTCCATTCACCAAGATTCTGCTACTTTACGCAAGTACGATGTCACTGTCACAACTACTACACTATCAGCATCCTTGAATATCACTACTATATTGTCTTGGGTAAAGGATGAGTTGGAACCGTACGTGGAACATGGTCAACTACCAAGTATTGAAGATTTGGATACAAGTTGGGAAGATGGTCGCGCCTTTTTATGTCTAGCTCATAGTCTCTATCCTACTTCCTTTGATACTACAACAATATTCAATGACCTCATGTCACAACCCCTTGATAAGACTGATGTTGCTGCTGCTCGATCTACTTATGCCTTTTCAGTATTCAACGATACACTCGATATTACTCCACCTCATTCAATAGATCCTCCAATACCAATCCCACTATACCTTGCACAAGTTCGACAAGCTTACCTATTTTTAAATCCGTCATCAGCACATCCAAGCTCTATTACCAGCCACAACGACAATAATGACAATACTATCGACACGAATGATCCATGGCAACAACGAACAAATGCTGTATTATCCGCCATCCAACAAGTCAGGCAACAACTATTAGAATTGGTTTTTCATCCATCATCTAGGGATGATCCCAAGTACGATAACCATCGCGATCTATTCTCAAATAATAATAACAACAACGGTGAGTCAAGTGATATCAACTCATCATCTGACGCATATGAAGATACTGACCCGAATAGTACCACCATTAAAGTCACGGAACCAGCTCGATCAAGGACAACAAGTGGATGGGAAGAAGATCTCGGCATGATGGAACAACAGTTACAGGATTTGCATCATATCATGGATGATTACCATTCTTGGACAAAGGACAACATTAACTCTTGTGAAGGATATAAAGATGGAACGACCTTGACTCAAATGGAAAAAGAAAAGCGGCGAGCATTGATACAGGTAACCATATAGATAACCTATAATCACCACATTACATTTTTTTTTTCACTTTTTACTAATATTGTCTATATTTGATCATTTTAGAGTGTGAATGGTGCTTATGAATCTCTCCAGGAATATCTAGAGCAAGATCAGCAAGTATTGGCAGTATTTCGGAAACGGGCTCTTTTTACACAAGCTACAGCTCCTATTCGACAAGACTTGGATTGGGTACAAGCAGAAATGTTGAAGACGACTACGACAGACAATGGGATCAAAGAACTTGAATCACGTGTACGGAATGCTGGGATATTATTACAACAATTAAAGCAACAATATAGCGATGGACAGTGTAGTATCGACCTTTCATCATCACTATCAACAAGTACAACTGATAATCAACTACAGGAAGATGAACAACAAATCAACACAAATCGTTCTTCTGATCATGGTTTATTTACCGACGACGGTGATACACATACTTTTTATGCTGCAGAAGTGGATGCCCTCGTTAAAAGGTATCAGTTGGTGCAATCTTGGGTGGATGATGTTCGTATTTGGTTCGTGGAAGCTCAACGTATCCGACAATGGATTGGTGAAAGAATTGATATATTGGAAAACTCAACTATACCGGATGGTATCTTATCTCATCATTTGACCCTCACTGCCGATCAAGTGGAAGATCTCAACACTACTCATGATGCTTTGGAAAAAGAAGTGGAATTATTTGACAAGGAAGATATGTCTCGCTTACGGATACATGTGAAAGATTTGACCACTGATGCAACAAAGGATAAAGATCTTAGGTAAACCGAGTCAAAAAAAAAAAAAAAAAAAAAAAAAGAAAAAAGTAGGAAGGATGAATGAAGTTTTAACTAACTTTAATCTTTAATCTTTTGTTTTTTCCAAAAAAAAAAAAAAAAAAAAAGTCCGGCTGATACAACCACAATTGAAATTACTTTCACAACTCTGATGATATTGGACAAACTGATGCATTTATTACATCAACGCTCATATGATTTGCAAGTTTTGACACTCCGGGTTTTCTGGGAAAACGAGTATACAAAAACGGTGAATTGGGTACGTGGTAAAGCTCAAGAATTGGAAACTTTCATTAGATCACAAGCGCGATGGCGAGATGACATGGATCAAAGGAGTCTTCATGCCAAAAAGGAAAGCACAATGGATGAACGCTATATTTACTTGACCAACTCAAAGACAACAGTTATCGACAAGCTCTTGGAATTTGAAATGAACATATCGAATTTTGATCAAGGCCAATTTACAACTACAGTGAACATCTTTCAGGAAATGGATGATACATCTCGGATTGAACTACCCAGCTTTTTGGAATCTCGACAAGTAGAAGTAGAAGAAGCATTCGAAGCATTGGTAAACCGTACTGCTTTTGCTCGGCAAGTGGTAGAACAATACTTGGCTATGGCAGACTTTATGGAAACAAGTGATCATTTGATACATGATTATGGGGAAAATGTGCGTGAAAAATTGATTCGACAAACATCCATGGTATACAAGTTATTTTTGGATCAACAACAACAACAACGGAATAACTCTGATGGAATCAATGAAGATATATCATCTATCTTGAATGACAGGATTTTAATGGATGAAAATGCCAACTTTCAAGAACAAGCAGTAGGTTTGATCACAGATACAGCTAGTCGAATTCCTTTTACCGAAACTTCCTTCACTTTGGGTCAACAAGAAAATCAAGCAGGAAACGATAGAGTGCGATTGGCTGTGAAATCACAAACATCAAATCTGATACTTTTTGGCGAGTCGTTGGAACACAAGTTACGTAACTATCGATTGGCTATTCATTGGTACTCTCAAGTCAATTTGGTATACACTGATCTTTGCAATATACGTGATGAAATTGATAACGATATTCACATCATCTCTCGTTTCGTTGACAAGTTGGAACTCACCTATGGAGAACAAGTGGAACGATTATCGGGTACTATGTCACAGGACGAGACTATTATACAGGAACGGCATCTACAACAATATGTGGAAAAGATTGACGTTCTACAAACACAGCTTGACACCGTTGCTAATAAGATACAAGAAATATATACACTTCATGAAATACCACCAGCATCTCCAGCTATCATATCTTCATCTACTTTGCCATGCGATGATGCATCAGACACAACAACAATATGTTCACCAAGACCAACTTCAATTATTGGAACACCATCCTTGATGATATCAGACACAATAAGTTATCTTGAAACTACTGCCGACACCTCTTCTTCACAACTACAAAAATTGGCACACACCTTGGATCAGTGGAAATACAGTCTCTCTATGATGAAACGGAGACAAGATTGGGAAGATCAGTACAACATGGCCATTCAATGGATAGCAATACAGGAAGAAAAATGCCAACATATGCGTATGGAATCAGCATGGTCTCCCACGGAAAATTTGGCGACACAAGATCATCAATTTGAACACACCAGATCTTCTGCTTTATCATTGGAACAAGAGTGGACTGATTTCAAATCACAGCAATTATGTCAATTGAAGAATACTTTTGCACAATTGATAAGTGGATCTGAAGAAGCATCAGTAACTTCTGGACAAAGAAGGAAATGGATCCTGCAACAAGATCGACAAGATACTTTGTTATCAAAAATAGTGACGGTGGATGCTATTTTCATGATGGTGATGTTACTCCTTGAACAACGAAAAGCGATCACTACGTTTTTGATCAATAGTGATAAGATACAATCTCAAGGTGCTCGATGGCTTTATGATCTCAAGGCGTTTGTTTTACAATCCAGGACTGAACAAGCACTAGGAACAACAGAAACATTGCCACAGTCAGAAAACAATCGATTTTGCTTACATTCATACAGCAGTGAAGTAGAGGATCTATGGGCCACATGGAAAAACTATGATAGTGAAGGTTTTACAACAGCTGTGAAAAATTATCGTGACATCAACGCTGGATTGACGACGGATCTGGATCAATTGGATACTTTGGTGAAAGAGCAAGCTCTGGAACAATACAACAGATTAACATCACTTGGTTCTTTACTTGCTGAATGGGGATCTGCTGCCGATCATACAATGGAGTTACAAAGTAGAGTACAAGCCTGGTCTAGCAAAACGCATTCTCTCGATAATCATGTGGTTGACCTTTTTGCGACACTGGTGACAAAAAAGGATAATCTTGTGGCGATACTTGAGGTTGATTCAACAGAAAATAAAAATAAGGATACTGCTATGTGTGATTTCTTTCTGGATGGATCTAAGCGACATATCAACGATATTGATGGGATGGTTCAACACTGGCTGGAAAAAGATTTCAACTCATTACATCAGGAAGGACTGGATTTGCAAAATGGAATCATACAACTTGTCAACAAATTGGAATGCTTGATGGACGATCAAGGTGACAACAAATTGGCGATTACTGTAGATATGGAGACAACGCTGACACTAATCGATAACTCACAAGATCGATGCACGAATATGGCGCAATCGCTTCTGCCGTATGTGTTGAAATTGATAGAAACAAATCGTCAACGCTCAGCATGGGAAATCATATCATCAGATCTGTCTCTCAAGTTCAACCACCTGCAAGAACAATTGGAGCATATGGAACTGGAAAAACAAAACTGTTGGAGACATTTTAATACCACAACAACTCTACAACCCTTTGTGTCTGTTTCAACTACTCTGCAAGATCTTATAGCAAAAGTGGCCGTATTTAGAGAACACTTTGGAAACCAATTTATCATCTCGTTACATGCTGAAAATGATGCCTATTGCAATATGGAACAATCATATCATGATCTCTCTCAATACGAATTTCCTGAAATAGTGGACACTCCGTCTCGTATGATGTTACCGATCAGTTTACAAAAAAATCATGCACATTGGGGACAGGTGATTCCTTTTATGGAAAAGCGTCTGGAATCATTGGCTACTGACTTGGTATGGCTTTCAACCGGTGATTCATGGCTACAACATGCAGATGAACAAGTAGAAATATGGATGACCCTTTTGGATGATCTCGAACACTTTGTAGAACAAGACGCAAAATGGACTATTACGTTGGATAAATCTGTGAAACCAAGTGTTGATACCCTTACTGTGGCTACTGATGTCAATGATGATCACTTTGTGGAAGTTGATTTAGGAATGAATGATCTACGTGAACGTGTGGATGATTCAATCAACAAAACAGAAACTATTTTGGATGAAATGAACATATGGAAATCTGATCAACCGCTCCAAGAACAACAACAATGTAATGGCATTATTCTAGACGAAATTAAAATCTGGGACCAAAAGAAAACCTCTTTGGAACAATACCGCGCCGATGTACAATCCTATTTGAAGTATGCTTCAGCGATGATTGACCACCGCAATAAATTAGGCCAATGGTTGGATGATATCTCTGAATTAGAACAGCTGGGTGAAACAATAAAGGCTACCATTTTACAAGACAAAAACGGAATAGGCAAAGATAATCATACTGAACATTCGACAACGATCAATGATGACGATGATGATGATGATGATGATGATACGATACAATTGCTATTGGTACAATTCGACAAAAGATTATCATCGATACTTGATTACGCTCAAAATGTGGATTATCCAGTTCGACCATCTCTCTCAATACAAAATAGTCAAGAAAATACTGATATTACCGATGATGATGATGATGATAATATGACCATTCGTCAATTTGTACAATCACGCCATGAACAAATCAAGGATCTCTTATTGTCTTTACATTCGATCTGGAATGCCAAGGAACGATCAGCTCGCCTGAAGGCTTTGGTGGATGGACATGCAGTTAAAGTGCTGGAAACTGAAACTTGGATTAAGGATACAAATGACAAACTACGACAAGCGACAATTGATGATGATGGAAAAGAAGATGTTGATATTCAATTACTTGAATCAAAGTTGGATGTAGTGATCGAGTTAGAAAAGGCGGCAAATGTATACGCAGGCATATATTATAGTGGACTCAAGGAATCAGCACATCAATGTATCACAGCCATTCGATCGGATATTGACAACAACAAAAACAATGATGATGATACTGAACAGCTAGATCGTATTTCTATCATCCAAAAACAAGTGGATATTCAATGGCAACAATTATTAGACTCACTTACACAACAACACTTTGATTTACAAGGTCAACTTCAAGAAGCGGAACGTGCATATTGGAAGACACAATTTATACATAAATGTCAAGCAATGGAACAACAGCTCACTACTAGCAACAGCAATTTGGATACTATTGAAGATCATCATCTTGATCAATGGAAAACTACCATCAACAATATCAAATCAGTAGAATTGGATCGATATGAAAAAGCACTTGTATCTGACGCTGGCGACAACAATGACAAAATACAACTGGCTTTACAACAGGCGAATGACATTTATCAGCATTTGGAAAAGCATCTTCAACAGGTAGCCGATGATACCCATCATTATAGAAAGGAATTGAAATACACAAACCTAGCATCAGCTCTTCTTGAATCGACACGCAATTTACAATCCAAATTGTTAACACTCGTATGCTCAAATCAAGTGATTCCTTCAGTGCAACTGGACATATCAGCAGATGAAGCTCATTACGACGAATTTACGGAAACTTATGAGTCTATACTTGATGATATGGCTGAGAAAGGACAAAAATACAAGCAAGTAGATGATTTATTCTTATCCATGAACGATGATGATGAACAAAAAAATCGGACAACAGTTACAGTGGAACAACAACATCAACAACTGATGATCGAATGGAAGACTTTACAAAACGAATGGACGAAGATAGATTGTTGCTATCAACTATTGACTCAACAGCGCCCTATCTATGCTGTTTTGTATGAAGTACCTGCTATCTTGGATGATATCGAATCGGAATATGACTGTGAAAGATATGATGATGACACTACAGCACAGAAATTGGATTTAGCAAAAAAATTGATGGATGGCACTTCCAGTATGGTGAATCAGCAACAACAGAAGAAGCAACAAATTCATCACACGACAAAACCAATCACTGATGAAAACGAAATGGAAATTGCACTAAAGAATGTCTTCAAGCAACGGCATGATGATCTGTTACATCGAATGGAAACTATAAAAGGGAAGGTGGATGCACAACGTACACAACACCAGTATCGAGAATCTTATGAGTTATGTCAATCAATGGCAGATGAGATCAAGGCAACGGCAGTAAGAGAAATGACAACACTTACAACAAGTTATTACATATTATTCTCTGGACAAAACCAACAAATAGATTCGCAAACCAATAGTGATACCAGCATGCAATTTGGGACACAGGGATGTCAACAGTGCGCAAAGAAAGTGGCAGAGAGTGAACAAGTATTACAGCGATTGATGTTGGACGTAGAAGCAATGATTATCAAGAGTAAATCAATTGATGGTATGGAGGATGTTGTTATTCAAGAACTCGAATCCAATTGTCAACAGGATCTGGACAAGTTGAAGAATCAAATACAACGAAACAAGGTGCTGGTGGATCTCGTACGGCGAGTTTTGGGACACAACAAGAGTGCAGATAATATAATTACCTGGCTGGAGCATTTCCAAAAGGCGGTACAGGATCTTCCATACAACAATACAACGAATAGCAACGACATCAGCCATACAAATGAAAAGGAAACAAGTGATTTGGATATCAAGCTACGAGGATTTGAACCCCTTATTGGCTCTTTGGCAAATATGAAACAAGCAATACAAGCAACTGTCTTGGTGGACAAGGATGATGATGATGATGATGATGATCATATGGCTTCAGAATCTTATTGGAAAACATTGGCGCAGGATCGGTTCAATCAAGTTACTCGTTTATGGCAAGATTCAGTGGATTCTTTGGAAAGGGTCAAGAAACAGGCAGGCAAATCACATCAAATTTCCTTGATGGTGCAAAAAATTAGATCTATGATGTCCATTGTGGGAAATGCTCGTGATCAAATCGAACAACTACAGAGAAATAGTTCATTAGCCATCATCTTCCGGAATACGATCGAAACAACGACAGATAATCCATCTCATCAACAAAAGCAACCATTTGGACTCGATACTTTTAAATCATTACCAAGGGATTATGACATTACATATGCAGAAGAACGACTGGAAGTTATTGAAAACGAACTTGCAAAACAGGGAAAGAATCAGCGGGAGGAAATTGATGAACTTGTTCAACAATACCATAACGACAATGATGATGATGATGGTGATGGAAAAGCCTTTGTACCTCAACAAAAAGAAATGGATGCAGCATGGAATAACGTTATGGAAACCATCAATAAAACCAGACGCTCTCTCACATCAGCAAAATATATTGGGAAACATATTTGTATTTTGGATGGCATCGATGTACTTTTGGATTCTATGGATGAAGTTGTTCTCAAAGCGGCACCTCATTATCATGCAACGATGGTGGACAATCGGTACAGTAAAGCAGAATTACAAGCCAAGTTGATTGAATTGAATGCAAGGTACAGCTATTATCAAACCAACATCAAGCAAGATTTAGAACGGGCCAAGGAATCATGGGACTCACTGATGATGAAAAGTGCAGCAGATGATCAACAAGAATTCAAGCAAACAAAGAAAATCCTTGAACAATATTTTTTGAAGCAGCAAAAACGATGGAACGAATTGATTGAACATCAAATTCCTTTACGGCAACAAGAGCTACAAAAAGCAATGGAAATTTCATTAGGTAACATGGAACAAAAAACCCGGCTTCGAAAATCATCTCTGCCAACACGAAAAGCAGCATCTACGCTATCTTCTTCTACTCGACAAATACCAACCACTTTATCGACGCAACATATACGACCCTCCTCTAGAACGGTAGCTTCATCATCCACTTCCTCTACTTCGGGATTACATCCATCAAGTGCATTGCGTGATCAACAACAGCATCGACTTCGAACAGTAACATCATCTTCAGCTCTATTTAGTGACTCTAAAAAGCAAAGTCGTCAACATGAATTATCATCATCATCCTCTTCTTCTACTACTACCACAACAACGACTCCTTTGACTTTTTCTGTCAGTAGCAACAAAAGAACATCAACTCCTCTCTCAACAAGAAAAAAGCCTAATGCTTATGTTGCTCAAGCTGGTAATGCCTTGGATATGGAAATCGGTCGTATTATCAATGAAACGCCTTATCGGATCAAAGTCAAGATGGTACCTGGTGAAGTGGGGTAAAAAAAAAAAAAAAAAAAAAGAAAGGAACAAAGAGGCTTCAGGAGATGGACATGAATGATAACAATTTTTTTTTATTTTATTAGCCGTTACTGGTTTGGCGATGTTAATCCAAAGCTTGTTTACTGTCGTGTTTTGAAAAGCAAGATGGTGATGGTTAGAGTTGGAGGAGGTAATCAAAAAGATGTATTATATATATATATAAAAGACCTTGATATATCTTACGCTCAACAATGTGGACTCTTCTTTTTTTTTTTTTTTTTTTTTTACTCATTACCCTTTTTTTTTTTATGATAAATTATGAAAGGTTGGACTGAACTATCGCAATTTTTACGTGATCATGCATCATTGGAAGGTGAATTAATTATACCAAAGAAACAGAACAAGCAATTGTTACACACTCCTATTCAAGAAGGTTACCTAGAAACAACGACTTCATTACAACGACAACGGCAACAATTAATGCAACAGCAACAAGAAGAACAAACACCATCATCCATACCCACGATGAAGAAATCAAGGTCCACTCCATCAAATAAGAAGGGTATTATGCAACAAAAAGGATACAAAGAAGGTGACAAGTTCTTTGCAGTTGATCGACATGGAAATCAATTAGAAGTGAAAATGACGAAATTTAGCCAACAAAGCGCCCTTCCAGTCTCAACAGCAACCAATCGACGAAGAAAGTTGGTCAAGGGATGAATTTAATTACCCCATATTAGAAACTTAGTTGATTTGAATCTATTTCTTTTTTTTTTTTTTTTTTACCCCTTTTTTATATTCCTGCACTTATTCTTTACAATTCATATATTATACACAATTGTTTGAAATAGATATCATCATGTCTTTTAATTCATATTTATATACACAATTGTTTGAAATAAAATTATATAGATATCATCATGCCTTTTTATTTGTCTCTTCAACTGTTGTATCAATATCATTATGCAAATTCTCATGCTGCAGAAATAGATGATGATAAGCGGGTACAAGACTGTCAATTTTTGAAAGAATGAAGCTATCTTTTATTGATCATATATTACTGTCATGAACCTTGGAAAGAGAGAAGACTGTCTTATCCTTGGCTCTTTTTGCTCGGTAATTACTTGGCTCACTGTGCGCCTTAGAGCGGTATTTCAAACCTTCTTTCTCTTTTTCTCTTTTTTTTTTTTCTTGGTCTTTTGGGAAACCCCTTTCTTCTTTGCTCCCATTGTTACTTCGAACTATTTTTTTTTTTATTGATTTACTTTTTATGACGAACAATACTTTGGAACAATATAAACTGGTGATTGCATATGACTTCGGAACAACTTATTCAGGAGCTTCATATGCATTTACTCAAGTCACACCTGAAGTTTTTGATGTTCAGAAATGGTATTAAAAAAAAAAGTATTGAAATAAGTAACTGAACAATATATATCATTATATATAAATTTGGTTTGTTGATAGGCCTCACAAAAGTGGACACTACTACCCAAAAACACCTACATTATCACTTTACAAGAAAAATTCACCAGATATGCTTATGGATTGGGGTCATGGTGCCAAGAAAATGATGCAAAAACCTCAAGTGGATAAGGAATATGTTTTATTGGCCAACTTCAAGTTAAATCTGGATGCAAAATTAAAACGACCAGCTCTACCTAATGGAATGTAAGTTTTTATTACTCACATTTTAAGAATATCATTTTTTATTTTATTTTTATTTATTTTTTTTTATGATCACGCATATTTTTATAATATAGGACGGCAGTGACAGCTGTAGCTGATTATCTACAAGCCTTGCATGAACATGTTTTGGATGATATGACGCGTGGATTTGCCAAGAATTACCATCCCGATACTTTTCGATACTGTTTAACGGTACCAGCCATGTGGTCAGATCAAGCCAAGAATAGTATGCGCCAAGCTGCTGTCCGTGCTGGGTTGGTGAAACCGAATGATCCTCCCGATCGATTACTCTTGATCTCAGAACCTGAAGCAGCTGCACTTTACTGTGAAAAGATGTGTGATCAAGTCAATCTTCTTACGTCGGATCGATTAATGATTTGTGATGCTGGTGGTGGTACGGTGGATTTGATTGTATTTGAAGTTGATGGGCCTTCTAAACTCAAAGAAATTACCAAAGGAATGGGTGAAAGCTGTGGAAGTATGTTTCTCGATGAAAACTTTTCTATTTTGTTACAAAGTAAATTGGGTAGACAAGCAAACAACTTACCAAATGCAGCCGTGCGAAATATGATTGATCAATTTGTGGATATTATCAAACCTGAATTCGATGGATTGGATGATCAGTATCTCAATTTACCTGCTTCTGTTCAATTGGATCAATTATGTGACCCTAGTTCTGATTGTGTTGATGAAGGTACTTTAGTTTTACGTGCTAGCGAATTGAAAGAAAAAGTGTTTGATCCTGTAGTAGAAAAAGTGGTAAGTCTTTTCTTCAAAAAAAAAAAAAAAAAAAAAAAGAGATTGATTTTCATTATTATATTTTAGATTTCTTTGATGGAATCTCAATTTCAACAAATTCCTGATGGTCGATTATCATGTATCTTTTTAGTGGGTGGATTTGGATCATCTAATTATTTATTTCAACGTGTACAACAAGTATTTTCAAACCGTGTCAATCAAATTCTATGTCCTCCACGTGCAGCGATGGCAATTGTTCGAGGAGCTGTCCATTTTGGTTTGAATCCTAGAATGATTACTTCTCGAGTATCAAGAAGAACTTATGGTATTAATGCTGGTCTTCCATTTGATCCTGAACTTGATCCTTTATCTTCTCGAATTGTTCGTCCTGATGGAAGTGTACGATGTCCAACAAGATTCCTAGTATTTGTGAAGAAGAATGATAAACTTCCTGTGGACCATTGTATTCATGAAGAAATGTTTATTTATTATGGAACTTTGCAAGCAACGGATATTATGTTATATGCCACTGAAAATGATACGGTACCTCGTTATTATAACGAACCAGGTGTACATCAAGTAGCAGCTATTTCTGTTCCTATTCCAACTCTTCCAGGTGTGGCTCATGGTGAAAGAATATCTTATTCAGTACGAATGTATTTTGGCATGACAGAAATTAGGGTAGAAGCTGACTTTGGAACTGGTGAATTATATGAAGTTCATTGTGATTTTGATGCTATCAATAGATATGATGATGATGATGATTATTATAATAGTAGAAGAATTAGTATTGAAAATAGGTGATTTTATATATATATATATATTATTATGATCATTACAGTATACCTTTTTTTTTCATTTATTTATTTATTATTATTATTGTCATATGAATAGAAAATAAAAAAAATTGTTTGGAACTTTTTTTTTTTTTTTTTTTTTAGTTAGAATGTCTGAGTTGTACTTGTTTATTATGCATTTCTTTTTTAATAGATCGACAAATAAAAATCATTCAATATATTTTTTTTTTTTAATCAAAATCAATGGTTATGTATCAAAAAAAATTCTAATGAATCTGAAAATGAACAAATAGTAAGTGATCGTCATCGAAATGGATTAAAACTATTGAGAAACTAGGGAAATTTCCTTTTTTTAGAATGTTACTTTTTATATGATTCGTCAGTTTAAGGTAGAAAAGGGAAAACAGCGCGCAAAATGCTAAGGCGGAGTGAAAAAGGGATAATATAATTTTGGGAAAAAACTCGTTCTTTCTTTCTTCTTTTTTCACTTTTTTTCTTTTCTTTACATATACCCAATATCTTTTTCCTTTTATCTTTACACTCCTTCTTCTTATTCTTTTTCCTCTTCTTCTTCTTCTTCTTTTTATTATTGAATTTTATCTTCTTTCTCATATACTTTCTTAAACATCTAATTAGAACTTTATAGTTTCCATCTCCTCACCCCTTATTCCTTTTTTTTTTATATTTATTTATTTATTATTTCTCATCTGATATATATATATATTACTTACAATATGTCTTGTGGTTATGACTGGGTAGAAATAGTTGATCCAAATTCAAATCATACTTTTTTCGCTAATCCTGTAAGTAAATAATTGTAGTAATAAGTAATCTTAACTAGAAGTAATATTTAGCAGTAGTAATAATAGTCAAATAATTTTTATATACTAACTCCTTTTTTTTTTCTTATATATATATATATATATATAGACAACTGGTGAATGTCTTTGGGAGAAACCACTAACTGGATCCATGTAAGTTTTTATTATTCTCTTTCTCTCTCTCTCTCTCTCTTTCTCTCTCTCTCTCTCTCCAAACTATTATCATTTTATTATTATTATTATTATTATTAACTCAACCTTCTTATATATATATATATATAAATACATTAGGAAAATGACCGATCCTGAAGGAGATTGGTGGGAACTATGGGATGAGAAGACCAACTTACCATACTATTATCATACACAAACATGTGTCACTGAATGGACAAAGCCTGTTGATAAACATGTTGTACCTCTAATTAAAATACAAGTAATGTTTGAAAATAAATTAAGTTTGTTTCTTTTGGTTACTATTCTTGCTAACCCTTTTTTTTTTTTTGTTTAATAGTCTTCTTCGGTGTTCAGCAAACGTATGTCGGTCATGAAACGGGATTCAAACGACATTGATACTACTACTACTCCGGTGGAATTGAAACGAAATAGTAGATCTCTAGATTTACCAGCTACTTCTTCATTGCGACGAACACTTCATCAAAGATCAAATTCTGATGGAAAGAACGATTCTTCTATCAGTACGTCACCTACAAGTTGTTCAGATTATTCCCTTGTCGACCAACAAAATGGTTCATCTCTTCTTTCTGCCGTTTTACCACACTCAACATCTGCTGTCTTTAGAAAAATCAGTACACCTGTTAGAAAACAAAGTTTACGGTCTCAGGTACAAAAAAAAAAAAAATACATATATCATTACTTTGGATATCTAAACTTTTCTTTTTCTTTTTCTTTTTTTTTTTTTTTTCTTTAGAAATCAGAAAGAAATATTCTTGAAACAACAACATCTACTACTACTACTACTAATACCGGTGAATCTCGTCCTCGAAGATTATCTCATTTTTCGGCCTTCTCAAGCTTTAGTTCTAAACCATTAAGAAACTTCGTCAGTGGTCGTCCTACATCTGTTCAAACCACTCCTATATCTGTCAGTCAACCTATCAACAATCCAGGTAAAAAAAAAAAAAATTCACAAAATCTCTAAATTTGTATTCATATTTCTTTTTTAATTCTAGATGCTGCCACTGCTATGAATCCTATCAAGAATCAATCAAACTTGGAATTGGTTTCACCTTGTTTGAAAACTGGTAATCCGCTGGCTCGGATGACAGAACAACAACAACAACAGTAAGTCAAATAATTAAAATATTCTAATTTCTTTTTTATTAACCTCTACTTATAAATAGACCTTCTCTTCCTGATGGATTGAGTCATGATATCAAACAATTTGCCATTGATGGATTCGCTAAAAAGTATTTTTCCACTCACAAAAAGGGGTTATTCCGACGAAGAGTGCCTATGAATGAAATGTTACAATGGACAAAGGTAAAATAGAAAAGGGAGGAAGAAGTGGGGGGGGGACGAAATGTAGACATCGTATATCTAACATGTGTTGTTTTATACCTTTTTAGGATTCAATCAAGAAACCACTGATTATGATGAATAATGATTTATATAAGGATGTCTTGAAATGCTTCAAAATGATTCAAATGATTATGGGGGATCGCTCACGACCACGGAACACAAATGATATTGATGATTATCAAAACATTCTCAACTTTGGTATCATCAAGGGACAAATGCGTGATGAAATATATGTACAAGTATGCAAGCAACTTCATAATAATCCTAATGGGTAAGATTATATATACATCAACCTTCGATTCTTTCATTATTCTTAGTCTTATTATGTACTTTATTTATTGTTAGATCAAGCATCAAAAAAGGTTGGGAAATTTTATGTGTTATCAGTATTGCCTTTCCACCTTCCAAGAATCTCGAAGCCTATCTCACTAACTTCGTTCAAGAAAATCACAATGTTATCGAAAATGATGTCAATATAATGAGTGCTCATGTCTCCAACAAGTTGAAACGAATTTGCCAACGAGGGGCTAAAGGAAAAGTCTTGACTGCCGCAGAAATCAATCGTGCTAGGGTAAGAAAGAAAGATATTATCAAAGTCTTTGATTTTAATATTTAACTTTTTTTTTTTTTTTTTTTTTTTTTTTTTACTTATAGGAAGCACCTTTCAAACCTTCAGTTTTTGGTGAAACATTACCTTTCATCATGGATCTTCAAGCAAATCAAGATACAAATCTGAAAATTCCAAGGATTGTACCCTTCCTAGCTGATACTGTACACCAATTGAATGGTCAACAATCGGAAGGCATCTTCCGTGTACCTGGTGATGCTGACAATGTGACTGATTTGGTAAATTGAAGAGAAGAAAAAAAAAAATTGAATTATTTATAGTTACTCATATTTTTTTTTTTGTTTTATTTTATTAGCGTGTACGAATAGAAAATGGAAATTATGATGCAAGTGAAATCACTGATCCTAATGTCCCGGCGTCCTTACTAAAATATTGGCTTCGTGACCTTGCTGATCCTTTGATACCTGCTGAATTGTATGACACCTGTTTGGCTCATTCCGAAGACCCAGTGCAAGCAATTAATATTATCAACCAGCTTCCTGAAACTAATCGTCGTATCGCCTTGTATATGATTAGTTTCCTTCAAGAATTCAGTCATCCTGACGTTATAAAGGTGACTCTGATGAATATCAACAATCTCGCCATGGTCTTCGCTCCAAACTTTTTACGATGTCCTGGTGAAAGTCTTACGACAGTATTTGAAAACTCAAAATATGAACAAATATTCCTCCGTACCTTGATACAACGATTACAAGTTTCCAAGCATAGTTGTGTTTATGATGATGGACAAGTCTTTGGATCAGTACGTGTAGATTAATAGTGATAGTTTTTAATCTTTCGTCTTTTTAGTTTATTTGCCCTCTTTTTTTTTAATTATATCTTTATTTATTTTTTATTTTATTTTTGGCCTAAATCCCATCCTCCCCCCCTTCATCCTCTCCTTCCCTTCTGATTATTACCGTTCCATATTCCAAAAGACATCATCTTCTGTCATTGGCAATATGTATCTGTGTCTTTTTTTTTTTTTTCCTCTTTAGTTTCTTGTTATGTCTGTACCTCAGCTGGCATTATTCCTGAAAATAAAATTAAAAATCCGTTGATCGTTCTCGTACGTTAAGTGTATTCCTTTTTTTTTTTTTTCTTTTTCTTCTTTTTTTTTTTTTCTTTTAACTTTCTTCCATTATATCTTTTTTATCTTTCCCTTTTTATTATTTTTATTTCAATTTTCTCTTATCTTTTGAAGAATTCAATATCAGAATTTTCTCGTTTACTTTACTCTACGGTACAAATAACAAAAGCATGGAACCAACTCGTTACAGGTCCCGGCATCCTCAGTCTCCTACGCACCGGTCTCCAGAACTACCACATCCATCTCTTACTGGAATTGCTCAATCATATGAAGTTACCAATGAACCCACTGCAGCTCAAAAGTTTGTTCAACAACACCTTCTAGAGCAACAGCAAAAGCAGCAGCAACAACAACAACAACAGCAGCAGCAGCAGGAACAACGTGTCCGACTCCAACAAGAGCAATTAGGTTTCTCCATAGGTTCCTCTACGGCAGTCAATAGTGATGTTACTGAAAAGGCAGATTCTACCAATACATTACCATCACAATCCAGCTTATCCATGTTCCAATCTGCGGCTTCTGCGGATGATAATAGTATTTCCGGTGTTTTCTTGGACAATGTGCATAGCAGCAACAATGACAATAGGATCAACAACCGTTATTTTGGCGATGAAGAACCTACAGACAATAGCAGTAGTATTGGCGGTGATAGTGATGTTGGTTATCAGCAGGATGAGGATTCTGGGTTTCAAATCTACGGCAAACCATTGGCACCATATGATCAGGAACAACGACGACGTAGTTACCTATTCAGTCAAAGTACAGATAACAATGATGATGACGATGATGATGATGATGATGATGAACATGGAAGTGACGACTACAATATCCATAGTAAAAACGATGATGACAGCGATAACCGTGGTGACAAAACAACATCAGAAGAAGATGACAAGAATGATGAACAAAGCAATGATGCCATTCACTTGTTGACATTCACCGGATACAAGCAACAACAAGAATATAGTCATCTCAGAAACAATAACAACAATACTACAGAAACCAAGTTTGATCACGATGGATTTAGCAATAGTGATGATTTACAATATTTGATTCGACAAAGACAAGACGAAGAACTACGTGGATATCGACGAACACCTCGAGGTGGAAGACCTGTTAGCAGAACCAAAAGTGATATTGATGATGATGATGAAGATGATGATACAACACATACCAAGAAAAATGGTGACATTGGAAGTATTGGAAATGATAGTCAAATCAATGATGGGATTTGGCATGAATATCAACCAGATTATGGCATGTTGAATGAATCGTATCAGGCAACCAAACGCAATATTTACAAAGAAATTAATACTACTTTAGGTGATCTTCAACAACTTGAATCTCGTTTTGAAGCTTCCAAGTTACAATTTCATGGACGGATTGAAAAAGAATATGAAGAATGGTCATATCAATTGGATTTACAACGAAGGAAACTCGAACAACGGAAACGTACTTTGAATGATACTGAACCACGAGGTAAGAAAAAAAAAAGGCCATAAGGTTAATGACGCATGAAAATTATTTACTCATTTTAATTATTATATAAAAGATATTACAGCATTTCAAAACAAGATCAAACTCAATGTTGGTGGAGTTATATTTGAAGTAAGTCATCAATATGTATATATATAAAATACTCACTCTTTATTATTGATTCTGTTTAGACATCTTTGGCTACTTTGAAAAGGGAAGAATCAAGTTTATTAGCTACCATGTTTTCTGGAAAACATGTCTTGAAATTAGATGCTGAAGGATCTTACTTTATTGATCGAGACCCTACTCATTTTCGATTGGTATTGAACTATCTACGTGATCTTAGGGTAAGTTAAAAAAATCATTTATTATTCTTTTTATTGATAAATTAATTCATGTTTTTTATTATTCTAGATTTCTCCAGCTGTTATCCAAGATAATACAGTGTAAGTTTGTTCAGAAGAGGAATGATCGATCTTTCTTCATTTAACCTTTTTTTTTTCTTTCTTTCTTTCTTTCTTTTATCGAAAAATCTTAGATGTCAAGAATTACTACATGAAGTAAGAAAAAAATAGGCATATACTATTATTATTATAGTGTTACTCATCTGATTCTTTTTTGTTTTTCTTTTTTTTTTTTTTTTTTTTTTTGGTCACATTACTTTTTGGTAGGCTCAATATTATCGCATTGAAGGTCTAATCAAACTTCTTCAACAATAAGTTACACACCATCAGTTCGTAGCGGACCTTTTTTTTATTTTTTTTTTCTTCATTTTTTTTTTTATTTTCTTCCACTCTTTTTCTTTATTATCATTATTACTATTATTATTATTCACTTTTATTATGAATAAAGATGGAAGTTTATATGTATTACTTTTATTCTTTATATTCTTATCAAAAGTTTTTGGTCAAAATGGAACATTTGATACTTCCATAGATCGTTATGCTTCCGTACCCAAGATCGTCAACTGTAAATCAGAAAATAGTATGATAGTATCGAAATAAACTCACTTTGTTCTTTTATATCTACGTTTTTAGCCGAGTCTAGCAAATTCTCTGTGGAATATTACAATTGGTATAAAGTGATTACCAACATGGCAGTGAATCAATCCTATGTCGTAACCTATGGACAACAACCTCGTCCAACGAGTGTTGCTACTGACTCTATCTTTATTGAAACAACCAATACTTCTACTATTGGTGTTACTGGTGTTAATGTCGTCTTGTCCTATCTAGAAGTAAAGAAAAAGAACAAAAAATAGGCAAACTTTTTATCTTACTTTTTTTTCGTTTCCTTCACATATATTTTTTATCTAGTTGCTTGGCTTACAAAATAGGGTACAATATTCAGATAGTCCAACATCAGTTACCTCCACTTGTTACAATAGTTTGACAGGTCCTAATACAACTACGATCATGTTCAGCAATACTACTAATGGAGCACCTACTTCTTCTTCGAATACTACTACTACTATGATTGCATTTTCCCCTGACGAAACAATGACACCTTTGGAGGTAACTCAAAAAAAAAATATGAATGAAATATATTGAATGATTTATTTTATTTTATTTATTTATTTTTGAACTTAACTATTATATACATATATCATTTGTTAGCAATCTTCTTGGATCATGTATATCAGTTACTTTTTTGATTTGGAAGAAACGGCTTATAGAATCTATCAAGACAATATTCAAGGACAATATCTATGTCATAAGGATAATTTGGTACAAGCAGGAGCCAAGAGAATTGCCATCACTCGTTATGTCAATAATCAATGGTCTTTATTACAAAATACTCGATATTATTCAACACTGATTACTGAAGCTGGAATGACACCTTTCAATGGTACGATGGACAACTTACATACAACTGATTTCGTGATTGATGTGTCTCCAATTTCGTCTAGTTTTACTGGTGGATATAGTCTTTGGCTTCAATTGGTGGGTAGATACGATCCAAATATTCAAACTTTTACAAATGCAAAGAACGTATTTCGTATTGATGGATTGGTGAATAGCGATGCTGGTATAGGTAGAATCACAAAAAAAAAAAAAAAAAAAAAAAAAAGAAAAGAAAAGAAAAGAAAAGAAAGGATATTGATAACCTTTTTTTTTTTTTTGATAGATTGGTTTGAAAGATCTCCTTCTCGACCTGATCTAGTGATTCAAGGTAACATATGCAAATAAATGATGATAGAGGAGTAATTATTATTATTATTATTTGAAATAGATGTGATTCATATGGTATACCCTACATATGAAAGTAATTATCAATCAACATGGTTACGTAACTTTGCAAAAGGAGATACGCCTTGGTTAACACAAAATAAATATCCAATATGTGGTGATATGTCATCTATATTTCCAGGTGGATGTCGATTTGGAGTATTCTTACCTAATGGATCAAATAATGATGAATCAAATAATACAACCGGATTATCTACAGGTGGCAAGATTGGTATTGCTGTTGGAGTCATTATAGTAATTGTTGGTATTAGTTTCTTTGGATTCTACTTGTTCCGTAAGAAACAAAATAATCCTGATCATACTTTTTACAAGATGAATGATATTTAGACTACTGGTTTAGTTTATTTATTTATTATTAGTTATTATTATTGTTTTATTATTATGTATAATATATATATAAACTTGTATTCTTTTTTATCTTATACATGTGTGCTTATATGGATATTTATTTTTTTTTTTTCATGTTGATCAATGGACGGTCATTGAACAATGTCTATTGTATCACCAAACCAATTTTATTTATTTTTTATTTTTTGCCCCCCTTCCTCCTTTTCTCTGTCTCTTTTTTCTTCTTTTTGTGTCTCTAGTGTTTCTATGTTTTGATCCCTTTCCTCTCATTTTCTTTTTATACATATATATATATACACTTCATATATCTTTATTGGTTAATCCTTCTCCTACCCAAATACCCCTCCTCCTCCTCTTTCTTCAATAGTTTTTTTTTTTTCTTCATAGTCATATATAGCATTCTTATCCATGTGGATTATCTCACGTATAGTAAGTAACTCAATTCTTCTTTACATATATATATATATTTTTCGACTTGTTAGTTGAACATTGTTTATTCTTTGGGAGTATTTCTCCTTTTTTTTTATCATTTTTATTATTAATATTATTACTATTATATATCATTTATACTATATTGTACTAAAAACATACTTAGTTTGTATCTAGTTCATTCTTTTCATATATAAATATATGTTTGATCTTATTATTCAACAAAGTTTACTCATCATCTTCTTTTTTATTTTTTTTAATTAGTTTGGTGAATCAAGGTGGACAAGGGCTATCTTTTGTCAAGTCATTGTACAGGCTATTTTGACGATTACTTTTGAAGGTGTCATCTTTTGGTATCATTCTACCCAAATCAATATACTCAGCGAACGAAAACTGACCAACAATAGTACTGATATTGCAACAGCATTTGCAAATGCTCAATCTTTATTGGTATATTTTGTTCTTTTTATTATTGCCCAACTCTTTACTGTTATTTTGGTCATTGATGCGGTATGTCTTTTTTTTTTTTTTTCTCTTTCTTTTAATTTTAATCTTATTTATTTATTCAATAGATCTATCAAAAAAATACCATCCAATTGATTGCATTATTTGCCTTTGAATGGGGAATGGCAGCATATTCTATTATCCAATACCATCAATCATCAACGCTCTTCAGTACAAACGATGCTGTCGTCAATCTTGCTACTGCTTATTTGGGAGACGCTTTACATGCTTCGAAATGGGCCGAAATCACTCAAATTTGTATCATGGTTATCAGTAGCGTTGTCTTTTGTTTCTTGGCATATAAACTTTATCTTGATTTTGGTTGGTACATTTACAAGAAAATTGGGGCTGAACAAGCTATGCGTGGTAAATAGATAAAATATTAAAAAATAAATATCATGACTGATTATTATTATTATTATTATTAGATCGTTATAAAATGTATCAAATCTTTATGATGTTACTCAAATTTGACTTTTTCTTCTTTTTGGGTTTTTCTGTTCAATATTTGGCTTTGATGATCGTAGTATGGTGGCCTGAAGCAACAACGGACGAAACAAGGAATAACTTGGTACGTGAATTGATTGAACATATCATCCTAAGTTGTGCCGTTACTATTCTTATGCTGATTCTAGCTTATTGGGGTGTAAGTGATCGTGGCCACTGTGCAAAAAAAGAAAAGCCGTGTTACTATAAATATACTTCTTGCAACTCACTTTTTTTTTTTTTTTTTTTTTGGTAGTTACGTCGGGAACGAAAAATTCATATGCATTTATTCGTTCTTTTATCCATGGCAAGTATGGCCTACTTTATATATACCTTGGTACAAATCTCTTTAGATCCTGATAGATTCCTTGGTTCAAGAGCTTTTCTTACCTTCTTTTGTAAGTTTCATTCATTCTGCTTTTTTTTTTTTTTGATCTAATCATGATTATCTTTTTTTGTTTTCTTAGTATGTGTTGATATGGTGCTTATTTTGGTAAGATCAAATAAGAAATCACTTTGGACATGAATACTTATTATTTTTTTTTATTATTATTTTGACATTTAGGTGTCTGTCCCTGTATCTATTGTATGCTTACGAAACTTCAATCTTGGCTTGATGAATCATAGTAAGTTATGTCAATGTTTCTCAGAAATGGAAAAGTGATCTTTAATTTATTTATTTATTTATTTATTGGTTTTAGTATCACACGCAACTGCTTCAGCTGCTTCAGCACATTCTATGACGCCTCTAGGAGAAGAAAAGGCCAATTCCAAACGCTGGTCTATTGAATGAATAGTAACCTTTTTTTTTATGTATATCGTTTATACATCTATAGTTTTCTCATTTGATATCATTTCTTATTTTCCATACTTTTATCTTCATTCCCTTTTTTTTATTATTATTATTTTTATTTTCGTTTAGTCATACCTTTTTTTTTTTTTGTAAGCTAGTTAGTTGCCTTTACACACCTTTTTTTTTTCCTATTACTTTATTCTTTATAAATAAATCAACCCACATATATATCTCAATACAATGATGTTTGTTTTGATATTTTGACGATGTTATATATAAAATGTTTTATTGTTTGATGAATCAACGACTAGAAGAATAACAACAGAAGATGGATGATAAATAAAATATAAAAAAAATGAATGTTCAAACTAAAAAAGTAAATAGGCAAGTTTCTAAACAAGAGAAAAAGAAAAAAAAAAAGGAGAGATATACACTGTATAAGAATGGGAAGGACGAGCATAAAGAAAAAGAAAAAGAAAAAAAAAGTGAGGGAGTAGGATGATCAAAAAGGTAATAACTAGTTTGTCTTGACAGCGAGATCAGACTTGTCTTCCACAACAACGGCAGCACCACCTTGTAAAGCACCACCAGCAATCAATTTTGCATTACCAATGACGGCCAAGATATCATTCAAGCTGTCCTTCCAAGTATTCAATCGAGCACTTAATTGTTGCCATTGTTCCTTTCCAAACACACGGTAAATGCTACGATGTACAATGACTGTCTTGTTCAATTGATCCAACTTGGCTTCTACCAATCCAGCACGAATCACATCAATCACCCACATTTCCACTTCATCTTCCTTGATCATCAATGCCTTGGAGATTTCAGCATAAGACAATTCACGAGCCAAGTTTTCAGAACCCAGAGAAGCCAAGGACAATAATCGCATCTTGCGTAAACCAGCTTCTTGATCAGGTACAAGGCCAGGATGATTAGATACAAAAGTTTCGTATGTTTGCAAGTTACCATTCAAAAACAAATCCAACAATTTGAATTCTTCACTATCCTTGATATGTTGTACCGCAGTATATTGAATCAAACTTTCAAAGGCAAAATAATTTTCCATATCAATAGCAGATAAAATAGCCTTCTTTGCACAAGTAATAGATTCATCATCTTTGGTTTCATAGGTTGCCAATTTCTTCAACAAGAATTCAAGTGATGTTTTCCTATAACATATCATAATACGTATTAACATATGTAAAAAGTTGTATATAAAACTTACTTTTCACCAGCTTGATCCAATTTTTCTGAAAGATATTGATACAATTGTCGTTCAGCAGCAAGATCAATTCCCCATTGTTTAGCCCAAGTATCGACATTAGCTAATTGACTTGTAAGTGAATCCAATTCATCAGCTTGTGCAGTAACATCGACCAAACCTAAGAAAGCATCATATCGAAGAGGAGAATTGTTGGGTAAAGCATTATATAAATTAAGCAAACTGAATTTAAAAGAAATAAATAAAAAAATGAATGAGTCTAAATGAAAGATATATCTTACGAAAGAATGACTTACATTTTTTGCTTCAAACTGGTCTTGGAACTTTCAGTTTTAGTCAAAGAACCAACCAAAGTTTTGACAGCTACAGGCAATACTGATTCAGGTGCACCCAAAATAATCACAATAGAAAGATTGAAAGCATGTTCCACCTCTATCAAAAGTAAAAAAGAAATAAAAAATAATAAATAAAAAAATAAAAAATAAAATAAAAAAATAAAAAAAATAATAATAATCTTATTGTAAAAGAATAATACTTCTTTTTCTTTTTACCTCGGTCGTTCTTGGTCAATAGAATAGAAACGTCTTCAGCAAGGCGAGAATAAATGCTGTTTTTATCGGTTTCAACAAGAGCTTGAATTTCTTTCACATAAGGAGCATCGTCTTCACTTTCACCACGTAGTCGGGAAATGTAAAAGGCCAAGTCATCAATCTAATAAAAGAATAAAATATATATAGTTTAGTCAAATATTTGTTTTACGTTTTTGTTATATTCCCTCTCTTTTTATGTACTTGATCTCGCATAGCTTAATAATAAGCCACGCAGGATCATCCAGTTGATGAGTTGGTTTTAATCTTCATATCATTCTTTTCCATATTATAATCATCTTTTTAATATACCTGTGCTTCGGATGAGCTTTGGATAGAAAAGGTGGTCGACATATTAATGAAAAGAAAAAAAAAAAGGTTAAGTGAAGGTGAAAAAAAAAAAGAAAGAAAATATAAAAAAAAAAAAAAAAAAAATAGGGTAGACACCGCTTCTTGCAATAAAGTTGAGAAGGCACCCAAACAGTCACTTGGAGGTTACTTTTTTTTTTGTAACTCAGTGTCCAAAAAGAGAGGGATTGACAATTGCCATACATAGAAGGTGAATGAAATGACCTTTTTCTTTTAAAAAAAAAAAAGAAAAGTTGCATAATTGACAAAAAACGATAATTGAGAAAAAAATAGATGATTCGAATATTCTATAATAAACATTTTGCACATCAAAACAAATCAATTAGAGATGCAATAGTTTAGGTTACAGCCATCATCAAAAAAAAAAAAACATTCAGGGGGGAGTAGAGTTTCTTTTCTTTTATTATTTGTATTTATATAATGTAAAAAGTGATAAGGAAGTAATTAAATTATAAAGAATTGATACTAAACTATTTTCTAGCTACAATGATTTGACCTACAGGTTCACCTTCTTGTACTTTTTCCGTAAAGAGATCGATCCAACTACGTACTTTTTCATATACCATAAAAGTAACAGCTTGACCAGGTGCAACACGTAATAGACGAGGAGTAAGACCTTTGTAAAATGCACGGGGTCCTTCTTTTCGTAAGATATCTCTTGTCACTGTTTGAAATCTTTCCCATCCTGATCCTTTTGCACTTGATTTTTGAATACGTGTCTTGATGGTATCAATAGGAGCATTGGAAAGAGGACCTAAAATAATATAAAATAAAAAAAAAAAATCAATATATCATTCTCTTTTTTTTTTTTTCTCTTTCTTTTGTTTACCCATAGCTCCAGATACACCACCAAGAACTAAATGTTGATAAGAAGGAAGTTCATCCACTCCTTGCCATTTTCGTGCATACTTTTTCATTTCTTGATAAGCTGTAAAGTTGGCCGCTTGATTGGTAGCTAAAAAAAAAAAAGGCTAAGTTTTGATGATTCTTTATTTTTAAATTGATGATTACCTTGTCGTAAAGCAGTCAGAGTAACGCCTTTATATAAAGCACGAATACCTTCTTCTTTTACAATTGTATAAGCAGCATGAGGTGCATTTCGATACTTGGGAATATCTAATGGATCTGCCATAGAGTGCCTTTGAGCTTGTAATCGAATCTTGATCAAATCCATAGGAGATACTACCATCACAGCTTCCGTAGTACCTGCAAGTAACCCAGCTGATATACATATAAAAGTTGGTATATAAATAAATAGGTGAGTTCATGTATGATAGATAAATTCATCTATTTTTACCTAAGAATACAGCTTTCGTACTAACTATATTATTCTTATCGGTCATATAAGACTTGTATAATTCAAAAGAACTAAATCTAATAGCCATTTTTGGGACAATACCAGAAACAACAGCACCAAGACCTTTATAAAGTGCCCAAAACGATTCATTTTGTACAATTTTCATACCCACACCAAGAAAACCAATACGTTGACCCTATTCAAAGAACAAGATAAAATAAGTTTTTTTTTCAAAAAAAAAAAAAAGAAAGTCTTTTTATTCTATATACTTACTGCTGCGTTTCTTGCACCATTCTTTGACAATTGCATACGAACTTTGATAGTATCCAAAGGATGACATGTACAAGCTTCCATAAGACCAGCAGCTCCACCAGCTACCAAGTGAGTTACTAACGAGGTTGGTTTCTTTCCATCACGACTCATGTTGAATAATATAAAGAGAGTATTTAAAAAAAAAAAAAAAAAAAAAGAGAAAGAAAAGTGTTCTTTTTTCTTTTCTTTCTTTAAATAAGTCAACAAAACAGAAAAGGGGGGAGAAATTGCCAATTTCCAAAAGAGGGGCGGAGGCTCTTGAATTTGATTGGCTAAGAAACAGGGGCGTGCAAATCATTATTAAAGTTTACCCTTCATTTTCCCCTTTCTTGGCATCCTTTTTCTTGATTTCGTCCTTTTATTGTTGTTATTACATTATTTACCTTTTTGTGCAAGATCCTTCACTTTTTTTTTTTTGGCAGGAAGGAAGAGGGGATGATCTCTGTTTCTTCGGTAATTCAACTTCCGATATGGTGCTTTTGGGTGACATTTTTTCGAGGACAACGAATCACGCGAAAAAAAAAAAAAAGAAAAATTCCCATCGTCTTAAGAATTTTTTTATTTTTTTTTTTTTCTTTCAACTAAAATATCAATGCTTTCCAGACTTTATACGCAGCATTGGCCTCCTAGTCTCGGTGGTACTTTACGTTATCGCCCTTCTTTATCTACTATGCAACTTCGGACTTTTCGATCTTCTCAAGTTTTCAAAACTAACCAATCTGATCTTACTGTAAGTCAATTCAAACAAAAAAAAAAAAAAAAAAAACATTATTTAACTCATTTATATATACTTCTTTGTATATATAGCCTAAAGTGATTGAAACTACTGAACAAACAGCTCTCTTGTATTTGGATAATATTTTTCCTCTTCGTATGAATTCTTTCGACTTTCGCCAATTTGTTTTTCGAAATACCGACCGATCTTTGGAGAATGTTGCTAATCGTTGTATACCAACTGAGAACTTGCCTTATAACTTCAAATTATTGGATATTATTGGAAGGTAAAAATAGTATAAATAATTCATATATGATATATACTTACATATATTTTCTTAGAAACAAAGATGGTGGTGCGATTATCAAGTTTGGTTATCAAAGCGGAGACGAACAAAAAATGGAAGCTGCCAAAGAAATCGTATCAAAGGTGAATATTTTCTTGGAAGGCAAACGTACTCTAGCTCCTTTCAATTTTCGTCCTGTACGGTCCTTTTTAGTGAAAGGTCATCCATTCTTGGAAGATATGGTACGACGATATCCCTCTCTTCGATTACGCGTGGAATTTCAAGGTGAACCGGTTAGTGTAGAAAAACTATATAAACATTTACGACAATATGGTAAAATCTATGATATCGCCTTATATCCCAATCCTGCTGCTGGTAAAGATCCTGCTCGTTATGCTATTGTCCAATTTACAAGAATCCGTGCTGCTACAAGTGCTCGAAATTGTCTTCATGGACATCTTATTGGTGATACTCGACTCAACATTCTTTATGAACGTCAAATGGTAAATCACAAAAAAAAAAAAAAAAAAAAAAAATATGAATAGGTGAACTGATGCTTTTTTCAATATATATATATATATATATATATATATATATAGCACACCAATGCAGTGAAAGACTGGCTGATGAATCATCCTCGTATTACGATTCCTACTTTGGCTGCCACAGCTGCTGGTATTACTTATGCTATCTTTGATCCTCTACGTGAATTCTTTGTCATATCTCGAATTACTCAACGCTTCAATCCTGAAGAATATTCCTTTTATCGATGGTTACGACGAGAAACTTGGGCTCGATTGGTACCATATCAAGATTCTGATCGAAATATGTGGAATGATGATCCTGTCCATTTGCAAAAATTGAAATCTTGGTTTAGAGAAAAACCTGGTAAGAAAATAATAATAATAGAAAGTGACCCAAGTTATTTATGTGATTTTTTTTTTAGATTCATTTGTTATTGTTAATGGACCCAGTGGATCAGGAAAAAGTGAACTTGTCAAAGCCGCTCTGGATGATAGAAGGTATAATAAAAAAAAGGAATGATATCATACTGAGTCTATAATTCATCTTTTTTTTTTTTCTTTAATAGAAACAAGGTCATGATCGACTGTGAGGAACTAGTGAATTCACGTAACAAATCAGAAATGACCAAGGCTCTTGCAAAACAAGTTGGTTATTTTCCTGTGTTTACATGGGTAGCATCACTCAGCAATTTGATTGAAACGTTGGTCACAGCAACTACGGGACAACACACTGGATTATCAACAACACCAGAATCACAAAATAAAGGCATACTGGAAGTCGTTGGCATTGCATTAGCTGATATTGCTCCTATGGAAAGAGCTGAATATGAACGTAAAAGACATGAAAAAGATACCTTTACGAAAAAGCTAACCCGATGGATGGAAAGACACTTTGGAACAACAGAGGAAATTGAATTGGCTGAAAAAGAAGAAAATGAAGAAGATGATTATGATAGCCGCGCTCATATTCCTGTGGTGTTTATTGACAATTTTATGAAGGATGCTTCCAAGAATACAGTTTTATGGGAAGATTTGGCTGAATGGGCAGCTTTATTGGTTAAGAATGAACTGGCTCATGTTGTCTTTGTTAGTTCCAATGTAGCCACTGGCAAGATTTTGGCAAAAGGTAATTCAAAAAAAAAAAATCATAATACCTGAATCTATGATGATATACTCATCGCTATCTTTTATTATTATTATTTCATAGCTCTTCCTGGCAAAAGTTTCTCAACTGTGAACTTGTTAGATGCTCCACCTGAAGTTTCTATGGAATTTTTGACTCGCAATCTTGGTATGGAAAAGAGAAAAAAAATATTCAATAGGATGAAAAGAGAAGGAAGAGGAGTGACAGATCATCATATCGACTAATCTCTTCTTGATTTGTGTTATGAATCTCTAGGTGAAGAAAAGATTACGCCTGAACTATATGACATTGTGGACGCTTTAGGTGGTCGTTTGAATGAACTTGAACTCTTGGTGCAAAAACTAAAACTGGATATTCCTCCACAAGGTAATATATATATATAGGAAAAAAAAAATAAAATGACTGACCCTTTATATATACATATATATATTAGTTGCTTTTGATGATATTGTCCAAAGAAACGTGATTGAAATCCGCAAATATGGTTTTGGTGAAATGGTAGATGATGAATATGACGTGAATTTGGATTGGTCCGTTATTCAATTCTGGCAGATTGTCAAACTATTGACGAAGGCAAATAGTGTAAGTTATCCTACAAAAGAAGATATAATCAAAAAAAAAAAAAAAAGATTAATCATTTCTTATGTTTTAGATTAACTATGATGAATTGAAATGGAGTGATTATTTCGATGGCAAAGACAAACCAATTCGTGCAATGGAACATTCAGAATTAATCAGTATCTTACATCATGACGGTAAGGGAAGAGAAAAAAATGATAAACAATGAGGATAAGAACTGAACTATATTTCATTTTATTTTGTTTGTAGGTCGGCCCAACTCAATCCGACCAGGCAAGCCTGTCTATTACACAGTATTCAAACGACTTTTGGAGGACAAAGTATTTGCGGCATCCATGGAAATCGAAACACATACTTATTTGAAGAAGACAGCCGAAGACAAATTGACAAAATTACAACAACAAATTATCGAATTATCTCAAGTATACAATGGTAAACCTCCTCGTGAAATCGATCAACGCATTCGTTACCTTCTCACTAAGGTCAAGACTTTACAAGCAAAGATTGAAGACTGTGAAAAGTCCATCAAAGAAAACATGACAATTGTGACTACAACTTGGTCAGACACACAATCAGAATAGTACTGTCACTCACTTATATATGTATACATAGCTTTAGATTATTGGACTAGTTGATAGTTTTGATATTGTACATACATGTATTTTATTCGTTTGAAAATAATAATAAAAAAAATGATTGGTTAGTATCTTTGTTTTTCAATATAGGTTGATAATTGATATGACAGGAAAGATGATGATGATATGATGATGATATGATGATGATGTTTGATGTGATAATGATAGGCGTGCGTGATGCAAAATGGACAACAAAAATCAATCTTGCATATATGATTTTGAAAAACTTCAATCAAGCATCAAGACATTTATTTCATAACGATAATAATAAATAGTAGTTCTATTGCTACCATTCAGATGGAATCAAGAAAGAAAAAGGAAATCTATCTAGAATGATTGTACCAGTAAGACAAAGAGCTTAATCAGTATTTATGCAAATGCTTGGGGCAAAAGGAATAGGCTAATTAAAAAAAAAAAAAAAAAAAAAGGATTGAAATTAGTTTCATGATTGATAAATAATAATTATAAAAAAAGATTTACTTACACGACAGATCAAACCAGGACAACAATCATCAGTGGTACGACATGTTCGTTCAATGCCAACGCAAGCAGAAGCATATTGGACCATGTTGGCAAAGAGACAAAGGGACATAAGAACGAAGAGGGACTTGAAACAAGCAAACATGATAAAATAATAATTTGAGAAAGAAATGAGATAATGGAGAAAAAAAAAAAAGAGTCAGTGATTGATTTCCTTCTTTTATAGTTTTTATTTTCATTGTTGAAAGAAGATTTACATCCTCCAGGGGCCACTCCGTTTTAATACAAGAAATTGAAAATGAAAAAAAAGCCTGTCAAAAGCTTGTCAAAAGAATCCATCTTTTCTCCTGGATTTTCGAGCCCGTTCATTGGTTTAGATGGTGAATAGGTTGAAAGTACAATCAAATTGGAGGAGAGTCTTAATCATAGATGTTGATTAATGATTGCAAAGTAATCATAATGTTGATGAATGATTGTAAGGTAATCATAATGTTGATGAATGATTGTAAGGCAAGTACAATGTTGATGATTGTAGGATGATGTATGGATGACGAAAAAAATAGTTTATTAATAATGAACAATGACAAGTCAAAACTATGAGATGATTGTGCCTGCTTGCAATGTCGCAGACCCATATAATTCCCCTTGTGTGCATAATCACTGCTGCTTCGGACGAAAAGGCGGTAGGGAATCATTTGAATACCCGCATAAATCGTCCAATCATCTTTAGTCAAGACGAATGTACAAAATGAAAAAAAAAGAAGAAAAGAATTTATTTTTCCTATTTATTGTTTGTCTATATTCAAATAAACTATAAAGGCATGATATATTCTATTAATGAATGATTTTCATTTATTAAATTGTTGATATGTAAATAAAAGTGGCGATACTGAAGGGGCTTAGTGATCAAGCAAAACTCTTTGAATAGGCATGCGAGACAGATGACGAAACAGACGAAACATCAGCGGCAGTTGAATTTCCGTTGGTATAAAAATAAAAATTTGTACTCTTCAATTATAAAAACTTCGCATCTCTTTCCCGTTCTCCACTTTTTTTTTTTTTTTTTTTTTTGATAAGGTAACTAATAAAAATCATAATTTGGGAGAGATTCCAATATAATGGTGTTATCTTTATCTTCATTCTTTCTTTTTATCTTTGATCGTAATGAACTTTTTTTTTTTGTTGCTTGATACTTTTGGTCTCCCTTTTTCTTCTTTTACCACTCTATCATTACTCATTTTTGTTTCTTTTTTTTTTTGTGTAGAACTTGTCAAGGAAAAGAAACGATAACGCAATTGATCAACAACAACAACCTTTCGTATATTATACTTTTTTTTTTATCTGTCAATTAGGCTTTCTTGTGGAAAAGAAGATTATTCTATATTATCTTGTACCTTTTTGACAAAAGAAAAACTCTGACACCATGTCCAATGCTATTGTGGTAAGGCAAATAAATAATAAAATAAAATAAAACGGAATATTCACATTTCAACTTTTATTTAGTCCAATGTTTATCGATACGTTATTGACGATGTGATCAATCAAGTACGTGGCGAATTTGAAGACATGGGGATCGATGAGGCCGTTTTACAAGAGTTACAAAGGGTAAATAAAGATTATGAAACCAGAATTCATTTCTAATATTATCTTTTATTATTATTGATAGTCTTGGGAAACAAAAGTAGCTCGATCTCGTGTGGCCAACTTTGGGTTCAATAACGATGGATACTATGACGATGAAAGCGAACAAAATAATGTAAATAACGATAATGACAACAATGGCAACAACAGTAATAACAGCAATATCCCCCCTACTACTACGACCGCTACCAACAATAACAACAATGTATACTCAGAGGTATAAAAAGAAAAAAAAAATACAAAAAAAGAGACTTTTTTTTTTGGGAAATGAATTCATTCTTTTCTTTTTTTTTTTTTTTTTTTTTTTTTTTACCTATTTTTTAGACATACTCACAAACCAATCCTCCTGCCGCCAATCTTGCCACAATTGCCAATTCTGGTGTACGAAGTTCATTACGACCTGAAACTATTACCAATACTATGCGACCTCCTCAATCACAAAATCAAAATACATTACAACAACAATCAGCGTCAATATCATACAATCTACCACCAGCAAATATGCCCCATTTGCCTCCTGTCAATGGTAGTGGTCAATATTCATCCATGCAACAACATCAACAAAATTCACTTCCTGATCTTCAATTGCCTGGTGGAGGTCGACCCAACATTCCTCAAAACGATGGTGTTAATGATAATATGACTACTGAAGTAAGTTGAATGGAAATATGATTTATGATGAATTATATTAATATTTGATATATTCTGGTTTAGGAAATCGATGCTCATATTTCCAAGATAGTGATGGATGCACATGAACAACAACAAAGCAGTATACAAGATGATTCACCTTCATTGAGCTTCTCTGCAACCAATCTATCTGGAGAAGCATTGGCAATGGACAACCTTCCAGAACATATCAAATTGTTGATGAAAGATGCAAGGGAAAGAGCCATTCAAGCTGGTGCGATTTCATCAAAATCTCGTATTGCTCAATTAGATGGTGAAGATGATAATGTAAGTTTCCAATAAAATATGAAATGATGTTATAACTTTTTTTTTGTTTTTTAATTAGGATGATATCAATTCTGATTTGGATGATTCAGACGATGCTGATGACGATGCTGAAGGTGGGGAAGAAATTGAACATATCATCCTTTGCCTTTACGACAAGGTGACACGTACAAAGAACAAATGGAAATGTGTGTTGAAGGATGGCATCATGCTGGTCAATGGTCGGGACTATCTCTTTCATCGCGCCAATGGAGATTTTGAATGGTAGAAGATGAACAATGGATCAAGATAAGGGTTTTATAGTCACATTCCCTCCTTTTTTTTTATTATTATTATTTTATTATTATTATTATTATCATATTTGTGATTCTTCTTTTTTTTCTTCCAAATTGAAATTTATATATACTATTATATGACATTCATAGTGTAGCTCCATGTTTTACTATATATTTGTTTTTCTTTTTTTCCTTTTTATCAACAGTAATAATAAAAAAAAATAACTATATTTATTCTATTATTGATATTTTTATGAAGATATTTTATTCATCATCATCGACTCCAGAGTCAAAAGGTATAATAAAAAAGTGGGGTACTATTTTTCAAAAAGAAAGATCACGAAGTGCAGCAAAAGGATCTAAAGGTTGTGGAGTAGGGGAAGTAGGGCTTGTATGAGAAGTCAAAGTTGGATGGGTAGATATCTTCGTGGGTGAAGGTATTTTCATGGAGGAAGGTGGTGGAGGAGCCAATGGTTGAAATGGAGCTTGTCGAGTTTCAACAGACTATAAGTGAAAAGATGAAAAAAAAAAAGTAAGGATTTTGAATCTATCTTTTTTTTTTTTTCCTTCTTTACCTTTGTAGACCAAATATCATCCAATGTACTCGTCTGTTGTGTCATTGTTGTTGTTGTTGTATTTGTGGTAGAGGGAGATACAGGCTATCAAGAAACACACACCAAAAACAAATCAAAACCAGCATTGGATTAGTTAAAAAAAAAAAAAAAAAAAAAAGAAGAGCATGCAATGTATATATGTATGTATTACTTACAGTGTTCATCCATGGATTGTTATTATTATCAGCCAAAAGATCGATGCTATGTTTTTGAGAAAGATTGTTTGCAACCGTGGTTAAACCAAGAGGAAGATGATCATCATTTGGGTTGTTAAGCAAATTGGAATGTTGTTGTTTGATGACAGAGTTTGGAGACGTGGGTGGTGGCGGAAGTATAAAATTGATTGAAGTAGGTGAAGTTTTAACTGATAAACGACGTGTTGAAGACAAATCTTGACGACGAAGACCATCCTAATAAAAAAAAAAGAAAGGATGATGATAAGAATAAAAATGTATCAACAAAAAAAAAAAATGAAAAGATTACCTCTGTATAAAGTTCATTGATAGTACGAATGATCTTTTCACCATGTTCTTTCCAAAGAGCTCTATCTAACCATCTTTGTTCATAATACTTTTGTCGCATAAAGAGTCGTACGTCATAATCAGATTCTATCCATTCTAATTCACTATGAAAACCATGTAACCAAATACGTTTTGCCATTGTATTACCACCCATTTCAAGACTTGTTGTTTCAGGACCAGAGAATTTGCTTGTAGAGATAGATTTCACTCTATGACCTACTTCACGTCTAATAATAAAAGTATGAGGATATGATATTTTTTAAACAAAAGAATATACTTACACAAGTCCAGAACATCTTGCACAGATAAAAGTTTGAATAGTCATATCTACAAAGAAAGGACTCTATACATAAACTTTTGTTAGAAATATATTGGGTTTATTATATGTATTCTTCTTACTGTGGCTGCACAATCGAAACATCGTTTATTATCAGGTAAACGAAGTAATTGCTTGATTTTACTAAATAAAAAAAAAAGAATTAAGTTTACTCTATAAAAAGTCACTTATTAGACCTTACTTCATATCTTGTTCTTCTTGCTTTTTTATTAAATGAGTCATGATGATACAGAAAAAAGAGTTCTATTCCAAAAGAGAGAGAGAGAGAAAAAAAAAGGAAAGAGATGGTAATTTTAAGCGGTACATAAATTGAAGCATTAACTTTTTTTTTATATGTCTGTTTTTGGAATACGCTATTGCCCCCCATCTATTTTGTAATACTCACCCATGCTTACTAAAATCCCCTCTCCTCTGTTTTTTGAATATAAAACTGTCTATCAAAAGTCTAAAAATGGTAATCAGTCAAAAAGTAGGTTGTGACGATGATATGATCTGGATTTCAATGAAATCATTAAAAAAAAATTTTTTTTTCAGGGCAAGTAAATATAATATTCTTTATTTCTTTTTTTTTTTTCTTCCTTCTTCTTTTAAAAGAAAACTATAATAACTCTCTTGATTTGAATCTATAGGTAAAAAAAAAACTCATTTTTTATATTAATTTTCTTTCCCTTTTTTTCAAATCAAATGATGATATTCTATTATAAAGACATTTGCACGTCAGTCTGATTCTCGTAAAAAAGAAGACAAACGTTCGCTAAAAATATCTGATTTTGACAAGTGGAAAGAAGAAACCAAAAAAAAAAAAGAAAAAAAAATTGGATGAACTGATCTTATTTTTTTTTTTTATTTTTGTAGATGTGTGACCATGAGAACCCGATGATTATGATAGTTAGTTTTTAGTATAGTTTATATATATATATTTAGAAATGAAAATAAAAAAACTTTATAGAACATTGTATATGATGAAAGATCTGTTTTTAGACATCAGGATCTCTCCACCTAAAAAGAGAATGATGATTTATTTATTTATTTATCTGTTTCCCACAATCTTGGGACAAAAAAGAAAATGAGTTCTATAAAGAAAACCTATAAACACTTTATATAATAACAAAAGGGATGTGATATCTTATGACTTTTTCGGAGTGATAAGACAATATTATCAATTTGAAGATGGGATGAATCATGATGATGATATGAAAGTAGTACAAACTGTGTAAATAAATAAACAAGTATAGATAGAGTGGAGAGAATTCTTTATTTCATCACAAATTTATATAAAAAAAAAGTCTAGTCAAAATTATAAAAAAAAGATCTATACAAAATAATAAAGATATGTGTGAGGAAGAAGAAGACGAAGAAAAAAAAATGATGAGGGAAATATACAAAATACATATAAAAAAAAAAAGAGAATATAGAAGGGAGAATATAAATATAATACAAAAAAAAAAAAAAAAAGATATTGGTATTAAGAAAACGCCTTATTATTTTTTGTTGATGTTGTTGAGAGTACAGTGAGTGTGTCGCCATCCATTAGGTAGAATACCATTGTCACAAGTAATAGTATTATACATCCATGAAGAAGCCAAAGCTTGATCTATAGTATATCTAGTGATTGGATCTGGATCCATCATACCTGCCAAACATTCCCTTTCTTCTTTAGAGAAACCATTGAAACAATCACATTGATCTATTCCCAATTGCCTTTGTTTCATATATTTGCCATAATCATGATCACCACCATCGATAGCTTGAGATGATACCATAAAAGGAGAACCGGGTACAGCATCTCTTGATGATACTTTCTTACCACCAACACAACCATGATAGAAACTTGCACCAAAAGGAAGTTGTTGTTGTCGAATACAGAAATAAGTAATGGCAGCACTCCAAACATCTAAAGCACGTCCATCATAGGAAGAATGTTCATCCTTCAAAGACCACATTTCAGGTGACCAAAAAGGTTCACTACCGCACCATTTGTAGCATGACCTTGGTTTGGATTCAAAGCAAGATTGCACTACATCAGCTACACCAAAATCGGTAATCTTGAGTGTGCCGCCACGAGTCAGGACAAGATTTTCTGGTTTGATATCCCGATGAGCAATACCAAGTTCATGTAATTGTTGAATTCCAAGTAATAGTTGTTTAAATAAACAAGCACGTTCATCTGTGGTCATATTGGGTCTTTCACGAATTAAATCATATAGATCACCACCATCACACTAATTATAAATAAATAAATAAATAAATGTTAGTATATATATTATTTCATATGACTTTGTTCTGTGTAAACAAAAAAAAAAAAAAAAAAAAAAAACTTACATATTCCATAACAGTACAATAACGATCTTTTTCGTCAGTAACCAAATCAAAAGTACTAACAATATGAGGATGAGGATGTTTTGAGACAGTTTTACTGATACAAAATTCATTTCCCATACGTTTGTGATAATCACGTTCTGATTCTTTCTTATCACGTTTCTTGAATTCCTTGACAGCTAAAATGGTTCCAGTATTCTTTTGTCGAACAAGACGAATAACAGCTGTAGCACCAGTTCCAATCATTTGTTTCTTCAATAAATTTGATGGTTTGATATAATCACCATATTTTTCACGAAGAGTAGGCATAGAAGGTGTGATGGCACAAGAAGGTGAATTACACAAAGAAGATGGTGATATAGGTGGTTGATTGTTGATTTTTTCATCTACTGATAATGTCTTTTTGAATAAATGAGATAATGATCGACTAAGACTAGATCCAAAACTACTACTTCGACTTTGACGAGGAGAAATAATGCTGGAAGAATCATTGGGTAAAGTCATTTTTAATCCTATACTAATACTAGGTCGTTGTAGTCGTTTACTGGGAATGTCCATTGGTGTAGTAGGATGAATAGTTTGTGGTGATAAATATGTACTATCTTGAGATCCATCGGTTGATACTGAAGACGATAAACCTGGACAATCACAATTGTCTAAACAATCTGGTGAAACCGATCTTGGTATTTCTTCTTCTTCGATCATTAACCAAGTAGACATGATGAAATGTGCTTTATAAAGGTATTATATTTGAGTCGTAATGGTTGTGGTGTTGTTAATGAGAAAAGAAAGGGGAAGAGAGGGGTGTATATCTATAAATAAGAATAATAATAATAATAGTATAAAAAAAAAAATGGTATGATAATAGATAAAAAAAAAAAATCAAAAAAAAAAGTGAAGGGAAAAAAAAAAAGAAAAAAAAAGAAAAAAAAAAGGGTGGGAGCTATTTTATAAGAAAACGGGGATAACGGTAGAAATAAGAAAAAAAAAAAAAAGTTTTTTCTCTCAGCTTGATTGGGAATTATTGAACGAATGGATGAATTCGACGGGAATCTTTACAGCGGAAGATTAAATTAGTTTCTTCGCGGGAACCTATGACTAACTTATCCCTTTCTTGAACTTCGATAACTATTCACTCTAAACTAACCAGAAAGAAAACAATATATTCATCAAACTAAGTAGAATAGATCCCACATGATGAAATTTAGTTAAAAATGGATATAAAATATATATATATATATATATAACTTTAATATTGAAACACTCATAGATTTCATACTGTTATTTATGATCTTTACAAATTCAATAGACTAAGGAAGAATATGATGTAATATATAATATTTCGTCATCATCATCATTTCAACAATATATATTTATTAACATTTCAAATAAATAAATAAATAAATAAATAAACTATACTATCTAGTCATATATATATATATATATATATATATATATATATATATGTATAAAAGGTACAAATAACTATACTATATATAGAATTACAAAAAGAAAAGAAAAAATTAACTATGCTAATTTCAATTTCACCAAAAGTTTGCTTTTATTTTTGAAGCCAAACATGGATTTCTTCTTAGGTGTCGTCATAGAAGGAGGTCCAGTAGGTCCAGGAAGAGAAGTGGATGCCAAGGATATACCTGATTCCGTAGTTGTTGGTATATCTAAATCGGGAGTCAATGTCTTTTCATCCTTTTGTATCAATAACGCCGAATTCAATTCATTTTCATCCAATACTGCTTTTTCATCAATTCTATTGGTGATTTCTGTAGACTTGACTAGCTCTTTTGTTGATGAATTGATTTTCAATGATGATGATGATGATGATGATAATACTATAGGTGGTGGAGGTGGCAACATCTTGGAAGAACTTTGATTTGAAGAATGATGACTGGTCAATACCATTCTATGTGATGAAGAGGAGATAGTTTGATGTTTATCATTGTTGTAAACTGCTGAAGAGGAAGAAGAAGAAGATACCATAGAAGATCCTTGATCTGACGTATGAGGTTTATTCAACTTGGCAACGTGTACTAGTTCAGGATCATGTGGTTTTTCTGCATCCCTACTAATGGCTTCATCGGGTTTTCCTAAGGCTGCTGTTGTAGATGATGAGAGTGGTGTTGAAGGAGTGGATGATGTAGGCAAAGAAGCTGAAGCAGTAGACATTGCTGGTGAAGTATAAGGTGGAGGAGGTTGTGTAGGAGTTGCAAACTTATTATTGACACTTTGATTATTGTAACTATCTGCTGTTAATAAATCTAATCTTGAAGTAAAGACACACCGACGATCCAAAATAAGAACTTCTATTTTGATTTCTGTTTGTCCAAAATACATATTGACAGTCATTGTAAGTTGTTCACCTACTCGTACACCTTCAAACGTTGGCATCTTGATAGGAAAACGAGCAACCAAGTTCACCCGAGGATCTGTGACTAATCTTGGAGGAACACCTTCACCATCAAAAGCATACAAATCTAAAAAAAAAAAAAAAAAAAAAAAAAAAAGATTCAGTTTAAACATTAGGAAAAAGTTTTAAATGATTCTTTTTCCTTTTTTTTTTTTTTTTTTTTTTTTTACCAGTTTCAGTGCCATGTGGATAAGTAACCAAATATTTCTTTGTCACGCATTCATCAAGACCAATAGGTTGTCCTTTGTGAGCATATACACTAAATCGTTGCTTGCAGTAATATCTTCCATGAACATTAACACGATTTGCAATAGGATCCAATCTTTCTTCAAATGGAATTTGACTGTTGAGACCATAAGTTCGACCTACGAAGGAAAAAAAAAAAAAAAGATAAAGTTTTCTTGACTGTTGACTCTATTCTAATTTGTTATACTTACGAGAGACACGCTGAGCAACAAGACGAGGATTTAATCCAAAATAAACCGCACCACGGACCACCTAAGAAAAAAAAAGTAAGAAGAAAACAAAAGAATTAAAGTTCGAAATTCAGATGAGTTATTTCCATTGTAAGAGTTTATATTCTTTTTTTTTTTTTTTTCCTTCTCCTTACCGCCATTTCCGCTCGAGGAGGAATACCGACAAATTTGACACGAGGTATAAAAGTTTCATTCACACGACGATGAAGATAATTTGATTTTCCAAAACCACCTACCATAAAAATAGCATCCACAGGTTTGAGAGCTGATCCATCCAATTGATTACGAATCAATCGAATTACTTTTTCCACCACAGGATCAAATACCTTTTCTTTGAGTTCATCGGTAGTAAATATCAAAGTACCATCCATAATACCAACTTCCATATTGTCATTATTTGGGTAACCCATAGTAAAAGGAATAGGAATAAAATGATCTTCACCATCATCATCGAATTGAGGCTTGATTCTTTCCACAAAAACACTCATCATTTGATCCATAGCACGTTGATTGACTGGTCCAAAATGTTCGAATTTCTCCCTAATTAATTGTTCCATGTTTTGATCCAAAAAAGTTGATCCACAGGTATCACCAGAGCCTTTAGTCACCTCTTTCAATGATCTATCTTGAGCATTATCATTGATTTCAAATACAATCAAATCAACAGTACCACCACCAGCATCGCAAATCATAAATCGTTGACCATGTACAAGATTGAATTGGTCACATGTTTTTTGACAGTAAAGAGCAGCTGCTTCAGGTTCACTAATCAAACTCAAGCGTTCCAAAGGATCGTTTCGATCAATCATCCCAGCCATAATAGCAGCTTCACGCATCACCGCCTTGGCTTGATCACTCCATGTTGCTGGTACAGTCAAACAGTATCGATATTGTCGTTGATCATAGTTTTGTGCAAATCCGCGCTTCATAGTATCGTGAATATAGTCGTGTAAGGAGCGTAAATAGTCAGCAATCACTTGTAGTGGGGTTAATCCATTAGGTAGCAAAGACAGTGTGGCAGAGGTTGCTTCATCCAAATAGAGCTTGAATTTTTCCAGAAAATGATCTTGAAGATTAGGTCGTTCTGATTGTTGTCGTGCTGCATCACCCCAGGCACCTACTTGTTGAGAATCTTTTTTATATAGAATAACGGTGGGTGTTTTGGGATAAGCTACATTTCGTTGTTTGGGCCTATTTTTCAAGAAAAGAAAGATAATAATTAATTTCAAAAAAAAAAAAAAAGAACGTATAAGAATGCTTACCATGTAGTAATGTCCTGAAAGTCTTCAAAAGTATCTTTGGTATATGCATAACAACAACCACTAAAAGTCGTGCCAAAGTCAATACCTACTACATAAGCATAGTCATCTGCATTGAATACTTGTGTCATGGATCTGCTTTTTTTTTTAAAAATAAAAAAATAAAAAAAAAAAAAAAACTAAAAAAAAAAAAAAACTTAAAAAAAAAAGAGAGAGAGAAAAAGAAGTGAAGTTTAATTTAGTCCTAGTTTTGATTTGACTTTATTTTTGTGGGCTGAGTCAAAAGAAATTTATTCATCATTGTTCATCCTAAGAATAACGAAGAAAAGATTCCAAAATCAAATAGTTTAGCGTATCACCATTTATCCTTTTCGGTACGTCATCCACATTGTGTGGCAGAAACATGCTACTATATATTATCATTACAGTTGAGAATATGCTACGGAACACAAGCGCTGCCACAATTACTATATTCGGAATCCTCTTCTAACTTATCAAAACTTAAATATATATATATATACACTTTTTTTTTTTTATTCATATTGGATCATTTCAATAAATATATATATATATCGCATTCTAACTAACCATCTATACTACAAAATATTATATACTAATCATCATCATTTATATTCTACGTCGTTTTGTTGTGAATTGAATCTTTGAAGATTTTTCTGTATCACCAGTTGGTATTCCCATAAGTTGTACTCCTAGTTGTTCTTGACTGTTTCCTAAATCATCCTGTGAGGCTTCACTATCATTCATTGTTCTACTATCTTCACCACCAAACAAGATCCGTTTGTCCTATCCAATCCATCTTTGTTGTGTCATCCTGTCGTTTTTGATCTCTTTTTTTCCTTCTACTATTGTTGATTTTCCATAAAGTATCTGTTACTGCTGTACGCCTCTTATCAAACTTGACACGAAGATCTTCCACCGTATCATATTGGGGAGCATAATACACTTGAAGTAAATTGGCATAAAATACCTTATCATCCATTTTTCGTTTCGCTAAGCGAGCTTCATCAATGTTGGAATAGGTAACTAAAAGTGGCGGCAGAGTAAACGATGGAGATGCTTCTTCGATTCTATTCAATGACTGCGAGTTTTCTACTGTTCCATAGAGACTACATTTCGATAACAAATGTTGAATGGTTGTTTCTTCACCACTGAGTGCTGGGATGTTTTTAATAATAATATGTCGTGACTCTTGAGCAATGGTGTATACCACTACTGCCCTAGGTATCTTCGGTTCGCGATATTCTGGTCTATTCAAAGCCATTCCATTGGATATGAAGACAGATAAAAAAAAAAAAAAAAAGAGAGAGAGAGAGAAATAGAAAAAGAAAAAGAAAAGAAAAAAAGACTGCTTTTAACTTCCGCTACATCTTTTTCTTTCTCTTTTGTGCTACAGTTTATTCACAATAGTTTGATGCTTGAATGACGATTGATGATGACAATATTAGAGATAATGATAACTAAAATATAAGCACAATGACGATGATATTAATAAAAATCATAGATAAGATTTTATTGAAATGAGAGAGATGATATAAAGTGTATCTAATACTAACCAATAATACAATCGCTATAATAACAACTAGATAAGAGAACAAAGTTAACCTAATTAGAAGAAAACCAATCAAAAAGATAATTTTTCATGATTGCCATGTCTTCCTTGTCATACATTTCATCCAGTTAATAGTTGATTCAAAAAAAAAAAAAAAAAAAAACAATATTGATTCACACATAGAAGGAAGCAAAGTGATACATATCTACACCAGAAAAAAAAAAAAAAATGAGTTTCATCAAAAAGAAAAAAAGGAAAAAAGACTGACTTACAAAAAATAGAAGAAGAAACCATACGGTATCATACACTTTTTACCTTAAGATTCTCGAAAAAGAAGGAACGAAGAATTCATAAAAAAAAAAATACATCATTCAATTCAGTTACTTTTTATTTTTTTTCTGGCTAACATTACCTTGGTTTGACTATACCCGAGAATGACTATAAATAAAACAATTAGTCAAGTAACAATTCTATGGAAAATAAAAATAGTAAAAAAAAAAAAAAAGGAAAGGAAGTCGGATTCCAATCAAATTAGATCAAAAGAGAAAGAGTAGTTTAATTATATATATGTATATCATAAAAAAACAGAGAGGTATAATGTAAAAGAATAAATGAAGACGTATTTTGTGATTAGAGTAAATAAAAAAAAAAAATAGAAATAAAAAGAAAGAATGTGATGGGAAAAATAAAACGAAAGAAAAAAGGAGGGAAAAAGGAGGGAAAAACGAATTTATTCAGTATGCATTTTTTCGCAGTATAAAAAAGACCATTTCTATTGGTCGTCATAATACCGACACGGCTACTTTTATCCAATCATTTTGCGCGATTTTGCTATTAGATTGATAATGATGTTTTCAGTCTAAAAAAATGTATCGCCTTGCTAGCTCAATCGGCAGAGCGTGAGACTCTTAATCTCAAGGTTGGGGGTTCGACCCCCCCGTAGGGCTTATATTTTGTTATTTTTTAACCTTGCTCGGAATATGAAACTGTACCAATCAAGTGTGTTAAAGATTTTTTTTGTTCTCCTGTAAAGATTTTATTTGTTACTTGGTTGATGATTGATTTGTTAAGTGATTTTTTGGTTGTTAAGGCCAAAATTGAAAAAGTAATTCGGATGATTGAAAGAGAATAAGTTAAATAGTGAGCACCAGTACTTGATTACGCAAGCACACGTAAAAGTTTTTGAATAAAACAAAATAAAAGTAAAGTAGAAAAAAAAAATAAAGTCTTGTTCCAAATTTGGAAAACAGAAGAGGTTCTGACTTTTAAAATATAGAACAGAGTGAGCCAATCAAAAGTGACAATCCACAATACAGTTAAATTGGGGTGGAGAAGATATATTTTAAAAAAAATATTATAAAGTTGATTAACTAAAGAAAAGGAAAAACAAAAGGAAAACTTGGGCTATTTATACTAAAAAATTTATGTATGATGGAACAAGAGACAAAATGAACCAAGGGTCAAAAGGATAAGTAGTCAAAAAGGACTGCGGTCCCATCAGGGGAAAAAGATTTTTTTTTCTTTTTTCTTTTTTCTTTTTTCTCTTTCTTTTTTTTTTTTTTTTTTTTTTTTTTTTTTTTTTTCTCAACATTAGATTTATTTGTGTTGTTAAGAGATTTTTTGGTTGTTAGGTTCAAAATAAGAAAAGTAATTCGGATGACTGAAAGTTAATAATGAATATAGTGAGCACCAGTACTTGATTACGCATACGTATAATTTTTTGAATAAAATAAAAGAAAATATGATACTGTATTTATTGACTTGAATTGACTGGGGAAAAAAGGAGAAAGAAGATGGGGTATTTATACTATTTGAAAAGGGGTAAAAAAAAAAAAAAACGTAACGAATATATATATATATATATATATATATAGTAAAAGAAAATGATGACACATGTACATAGATCATTAGTAGAGTGTAATAATAAAAAAAAATTGAATGAACTTTATTGTCGATAAAGAAAACTAAACAATACTATACACTAAACTACGATATAACCTTTATGACTCCATCTCTGTCACCACTGATGATCATAAGGTATGGAATTTCAGTGAAGACGATATCGGTGATCGCATCTGTATGATTTCGCATCAAATGTTGTTGTTGAACCACTGATGTATTGAGTCCATTGTATAATTGATGTTGATTGACATGTGATGAAGCCCTATTTGATATAGATGATGTTGAATTTTGATTTGATGGTCGTTGATGAGTAAATTCAAAATGGAAATGGATATTATCATGAGTGTTGGAACTAAAATATGTATAAATAAATAAAGAATACATAATGAGTATATAGTCATTGATTTTTTTTTTATTATTATTATTTTTGTATACCTATATCTTGGCTTTGCTTCATCGATATCCAATCCCAAGATCACTGCAGAATTTTCTATTCTGTTCATATCCCAAAAGCGTAATTTTCTATCGGCACCACCAGTCAACATAAATCTGGAATCAGAGGGTGAAGATATGGCACGAATGGTATTTTCAGCATAATTTGTTTCTTGACTTGTGAACGTACTAAACATGATTTCAGTATCTGATGGTACTTCCAAAGCCTATCATCATAATAAGAACAAAAAAAAATAATAATTATAGATGTATATGGGCAATTTTTTTCCTTTCATTTTTTTTTTTTAAAAAACAACCTTACCTTATACATTTCCATACTGATCCCAGTTGTTTTCTCATCACCAGATTTGACACCATAGACCTCCAAACATTTCAATTCCGCAATGTTCCATATTGATACTTCATTTTTTCCTGATGCAATGATAACTTGTTTACCTTCAGCCCTTGGGTCATGATTTAACATCATTCGACTAATTCGACTTTTGCTTGGGTGGAGCCATGAGTATAAAGGAATTTGGAACCGCATATCATAAAGAGTGAGTATACCACGAGTAGTTCCAACTAATAACCAAGTATGGAGTCGATCTGTCACCATAGAGGTAATGATACCTTTTTGTATGATGATAGGATTATCATATCAAAAAAATAAATAAAAAATAAAAAATAAAAGAGGAAATCAGTGACAATCAATTAACTTTTTCATGGTTTTTTTCTTTCCATTCTTACCATAGCTTTTTCGATTCTTCAAAGTAACCAAAGTGTTCATCGTCAGTAGATCAATCAGGTAAATATTTTCCTTGTTTGTTGCCACTAATAGAATTGACTTGGATCCTGTCATAGTATTGAATGCATCTGGAAAACAAAAAAGGAGGATACGTTAGATGATTTCATATGTTCCTATCACAAAGTATATATGGATGCTCCACTCTCATACTTACTGCTTGTAAAATGTTGAACAATCAGAGCGTATTCATCAACTAACTGATATTCACGTACAGTGATACATTTTCCAAACTTTAATGATGATCCAGAACTTCTTAAATCGACTCTATATATATGTAAGTAGTAAAAGTAAAATAATAATAATAATAATTAGTATATCTATATCTATATCTATATAAATATCATCGTATGTGTATTTAATATTGCTAATACATTTACCTGAATATATGGATGCTTCCATTATCTGATGCTGATGCTATACTGTAAGTTTGTTGAATAAATGTAATGCATTTAATACTACCACCTAAAGTAAAACAAAAGTCAAGATCGGTCTCCCTTTCCATATTCAACGCATAAAAAAAATACTACCTTGTTTATTGTAGGTTGTCCGCGATCTGTTAGTGACGTTACGTTCTAATCGAGAGCAATCCCATATCTTGACAGTACCATCATCAGAACATGAAGCAAAAAGTAAATTATCCCAAGAAATAGCCAATTGATTGATACCAGCCGTGTGTTCAGTGAAATGTGCTACAAGTGTCCCTTCAGGCTTCCAGTTCCCAATCGTTCGTAGTGAGGAAGTACCTTGTGGAAGTCGTCGGATGCGTTTCATTACAGATGGATCTCCAATGAATTCTAAAAAAAGAAAAAAGGAAAAAAAAAGGTCCACTGTTAATATCATAAACTATGTGTGCATGATTTTTCTCCTTCTTTTTCCAACTTACCGGGTATATGAGGTGGAAAAGCTTCCATCGCTGTTTTATAAAGTATTCTTTGTAAATGAGAGTAACCAACTATATGAAGAAAAAAAAAATACATCAATCAGATCCAATCAAAAAAGGATTTTCTTTTTTATACCAAATAATTGATTTCTGTTTCTTTGAATTTATTTTGATTACCTGTACTTGGAGTGCTATCTTGGATTTCACTTGAATCAGATTCTATGTTCCTACTAATTAACTTGTTCATATCATCTTGATAACCAATAAAACCAGATCGGTGTACAGCTTTGATCACATCTTCTAATGTAATAAAATCCCCAATCACCCATAAAATATCAGCGCAATGTTTGGATAAATTAATTTTTTTTTTTTTACCTTGCATGCGGTCATCTTTTGTGACAGGAACGCTTGTACCAAAACCATGATTTGGGGCAGTAGAAGTCTTTGATCCACTCTCAGGTAAAACATCTTGAAGTATAGCTTGTACATGTGGTTGATTTGCTATATGATTCGTTACGGATATATTATCTCCTCTTGACTTTGATTCTTTCGTTGAAGCTCTAGAGACAGTGTCATTCTATCGTAATAAAACGAGATATCATTAGACATAAATGTTCCAATCGTTCTTGACCGTCTATATATATATATTCTCATACTTGTTGAGTGGATACCATTCTGTGTTTTGAGTTCCAAGTATGAACTTGCTGGGAAAGATCAGGTAGAAAAACAGTGACAGGAGTAACACCTAAGTTTGTCAGAACGATTTCACCACTCTATTAATTTGAAAAAAAAAAAAAAGGTAATGAGTTGGCATCAGTTTGAAATTAACTAACAACAATGAACCATACAATATTTGATATTAATATACTTACAGTAGAAGTTATATCATCTACACCTTTGGTTCGACTGGATTAAGAACAATAAAATAATAACAAAATAATAAAAAAGAAGTTAAATGGTGATCGCCTTACATTGTCTCTTCATTTAGGTTACCTAGACTTTGTACGAGACACCTTGAATATATATTCCCGCATATATAGTAATTTGAGTTCATCATCATTTGTCATTCCAACATTTCGAAGGCGTTCAAGGTTTAACCTATCTCTGTATATTCAAAAACAAAAAGAAGACATTATCATCATCATCATCCAACTTGAGCTATTTCTAACTTACTCTTGTGCTTGATTCAGTTCATCATGAGAGACAATACCATTGAAGACGGAACCTTAAAAAAATGAAACAAATATATATTTAGATATTGAAACAACCCAACTATTATATATATTGGTTGTTGCATTACCTTGACGGATCAACGTAGCAGGACCTACTGATTTTGATTTCGATAAGGTTGAATCTGGTAGACGACTGCCTCTTTTACTCTGTTGTTGAGGTTTCCAAAATATAGACTGATTTGAAGCTCTATTTGCCCATAAAATGGTTTGTTCGTATACTTGACGTGGAATCTATGATACAAGATAAAATTAATAATTGACATTTATCTTCATACCAATTCGATATCTTAGTGTATAACATAATCAATACTTACTGGTGACTTGACATTGTGCAAAAGAGATTCTTCATTGATATCAGCAATATCAGATCGAAGGAAAGGGGTCAACAGAGGGTAAATAATACACCAGCGATCAGTTTGTGGAAGGTGTTTTGTTGCTGAAGATATAAATCCAATAGCGCCTTTTTTTTTTAAAAAAAAAAAAAAAAAAAAAAAAAAAAAAGAGAGAGAGAGAGAGAGAGAAAGAATGAGAACAGTGAGTTGATTGCTCATTTGAATGCATATGTACATATATTTATATCAGTTATTGGGTTTACCATATCGAATCCAAATGTTTGGGTGACATATCAAAGGAGACACAATACCAACTAGTTCCCAAAGTTTCATTTTTTGGAATAGACCAAGATCAGCTAGACTAGTGAGAGAGTTCAACACCTTTTCAACAACGAATTCTTCAGCATCTAATTATATCAAAGAATGTCAGTGTATCATCTCTAAAATAAACATTTAAAAAAAAAAGCAGAATGCTTACCAGTCAAAGCTTGGATCATCAATGGTAATATATATTCTTCCAAACTTCTAGCGCCAACAAATGTTCCAACTCCCTTGACGCTTTCGAAGAATGCACTATATGAATTATCAAATATAAATGAAGGAAAAAAAGAAAAGAATAAGTGACCCATCCTATTCACTCCATATTATCTCAAACTTTTCATTTACCTTCGTAACATCCAATCCTTATCGTTAAGATAAGTAATCATATGGCTAAGCAATACATCATTGGCCTTTTGTCGCCCAAAGAATACACAGAGGCATGTGATATCCGTTAAAAGAGCTCGTTTAACCATACTTTCGCTATCAATCAGTAGGGTTGTCACTTGTTCTTGAATCACCGTTTGTAAATCTTGTAGTGATGAATCATATGCAGACTATATCGTGAGGGAATAGAAATAATTAATTGATGAGCCATATTTTTTTTAAGGAATGAAAGAATAATCGAACTTACTTCAAAGTCTAATTCTTCTGCATCTATATCCGATAGTGGGAAAGCATTGTCAGCGAGCAAGAGCTAGAATAAAATATAAAATAAAGAAAAAAAAAGGGGGGGATGAAATAGATGAAGTTAAGCATGTCATAACTACCTTTGTTTTTTATTTTCTTATTTTTTTTTTTCAATATTACCTGAGTCATCTCCAAGAATCGAAGAGCAGTTTCTGATAATAAAGCAATACAGCTGGCATACGTTGTTCGAACCATAACGTTTGGATCAGTAGTAAATTCACGTACAGATGGTAAGATATATTCAGGGAATATCCGAGCGTTGATTGGAGAGATTGATTCAACGATACATAGCTATCATAAAAAAAAAAAAAAAAAAATGGATGAATAGATCAATGGGTAGTAGAAACAAGATAAAATAAGATATCAATTAATTTTTCTTTTTTTTTTTCCTTTTTTATGTACTTACCACTTGCGTGAGGACCTTGAGAGCATTGGAGCGTACAAGAGCAGATTCATCAGATAAAAGAATCATAACATAAGGTATTAAACGATCTAGCTTCACATCATCAGGAACATGTTCGGCCAATGCGAGAAGTATATCCAATGATTTAAGTTTTGAGCTTGCATATAAAGTATTCCTAACCAGAGAGCAAACAAAGGATAAGATGATCAAGTAGCCTTGTTCTATCGTATACATATATTATCAGACAAGAAATCAGATCAGCTTTGTCATAGTAAACTAGTTCTTGATGAAGTGCTTACCTCCTGAGTTTGACGAATGATTATTTGAGTGAATACTTGAATTTTGGTTATCGTAATTGGGTATGTTAAGAGTTGGTGGTAAAATAATCTGTCAAAATAAGAAAATAATAAAATATCAGAATTCTACTTTTCTAAATCAATTCCTAAAATATCCTTTTCTTATACTTACCATCGAAGTTGTCGTGAAAGGAAGATCTATTATTTATTCAAGAAAATAAATTAATATAAGGTTAAAAAATGGTAAAGATAATATATTTTGTATTTTGTATGATTTACCTGAAAGAGTACGACGACGTTCCCTGAGATGTCCATCAATAAAAGGAGATTCATCTGTTGATGATGACTGTAGTTCTTGGTGACTGAGCAAACGAAATATTCTTTCGAAATCGTGATAAAGTCTTTCCATCTTTTCATCAGCGGACACCAGTTTCTTGTGAGGTTGAGTGATAAGTGGTAGAGCAGGGGACATGGCTGTCATAAAATTGTTTTCGACTGTCTGTATCTTTGAGGGTAATGTTTCATTCTTATCAGTAAGTAATCCAATGTATTCATGCATAAAATTATAAAAATAATCAGGAAATACTTTTCCTCGCCTAAGAAATAGAAATAGAAAAAAAAAAGGTTAAAATAAGTATATATATATACCTGAGATGTACAAAACAATAATATTATTTTCAATAGTAAATAGTAAATTACCATTCTTGGAGATATTGTTCAGCTGAGAATCTTTTTGTTGGGTCGATTTGAATCATATGAAGTACCATATCCTATTAAAATGTAAATATATTTAATCAATATAAGTAACAAATCAAAGATAACATCTATTTTTTTTTCTCTTTTGTACCTTGATATCAGAGTCACCCATCTTATCCAATGTGGCAGAAGGATCATATTCATCATTTTGATATTTGAAGAGTTGTGAGAGTGAAAAAATCGAAGAGCCTTCCAAAAATAATTCGGCAATGACGCAGCTAAGATGATTTAAAACAAATAATTAATATCTAAAATATTAACCTAATTGATTCTTTATAGATCTACCCAACAGAGAATATATCCATTTCAGGTGTTAATTCGCATAAAATGTTATTGAAACCAAAACCAAGAGATTTCTAATATAGCAAAAAAAAAAAAAAAAAAATCAAATTCCTGCTAAAATAGTTTCGCTTTTTTTTTTTTTTTAAAAAAAAAAAAAAAAAAAAAGACTTACCAAACGTCGATCAATATCAGTTCCTGCTTTATAAAAACGTTCTGGAGCAATATAACAACTTCGTCGAGAAGATGTATCAAAGAAGAAAGAGAAATCAGCTGGATCATCCTAATTAAAAATAATGATAAATAAAAAAAAAAAAAGTCATTCAATATTATTTATTCTAAATTACCTCTGGTAAAAAAGTTGGTTTATATGATGCAAAATCAACAAGGTAAGTCCAATTCCATGAAGTAACTAAAATATTTTCGGTTTTGATATCTCCATGATAAACATTTTGTTGATGACAATCTGCTACACCACGAAGTATTTGATATGATATCCATTTCTTTTCTACCAAAGTCAAAAATGGCCGAGTACTATATAAATAAAACAAAAATATTAATATATACATATTAATATAATGTTTTACTATTTACCTTATTCGATCATAAAGACTACTATAGAAATATTGTCGTACTAAATATGCTGCACGGTCAGTTTCAAGTATCTTTTGAAAAGTAAAAACGTTGGGAATCTTGTAAATGGCATCGTATTCTCCTGAAAAAAAAAAAAAAGAAAGTTAGATAACATTTTTTTTTAATAGAATCATGACAGAAAACTTACTCTGTAGTTGCTTCACATGTTGTCGTAAAGAGAGTCCAAGTTTTGGTTTCACAAATATTTTGACCACAACTAAACCATCCTTATGTCGACCGCGTATAGTTTTCATGAATCGAGCGTTTCCTAAACTATTCAAGTTAAAAAAAAAAAAAAAGTTTTTAGTTCATCTAAATAAAAAGTAAGGTAAAATAGAAATATCATGTTACCTTTTTTCGTAATAAACATCACCAAGTTCACTAACATAACTATCTACACCGACAATAGCAGTAACATTAGATATATTGTTACCCATGGTCGCAGTAGAAAAAACGAAAAAAAAAAAAAAAAATGACGAAAAAGAAAAAGGGAATTGTTATCATGCGAGCAAAAAAAAAAAAAAGGAAGACCGCTGACTTTGAAATGATCAATAGTAGATGTGAGGGCAAGAGGGAAAAAAAAAAAAAAAAAAGGATATCTGAGCAAGTTAAATTCCCACTTTTCTTTTTCCTTTTTTTTTTTTTTTTTTTTTTTTCTTTCCTTCTTCCCTTTCTTTTTCTCACTTTTTTTTTATTCTTTAAAAAAAGTATCTTTACTTGTTAGTCTTTCTTTTCATCCACAATCTTTTTGAAGGATTAGAACTTTGTGTATGGGTAATTTATATATATGATAATAAGGAAAAAGCCTTTCTCATTGAATAGTCATTTATATATCTTCAATAGTCTAGTCAATATAATGGAGGAACTCATATATGATGATACCATAACTACGACGAAACCAAATACTAATTCACCTTCTATCGAAGAGAATGCAACATCGGAAAAACAACAACAACAGAAATCTTCTTCAGATCTTGATGTCTTGGACACTCATGATGAATATACTCGTTGGATATTGACTGCCTCTCAAAAGAAACTTCAACGGAAAGCAAAAAAGCAACGGGAAGAACTTCAAGCAAAAAATTCTTCGGTCAGCGTATCGGCTTTGGACTCTGTCAACCTACCAGACGAGAATAAAAAATCAACTTGTTATGGATACATCAAAAGTAGAGGACGAAAATATATCATTACAACAAAATTTACAAACATTTGATCCTCTCAGCAACAGCAATAATAGCAACAAAATAGAACACAAATCTTCAAGGCGGCGTCATACTAGTTTGGGTTCTTCTATCAGTCATAATGTTAACAATATTCTATCTCCTAAGCCAACTACAGCTCCTACACGACTACCTACACCAAAATCATCCTCTATCCATTTATCTTCTCATTTCTTACAAACAAATACTTCATCCTTACCTACAACCGATAGACCAAGAAGGACAAGACATCTCTCAGCAAATGACGGAACTGTTTCACAACATCATTATCAATCCTCTGCTCATCCTACCTCGAACTCAAGCTGGTTGGATCTTGATACTGACAATTCTACAATTATACCTATACTTCCAAGGAAACAAGATACTAAACGACCTGTTTCCATGGTTTCTTCTTTTACTGGGAAACAATTATCCACTGATGTTTGTACTTCAGATCACGTCAAAGGAAGAGCAAATAGGCAATTAGTGGACTTTGATCCCTTTTTATCACAAGATCCTCTAGATGATAGACTCAAGGTAATCTTACATTTAATTTAAATAGGCGTGATATTTATTTATTTGTACTTGTACTCAAGTTTTTTTTTTTTTTTCCTTTTTATTTGTTTATTTGTTTATTCATATTTATTTTATAGTGCATCAACAAGGATAGAACAACTTCATTTCATACACTTGCTGGAGGACCAAAAACACCATCAAGACGCAATGCGAATATAGCCACACCAACAACTACACGTATTCCATTACCTATCAGTAGCAACAAAAAGTCTGAATCCATGGACAATACAAGTGGTAGTGGTGAGGACGATGGATCATCATCACAACAACAACAACAACAACGAAGACGACGACAGCAGGTCAGCCCATCTACAGCACCATCTCTCAACAACAAAACAACAGTGACTAGAGTATCACCCTCACATGATAGTCGACCTGACAATGAAGTGATCCGACGCCCTTCTTTATTATCAAGTGATCTTTTACAGGAACAGCGAGACAAGGAACGAAAGATATCATGTCAGTTGGATGTCAATTTAGTGTCTGTACAAGGGGAACTTTGTGTACCTGAATGTATATCTCAACCAGATTCATTGGATCCAGAACAACAGCAACAACATGACTCTCATCATCATCATCATCATCATCAATCGTCATCAACTTCTTCTACTTCACCACCATCACATCCATTGCAACGACGCATATCTTCACTACATGAACGACTTCAGGAATTAGTACAAGATGATTCAACCTGGAACGACACTTTGAAGCAAGAAGATGATGGTACAATTGATAATGAAGTGGAAGAGGAATGGCCAGAAGAGGATGAAAATTTGAACCCGACGTCATCAACGCATCAACATATAAAAGATACAACACCAAAACAACAACAAAAACGACGATTACGACGACTTCCGCCATCATCTTATTCATCAAGGACGGTACCATCTGCAACAAGTACATCGTCATCAATATCACCAGCATCATCATCATTGGCAACATCGACAACAACACTGGAAACCCCTTCCATGCGACCGGCGATGAGCCCACCCACCGCATTCAGATTATATCAACAACATCTTTCACCATTTGAACAACATGAAATTCTAAAGTACTCACAAATTTACTTCGTCGGCCATCATACCAAAAACAAATTCCAGGCGAAAATGAATGAACCAAACAACAATTATGGTTATGACGATGAACGTGGAGATTATCTTATTGTACAAAAGGACCATTTGGCTTATCGATACGAAGTGTTGGAAATCATGGGCAAGGGCTCTTTTGGTCAAGTTGTCAAAGCATTTGATCATAAATTAGGTACAACCGTAGCTGTCAAACTTATTCGAAACAAGAAACGATTTCATGCTCAGGCATTAGTGGAAGTCAAGACTTTGGAAGATTTATTGAAATGGGTAACATTAAATTATAGATTATATATATCGTTGAAAAAGAATAATTAAGTTATATGTAATTTATTTCTTTATTTATTTTCTTTTGGATTTAGGATCCTGATGACAAGCACAACGATGTACGAATGACTGATCACTTTTATTTCCGAAATCATCTTTGTATCGCCTTTGAATGTCTCAGTATCAATCTTTATGATTTCATCAAAAGCAACAACTTTCAGGGATTTAGTATGGGATTGATTCGCCGGTAAGGAAAAAAAAAAGTATATAAGATTAATCTGTGATGATTCTTACTTTTATTTTTATCTTATTTTTTTACCTAATATGATTATCAGATTCACTATCCAACTATTGAATTCACTGGTGATTCTTTATCAACATCATTTGATCCATTGCGACTTGAAACCTGAAAATATTTTACTCAAACATCCGACAAAAAGTACCATCAAAGTGATTGACTTTGGAAGTTCTTGTTTAGAAAATGAGAAAGGTAAATATCAATATAAGGATTGAAAAAAAAAATTTTTAATACACATATAATATTAATATGTATATATTGTTTAGTATATACCTATATTCAAAGTCGATTTTATCGGGCACCTGAAGTGATATTAGGATTGGACTATGGCATGGCTATTGATATGTGGAGTGTAGGATGTATCCTGGCTGAACTATATACGGGTTATCCTTTGTTTCCTGGTGAAAATGAACAAGATCAATTGGCGTGTATTATGGAAGTTCAAGGTGTACCTTCTCGTTCTTTGGTAGAAAAAAGTACAAGACGTAAAGTATTTTTTGATTTTTATGGTAACCCACGAATCGTGCCCAATAGCAAAGGCAAGAAACGAAAACCTGGTACAAAATCCTTGGCTCAAATTCTCAAGTGTTCCGATACAAAGTTTGTTGATTTTATAGATCAATGCCTCCAATGGAATCCTGATAGTAGGATCAAACCTGATGAAGCTTTCAAACATGGATGGATTGCTAGACAACAACAACAACAACAACAACAACAACAACAACAACAACAACAACAACAACAACAACAACAACAACAACAACAATAGTAGTATTAGTATAGATCATTTCCCTTTCCTTTTTTTTCGTTTATCTTCATTATAGTACTTTTTACCGTTCGTATCACACTTATTCTCCTTTGTATAGTTTTTTTTTTTTTTTTTATGTTTATGTTATTTAATCCAGTTTTATCTTTTTTCTTTTTATTTGTATAATATTCTAATCCACTTAATACATTTCTTTTTCCTTTTTTTTTTTTTTTTTTTTTTTTTTTTTTTTTTTTTTTTTTTTTTTTTTTTTTTTTTTTTTTTTTTAGAAAAAACAAAGTAAATAAAGAAATGAAAATTAACGCAGCACATAAATCTTCGTATATCACTGAAACATGATCAAACTACATTGTTAAAAAAAAGTAATATTTGGAATGCCGACAGCATTATTTATCTTTTTTCTTTCTTTCCTTTCTCTTTTCGCTTTTCCTTTTTTTTTCCCACACACATAAAGTTCTATTCGAACATCTTCTCTGTCTATTGTTTATACCTCTTTCGAACGACTTCTCCCTCTCCTGATCCTTTTGTTGGTTTATCAAACAAGCAGATCATTACTCGTTTGAAACAATGAAAAGAAGGACAAACTTGACGCTGTAAACCAAGGTAAATAGACAAAAAAAAAATAAAAATAAAAAAAGCGTTTTCTTATTTATATTTATATTATTATTTCTCTAGTTACATGTGGTCGTTGTGGTCAACAAGGTTACAAAGATGCTCGATCTCCTCTCTGCCCCATGAATGCTCGAAACCTATCTGGTATGTAATCTTTATTTTATTCAATTATTTTACTCACGTATTTATACTTCAAATACATAGATGCCGAGAGTTCGGTAGGCCCACAACGGTACAAGCGACCTCATACTGAATCCTCAAAGCAAGCAGCAAAGCACCAAAAGTTGGCTGGAAAAGCTCTCCTGGATGAACGTCAAGCAAACAAGAATGTCCCAAAATGCAAGAAATGTACTAATGCTGGTGTGACTGAAACTGATGACTACATCCCACACGGTAATTCCCGATCAAGACACTGCCAGTTCCATCAAGCCACTATGAATGACGTGATCAAGACTATTTTTGGAGATTCCTGGACCATGGCGACAAGAAAGATCACTCCAGACAAATTCCTCGCTCTTGAAGGTGAGAACAAGCAAAAGGTATCCGGTACAATCATTTCCGTCGTTGATTACGTCCGTGAAGTCGCCATCAAGGCAAACATGTTCATTTCATACTATTTTCTTCGTCAATTGGAACATGACTATGAACAAACTGGCTCTACTTCCGGTGTTCTTGCTGATGATGCTCCTGTTGCCTCTCTCTCCTCTGTTCCTGGTCTTTCTTCTGCTACTGATGATGCGCCTTCTGCTGATATTTTGTCTGTTACTGGTGATGTTTCTCTTTCTGCTGATATTTTGTCTGTTACTGGTGATGTTTCTCTTTCTGGTGATGTTTCTCTTGCTGATGGTACTTCTCTCGATCCTGATGACTCTTCAATGGCCTCTGCTGTCAATACCCCTTCGCCTGCTGGCAGTTTGGAATCATTCATCCGTACCGCTGGTGGCCTGGACATGTCTTCTATTGTTAGTGAAGGCAGCTCTGAAGGACTTGATCAAACCGACGTCGCTGGTATCATTGATGATGATGATGTTCGCACTCCTGGAGGTATTAACCGATCTTTCCGTGGAATGCACCCTGTCCTCTTCCATGGTAATTTCTATTATGGCTGTATACAGATAGTACTTGGTCAGCATATCACAAACAAAACTGGTAGTATCCCGTGGATGACAAGGAATGAAATATTTGAGGAATAAAAGCGACAATTTGACAGTGATGAAGAATGCATAGTATCTCTAAACAAGACTGATATCTCATACTCGAATACTTTGGCACACCTGGCAAGAAATCCAGCCGTCATGATCAAGAATTGTGTGGTGGAAACACTCGAACAACGAGCTGCTGGTTACCTCGGACACCTTCTTCGGGTAAAAACAAAGGTAATTAATTATACATATATAAAAGGAAAAACCATTAAATTCTAACATTTCTTCATCTGTATAATTTATAGTTACTTTCACCTCTTCAAGCCAAGCGAGCTTCTCTCTACTTGTATGATGTTTTATCTGGAGCAACCAATCCATATTGGCCAACAGAAATCGAGCGAACTGACGAACTCAATACCGTTTTGGAACAAATTAAAGCTGCTACTCCTTTAGGTCCAACTGCCATCACCCCAAAGGTACTAGTGACAAATGTTGAAGTCTACATGACAGTTCTTTACAAGATCTTGGTACAGCTGGAACAGTACAACGCCGGAGAAATGCAACGAGTAGATGAAGTACAAACCCAAGCAACTCTCCCTTGGGCTCTTTCAATGGTCAAGATGCTCGATGATTATCGTTCCTTAAATCGCCGCCAACGTACAAAACCGAAGTATCAGCTTTTTGAAAAGGTTAATAACGATACTGAAGACAATTATACTTTTTCCTCTCCTGTCTGCCAAGCTTCCAAGGATAAACTGGTGAAATTGGTGTTGGAAACAAGACAACAAATCAAGAACTCGATCAACTTTTTGCAAGGTAATTAGAAAATAATAATAATAATAATAATAATAATAATAAAGGGAAATTCATATCTTTTTTTTTTTAAAAAAAAAAAATTGACATACAAATAGGCCATACTGAAATAGCAAGAACTGACTGATTTTTACCTGAACGATCTGTTGTGGCCAAGCAAACTCGTCTGTTCAAGCTCTTACCTTCACTGTCAGTCAAGCGACGGTTTATTGACATCGATATCCTGACCTTGCGTGCCATTCTTTCTCATTCTGGTGCAACTTTAAACAACAACAACAACGTCAACATCATCAACAACGTCAACATCATCAACAACATCAACATCATCAACAACATCAACATCAACATCAACATCAACATCAACATCAACATCATCAACATCAACATCAACATCAAACCAGTGAAGAAAATAATGCAGAACTTGAAAATTTAAGGGAACAGATGAGACGTGATGTACAAAATTACAAAAAAGAAATCATTATCTCTGGTATTTATAGTGGTACGGTAATCGTGGAAAATAACGATAATCTTTTTTTTAACTTACATGAAATTGAATCTTTATATTCTTCTTCCCATTTGATTAGATGACACATATGAATATAGGTAAAGCAATCAAAACAAAAAGAAAAAAAATAGTAGAAAATGACACTTACTGTTTTATTGTGGTCATGAAATGCATTCTTTCTTTTTTGTGTAGGCATATCATTCTTCCCAAACAAATTGCTCGTTATCTCCCTGATAAGAAATACAAGATCTTGTTACAAGAAAAGGAATATCGTCGACTAGATGTGAACATATCATTAGGATGGCAACATTATATGACTCATAGTAAGTTTTGATAATATAACATTTCTATTCTTTGACTTAAACTTTTTCTATTCATAGAACCCGAACCCAATATCTTCTTATTAAGACGCAGCTTTGAAGATGCAAAAAGAGTAAAGAAAAAAAAAGAATCATTTTCAAGTGAAGTCGTTTTATTAATTGGCCTTTTCTTTTTTTTTTTTTTTTTTTTTTTTTTTTTTGAAGGGCATGAAATTAGAAAATTATCATCCACAGAATACTAGACGCGTGCCGGGTTCAAATCAACTACTAATAGAATCAATAACGAAAAGTCAGAAGCAATTCGAACAGTTGAAGCCGCTATTACAACAAATAGAAAGCCAAACAACTATACAAGATTATCATGATGATAAGATACAATCACCATCTCCAATGGAGCAACATTCTTCCTATTATACTGGTGATACTGAAAGCGATGGCGAATCCGAAGAAGAAACAAAGGAATTTTCTACTCAATTTGTGATAGCGACAAGAATATTGGTATTATGGATTACATCAACTCGACACTAGAAGCATTGGAAGTATTAACAACACTCTATGGTCAAGAGCATTTACAAGGTCTCCGATTACTAAATTATCAAGGCAGATAGATGATGGATGAAGAACTAGTAAAATATCTTTGTGAATGGGAAAGAAAGTACAACGCTCCTCCTGGTGCTGAAGAAAGATTGGCAAATCGTAGCTATGTTAACTACCAAAGAAGACGCAGAAGACCAAGAAGGACAAGAAGAACTAATAAATGTACAACCTCCTCCTACAATAAAAACAAGGTAAGTCTAGTTGATTGCAAATGAATGTGCAATATATATATACTGACACTTATGTATTTTATTATTGATGCATATAGAAAGTGGAAATAAACGCCAATCGACAATGATAATACCAAAGTTCCTGTAGTGATGTTTGGGGTTGCAACCTTTGGGCGAAACAAAAAGGGTGCAGGCGCTTTAGCAGATAAATGTCGACGTTGACTGAAAAGGACGGACAAGACTGGCCGACTTATACATATCAATATGGATGAATATTTTAAATGGTACTGGTTCTGGTCGTGGTTCATTGTCGTTATCCAATATTCTTCACGTATGTTATGTACCTATTCTGATGTTCCTTCTGACACTGTGGTTGAACCTTACAATGCTGTTTTGACTGTTCATCAATTGGTTGAAAATTGTGACGCTACCTTCTGTATTGATAATGAAGCTCTTTATGATATCTGTTTCCGTACTCTTAAACTATCTAACACTGGTTATGGTGTTTGCACTTCTTTACGTTTCCCTGGTCAATTGAACTCTGATTGATGTCTCGACTAACCGATTGTACAATATGGACCCTTTATTATGAATGCAAAAGAAAATATCTATCAAGTCTTCTCTGGTTATGAAAGAGGTGAAAATGGTTTTGAAGGAGCAAATGAATTCGTATCTGATGTCGAGGAAATTGGAAACATTAAGTTGACGATCTGGTCTTTCTCTATCTCTGTTTGTCCATATTGTGTGTAGATGGATGATTGATTAGTTTAATGTATTTTTATTATATCCCTCATTTTTAGAGTCATACTTTCTATTATTATTATTATTATTATTATTATTATTATTATTGGTGAATAAACCCTTTGGACTTGTTTTGAAAAACCATTTGTACGAACGTGACTGATATGGCTGATGATGACACTTATTATGTTAGTTTGACGGATGTTGGATGATGGATGGAGTAATGATGCTATAGGATGAGTGGTGATTGATACCTGTGATGATATACTCAAATCAGGGCTGTACCAGTGTTCAATATGCGTTTCTTTACATTGTACTATTGGTCATTACGCGCTTCTGTGTGTTGTCAAATTCTTCTTCACATCAACCGATTGATATATACAGGTCAAAATATCGTCATTAGGTAAAAAAAAAAAAAAAAAAAAAAAAAAAAAAAAAAAAAGTGGATGAATTGATCTGTTTGTTAATGCATGTCAATGAACGACAGGCATAAAAGATAGTCTGGTATCAGCAGGAAGCACTTTGTTATGCTGTGAATTAAAGACCAGCGCGTTTTCATAAGGTCAATTTTTTTTTTTGTTTCTTCTTCCGTTATTCCTTGTTCTTTTTTATTTTTATTTTTATTTTTATTTTTATTTTTTATATTTTTATTTTTTATATTTTTATTTCTATTATTATAGCTATTCAAAAACTCTTTTCTTAACTCATGGAGGCAGAACAATTGATTATTGAAGATGAATTACTTGAATTGATGGGCATAAATGAACAAGACATTATCCAACCGCGAAGCGACTATGAAGGCATGTCTGTTATTGACATTATCACATACAAAAAACGGTGGAAACGACAGCAAACTCTATTACAGCGTGGTCAGTACTGTGTTATGTTTGATTGATGAATATGAATATTTTATTAACCTCCTTTTTTTTTTTTTTTCCTCAAAAATATATATATAGCACAACGGCAGCAAATTCAACTTGGTGAGGCTGACAATGACGACGATAGCGAAGAAGACGAACCTGGTGACGATGAATCTGTGTCAACTCGTGGATCTTCCTCCAAGCAGCTGGCTGGTAGCAAGCGTAAAAGAAAACAAGGTGGTGTGGAAAAGGCGTTGAAGCGTCGTGGTCAACAACAGCGAAAAGTTATGGGACAAAAAAAATCAATCAAACCTTGCCAAGAATGCCTTAGAAATGATCGTTTTGACACGGCGTATACTCATAGTCGAACAACAAGTCGTCTCTGTCCATTCCATGGTGCGACACGATTACAACTAGTACAGCAACGAGTGGGTAGAACCAGCACCGTCTGTCGAAAAATTGGATTGAAAACGATATTGAATGTAGATGTTTCTGACCAGCAACGTGTTTTGGATGGGATCAATGATGTGGTCTCCTATGTACGCAATATTATAATCAAGTCACACCTGTTCATTACCTTCTATGTTTACAACTGTTTGACGAATCACACACCGATCACGAAACAACTCTTCACCAAGAGCTTTTTTTACGCAGTTTTTCAGCAAATTAGTGGGGCCACCATCACTGTGAACAACACCATTGACCAAAGATTAGCATTGGCTATACGGGACAGCTACCACCAACTCAATCAAACACCAGCTCGTATAGAATCATTTGGCGAACAGCAAATACATGGAAAGCGATACTCAGACGTTGTCTCATCAGCCATGGATCATTATGTAACATCATTCACGAATCGAATTGTCGAAGATATTACTCAGTGGATGGCAAATTTGTACTCACTTCGCGTAAGTGAATTAAATCATCAACACCAACAACAACAACAACAGCAGCAGCAGCAGCAATCTCTCGCGCAGCAGCAACAGCTAATTGGGCAGCAGCAACAGCTAGTTGAACAGCAGCAACAGTTACTCGAACAACAACAACAACAGCAGCAGCAGCTATTTCAACGACAGCGGCAGTTATTCGAACAGCAACGTCAGTCACTTGAACAGCAACAGCAACAACAGCTAGTGGAGGAACATCAGCAGCTAGTCGAACAACAACAGCATCTACTTGAACGGCGGCGTCAGATATTAGTACAGCAAGGACAGTTACTTCAACATCAACAACAGGAACAACAAGATAACCTATCAGAACCACGCCAACGGCAAAATGTAAGTGATACAATCAAAGTCTTAAGAAAAGGAATAGTCGTCTCACACGCAATCGTATGCTTCATTCATAGGTATTGACGGAAAAGGACTTCAACAAGCTCGGTCTTCATATTCTTGCAAGTGCCATCAACAATGCAGATATACGACCTGTTTCAGCAACTGATCTATCTGGACCAAATGTCACGGAACAACTAAAAAATGATGTCGCTACCGTTTTGAATGAAGCAAATGTGGATTTATGTACTATATACAACTTTGCTGCCCTGCAAACTCACACCGACACAAATCAGAAGTCAGTAGAAACATCTTACCGAGCCCTACATACTCAAATCATCCATGCAGAAACCGGCCTACGTATTACTATGAATAATGCAATCAACCGGATTCAACAACTTACGCAAAGATTGGCGGATACACACGACAACGAAATCACTGAGTCCTTATACCGGATATCTGAAAATCTCTATAACCTGCTTCGCTTACATCAAGATGCCACTGATTTAGTTGTTGAAGTTGCCAACGGCTTTGGATTGCAAATGGAATTGAACGATGAGCGATGGGATACAGCGGTGGTCAACAGTTTAATTGCAACACTCCAAACAACTATGGAACAACGACGTGTAGCCGAAGAAGTAAACATTCAGCATCACGACTTAGAAACGCAGGAACTTTTGGATATGATGGACCTTGCAGCTATGGAAATACCACGTTTGATGGATGATCTCAACACTCATATTCAACAACACACAGTGTCCTTTCGTCAATTTGACCAAGCTCGCCAACTTTATTTTGGGAATGATGAATTTGGAAATCAGGTCTTGATGAATACTATAATTGATCATTGCCAGCAAGCTGGGGCTCCAATAACAGTTTTGGGAACGCACATACAACTATCGACCGCTTATATTAGTCGACATTGCGATATCTTTACCAAGTATGCTTTCAACATTGCTGTATATTTTGATGAATACAACAACGCAACAACGAATGCAGCAAACCCCGTCCAAACCAAAGTACCACGAACTTGGTGTTTTGAGAAGATCCGTGACCTTGATGATTATCCAAGAATGGGACGACGACGACGCTCAAAATTAGCAACTTTAGTACAAGAAATCATTCCAAAAAACGACAACTTGGACCATCACCGCCATCAATTAGAGTATCTATCTGATGAATCAATGACACAACTTCAAACATTAATCACTGACACCCGACAACAGATCCTATGCTCGACGCAGTATCTAGAAAATCCCCAAGAAAACCAACATCTTCTGCCCAACTGTTTTACGCCGGATGTCAATCATGTTATCAAAAAGAAGAGACTATACAACCTTGTACCAAAGCCCTCTTTTGTGAAGAAACATATCAAGATCAACAGTACGATTAGGAATCAGATTCTCCGCTCACTAGATCTTGGTCATTACGTTAACGGAAATTCAACATTATCTCGTGTTCTCAAACTTGAGAAGATTAGAAGACATGACAGCATGGTTTTTTCCAATTATATTATGACAGACGGCTTTTCTGTATCCGTTCCTTTTGACAAACCGGTTGGACATGGTGAAGCTTTGCCAGATTTGGTGCCAGCAGACTTTTGCGAGTGGGAATTTGATTATCTCAATGTTTGGGGCGCAGATCCCGGAATTACAAGTATATATGTAGCAAGCAATGGGTCAAGTAATGATGTTTATGACAGTGCACTGGATCATGAAGGTAAGTGGTTATCTTGGTTTTTTTTTTTTTTTTTTTTTTTTTTTTTTACGTGAACTTATTATTAACATCATTCTTATTACGATTGTTATTAGATGTTATTCAAGGTTATTCTCCCCAAGATGCTAACACAGGTGAAGCTACCACAGGTGATGCTGCTCCAGATGATGCTGCTCCAGATGATGCTGCTCCAGATGATGATGCTCCAGATGATGATGCTCCAGATGATACTGCTCCAGATGATACTGCTCCAGATGATACTGCTCCAGTTGATGCTTCCCAAGATATTGCTTTCGAAAACGATGTTCCTCAAGGTCATACTCCTGAAATTGGTGCTGCCTCAGATCGTAATGTGGAAATGGATGATCAGTACGATAGCGATGACGATCTACAAGGTAATTTATAATAGCAAATTAATGACGATTGACAACGTTCTGACCTTTTTTTTTTTTTTTTTTTGAAGGACATGAGATTAGAAAATTATCATCCGCAGAATATTACACACGTGCCGGCTTCAAAAGAACTGTTAACAGAATCAATAACGAAAAGTCGGAAGAAGTTCGAACAGCTGAAGCCGCGATTACAACCAACAGAACAACAAGCATGACTGGCATTACTGATTATATCAACTCCACCTTGGAAGCTTTAGAAGTACTAACAGCATTTTATGGTCAAGAAAATCTACAAGGCCTTAAGCTCTTGAACTATCAAGGGAGACAGAAGATGGATGAGGAGCTAATAAATATCTTTATCAACGGAGGAACGAAGTACAAAGATAAACCTGGTGCCGAAGAAAGACTGGAAATTCGTACCCATGGCAACTATGAAAGAAGACGAAGAAGACGAAGAACGACAACAAGAACTGACAATGGAAACACTGATGTACAACCTCGTACCATTAAAACCAAGTAAGTCTAGTTGATTGAAAATGAATGCACAATATATATACTGACACTTATTTATTTTATTATTGATGCATATAGGAAATGGAAAAAGGCACCAATCAATAACGATAGCAGCAAAGTTCCGGTCGTGGTGTTCGGTGACGCAAGATTTGGGAGAAACAACAAAGGCGCTGGCGCTTTAGCTGACAAATGTAGACGTTTATTAAAGAAGGCAGACAACGCTGGCCGTTTGGTACATATCAACATGGACGAATATTTAACTTCACAAATATGTTCAAAGTGTGGATGTAGATCTCTTTCCAATGACATCATTACTGGTCCTGAAGACGAATCGAAACGCATGTATACAGTGCTGACGTGCACTCGTTGCAACACTGTATGGCTACTTCTTGATATCTCAGAGTACAGTTTAACTATATGGCGGAGAAATAAAAATTGAAACAATGGAGGATGTACAGATGGATGAATGGAAAAAAATAGTGGTTAATATAAATAAAACATCATAAAGATTCATTTTTTTTTTAACTTACACAACTGCAACCATCAACATGTATTTGATACATGGATAAATCATCATTGAAGAGGAGGTCGAGCTAGGTGACCCGGTCTCTGTCCGCTGGTGGCTAGGTTAAAGAACAGAGACCGGATGTTTCTTGAAGTATATCAAGAAAGTGGTACTAAATAGTTTAAATTCAGCTTCTCCTGCGATCTTCATTCATTAGAATGTGACTCCGATTTTTTTTTTCTCTCCTTTCAATAAGAACACCCGTGGGAAAAAGTCAAGCTCAAATCCCCACGCGAATATTTTTTTCATTCTTTTTTTTTCTTTTTTTTTTTTTCTTTTCCTTAGTCCATCTTCTTTTTTTCTTTTTTTATCTTCCATTCTTCTTTTACATTCTTTGTTAAAACTACCATGTTACCCACTCGTTTGGTACAAGTATCACGTTCTGTGTCACGACATTCTTTAAATTTGAAAAAGGCGACCATTCTACGAAGTTATCACGTCTTCCATGAAGAACAAGCCAACGTGTTACCCAATAAAGTCGAAACTGCCAGTGCTTCATTCAAAGTAAAATAATAATAATAATAATATATTGTCTTTATAATCATCTCATCTCTATTTTATTTTTTTGTAAATAGGAAAATGCTGAAAGAATGAAAGCTTTGGTAGAAGACTTGGAACTTAAAACTGAAAAAATCAAATTGGGTAAGTAATTAGATATCAAAAAGAAGTTTATCCTATTCTTATTCTTAATTATCTTCCTTTTTTTTTAGGTGGTGGTGAAGCTGCACGCAAACGTCATTTATCAAGAAATAAAATGCTTCCAAGAGACAGGTAAAATTAAAAGATAGAGTAAAACAAAAAAAAAAAAAAAAAAAAAAGAATAAAAGTTAACTTTTCTTTTGTATGTGTGTGTCTTTAGAATCAATCGCTTGTTGGATCCCAAGTAAGTCGTATGATTTTGATATTTTACGCATATATAGTAATGATACCCTTATCATCGTTTAACTTTTTATTTTCTTATTTGGTGCTAGTTCTCCTTTCCTTGAATTGTCACAAATGGCAGGTTACGAACTATATGATGATGAAGTACCTGCTGGAGGTGTCATCACTGGTATTGGTCGAGTTAGTGGGTAGGTTACTATTTTAAGTATATATGGATCATTTCTTATCTTTCTTATTTCTTATATATATATAGTGTGGAATGCATGGTTGTCGCCAATGATCCTACTGTGAAAGGTGGCTCTTACTATCCTATTACTGGTAAATAATTGAATTTTATATAACAATTCAAAAACTAATTAGTGATTTTTGATTAGTGAAAAAACATCTACGCGCTCAAGAAATTGCAAAGGACAACAATTTACCTTGTATTTATTTAGGTAAAAAAAAAAAAATACTACTATTTAGTGGTGGATGATATTAATGATCTTTCTTTCTCTCTTGATAGTTGATTCTGGTGGTGCAAATCTTCCTCGTCAAGCTGATGTTTTCCCTGATCGTGAACATTTTGGTCGTATCTTTTACAATCAGGTAACAAAAAAAAAATCATATTGATATGTAAAAATCAAAAAGAATTGTTACTGGAAAAAAAAGAGCTTATTTTTATCTAATCTATTGATCTCATTATAGGCCAATATGTCTGCCAAAGGTATACCACAAATTGCTGCAGTGATGGGCTCTTGTACTGCTGGTGGTGCTTATGTTCCTGCTATGTCTGATGAAAGTATTATCGTTAAGAAACAAGGAACTATCTTTTTGGCTGGTCCTCCTTTAGTCAAGGCTGCTATTGGTGAAGATATTAGTGCTGAAGATCTCGGTGGTGCTGATTTGCATTGTATGTGAAATAAATAAAAAAAAAAAAAAGGAATGGAATGGAATTAGCTAATGAATAGATTATTTTATACTATTTTAATAGGTCGTACTTCTGGTGTAACCGATCATTATGCTGTAGATGATGAACATGCTCTTGTACTCGCTCGTCGTGTGGTTGCTAATTTGAACAGAACTAAGGCTCCTCAGGTAAATAATATACATTATCAACAGTAAAAAAAAAAAAAAAAATGAAAATGAAAATGATTATGTCAGGTACATATCTATATCTTATATTTTATATTACTTTTTACTTTTATTATTATAGTTGGCAATGCGTACCCCTGAAGAACCTTTATACTCAGCTACAGAAATTGGAGGTATTGTTGGTGATAACTTACGAAAATCTTTCGATAGCAAGAATATCATTGCAAGAATTGTAGATGGAAGTCGCTTCTCTGAATTCAAGGAACATTATGGTACAACTTTAGTCACTGGGTTTGCTCATATTCATGGTCATCCTGTTGGTATTGTGGCGAACAATGGTATTCTTTTCTCTGAATCAGCTTTGAAGGGTGCTCACTTTATTGAATTATGCTCTCAACGAGGTATTCCTTTGGTCTTTTTACAAAATATCACTGGTTTTATGGTGGGTTCATCTGCTGAAGCTGGTGGTATTGCAAAGAATGGTGCCAAACTTGTCAATGCTGTATCTTGTGCTCAAGTGCCAAAGTTCACAATCATTACTGGAGGTAGTTTTGGTGCTGGTAATTATGGTATGTGTGGCCGTGCTTACTCCCCTAGATTCCTTTGGATGTATCCTGTAAGTATAATATATATAAAAAAAAAGATCATACTCTTTTTTATTCAATTCTTTTTCTTTTTTTTTTTTTGGGATGATATTTTAGAATGCTCGTATCTCGGTAATGGGTGGTGAACAAAGTGCAAATGTTTTGGCTCAAATTACCAGGGAAAGCAAGGCAAAGAAGGGATTATCTTGGTCCAAGGAAGAAGAAGAAGAATTTATGGCTCCAATCCGAGAAAAATATGAACGTGAAGGTCATCCTTATTTCTCTAGTGCGCGTTTGTGGGATGATGGTGTCATCAATCCTAGTGATACTCGTAATGTACTTGGTCTGGCGTTGAGCGCTAGCATGAACGCTCCTATTGAAAAAACAAACTTTGGTGTTTTCAGAATGTAGTTGTTATATATACTTGTTGTTGTTTTTTTTTTTTTAGTTACTGTATATGTAGATTTATTCTTTTTATTACAAGCAAATAAATGTTGTTGGTTTTTTCCCTTAGATGTTACTTCATAGACGGCGCTTCAATTAGAAAATATATCCTTTTTTTTTTTTGTTTTCTTTTGTTTACAACTCCTTTCTTTCACTTTTTCTTTACAAAAAAAAAAAAAAAAAAAAAGACAATGCCTTCTTCCTGCCAAGAACTTCGACAAGAACTTATCGATTGTATGCTAAAGTCCAATTGCGTCTTGGTAAAAAGAAACTCGGTATCAGAATGTTTTAAGAAGGAACATGAAGACGACGTTCCAACGGAATGTAAAAGTATCAAGAAAAGTTATGCTGATTGTCGAAGAGGAATGGTATGCACTATAATATTATTCTATTATACTGAATTTATATATGATTCTTATCATTTTTTTTTTTTTTTTGGTAGCTTGATCCTCGTATGCGATTCAGGGGAAATAAGACTCAATAGACAACAATACCTTTAAGAAACTGACCTTCAACAATCCCAACAATGTAACATCATCTTCATTTAAAACCAAATATCTTTTTTTTTTTACTTCTTTTTATTCTCTTCAGTTTTATTCGTACTAGTCATCTTTTATGTTGATCAAGTGATTGTATATACTCTTTTTTTTTTTTTATTATTATTATTTCTCCTTTGTTAGATTCTTCTTTTGTGATTCATATTAGACAAATAAAACTTATCTTACTTTTTTTATTTTATATCTCACAATTGTTGCGTTCTTTTTTTTTTTTTTGTCTTACTGTTGTCACTTCTCATGTATTAAATATTAATTTTCAATCATCATCGATCATAAATAATCATTATTCAAATGTTGCCCTCATCAATTACAGTATCAATATGCATCCCACCTTTTTCACCTTGTAAAATATCCTACCGATAAATTTGCCTTATTTCTATTGGCCACAATAATACCGACACGGCTAATTTTATCCAATCATTTTGCGCGATTTTGCTATTAGATTGATAATGATGTTTTTAGTCTAAAAAAATGTATCAGCCTTGCTAGCTCAATCGGCAGAGCGTGAGACTCTTAATCTCAAGGTTGGGGGTTCGACCCCCCCGTAGGGCTCTATTTTGCCATTTTTTACCATCATTCGGTCTATGAAAATGTACCAATCAAGTGTGTTAAAGATATTTTTTTGTTCTCCTTTAAAGATTTTATTTGTTACTTGGTTGATGATTGATTATTAGGGTTGTTAAGTGATTTTTTAGTTGTTAAGGCCAAAATTGAAAAAGTAATTCGGATGATTGAAAGAGAATAAGTTAAATAGTGAGCACCAGTACTTGATTACGCAAGTACACGTATAAAGTATTGAGTAAAATAAAATAAAAAGTAAAATACTGTATATCTTTCGTGATAGTATCAAAAGATCATGAGCATACTAAATTTCAAAGTCCGTACTTTTTTTTTTTTTTTTTTTAGATATGCTGTAATTTTTTATTCTTTTTTTTTATTTCTTTCCTTTCTTTCTAACAACTTTAGTTATAGTATATCAATTAGTGATCTATAGTAGTCATACTTTTATTTAATAAAACTTTTATTTTTATTCCAACTACTTTGTTACACGTCAATGTAATTGATTCCTTCTTACGATGTATTTTTATTTTTCTATTTGTGAATGCATTCTTTATTGTTTTTATTTTATGGATATGATTATGGAATACGCTGATATGACACATTCAAAAGAAATCTCTCTCTGGCAGCATACATCGAACGGCAATTGAGAAAAGAAGAGTTCAAGGCAAAGGTACTCGATCTCATGGAGGATGAATTAAAAAAAAACTGAATGACTACCGAAAGGAACTGGAAACGAAATATGGCAAGCTTGATAATGGCATTCATTCTCAAGAGGAAAAAGTTGTTAGAAGCGTTGGATTCGAAAATCATGGTGATAAAGTCAAGGCGACCGATATTAGCATCGACTTTTCGTCTGCATTTTGGAAGACATTCGCTAACACAACAAGGAATACTGAACGAAGGAAACGCATATAAAACAATGGCGAGAAAAGTGAAAAGTTATTACAGTGTCAAATTCAGCGAAAATCAACTTGCGGTTTTTCTTTTTCTTTTTTTTTTTTTTTTTTCTTTATCCTTACACATTGTGAAATAAAAAAATCTTGTCCAAATATAGTAATATTGTAGTTTGGAGTATATGATCACGCTCGATGAGAATGAAGATGATGATGGTCGAATAATGAAATAACTTGATGATAAGTACTTTATCATTAGATAATATTCCGGATGATTGATAAAAATCAGTAAACCATTAGATGATGATCATTCAAAGGACTTACCAAAATTAATTGATCTTTTTTCTTTTTTTTTCTTTTAAAAAAAGAAAAACTTTTGTTGATTGATAATACCATAAAAAATATGATTTCAGTTTGAAGAGACAAAAATAAATCATATTATATCAACTAGTTAGATAATACATCTATCATTTAGTGTATCATCCATCATCATGTAATATTTGCGTCCATGTCAGTTGAGATGATGGGATCAAAAAAAAAAAAAAAAAAAAGATCATAGAGGCATGTTTCCGATTGGTTGACAAAATCCGGTGTGACTGAATGGTAACCCCCTCAAAAATTGAAATCCCACTTTTCTTTGTAAGCTTTCTTCTTTTCTCATATTCTACCGATTTTTATTCTTTCTTTTTCTACTTAAATAAAGAAAGACATCTACACTTATCTTTTACAGTATACTTACATAATCATATATATATATAACATATCATGTCAACACCAACCAGACGACGTCTTATGAGAGACTTTAAACGACTTCAAAGTGATCCTCCCGGTAAGGAAAAAATAAAATAAAATAAAAAGTTTGTTCATGGCGTAGTAATATTATATATAATGTGGTCATCTTTCATTATTTATTACCTTACTCACCATCTCTTTTTTCTTTTTTTATTTTACTATTATGATACTTTTGTTACATTGATTTTATAGGAGGTGTATCTGGTAAGTTAGTATATATCATGAAGGCAGGATTATAATGAGGTGGAATAGAATAAAGTCAACTAATACCAAAAAAACATTTCTTTTATTTTTAAATATATAGGTGCTCCTTGTTCTGATAATATCATGATGTGGAATGCAGTAATCTTTGGACCAGGTAATATATCATGATGATATCTTTTTTTTTGTGTATAAGATTATTCACTCATTTTTCTTATCATATACTATTCATATATTGTAGCTGACACCCCTTTTGAAGATGGAACATTTAAGCTCGTTCTGCAGTTTGATGAAACTTATGTAAGAATATAAAATATAGATACAAAAAAAAAAAAAAAAAAAAAATAGGGTATATACTGGAATATAATGATGATCGATTTATTTCTTTTTTTTTTTTCTCACACACATACTTATACATCTTTCTGTTTTATATATATATATATATATATATATGTAGCCTAACAAACCTCCTTCTGTGAAATTTGTATCCAAGATGTTCCATCCAAATGTTTATGCCAATGGAGAACTTTGTCTTGATATTTTACAAAATCGATGGAGTCCAACATACGATGTAGCAGCTATTCTTACCAGTATCCAATCTTTATTGCATGATCCCAATCCAAATTCTCCTGCCAACGCCGAAGCTGCCAACTTATATCGTGAAAACAGAAAGGAATATGTTAGACGTGTCCGTGAAATTGTGGAATGCTCATGGGAATGATATGATATATATATATATACATAACCTATTCTTCCTTACCATTTGAATTATTCAATCATATCCTTTTTCCCTCTCCTTCAATTATTGATACTTATATTCTACATTTCAATTTTTTTTTTTCCTTCTCAACCTCCTTTTTACCTTCATGAAGTCCCCCCCCCCCTTCTTCACTCTTTGTAAACAATAAAAAAAATGATCCAATTGTATTGATTGATATCCCTCAATAATCATTTCGTACTATAAAATCTTATAAAGTCGCATGACTGAATTCACAAAATGGTAAGGTCACCGGAGTTGGATTGGTATGTTGAATGCTTTGCTTTCCAAAGTGGCTTGGTGAATTCAGCCAATGATCTTTTATTATCGAAAATTTTTTTTTTCTCTCTCCTACTCAGAATAAAAGTTTTTATTTTTTTGTTTTTTACCACTTTTTCTTCTTTCCCTTTACTTCCATATTCAATTTTGACCAATGGCTCCCATCGCTAAGAAGTCCAAGAAGAACGCTGAATCTATCAACTCTCGTCTCCAACTTGTTACCAAGTCTGGTAAATACACCCTTGGTTACAAGACTACCTTGAAGTCTCTCCGTCTTGGCAAATGTAAGTTTCCCTTATCCACATAAAAAATATATTACCAGATCATCCTCATGTTTGATTCAAATATGAGGGGGGACAGGAGCCAATCAAAAAAAAAAAAAAAGATTCTCTCAGGCAGAGATTGTCCCCCAAAACCATGTTTTTTATTAACCTATTGTTTTGTTTGATTTTTTTTTTATTATTATAGCCAAGTTGGTCATCATTGCTGGTAACTGCCCTCCTCTTCGCAAGTCTGAAATTGAATACTATGCTATGTTGTCCAAGACTGGTGTCCATCACTACAACGGCAGTAAGTATTTTTTTTTTTTTATGTAGAGAATAGGATATTATATTAAAATGGTATACTCATTCTTTTTTTTTTTTTTTTTTTTAAATAGACAACATCGATCTTGGTACTGCTTGTGGTAAGCTTTTCCGTACCAGCGTCCTCTCCATCACTGATGCCGGTGACTCTGATATCTTGACTGCTCAATAAATGTAGTTTAGTAGTAGTTTTGGTTTATATAGATAGTAATTTTTTTTATGTATATATAACTGGAATAAAGAAACTTCATTTTGACGAGTGTTGATACATTCAATTCTACAGACGTGTTTTCGTGGCTTTTTTTTTTTTTTTTTTTTTTTTTTTTGAAACAAGTTGTGAACTCAGAAGCGAATGAACTACTTGGAACAAGAAAGTGTAATAATAGTGTGGATGATAGTTGAATGATTATCTGCGATGATGGCGCAAGGACTTCATATTCTACAGTTTATTCACTTATGGTTGAGCAGTTGTTTTGTTAGGTTGTGATTGATGGAAATGGATGATTTTGGATCATCATCTCGGATGGTAACGTGAGAATGATGAAAAGACTGGATGATACGATTCTAATAATAGCAAAAGATTTATTTGTAACAATGAATAATAATACTAAAAAAAAAAAAAAGGTATTTATGACTAGAGTAATATATATATTAGGTATAATAATAAAATAGGAATAAACGATAAGATATTTCACGCCATTGCCAATTCGAGCCAAAATGTTCGTCGTTTCCAAAGTCTGATTGTATTGTCGTTCAAAGAGATGTGATCATAATCCCACCAACACTTTCTCTACACAAACAAATATATGCATAATAATAATAATAATTAATAATTAATATTATATGATGTAGTACTTACAGCAGGTTTTTTCCAAAACATCATCAATCTTTTCAAAATATCCGCACGTCGATTTGATCCAGTGACATTAAGGTGTGATAATGAGACACTCATGACACAAGTGCGTTTTGGCTCCAAATCACGATAGGCCCATTGGTCTTGGTAGTCGAATCCAGCTTCATATAATACAGAGATCAAGTGTTGTTCGGCCAAATTGTTTTCCTTTTCAATGTTTCTAACTAGAGATTCAAAAACCTTGTTTTCTTCCACCAAATGTCGACCTGCTTGAGTTTTCATTTGCTGCATATTCTTTTCCATTCCACCTTTAACCTGATTCTTTTGACTGGATTGTAATGTTTCCTCGTTCTTGTCGATGATCGATGACTGGGGTAAAACAAAATAATCTAATTCTTCACGTAAAAGGATAATGATTTGTCGATGAGCTGCCTCTGCAAGGAAGTTTGTATCAGATACGGACAATGGTGGCATGGTGTATTCTGGTTGTTGTTTCAAAGAAAGCTGGCGTGTTTGTTCAAAGAAGGAGGCGATATACCGGAAGCATCTTGGGTCAAAGTCGAATGAATGTATTTTTTCAGGTACTGATGTAGGTTCATACAAGAGTTGGTGGAGGCTAAGTCCATCCGAGATAATATTGAGGGTCAAACTTTCAGGAAAGAGAATCTAAAAGATGGAATGCATAAAATAGCAGGTAAAAGAATAAACTGAGTTGGCATATATATATGTATATCCTTTCTTACCAAAGTTTCACGATCAATGTCAATCCTTTCACCACGTAGTTCCAGTTGAAGTTGTTTTGGGTTTACTTTACTTTCATTAGAGTTGTTGCTGTTGTTGGTTAGACCCCTCGTTAAAGATTTTTCTGTCGCTTGAGTAATAGGTGATGTGCTTGTTGTCATTATATATATATATATATATGGTATGATAGAAGGTAAAAAAAAAAAAAAAAAAAAAAGAAAAAAAAAAAAAAAAAAAAAAAAAAAAAAAAGGAAAAGAAAAGAAAAAAAAAAAAGAGGAAAAAAAAAAAGAAAAAGAAAAAAAAAAGAGTGGGAAATAAGTCTAATGCAAGCAAGCTGCTGCAAAAGGGCTCGGCGGCTTCCTTATCAGGTAATAGATAATAAAAAAAATATATGTTCAGACTTTTTGACTTTTATTAAAAAAGGATGGATATGATATTGAAGAAAAAGTGTGGAATGGATAACTAAACTACAGCTACTACGACTACTACTATTACTACTACTACTACTACTACTACTACAACTAATACTACCAATACTATTTCTATGAATGATTGGGTAAACTACAGCAAAAAAAAAAACATATAATGAATTTATGCAGAAGCAGATTTTTGCATGGAGGAGGTACGACGACGTTCCAATTTCTTTTCCTTGGTTTCCTTGACACGTTTAGCGAGTAATTGCTTGTATTCGGCTTCGGCTTCCTTGGAAGCTTCACATCGTCTACGCTTGATGGCACGACGATGACGCTTGCGTTGCAAAGTAGCAGGAGTGACCAAACGTTGAATCTTGGGAGCCTTGGTGAAAGGTTTCTTTTCAGGGTTTTTGGGTTGAATTTCACGACGGATCACATATTTACGGACATCATCAGCATAAGACAAGTTAAAGAACTTGCGGATCTTGGAGGCACGCTTGGGACCAAGACGCTTGGGTACAGCAGTATCAGTCAAACCAGGAATATCTTGTTCACCTTGCTTGACAACCACAAGGGAAAGAACAGCCAAGTCAGAAGAAACAATACAACCACGGACAGACTTTCTCTTACGTTCACCAGTACGGCGAGGACGATAACAAGAGTGACCCTTAGACAACAACAAGCGAACACGGTGAGGTAACAAAACACCTTGCTTCATGGGAAAACCTTGCTTGTCGTTACCACCAGAAATGCGAAACACGTAGCCCTTGAATTCATCACCGAGAGCATCCCCAGCAACTTCTTGAGACATACGTTTGTCGTAAAAGCCGCGACTAGATTGATATATATATTAGTTGGTTGTACAATATCTTTTTTTTTTTTTTTTTTTTAGGTTGTATATATGTATATTGTCAAAACTTACAGGCGACGTTCATCATCGATTTCAATCAATTTTTGGCAGCCGGTAGCTGGATTGGCAATGTTCAACTATAAAATAAAATAAAATAAAATATAGTAGAATAAGTATAATTGAGTCTCTAGTTTCAATTGGTGTGTTGATGCAGTTTGACAATGGAGCGTATATTTCAGTAAAGAGTATCATTCATCCATCCATCCATCCATCCATCCATCCATTCGATCCGTCTATCATTTTGCGTATATATAAATGTTGATGCGTCCATTCGTTGTATATCCCCATTGTCAAACTGTAGTTCATGGATCAATGTTATCTTTGTATTTTCTTACTTTCATAATGGGTGAAGAGGAAAAAAAAAAAAAAAAAAAAGGACAATAACCGAGAACCCAAAAAAGGATAGCTGCTGTGTTTCAATTGATCACTAGCAAGAGACAGTTCGAGAGATAGAGAGAGAGAGAAAGAGAGCCAATACATCAATAGAATGAATTTTATTGAAATGATTCAAACTACAATAGTAAAGATATACACAGAGACAATAGTAATAATCATAACAATAATATACTATAGACTTGATAAAAAATATCTATAGAACTGATTCTAATCTTCACCCACAGGCACTTCTTCTTCAAGGTACCGTACCAACTTTACACGTAGTTCGGTAGTATCATCACCACGGAGAGTATCACTGACAAAATTAGCATCCACTTGCATTTGTACCATTTCCAATGCCCCTCGTAGCACACCACAGTAAATATTTGAGTACCATAATCCGCCTTCCAGAGCTTCTGTTGGTAGTTCAACATATTCCGTCAATGGGTTTTCATCAAAGACCAAGGAGAATTCTTTAAATTCTGATGACCAGTTTGTAACATTAGGCGTAATATTCAAAAACAACTTAAAACCGACCTTTGCTACTGCTTCTGCTGTTTCTCGAAAATCAGAACATCTTGATATACCAGATCGCGCTAAAAAGTCTTCGATCAAGCGTTGTCCAATGTTGTATCCCCTAGTCAAGATCATATAAAAAAAAAAAAAGAAAAAAGAAAAAAGGAACAGAAAAAAAGAAAGAATATAATATTAAATTAAAAAAAAAGTCATAAAGTTATTGTATTATACTTACATTTTTTCAAGTTGCTTATTGACTTCATTGTAATCTTCATAATCTTTCACCAGTTGTAATACCATTGAGCCATATGTCAGAGTAAATAGTTCAGCATTCTATATATATATATATTTTTAAAAAAATAAAATAAAAATAAAAAGAGATTGAATAACAACCAATCATTTAGTTATTATTGTTAGTTAATTGTAAGTTTTTCTCTTTTTGGGTTGTGCGCGTACTTTTGGTTTCATTGTATTACTTACAATCTTCTCAACTTTGTTCTTCCAAACATCATCGCCAAGTGCCTTGTATTGTTTTGCTAAAGGTGTGCTCATAATAGAGTGATGGTATTGTAAATTGAGGTAATTAAGAAATGAAAAAAAAAGCAAAGAAAGAAAGGAACTACAGAAGACAAAAAAAAAAAAAAGAGAATATGCTGGGCTTCAAAAAATGTCAAATTGCCTTACTATATATAAAAAAATAAAAAAAAGACCTCTCTTGATTTTGATAAGGTTGTGGTCCAAAAAAAAAAAAAAAGACTTGTATCGGGTGGAAGTATAAGAAGACCGTGTAGCTTGTAAATTGATTTAAAAAATTGATATCAAAATAGATAAAGAAATAAATAAAGAAAAGAGAGGAAAAATAAAGTAGCACTTGTTCATATTTCTCACTTGATCAAGGAATAAAATAGACCCAAGTAAATTGATTTTAAAAGAGAAGTATTATGCAAATTTACATTCACATCACAAGATATGAACGTTACATTAATATATCTCTGTCTTAATTGTGAATACGATGATGATGATATCATATAAAAAATATAATCCTTTTTTTTCCAAATATGGCTGTTGAAAAGAATCAACTCACTTGCTGAGGCAATCACCATCAATCATCAATCAATGTGTTTTGACATTCTCTAGAACGATATCTGAAAAAGTGGTAATGCGACATCCATTTTGGAAAAACCCGATATTTTATTTCATAACTTCTTGTGACCCGACAAAAAAACTTGGAAAACACTGTAAAAAAAAAAAAAAAAATATGTACACTATAGAAAATAAACTATGAAAACGCTATTTACACTAATTTAACCACTGATGACTTGACCAAAAGTATTTCCCATTTTCTGGACACCCCATGTGGCATTGGATAAACCTTCCTTGGTGGATTCAGTAACATGTTTCTTGACCAATTTAGTATAAACCCAGGTAAAAACAATCATAAGTCCTGTAGCAAGACCAAATACGACATAACCAACAGTTTCAGCATGAGATATATCTGTACTTGTCATAACAACGATCACCTTAATAATAAATGTTGCCACCAGAGTGATACCCCACCAAGCTGTCATCACTCTCATATCATTTCGAAATCGACTCATATTGGAATATAAGTAATCAAGTTTCTGTCGTTTGCTTGTTTTCTTTATACTAAGTCGTTGTTGATCATAATGTTGTAATTGTTCATCTTCTTCTTCTCGTGGCATAACTTGATTTGCTACCTGGAAAATCAAAGGTCGTAATTCAAAATGGCCAATACGGAGAGGAATCAAGGAGAAGAGACAAAATACACCAATCAATAATGGTACAATAGATTCACAAATTGCACTTGTTTTTTCATCCGGCTGAGCAATAGACTAAAAAAAAAAAGAAGAAGAGAGAATCATTAATATCCTTTTTCTTATTCTTTTTTTTTTTTTTTGGAGTTTTACTTACAATAATACCAGTGATTAAAAAACTAAGTCCAGAAACAATCCCTAAAACATCAATTGTTTTTTCTTTGAACATACGTCTATTAAAAAAGGAAAGATAACAATAAACAAGAGATTAAAAAAATAATCTTTTTTTTTTTTTTTTTTTACTTACATAAGCACAATAACCAAAGGAGGAGAGGATGCCACTATCATTGCTAATACTTGGTGAATATGAGGTAAAAGTAAATGATATAATAGAATAGGAAGACCAATACTCCATAGAATAGCCAAGAAGAAGTTTAATATTGGTCTTCCACGAATAAAGCTAAAACTAAAAATATCTTGAATAGTTCCTAAATCCATAGGTAAGTTTTCGTCTTGTTCCTTTGGGACAAATGGAGCTTGGTGATAATGATCTTCGCCTTGTTCCGAATAGTCATTCAATTTTGTCGTGTCATTATTGTTATCTTTGTTTGAAAAGAACCATACCATGACTGGTTTTTGTCACTATAATAATTATAGTTTCTATAAATGAGCTTTTGGTTTTTTTTTTTTAATGAGAATGAATTGTACAGGAAAAAAAAAAGAGGGAAACAAAATAATAATTCAATTCTCTTTTTTGAGATTATATGCGGAGTAGCAAAAGTTTATCCGAATCCTGTATGCCAAGAAAGAGTATCCTTTTTTTTTCCATTTGCCTATTTACAAACAAATAAAAAAGTTGTCAGCCATTATTCATTCAAAATATGGTTTTATTTCTTTTGACTTGTTTCAATCATCATTTTATATACCTTCTTGGAGGAGTGGAACCATGTCAACAAATTCAACTGCCGCATTCAACACCTTTTTTTTTTTTTTTATTATTTTTGTTTTTATTTTTTTTTCCTGTTTTATTTCTTTTTCTTTCTTTCTTTCTTTCATGGTTCGATTATCTGTGAATAATAAATATACAACCCTCATACGACGATTATTACCAGCATGTGATAATGATATTTCTTTGGCCAAACGACAAATTATATGGATGAAGGAAAAGATTATTATGGATCGACACGATATTAAAAACACTTCTACTTTACTCACCACAGAAGAACTGAATCGACTAGATACCTTTGTTCAACAACGTGTAGAACAACATAAACCTTTACAATATATACTAGGTCAGCTTTTTTTTTTTTTTTTTTTAAAAAATAGTTTATTGTATAAAAAAGGTATTCATTATATGATATTTGTAGATCCTTTTAGGCACTCAGCCTTTTTATGGTTTGGATATTTTGACAAGACCACCTACCTTAATACCAAGATGGGAAACAGAAGAATGGACACATCGACTTGTAGAATTGATACAACCTTATTGGAAAAAACAACAAGGACGACGACGACGTATTCTTGATATATGTACAGGATCTGGGTGTATTGCTTTAGCATTGGCTGCACATCTTCCATCCAATAGTACAGATATTTTGGGTCTTGATATCTCTACAGAAGCAATCAAATTAGCTAATGACAATCTCGTAATTCATCAGAATCAATTAAATGGTAATCAAGTCCAATTCCAAATTCAAGATATTTATCAAGCTAAAGTAGAAAAACTTTTTGATGATCCTTGGGTTGATCTTGTGGTATCGAATCCGCCTTATGTTACACATACGGAATATGTAAATTTGGAAGCTGAAGTGAAACAATGGGAAGACAAACGGGCACTGGTAGCAGATAATCAAGGTATTCTTTTACATCAAAGATTAATTGAATTAGTATCAAAGAACAACAATAATAAGAAGAAGGATGGTGATGAATTATTACCAAGGTTAATAATGGAAATAGGTGGTGAACATCAAGTATCCTCTTTAAAACAAATATTGGATTCTTATGGATTTAGACATATCAAGATTTGGAAGGATTTGGCCGGCAAGGATAGGGTGATTTTGGCCAGTTAGATTTGATCAAGATGTACCCTCATCGGAAGAACATGATCTCGCGTGTATTTTATATATATTTTTACTTAGTTACACTTTCTCACACTTTTTTTTCTCCCCCACATGAAATTTACTCCAATAAAATTTTACAATACAACACAGAAAAAGGATATTTTCGTTTGCATAATCGTGACTTGTCTGGAAAAAATCATGATACGTTTTTTTTTCTCACACAATTTTTTTTAATTCTTTTTTTTTTTTTTGTTGTCTTTTCTACTTTCCTTTTTTTTTCTTTCTTTCTTTTTTCTTTTATCTTTATTATTTAATTAATATATAAATTATTATGATGAAACATCTTACATTGAAAAGTTCTTTATATTGGTAAGGTGATTATTAAACTATCATAATATAATAATATTCATCTTTCTTTCTCTTTTTAGGGGATTACCAATAACTTTATTAGTAGGTTCAGCATATACTGTGGGTAAAGCAAGAACTCATAATCCAAAAAATCCTATTCAATTTGTAACAAGTGGTGAAACTGGACAAGATAGTGAAAAATTGGAACATATTAGAGCAGATTGGCATCAACGTAATAAGGGTATGGGCTTACGAGACGTCAGGTAATAAACTATAGAAACAAAAAAAAAAAAAAAAGTGAAGTCCGCTATGATGAATTATTATGCAACTAAACTACTTTTTTAACAGTCGTAGTGGTGGTGGTGTATGATATCTATTCTTCTTCTTTTTTTTTTTTCTTAGTTTAGCAAACATCAAGACAAAATATATTACCCCAACGCTTTTTTTATTTATTTATTTATTACTCTTGTTTTATTATTATATTGTGAATAAAGAAAAAAAAAAGATAACCTACATTCATATAGACTATTTTATTGTTTTTGGATTGATCGAAAGGATTTAAAGGGGGGGGGATACATTCCACATAGGACAACAGTTAGTGATGGATATAGGAATGCATTGGAGAATTTGGTTTGTTTAAATTCACTCTTTTTATTTTCTATTTATTCATTTCTTTTTTATTATTATCAATATGTTAACTACTGGTTCAAGTGATTATTCTTTAACACTAGCAACAAATCATCAAGATAACACCATTCATTGTACAAATAATCGACTAGTACAAAAATGGATTGACCTTGTAGATCGATGTTTGGAACAACAATGGAAGGATTCACAACAATTATTAGTATCTGCAAAGATTTTGAAAGATGCTTCAAATTTATTTAATCTTGATCAAGTAGTGAAGGAATTGAGTGATCTTGGTCTTGGAATCATGCAACGTTCTATTGATCTACGCCAAGAATTAGTTGACAATGCGTTTGACTTTTATGATCAACCAATCAACAATCCAACACATCCATCACCTGTTTCAACCACCGCAATTGGACGTGACATACCAGTGAAACATTTGAATCATACTTCACTTTACGTATCTTTGCCATCATCTCCTGAATCTGATGTTTATGAACCTCTGTTAAGAAAATCATCAAATACCGCAAGCTCCAAAAGATTATCATATTCAAGTGAAGGTTATTCTCCTTTCACTTTACATTCTAAATTATGGGAACATCAACGACGAAATAAGTATGAAAAAAAGACTACAAACAGTTTCATATCATCATCATCATCATCATCTTCTTCTTCTTCTTTATCATCTTCTATGTCATTCTCTGCTTCAAGATTTTCACCATCATTAACAACTAAAAAGTTATCAGAGAAAAAAAAGATAGAAAAAACAACAACAACAACAACAAAATGTCTCTTGGCTCCTTCTCCATCAGCACCTACGCTTTATCAAATCATACCAAAGGATGATGATGATGATGATGATGTTGATGATGATGATGGTGATGATGGTGATGATGATGATGGTGATGATGATGGTGATGATGATGATGATGATGATGATGATGATTTATTAGACAAGCATCCATCCATTTATAGTCAAGATCAATGTTCATCTAATTTCATTCCAGCATGCACTTATAACTATTATCCTACATCTGGGGAAAAAAAAGAATCATCCATTCAGTGTCAACAATGCTTTTTTTGTAGATCTTCCATGCCACGCCAAAGGAGTTTCTCCTTGGATCAGACTGTGCATTCCCTTCCTAGCAACAATTCTTCTACAACCTCTTCTGCGATCATCACGACAGATCAATATCCTTTAGATAAAGAAAACAAAGATCATCCTCAAGTGAAAGATGCAATGCTTATGACTGAAAAAGCTGATGATGATACTGATGTTAATGATGATGATATTAATGATGATGATGATGATGATGATGATAATGATGATATCGATGATGATATTACTCTTTTGGAAACGACTTTGTCTCGCGATTCGCTAGATTTGGATGAATTACCAATGCCGCCCACCCGAAGAGACTTAAAATCACCTCCTCCATCTTATAATAATAGTAATAAGACAATGATGATGAAGGCTCCATCGATTCCCATCCCATTGCGTACTTCTTCCTCCTTGGATACTGCTGTCGCCACTCCTTTCATCATCGCAACCACACCAAAACCATCTACACCTGTAGTAGGAGCAAGACAATCATTATCATCACACATCACACCAAGTACAGCATCATCATCATCATCCATAGTACATACAATGTCGACAAAATTCCATTTCAAAAGAAGTGGTAAAAAAAAATTATCACCCACGATGGCACAATCCTCCTCTTCTTTCTCATCAGCCACTACCGCTTTTAGCCACCATAGTAGCTCTCCTTTTGCAAATGATGACAATAATCGTGATGATAATGATAATGATGATGATGATGATACAAGTAACAAAACAAATCGATTTATTCGCTCGTTATGGATTGGACGAAAAGTATCCTTCCCTACTCTATTTGCATCCAAAAAAGTGCATCCTTTAACACCTTCCAGTATAGATGATGATCCTTTTTTACGTTGATGAATGTTTTTTTATTCTCTCTCTTTTCTTATATATATATAATATTCAAAAATAAAAGAACAAACTACATTATAATTGAAAATGAATTTCCTTTTTTTAATAATTATAGTTGAAAGTTAGCTTCGAACAGATTAATACTCAGTCGCTTTAGTTTTTTTTTCCTGCTTTTTTCTTTTCTACCTTCGCGCTTTTCTTCCTTCTTTTTTTTTTTTTTTTTTTTTTTTTTTTTTTTTTTCCAATTCTTCTCAGCTATGAATCAACTCTCTTTTGGAAAAAGATTGTTTACAGGAAGATCGCTTGTTCCACTTCAACGACGACTGATCACTACATTAACCTTCAAGAGACGCGACGCTTCTCTTCTCTTACATTCCTCTCCAACAACTTTACGTGCCAACTCTTCTTTCCCTTACCGATCGTTTCATTCGTCTTCTATTCTCAAGTCAAGCTCTACAGCAAACCGTCTCATCCATGAAAAAAGTCCTTATCTTTTGGTAAGAAAGCGAATAAAGCCAGTCCTCTTTCCAAATTAGAGTCATTATTGAACCAAGACTAAAACAAACCTTTTTTTTTTCCTTTCCTCTTGTTTTGACATTCATAGCAACACGGTAAAGCAAAAGAATACACATATATAGATTATGATTCAGTTGGCTCAATACTCACTTTTATCAATTCTCTACTCTTTATTGATACCTCCCAGCACACAACCCTGTAAGCCTTGTTATATTGTCTTCTACCCATACTCAATTTTTTTTTTTATAGGTTGACTGGTATCCTTGGGGAAAAGTAGCTTTTGAAAAAGCTAAGATAGAAAACAAGCCCATTTTTTTAAGCATTGGTTATTCTACATGTCAGTAAGTGTATCATCAAACTAGTACGTTGTTGAAGTTATCTGACAATGCTAATTCTTCTTCTTTTTTTTTTTATTAGTTGGTGTCATGTTATGGAACATGAATCTTTTGAGAACGATCAAGTGGCAAAAATTCTGAATGATCACTTTATTTCGATTAAAGGTAAGTCAATATATAATACTAATGATGATAGTGAAAAGGGACATTTCATATATATCTCTTATTTCTATAGTGGATCGGTAAGTGAAGGAAGAAAAATAAAATGTTAGTATAGAGAAGTCTACTTATCATTTATATTATGATTTATGATTATAGTGAAGAAAACCCCGGCGTAGACAAGTTATATATGACATATGTTCAATTGACAACTGGTCGTGGTGGCTGGCCCATGTCCGTCTTTTTGACTCCTGATCTTCAACCTTTTTTTGGAGCCACTTACTTTCCTCCTGATGATATAGCTGGTCAAACTGGATTCAAAACCGTGTTATCAAGAATTGCCAAGGTATGGGAGGAGAAACCGGATGCACTTCGTCAGAATGGTCAAGATACTATCCATCAACTCAAGTCATATGTACAATCACGAGCAACTGATCCTCTCGTTGATATGGATGCTAATAAAATTGCTAAGGATGCTTGCGATCATTATCAATCTGTTTATGATGCTTCTCAAGGTGGTTTCAGTGGTGCGCCAAAATTCCCTCAACCTGTCCAAATGAACTTTTTACTCGACTACTTTGGATACTGTCGACAATCTTCAGAAAACATCAAGAATAATGATTCTGGGAAGGATGCTCTCAATATGGTTTTATACACTTTGAAGGTAAGACGTATATATATATAATGTTTTTGCAAATTAAACTCACTTTATAATTTTTTTTTTATTTATTATTCAGAAAATTGCTAATGGTGGGATTCATGATCATGTTGGCGGTGGTTTTCATAGGTATAGTACTGATAAGAATTGGCATGTTCCTCATTTTGAAAAGATGTTATATGATCAAGCACAACTTTTGGCCACTTACTCTACAGCCTATCAAATCACCAAAGATCCATTCTTTGCTATGACTGCCAGGGATATTATTACTTATGTTAGTCGTGATTTACATCACTCTCAAGGAGGATTCTATTCTGCTGAAGATGCTGATTCTTTACCTACCAATGATGCCAAAGCCAAATTAGGTAACAAAGCGATCATCCATAAAAGAAGAGAATGATATTCATTTACTTCTTTTTTTTTTTTTTTATTTACTTATTTTGTATATTACAGAGGGTGCCTTTTGCGTATGGACCAAATCCGAACTTGAATCCATTTTGGAAACCAATCAAGCTCAAGTCGTCATTCGTCATTTTGGTGTCAAGTCAGAAGGAAACGTTGATCCTATGCAAGACCCGCACAAGGAACTAACGAACAAGGTAAACAACCCATTACTTTCTTCACATAGAAACATAATCTCATTCTTTCTTTTTTGTTGGACCTTTATAGAATGTTCTAACTTCAGTTGAAACTCTGAAAGAAACTGCAGATGCTTTGAATATGCAAGAATCAACTATTGTAGACCTTCTTCAAAGTGCCAAACAACAATTATGGAAATATCGAACAGAACATCGACCTAAGCCTCATCGCGATGAAAAGATTTTAACATCTTGGAATGGTAAAAAAAAAAAAAAAAAAAAAAAAAAAAAAAAAGAGAATGAGAAGTATTTATAAAAAATTTGTTATTGTTATAGGATTAATGATTACTGGATTAGTCAAAGCATATCAAGCTCTTCAAGATCCCTCTATCCTTGAATTGGCTACCAATACTGCAGATTTTATTCACAAAGAATTGTATCAAGCCAAGTCAAATACACTTTTACGAAGCTATTGTCAAGGTCCTTCTACTATAGAAGGCTTTTTGGATGATTATAGGTAATCAAAAAAGAAAGCTGATTGATGAAGAATAATACTCAAATGAACTCATTGTTTGTTCTTTTCGACTTGTAGCTATTTGATCCAAGGATTACTTGATTTGTACGAAACTGACCACGATGACCGATGGATCCAATGGGCCTATGATCTTCAAGAAAAACAGAATGAATTATTCTATGATAAAGAAGCTGGTGGTTATTTTACGGTACAAGAAAGTGATAAAAGTATTTTAGTACGATTGAAAGAAGGTAAATCTATGATAGAAAAAAAGGACGAGAAATCATCAAATTTATTTTTTTTTCTTTCTCTTTTATTAAAGAACAAGATGGTGCCGAGCCTTCTCCAAATGCTGTATCATTGAAAAATTTGGTTCGATTAGGTACAATCATAGAAAATCAATCATATGTGACCAAAGCGCAAGATACTGTGGATTGTTTCAACATGGCTATGTCTAGGTTTCCTTATGCCATGCCTGCCTTGGTGACCTCTTTTCTTTTGATGTACCATGGTGCCAAACAGGTAAATATCTTTATAGAAGCCATTTGATTATTGAGTCCTTTTTTTAATATATATATATATATAGATTGTTCTTGCTGGAAACTCTTCAGATAAATCGATGCAAACTTATCAAGATATCGTCAATCAAGTGTTTATTCCTAATAAACTTGTTATACAGGCAAAAAATAGTGGATTTGTGCATGACAACAATAAAGTGATTGCAGATATCAGTTCATCATTGGATTATCAACATGGAAAAGCCACTGCATTTATCTGCGAAAACTTTACATGTGGACTACCTATTCAAGATGTTGGACAATTGAAGAAACAACTGGAATATTGATAGAATGGATGTAGTATTAGATTATCTCTCTCTTTTTTTTTTTTTCATTGGTATTATTTCATGATGCAACAATAAAAAAATATGATTTTTTTTTCTCTTTTTGTTTTTCGTATCATAAAAGATGTGGTTCAATGTTTGCTGATAAAAAGTTGAACTGTGCATATGCAGAAGAATCTGACTCGAACAAAGTGATATCCAAAAAAGGTGAACGGGGTTTGAAAGCTGTTCATGCTTAAGGAGTTCTGCTGATGGGAGTTTTTTTTTCTTGGCAACTACGTCTTTTTTTTTTTTTTTTTCTTTGTTTACTTACATTTCTCATCTCCTCCAGTCTATTGTATTTTTTTTTTTTTTTTCGTTTCTTTCTATAGACCGATATATCGATGCATCCTCTTTTATTATTTTCCATTGTTGCAGGTGGTACGGTGTTTGCCATTCTTGGAGCTTTGGAAGCAAGACATCTTTATGAAACTTACCGTGAACGCCAAGAATATGAACGTTTCTGTCAACATTACGCTAAAATGAATGAATCCAAGGAATTCGAACCTGATAGTGATGATGAAGAGGAAAAAGCAAACACTTCAGCAAGACAGAGAACTGATCATCTTGTTCGTCATCGTCACCCCTTACCATCTCAGTCTCCAAATTCAGTTTCTGATCAGGTAATAACAAAAGCTAATAAAATAAGAATGTTTTGATTCTCTCTCTCTTTTTTTTTTTTTTTTTTATAATGCTAACTCACCTTATATCTTACTTTTTTATTGTTTTAATTTATTGAAATATAATATAGGCATGGGTAGATCGTACCGAAATTGAATTGAATGAATTGGAACGGAAACTTTCAGATAGAAAACGACATTTGGAATTGGAGCAAGCATTATTGGATCAGGCTGAAATGGATCTTGAACAACGACGACGATCTATGGAACGACGCGATCATCATCATCGTGTTTTGTCTGAACGTCAATCTTCTCCATTTGATGATAATGATAATAAGCATACGGATTCCCTTGATTCATTCCTTACAACTGATACACCAGATCCTACCAAGTCATTCAACGGATCTTTATTACGACCTTTATCTTCTACTCCAAGACAACATGATCTATCCTCTTCGTCCTATGCTACTTTACCTTTGATAAATCGTGATGTGGAAGATATGAAGACCGACAACAGAAACGACAATACTCCTCCCGCAGAACAAGATGATCTTTCACCATTAAACATTCAATCACATGACAATGCAACACCAGAAGAACCTTGGTGCTATGAAGGCAGTGAAGATGATGATGATGAACCTTCGACATGCCAACGATCCATGCGATTCCCAACACAAGACGGCAACGGCAATAACATAGAACCAGAGTCGGATGATCAAAGCTCCTGGAACTCCTCCTATTCGGTACAACGTTCTGCCACCAACGATGATGATGATACATCCTATGATGATATGTCAAGTTTCAACACTCTCCGCTCACCTTCATCACCTTCATCAGATGGTCATTCTTTTGATTTGCTTACGAACTCGGATGTTGAAAATGGGCATTGAGATAGGGGGATACCTCATTTGTGCTTAGGATAGTTTTTTTTTTTTTTTATTTTATTTTTGTGGATGACACTATTTTTACTTTTGGTTATACCTTTTTTTTTTTCTTGATGGAAATAAAAAAAAAGTCAAAATTTGACAGATCTTTTTTTTTTTTTTTTTTTTTTTTTTTTTACAGATTGTGTTAAGGGCCAAAATAAAAAGAATAGATGAACCCGAAAACATTGTGCATTAGTAATACAGAGTTGGATCTAACATGGTACCTTAGTAATTCAAAGTAGTATTCAACATGGTTCTTTATTACAATATTAGGACAAAATGATCAGTACATTTTCTCTTTTCAGTGTCCTGACAATGAAATAAAATAAAATAATGAAAAATGAACATCTGGTTCGACTCTTTTTCCAATTTGACATCCCCTTTACTAATCCAGAAGGAGGGTTGATCGACCGACTTTCATGGGCGGTAAACGAAAAAAAAAATATAAAAGGCAAAGATATTCCTTTTTTTTTTTTTTATCTTTTTCTTTTCTTTTTAATTACAAATCAACTATGCCTTTTCAAATCAATTCTTTTGTTACATCAGATGTCCATGGTAAATTCAAGGAATCTACACGTCCAGTTGAAGAACTTGGTCCTCATCAAATTTTGATCGAACTTGCTGCTGCTGGGATCTGTCATACGGTAAATAAGATTTATTTAATCTCTTTGTTTTTTTTTTCTTTTTATTCAACTCAATATACTTTTTTTTTTGGATAGGATTGTCTTTATCTCGATCAACAAGGATTAGTTCTTGGTCATGAACCTGTGGGTTATGTGAAAGAAATGGGTTCTGCTGTCACTGGATTCACTAAAGGTGATTATGTTGGGTAAGTATTAAATTATATCAAAATTGAACTCCATTTTCATTGTTCTCCTCTCCTTTATATAGATTCTCTTATATGCAATCAGCTTGCTTGACTTGTGACCAATGTTGTGCTGGTGATGATCTTTATTGTAAGGATCGTGTTTGTTTCCCTGGTAATGGAAGTAACAATGGTTTTGCTGATGCTGCTGTTGTGGATTCTCGGTAAGTGCAAAGAAATATATGTTCCTTTTTCGTTCTTCTGTTTACTTTTTTTTATTTTTATTATAGATTTACTTATCATATTCCTTCTGAAATTGAACCTAAGCATGCTGCTCCTCTCATGTGTGCTGGTTCTACTGTTTTCAATGGTTTACTCTCTACGAATTTGAGTCCTACCGCTTCAGTTGGTATTGTTGGTATTGGTGGTTTAGGTAATGATGGATCTATATCTATATATGGCCACTAAAAACGTATGACTTGTTTTTTTTTTTATAGGTCATCTTGCTCTTCAATTTGCTAACAAATGGGGTTGTCATGTCACTGCCATCTCCACCAGTAATTCCAAAAAGGAAGAAGCCCTGTCATTCGGTGCTCATGCTTTTCTCAACTCGAATGATTTTGCTACTCCTGGCTTCTTTGATTCCGCTCCCAAGTTTGATTTGATTCTCAACACCACCAGTGTGGATTTACCTTATGATGATTATATCAAGTTATTGAAACCGTAAGCATGCGTACAAAAAAAAAAAAAAAAGGTGGGAGTATTGACTTTTTTTTTTAATTAGTAAGGGACAATTTTTATTGATTGGTGTACCTAGCAAGTCAGTGGAAGTGAGTGCTTTCCCTTTTATTGGCTATGAATTGGGAATGCGTGGATCTCTTGTCGGTGGTCGTCGTGCCGTAAGATTGATGTTGGAATTTGCTGCTCGTCATGGTATTAAGCCTCAAGTGGAAGAATATCCTTATGTAAGTGAAAAAAAAAAAAATGGATGATGCCGAAAAAGAGAAAAAAAAAAAAGCATTCTTTTGTTAACACAAATATACTTTTTTTTTTTTATTATTTGATGGTAGACTTTACAAGGACTGGAACAAGCTATGGAACGATGTGAAAACTACAAGGCTAGATATAGAGCTGTGTTGGTGAAGGATAAACAATAATTAGTATTAGAAATATAGTTTTCTATTGTTATTATCTTTTTTTTTTTTTTTTTTGTGGTACATATATTGAATTTTGAACAAATAAAATCATATTCAATGTAATTAAAGATAAAGAGAAAATAATCAAGTAAAAATAGTATGTAGTTTTATTATGACTAATGATGCAAAAAAAAGAGGGGAATCAAAAATAAATAATAATAATAATAAAAAAAAATGATGAAACTATACAACAATAAGTGGGGAGGAGTGAATCTATTCTATGACTTGATACATGTACCAAGAGGAACGACTTCCTCTTCAGTTGGAGATCGAACAGGAGAAACTGAAGGAGTAGCAGGAGTTGGTTGAATAATTGACGCTGTTGTTGTTGGATTACCTCTATTGTGAGCCATATGAGCCTTAACTAAATGTCCAGCAGCAAGAGCAGCACATAATGAAAGTTCACCAGCCATCACAGCAGCACAGATGATTCGAGCCAAACGTTGAGCATTCTTTCCAGGTTCAGTAGGATGAGGACCACGTACACCAAGCATATCCAACATGGATTGTTGAGGAGGAAGAATAGTACCACCACCGATAGTACCCACTTCAATACTTGGCATGGTACATGAGATGTGTAAATCTTGTTGATCATTGACAGCCTTCATTAGAGTAATGCAGTTGGAACTTTCGACATTTTGAGCAGGGTCTTGACCAGTGGCCAGGTACACAGCCGTCAGAATATTAGCAGCATGAGCATTGAAACCGCCTACCGAACCAGCCATGGCAGATCCAATCAAGTTCTTACTAATATTCAATTCCACCAACGCAGCCACCGTTGTCTTGAGTACTTTTTCTACAATCGCACCAGGAATCACTGCTTCCGCTACCACTGATTTCCCACGACCCTCAATCCAGTTGATGGCAGCAGGTTTCTTGTCCGTGCAATAGTTGCCAGAGAGCGAGATGATTTGCATATCAGGGAAATAATCACCAAGAATACCAAGAGCCTTTTCACATCCTTTTGAAATCATGTTCATACCCATCGCATCACCTGTGGTTGTTGAGAATCGAATAAACACCAGTTTGCCAGCCAATGCTACCTTGAGTTTTCGTAATCGAGCAAATCGGGAGGTCGAATTGAAAGCTTCAGTGATAACGGTATTACCTTCATTTTCAACCCATCGTTTGCATTCTCCAGCACGTACCACAGAGGGGAATTCCACACAAGGTCCACGAGTCATTCCATCCGCTGTCACCACCGTAGAAGCACCACCGCCAGCATTGATTGCTTTGCATCCACGAGCTGTCGATGCCACAAGACATCCTTCAGTTGTTGCCATGGGAATATGAATTGACACACCATCAATGTTCATTGGACCAGCAATACCCACTGGAATAGGCATATAACCAATCACATTTTCGCAACATGCTCCCATCACTTTGTCATAATGATAATCTTCCAAAGGTAGTGCACTATGTTCCAATGTTTTTGTCAAAGAGGCACGAGAAATCAAAGCACGTCGGATATTGACAGCACGTTCAAGATCACCAAGCGTTTTTTCTAAAGCGTAAGGAGCCAATTTACCAGCTTGCACAAGACTGATCACTTCTTCATCCAATAATTCTTCAGGAGTTTGCATCAGAGACATACAGGTTTCCAAAGGGCGTATTTCAGTGGATGGGTGTTGTCGTCGTTGTTGATGATGAGAATGATGTTGGTGATGATGATGATGATGAAGTGGTTTCCTAGTTGCGATTGATGATGATTGGTCGGTAGGAAGTGTATCTATATCAGCTGTGATAGATTTATTGGGCACGATTGAAGTTGTTGTCATTGGTGTTTCCACAATTTGTTTTGGTTGTTTCGCGACATTGAAGAGATAGGTGTTGAGAAAGAGAGAAACAAATAATGCGATACTAAGCCATTTGCTGATAACAGGATGTTGAATATAGACATCATAAATATCAAACAAGGAAGCCATGGGTTGAGCAATGGCATCGGGAATAATATTCCATCCAGATTTGGCAATGTGGAAGGTAAGTGGAGGTGATACTTCGACGATTAAAGGTAGTAAAGATGAATTGGTAGCAGATCGTTTGTATTGTTCGAGTACTTGAGTTAACGTGTCAGAGATGCCTGGTTGGGTAATATCAACTTGAGGTCCAGATTCAAATGTAGAACAGATATTGAAGAGATGCATACCAACAAAGCCAACAATCTAATATATATATATAAATGATTATGAGTTTATGTATATTTCTTTTTTTTTTTTTCTATGACATACCAATAAAAGTTTAATACGGCCAATGATCGGGTCGTCCGATTTGTTTTTGTCATTTTTGCCAACATCATTGTTGCTAAACGCCTTGACCATTGTTCCTCCAATCAGTGTTGTTTTTGTGGGTACAGATTTTGTGTTTAATGTCGGCGAAGTTGTGGGTGAAGTTGCTACCTTGCCTGGTTTGGATGTTCCTTGTAACGTACTGATTTCACGAATTCTTCCAAGCTAATAATGTTCAAAAGAAAAGATAAATAATAATAATAATAAAAAAAAAGGAGTTAATCACCTGAGATACTTTTTTTTTTTTTTTTTGGTTTGTCATTTGATTTACCTCCAATTTCAAAGCCAAGACAGCAGTATACCAAGTAAACATAAAGAAGAGATCAAAGGCTAATAGAATAGCACTCAATAGACAGAACTCCCGGAGACCACCAATACCAGATTTTGCACCGAGACAAAGTACCGTAATTTCAATGAAGCAATCCCGAGATAGAGGTAGAGCAACCGAATCTACAGCATTTACCACAGTTTGTCGTATATCTTGTTTAGAAATGGATGATTTCTTGCTAGTTTGGAATACACTTTTGGTCAATTTGAAATGACGTTCAAAACCGATAGTTACCACTAGGAAAGGAAGTGCCTCACTATCAAAATAAATAAATAAATAAACCTAAAAAAAAAAAAAAAGAAACTAAAAATAAATCACTTACGCCAAGACAGTAGCATGAACTTCTACTCCAAGCATATGTACAGTCAAAAAGCCAACCATCAAAGAGAAAAGACCATTGACAATCACTGCAGTAGCCAAAGTATATCTTGAACCCATAGAACGCATATTCATATAAAGAGAAAGTACCGTTGAAATAGCCATTATATAACCAGCCAACACTACAATAATATCAACATTATCGGCAATCTAAAAAGAAATACTTCAGTTTAGTATAAAAAAAAAAAAAGAAGAGTAACACAATGACAAACTTACATGAATAAGATCCTTCAAATGAAAAGCGATATTTCTAGATAAAATGAAGAGCCAAACAAATACATTATCTTGAGCACCAGAAGCATTCGTTGATGACACCAAATCAGCAGGAGGTAAGGTAGCAATTTTGTGTTCCCAAACATCGACCAAGTTTTTTCTAAAAGAGGTTGAAGTGTTGAGTATGTAAGATAGTAGGAGATCATTGGATATCAATACAGGGTTGACAGTTAAACAATCTTCATTGTTGGACAAATGGTGACTAGGTAACTTGTGACACAAATCGTGATGGTAGTTGAACTGTTTGGCGCCAGCATCGGGGACATAAATATCGTTTTCTATTGTATGGCGAAATTGTTGTATAATAGTCTCATCTCTCAATGAATTATCGTGTTGTTGAGGATCAGAAATAAGGATTTGTTTGATAGCCATTCTGATGACTGTTGGTGAAGATAATAAATGTTGTTGTTGTTCTTCAAAAGGTTGAAAAGGTTCACCATTCATAGAATATACAGTTGTCGGTGAAAGTCGAGTAGCAGGAGTAGCAGTACCAATAAATAATTCAGATGTTCTTGCCAAATTAAATAAATAAAAGTAAGTAAAAGAAGCTGCCATAAGAATAACCACAATCATTTCAATAGGATGTCGAGCTGCCAATGTTGATAGCCTATGAATACTTTTCCCTAAAAAGGCCGAATATGATCTGGATGTCCTTTCTACACTACCGGATCTTTTTGATAGTAATGACATTATATGTTATTAAAGATATAAAAACGGGAAAACAGGACAAATAGTATAAAAAAAAAAAAAGAGAGAAAGAGGACAGAGGTAATGTGGAAGTGGAGTTAAAATCAGAAAGAAAAAGAGAAAGAAAAGAAGAAAAAAAAAAAAAAAAGATATCAAAGAACCTTGAAGTTATTTTTATATGTGGCAATTTTTTTTTTTTTTTTTTTTTTTTTTTTTTTTTTTGGAAAACCGAATCCCTAGTGTTTATACATCCTTTAGCCAATCATAAATTGAATTCTTTAAACACAACGAAATTTAACCAAAGAGAAACGATAAAGGTGAAATGAAGGAGATAAAAAAAAAAAGCAACTCTAAAGAAGAATAATAAGTAACAGGTTTTTTTTTTTATTCTATATATGCTTCCCCTCCTCCCTTATATGCATAATAATACTTGGGTTCTCTAAATTTGTTTTCTTTGTTTTTATTATTATATCTACTTAAATCTATAATATCACTATAACTAAAATTTAAGTTCTATGTAAATACAATTGGGGGTACAGCTTCTTGCACCAAACTTGCAGTCATGTTTTCTTGACTAAGATATTGAGTAGGGAAAGTAACCAAATGTCCACGGATATTCTTTAATTTAGCAATCACATCTTCACTAGTCATTCTCCAAGGATTTGCTATATGACCAGGTGGAATACGAGCAATATCTGGTACAAATTTTCGATGATCATCAAATGTTAAAACTATCCAAAAAATAATAATAAAAAAAAATAGAGATTGATTAAATCATCATCATTTCATTCAATTTTTTTATTTTTTTTTTTATTTTTTATACCTGTATCATCTGGTACACAATGAAACACATTTCGATAAATACCAGTATTAATATTTGCTGTTCGATCCCAAACATGAGTAAAAAATCCATCATCTAATGGATCCATCACTAAATTATCCGCTTCCAATGCTGAATACCTGTGCTCTGCATGATTGTTGATGTCTTGATTGGTTTCAGGGAGTAGACCAAGGTGTTCCTTGAATAATTGTATACGCAGGGTCAATGCGAACCTTGCTGCTTGGTACTACAAAAAAAAAAAAAAAAACAGAATATCCATGATTCTCCTTTCTGCTAACCAAACCCCTCTTTCAGGATTTCCCTTTTCTTGTTTTACCTCTTGTCCATTCATTCTTGAAGTCACCATATCTGTATCTTCAATAACAATTGCAATTTCAGAATCGCGATTACCTAATTGAGATCTAATAACATGATCATCAAAGAACAAAGAAAAAAATTGAATCAAAATATTTTTCAAATAATGATAACAAAGAAAAATATATTTACCTATCATTAAGATTAGCTAAAATGTCAAATGAATGGCATAATTAATAACAGAATATCTCTATATTATTATATTATTTATTTTGATTTACCAGAACCGCAAATCACAGTCTTATCATCAATAATCATCAATTTGGAATGAATATAAATCTGCTCAGTCACAAATTCCATGCGTCCATCGTTCATTGTATCCCAATGTTCTTCACTATTTGATCTTGATCTTTGTCGTTGATGGAATTGCTGTTGTTGTTGTTGTTGATATGGATGTTGTTCTGGTTGTTGATACGGACATTGTTGTTGTGATGAATAATCATCCATCATTCCACGATTACCACCACTTCGCATGGTCGTTAAGGATCCAACTGATGTACGTATCTTTGATTTCTTTGTTTTCGTTGTTGTTCTATTGATAGCATTAACGTTGTTGTTACTAGAAATTCCATTTGTTTGATCCATAGATCCATTTCTTGAAATATCCGTGTCATTGATTGTTGTTGAATCTGGTGAAGACGGATCCACAAGAATACCACTTGTCATTGGACTGACCATTTTCGCAGCATTGGATTTCTTGATACGACCCCATTTTCGAAGACTGTAAAAATGAATATAATCTTCTGCTGGGATGTTTTCTTGTTCCAATTTCTCCAAAATCGAACTACCACCACGAGATATTGACAAAAATTGATAATGAGCTACTGACCTAATCACATTAGAAAAAAAAAAAATAGTCAAATGCATATGAGTGAATGAAATAAACTTTTTTTTTTTTACTATCCTCCCTTTTTATTTACCTCAACGGCATAGACCGGCGATCAGCACTTGCAAAATCCCCTTCAAATCCAGGAGCACACGGAATCACCACGATAACTTTGAATTTTCGTCGTTCGTGATAAGCACGTTTGATTCTATCCACAAGAGCCTAAAGAAATAAAGAAGAAACAAGAATTTTTTTTTTTAGTCATTCAAGTAAACCAGTCCTCCTTCTTTTCCGTTACCTCGCCAATTTTATTCTTGATTAACTTGTCACCTGCATGAGTGGCCGTAACTATATCGTCAACATCAAATAGAGAAAAAAAAAAGAAAATTTGTTAAACATTGATATCATCGATAATCACACTACTTTTTTTTTTTCTTTTTTTTTTTTTTCTTTTTTTTTTTTTCTTTTTTTTTTTTTTTTTACTAAAGAATTGATTTTCAATATAGATAAAGTGCTTGGCTCTTGAAATACATTCCATATATGCATTGTAGATAGAGTACTATGATATAAAACATTAGTTCTTTCATTTTTTTTTATCATTAAGTGTTACTTACTTCTCTTTGAATTCCAAGACTCCATTCGGCACTACTACGGATAACTTGGACGCGACTTGTTCCACGAAATTTTTGTTCATCACGAGCAGCTACATATTCACCTTTTGGTAACAAAAATGGGATATCCTCCTTGTCCTTAGCATGAGTAGATTTGATATAATTCCATCGTTGAATAAAGTGTCGCGCAACATCTCTTGCCGGGGGACCCACCTACAATAACGAAAAAAAAAGGATACTTGTTGTCAATAAAAGGAGAGAAATACGGGGACAACTTGTTTATCATAATTTCCACTAGTTCTTTTTTTTTTTTTTTTTACCATTGCAGTATGAATATCGTGCCAGGGCATCCGTGGAGCGGTTTGCTTGTCAATCACCTCCTTGTTGTATTGACTAACTATAATATAATAAAATAGATCACCATTTATTATAACAATATCATCTCTTCTTTTTTTTTTCTTTTTCTTTTGTTACCTTTAATGAAATCTTTGATTCTAGGATTGGAATAATCTTGACCAGGAAAAATTTCCAAACACTCTCCACCTGAAGAGTAATCCGTTAAATCATGCGCATGAGTATCATAACGTCTACCAAATTAAAGAATCGACAAAGTTAAGGGGGATGAGTGGCGCAAGCATATCACATGCATACAATCATTGATTTTTTTTTACCCAAAGCATAAATCCAGTCCACCAATAAACGCTAGTCGGTAATCAATAACAAGGATTTTCTGATGTAATAAGGGGATTAAATTAGTCTTACTTTTTTTTTTCTGATTGGGGAATGTCAATAAGGATACTTTTCTCTTACTTCATGATGAGCCCAAAAAAGAGAAGTGATATCAGAATGACGTACAACTATGTGTGATAAGAAAATACAGGATTAGTTCGTTTCCTTTTTTTTTTTTTTTTTTGATGATGATTACCTTTGATGTTCTTGTGTATGTTTTGTAGCCAATCACGTGTATGCTGAGAATCCAGTGGTAGGGCAACAGACATATTTTTATAGATAACAATATAAATCATCACACCTTCAATGGCCTTCCTTTTCAATAAACGATCCAAACGGTATTCTTCATTACCTTTGGGAGGTCGTCGTAGATACTATTAGCATATATAAAAATAAATAAATTCGTAGTCAATCCAAAAAAAAAAAAGGAAAAAAAAGATAGAATGGAGGATTCTATGTTTTCGTTTACCAATTCTGGACTCTATCAACAGTTGATACATATAAATAAAATAAATAAATGATTTATTTAGTCTATATTTTTAACAATCTTACCAACCACCAATCTTCAATATATATTTCTGATTTTGCTGATAAGATAGCTTCAGCTACAGCTTCAAAATATTCTTTCAAAAAGAGAACAAAAAAAAAAAAGAAATTGCATGAGTGTTCCATTTTATCAAATATCCTCCTTTCCATTTTTTTTTTTTTTTTTTTTACCATGACTATCGACAAACCATTTCACTTTGCAGTTTTGACGAATTGGTGCAAAGGAACCAAACCGATGATTTCTAACCCAAGGACTTTGATTTTGTATTGTTTCCAAGCATTCCATCCATTCTTCAATTTGTTTGTTGGTGGGACCTTTAATTTCTATACGTCTAGTACTGTTGGAAATAGTAATATGTGTTTGATGATACGGTGCAAAAGTACCATGACCACGATGGATTTTCAAATGACGATCGAATAATAAGACTTCTGAAGGTGTAGTTGAACCAATATCTTTACAAAAAGCAATATATCTATTCAATATGTGATATAAATAATACAAATATGAGATTACTATGCCTTTTTTTTTTTATTCATTACTTACGAATCACGTAGCAAGAGCCATTCTTTTCCCCAATGATTCATCCATCTAAAAGCATTAGATAACTTGAGAGATGTAGGATTGATTTTGTGTTCCAAATAACCTTCTTTTCCTTTCCAACCCATATCCTTAACAATACTGATCGCACTTAGTTCCAAAAATTCACAAAGATCATAATTGACGACCAAACGAGAGTTATGCACCAATTCCTTCAAATAATTTTCCAAAGCTATACGTCGTTTGATTGTAACATTTGTCCACATTTCATCATCATCTTCTCCGCCTGTTCGTGTGATCCGCATAGATGTCAATGCTGCATTGCATAAGTGAGCCAGTTGACTTGGGAAAGAAGGTGGTGGTTCCAAGTGACTTCCGATACCTGCTGCTTTGAATTTCAAGGTTAAATGAAGGTTGTAGAATTCAATGATCGTTCGCTTGATGACCCATTTGATTTCACCATAATGTAATTCAATACGGAATGTCCATAAACGTTTTGCATTTTGTTCAATTTCACTATCGGTGATGGCTACTTGTAATATATCAAAAAGTATAGGTGGCTAATCAAAAAAAAAAAAAAAAAAAACTAATTAATCATCTATTTTTTTTTTGTGTTTCTCTTACAGGGCGTCGTCCATGTTCATCCCGAGAAAAATAAGAAATGTGAGGAACTGCAAATAGAGGTGGATAGTAAGGTACTAAAGGATACTTTGTCCACATGTGAGGAGCCATACTTGAACGTCTCTGATGAGTAGCGGCAAGACTATTCATAATTCGGATTTTTTCGATTGATTTTCCCCATTGTGCACGAGCCTTTCCATCATCTGATGATTTGCATAAATAGTAAAAAAAAAAGGAGGGAAAAAAAAAAAAAAAAGAGAGAGAGAGAGAAAGGTATGAGTAACTAGGACGTACCTTTTTTTTTTAAATATAACTTTGACAAATCATCTACTTACGTTGTTGGTCACTATCTTCCCTCGTGATATTATTCGTTGTTGGTGAATAAGGCTTCAAATGAGGTTGCAAATGTAGAGCATGCTGAGGATCAGGTGATACTTTTCTACTGTCATTACTGGAAGACCACTTGGATATTAATGGTCGAGGACGTTCCAGAGGATGAGTATAATTAAAATCAGGCTGTTGGTGTGATGATGTGGCTTTTGTGAACTGACTAGTGGTTGTCATATTGCTAGCGTTACTTATACCGAGATTATCTACAATAGTGCTACTGATGTTGTCATCATTGTTACCGATATTGTTGCTATCCATAAAATAATTGCTATTACTATCTTGTTGATTGTGATCCTGATGGTGAGTATAATGCATATTTTGATCGATCGATGCATGATCATCCGATTCGAATGGGTGTTCAAAATAACTTGGTTTTAATTCGGCTAGTTTGGCTGCCCGGGCATTTTCTTGAACCACTTCTTCAATAGACGGTAAATGATCATCCATGGTAGGAGGAATAGGAATGGCCAACATAAGTTGTTTTTCATGTTCAGTAGGTTGTAGAGGTGTACCACTACGGATAGCAAAATCAGGAGTACCTTCGTCACGTTGGATAGTCACCGACATGCGTCTCATCAAGGAATGCCAACGTTTTGCCAAATAAGTGGATTCTTCTACTTCTTCTTCTTCTATTGTCTCTTCTTGTTGTTGTAAGGTTGTGTCAAGACTATTTGAAGAGGTTCGAATACTGTTATTCTCATAGTGGTGATAAGTATGAAGTGAATGAAGGCCAAAGGGAAAACTAGGGTGATGGTCGTCCTGTTGATATGATTCTAAACGTTTCAAGTGATCGTATTGTTCTTCTTGTTCAATAAAGTACTCGACATTGTCTACTATTGGATTCGACATTTTCAATGTAAACAAGAAAGAAAGAATAAGAAACACTTATCTTTTTTTTTTCTCCCCCTTTTTTTTTCCACGCATATGGAAAGTAATTCAGTTACCGCTTCATTCACTAGAAAAAAAAAAAAAATGGCTCGGATTCCCAAAAAGGAAGTTGTTTTTTTTGGAAAGAGTTGCACAGGATCAAAGGTGTCTGATATGATCTCGGGACCATGACAAAGAAAAACAAAAACAAAAACAAAAAAAAAAAAAGAATAAGGAAACAATGACATTATTGGATCAAATAATCATGAATCATATTCATGATCGTCCTTCATCACTTTGAGGTTGTATCTTGTCTCAATTCAATAATTGCCAAGGTACAGTTTATTCACTTTAAATTGAGATAAAAAAAAAATAGACGAAGAAAAAAATAAATTTGGGCGTGAAGGGAAAATCATCAAACTAAGAGCGAAGGGAAAATCAAATTGGAATACCAAGTAGATAACATATTTAGAAAATAAAAATAAAAATATATATCAGTTAATACATCATCATCATCATCATCATCATCATCATTAAAGAAAAAAGAAAGAGAGATGTGCTTGAAAGGAAAAAGGACAAATCAGAATCATCCCTCTTACACTGAATCAACTGAAATGGACAACATTTGCATTATTTTCCTTCATTCTTTTTTTTAATTCCCCCTTTTTTGAAGATAATAGTAATGAATAGATGAATCAATGCAAAAAGGATGACATGTGATGTTATTCGTGGAGTAAATAAGGGAACAATCCAAGGGAAGAGATCCGTAGATTGAATCAAACGAGATTTTTTTCTTTTTGGTAACTCATCCATCATTGCATTTGTCCTTTTCTCATACAAAAAAAAAGGATCATCGCATATCTATTCGAACACTGATGCAAACAAGTCTCTAATCATAGAGCAGAAAAGAAGAGGATAAACGCAATCCAGAAAGGAAAAAAAAAGTAGTACAAGACACCGGTGTTTGAACCTGAAGTATAAGGATTTTTTGAATCATCCTTTTTTTGTTTTTCTTTTTTGCTTAGCCTTCTTTTTTTTTTATTATTATTATTTATTATTGACCTTTCAAACTATATCATCATGGCTTCACGACGACCTCCTGCTACTGTACCTTGTAAATATAAAACAGGAAAGATTCTTGGTAATGGAACTTACGCTACTGTCAAAGGTAAAAAAAAAAATAAAAAAAAATAAATAAATAATACTAATAATTGAAAATAAAGCTGCACTTTTCCTGGTAACTAACTAACTACTTTATGATATATTCTTTTATTTTTTTCTTTTCTTTTCAGAGGCTATGCATGTAAGTTAACAAAGAGAAAAAAAAAGCTTTATCAATAATTTCTTTTTCTTTTTCTTTTATTTTGTAGATTGAAACCAACAAGTTTTATGCTGTCAAAATTATTAATAAGAAACTCATGGAAGGACGTGAACATATGATCCGTAATGAAATCAACATTATGCGAAAAGTATCTCAAGGTCACAAAAATATCTTGAGTTTGGTGGATTATTTCGAAACTCTCAATAATTGTAAGTTTTTTTTTATCATAAATTTTATATATTTTATTTCTTTTATTGATTTTTTTTCTGTATTTATTTAGTATACTTGGTAATGGATTTGGCTCAAGGTGGAGAACTTTTTGATCGTATCTGTCAAAAAGGAAACTATTTTGAACGTGATGCTGCCAATATTGTCCGTACTATTTGTGATGCTGTAGCTTATTTGCATGATAATGGTATTGTGCATCGAGGTAAAATATTTTTTAAAATATGTTTTGAATTAACGAACGAAGAGTGACCAACAAATTTACTCATCGTATTTTATCTTTTTTTTTTTTTTTTTTTTTTTTTTGATCCTCTAAATTAGATTTAAAGGTAAAAACCATCATTATTGACACTAATCGGATAAAAAAAAAGTATCATAATATTCATCTTTTTTTTTTTTTCTGATTTACTCCTTGTTTGTATAATGTAGCCTGAAAATTTGATCTTCCGTACTGCTGATGAAGACTCTGACTTATTGATTGCCGACTTTGGTTTATCTCGTATCATTGACAGTGAAAAGTTTGATGTATTAAGAACTACCTGTGGTACTCCTGGTTATATGGTAACATAAAAAGAGGAAGGGAAAGAAAGTAAATTGAAATTAACTATTCTTTTTTTTTTTCTATCTAGGCACCTGAAATCTTTAAGAAAGTAGGACATGGTAAACCTGTGTAAGTTAATATATATGATATCGAACATCAAAGGTATATTCTTATTCTTATTATTTTGTTTTTTTTTTTTGTCTTTTGTTTTAGTGATGTATGGGCTATTGGTGTGATTTGCTATTTCCTCCTTTGTGGTTATACTCCCTTCGAAAGAGACAGCAATGTAGATGAAATGAATGCCATTATTCGTGCGGATTATACTTTTGATGAAGAGTATTGGGTTGGTGTTAGTGATGATGGTAAGAAAATAGAAATAGAGAAAGAGAAATACTAACATGATATATATATATGAATAATGATCATAGCAAAGGACTTTATTCAACGTTGTTTGACCATCGATATGGAGAAACGAATGACAGTACATGAAGCTTTGGAACATCCTTGGTTAGTATCTACTCAATTGGAAACTCGCGATTTGTTACCCAATGTTCGTCGTAATTTCAATGCTCGCAAGACTTTCAAGAGAGCCGTGGATATGGTGCGTCTTTCGAATCATCTTGGACACAAGCATATCAATAACTCCACTTCTACTCGTGATGGTACTGCACAAAATTCGGTGGAAGGAGTTAAACCTGTGGATGAAGGAACTGAACATGTTTTAAAAACGGAAGAATAGTTTAGTATTTATATATTATAGTGTATTTTTTTTTTTTTTTTTTACTTTTTTTTTTTGTATGTGTTTAATGATCTTATTTATATACCAAGTCAATAAAACAAAAGATGAATACAAATAGTTAATGAATGAATGGATTAAATTCTACAAACATATTTCTAAAGATAACGTATAATATATGGGTGTGTTTTGTATGGAGTCATCTTATTATTCAAAAAAAAAAAAATATGGATATCTATCTATAATTGATAAGTCAAATTCCTTTTTGTCTTACAATATGTGTCTACTCTAATATGATATTGTATTAACTAGCTTTTCTTTTTGTTGGAAAAATTTTGTTGATATTGGATCCAGTTTTCATATTCCCATTCCAATACATTGTCAATGTCCCGCATATCTCGTAAAAGAAGCCATCGTGCTGTGGATGTATCTAATAACCAACTGATCAAACCTCTCCGTCTAGCAGCTTCTGTTGCCAAATACCAAATCCATCCAAACACTAGACCAACCAAGCTGCCTATCATCACTTGACCAGAAGTATGATAACCCAAGTAAATTCTGTTCATCATCATCATCATATATATATAATACGGGTGTGATATTGAGTAAAAATAAATAATAAATAAATTATTTATGTTTTTTTTTTTTGGTACCTTGACAAACAAACCATGACAGCCATAAACACGATTATCAAGTATGTGATGATTTTCCAAGCTGATTCCTTTAATTTGATATGATTCATCAAATACAAGATACCAAATGTAGCAAAGTACCATACAAATTGAGCATGACTTGAAGGCATACCGTATCCTGTTCCTAGATTCACTATATAAAAAGTAAAAGAATGAAGATGAATGTTTCAATAAATGGAAACTACCCGTATTATTTCTCCTCCCCAAAGAATGATTTACCAGAAGGACGAGCTATTTGAAAGTATTCTTTGAGAATAGCATTGACAACTTCATTACAAAGTTGTCCAAATAACATGACAAGACCAACGACTTCGCGACGTGACACCACTACTGATGCATAGAAGACCAAGATGGCGATGGGTGCAAGAGTGATATAGGCAAAGATATAAGCTATAGAATCTTGAGGATCAAACTGAACATGAGTCAATGATAATGAAGCCAAAGTATTCCCTGGGTGAAGATGTGATACCATGAAGAAAGAATAAAAAGAAAAGGGAAAAAAAAAAAAAAAAAAGGAAGCTTCAATCTTTTTAAACCACCGTCAGCCAATGAAATTGGATTGAAAGCTAATGAGCAAAATAAAATCAATAGAGTTGAATGAATTGGGTCTTTATTAAGGATAATACAAGGAAGAGAGATATACAAAGGGGATTAAAGCAAAGGAATGATAATAATAACAATAATAATAATAATAATAATGAAATGGAACTAATTCTAAATCTAATCTATAGACAAATTGAAGGGGAGGGGGAGATAATCCACTACAGATAATAATAATAAATAATGATGATGATGATGATGATGATACTAGTGATATGATGGTGAAGAATGATAATCAAATAATCTACCAAGAGTCAATCTTCATGGTTCCATTTTCCAAAAGGTTGGTGTGCATTTTGAAAACTTTATCAAGCATTTGAGGTTCATGACCCATACCACGAGCAAGACATTTCTTAGTAGCCATATCAAAGTAATCTTGAAGCAAAGGCTTATATTCAGGATGGACACATTTGTCAATAATGACTTGAGCACGTTCACGAGGACAGAGACCGCGAACATCAGCTAAACCTTGTTCTGTTACAATCACATCCAAATCATGTTCTGTTTGATCAATATGAGAAGCCATAGGGACAACACAAGAAATACCGTTGGGATCCTTTTTGCTGGGACGTGTAGAAGGAGTGTGCATGATACTAAGTTTTGCGTTACGTAAAAAGTCGGCAGATCCACCAAGACCATTCAACATACCAGATCCTGCTACAAGAGTTGAGTTGGCATGACCATACATCTATAACCAATAGAATCATCAATCAATCTATATCATATCCTCTGGGATTATTTTATATATACTTACATCAAATTCAACAGGAGTATTCATAGCAATACAACCAAGGCGACGAATAACTTCAGGTGAGTTGGAAACTTGTTGAGAACGCAAGAGTAATTTGCCCTAAAAAAAAAAGACAGAGAGAATCCATTGTTTGAGTTACATGATCATCACATATCCATTCCTTCTTTTTTTTTTTTTACCTTATACTTTTCCCAATTGCTGTAGAAATGTTCAAAACCTTCAGGAGAGAAGCGAATGGAAGTTGAACTAGCAAACTTGAGTTTTTCAGAATCAAAGAATTCAAGGAAAGTATCTTGAAGGACTTCAGTAAAGCTGAATACATGAAAACAAAAGTAAGATTAGTCTTTTGTACATAGTTTGAAAATACCGTTTTTTTTTTTTTATCAAACTTACACAGTGACATCTTGGAAACGAGATTTAGCCAAACCACCAATAACAGCATTAGCAATATTACCAATACCAGATTGTAAAGGAAGCAAGTTTTCAGGAAGACGACCCATCTTGACTTCATGTTCCAAGAATTCAATCAAATGGTTAGCTATAGCTTCACTTTTGGCATCTTGAGGAGCATTAGGACCAGTACAATCAGGTCGGTTAGATTCAACCTATGATATTAATTAAAAAAAAAAAAAAAAAGAGGTTAAATAAGAAAAAAAAAAAAAAAAGAACCGGACTTACAATAGCCAAGACTTTATCAGTGTCCACAGGGATAGCACACTAAAAATAGAAAATCAGATTGGGATTTTTTTTTTTTGAGTTTGCCGTGGTGTCATTACTTCATATAGTAATAGTCCCTTTTTCTTACCTGTCCGATACGATCTTCTACACCCATAATCAAGTAGGGTTTACGACGAGGAGGTAAACTACAACCAACGATATCATGTAAACCTTCAAAGGAAGGAATCTTGGTATTCACTTCGATGATAATCTTGTCTGCCATTTGAAGTAATTCAGGGGTTGCACCAACACTTGCACCAGGAACAATCCATCCATCTTCAGTAATGGCTGTAGCTTCTACAATCACTACATCTAATTTATTGTTATCAGGTTTATCTTTGGTATAGTAACCTGACAATAGAAAAAAAAAAAAAAAGTGGTGAGTATCTTCAACCCCAACAAAAATGAAAAAAATCAACCCAACCAGCTAATCGGGGATCTAATCGTTGACCATCAGATAGTTGTAGATCGATATATATCCTTACCATAAACAAGGTCTTGAGGGAACATGGACAAGTGTTTATCAGCAAAACGAATACGACCTTCATTGATACCTTTCTTGATGTTCTTGCCAACTTGATGAGGGTAACGACGATCAATCATATTCAAAGCAGCCCAGCGATCCTAAAAAAGGAAACTGTCAATTTTTCATTTTCCATTCTTTTCTTTTTTTAATATATATAAAAAAAAAAAAAAACTTACTTCAGTTTCTGCACCACTACTGGCACCAACAAACAAGTTGAATCTCATTTTGCCTTGAAGATTATTCTTTTCAACATGATCAGCTAAAGCGATAGGAATCATTTTGGGATATCCAACACCAGTGAATCCTGACCATCCAAGGTATTGACCATCTTTGAAGAAAGGTACAGTATCTTCAGCTTTCATCACCTTATTCAAAAGGGCAGGACGACGAACTCGAGATTTTAATGCTGCGCTAACAGATGCCATAACGTATTATATTACAAAAAATCAAATAATAAAAAAAAAAGTAAAGTAAACAAGAAAGAAAAGAAAAAGAATTCTTCCCCTTCTCTTTTTCTATCCCATTTTATGGGTTTCTGTCCAGGCAAGAAATCCGATCGATCCTGAGTTTAAATGTCCTCGACAAACGTTTTTCCTCCTGTCAAAAGATTTTGACATTTAGCAAATCAAATATCATCGTTTCATAATCTTTTTAATTTTTTGGTTCAAGTTCCAGAAAAAAAAAATATGAGCCAGTTGATTTTCTTCCCTTATTTGTTTCTGACCATGGAAATAGGTACCAGGAATGAAAAAAAAAAGGAAATAGTCAAACCTTAAAAAGATATTTTTTTGATCAGTTAGTTGAATGATTTGGTTTTAATATCAATAACCAATCATTACTATTTATATGAAATAAAACGTTTAGCCATATTATCAAAAATCACCTTTTTTCTTTTTTTTTTTCTATGCCTTCTATGTAATTTCATTTTCGGATAATATCTGTAGCGGTTTTCGGAACTCATCGGGGTACTTTCCGCATTCTTCATAGTGACAACCATGTTCTTCGTTTAAACGAGTTACCGAGAATCAAAGCTGTCTCCACTATTTCCATCTCTTTCTCCGGGGAATCATCATCATTCGTCAGATAGATTCATCAATAAAAAATCTGGGGCTATCCCCTCATGATCTTGCTCTCTCCTGGTTTCTTATTCTGGGGTTTCCATCCATCATGTCCTTTCAAAGCCCGTACGCATAAAAAAAAGTGTTGCTTAGCAACCATATCTCTTATCGATTTTGTACCATCACCCATCACCCATCATACATCACCCATCATCCATCATCCATCATCCATTCTATTCATCATCCATTCTATACATCATCCATTCTATTCATCATCCATCATCCATCATCCATCATCCATCATCCATCATCCATCATCCATCATCCATCATCCATCATCCATCATCCATCATCCATCATCCATCATCCATCATCCATCATCCATCATCCATCATCCATCATCCATCATCCATCATCCATCATCCATCATCCATCATCCATCATCCATCATCCATCATCCATCATCCATCATCCATCATCCATCATCCATCATCCATCACTCATCATCCATCATCCATCATCCATCATCCATCATCCATCATCCATTTATCCATGTAAAAAAAATAAGAGACAGAGATTATAAACAGTTTATTCGCATAAAATAGGTGGTATGATCTGTATGTAATGTCTGTAAATTCATACTAGCTAAATCCATAAAAAAAAAAACCATCATTTCTTGGCAGCAGTGGATCCAAAGTTGGCTCGTAAACTTGATCCTGTTGAATATCGCTTGAAGAGACCCTTGGCTTGCCCTTCGATCAAACATTTGTTCCAACTGATTCTCCCAACAAGATTTTCCTTGTAATTCTTGACAAGGCAACGTCCATTTCGCTTAGGGTGGATGCGTCTGTGGTGTTAGCTGACAAAGGTAACTTGTTAGGAATTTCGATAGATGAACCAGAGCCCGTATCCAGGTCGATAAACTTGCGCTTCACCTTTGATCACACTTGATGATGATCAAATAAAATAATAAATATAAAACTTAAGATGATTATACAATCTTTTATTGATTTTGATATAACAAAACTTTGACAAAGAGAGAAAAACGTATAAACTACTGGATGTATTTATATACAAAACCTAAAGACTATTTTTAGATGATTATGGTTAATCATCATGATAAACAAGAAGAAAATAAGACGGATCAAACTGATAAATATGATAAAAAATGTGAGAAATGGTCAAAGTGTGTGAATTGGACAAATGTCAAGATTTTGACAGATAGCAAGATAATAATAAAAAAAAAGTCTGATTCATAGCCAGCTTCAAAGATTGATTTCATCCTAACAATACGCTAAATACGTTGAATACGTTAAATACGCTAAATTTGGCGTGATCCATGGAAAAAAAAGAGAGAACATAAAAAGTTTATTCGCATACTAGCTGAACTAACTAAAGGGGGGGGGAAGGGGGCTATATGTGTTTGTTGGCTATCCAAGTGTTGTCCGTCCTGAGCTATTCAGTGATCATCATCCATCATCCATCATTATGCATCATAAACCATCATCAGTTATCAAAGAGTGCAGCAAAAAAGGAGATGTGATATCTTCAATCTCCGCATTTTCAAGATAAAAATACTGTGGCACTATTTTTTTCTTCTACTCTTTTTTTTTTCAGCTTTCTTTCCTTCTTCAATCCATCTTTTTTTCTTCTTTCAACTGCATCAAATAGGTACATGATATCATGAACGGAACTTAGCAAGGTGATGAGGAACATGTACTGGTAATGTATTGAATCCAATAGGATGGGAGTAAAAGACTGCAAAACGGGATTGACAAAGTCTGGTTCCGGGAATAATAAAAAAAGGTAACGAAGAGAATGTCATGGGACACGACGGAGAGGAGTGAAAATACTTAAATTGTTACTAACTTTGGCACTCTTTTTTTTTTTTTTTTTTTTTTTTTTTTTTGCATATATTCTCTTTTTGTGCCTAGACCTTGGATTAAATAAACCATTCTGGAAAAGGACAAGGATGAACAATGAAACCAGTCTCTTTTATTAGAAACGCGACTACCAATAGATTTTAGAGGAAAGAACGGCAGAGGATATTATTGGTTAATTGGATATCTTAGTTTTATTATTTATAGATACATGAATAAAAGTCTTTTTTTTTTTTTTTTTAATTATTATTTTGAATCGAATTATGGATGATTTGTCTCGGGGGACACGAAATCCTTTTAGTATGCTCTGGACAACATTATAGATGAATTTAGATGAACAGAGGAAAGGTAACAAATGAGGAATCGACATCCAGTACCTGAATATCGAAAAAGAATGTGATTATCATCATGATCACAGCCATCATTTTTATGAACCTATGATGTTATCTTTATTAAAATTTTGGTCATCGTTATCTCTCTTTGGTCAGAAATTGCATTTATGGAAATCAATGGATAAGGGTGAGAAAGATGGGAAATGCTGGACTAAGGCATAGCTTATGTGGATTACCTTTATAAGAAAAGATGTGGAGGGTGACGCTTTACGATGACCAAAGGTTGGGGCCATAAAAAATGACATTCTATAAGTATGTCTATTATTATGACCGTTGACGTTCACACACTTACATATACTGCTAGTATAATTGGAGGCTGTGCATTGTTTCATTCTAATGATTCATCCCGTGGTAACACCAAATGAAGTCTACTAACACCTAATCAATGAAATAAAGCATTTTTTTTTAAAGTTGTGAATGTGATCGATATTAAAAAAAAAGATTAAATGAAGAAGAAATTGAGTAACACTTTCATCTATTGTTGAATTCGAAATTTTTGGCCAATAAGAAAATGATTAGGGTGATATTTTCTCCACATTTTTACCTGTCACCTGAACTTTATTTGAACATTTTCATTTCAGCTTCCTTATTCATCTACTTCTCTTATTAGTTTTTTCTCATCATTTACAGCAACAATAGTAAATTTTTTTATCAATGACAAATCTCAATCATCCATCGGTCTTATTTTTATGTTCCTGAATTGTGCCACGCCAATGACAGTACACTTATTTTAGTTATTATTCATTAATGTTTTCATCTGATATGGACAAATGATAGTCGAGACTCCTGGTCATTCTTTACTATGCGGGAAAAAAAGGTTATACGGTAATCAATCACTTTGTATAGATGATCAATAGTAATAGTAACTCTAATATGAATGTATTTCATAAAATAATGGATCATCACTATTGTATCTAATAGATCCACCAGTTTAAAAAAAAAAAAAAAAAAAAGAAAAGAAAAGAAAAGAAAAGAAAAGAAAGAAATTCAAAATCATGCTGAGTCCAGAGATAAAGTCTGTGAGTTCCCTTTTTTCCCTTTCCGAGTTACATTATGTTTTTCATATGTTTGCAGGGTTTTTCTGTGTTCCGCACATAGATCATCAGTATAAATACCCTATAAAACAAGACGTCAAAAAAAAAAAAAAACAATCACTAAGATCATTTCACTACCCCTTCCAATCATTTATTATGAAAACTCAAGTTCTTTTACCTTTGATTTTGACAACATGGCTTCTTGTATATGTCCCTACTATTCAAGCTGTACCTTTAGGAAAGACTCATAGTCCAGTTTCTAAAGCTGATGCATCCAACAGTACTTTACCTCCTTTGATACCTAATCGCGTAGCACCTGCTAGCGTCATACCTTCATTCAACATGTCTATGGAGCAAATGATCAGTGAAAGTAACGGTCCCTTACCTAATGGGACAGCAAAAGTGGGTCCATGGGCATTGGATTTACCCAAGAATGACACTTCGGTAACTACTTTTGGCTCTAACGCTGGCGTGACTCAAGCTTCCACATCCCAGGTAGATGATGCCTACTTGCGAGCTGAATTGGCGGCTGATGCTTATTGTAAAAGTGTAGTTCCATTGAATATTTGGGTTTGTCCTCATTGTCAATCAGCAGTCTCGGATGCTAAGATTGAAACATCCTTCACTACTTTGGCGGCTGATACAAATGGTTATATCATTACAAGCGCTAGTCAAAAAATGATCTTTGTCGTCTTCAGAGGTAATTTTCACTCCTTTTTTTTTTTTTTTTTTTTTTTTTTATCATGATTGCATGAATTTACCATCTTTCTTTCTCTTTAGGTACCAATTCTATCAGAAGTGCCATCGTGGTAAGCGGAACTCAAAATCATTCATCCTACTTCACGCATTTCTTTTTTCTCATACTTTTCTTTCTCTTTTGTCTTTCTCATTCTCGAAATGCATTCAACAATAGGATATGAACTTCGTCAAGACGGACTATACACCTGTTGGTAACGGTGCTCAAGTTCATGCTGTAAGTTTTGGCAACTTTAGCATTTCATTATATTCATTCTTCTTCTTTGCATAGGGTTTCCTCCAATCTTACTTGGAAGTCCAAGATAAAGTAATCACTGAAGTAAGCAACCTTGTCTCTCAATATCCTGATTATGGTATTCAATACACTGGGTAAGCTCTATTAGCCATTTTTTTTTTTTACCATTCTATTTAACCTTATCAATTTTTTTTTTATAATAATACATATATAATAGACATTCACTTGGAGCTGCTCAAGCTGTCTTGGGAGCCATGGATGCTTATCAACGTATCAAACAAATCTCTTCATCCAACTTGAAAATTCATACATACGGTAACTAAGAATAAGAGTTACTTTGGAAGAAAAAAAAAGGTGATTGATAGATCATATCTCTTCTTTTAGGTGAACCTCGCGTTGGAAATAAACAATTTGCTGCCTATGTCAAGTCAACCAATGTATCTAAGGTTCGTGCTGTGCATGCATCTGATTGTAAGTGTTTATCTATAGTTAGATATATTAAATAATTAATAGAAGGATCTTACTCATGATTTTATAATTAGTGGTTCCTCATCTCCCTCCTATGAATATGGGCTTTCTTCACTCTGGTACTGAATATTGGATCAGGGATAATGATTCGAAATTAACAGGTAAGCAGAAAAAAAAAAAAAAGAAATTGAATTTATTCACTCCTTGATGGAAATAAGTAAACTAATCTTCTTTTTTTTTTTCTTTTCATAGATATATGTCAAGCTGATTTTGAATCTGCATCTTGTTCCAACACTGCTGTTCCTTTCCTTAGCATCACTGACCATTTAAGGTAAAAAGAAAAAAAAAGATACGTTTGACAAAAATTGATGAATGATATTAATTGGGAACCTTTTCTTTTTTATTATTCCGTAGCTATTACAACATCAACGAAGGCCTTTGTTTGTAGTATGCTTGATATACTTTTTATCTCTGCTTATCTTGTAGTTTCTCCATTCCGGTCTTTTTCCCCTTTTATAGTGATATTCGTTTTGTAACTTACCTATTTATCTCCAATTTTTTCTTTTTTGTTTATTTATTTTGGATCAATAAAACCGAGACTTGTTGTTACAGTAATAATGATGAATGGATGATGATGTAAAGGATGGATGAATGGATGAATGATATTTTATGATGACAGATGACGAGAACATGGCAGTAAATAGGATGAACATGGTTTGTATATGAGTGTCCATTTTCCAAGAGAGGTTTTGCTCATTTTGTGCTACCACTGAAAAAGCATACTATGATTTTCTCATCTAAAGCATCATGACTTGTACAATAATACATATTCCTTCTTGTTTCCCTCATGATCAACTTTGTGGGAAATCAGTCGTGATCACACGTACCTTGAACGACAAGGAAATTACCAAAGCGTAGTTTGGAAAATCGTGCAACGAGATGAAAATATAATATGATTAGATGAATGATGAACATCTCTAGACTTAACCAAATCAGTGCACGATAAAATCAAGCTATCCCAAAAGCTTCTATTTGTCTTTCGAGTTATTTTCAGGCTTCTTTAATGACTTGTTGTCAGGTTCAGTCCTATTTTGGAAGACCTAGTGTTTGATATTACAGCCCCGAACTTTAGGACACAACTTTTTTTTTTTTTTCTTCTTTCTCTATCTCTCTCATTTTTTTTTATTTTTTATTTTATTTCTTTTATTTGAATACATGTGAATGAACCAGGATTACAAAGAAACCGCAAAGAACATATATAAAGAATACCGACAGGTCTTATCGAAAGTTGGTGAAGCTTCAGCTAATGTAAGTTTCCTGGGAACATCAACAAATGTAAAAGCATCAATTGCCTGACTCGCGTTTTTTTTTTTCCTTTTTTCTTTTCTACTGGTTTACAATAGGCGCAGTATATTCACGCTCAATCGAACTGGGTCTTGTAAGTTTATCGAACAATGAGTTTATGACAACAAGTATGGCTTTTAAAATAACCTTCATTTTTTTTTTATGATCAATAGTCTATTACTGGTCGACTATTTCCAACTTCACTCATTAGTAGTTTCTAGTACCACGGATACGGACCGAATTCCAGTAACTCTTCGATCTTCCATACAACTTTTATCCAATGAATCGTTTTTACATGATCAAGGTGAAATGATAGCAGATACTTTGGACCTCTTTGACTTGTTGGAAAGCGAAATATCTCCTTTGCCTAGACAATCAATTGATTTGCGAAATATCTTTCAAGGATTTATCTATCTTCCTACACGTTGTCAAGTGATTAAATGTATGATACGATATAGGCCACTTGATTTCGATATGGTAAACTAGAAGTAAAAGATAAAGATCTAGTGGCAGGGATTGCTAGAAAAAGGCTCATTTATTTGTTTCTTTTTGCCTTAGATTATGGATTACCTTTTGAAAAGTATTCACTACCTATCGACAAAGCACATTCTATATCTCAGGTAACTATATGATCAGTTATATACATATATATATATATATATATATATATATATATATATGTTTGTGATACAGCTTTTTTTTCATTTTTAATGCATACTTAACATATATATATGGACATATAGTGATACTGTTTATGCAATGATAGAGGAACAACCTGATCAAGCACATCGTATTCGATATCAATTGACAGAATTACGGATTTTACCCAGCCTTACTATACGATTAACAGTGACATTCTGTAACGATGACTACGCGGACTTCCTGAATGGTGTCTTTAATTCTCAGCCTTCTTGGTTTTTACAACAATCTTCTACCAACGCAGCTTCGTTTACGAAAATCAAGTCGAATATACTGAAGGAATTATCCAATTATACCGTGATTATATCATCTGAAAACAAGGAACAGCAAACTGTCTCAATGACTCATTTGGCGAACATCACTGCTATTATTAGGGCACTTAGTGGGTTAGTGGCATTTTTTGGTGTAAAACTAACTGATCAAGAAATTCAGCAATGTCTGACATTATTAGGTCAAGCGTCATCTGAAAAGTAAGTATGACGATGAACGTGATATCCATGCCCTTAATTCATAGAGTATATTTCAATATAGATTGGTCAAGTTACTCCTCTGTTTAGTATTGATTTCAGCAGATCAAATGATGAGACACCAGGTAATGATTTTTTTTAAAAAAAAAAGAAAACAGTATGTATGATTACTTAGTTTTGTTACATTTATAGAAACAATTGACTTCAACGATGATTCAACTGATACAAAATGGTAATTCTGAAATGCCTCTCTTGCTAATGGCATACTTCCAAACTGATGAAATTGGCCAAATTGAAGAGATGATGAGAACTATCTTGCAAATGCAAGTTCCTATACGTAAGTTTGGAACTCTTTTCTTATCGTCTGATTGAAAATTTAATGAGATTTATCTTTTCTTTTTTAATAGCGAAAATTGGATTATTCGAAATGCAAAAGTTATTCAAGACAATCGACTCTTATATAGTATAGTAGAACAAAAGGTTTAGAATTTGAATAAAAACTTTCCAAAACTGGATTTTTGAAATACTCAACGATGATCTCTTTTGATTGGTTTGAAATGTGAACCGAACGCAGTTTAAAAAAAAAAAAAACAAAAATGATAGAAAAAGTGACCTTTCTCTTTACTTTTTTTACTTCTCTCTTTTTTTTTTTTTTTTTTTTTTTTTTTTTTTTTTGAAACCTAACGGAAAAGGAATGATTCCAGATTATATATAAACGCTATGACTCCAGAAACCAATCAGGACGCAACTCAAAAACAGCCAGTTCGGAAAAAAAAGGCTGCAAGGGCTTGCATTCATTGTCAAAAGGTAAAGATATATAAAAAGTATAAAAGCTATTGTGCTAATAAACATTTTTGATTTTGATCTATTTTTATATATATATATAATTGGACGTTTTGAACATAAGGCTCATCTCACTTGTGACGACGGTATATATAGAAATATTTCACTCATTATTTGGATTTGCTTACTCATAAATTACACTTTTTTTTTCTTCATTAGCTCGACCTTGTCAACGATGTATCAAACGAGGATTATCTACAACTTGTGCCGATGGAGCCAGAAAGAAGGCAAAATACCTGCAAGATATTGATGGTATAGACTTTATTTGAATTCATTTTGAAAAAGAATAGGTATTGACATGCTTTGATCTTATATTCATTATAGAAGCAGCTACTTCTCCACCAACATCTCAACAAACCTACCATCCCGAATCTCGATTAACCATTGAAGCCGTCGATTCTACCTTTGGAAACCCTGTCACACAGTTAAATCCTCAAGGTTAGTAGAAAATCCATTATTTAAAGAATGAACGAATCTATAAAGTCGGTATTTATGCCTTATATATATATATCTATATTATATGATTTTTGTGATACGTTAGACACGACAAATTTAATCGACAATCGTTCCTTGTTAGGTTTGGATTATGGTTTTGGATCATCAGCTGCAAACTTGGAATATTCAATACTCTCAAATATGTTGAATACTTCATCATCTGCTTCATCTTCCAATATATTACCGACCTATCAACAACAAGCTACTATGTCTCAAGCGCCATCACATCATCAGCATAATATCAAACCGTCTGATTTATCCAATTTGCAAAATATATGGACATCTCCATCACAATTATCTTCTGATCCAATGTCAAACACCAGTAATTTTATAGGTTCATCTCCAGTGAACGCGTTACAACAATCAACTGCAACCTCACATAATGGATTTATGCATAATACAACCACTCCTCTCGCTCATATACCTTTGCCACCTACATCAACATCTTCTCCATCATCTACACCAGATGCTTCTTTAGTATCATCACCACATCAACATACGTCACCTTCTAGTGTAGTGAATCCTTCACCAATCACTTCTTTTCCGCCATCTATTGCTTCCTCCACTATTGGTAGTTCACAAACCTCAGCTTCCGGTATTTCTACCATGTCAGCTTATGGTGATGGAGCAGTAGTCGCCAAAGTAGCAAGTCCCGTAACATCATCTACAGGTGCCACAGTTAAAAGAAGAAATCAAATCATCACACCCATCATGGCCTACTCAAGTGTCAAACATCCATTTAGTTATGCAGAAGGCTATCATTACTTAGTAAATTATGCTCGACAAAAGTAAGAATCAATATAAAAAAAAAAAGAGAAAAGGAAAAAATATTTATTCATCTGACTATTTTTTTTTAATAGGATGAGTCAAGAAGATTTAATGCGTATCAGTCGTGCTTTGGCTCTTTTCAGACCATCCGTCCTGGCATCAATGATGAATTTGACAACAGATGATTTGATCTTCACAGAAAAATGTTTACAACGAACGTTATTGGAATATGAAAAACTGATTACTTATTCTGGTACTCCAACGGTGGTTTGGAGACGAACAGGTGAAATTGCACTTGTAGGCAAGGAATTCTCATTATTGACACAATGGTCCAAAGATGCTTTGTTGAACAAGAAAACTTATATTTATGAGGTAAAAGTGAATCGATATGAAATAGAATTATTCACCTTTTTATATATATATATATATAGTTGATGAGCAATTCTTCTGCAGTGGAATATTGGGAACAATATGCTTTACATGCTTTTGATAATACGGATTCGGCGGTGTATAGTTCATGTATTCTGGTCAGTCCTACCAAGCGTGTGGTTCCATGTACATTTTGTTTCACCATCAAGCGTGATATCTTTGATCTACCAAGTGTAATTGTTGGCAATGTAAATAGAAAAAAAAAAAAAACACAAAGTATAAAAGAAAAACAGGACGATACTGATGATTATATATATTCTTTCTTTTTTTGTATTTTAGTTTCTACCCATCTTACGATAACTGGCCCGATATTGTAACTTTTCCATTCCCTTTCCATCCCTTTTGGGTACTATTCAACCACTAGATTTTTTTTTTTTTTTTTTTTTTTTTTTTTTTTTTTTTTTTTACTTTCTATGCATACAATCTTCTTCTTCTTAACATAGTATATATACTTACATTATTTTTGTATATTTCATCTTCCTTCCCTTTTACTTCATTAGTTCCTGATTCATATATATACACTATAGACATCCACCATATTCTACCTCTTTTTTTTTTTTTTTTTTTTTTTTTTTTTTTAAAAAAAGAAACAAAATACAAAAAGAAGAATAAAGCCTTATTATCAATGACACATGATAGATACAATTTTCTTTTTATTGAACATACACATAAACAAAAAAAAAAAAAAAAAAAAAACTAATAGGTATAAATAAATAAATAAATAAATAAATAAAGTAATGAGAAGACAATGCTAACGTTGAAGATGATCGTGACGATGAGGGACCGAGATACGATGGAGAACATGTTGATTGGTGTGTTGTTGCAAGACACGATCTGCAGGTAGTCGACGGGATTGAGATTGAGAACGATAAAGTGAATTGTGATGGCGAGAAGGGATAGAGTCATCGTCCTCTTTGGTATACCAGATGGATTGTAGTTGAGATGTTTGTTGTTGCACAAAGGAAGATGGCAAAGTGGCTGTAGCATCGTTGGTATGTTTCATGGTAGATAACATGTGACTGAGATGTTCCAATTGCTGTTGTAAGTCATGCGTACTTGTTGATGGTGATGGCACAGGAGACATTTTAGGGCTACCTAATGGACTTTGTTGATGTGAAGCGTAACCTTGTTTGAGGAGTTGTTTTTGTGATCGTCGTACATCCTTTTCTAGCATCCATTGTAGGCGTTGTTCGTTATTCCGTTCAGACTTTTCCTTTTGTAGTTGTTCCTTTTGTTTCTTTTTCAAAGTATGATGGTTGTCATCGTCAGGATGATGAATACTTGGAATTTCGTTGGGTTCTAAAAATAAATGACCACTGCTTGTTTCCTTTTTCCATCCATTATCATCTGCCTTATCCAAAATCGTCATCAGTGAGGTAATCAAGATCAGCTCCATTGCTTGTACATCTTCTACTTGGCATCGTGTCAAATTGTATCCAAGCAGAGACATCAAACCAAAATATTCATTCTTTACACCACGTGGTAGGTATTGAGCAACACAAATGTCATTTCCTCTTCCCATCATGGCTCGACATTCCAAAGAAGGTCGCATAGGACTTTCACGAACCCTACAATAATAAACAAAAAAAAAATGTCATCATTCATTTTCTTTTTTTTTTTTTTATTACCATTTGTATTTCTGATTCTCCCATTCAAAAGACCATTCAAAACCAAAAATAGATGTATCCTTTAATGCTACAGATTCCTTATATCCTTGTAACGTAATCGGTTTGAGTCGAGCGCCTGCACTTTTCACTTGAGTTTCTGCCCGTACATCGAAGGTTTCTAATAACAAAAAAAAAAAAAAAGGTAAATACCAATCTAATTTATTCATTTTTATTATTGTTATTGTTACTTGGATCAATAAGAGAGACTGCATAAAAATTAGCCAGACGATGTCTAATTTTGATAAACCCAAGTTCACCAGTTCTTTTGTTCCTAATGTCGACAATGGCACGGTTACGGGGATGTCTTTCTAAGGTATAATGAGTCACTGAATCGTCTATTGAAAACATGAGATAAAAGTCAATTTTTTTTTAAAAAAAAGGGTTTCGATAAGAAAATAAAAGAAAAGAAAAGAAAAGAAAAGAAAAAAAAAAGAATGGAAACGAATTCAAAAATAAAAAAAAAAGCCCTTCGCCAAGTAAAAATATCTATCTTGTGAGACCATATCACTGTCCATATTGGTAACTCGAAAACAAAAAGCAAAGACCTCCCTTATGAATTTTTAAGGTTTAGTTTCGCCTTTTTTTTTCTAACAAATCAGGTACCATAGACACACACGTGAGTTCATTTGTTCCTTGGGTATGCAAGATGACATGTAGACATTGGATGCTGCGGATGACCCAAAATTGTACGAATCTCCTTTTCTTTCTTCTTTTTACATAAAATAGATGGCAACTCTGATGCATGAACGCGGAGAATAAAAATGCACCAAAAGATAAACTGCTGTATTCAATCTATTTATTTATTAAAATAAACCAATAAACATACAAAAATAAAACTAAGAAAATAACTAATGAATATAATAACGAGGTTCATCAAAAACTTGATATCTGTGACCACGAACACCATTTCCACGGAACATTTGAGGATAACGCAATTCAGGTTGGATAGAAGATTCAGGTACACGATCATAAGATGCTTTCCAATATTGTCGAGGATCATCCACCACTTGGAACTTGCCACTTTGAATTTCAGTATCAGTAATCTTACCATGACTAATACGAGCATATGCCACACGTTTCAATCCACGATAACCAATATATTCACACCAACGATCCCAATCATCCGTAATATCAATATCGTTCATATCTCCACCATCAAAGAGTAAGTTATAAAGATATTGATGAGGTTTGGTGACCACATAGCCAAGGAAAACAAAAGGATTAGGACTAGTGCGCATGATACGAGCCAATTCAGTTGTTTGTAATTCACGATCCACAGGATCTTCTTCTTGTCCATTATGACTAACGATAAAATCGACAGGTTGACCATATACATCTAAGGTAGCATGAATTGCACAAGCCAATTCACCCACAGGTGATGGTAAAAGATGATGACTTGATTTGATAATAGGGAATTTCGATAGCATCAAACAACCCCATGTATGTTTCATAGTTGATGGTCCCTATTTTTTTTTTTTTTTTTTTTTAAAAAAGGTTAGTTTGTCAAATGATTGGCACAATATCATCATCATCTTCTTACATAGTCTACATAATAACCAAGATCTTCTGCAATAAATTGAGCCCAATCACGATTACCCATAATAATTCTTTGAGTATCAGATTCAAGTAAACCTATAAAAAGAATAATAATATAACAAAAGAAAAGTGTAAGATGCTTTTATAAAAAAAAAACGATATAGAGTTTGAATCATTTACCAACAACATCCAATTCCAAATCGCGAAGAGCATCCCGCATACGCACTTCACTAGCCCACATATCATCATCCAATGCAAAATGAATAGTCCAAATGGCCGCTGTGAAAGACTTGGCAGAACTGGTAAAAGGAGCAGGGGTTACTGCAGATAAGTTGCGATTGAGAGCCACAAGGATGGAAGATACCATAATACCAACAACAGAAAGTCTAGTTAAGAATCGAGTATTCTTGATGATATGTAATTGTCCAACTTTTTTGACTTTTTGACCACCAAGTTGAACAATACCACTGTCAGCTTCTTGTTTGCGTGCATTGAACAAACCACAACCAATTAGGAACATCATCGTACCGAGAACCCAGTTTGTACGTTCACGAGCATACACACCACCAGGAACAAAAGCATAAGCTACAACCCATACATGTGCGAGACAAAGAATGTTGTAGATCATAAATGAAGTAAACAATGTTTTGAAGGGACCATGGACAGTGATAGATCGGACAAGAATAGGCATCACAGATGTCAAAACAGTTCCCAAAGCAAGACCACCATAATAAGCTGTCCAGCCAGAATAAGCATAGAATACAATACATCCGATACATCCAAATACATACCAAGGTAAACTTGTCACTAATGAACGATGTGTGGACAATAATAAACCAAAGGCTAAAGAACCGATAGTGGCTACACCCCAAGGGACTGGTTCAGGTCCATAATTAGGATACCCATCCACAGACCAACGCATAATAGTAGATGAATCAGAATACATGGAATGAAGAGCAAACACCAAAGAACCAAAACCAGCAGACGCTAACAACCAATTTGAACCATCTTGACGTCTTCCAATAGTATCATTTGAAGAGGAAGCTAAACTAATAGGATTGGTTCTATCACGCATTAATACTTCTAAAGACGCAATCACTCCCAAAACAATACCGATTTCGTTGATACCACCATTTGCTTTGTGCATGATAGGCCAGATGGGATTTTCAGACCACCAAGCGAACTTCATTACATTGTGTACCAAGAGACCAAGACCCCAAATTAGAATGGATCGATCCAAAGTGCCTGTATGATGACGAGTTTCGATCCAAGTAGCACACCAAGTTGTCAAACTAATAGCTAACCCAACAGCTGTCAAAGATAAACGCCAAACAGGATCCAATTTCAAATAAGATGCAATACCGATCAATGAAAGAAGATGGAAAACACCTCGATGTTGTGCAAAAAGACGTCGAAGAGGACCAATACCGAGGATCATAGGTGTAAGAGTGATGAATAAAAAGGCTTCAAATCCAGAGATACCCATATGCCACAAAGGAAAGTACCTAACATAAAACAAGTAAATGAACCAATCAGTAAAATTAGATGCGTTCTTTGATTTTTTTTTTTTATCTTATCATACCAAATAAGCAAAGCGAGGGAAGTCAATAAGGACCAAAAAACATAAGCTATATAAAGAAATGGAAATCCATATTAATAAAGTAATTTTTTTCTTTTTTCCAGATTTGACGGTTCTTACCAAGATAGGTTTCAGTAATAAATCCTCTTGCCAAAGTCAATGATCGGAGAGCAACAGGGGAGATGGTATCTTCCGTATGACTATAAAAAAAAAATCAAAAATGGTAGTCAATAATGTTAATTTTCTCCATTTATAATTTTCATTTTCTTTTTTGTTTTTCCTTTTTTTTTTTTTTTTTTTTTACCCTGGGATTTTGGCAGATCTATAACCAAAAAAAAATGTTAATATCGATATCAAATGAAATTCCAAAATGAGTAGTTTTAATAAGAGATGATCACTTACCCTTCTTTAGAAAACGTCACAGGGGAAGGAGCGCTATTACCAGAGTAGTCTACAATACTGAATTCAAATGTTTGGAAGTCGAGGGCAGTGACAGCATCGAAGGCGACATCATAGAGAATCAAAGACCATTCAAAGAACGCATATGTTGTGTATGCTAAAAAAAAAAGTGATAAATACCACGTATCAGTTGCTTGTACACATATGATTCTTGATTACTTACCACCAGGTATTTTATGAACCTTATGTTGAAGGAAAAAATAGATCATAGGAGGTAAAGAGGCGAAAAAGGCGATAGTGAAGAATCGTCTCCATTTCAAAGCAGCAGGATTTCGAATAGGTGTCGTATATAATCCACCGAGTTGCCAAGGTAACGTACAAATAAGATAAACAATCATGGCAATGTCATGAGCTAAATGATCATCTGTACTGGTAATATAAGTCCAACCGCCACAAGAGATGGTTCGTACCAAACCAACAATCAATAAGAATTTGCCAAAAGCAGGTGAGCTGGAACGAGAAGAACGAGTTGTATAAAAGTACCAAAGGAATACCAGTGCAAACCTTGGACCTGAGGTTAATGCAATGAAGATTTGAAATATGGCTCTTGCAGGATATCGATCACCAGTAGTTGCACTAACACTTGGGAACCTGTATAAAAAGAAAAAAAAAAAACAAACCAAAAGAGTTAATATTCTTGTAGGGATACCCAAAGCGCGTTCCAACGTCAAGTTAATCTTTTTTCAATCAGTTTACCATTCCTATATATATATATATATTATATACGAAAAAAAGAAAGAATAAAAACTTAATACATATTTTTATATTGAATAGATTTTTTTTTTTAAAAAAAAGAGACATACATCAGGATAGCCATAATATTCATTTTGAACGATCTTGTAATAGTGAGTGTAACAGCCAGCAGCAAGAGCAAGAAGAAAAGCACCTAAAAAAAATAAGTAAAGGATGCAATTGAAAAAAAAAGAACGATCAGTTTGACAATTTATAACTTATTATTCTGGAGACTTACTATAGGCAAATATGGTATGTGAATAAGAGATAAACTTGGCAGGAACCTAAACAAAAGGAAAAAAAGAAAAAGAGTAAGGAGAGTTAATACGACTACAATTTATACCTTATATACATCTGTGTATACCTTTGCAATAGTCACTGGAGTTGGTTCATGACCATCGGATGAAGCTGGATGCTTTTCCGTCATGACAAAAAGGCACAAGGTGAAACAAAAAGGAAAAGAAAGAAAAAAAAAAGTGATAAATTCAATATGTTCTATAAAATTCAATCCTGAATTGAAAGCCCGTTTGCCCTGTCATATATTTGCCCTGCCCATGTGTGATACGTTTCTTATGGTGTCCTATCTTCATTGTTCATATCACACAATGGTGAACTGTTTTGATAGTTTTTCTTCATCAAATCTTATACTTTCAAAATAATAGTAAAAAAAAGATAGAAAAAGACACACTTATACATTTTGTTGTTCCTGTGCTGTTACAAAGTTTGACATACCAGTGAATGCTGTGTTTGAAAAGTAACCTATTTGGCAAAAATTCTTTCTTTTCTTTTTCTCACTTCCAGATTCTACTCTCTCTCTCTCTCTTTCTTCAACCATGTTCAGCTCATATCAAGATCAGTCCAACTCATTATCAAAAAGAGCATTCGCAGTTGAAAAAGAAAAAGCACAACTTGTCAATGGTATACCGGTTTCTGGAGAAGATTACTTACTACTTGTTAGGTAAAAAAAAAAAAAAAAAAAAAAAAAAAGAACTATAATAAATCTAATTTCTCTCATTTCTTTAGACAACAGGCTGAAGCATGTGTTCAAACAGTCGTTGCTCCACCTCCTTCAGAGATCGTTCAACTAGATCTTCCCTTTGAATATCAATTCACCAAGGATACCCCGATCATTAACAAAGATCTGATACCTGATCCCGCCTGGCAATCTCTATTTGCATCCTGTTTTGAACAATTCAGAAAGGTGGAGAATAGATCGAATTGTAAATATATATATATTTTTTTTTTTTGCTAACATGTATCTTATTTTTTGGTTTTATTTAGGGAAAACAAGATACCAAGCACATATCAACACAACTTTCTCATCAACAAGGAGAAGATCATATAGCTCAAGTCAGTGATATAGTAACAGAACCCGATCTATTACCTGTCATTGCTCCATTATCTCAGGTAAGTTGTTGTATCACACATATCACAAAAAAATCAATTCAATTGAACCGATGATTTGGTTTTATTTATATATAGAGAGAAATATTCAAGTTATTAAAACAGAAATCAAAATTATTACAATCTACTTTACATACTGATGAATCTTGGAAAACTCATGCAAGTGAAAATATGCCTATCATGTACCCAAAAAAAAACAAAAAAACAATACTAACGTATTCATTCTTCATTATATGACTCTGTAGGCAAATTGGATATTCTCCTTATTGGTGTATGTTGATCCAGTGCTTACATCCATGGATATATCAATATTACGAGATATCTGTCGAACATGTATTGATATACGCAACAAATGTCAAGAAAATGAAACTGATCAAGTCATACAACTCAACATTATCATCACCATCATTTCCAAAGTATTCAAACAATCTGATTTATTATAGTTTTATTTTTATTTTTTATCATCCCTTCCTTTATCTTTTTACTTGATGCTTATCTCCTCCCATTTCTTCCCAGACTTTTTTTTTTCGTCAAAGGAATCAAATAAAAACCATGTATACCACTTTTTTTTTTTTTTTTTTTTTTTTTTTTTTACTTTTCCTTTTTGATAGTTACATATGAAATGTCTTTCTGTCGATGTCAAAAACTGTCATCTCAAAACAAATGTCGAATGTTTGGATACAATATCAATTGTTTATTTCTATAGACTACAAATACAAATGGCTAATAAAAAAAAAATATGTATCTAAACTAAAATTCAAAATCGACTCTAAATTGATTGATATCTGCACCTGGCACTGCCTTTTCCGCCAAATCACGTCGATCCTACAAATAATAATAATAAAAAAAAAATGAGTATTATATATATATATCTCTGTATAGTTCCTTAAAACAACACACTTACAAGCATATTCAATGATTTTCGTAACATATCCCATAAATTCCTTGAAACATTGATACCTTCTTCATTATTAGTAATACCTCGTTTATGCATAGATAATCCGGTCAGTAAATGTTCAGCAGCTTCCTTGTAACAACCAATGTTCAAACAACTCACACCCAAATTGTACCTTGCACGAACAAAAGAAGGACAGAGTTCTAATGCTTTGTGATAGGCTTCTATAGCATCTTCTGATCGTCCATTATTGGCCAAGGTCGCACCAAGTCGATTCCATAATAGATAATCCTAAAAAAAAAAAAAAAAAAAAAAATAGAAAATAAAGTTAGTTTCTTTTTGTCTTTTTTTTTGGGGGGGATGACTTACATCAGGACGACCTTTGACAGCCGCATAAAAACAATCAATAGCTTTTTCCAAATCACCACCACCATAGAATAAGACTCCTAAACCAACTTGTACATCAGGATCCATTGCTTGTCCATCGGGAGCCATCTGAGCAGCTTTGATAAACATAGCTGTCACACGTTCATGAAGTTCGTAAGGAGTAGCAGTTTCAAGTAATGGTTCGTTAACTACCGAGGGATATTTTTCACTGATCCATTGTTGTAGAGTTTTATATGCTGCATGATCATAAGATTCATTTGTGTAGCTGACAGCCAGGGACATTAGGGCTCGATAGTTGGACGCATTCACAGACACAGCTTTTTCCAAGGCACGGATGGCAGGTTCTTCTTTTTCATTTTGAGCTTGTACATTGCCAAGATGCATCCATACATCCGAATCAGTAGGATCTTTTTGCACTGCTGCTTCCAAAGCCAAAGCCAGTTCACTAAGACTAATTATTGTTCCATTTGATTGATTTGCCATCATTTCTTGCGCTTCCGCCAAAGGATTGGTATGATCCAAATAAGGGTTCTCAATTTCAAATACATAGTCACCTAAATCGGGTTTGTACATGCCACCACTACTAGGTCCAAAGTGACCGAATTCATCTTCCCAGTCATCACCTTCGTCCACATCCGATTCTTCTTTTGCCATTTGATCCCGGAGATCTTGCCAAATAGATTCAAATTCTTTGAATGCTGCTGGATCTTTACTTGCTGCTTCTTCGATTCTTTTCGCCATTTCTTCTTCAGTCTCTTCTTCTTGTTGATCATTTCGTTGTTGTTGTTCCTCTTGTACTTGATCAGAATCAAAAGCTGCAAATTGATCCTCCCATCCTTGTTGATCCAATTCTACTATCCGATTACTGTCACTTGTATTCTGTTGTTGATAATAAAAAGGAGGAGATTGCACAGACATTCCATTTGACCATCCAACGTGATTCTGAAAATTATTATTATTGTTAAATACAGTTGGTTGTATAGGATCCAATCTTGATTGTTCTGAATGATTCATAAATTCTTCATGCCAACCTATTAATGATATTCATAGATAAAAAAAAAAGACATTTTATATTGATCCAGTTTCTTTTTAATATTTTCATCCTCCTTTTTTTTTTTTTTTTTGTGTGTGTGTGTTTTCTTCTTACCAGTAGGTGCTTTCATGGCTGATTTAGTTGACAAGAAAGCTCTTTCCATTGTAGCAGTTTCTTCATTACCAAGTGGAAGAGGAGGTATGTTTCTTTGATGATATTGCTGTTGATGAAAATCACCAGCCCAAGATGATGGTTGATTATGTTGCACAGCATCCAATTCTTGTTCTAATCGAGAGAATTCAAATACATTTCCAGGTTGTTGTGTTAAACGATGTTGTTGCTCTTGTCCAAAAAAGTCATTGACCATGTTGTCTTCATTAAAAACGCCTAGTCGCTGTTCCCTTGTTCGCATCTATAAATATAGTTTAATACCACAAACCAATATAGAAATAATAAAGTTTTGTTATTGTTACTTACCGACATGGATACTGTGTTGTTTGCTGATGATCCTACAAAATGATCCTTTAATATTATAATTTGATTAGTAAAAACGATTCTCTCCTCATTTTTAAGATCTTTTTTTTTTTTCTTTTTTTACCTTTTGAAGCGACCGATCTTGATTGAGCTGTTTCATCATTTGAACCATGGGATTTTGTCCACTGGAACAATCGGCACCGTTAATACTTGGAAAAGACATTGATATATAAAGAGGGGATAATAATAAAAATGGGTAATGAAATAAAAAGAAGCAAAGAAAAAAGGAAAAAAAAAAGTGGAATAAAAGGTTACCAATCTTTTTTTTGGTTTTCTAGAGATTCATACTCAGCAAACAACTGTTGTCACCAATGACGGGAAAAGGTTTTAGCAATTCATGCAAACTAGTTTAATTTCGATATAGGAAAGGGTTTAATGTGTGAGTAAATGTAAATCTGAAACTTCACGCTTTACATTTGATCTTTTAACCCACGTATATATAAAGCAACTGATTTTTCTTTCTTTTTTTTTATTTTTTTATTTTTTTATTTTTTATTTTTTATTTTTCTATAGATCCAAAAGAAAAAGAAAAATGTCTTCGAATAAGTTTAGTCAGAAATGGGTTCATTCTAGCCGAGGATTACCTGGTTCTTTTTTGAATGAAAATCATCATACAATGGGAAATATATTAGCAAATGAAGAAGACAGGTAAATAATAATATTAAAGAAAGTGTTCATATTGTTGATTTCCTTTTTTTTTTTTTAATTAGACAAAATATGATTCATGAACAAAATATAAACACTGATATAAAGAATGATGATACTCACGGTCAAGTACCTCAACGGATGACTGATCCACATCAAGGTGAACAACAATCAACTTGGGATAATACAACAAGTGACAGTTATTCACGAGCAAAAGATCAATTTCCATCAGCCACTATGGATAAAATGTTTCCAAAAAATCATGTAAAGCGTGGTATAGAAAAAATCGATCAACAACCCCCACCACCACCACATCATGATGATGATGATACAATTCAGCCATTGTTAGAGAATGATCCAGATCCTGCAACCAAATCGGCATTTCAACCACAATCAAATCCAATCACAATGCAAGAACAATCAGAGTCTCCTTCTGATTTGGACTCAGCAGCCAATAGTATGGATTCAAATCGTGCCATTCTGAATCAACCTTTGGTATCTCAACGTGTGAATGATCAAGCAAATACCTCTTCATCTCAAGATACTACTGAAGATGATTCCATGCAACAAGATCGACTGAATATGAAGGGAGGTCCTTTGGATACTTCTAAAAATAAAAAAGAAAATACGCTCCAAAATAGTCCTTCATCACCGCCAACATGGAGAAGACGACATTCAGCCTCTGAACATGATTATTGTGCTGCATTACCAGTATTACAATCCTATGTGCCTTATGCTCAAGGTGTAGCCGCCAAAACTAATAATGAAGCAAGATATGAAAATCAAAGTCAACAAATAGCTGCTTCTGATCGTCGTTACAGCTTGCACAGTATCGATCATGAAGATCAACAACACGATGCTCCTGAAAGTCGTCGTCGAAGTAGTCTTTCTATTCATTCCATCAGCAAATGGTTTAGTCATCATAAGCCTCAAAAATCGACCTAGGTTATCCTCTTTGATCATATCATACAAAAAAAAAAAAAAAAAAAGGGAAAATGAATATCAAATGAATCAAATTCTTGATCTATAACATAATAATATATAGTAATAAAGATAAAATATGACATCAATCAGATGAAGTGTTTATTTGTATTTAAAGAAAATGTAATTGAAAATGATATGGATTATATGTAATATATTACAGGTAGATGATGATTGTATAGTAAAAATAAAAAAAAAATAAAGGAAATATATTATAAAATGGGGAATCTTTGTACATAAGTTGAGATATAATAGAATAATAAATAAATAACAAAAAAGAAAAAAAAAAAAAAGAAGCTACGGTTGCCATATATGGACCACACCTTGAGAACCACTAACACCAGCTGCTAATACTTGAAGATCTTCATTCACAGATAAACAATTGACAGGGTTCGATGTTTCATAGGATCGGATCAATCCATTCTCACCCTTCACATCCCAAAATTTCACCTAAAATGACATAAAGAATCAATAATTAAAAAAAAAAAATCATCCTTGTTCCTTACCCTACAATCGCCACCTCCAGTAATCAAAATCTGATTATTCTTCATCCAATGCATACCACCAATTCCTATATTTGAGTCTGGAGCAATATACCTTTCTCTATCATCAGTGTCTATAATATGAAAAAAGAGAAGAAAAGAAAAGATTAAAGCAAAATCTATGGAGTCTTCTTTTGTACTTTACCACTATGTGTAAAGGTATACACAGGTCGTGATGGTTTTCTGATGTCTACGATGGCCACTTCATTAGCAACACTTCCAGAAACAATGTAATTGTCGCATTGACTACATGTACATCCACCAATACAAAAGAAAAAAAAAATGAATCACCCTTTTCCTTCTTTTCTCTTGTTGATTTTTTTTTTCTTTTTTTACCTGAAGCAAACAGAATTGACGTCAAGATGTCCAGTAAATGCCTTGAGAATGGATTTCCCAGTTTTTGCGTCATGAAGGTGCATCAGTTGATCACCAGATGTAGCCCCATAATTGGCAGATACAATAGAATTCCCTAAAGAAAAAAAAAATTCCATTCCATCATCTATTCTCTCATATGTTTCTTTTCATATGCATAGACTTACCAATATGTGATACAGCCAGACAACCAACAGAACCGCGAATATCTTGAGCATCCCATATGGGAGTGGCCTTTGTACAGTCAAACGCTGTGATCTACAATGGAAGAAGATAAAGAAAAGAAAATGAGTGGGAAAGGTTGTTACTAATATTATCTGTTATTCATATTTTGATTTTTTGTGCTTACCCATCCAGGTTGCTGATGTAATTCACTTTTGTATCCAAAAAATAACATTTGACTAGAAGGTCCATTTCCAAATTCCACGCATTCAGCACTACAATGTTCTACATCTGATATTGCCGTTGTTTCACATATAGCACCTTGTCCATCCCTACCTTTCTTGTTGATTTTCCATATCACTCCTAGTCCATCAGAGGATGAGGTCGCTATGACATGTTCTTCTTCAGGTTTGACCGAAATTTGATAAACAGAACCATTGTGGAAAGCTATATAAACAAATAAAAAAAAATCAGGATCATCAATCAAGAAAATTAGATCTATACATATTTCTAGTTCTTACATAAAGTCGATAATAGTTTCTTTGATACTGCATTCCATACTTTTGTATTTCCATCCCGACCAGCAGAAAAGATCAATTCCTTGCAGTTGGACATCTTGAGATCATGTACAGTTCGCCATAGCTCTACAAAAAAAAAAGAATAAATTATATATCATGATGTGATTAGTTACCTTTTCATCTTTTCCTTATCCTATTTCTTTTCTTTCTTTTTCCTCTTGACTCACTTTGATTACTTTCACCATTTGCTGATTGTATTTCTGTAGAATGTCCTCTCAATTGTGTCACCTGATTCTTCGATGTTTGCCATGTTCTAAGATTCCCTTCAATATTGTAAGCCAAGTGATCATCACAAAGAGATCCTGCCACTATTTGAATCCTATGAAAAAAAAAGAATGAATCAATATTAATTACTTTATACAAAAAAAAAAAAAAGTATATAAAAATCATCTAAGCTTTTTTTTTTTTTTTTTTTTTTTTTTTTGTTCTTACCCACTCCTTGATTTTGGTTCAGCTTCCAGTAGTAAACAAAGACAATCGCCACTTCCCTCACCCACCGTGATTCTGTTGTGTAGGTTACTCCAGATGGCCATTTCACATGTTGACTGACTCACTTTTTGATTCATCATTCGTGAGGAAATTAAATCATGATAATTGTTGACGGTTCTGGGTGGACCTATCGAAGTATAATAAACAAAAAAAAAAAATAAACAAATAACAAGATAAGATAATCATAATTGATTCAAAGTCGTATATATTAACTTACGTTTTTTCTCTCTAGCGACGAGCAAAGGTTTCTTGAATAAATGAAGATGTTTCGAGTTGATAATATCGTAATAGCGAAATCGACAATCTTGCTTGTCACGACCAGGAAGAAATGAGGCTATTTGATGCCAAAGGTCTTCATCATTGAAAATTGCTGTCAATCCACGTTTTTTCCTTTCTAGTTTTTGTACCCTTGAGCAGATAAATGAGTCTTCAACTTCAGTAAAAGGAACATGCATCAAATCACCAGGTTGGAATTGAGCCCAGTCTTCCCAATTGGAATCTTGCCATACAGGAGCAGGTATGTAAGGTCGAGCCATACCTCCAGCTAGGTAAGGTGTTTCTAATCGTTGGATCAGTGCTTGTCGTAGTTCATCTTTGTTATTGGCGTTTCCTAATGTACTTGTCGATTGGACAATGGTTGCCCGAGTGGTAGTGGCCTTGCGTTTCAATGATCTTCTCGATGATGCTGATAAACGTGTTCTTTGCGATGATGATGTTGATAGGATATCACTCATTTCATTTCTTGGTGACAATCCTTCTAAATGATGATTGACAGAATCTTGATAATGATCCAGCCTTGTAAACAGTTCAATCAATTCCATATCTTGTAGAGGAGTAATGAGAGTAGTCGCTGCAGATGATGTGTTCGACGGTGATTGCTAAAAGAGAAAGAAGAAGAAAGGAGAAGAGAGAAAGAAAAGTTAGATACATGACAGTACTATCAAATATAGTCCTTTGTATTTTTTTTTGTTTTGTTTTTACCCAAGTTTTTGATCGTGTCTTGTCATTCATATTGATAACAGAGGTCCAATCAGGTTCAGGAACGGTATGTTTCAATTCTGATACTGATTCAGAAGTAAGCACCTGATCAATGAGTTCTTGTGTCAAACCAAACAAGTTTTGTGCTGAAAAGTAAAATGCATCGTTGGCCATAGTAGTAGTAGTTGTGGTAATATTAGTAGTAGATTCCAAGGACGGTAATGACAATGTTGGTAGTTTGATTTCAGTTAAAACCGAAGGTGAACTATCAGTACTTGTTGAAGTGGGTGCAAATACAGGTGGAAGATCAGATATTGATGTTGACAGTGTCATAGGAATAGATGGTTGTGGTGATTTTAGTTGTATTGGTTGAGTTGGTGATAATGAATCAGAAGGTAATGATTGTCGATTCTTTATTGGTTGCTTAGTTGCTAACTTTTGACTACCTGAAGGTATTGTTCTTGTAAGTTTCGTGTCAGGTTCATCGTCGTCGAGTAAAATAGGTTGTGACTGAATCAATCCATAAGTAGAAAGGGAACCGTTGTTTTTACCTTGCTTTTTCTTGTTTCTTTCATTGCTAGTAGGAATATCATCAGATTCGTCATCACTAATAATAATAATCACATTCTGATTTTCCTTGTTCATATTGGTGATAAGAGGAAAAAAAAAAAAAAAAAAAGAGAAAAGAAAAGAAAGTGACAAAAGAAAAATAAAGAACATAAGACAACTAAAAAAAACCGCGTTGTCGGCATTTGAAAATGCAAAGGGCAGAAACCACAACGAAGCCTGCCATAAAAAAAAAAAAAAAAGGAAGGAATCATGTGATGCTGTAAAATATTCGTTCATTAGTTTATTGATTGAGATCTTCCTTAAAAAAAGATGTGGCTTTTTTTTTAATTGAATAAAAGAAGCAATTGATGAAACATAATGAGACAAGAAGAACGAAAAATCTAGACTTGGAAGATTTACAAAGAAAAAAAAGAACCACGTTATCTTTTTTTTTTTTTTTTTTTGGCTTTTGTTACTTTGATGATAAAAGTCACAAGTTAATTTATGGTAAAGTTGGGGGATACTACAAAAAGGTGGAACATAATTTAGGTAGTTTTGTAGAATATATGAGAATAATTTCAATACAACCAATCCTTTGCTTGCAATTTAATTGGATCATCATCTGCAGAAAAAAAAAAAAAAGGAGGGAAAAAGGAAATTAGACAGTAATATTCATAGAAAAAAAAGTGGGGGAATGAGAGAAAAAAAAAATCACTATGACGTAAAGATTTTCACCCGAACCCTGATTTTTTATTATTGAAGATATATAATAAAGACGAAAAAGGAAATAAAAAAATAGTAAAATTGGCAATCTAATATAAAATAAACAATATAGGATGATGATAAATAAGAAAAATATAAAATATAAATATATATATATACTATTAACATAATAAACACAAAAAGGAATTCATAGATGAATGAAGAAACGATATAATAATGAGATAATCAATTTTCATAGTCATCAACGTGACACCAGAATGGGGGAGAAAGGAAAATAAAAAAAAAAAAAAGGAAGGAAAGGAGTAAAAAAACAAAATATAATAAAGAAAAAGAAAAAGAAAAAGAAAAAATACAATCATGAATATCAAGATAATGGGAATATAAAAATGATCATGCATACATTGGACAATCTGAAGAATTATGCTTGTCTGATCCACAAAAGTAACATAACTTATTGGCACCAATAAAGAATGTAATTGTTGTCTTTTTGCATAGTTGATGATAATGAATATATGATTTTGATCGAGAAGTATTGACAATAGACATTTTCATATATAATATATATATATCGTGATAATGATTGATTTAGAAAGAAACAAATTGTTTCCTTTTGATTGGCTATAAGGAAATAATAATAATAAAATAAAATAAAATAAAAAAAAAGGTGAGAAAAAGGGAGAAAGAGTTAAAACAAAAGAAAAAAAAATGTCATTCCCTTTTTTTTTAAAAAAAAAAAAGAAAAACAAGGTCGAGATTTGTCTTTTTTTTTTTGTAATTCCGAATACCCTTTTTGGATATTATTCTAGAAGATACAAAACTTGTTTAGTCAAATTGTAATCAAATAAAAGGTATTATATATATTGAATGAATAAAATAATGAATCTTATATATATCATATTGATCATCAATAACTTATATTGAAAATTCATTCATTTTTTTTTTATTTTATCTTTTTGTTCGACCCTGGAACCGGGGAATGAAATAACTAATTTTTTTTTTCTCTTTCACTTTTACCTTTTTTTCCTTTTTTTTTTTTTTTCCCTCGTTACCCACTTTTTTGAATATAATATGGATCATTCCATACTTAATAGAAATCATCCAAATCATCATTATCAACAACAAGTTATCAAAACAGAATTAGTTCATCGTACAATACAATCTATTAAAGAACTAGTTATTCAATATCCTTCTGACTTTGATGTATCCTTCTTACATCCACTTGAAAAACCTTCAATACCAATTCATGAAGCTGTAGCAAATCTCTATAATGATACCCTACAATATTATCGAGCAAATAATATTACTTTTGATGATCATTGGGTAAAAAAAAAAAAATAAAATAAATAATTTATTATATTATTTAATAATATCTATTATTCACCTTTTTTTTTTTTTTAAGCATTGGAATATTGCTTGGCGACAAGCTTTATCATTTGAAAGTCTTTTAAGTTTAGCACATGGTGATCGAACGTTACTGATACAATCTTTTCATCCAAAATGTCATCGTATATTGACTGCTATCTTCAACCATGATTTAGCTAAATATATGCGATATTATCCTTGGCGATGGTTTTCTGATCTGGTCTTTGTTGGTGCTGGTGGTTTCTCTAGTGTTTATGCATCCAATATTGCTTTATTATTTGATGTTCCTGAAGCTGGTCGAACTTTTGGTACCTTTAAACGTGGTGTTGCCATCAAAGTTGTAGATGAAAAAATATTAAATGAAGTAAAGTATTTTATATTATTATTATTATTATTATTAAATAATAATAATTTTTTATATATAATAGATCACTGTTCAATCTAGGGCTTTCTTGGCATTACTATTTCATGGCATGACAGTATGTGAAAGTACAGGGGATTTACTAATGATTGGTACTTTGGCAGAAGGTGGTAATTTGGAAACTTATATCGATCGACCTATACAAAATTCTTTGGATTTGATTTCTGTAGCAGATATGGTGACTCGTTTAGCTTTCAATTTAGCAAGTTTACATGATGATATCAAGATGTGTCATAGAAACATTCATCCCAAAAATGTTTTATGTGTAGATGATGATTATTTATTGGTAGATTATCGATTCTCAACTGCATCAAATGAAGCCACTGAGGTCACAAGACAATCAAAAGCTCATTATGGTAAAATTGACACAAAAAAAAAAAAAAAAATAGAATAAAAAAAAAGACTCACCACTTTTTTTTTTTTTCACATGAAAGGACGATTACCTTATATTGCACCAGAACTTCGACAAGGAATCTATACTGAAAAATCGGATGTCTTCAGTTTAGGCGTTATCATGTGGCAATTGGTATCTCACCTTACATTTCCAACACCAGAAATTTTATTGGATGCTCCAGAAGTTTATCGTATTGAATGGTTACCTGGTGTACCTACTTGGTATTTAGAACTTACAATGGCTTGTTTAGAGCCACGACCAGAAAATAGACCTGATGCTGAAGAAGTTGGATTATTAGCTAGAAAGTTTGCAGCGGCTGGACCACGACCTCCATCTGATGATCAAGACTGGATATCTTATGTAAGACGAAGACGGGAAGCTTGTCAACAACATCAATTAGAATTTAAACGTAAATCTTGCCAACGCCACCATCATCATCAACATCATCAACATCATTCTAATTATCCCACCAATGCTTTATTATCAACAACAACAAATGGTCCTGTGACACCAACTACTAACAATGACAATGATGACGAAGATGAAGATGACACTAGTGCTTCTCGACTTTATGCTTTTAGGAACCTTCCTTCTACTGAATCTTTATTTAATCTCCCCTTCCATCGTCGTTTATTTGATCCTGTGAATATCTCCTTTGACAATTTATGAAAATAATTTATATTTCTGACCCAAAATAAAAACCTTCTAGTATTATTATTCCTTTCGTTCTTTCTCTCTCTCTTTCTCTTCTCTCTCCTGTCACCTAATCAAAACTTTGACATCGGAGACTCAAACTCAATATTTAGTGATGTTTTTTTTTCCAACTGTTTCGCTTCTTTTCTTTTCACTATCGACAACTTTTTTTTTTCTAATTTCTTTTTCCCCTTCTTGATCGTTTAAACATGGACGATAAATCACGTAATTACAAATGGGCAAGTTCGAAAAAACGATACGAATGGAAACAGGAATATGAAAATGGAATCGCTCCTAGGGACAAGGATTTGGAAGAAGAATTATTTGGGGAAGATTCACATATTCCCAGTGGTATCAACTTCTCGAAATACAATGACATTACTGTTAAGGTCAAAGGCAGTAATGTACCAAAGAGGTTTGATTCAGTATGTTATCTATATAATTGGGTTTTTTTTGACATGTCTACTAAACTTTTTTTTTTTTTTTTTTTGGTAGTTTGCAGAAGCAGATCTTCACCCGGTCATGAAGGAAAACATTGCATTGGCTAGGTACACGATCCCTACTCCTGTTCAGGTACTTTAAAAGTATAATCAATATCATACATTTTACTAAGAAAAAAGATATAAAACAAAACTTATTTGATTCTATCCTATGTACTGATACCTTTTTTTTTTTTTTTTTTTTTTTTTGGTGGTGTAGCGTAATTCTATTTCTTTTGTTACTGCTGGTCGTGACTTGATGGCTTGTGCTCAAACTGGTTCTGGCAAAACGGCTGCGTTTTTGATCCCTACTTGCTCTTCTTTATTCTCTCAACCACATTTGATAACACGCGACAATCATTCCGGACGACGTTTTACTGCCAAACCTTTAGTTTTGATCGTGGCCCCAACTCGTGAATTATGCTCTCAAATCTTTGATGAAGCCCGTCGTGTATGTTCTTCTTTTTTTTTTTATTTAATTGGATAATATATTATCATACTTATACACTGATTTTTTTTTGGATTGATTAGTTTTGTTATCGCAGTATGTTACGTCCATGGTAAGTTGTCAATATGTGTTCAGAAGAAAAAAAAAAAAAGACAAGATGTCAATTTATGATCTCCTTTTCTATTATGAACCTTATTTTGTTAGTGCTGTTTATGGTGGTGCTGGTGTGCCTGGACAAATCCAAGAAGTTATTGCAGGATGTGATGTATTAGTGGCTGCACCTGGTCGTTTGTTGGATTTTATGGAACGTGGTGTGATCAGTTTATCAAATGTCAAATATCTTATTCTTGATGAAGCGGATCGTATGCTTGATATGGGTTTTGAAAGAACTATCCGTAATATTGTGGAAAGACATGGTAAATAATAATAATAATAAAAAAAAAAAGAGAATTCTACATAGGTTTATCACTAAATTAACTTGATTTTTTTTTTCTAGATTTACCTAAAGATCGTCAAACTTTATTATACAGTGCAACATTCCCCAAAGAAATTCAATTATTGGCAAGAGACTTTTTACGACCTGATTATTTGTTTTTGCGAGTTGGTCGTGTTGGTGGAACTACTACTGATATTACTCAAAAGGTTTGAATAAAATGAATAGAAAGAAAAAGATGATATAGAAAAACGCTTAACAAGATTCTTTTTTTTTATGGGAATAGGTGATGTGGGTGGAAGAACAAGAAAAACGTGAAAAACTCAAGACTATTTTACTCTCTCAGCCTCCTTGTAGAACATTGATCTTTGTTGATACGAAACGTTCTGCTGATTCGTAAGTGAATTACTAACATATATATATATATATATATAAGAAGAACTATCACTGACTGAATGAACTTGATATTTATAATTTTAATCTAATAGGTTGGATAACTTCCTTTACCAGAATCAATTTCCCAGTACATCAATTCATGGTGATCGATCTCAAATGGAACGAGAAGATGCTATTTTGGCATTTAAGAGTGGTACTTGTCCTATCCTAGTGGCAACAGCGGTTGTGGCTCGTGGTATTGATATCAAGAACGTGATGCATGTCATTAATTTTGACATGGTAAATGACATTGACGAATATATTCATCGTATTGGTCGTACGGCTCGTGTGGGTAATGCTGGTTTGGCAACTTCGTTCTTCAACAATAACAATATACCTGTAGCACAAGATCTTACTAAGGTTCTTCAAGAATGTCAACAGGAAATTCCTCCCTTCTTGACTCAATATATTTCCAAAACTTTGTAAGTAATAAAAAAAAAAAGCAAATAAGAAATTCAATATGTATTTAATTTTATTACTGTTATTATTATTATTATCAGGCGTTTCAAAGATGATGAAGATGACGATGATGATCTATCTAGTTATCAACACCAACTTAGCAATGGTACAACTTCTGGCGGATGGGCAAATCAAGAACCACAATTTAACAATGATGCCTCTGGTGGATGGGATCCTGATGCTACCCCTTGGTGAAATATATAGGATAGTTTTCTCTCTCTCTCTATATATATCTATATATATCATCCCTTTATCAATTCTTTTCTGTATTCAATAAAATTTGACACAATGATCTTTTTTCTTTTTGTACACCCATCTGCTTTTTAAAATATGTTGATTGTCAATCAAAAGGTTACACTTGACGTAATGGATATCAATTCAAACCTAAAATGAAGAAAAAAAAAAAGAAGTAATTTTATTATAATAGATTTCAAAATAAAATGACTATAAACCAACAATGAGGAAGAATCAATTAATTTTCCCTTTTTCTTGTTTTATTTATTTCTTTGTCATGCTTATTTATTTAGGGGTAACTGTATTACGGTTACATTTCCAGATTTATCTTTCTGTTTTTGGCGGAGCCATATTTGAATTCATTGGTCTGTACAGCAACAAGTCACCAATCTGTCAGTGAATAAAAAAATTCTTTCCTCCTCCGCCTGCCTTTTTTTCTTTCGTTCTTTTTTTTTTTTTTTTTTCTTTTTCTTTTGACACTTGTCACTGTACTTTCACTGGTTCTTTCTTTTTCACATACACCTTTTCTTTTTTCTTTTTTTTTTTTTCTTTCTTACCCCTTCTCTTTTTTTTATTATTATTATTATTTCAATTCTTTGAATATCTATTTCAAACTTCTTATTTTATTACCAATTATGACTGCTAACATGAACTTTGGACCTGAATGGTAAAATACACGACGTGTATTAATAAAGATGATGAACCAATTTTTATATTCATTATATTTTTTATTTATATTTTCTTTCTTTTTCTTCTTCTTTTTATCTTAGGATGCGTGGTGGAGCTTTACCTCAACGATCCAATACCATCGACTCACAATCGACTCAATCGACGTTATCACCTACTCTCACTTCCAGTTTGTCTTCTAGTAAAGACAATGATCTTGTATCATCTACTTCTCAAGACAATCCTTTCAAGTATTCCAAAGAGTTTATGCTTAGTCTTTATCGTCCAATGGATCCTCCTTCTCATTTTGAGAAGCTTCCTTATGTTGCTGTAGACGAATCCATTGGTCCTCTTGCTTTTGTTGATCTGACAGACGAAGAAAAAAAGGTAAATGAATATTTTTCTTTCTTTATTCCTTTCTTTCTTTCTTTCTTTCTTTCTTTCTTTCTTTCTTTCTTTCTTTCTTTCTTTCTTTCTTTCTTTCTTTCTTTCTTCCTTTCTTTCTTTCTTTCTTTCTTTTTTCTTATGGTTGACTCATCTTTTTTTTTTTAATAGTTGTTATCTGGACCTGTCCATTCAGAAGGTGGTCGCCGTGTACTGACAAACAATGAAAAAGGTAGTGGTCAAAGATATCACCGTGGAAATGACCATCACTCTACTGAAAATGGTTCCAATCGCTCAATTAATCGCTCCAAAGGTAAAAAAAAAAAAAAAAAAAAATTCATTATACAACCATCATAGAAATTGACCTTGTTGTACTTTAGGTGGACACAATGCAGAACATCGACGAGACACAACAATGGAATTCGAAGGATCAAAGACATCAGATGGTGGTAGTCAAAATGATGTCAACAACAATGGTAATTCCTGGGGTAATGGACGTGATACCATTGGTTCGTGGGAAACTCGGAAAACTGCTAGTGGTTTGGACAAGGCCTGGTCCAATCGATCCGGTGACAATGAAAGAGCTTCTCATGGATGGAGTCAACCAGTTGGCAATGGTACTGGCGATTTGACAACTTCTGATTTCAAGTCTGATGGTGGTAGTAATGATTTTCAATCGCACACTTTGGACTCGGTGGCAGCTAATTCTTCTTCTTCTTCTGAATCTCCTTTATCAGAAAAGCATCCTAGTCAATACAAATGGTTTTATCGTGATCCTTCAAGTAATGTCCAAGGTCCATTTGATGCTCAAGAAATGCAAGATTGGTACAAGGCTGGTTTCTTTGGTCCTACACTTTGGATTCGACGTGAAGATCAAGAACAGTTTGAACCCTTGGCAGCTTTGATTCTCAAGGTCGGCAGTGAAGATATATTTATGAGCCCAATTCCAACAAAGCCTGAATTGACTGATTCTTTGTCTGGTATGACATCTTCCCGTTCAATGGTTGATCCTTTTGGTCGAATGGGTGGTCCTTTATTTGGTTCTGGTGCTACTGGTAGTAATAATGGTAGTGGTGTTATGTCTCCTAGTTTGGATTCACCATCGGCTTTCTTTGCTAATCATCCATCAGCTGATATCCTATCTCAAGGTGGTATCAAATATAGTCCTTTTGGAAATACTTTGAATCAAGGTAATGGCTCTAATACTGGTACTCCTTCTTTGCCTTTGGCCAATCCTTTTGGAACTAATGAAAATAATGTTTTTGGAAGTTCTTTACTTGGCCGTGAACCTGGTTCACCTTGGGGTGAACAACGACCTTCTACACCTTCTTGGATGAATAATACCCAATCTGACTTGTTTGGTACAACTTTCCAACGTCAACAACAGCAACAACAACAGCAACAACAACAACAACAACATATGCAATATCAGCAACAACCACAACATATACAGCCAATGATGAATCCTTTATTTGGTATGCGTGGCTTTGGTGGTGAAACTATGGATCCTCAACAACAATTCATGCAACTCTTACAGCAACGTCAACAACAATCCATGATAAAGCAACCATTCCAACAACAACAACAACAACAACCTCCTATTCCTGATCAACATATCCAACAACAAGGATTCGGACAAAGTCAAGTCTTGGAACAGCTCAGTAATCATGCTTCACCTGTTATTCGACCAGCCGGTTTAAGTGGATGGGGATCAAGTCCTAGTACTCCTCTGGCTATGGACACACCATCCAGTCCTTGGGGTTCCATTGTCTCACCTGCTATTCCTCACAAAGTTTCTGAAGAACTTCAATCCAAGGCACCTGGACAACAGTCACCTCGTACACAACTATCTCCTCAAATACAGTCCGCCAGTCTCCCTACTAATACTGTCAAGTCTCCTATTGTCAATACCGTGGAAACATCAAATACAACTCATATCGAGACTTCTGGTCAACCTCAACAAGAAACCGATAAAAAGAAACAAGCTAATCGTCCCGTGGAAGAGATACTTACTTCCTCATTGAATAAAATTAGTTTACAAGCTATTCAACAAGAACAAGATGAAGAACGCAAGCGACAAGAAGAATTACGACAACGTCAAAGGGAACAAGAAGCTGCTCTGGCCAAACGAAAAGCAGAAGCTGAAGCACGAAAAGCCCAACATTTCGCTCAACAAGAAACTATCGCAGCATCCACTGTCAAGACTGGACCAGTTATGCCTCAAATACCTGCAGTGAAACCCGTATCATTGCGTGATATCCAAGCCGAAGAAATGAAGAAACAGCAAGAAGTTAAAAAGCAAGCCAAAGCGAACAACAAGTTGATGATGGCCGCTACTCTCCAACAAAAGGCTACTAGTGGTATGAACAAATCTGGTTGGATTGGTAGTGCGTCTGGTTGGGGAAATGAATCTTACAAAGGACCTTCTTTACGTGAAATTCAAGAATTGGAAGCCAAAGAAGCTAGTTTGAAAAAGGAAATGTCACAACAACAACAACAACAACAACAGCAAGTTTACTCTTCATCGTCTACTTCGTCTGCTACAACATTATCATGGGGTGTGGTGGCTCCTTCCAACAAAGCGGCAACTGTATCAAACACAGCCTCATCGTCATCATCATCACTTGCATGGGGTAATGCTTCAGCTCCTAAGAAAACATTACGTGAAATTCAACAAGAAGAAGAAGTGGCCATGCAAAAGAAGGTCTTGAAACAACAACAACAACAACAACAACAATCCTTGGGTGTCAAATCTGGTTATTCCACTATTGCAAGTGCTACTCCTAATACTAGTACTGATGATGCATCATGGACAACTGTACAAGCAAAACCAAAACAAGTTCCTGGAGCAACATCAACTACTTCTATTAATTCTCGTACAAATAGTAATAGCGTCAATGGATGGGATGTGGTAGGTGCTCCTAAAAAGCCAGTAGTCTTGAATCAAGCTTCTTCTGTGGCTTCTCGTCCTGCTGTGGTGGCAGCTCAACAACAACGCAAAGCCAATGATACCAAGGCTCCCAGTGAAAACTTTAAATTATGGTGCAAGCAATCTCTTCGTGATCTTAGTCCTGGTGTGAATGGTAAAAAAAAAAAAAAAAAAAAAAAAAAAAGGGAATAACACATAGAAATAGAGAAATGGATATTGGATGTAAATGATTTACAATACTTATCATGTTTTTTTTGTATATGTATATTTAATATAGCTGATGAAATCCTTAAGATGCTTCTCTCCTTCCCTGTGGATAATAGTGTCAATGAAATTATCCAAGATATTATTTATGCTAATTCTACTTCTATGGATGGAAGACGATTTGCAACTGAATTTATGAAACGACGACGCGCTGATTTGGCAAATAACACATCATCAATGGTTTCAGCAACCTCCAATGCGACATCTTCTGGTTTTGAAGATGATAGTTTCCAAGTAGTCAGCAAGAAAGGGAAGAAAGCCAAGGCCATGTAGTTTTATTCAATGTAGCTTATTCAACCATTATATATTAATGAAATAGATATTGTATTATTTAGCCTTAATGATGATGATGATGATTTTTTTTTTTTAGTGAAATAAAAAGAAAATAAAGTTTTTGTTTCTATGCACAAATAAAAAAATATATCTTATATGGGCTTTTGTTTACAATATTGGTGGACACGGCTGGGTTTATGTCTCCCTTTTTTTTCACTCTTGTTTCCCTATTTTCCTTTTTCTTTTTTTTTTTTCTTTTTTTACCTACTTTTTTTATTTCTCTCCCTTCTCCCTCCCTTTTTCCCGTTTTATTGTTATGAATTTCAACATCTTCAAACCGAAACAAAAAACACCTCATGATCTCGCTAAACACCTAAAAGATTCTATACACAGACTAGATGGACCTGACAAACGCAAGGTAATGACATGAATAAAGGATAGGAAAAAAAAAGAAGGTGTATTTGAAAGATTGAATGGATTCTGGGGTTAGTTGAATGGAATTTGACTAGTAGCTGGATTGATGGGATATCATGACACGTACATCAAGGACAAGTGCTATGATATAAGAGAGATTAGACAGAAAAGGATTATGTTGTGGATGAAGAAATAGGAAGACACTATTGATTATAACAACAATAACAGTATTATTTGTTCATCATAATATGGCTAATATCTTTTTTTTTTGTTTTATTTGTATGGTTAGGCTAGTGAAGAAGTTTCCAAATACTTAGTATCCATGAAGAACTTTTTACTCGGTAAAGTTGGGTGCTATTGTTATTTTGGAAAACTCTATATGAATTCATATATTATATTTCTTAGATAATGAACCCAATCCTGATCTTGTGGCACAATTGGCACAAGAAGTGTATAGTAACGACATATTACAATTGATGATTTTGAATATTGAAAAATTTGAATTCGAGGCAAGTACATTACAAAAAAAAAAAAAAAAAAAAAAAAAAAAAAAAAAAAAAAAAAAAAAGAGAATGATGTAAATTTAAAAGGTGAAAAAAAAACTCAAAGTTTATCTTTTTTTTACATAGGCAAAAAAAGATGTTGCTCAGATCTTTAATTATTTACTTCGACGGTCCATTGGAACTAGATCACCGACTGTGGAATACCTTTGTACTCGTGAAGAAATCTTGTTTACATTATTGAAAGGTTATGAAAAACCTGAAGTGGCATTGAATTGTGGATTGATTCTAAGGGAATGTTTGCGACATGAATCCTTGGCCAAGATTATTCTATATTCTCATCAATTCTATCTTTTCTTTGATTATGTGGAAATGAGTACATTTGATATTGCATCTGATGCATTTGCTTCTTTCAAGGATATTTTGACCAGGCACAAACAAATGATCTCGGAATTTTTGGATGCGAATTATGATGAAGTAAGTGAAAATAAAATCATTATTATTGACTTAACTTTTTTTTTCTTTTGATATAGTTCTTTGATCATTATAAACGACTATTGACTTCAGAAAACTATGTGACAAAACGCCAATCTCTCAAGTTATTAGGTGAAATTCTTTTGGATCGATCCAATTTCAATGTGATGACTCAATATATCAGCAATGCTGATAATTTGAAATTGATGATGAATTTATTACGAGATCGAAGTAGAAATATACAATTTGAAGCATTCCATGTATTCAAGGTAAAAAAAAATATTTATTTTGGAAAAATGATCTTTAACTTTTATTTTTATTCTATTTAGGTATTTGTGGCCAATCCAAACAAAAACAAGTCTATTTTAGATATTTTGATCAAAAACCGAGACAAATTGATTGTTTTCTTAAACAACTTCCATAATGATAGACAAGGTAAATCATTATATCATTATCCTACCAACTCATTAAAAATGACCTTTTTTTTTTTTTCTTCAGATGATGAACAATTCAACGATGAAAAGGCCTTTTTAGTCAAACAAATTCAAGATTTGAAACCTCAAGAATAAACTTAGCTAGCGTGTGTTATTCAATTTTTTTTTTTTTTTTTTGTTTCGGTTGATGATTTTTCTTTTTTTACTTCGGCGTTGTTTGAAATTTACACTCTGTTTTTCGTATTTCTTGCGGCACATCACTTTTTTGAACTTTTTCACTTGTCTTCTTCTTCTTCCTCATCCTCTCTACATATTAATAAACTATCCTTTTTTTTTTATATATATATCATGACCGAAGAAAACCGAATACCAACTTCTAGTCATATAAATATTCCCACAACAAAAAAAATTTCTTCACAAGACTCTTTGGATCATCAAGACCTGACACCTAACTCCAAACGACGACTTGGTCTCTTTCACCGGACAAACTCGCAGAAGTGGTTACAAAAATCGCATTTGAGTCAGCAGCAAAAACTATGGCAGAAAAAGTGTGCTGAACATGCTAGTGGTAATCAAGACAATTTGGATGAATTCCCTTTGGATCCTACCAAACTAGTTATACGACTCACTGTGATTGGTGCTAGACATTTGACTTTGAACGATGTAAATATATGATTATATAAACCTTGAAAGGACGACTTTCCACCTATATTGATCTCTCTCTCTCTTTTTTTTTTTTTTTTAAAAAAAAAAATAGGAAGCAACACTGAATCCATATGCTCTTGTCAGTTGTGCAGGACGTAGAGAACGCACACATGTTATCAAGCAAACTGCTGACCCAGAATGGTCTACAACCTTTGATTTCTCTTTGGCTTCTATCCTTGGTCACAGGCGGAAACAAATGGCTCTCACTCAAGGTGTCACAATAACTGTATGCAGTAAAGATCGGTTCAAATCTGTCTTTTTGGGTCAATATCGTCTTTCATTACAAGAAATGATGGCTTATCAACAATCAAGCAATAAGGTAAGAATTCTTGAAATGCAGAAATAAAAAAATAAAAAAAAAGGGATATCTTGTTAAGAGCAAGAGAGAGAGAGAGAGAGAGAAGGGGGGGGGTTTACGGGAATGGTGGGAAATGCGAAGTTATTTTGGTGTGCTTTTTGTCGGCAACACGTGCTGGATACTTGATTTAAAACTAAGCTGTATGTTATTTATATTTAATTTGGGTAATAGGCAAAATGGTATCCTTTACAAACTACGCACAGACGACGACGAAAATTTGGATTACGACGAAAACCAAAGGTGTCAGCTCCAGATAGTCAAAATAGTACAGATAATGAACTGATGGTAGGTGATGGAACAACAACTCCAACAAGTGATATCAACTTCAAAATCGGTTTATTGGTCAATAACCATCATGGATTTATCGATGATACTGTATCATTTGCTGAAATGGAACAAACATGGGATATGGTATGGAATCATCTGACAACAATTTTTGCTTCATCATCATCAGAGACGGGACTTTATACCGATGATGCCTTGCCTTTGGAAATGGATCAGCTTCACCTCCATCAGCCACTACTCTCTGATGACGAAACTCCAAGCGAATCATCCGATCGAGGTATACAGATACGTAGTAGTCGTGGTACCACAGCAGCTGATGGGACTATCTCAGGCTTAGCTCATTCTACTACTGATGATAAGCCATCAAGACGTCGACGCTTTAGACGCAAAAAGGTAGTGAATTCTTCGACAAATACAACTGGTAAATCTGTTATGGATGGTACAAACACAAAGAAGAAACGATTACGACGATTTAGAAGACGACGACCCAAGGAACACATTGCTGAATTTAGATCTGATGTTGTTGGTATCATGTTTTTAGAAATCTGTCATGCCAATGATTTACCTCCAGAAAGAAATGGTAAAACAAACAAACAAAAAATCAAAACAAACAAAAAAAAAAAAGGTTGAACTTTTTTTTTTGACTGATCTATTTTTATTATTTATTATTAGTGACTCGAACAAGCTTTGATATGGATCCCTTTGTGATTGTGACATTTGGTGCATCTACCTTCCGAACAAGATCTATTAGACACAATTTGAATCCAGTGTGGAATGAAAAACTCTTTTTTCATGTTCGACATCATGAATCTAACTATAAACTCAAATTCGCACTTTATGACAGGGACAAATTCTCAGGCAATGACTTGGTAGCATCACAACAAGTACCTATTATTGATATTATTGAACAATCCAAAGAACGAAGACGTAATCAGCTCTCAGAATCTTACCAAGCTTTATCACCCGATGCTATTGATGTGGATATGGATCTCAATACGATCGCTTTGAAAATGTTTAAAGAAGATAAATGGCAAAACAAGCATCAACCAACTTTGACCTTACGTGCCAAATTCGTACCTTATGTGGAAATTCGAAAAATGTTTTGGTTGGCGTTGGCAAAAACATATGATATTGATGAAAATGGAACCATGAGCAAGCTGGAAGTACAGGCCATGTTGGAAAGTTTAGGCTCTACCATTACTGAAGCAACTCTAGATGACTTTTGGCGACAGCATGGCAAGGATCCTAACAATGAATCGGATGAAATCTCTATGGATGATCTTGCGCAAAGTTTGGAAGATTTTATGCTTTCATCGGTGACTGATGATGATGAAATCATTGTTGGTTCGGCTACTCCTCCATTGACTGATACTTTAGTTTCAAACACTGCCGATTCAAGATTACAAGAACAAGGTAAATATATATATATATATATATATATATGGGACGAAAAAAGAAGGGAGGGATCAATAGAGATAACTCAATACAATCCTTTTTTTTTAATTAATTATTATTATCATTGTTTTGGAATAGGTTCACCTACTTCTACTACAAATGCAATAAAAACAACGACAGTATCAGCGGAACCTGCAACAACAGCAACAACATCAACAATAACAACAAACAATACATTGTTTCCTTCTGATGATGACCCTTGCTTTGGTGATGAGCCTACTGCTTCGGATAGTGACTCGGATTCTGACGATCTCATATATACTGATGCTCTGGAATCTTCATTTTCTGATGGTGAGGAAGAAGAATCTGATATGGATCTTGATATGGAAGAAGACGATGATGATCTGGAAGCACTACAAGAAGCACAAGGTATTCAATTCATGGGATCATCATCACCTACTCGACTAGAAATATCTGATTCCTCTGGAAATACATCGGACGCTATGCAACCTTCATCTTTACCGACATCTCTCAACACCACTACTCAACCAATGCCAGTATACCCTCAACAAAAGGTTAAAACAACAATGGTTCATCAACAACATGAAAAAGTAATTCGATTAACCGAATGTCCTATTTGTCATCGACCTAATCTTTCACGACGTGCTCAAATGGACATTGTTACTCACGTTGCTACATGTGCGGCAAACGATTGGACAACAGTAGATCGGTTTTTAATGGGCAATTTTATCACGGAACAGTATGCTCAAAGAAAGTAAGTGTATTACAGCCAAATGGAGTCACATTATTTTAATGATAATTATTGACTAACTATCTTTCTTTTCTTTTCTTTTTTTTCTTTTTTCTTATTAATATTGATGGATAAATAGATGGTTTGTCAAATTGGTCAGCAAAGTTGGTTATGGAAAATATGCTCCTGGAAGGGTAAAGAAAGAAATTATCAAAAATTGATGTATTTTTTTTTCTCTCCTTTTTTTCTGTCTCTCATACACTCAAATCAAATACTCATTCATTTTATACTATATTAAATATACATAGAATAATGCAAATATTATTGTCCAAGATAGGAAAAGTGGTCAGTTGATTGAAGAACGAATGAGTGTTTATATTCGACTTGGCATGCGTCTGGTATACAAAGGCATGAAGACTGGAATTCAATCAAAAACAGGTAAGGATTGAAAAAAAAAAAAAAAAAGTTGATGATTCTCATATGATTTTTTTTTTTTTTTTGAAAAGCCAAACGAGTCTTAGCCAATATGACAGTTCGACAAGGAAAACGATTTGACTCCCCACAAAGTGCACGCGAAATCCCAGCATTTATCAAATTCCATCGTCTAGATATGTCAGAAGTGTTAGAACCATTGGACCATTTCAAAACATTCAATGAATTCTTTTATCGAAAACTGAAACCTGATGCTCGACCTTGTGAATATCCTGATGATCCCAAGGTAGTTGTGAGTCCGGCAGATTGTCGTATGATGGCATTCCAAACAATAGATCAAGCAACCAAGATATGGATCAAGGGATTGGACTTTACTGTTGCAAAACTATTGGATGATGTCAACTATGCTCGACATTTTGAAGGTGGTTCGTTGGCTATTTTTCGTTTAGCTCCTCAAGATTATCACCGGTAAGTTGAAAAAAAAAAGTTGAGTCTTGTATCCATTTATTTATTTATTTATTTGGAATAGATTCCATATTCCAGTCGATGGAGTGATTACAGAAACGAAACATTTGGAAGGTCAATATTATACGGTGAATCCTATGGCTATTCGGACCACATTGGATGTATATGGAGACAATGCAAGGTCGATTGTACGTATGGACACTGAACAATTTGGCAAGGTGGCAATTGTATGTATTGGGGCAATGATGGTTGGATCAATTATCTTGACGGCAGAAACGAATGTACCATTAAGACGTACTGATGAATTGGGTTATTTCGCCTTTGGTGGAAGCACTTTGGTGGTTATCTGGGAAAAAGACGCTATCCAGATGGATCAAGACTTGTTGGAGAATTCGGAAAAATCTTTGGAATCTTTGGTCAGAGTTGGTGAAAGAATAGCTTCTGCATCTACTATCCCTTCCCCTTCCATGGCTTCCTCGACTGCTTCTTCTCCATGATTCTTTCTATATATTTTCTAGATTAGTTTATTCTTTTTTTGTATAGATAGATATTGAATAAAGATTATATAATAAACTGTTCGGGATATCATTGATAATGATGGAATGTGTTGATGATGGTTGAACGATTGAATGATGCCAATGAAGATAACTTATGACTTTTTTTAAATATTCATCCATTTTCATGCTTTATCATTAGACTGACAAAAGCATGTATTACAGGATTTGACAAAGAGTGATGAGCAAACCACATCCCTTTTTCTGGTAATCAATATCTCTCAACAGACAGTATTAGTGTTAACAATATATTCCAAACCTTGAATCTATTCTGTCAGGCTAGTTGATGAACCTGTCAATTCAAACAATTAAAAATAAAAAAGCGTGATATACAGTGTTTTCAAGGTTTTTTGTCGTGTCACAAGAAAATGCTTTTCGTGATGTTATCAAATAAAATATCGTACTTTCCCAAAATGAATGGCGCATTACCACTTTTTCAGATATCGCTCCAGAGATGGCGGTAGAGAACATTAAAAACACACAACACATTGATGATAACTTGTTTATTAATAATAAAAGACACAAAAGAAAAGTAACATAAGCTTTTCATATTTTTAGCAGCTTTGGGTGTTGTCCATTCTTTTTTAGGTATCAATTGATTGATGATTCATGATTGAAGATTCATGATTGATGATATGTGATAACGGATGATTGTATATTGGATGACTGTATGATGGATGATATGTGATAATGGATGATTATATGTTGGATGATTGTACGATTGTATGATGGATGATGAAACATTGTCGTCAATCACTGTACAAATTTCTGCTAAAATACAAAATACTTCATTCTAGTTATCTTCTGACAGAATAACATTTTCTTTTTTTTCTTTTCTTTTTTTCTTTGAAAAATGTCAAAACACTCTTTTATCAGCCAACATGATAAATCAATATAATAATGATGATTCATCACATCAATGGAAATTAAAAAATGGCAATAACAAGTATGCTGTGCACAATCATACTATCATTTAAAATAGAACAACTAAAAAAAAAAAAAAGGAATCTAGTCATTAAACTAAAACACGGCAAAAACAAGTCAGTACCATGTATCACTTAGTACATAAATATTGTAATAATAGAATTTAATGTAGAACATCTATGTAATTAACTTTATTATAAAGAGAGAAATGTTGCTAATACTAAAAAAAAGAAAAAAAATGATGAAGTAGATACTAAAAATAATAAAGTAGATGATAAATTAAATACAATAGAAAGAGAGAAATGTTGTTAATACTAAAAAAAACGATGAAGTAGATACTAAAAATAATAAAGTAGATGATAAATTAGATACAATATAAAGAGAGAAATGTTGCTAATACTAAAAAAAAATGATGAAGTAGATACTAAAAATAATAAAGTAGATACTAAAAAAGACAAATGATAAATTAAATACAATAGAAAGAGAGAAATGTTGTTAATACTAAAAAAAAAATGATGATGAATTAGATACAATATAAAGATAGAAATGTTGCTAATATTTTTTAAAAAAAGATGATAAAACTTGCTTACATCTTGTCTCATCATTTTATCTACTAAAATTAGCTCATAATTGCAGGGGTGATTCATTTTCTTATAAAAGGATCTCTTTGATTTAACTTTTTTTTATTTCTTTACATTACATTCATCTTACGGGTCTGCCTTTTGGCTTACCTGCCTGCTTTTTGGTCTGCCTTCTTTTTTTTTTTTTTGCCTATCTTTTTATTTACAAGTATTCTTTAATGGTTTAATCACCGTTGTCTCAATCACTCTTTTTTTTTGTCTATCTTTTTATTTACAAGTTTTCTTTAATGGTTTAATCACCGTTGTCTCAATCACTCTTTTTTTTGTCTATCTTTTTATTTACAAGTTTTCTTTAATGGTTTAAACACTGTTGGTTCAATCAATTTAACAACTTAACAATTCAACAAATTCCGGGATGGTTATCGCCATCCTACTTTCGCTACGGCGATCACGTTACACTTAAATGGTAAGCTAGTGAAATATTTTTATCTGGATAAGTATTACTCATTTTTTATTTTTTTTTTTTTATATGTTAACTTGGTGAACTCAATTGGTGGATTTCTTTTTTTTTTTTTTTTGATTGCTCTTTTTTTTTTCATGATATCTATTTTCTTATATTCTCTATTTGATTATGCGACAATTATATTTTTTTTTCTGTCATTTATTTTCTATCCTTATTATATTTTATTTCCTATTTTGCGCCATCTTATTCTTTGAATTCCGTCATTTATTATTGAATAAAGTGTATGATTGGCTATCTTTTTTCGGTGGTCCTCTGGATTTTTTTTCCCTTCCGAACTTTTTTTTTTTTTTTTTTTGTAGAATTCTCTTTTCTTTTCTTTTCTTTTCTTTTTTTTTTTCCATCATCTCTTGCTTTCAAGTGGAATTGATTGACAGGATGGATGCGTTAGAATCTCAATGGACTCCGTATCAACTGATGTCACTTAGTGTGGGTGCTCTTATCAGTTGGTTGTTACTTTCTTACCTTAGCAAACCTGGTGTAAAGAAGTTCACGGTGCCTGTTCCCGAAGGTAAAGATACAAAAATAAGGTGATATAGTACCCTTTCTCAGAATGAACTAATTTTACCTTTTTTTTTTCTCCTGTAAATTTTGTATCCACGTAGCTGCTGATCCTAAATGGAAAGGACCTATACTAGAACATCCTGTTATACGCGTAAGTGTGTGTATATGAGAAAGAGAAAATAAAAGTACTTCATCACCTGATATTGTCTCATTATTATTACATGTTTTTTTATTCATAGGATCCTTCTGACCCTTCTACTGTTATTTGTTACGATCCTGCTACTGGTTATTTGATTGACAAGATCCCTGCACCTACAGTGGCAGATGTTCATGATGCTTTGGAAAGAACACGGGCAGCACAAGAAAAATGGTCCAAGACGACTTTTGATCAACGTCGAGCGGTTTTGAATAGTCTATTGACCTTTGTGTTGGATAATCAAGAAACAATTTGTAGAGTGGGTGCTCGTGATACTGGCAAAACTAGTATGTACAATTCAAACTACAAAAAAAAAAAAAAAAAAAAAGGTGTGTTACATAGTTGTACTAATCATTCCATTATTTTTATTTGGGGTGTGATCTGATTAGTGGTGGATGCTTCTTTAGGTGAAGTGATTACTACTTGTGCAAAACTTCGATGGACAATTGATAATGGTGAACAAACTTTGGCAGATGATTATAGAAGTCCTGGCATGATGATGATGTACAAACATGCCAAAATTGTGTATCAGCCTATGGGTGTTGTTGCTGCGTTGGTTAGTTGGAATTATCCGTAAGTAAAATAATAAAATAGAGTGATTTTGTGAGGGGAAATGTAAGAATGTGAACTAAAACCTTTTCATTTTATTTTACTTTTTTTTTTTTAAAAAAAAAAATAAAAATGATATTATTCTCTAGTTTCCATAATACCATTGGACCTGTTATTTCTGCATTAATGTCTGGGAATGGGATTATCGTCAAGTCTTCCGAATATGTGGCATGGTCTTCTCAATATTATTTATCTATTATTCGTAAATGCTTGGAAATCCATGGTCATGATCCTGAATTGGTTCAATTTTTGACTGGATTTGCAGATGTGGGTGAAGCTGTGGTAAAATCTGGTGTAGATCATGTTACTTTTATTGGTTCTCCAGCTGTGGGCAAAATTGTTCAACGAACTGCTTCTGATATCTTGGTACCTTGTGTTTTGGAACTGGGTGGCAAGGATTGTGCTATTGTTTTGAAAGATACTGATTTATCTCAAGCTATCCCGGTCTTAATGCGCGGTGTTTTCCAAAATTGTGGTCAAAACTGTGTAGGGATTGAACGTATCATTTTGGCTGAAGAGATCTATGATCAAGTAGTGAATGAAATGCAAACTCGTATTGGAAAACTTCGACAAGGTGCTGTAATGACTGATGGTGATGATGTTGATTGTGGTGCCATGACTATGGGTAATCAAGTAAGTCAAATAAAAAAAAAAGAGAGAGAGAGAATATCAAGCTGATGTATATAATTTTGACATAGTTTGAAAAGTTGGAAGGATTGGTGGAAGAAGCTGTATCTCGTGGTGCTCGATTATTATGTGGTGGCAAACGATATCAACATCCTATTCATACTCATGGTCAATACTTTGAACCTACATTACTAGTGGATGTGACGACGGATATGGCTATCGCTAATAATGAAACTTTTGCTCCCATTATGGTGGTGATGAAACATCAAGGACCTGAAGATGCTCTCCGTATTGCCAATGCATGTCCTTTTGGTCTTGGATCCTCAGTATTTTCTGGTGATAAGAGTGTGGCGGAAAAGCTTGCTCTCAAACTCAAAGTAGGCATGTCTAATGTGAATGATTTCGGTGTGAACTATTTATGTCAAAGTCTTCCATTTGGTGGTGTGGGTATCTCTGGTTATGGACGATTTGCTGGACCTGAAGGACTTCGAGGATTATGTGTTCCTAAAGCCGTCACTATTGATCGGATTCCTGGTGTCAAGACACCGATCCCTCCTATTTTGGATTATCCCGTCAAGAGTGCTTGGATTAGCTATGGCTTTGTACAAAACTTGATTCATACGATTTACAACCCGGATTTAGTGGCCAAGATCAAAGCAGTCGTTGGATTGGCCAAGGCTAATCTTCAATAGTTTCCAGTATTATTATTATTTATATGTGATCTAATAAAGAGACAAATCAACAAATCATCTATTTTTTTTTAATTGTGTTTGAAAGTGATGAATAATCCTATAAACATTATACTGCTTAGTTTTTTTTTTTTTTTTTTTCTAGGGACCAACGGGAAATTCAGTCGATCCATATGACAGGACTGGTACACCAATAAGTGATTGATTCTCCGCAAGCATGTGGTTTTCCTAAAGAAGAGTATCCTTCTTGAATTCAAGAACAAAAGAATAATCCTAATGAGTCATCAATAAAGAAGTGGGGGGGTAGATTGTGGAGTGAAAATGATCCATAGAAATATCGCGGGGAACATCTTTAAAAAAAAAAAAAAAGACAACAGAATGATAAAAAAAAAAAAAAAAGTTAAGGGATAATAGATCCATATTTGTACAACGTTGTTCAATGGGGGGAGCAAACGGAACATAAACTTTATCTTTGTTTAGATTTTGCCACCATTTCTTTTTTTATACACTGACTTTTTTTTTTTATGAAATATCTAAATTTGACTAAAAATCAAATGGCAAAAAAAAAATTTTTTTTAGACAAATCAAAAGAAAGAAAAAGATCAGATCATCATAGTTTCTTTTTTTTTTTTTTTTGCTCACTAATATCCTCAGAAGAATCAAAAAGAGATTCATTTTTTTCATTGAAAGACATAATGATTATCATCATAGTCATTTTTATCATAAGATCAATGTAACAACATTTGTTTAGGAAGGAACGGGAAAACATCATCCGTTCTAGATTGCTTTATATATTACAATACCCGACCATATAATCATCTGAATGACAAACTGAAACCGGCCCCAACCTATACCCCGTGGGACTAGATGAATCAATCACTGCATGTGTTGCTGACAAAAAAAAAAAAATTGTTTATTGTTGATCAAAATGGCAAGTGGTTTTATTTGTTTCTATTGATGTGAAGATAGTACAAACATAATAAGGGGAAGAAATACATATTAGATGATAACAAAAAAGGGAGGATGACAAAAAAAAAATGGATGGAGAAGTAAAAAATAAGTGGATATAAAATAGATCTAAAACAAAGCTAAACTAAAAAAGAATAATAATAGTAATAATAATAATAATAAAAATAATAAAAAAAAGAGTCATTCTAATCAATAGAATTCATCATCCTTTTTACTTGAAGTTGGGACCCTTCTTTTCTTCAGTATAGTTTTGCTTAATTTCAGCAGCAGCAGTATCATCACGAGGTTTTTCGGTATGAGGAGTAACACCAGAGAAGTTCGATGGCATACGACGAGAATCAGGTCGTTGACTGTAATGAGAGCGAGGACGTTGAGCAAGAGATTCAGCATCATGCTTAGAGTCGTACAGAGAAGTACCACCAATACCAGTAGCAGTGGATCGAGCATCTTCTTGAACTTCTTCGGTAGCAAACAAGACTTCGATTTCTTCCAAAGACTTACCCATGGTTTCAGGGTACCAGAGATAGATAGGGATCAAGAAGAGAGCATTAAGAATAGCAAACATGATGAAAGTCCAGAATTTAGCATATTGGAAGAGTACAGGAGTGATTTCAGCCACAACAAAGTTACCAAGCCAGTTGGCACCAGTACTCATAGAGTTACCCTTGGCACGCATACCAGTAGAGAAAATTTCTGAGGGATACAACCATGCAAGACCCAACCAGGCAGCACCAAACACAAAGTTGTAAAGGAATACACCAACGATGACACCAGGAGAAGCATTTGGATGACCGTTTTCAACACCCCATTGACAAATACCAACAAGAAGTAAAGTAACCATTTGGAAAAACAAACCCAAGTACATAAGCTTACGACGACCCCATCGTTCAATTGTATAGATAGGAGTAATAGCACCAATAGTATATACAATAGCATCCACACCAGCCATCATCATAGCCATACTTTGAGTAAAACCAGCATTCATAAACACATCAGTCAAATAGTAAGAGATAGCGTTGATACCACCGAATTGTTGAATAAGTTGACCACCCATACCAAGCAAAACTCTGTAACGATTGTTGAACTTGCCCTTGGTGAATAATTCCTTGTAACTTGAGATACCAGTACGACGTTCCAATTCAATACCGTCACGAATTTCTTCCCATTCAGCGATACAACGAGGATGAGTAGTGTCTTCATCAGTCCAGAGTCGAGCAAGAACAACCTTGGATTCTTCTTCATAACCGTGAGCTTGTAACCAACGAGGAGTTTCGGGAAGAATGAAAGAAGCAATACCAAGAATAATAGCAAATACCATTTGGAAAGCCAAAGGGAAACGCCATGCTACTGGACTGTCAACAAAGTAGAGACCGAATTCAATCCAATAAGCAATAGCAACACCAACAGCTAATAAACAAGCTTCGAAAGCGACGTGAGCACCTCGAGACTTGGGAGGAGACAATTCAGCCTAATTGATTGAAGTAAAAAAAAAAAAAAAAAAAGGAAAAGAAAAAAAGAATAAGTACCTGAGTTCAAATATTTAAGACAGATTGTTTAAACTTACTTGATAAACAGGAATAGTGGCAGTATTCATACCATTACCAACACCAGTAATGATACGAGCAGCAATCATCATACCAACGTTAACAGAAGCAGTTTGTAAAATAGCACCAATGATAAGAATAAGACAACCATAACGAATAGTTTTACGACGACCAAGCATATCACCAATTTTACCGGTAGACAAAGCACCTGCCATACAACCAATTTCATAAAGGGCAACAATAGCACCTACCAAAGCAGAATTAGGATAACCCATTGTTCTTTTGAAATCTTCTGTAGCAATCACACCAGACATAACACCCTATTAGATAATCATAACAAAAATAATGACAATGATAAGTTTCTAATAGATCAAAAACTAAATTAATAATAATATTCATTACTTACTTGATCATAACCAAAGAGTAAGAACCCGCAACCGGCAAGAGCGGTTGATGCTCTGAATAAAGCATTTCCTTTCAACACCATAGTGGCTTTGATTATAAAAAAAGGAAAAAAGAAGAAGAAAAAAAAATAAAAAAAAAAGTAAAGAAGAACAAGAAACCGGAAAAAAAGGGACCTCTCCATTTATATAGGCAAGCGGTAATTGAAATGTACAATTGCCCTCTTACCCCCCAAACTTTCTTTTTAGAGTTTTTGATAACTCTATGCGCTTTAACCAAAAAGAAAAAAAAAGGGGGGAATGAAGCCGGAGATTACAATCATAACGTCATGGCAAAATGTTGGAAATATCATGATTGGTTGGGATACACCTGAGTTATTCTTTTCCAATTTTTTACCAGAGAAACGATACAAATTCATTCGATAGCGGTTCTAAAAACCAATCAAAGTCAAAGTTTCATTTCCATTGTAGAAAATATATATAATAGGACACATATCCAATGGTAAGCTGTAATTAAAAAAAAAAAAAAGAAAAAAGAAAAACTACAGAAAAAAAAAAAAAAAAAAAAAAAGAAACAAATAAACTTTTACCATTGGATCAAATCTTCATCATTTTCATAAAAAGGGCAAATAGAAATGTGATTGTAGTTCAGCCAATGAACTTGATTCTTACTTGTCAAGCCAAATCAAAATAGGTAACATCAAAGATTATATATATATCTTTATAATGGGTGTGTGTGAAAGTATGAGTGTGTACAAAAAAGAATATCAAACTAAACAAGTCTGTTTTTTTTTCAACATCATGTCGAATCTCAGTACAATACGTTTCTACAGTATCGGTTATCCAATTTAGCGTCAAAAAAAAGGCATCAGCATCGGAGTTCTGGCGATCCTCCTGGGGGGAGACTATCCCATGATAGCATACTAACCTAATCCAGTGTTCATCTTCTGTTTTTCCAAGGATAGAACAAAAAAAAAAAAAAAAAAAAAAAAAGAAGAGATAATGAACATGATGATGTTGATAAGAGAATGCAGTTCATGTTTACATTCAAATATAAACATAAACTGAAATGGTTGACTATATTTATCTATGTACGCGTGTGACTTCTTTGATAATGAAAAAAAGGGGGAGTTATATGCATGATTCTTTACTTTTTTTTCTTTTTTTAAAAAAAGATGAGAGTGAGAAAGAATACTATTATAAAAAACAATGAGATTAAAAGGGTTTATTTATTTTAGCTAATCATCAACTTTTGCTGGGTCATCATCATCTTAACATATGGATCAAAAATCATGCGAGATGACTTTTTGGTCAAGCCAAAAAAAGTTGCTTAAATCCTTTGCCCATTTTTCAATGACCGACTAGTTTGGTTGTTCTTGGGCGCAGGATTTCATCCCTGTCGATTTCCCTTTCTCACTTGTTTTCGTTTTTTTTTTTCTCTTTTTCTTTTTCTTTTTTTTTTTTCTGCTTTCCTTGTTTATTGACTTGACAATAAATTAATAATCTTTACCATGGATAGACGAAGAAGAAAAACTTTACCTGTAGTCAAAACTGATCATGACATTGAACATCCTGAAGATGAACTTTATACCATGACAGAAGAACCTGAAGAAGAGTATCAACAACAACAACCATTACCTCCTCCTCCTCCTGCTGCTACTACTACTCCTCAAGGTCATTGGGTTAAACTAGCCGAAGATGATAATACTTCTTATTTATTTAGACATAGTATTGGACTGGAAGAAATCCCTGGTGTAGTGCAGACTTTAAAACCTCCGAGTAAGCTTTTCAAGATGAAAAAAAAAAAAAAAAAGATCGTATATTCATTTTTTTTTTCTCTTCAATTTAGAAAATGCCAAAGAACGACCTTTAGATAGTAAGTTGGCTATCATTATGGGTAAGATACACGTCATACAATTTTTTATATGATTTTATTTTGACTTTTTTTTTGTTTGTTTTGTAAATTTAGTCGGGTTACCTGCTCGAGGAAAAAGTTACATTGTCAAAAAACTTCGACGTTATCTTAATTGGCTTCAATATGAAACAAGGGTAAGTAAAAAATAAACGAATAAGATTTAACTGAAGGTATTGATTGCTTTTTTTTTTTTTTTTTGTTCAATTAGGTATTCAATGTGGGCAATACTCGACGAGACCAACGAACAGCAGATATGGATCAATCAGCCAGCTTTTTCGACCCAGATAATAAGGACATGAAACGAATGCGTGATGAATTGGCCATGAATGTATTGGAACAACTAATTGATTGGTTGAAAAGTGGTCATCGGTCTTCTGTAGCCATTCATGATGCAACAAATTCCACTATTGATCGCAGGTAAGAAATTATAATATGATATTTGATATGATTTGGCTGATGATTGATATATTTATAGAAAATTACTGATAGATCGACTGCGAAAAGAACCATCGATAAAGATTCTTTTGATGGAATCTGTTTGTACTGACCAAAAGGTAAATGAAGCCATTATCAATACCAATAATGTATTTATTTATCTATTTTGAAATCATATAGGTATTAGAAAGGAATTTTAGGCTCAAGTTATTAGGACCAGATTACAAGGATAAAGATCCATGCAAGGCATTAGCTGATTTCAGGTCTAGAGTGGCCAACTATGAACGTGCTTATGAACCATTAGGAGACTGGGAAGAAGAACGTGATCTACAATATTGCAAAATGATCAATGTTGGGAAAAAAGTGGTGGCTTACAATATCTCTGGTTATCTGGCAGGACAATGTATCTTCTATCTTATGAATTTCAACTTATCTGGTAAGATTACAGCATTGCATATATTGATCCTGTAATGATTCATGTTATTTTTAGAACGACAAATATTTGTGACAAGACATGGTCAAAGTACGGATAATTTAGAAGATCGAATTGGTGGCGATGCCTCGGTTAGTTTTATATGAAAAAAAAAAATAATGAAATACTAAAACTTTTCCCATTATGTAGTTGACACCTTTAGGAAGAAAATTCGGCAAGGCATTAGAAAAATTCATTGGAGAACAACGCAAATCATTTGCTATCGATTTGGCCAAAAGCAAATATGAACAGGAACAAAAATGGGAGTCGTATGGTTTGGATTCTTTGGACTTGACTGATGGGTCCAAAGATAAGGACAAGGAAACAACACATGATATTATCAACTCTCAAGCCGAAGCCATCTCATCCTCACAATTCACTATATGGACAAGTATGTTAAAACGTTCAACGGAAACAGCAGAGACTTTTAATGTAGAGGATTACGATATCAAGGTAAAAAAAAAGAAAAAGATGAACTGGGTTGTTACTAAATTCTTTTTTTTTTTTCTTTATAGCACATTCGATTCTTGAATGAAATCAATTCTGGGGTAATTTCAAAATACAAAAAAAAAAAAAGGAAGAAACGTCATCTCATCTATTACTACTGTATCTATAGGATCGCGAACGTATGACATATGAAGAAATCAAACAACAGTACCCTGATGAATTTAAAGCACGACAAGAAAACAAACTTTATTATCGATACCCTGGAATGGGAGGTGAATCCTATATTGGTAAGTATATTATTATTATTTATTATTATTATTATTATTATTATTATTTCTTGGTTTCAAATGTGTTTGTGCTTTTATAGATGTGATCCATAGACTTCAACCCTTGATTATTGAACTGGAAAGAATGACCCAATCATGTTTAATCATTACACATCGAGTGGTGCTACGTATTATCCTTGGATACCTTTTAGACTGGTCAAGAGAAGAAATGCCTCATATGTTGGTACCATTACATACGTAAGTTGAGATTTAGTACTATATTATATGAATACCTATTGAACAATTATATATATAGAGTATATGAACTTCGTCCTAAACCTTATGGATCTCAATTGAAGAAATGGAAATACGTAGAAGAAAAGGATACTTTTGAAGAGTTTTAGTTACATATAGTTATTTAGTTTAGTTCATTTTGTATTTTAATATATATTGTAACAATGCTTTGGCCTTTCCCCACAAAATCTGCGGTGTTTCAACACTGCGTTTTCTATATCTTTTCGAAATTCTTTTTTTTTTCCTTCTTTCTTTCCTTCTTTTTTTTTTTTTTTTCTTCGTCTTTGATTTAATAAATATAAAAACAAAGGTGAATTGATGTCTCGTTCATATGATTCTTCTTCCAAACATGCCCGTTTAACCAAATCGAAAGCAACCGAATCAACAACTGCTATCCAACCCTTGGAAATCACAACTACTGCTGTCGTCACTGGAAGTGGAGCTATGAAACCTTCTAGTCGTAGCTTAGAAGATAGAAAACCATCCTTGATGCCTTCAAGCCACTTTCAATCTATTATTGGAACTTCTTCTACTCCAGTTGATACCTTGACCGCCTCAACATCAAGTGATAATAATTACAATGGTAAAACCGACACCAGCAACACTATTAGCGATCTGCCAATCTCGAGTCATACAGATAACCAAGCTCAAACCAATACCCAATACCAACAACAGGAAAAACAGCACCATTACAAGCATGGTGAACAACAAAAAGGTGAACAATACCAACAACACCAAGAGGGACAGGATGAAGGACAACAAGAACAGAAAGAGCAAGAACAAGAACAGCACCAGCAACGACCACAATTACATTCACAACCAGAATCACTAGCAGAGTCACAAGCAGAACAACGACAACAACAACAACAAAATGAGTCACTTGATCTACATCGGAAGAAATCACAGCGCCATCATCACCACTTTATAAAATCGCCAGTATTCAATCAAGGAGATCTTTCTGCCAGTGTAGATACAGCAGCTTCTCCTCTTGTCTCTCCAATGGTCTCTGGTGCTTTATCTGCCACGGTGACGACTCTTGATACCGCATTTCCTGGTTTACCTCCTCCTATAGATGGTCCTTCTGAAGCAATGGCAGCTTTATATGATGTTGCCAACGGTACGTACAACAGCTCTTGATTTCATTTAACTAACTCAATTTTTTTCTTTGTATGGATGATACATATATTCTTTATATCTTTGTTTTAGAATCTGTCAAATCAAAACCAAATCGTAATACTACATCTGATACATTGGCTCAACTATTTGATTCCTCTTTCTTCTCTGCGATTCTTTTGGTACAATGGTCCAATGTGGTGGGCCCCAAAGTGAGTAAGGCATGGTCAGCGGAACCTATGGAACCTTCTTTATTGACAACAATTGCTCGACAAGTACTGAATGGTGAAATGGGAAGGACATTATCAGATATTGAACCCAAATGGTTGATCCTTCATCAGCAAGCTTTGGTGTGTACTGCATTTTTATTTCAAGATCCATCCTCCTTATCTCTCTGTAGTCTTGTCATGGTAGTACCTGTACGTTATCTGCGAAACTTTTCCAAGTACTTCAAGGTACTCTCCCAACGTGTTCCTCGTCAATTGATCGACGTTTTGGTCAGACTTCGGAAGCTATACCGCCGGCTCAATATTGTAAGAAAACTACTTTACTATAAATTTTGTCTTTTAACTATTATTCCTTCTTTTATATATATATAATAGTCATGGTCTATTACTCTTGATTATTTCGCCAATGTCCATCTCATTCCTTTTGTTCAATCTGTCATGGATTTGGAATCTGTCTCGTTACCCACTGAGTGGCTCAAGGTAAGATATATATATAGTCGATATTTATCGTTTTTTTTTTTTTTAACCTTTTGCCACTTACTTTTTATCAACTAGATCAGTCACACACTTTTGGCTAGAGACACGAAACCCATCATCAACGCTGATTTTCTTGCTCAGTAAGTTTTTTTTTTCTTTTGACCTTATAGGAGAAAGAGGGAAATTGATGTTTATTTATTTATTTATTTATTTTTTGTTAGAATCATTACTTCTCATTTACAAACTTATGGATCGACTTTATTAATCGGGAAAAACTTGACATTTATGAATACTGTGATCAACACCTTGGCATTGTTCTTATCCTCGGAAGAAAAAAGTCGCTCCAGTCATGCAAGAAAACATCACAAGTATATGCCTGACCTCTATTTACAAGGCCTTTTATTACAGGTAAATGATTCTGAAGTTCATCAATTTCTTTATCTTAACTTTTCCACTTGCTTATCAGGATATGGAAGATATGAAGATTCGATTGGAAACAGCGTTATTAAAGTCACCAGTACCTACGACACTTGTGGACCTCAACAAATTACAAGTCAAACAAACACTCCTTCAACCTGGATATCGTCAATTGATGTATCAATGCCATGATGTATTCTTAAATAGATTGGAGGATGATTTATATATGTATACGACCACTGGTGGAAACATCAAATCACATACTGAAAGTTCTCAGAAGTAAGTTCAGTAAAAAAAAAAAAAAAAAAAAAAAAAAAAAAAAAAAGAAAACAAATTATCTTACATTATGAATTTTATGATGATGATGATAGACGACCTTTAACGCTTCAACCAACAAAGGATATAGCACCCATGATACAATCATTATTGGATGAAACGTTCCAACTACCAACTAGGATGCGCGAAGCGTATATTCGACAATGGCGAAGGGGATTGATCAAACAAGCGACGGCACTGGTCAAGTTTATTGAAGATGAAACAAGTGCGATTCTAGCACAGTCATCCTCATCACCATCAACAGGCACCTCATCAGCAAATATGACTGAGTCTACGGTTTCAACATCATCATTAGTACCTTCATCGTCATCATCATCATCATCGACAGCAACTTCGGCTCCAGCAGCAGCAGCAACAACAACAACAACAACAACAACAACAACAGCAACAACAACTTCATCAGCAACTGCAACAGCGACTGCAACAGCAGCAACCGGATCACAAAGCAGCATTTCAATTCCAGTAGCAAGACAAGATGTTGTTCAAAGGATGATGGATGCTTTGGGTATCAATTCATGGCAAGATTTCTTGGTGATACTGACAACGGCAGATAAATTGCGACCTGGCATGGTGGGCTTTGTGGATTCATATTCAAATCGATTATAGTCATATCTTCGTTATCATAGTCTCTTCATACCATTTTACATATATATCATTCTTTATTTTCTTTTGTGTATTTTACTGTAAATAAAACATCAAACAAAATGAAAAGGTTGTTATTATTATTATTATTACTATTTGTTTATCAGCAGCAACGTCTCGTATTTAAACTTTGTTTTTATTTCTCGAATAGGGTTTGATCACAGAAAGTTTGTTTTCTCTCTGTATACACGTGCATTGATTACTTTAAATCTTGATCGTATCCTATAACATCACAAAGTATATATATATATATATATATATAATAATAATATCATTTGAGAATGAATATCTCTTCAGAAAGTGACATGATTAAAATAATATTCATCACATATCTATATATTACTATCATCTTGGTAAACTTATCTTCATAAAAAAAAAAAAAATCGGATAAAGAAGAAATATCGGGCTTTTGTTGTTTTTTTTCGGGGGAGAGGAGATGTTCCGTAAATAAGAATTGGGGGGACGAGGAAACCAAGGGACCCATTATCCTAATGTTGTACTTGCCTGATGTCAAAAAAGAAGAAAAAAAAAAGGTGTTACATAACCAAAAGTTAGTTCATTTTCTGCTTTCTGCAAAAAAAAAAAAAAAAAAAAAAAAAAGGAAATCCTTCTTGTAGTTCTAAAGCTTTTTTTTTCCTATGAAAGTTAACGAACTAAGATCCTTTTCTTTTTTCTATGATTACTTCTTTTTTAGGATATTTTTTTTTCCTATGATGAAGATCAGTGTACTTTCTCTTTCTTATTAGCCAAACTACATATGAATGTCACACTAATATACTGTCAAATCTGGATCAAATCACAAATTGTCGACCAATTAAAGCGACCATCATGAACAATAACATACTCATTCTAACATTGTTTGACTGCCAAAAACGGTAATCATAGTAACAATATATATATATATATATAAAAGGGGGGAGTGAAAGGAATACGTACGGCGGCACATCAAAACTAGTACGATTACCCAGGCAAAGTTGAATGGACCTCCGTTTGAATTCATGTCAGGGTTCATGTCAAGAATGATCGGTTTGTGATCCCATTACTTTGCGTATAAAATGTGGCCCCCCTTTCTTTTTTTTTTAACGAAAAAATCATCATCATCAACCGCCATCTTTTTTCTTTTTTTTCATCAGTGATAAGAGCTACAGTATTGGTTTACTTTTTTCTTGTTAGTCTGCATGAATATCATCGATGATACGGTATATAAATTTTCTGATAATCAATCCATTATTTAAAATGAACATATTGAATGAAAGTTGAAAAGAAAAATTGGCTTGAGTACAGAACCTTATATGGATGATGGACTTATTTGGTAAGCGAAGTCAACTATTTTACTTCTTTTTTTTTTTTCTTTCGCATGATATGAAATTTCTCTCTTGGTTCCCTTCTCTCTTTCTTTCTTTAAATATGTTTATGGATGTAATCATTAATGAATAATAGGTGAATCTTTTATATAGTTTCTAATAACATGAATTTAAAAATATAAAACATTGGAAGAAAAAATAACAGTACAGTTTTATCATCCATTACAAAAATACAGTATCATTTTGTGATATTATTCTTTACACTTTATTTAATAATAAATGATAGAAAAAATAAGATGTCGCAAAAATAGGAAATAAAATGAAGTAAGAATAGAACAAAAAAAAAAAAAAAAAGATAAAAGAGTTTTAGCATAATCCAAATTGAATACAAGAAAAAGAAAAAGAAAAAAAAAGGAGTGATAGTAGTTCCATTAAGTACAAAAGATTTATATATATTTAGTTATCATATCCTTTTTATATATATATACATTTATTCTAACTTACCTGTATTAAATACATCCTCCTAAGAGGTGATCATATATTTATATATGTTTGGTTACGGAGTGCGAATTGATTACTTTTTGGGTGTTAACAAATTTTTTTTTTTGATCAAAAGGGTAAAAGAATAGCAGCGGGCCTTTTTTTTTTTTTTTCTTCACTTTATTATTATTCTCTAGAAAACCCACGATCTTTGTATTTTATTTATTTTTATATATATATACATTACATATATATATTATATATATTTTGCATGGCATTCAACTTTTTATAGGTAATGGATTCAGACAGTGATTATTCAGATTGTCATTCCATATATTCAGACGAAGAAGAAGGTTTGGAGGATTATAAAACTGGTGGCTATCATAAAGTTAGTCTTGGTGACACTTTACAACAAGGACGATACAAGATTCAATTAAAATTAGGTTGGGGTCATTTCTCTACTGTTTGGTTAGCTTATGATACAAAGTAAAAAGAAAAAGATGAAACCAAAAAAGATTTTTTTACTTTTTTTAATTCACTTTTGTGCATTTATTGTTTTAGGTTGAAGTGTCATGTTGCAGTCAAAATTGTAAAGTCTTCAAGGCGATTTACACAAGGTGCCAAAGAAGAAATTGCTTTATTAGAAAAGATTCAGTCCACCAATCCTACATCAGCCGGATATCAACATATTGCACAACTTTTGGATCATTTTGAACACGAAGGTGACAATGGTATACATGTTTGTATGGTATTTGAAGTGCTTGGGGAAAGTCTTTTGTCTTTGATCAAGAGGTTCAAATATCGTGGTGTTCCTGCTCCCGTGGTAAAAAAGGTGGCGACTCAAGTACTTTTGGGATTGGATTATTTACATCGTGAATGCGGTATTATACACACTGATCTCAAACCTGAAAATGTTTTAGTTTATGTCCCCAACGTAGAAACTGTATTACAGGAACGCTTTCATATACAAGGAGATACTATTATCAATGGAAATCAAGAAATGGAACAGGATATTACTATACTGGATCAAGTGGATACAACTGGATTAACCAAGAATCAAAAGAAGAAATTAAAAAAAAGGATAAAGAAAAAGTTAAAAAGACAACAACAAGGATCACCAAGGTAATTAATAAAAAAAAAGAAAAAGAAAAAAGAAACTTATTAACTTTTTCTCTATTATAGAAAGGATAAGAATGGAATTATTACATCATCTGTACTTGATTTTACTGCTGGAGACTTGGATGTCAATGTATATGAAAATATTATTGTCAAGATTGCAGACCTCGGGAATGCTTGCTGGACCAAGGATGAATGTACACATTTGATACAAACTCGAGAATATCGAAGTCCAGAGGTGATTCTTGGTGCTAGATGGAATGAAAAAACTGATCTATGGAGTTTTGCTTGTATGGTATGTAATCTACTTTATAAAATGTATATAGATATATATATATATATTTTGATATATTAAAAGTCTCACAACTTTATATTTTAGATATTTGAATTATTAACAGGTGAATTCCTATTTGATCCAAGACCTTCTTCGAAATATTCCAAAGATGATGGTAAAAGTCATATATATAAATAAATAATAATAATAAATACTGATGATTATATAATTATTTTAATTAGACCATATTGCACAAATGATAGAATTGATGGGTAACAATTTACCAACAAGATTGACACAAGATAGTGAATTCTCTCACGAATTTTTTGATCGACATGGAAATATGAAACATATCAAGAAACTACGGTACCGGGATTTACATGACGTATTGGAAGAAACATATCGTGACGGCCACCAACTTGAACTCCTGACTGATTTCCTTACTCCAATGTTACAACTTGATGATGACAATAGAGCAGGTGCTGCTATTATTATGAATCACAAATGGTTACACGAATGATCTGCTTCCTCCTTGACTGGTCTGTCATTCTTTTAGTTTAGTCTTTGATACTCCGTCAGCTGAAATAAAAAAAAAAAGCTTTTTTTTTTTGATCTCTTTCCTTTTTTCCTTTTTTCCTTTCTTTCTACCTTTTTATATTATATTTATTCATATACCTATATATATATTATATTATATTATATTATATACTCTCTTTTTTTGTTTTTAAATGAAATCATGAAATTATCTCCTAAAGAATTACATTATTTGAAAAAAGAATTAATCAAACTTGAATTGGATCGTGAATGGTCTTATCTACAAAAAACATGCCCTGATCTGATCACCTTATTATCATCTACTTCTTTTTCTTCAACAACAACGACAACAACTGAAGATCTTCCATTTATTCGGTTCATTATGAATCAAATCATTCAACCTTTCCCTATGATTCAAGGCCAGACAGATCAACAAAGAAGTACGTTTTGGACTCAGTGGCAACTATTTTTGATAGAGTGGTACCAAAGACAACCTTGTACTTGGATGCCACCAACAACACAAGAAGCTTTGAAACGTCGTGCAATGATCACCAAACTGAAAAAAATGATGATACTTCTTTTGGACAAGTTGATTCAATGTGATATCAAAGAAGCCTCCTTTTCATCTTTTGTATTCAACCAACGACAATCATGTGATCCCAACAATGCAATCATGTATGATCCTGCCATCATTTATGGAATCAACATTATCTCAGTTCAATTATTCGATATACCAAAGCGACATTTTATTCATTCATCCACCAAAAAACACACTTACTTTATCATTGAAACTAAAAATAACAACAACACTTCTTATGTAGCACGTCGACATTCTGATTTTCGTCAACTCGCCAAACATCTTCAATCCCAATTCCCAGATCGTAATGATATTCCTAATGTGCCGACCAAAATACGCAACAACTATAACGGATTACCTTGGCGTGAAATGGATCGTCGAAGATTACGTGGTTTTTTATATCGTCTTGCATCTATCTCTACCTACCGACATTGTACACTTTTCCAAGAATTTCTTTCACCATCTGTTGGATTTACAAATGATACTGAACAAGGTATAATGGTGGCATTATTTAACCATCATCATCATCATTATTATCAGCAATTAGACCTGGAAGATGTAATACGACGACGAACATTAGATGCAGCTTTACTAAAGGACCAACAAGAATATCAACTTCATATCGACCGAACGTTATATACATTAGATCAAGAATTGACACAATTGAAATTACAACTTTTCCAACCTGGAGGATGCTCTCTTTTATTGGACATGATCAAAACTACTGAACATTGGCATGATTTACCTATCTTGATGAAAAAAGCTTTTGAATGGGGTCGACTCTGGTAAGGAATTCAATACGGATTTACATACATATATTTATTTATCCTTTTTCTTTTTTTTGTTAGTTTTGCATTTACATTGCATAAGCAATTGATAGTGTCTGATTTAGCCTTGGAAAATCGAAATCAACTGAAAAAGACTCATGCTTTTCTTCCTTATCGTACCATGGCCACTTTAATGAAAATATCCAATCCCATGCGCATGATGAAAACTATTTTGGACTTGTTTTTGGCAAAACCTTTTGGTGGTCGTAGTCTAATGCAAAGGTTAAAAAAAAAAAAAAGGTGCTTTTTTTATTTGGACCGACGTTACACTAACTAACTTTCTTTTTTTTTTTTTATTATTTCTACTTCTTCCAGGGCTATCCTTATCAATCTTCAAGAAGAAATGAATTCAATACAAACGGATATTGATGTATTGGAAAAAAAATTAGATCCGATGATTTGCAAAAAACTTTATAATGCTGTGATCACTGAACGTAGTGATGATGCTATGGATGCATTGGAAGGTATGATAAGAGAAATATAAAAAAAAAAAATAACAAGTATATACTAATGAACGATTCAATGTAGGACTCTCACATTCGGATGCATTGTTGTTCATCATGAAACACCCAGATATTGAACCATGTTTAACATCAAATCAAATTCAAACCATCAACTTTTCTCAAAGGGAAACAACAACCATATGTGATGAGGATAGATATCATTGGAAAGAAGTTCAGCGACTTTGGTATTTATACGGCAAACGACAAGATCAAACACAATGGATGGACCTTTTACTTCAACATTCGACAGGAACATTATTACAAACTGTAATGGGAATTCTCTACCAACCTCTAGCTCAAGTCTACCAGGCCGCTGATCTGAGTACCACATTGTATGAATTGAAATCTTTTATGGATGACCTCGTCAAGGTAGTGAATCAACTTGAACAATCCTCCTCCTCCTCTTCTTCTTCTATGGATAGCATTCAACCTTTTATTGATTTGATTGGACGTCATCAAACTTCATTTTATCGATTTGTACACAAAGTCCATACACAGACGGAATCTCGACTATTTACTGATTTGATAGAGTATGTGGATACATGGATGGGTCGTACATATCAATATGATAACAAACCCAAATGGAAAATGGATGCGTTTTGGAAAAAATTAGATTTGGATCATACACAAGAACAAGCTTTACGGAAAGAAATCGAGACGATTTGTGAATACTATTGTGCACGCAAGCTATATAGTGCGGAAAAACGACGACTCCGGGTACAAACAATGATAAAACAACAACAACAGGAAGTTTGGTCAGAAAACGATGATGATGATGACAATATAGACGATGATGATGACAATATAGATGATGATGATGATGATCATTGGATTTCTAATAATGGACAGTACTTGGATAACCAACCTATACCCCCCTCCCCGCCTTTAGTTAGTTCAACTAGTATGTTAGCTTACTTACTACCTACCTTTATTAATCAAGTCATGCCCCTTCTTTCATACGAATAAACAATTTACACTTTATTTTACTTGGACGATTTGATGATGGGATGATGCATGATACATGATGACGATTACAACTATGACGATGACTTCCATAACAATATAGACACTTCTCTCTACTGTAGAAGACATATTCCAAAAAAAAGAAAAAGAAAAATACATACTGGTTTGAACTATTATTTTATTTGTACTTGGATCAAAATGTTGCCACAAAGACATAAGAATACTAAAAATAAAAGGAAGAATAAGGGGAACTAACTAGAATAGGGGATATGTATATAGATTGAATAGATTTGGGATTTGAATTTAGTGGAAAAGAGAAGGATATTAAAAATAAAAAAAAGGGCTAACAAAAACTAAAGAAGATCACCAGGAGCACAGCAAACGATAAAAAAAAAAAAAAGAGAGAGAGGGAGAGAGTGAGGGAAAGAGTGATTACCAGTTTGAAGTGCCAGTCTTTTGAAGTTCTTTGAATAAATAATGATGTAAGACATCCCATCTTTTGATACAATCAGTCACCGAATGTCTTCCATCAAACAAGGTTTCCACTTCATCCCAAGATCCAACGCGCATGAATACATGTCGTAATAATCGTTTGTCATCCCGTTGTGTCCATACATTGAAACGACGGCGGTTTTGGCTTTGTCGATGTTGTTGCCGGTGTTGATGATATACTGGCGATAAAGCATTTGAGTTGATACTTGATGATGTTGATGAAAAGGATGATTTTGGTACGCTTGATGTTGATGATGAGGATTGGCTGAAGATCATAGATCCTTCTGCTTTTACTAATGGTGATGATGGTGGAGATGTATGCGGACAAGGTGTATTTGGACTTGATGTTGATATTTGGAATTGAGATTCATTCGAATGAGGCGGAGATGGAGGACGGATGATATTATTATTATTATTATTGTTGTTGTCGTTGTTGCTGCTGCCGTTATTATTGTTGTTGTTGTTTTCCGTATCGTCGTGCATCATGTTTTCTGATAAATCATCTTCTTGATCCATTTCCTGCTTACAACTTTGTTGCCATCGAAGTATACGCTAATGATGTTTTCATCCATCCAAAGAGAAAGTGAGTTAGTAAAGAGGAGTTTCAAGCTGATACTTAATCAAGGAGTATTATAATATGCAACTCTTACCTTTTCTTCATACTTTCGACAATTGGAAAGGACATTATCAATAGTAAAAGTAGCATCCAACCTATTCTTTCTTCGATGAAGCATCGAATTTTTCCATTCAATCTGGTCGTCATTTGGTTCTTCTTTCTATAGACAGAATTGATAAGATTAGAAATTAAAATTTCCATTGGTTGTTTTTCTTTATACCTTGATTTTCATATCAGTATTGTCGTCAGTGTCACTTTGTTCATCAGAACTACTTTGTGAATCTGTATCAGATACATCATTGGTATTGGTTCTTTTCATTCTTTTGTCTAAACATTCAAACAAAGTGTTAGTGAGTCACAAAAAAAGAAAAAAGAGTTTATATAAAATAATATGGTATAACTTTACCCATGGTTTGTTTTCTTCGATGTGGAAGACCTGTTTTTCGGAAAGTGGTAATAGTATATTGAATTCTTTGTCTTGATAAGCCTGTCATGGCGGCAATTCTACCTTCTGTAGCACCACCTAGATAAGAACCGACAATATACCATGAGAGTGCGTCCTGAGATAAGTTATTAGAAACGATAGGTATTGATGGTTTCATTCTTTACAGTGAAAAAAAAAAAAAGAAAAGAAAAAGAAAGAGAAAAGCGGAATAAAAGTATAAATATTTGCTCCAAAAAAAGAAGCTCGTGTTCATTCCATTGTTACGAAATTTGTACATCCGCTTCACTCTAAAAAGGTACATTATAATTTCATCTATTTAAACTAGTACAGTATCTTTTATTATTCTTGGATAAAATAATGAATAGTAGTAATAATAATATATCTATGCCAAGTTATCGTGTGAGATCGTTTCAGGTCCTTGGGGTCCAAACGCAGGTAATTTGAACGTCTAATTAAAATAATAAATTATTCACCATCATCATTAGTCTATTATTTCATTCCTTTTTTTTTTTTTTTTTTTTTTTTTTTTTTTTGTATTTTACCAATGGATCAAAATCAGCCATTGTTTTTAATACTTGAGTAGCACCATGAGTTTCACCATTTTCTGATAAATTTAAAATATTTTCATCAGGAATCCAAATCACCTAATAATAATAATAATAATAATAATAATAAAAAAGTATCAATTATTTCAAATCATAAATAAAAAAAAATAGATATATAACTTACATGCATTTTTGCATTTAAAGCAGCTTGAACACCATTAACAGCATCTTCAAATACAAGACATTGATCGGAAGGGGGATTTCCTAACCTTTGTTGAGCTAACAAAAAGAGATCAGGAGAAGGTTTACCATACTTAATACCATCATCATCACCACAAACAATAAAATCAAATAGAGAAAATAGGTCCTGATTTTGAGAAGTCTTAAGTTCAAATTTAGATCGAGTAGAAGAAGTGGCTACAGCAATAGGAATCTTGTGTTGATGCAAATGACGAATCAAACGTTCTACACCGTCTAGAGGTCGAACTAAAGGGAACTTTTCATGTTGAATTTTTGCTGTAATATCAAGGTATTCCTGTACAGTCATAGGTAATTTGTATGTTTCTACTACAATTCGTGCACTCTATAAATATAATTGAAAATAAGGATACTTTTTTTCTTATTTTAATATAATACTTACTTCATCTCCAGTACGACCCATAAGTTTGCTTTTGATATCCCAAGTAAATCTGGCTCCATTAGCGTATTTATCAAGGATTTCTTGAGTCACTTCGGTATACACACGTTCCGTATCTAACAATAATCCATCCTATATTCAATACAAGTAAACGTAAAAAAAAAAAAAGATTAGATACTATTTCTGCTTCTATAACTTTTTATTACCATGTCAAAAATACAGTGTGTGATAAGAGGTGTAGTCATGTTGAAGGAAATGAATGAACGGTGCAGCAGTTGAAGAGAAAAAAAAAAAAAAAAAAAAGAAAAGAAAAAGCGAATCAAAAGTCCCCCAAGTAATTTTATCGCTGCTTTAAACTTTTTTTTTTCCTTCGCTTTTTCTTTTCAACTTTTTTATTCTCTTTACGTATTATTTTTCTTTTTCTTTTCCTAAGCATCATGGGATCTTCACGAAAGCATCACCGTCAAGACGATTCAGGTGAACATGAAAGACGACATTCCAAAAGATCTAGAAACAAGGACCAAGATACCAATAGAACTCACTTGGACGAACAGCTCATTGGAACCATTCAACGTAAAAAATAATCATATTTTCTTATTGTTATAGTAATTCACACTTTTTTTTTCTTCCTTCTTTCTATGAAATATATTAGCCATTTCGACGGACGATTATTTTGAAAAGGCAAGTGAATTTAGGATTTGGTTAAAGGAAAAGAAACACAAATACTTCAATGAACTAGATGCAGATGACGCTCGTTATTATTTTAAAAAATTTGTGAAAGCTTGGAACAAGTACGAATTGGATGGTAAGAAATAAAATGATCAGATCAAAAAAATATAAAAATAAATAAATAATACGATTTAATATTTATATTATTTGAATAGAAAAATATTACAAAGGTATCAACTCTGCCCACGTCTCATCATCAGATACAACATCTTACAAATGGTCGTTTGCCAAGAATTTGAATACAGAAGAATTGGATTATATCAAGGATAAAGTGGATTCTATGACAGGACGAGGAGAAATTGAATCGAAAACATCATCGTCATCAGCAGTAACCACAGGAAAACGAAGAACCAATGTAGGACCTAGTTTACCACCCACATCTAGATCATCTAACCGAGAAGATCAAATTGGTAAAGTTTAAATACACATAAAACAAAATAAAATTAAAATGATATGATCTATATCAAATAATTAAATTATATATTTATATATCTATTAGAAAAAGAAGAACGATGGGAGAAGGAACGTCAACAACGCAAAGCAGAATATCAAGCACAAAAACGTCGAACAAATGATTACATCAATGAAACAGTACCAAAATTGGAAGGACGAGAAGCCAAATTAGCGGAAAAACGGGCCACCAACTCACTAAGACGACGTGAACGAAGTCCTGATGTAGAACTTAATGATAACGATATTTATGGTAGTGGTGGCGATGATTATAAATCAAGATTGGCAATAGAACGACGAAATCAAGAACGAAGACAAGCACGATTTGAAGCAAAAAAGGAAGAACGTATGGGACCCATCAAGGAAAAATTAGCAGACTACAAGGCAAAGGAAAACGAAACAATGGCAATGTTTAGGAAAATGGCTGAAGAACAGAAACGAAGGGGTGGTTTATGAAAATCTTTTCTTTTGTATATTTTTTTTTTTTTTTTTTTTTTTTTTTTGCATAGTATGTACTATAGGAAGCGGATTCTCAAAATAGTACTAATAAAAAAAACATCAAAAGTCTCAAATTTTTACTTCTTTTCTTCTTCTTTTTTTCTCTATCTTTTTTTTTTCTTTTTCTTTCATATATATATATATATATATATATATATATATATACCTGTTTTATTTTTTTTTTATTATCCTTTTTGATCATCGATTGAAATACCTCATATTATGACCATGTCTATGAAAGAATGGCAGCGTGAGCAGAAACTGGCAGTAGGTCGTCTGGTATTATCTGTATTGACTGAAAACGAAATTAAGCTTGGCACAGACTGGACTATCCCCTGGTGGCAAAAAGTAATTACCCGTATAGGATTGGGTACTAAAGATAATGGTAAAAAAAAAAAAAAAAAAAAATAACAATATTCACTCTTTACTGGAAGAAATTTTAACTCGACTTTTTATTTTATTGGGATAGTTAACTCGTTATCTTTACAAAAAGCTATTGAACTTGTCACGAAACCAACTGATATTCGTATTGATATTTTATTGGACCTTCTTTCGATTGCCCTGAATGTGGATCAAATCTCGACAGAGTAAAATGCTCAAGTTTTTTTTTTTGTTTTATATCACTTTTTTGAATTATTCACATTTCTTTATCTTTTTATCTCAATAGAAAAGATCAAGCACCAAACGACATAATCTATGATGCACGTGCGCGACAATTTTTATATTCATTGACACTAGAAATGGGTCTGCAAGGACTGGAATTAGCTGTTGTTGAGAGAAGTCTTGGGCAACAAATGTACTTCACTCTCCAAGAGAAAACAAAAGGTGGTGACTCACATAATGACGACAGGTTTTCACAAATGAACTCTTCAGCAAAGCTTGCTATGCATGAAAATAACAGTAAAAAGAAATTATATCGATGGTTGGCTACTGGTGCTGGTGTAGTTGGTGGTGGTGCTGTAATTGGTAAAGGAAGATCCAAAATGAAAACAGAATAGAATCTGTATACTCACATTTGATGATAATATATTTAGCTCTTACTGGAGGACTAGCCGCTCCCTTACTGGCACCTTTTCTGGTTGGTTTAACAGGTGCTACATTTTTTGCTACGGCTGGTGGTATCGCTTTGGTAACAAGCCTTTTTGGATTGACAGGTGGTGGATTGGCAGGGTTCAAAATGCATCGTCGTACACAAGGGCTGAATGAATTTGGATTCAAGCAAATCTTGGTGGATAAAGATATGCCCCCTATTCCAACACTGAAGGCAAAGAAGAGTAAAAAAAAAAAAAATTGAAAAAAAAAATGTCAACCTCTTTTTAATTGTTGAAAATAACATTTATTTACTTCTAGGCAACTATTTGCGTTACTGGATTTTTATTGGATGATGTCAACGAAACTGTGGTATGTTCCCAAAAAGAAAAAAAAAAAAAGGTAGTAATATTGACATTTCTCTTAACTTTTTTTTTTTTTGTATATATAGACTCCTTGGATCAATTCATTTGAAAACAATAGACAGAATATTGACACATTTTGCTTGGAATATGAAACAAAGGTTTTGAAAGAATTGGGTTATGCATTTCGGCGATTCCTTACCAATCAGGCTCTCAAATATGCTGGACTAGAAGTGGCAAAACAAACTGCTTTACAGGCCTTCTTTGCTGCTGTGGCTCTTCCTGCAACGTTACTCAAAGTTGCTGATATTATTGATGATCCCTGGCAAATTGCTGTTGATAGAAGTAGGAAGGCTGGAATAGGTAAAATTAAAAAAAAAAAAAAAAAAAGAAGAAAAGATACACATATTTGGAATACTATGGTATCTCATATACATACCGCACACGCACACACATATATATATAGTACTGGCTGATACATTGGAAGAAAGGGTACAAGGAAATCGACCATGTAATCTGGTAAGAAGAAAAAGAAGAAGATGATTATCGAATTTTTTTTCCTCGTTCTCATCTTAATTTTTGTATAAAGATTGGCTACAGTTGTGGAAGTCTAGTGATATGGCAATGCTTACAAGAATTACATCGACGTAAAATATACGGTGCTATTGATCATGTTGTACTATTAGGATCTCCTATTCCAAGTGATGATATTAATATGTGGAGAAATGCAATGAAGGTTGTATCTGGTCGATTTATCAATGGTTTTACAACTGAAGATTGGGTCTTAGGTATGATATGAAAGGAAATAAGAACTAAATTCTGATTGATCTTAATAATTACTTTTTTTTTTTTTGTATAGCCTATGTTTATCGTTTACACTCATTGGAAACAAAAGTGAGTGGATTGGCCCCTGTTCCTTTTGATGGTGTTGAAAATCTCTCTTTGGATTTAGAAGGTCATACTTCTTACCGGGATGCTATTCCTGAAATTATGTCAAGAATCAATTTAGAATAGATAGATAGAGATATATTGATGATAAATAAAAATTACTATTACACTTTATTTGATATTATATTCATAGCTCCTCTCACAAATATTAATCTTTTTTTAAAAAAAAAAAAAAAAGTTGGGACTAAAAATTCGAACAGCGTAGCATAAAAATTTTGAGCTGTGACCTTTTCCCTAAGCCAAAATTTTTTCCTTTTTTCCCCCCCCCTTTGAACTTTTTTTTTTAAAAATTGTTTAACAAGTAGTAGTTTCTGCAATGCCAAAAAACACGGAGGAGAATAGTCAAAAGTCGATAAAACGAACCAATGAATCTTCTATTGATTTGGAAAGCAAAGAAGCCAAGTTAGGTAAGTCATTAAAAAAGAAATGTTCATCAAATGGTCTAAAACACTGGAAAGGCGATCCTATTGACCATTTTTTTTTCTATTATCCTACTTAGCCAAAAAGCTGAAGAGCTTGGAATCAAGATCTCTCGCGTCTGTTACCATTCCATATACAAATGTACCCGGAAACAATAAAATCAATAGCAAGCAACCATTACCTTCACCTACTACGACAGTTGACACAGAGAAGGTCTCGGTGTGCCAAGATCAAGAAACATCAATCGAAACGAACAATATCACAACTGAAAAAACTACATTAATGGATACAGAGGCAGTAATGGACCATGATACTACGACTTTTATTAGCTCGACATCAACAACCAAAACAAAAACGATAGACAATCAACAATCCATTAGGACTATGGTATCGCAAGATCAAGAAACATCCAAAGAGACAACAGATACAGTGCCAACAATTGATGATAAGAAACCTGTTAGTGCCATGGCTGCTCGAAGGGCGAAGAAATTGGAACTAGAAGCTCGTTCAACGGCAGCAACATTGGACACCACTAGTACTACTGCATCTCCTCCATCTCCTACTCCTGCGACTACAACGACAAGTACCACAGATCCTTCACAACCAGAACGACCTCTTAGCGCCTTGGCGGCTCGACGTGCGAAAAAAGTGGCAACAGATGAAACAAGCATACCATCATCACCAGTTGACGATCTACCTAAATCAACGATTACTCCTGATCGAGTTATGAATAGCTTATTCAGGGAAACAGAAACTGAAGCAGAAAGCGATCTCGAATATTTAAGTGCTGAAGCAGATTTCGATATGGATGATGATGATGATGACGATCAAAAATTGGAAATAATGTCTACACCTCCCACTATCAGCGATAGCGAATACAAAGATACTAACGACAAGGAAGATATGACAAAAATAAAAGAAGCTAAACGACTTGCCAAATTGGAAGAAAAACTGTAAGTCAGTGATGGATGAATGAGGAAGCAAAAATCCAATCTTCAAGAGATCTAACATAATTTATTTATTTATTGCATAACTTAGTGCCAATATGTTGGTTGATCCATACTCTGTCTCCACTTTTGATTCTGAAAATGTGGTTGCTTTTGAACATAATGGGGAAACATGTTTTTGTATTGGCTTCAAAAAGAATCAGGTAATAATATATTATTATAATAATAATAATAAAATAATAAAAAAAAGGAGGACGGAATGATTGATATATTTGTATAGAATCTTGTTTTTCTTGGATACGCTTTAATTGGTACACTTTTTGGATCAATACAAATCAATGGAGCTACAATTTCTTCTAGTCTCGACCGACCACAAAGTTTGGATCGACCTTTGGACCCCTGGCGAAATGTCTCCTTCTTCCCTGTATTTTCACCCAAAAGCGCAGCTTTGATGACTGTACAATCTATTGCCTACGAAAGAACAATGGTTACTTCACCATCAACAACATTTGATTCAACATTTTCAGATCTTGGAAATATTTTGGAACCATTACGATCATCCTGGAACTCGTTTGAATCTGTGATTATCGTTAAAGATTTGTCTTGGTGTGGTATCGAAGATTTACAAAAGGTCTTGCCTTCTTTTAAAACTATTTTCAAATTTGATAATGCAACATACAGATTGAATGATGGTCCGTTCTATGAAGATATGCCAGGCTTTAATCCTGTAAGAAAAAATAAAAAAAGAAAAAAAAATTCAAGGCCAAAATAGTTCTAACTATCATGTATATCTATATATCTAGATCGTCAAGACAACACCTGCAGTGAAGGCATTGAAAATCCAAACTTCTTGGGATACAGCGGTAAATCGATTATTGGAAAATGAACAAGGTAAAATTTATAAAGTGAATGTGATTTATCAGGTATGTTACTAAACTTCTCTTCCATCTTTTTTTTTTTACGTTCAAATTTAGAACACGCTATGCCATCCATTTCCATGGTTTGTGGTACGAAAAATGTTGGTAAATCTACTTTTGGACGTTATTTGGTCAATCGACTTTTGAATGTGTAAGTTAAAAAACAAAAAAAAAAAAAGAGAGAGGTTGTGAAAATAATAGTTTCTAATTAAAAGAAAAATTATGTCTTCTTCTAGTCATCAACGGGTAGCTTACCTTGAAACTGATATTGGTCAAACTGAATTTACACCTTCTGGAATGGTATCATTTCATATTTTGGATACACCTCTACTTGGACCGCCATTTTCTCATCCTCATCTCAAATGCAAACGAAGCTTCTTTGTTGGATCTACGTCACCGAAGAATGATGCCACTTATTATCTAGATTGTATTCAACAGTTGGTACAAACATATCGACAAGAAAGTGAAGCATGGGTTGCTATTGCTGAACAAGATGGAGATAATAGTCAACGTCAACTATTACCACTGGTAGTAAATATTCATGGATATGTAAAAGGGGCTGGATATGACATGTTAATGACTATGATGAAGGACATTATGCCTACTCATGTCTTCGCGTTTGTTAACTCGCCTGGTGTTTCCAACAATACTTTCAATTTACCTCCCGATTTTACCAATAATGTAATGATGATGCAAGAATCTTTACCAAATCGACATTTAATTCACCTTCAAATCCCAACTAATCCTACATCGACTACAACCATTTCTGATCAAGGGCAATCACTATTACCAACCAGACCACAACAATGGAAAGCACCACCTACTACCTGGGCCGACAAATATCAACCAATAGATCATCGACAGTTTATGCTAATGTCTTATATGTACCATGATGCATACTCATTTTACACTCAAAATGAGAGCAAACGTAGCTGGTGGCACACATCGACAAGGTTAGTGGAACGTATTCCTTGGACAATTGATTGGCGAACACATTTGAAAGGTATCTGGGTATTATTCGATGATGTACCAGTTTCTCAATTATTATATGCTCTCAATGGTTCCTTGGTGGGTCTGATTGGGCAAGTGGCCAGTGATGAACAAGATGATGATATTATGATGGTCGATCAACCTTCAACTGTACAAGAATCACGAAAACAACAAATCAACAATGATGTTAATAGTAGTAATGATCAACTAGATGAAGTTACATCCTCAGCTACAGAACAAAAGAACCATACGGTAAGTGCAAAAAAAAAAAAAAAAAAGGTTACATTGATATAGCGATCAAACTCACACTTATCTATTTTATTAGATTCCACCAAAATACCATGCGGCATTGACAAGTGCACCACCAAATCCAGCAACAACAACATGTTATGGAGTTGGCCTCATTCGATCAATAGACCCAGAAAATCATCGATTTTATATCCTGACGCCTTTAAGTATCGAACGCTTACAGCTAGTGACTGGTCTCGTCAAGGGTGATTTGGAATTACCTCTCAATTGTATGTTTGACAAACGAGATGAATATGGTAATGGCGTTTGTGATTCTCCATGGCGACAAGTGCCTTACTTATCTCTCGACGTTGTAGAAACAGCAGGATCAGCGGCTCCTAGGTTAAGAAGGAATATCATGCGGAAATCTCAGCAAATGGAATAGATACATAGGAAAAACAAATAAAATCATTATTTTTGACATATACTATTTTTTTTTTTTTTGGGTTTATATGTGTGAGTTGTTGTGTCATTATTGGAATCATCATCATCATCATTATCTATATAGTAAGTAATCAACTTCCCATCCATCATCATCAACTATAAAGTTTTCGTTATAGATATGATACATCGTCTTTTTTTATTATTAAAATAAATCTAAAAAGGTATTCTAATGCCACCACATATCAATCTACATACACTATTCTAAGCTTGAATATCAGTAACAACGTAACTTTCACCTAGTTTCAGTACATTGAAATCATCGGTTGAATGTCCTCGTTTTTGCAGTGCCACTTGTAATCGTTGAGGAGGTTCTTGTACAGGTTCGTCAGTCAGAGCAAAAGTACCCCAATGAATGCCAATCTGTATAACAGAAAAAAAAAAAAAAGATAAGATATGATTAGATAATGATGATTCAAATATCTTTTTTTTTTCTTACTGAATGCTTGCTTTTGATATCTTCATGAACTCTGACAGCATCTTCAGGCGAGCAATGTACCGCTGACATAAACCAACGTGGACTGTAAGCTCCTATTGGAATCAAAGCAACATCAAAAGGACCAATTGTATTTCCAATTTCTATAATACAAAAAGTTAGTATTAAAAAAAAAAAAAAAAAAAAAAGGAACTTACCCTTAAAGGCTGGACAATGTGGTAAGGTTTCCAAGTAATCTTCATCATATTCTTTTTCAGGTCCAGCAGTCGCGGGGACGGTACGGTATCCAGTATCACTATGACAAAAAAAAAAAAAATACTTAGTTTGGAAAAAGTAATGACGACCGTTGGTTTCCTTTTTCGGAACGTACCCACCAAAAAAGATCTTCCCTTTTGTACTAGTACCATTATGAATCCCTTCTACACACCAAGAGGCCCATAGAGTTTTGTTTCGATCCCGAAGTCCTCTTCCAGAGAAGTGTTGACAAGGTGTACAAGTCAGTTTGAGTTGATTGTTGCTAGAAGACGATATATCAAGTGTTGATGATTCCCACCAATCAAGTTCTACCACTCGATCTTGTCCAGATGTTGTTTTTTGTTTGCTGATCTGTCCAAACCAATCTTTATTGCCTAGAGGAACGAAAAATCTTGTATCAGGATTTTTAGTAGTCAACGATTGTATTGTTCCCAAATCCAAATGATCATAACTATAAATACATAAAAAAGAAGAAAAGGTTAAAATTCCTTCAGCATAATAGAGAATAATATATACTTTACTGATTATGCGAAATCACAACAGCATCAATTTTTGGCAAGTCTTCAAAATCACATGGTGCTTCAGTGTATCGTTTTGGTCCAACGAATTGGACAGGTGAGCATCTAAAAAAGGAAAAAGATCGGTTAGAGTTTATCCGTGCGCCGCATTTTTTTTTTTTTGAATTGAATTACCTGCATGAGAAAATAGGATCAAACAAGACATTAAAACCATTCACTTGTACCAAAGCACAAGCACTGAATGAAAGGAAAGGATTAAAACATGATTTATATTATATTGATTCTATCACTGTTTACTCACTGTCCTAACCAAGTAACGACGATAGTTCCATTCTTGTCAGTCTTATTTGATCGTAAGAGATTCCAATCCATATTAACTTTTTCCGGAAGATGTTGAGGTTGAGCTTGCGTCACTACCTTGGACAAGTTCATACCACTTATGGCTTTGATAATGGATATTATACCGTGTTCAGTGAAAGAAGGCCAAGGATTATGAAATCCAGTTCCTTTGTGGTGGTCTTTGTTTTTGAGTCCAACAGACGAAGCTTCACTTGGCTGAGCCATAACAATATTAGAAGGTTGATGAATTGAATGTACAAATAAAAAGGCAGTAGTGGTAAAGGAACAAGTAGTAAGAATAGCTTTTCTATGCTTACTGAAAAGGTGTAGCATTGAATTGAGGGAAGGAAAAAAAAAAAAAAAAAAAAAAGAAAGAAAAAAGAAAAAAGAGAAGAAAAAAGGAAATCTATCCACTTTTAAAGCTTTTGACAGGGCGCATACGGTGTTTAAATAACGTAGAGCAAAACCCCATCTCGATAAAATTCGATTCTTTTTTTCTTCCTACTAGACCATAGTTATTGACCCTTTTTTCGCGATTTTTTTTGTACCATTTCTTTTTTTACTTTCATTATTTTACATCTTTTACGTCTCTTCTTATCTATCCTATTAATATAATTGGTTCTTCTCTTTCTTCAACCACCTTTTTTTTTTTTGGTCTTTAATTTATTTGATCAACGGTGTAGTAACGACAACTACGTTCCTTTCTCTCCCTTTGATCCTTTGGGTTATCTGTTTTTTTGTTATTTGGCATTTATGGATTTCAAAATATTATCAAAGTATGATGATTTATTATCTTCAATACTTTTGGATGATCAATACCTTTGGTTCGATACTATCAAAATGAATCAAGATCTTGTGAAAGCAGATATATCAACAGACATCATTAGACAGATCATTTATGACAATGTTATTATCAATAGCGATGTTGTTCTTGCAGCCAAGCAACTATTAAGGTAAGTATATACACATAGTGAAAAAAATAGAAAAAGTAGCTGATTAGAAAAAAAAAAATAAAAAAAGTAGCTGATTAGAAAAGTATTAAACTCAAAGTCTTCTCTTATAGTCTTCCCTTCTTTGACTTATATTTGGAAAGCAAGGATGAGAAAGAACGATACGAATTTACTGCTCATATGAAACGATATCTTTTGATGTAAGCTTCATGAAAAGATGATATAATATATAGTAATGCTTTTTATCTTATTTCTTCTTTTTCTAAATGAAAAGGTATTTGCCCAATGCCGGATTTGAAATCAGTGATACTCTTCGATACAATGGCGTAGAAGCTTGTGTTATCTCTACGAAAGTATGGGTAGTGGGTGATGAAATCAGGAATTGTGTTGGGATGATTGCTTGTTTGAACCCTGAAGATGATGCTGAATTGAAAAAATCAAAAAGGGATTTTAGTGTCATGTACTCTCAACGTCGTGATTCAAACTGTCTCTTTCTAGGTCCTGCAAGGTTTATGAATGTAAGTTCTCTTTATCTATCCTTATTTATACTAACTTGATTTCTTCTATTAATATTATAATTATTATTAGCATGATTGTGGATCGAATTGCAAGGTAGAGTTTTGTTAATATTGATGAAAATGAAAATTGATTTACCTTTTCTAATCTTGGTATTATTTATAGTTCATTAATCTTGGTCCTAGCTCTATTACTTTTAAGGTGGTCAAAAATATAGATGTGAATGATGAACTGACGGTATTTTATGGAGCTCATTACTTTGGCGTCAATAATTGCGAATGCCGATGTTTGACTTGCGAAAGGTAATAAAAATACTTTATCACCATGTTAGTGTTCTTACGAACTTATTTTATACATTCTTATGAACTAGAAACGGACAAGGATACTTCTCAAAGCTTGAACAAGAAAATGATCATGTTGAAACCACACAACAAGACCATTCTCAACGACGTAGTGGCAGAAAGAAAAAGAAGACATCATATGAAGGTAAAAGAATAGAAAGTCGAAAATAGTAATTTGTAAAAAAATCTTCTCATTTCCTTTTTTTTTTTTTTTTACCTTATTATTATTAGAGTACATTATACATCAAGGTGATCGACGAGTCAAACTGTCTACAGGTGATGATCACAAAGTTTTGCCCAAGAAGAAAAAACAGACAAACAAACGCTTATTAGAACACATGGAAGAACGTATGACTTTGACAAAACCAGATAATAACATGATATTCAAAAACGGTACAATCGCTGGCGACTCACCTAGGACTATCTCATATTCAACACCTGCAACTATTTCATCTTCACCAAGATCTCTTGATGATTCCACTACCACTTCTCAATCTTCTATTTATACTGATTCGTCTCTTATCAACAAGAACCATCCAAGGGAAATTGGAGAAATATTGGACTATTCAATGATGATGAACGAAACATCAATAGGATCTACTATGGGTGAATTTTTAAAAAATCAAATGGTGGCAACGACCGATCCAACAGAAACGAATAAAAATGAATTTTTGCAAGCAATCAATAATGACGACAATAACAAGGTAGTGCATGATGCCAAAGGAGCCAATTATTTTTCAGCAATCAACAACAACAGCAACAACAACAACAACAAAAATAACGATACTCGTATAAGAAACAAAGGGATTTTGGAGGAATATCAAAAACGCGCTGGCATTGATCATCTTTTAGAAGCAGCCATTACCATTGACAACAACAATCACATAGAAAAAACACAAATGACTAACATCAATATCAAAGTAGAAATAGCATCACCATCGTCAACAACTACGAACACTGTTATGGATAACAAGTTTTCAAACAACCATCATGTTGTAAACAGAATGAATGATGGTACAATTTCGACTAGTTACTCCCACCATGACGAAATGCAACAACAACAACAAGAACAACAGCAACAGCGACAAAGTCAAGAATTACCAGATTGGTTACAGGCAATGGATGCGATTTTGGATGATGACTGTGATTCAGATGTTTCTTCTATGATGACTGCGGATTTGCAGGAATTGGAGGACTTGACTACAGACTACTGTATTGGGTGTGGACGTACTTTGTTTCCAGAAGCAGAACAGCAGTATACAAGGACAAGCGATCTGGAAATATCACATCAATATCAAGAACTACGGCGGTACTGCTATAATAGATGTTGGCGATGCAGTCGGCATTTTCTGATTTATCACCTTGAATGGCCTATACGACGACTTAAGAAAGGGAAGAAATATGTACCAACAACTTGCCTATAGGAACAAAGCTCTCTCTCTCTTTTTTTTTTTTTTTTTTTTTTTTTTTTTTTTTGATGGACAATTGGATAAATCAATGCTATTTAATGATCTTTTTCCTATATATCTTTTTGTATTTTAGTACTATACCTTTTATTCATTTTTTTTATTTGTATTTTCTCTTCTTCATTTACTCTTGATCCAATATTATTATTAACATTTCTTAATAAACTCTCTGGCTCTTCATGGGAGTCCTTTTTTTTTTTTTTTTTTTTTTTTTTTTTTTTTTTTGGAGGGCCTAATCGTGTAATCATCCATATCACCCCTATCTCGACTATCAACCAATCACATATTCTATCATCCTTCTTTATTGCACGAGTTCCCAATACTACGATTTTGAAACATCATTTCTAGCAGAAGATAACCTCCATTTGACAAAAAAAAAAGATTTGTAGTTTATTCATGCCCAATTCATCAAAAACAATTGATACAAAAAAAAAAGTGATAATGAAATACAAATAATAAAATGGATAATACAAAATACTAAAACTATACAATAAACTAGACTAGACTATGAAGATAATAATGATGTTTGGTGAATGATAATGATATATGTATAAATGAATTCAGTAACGTTTGGCTTTGACTTTCTTGTAATGTGATTTACCACCTGAAGTATGACGGTCCTGAGCTTCCACATATTTTCGCTTGTAATAATCTTGTTGTTCCATATCAGCCATCAATTCATCAGCTATAGTTTGTCTTCGATCCTTTCGATTGATGCGTGATGAGAAGAATTCGGTAGCACCCTCGATAATAGTACCCATTTGGAAATATTTCGAATTGAGTTCGTTCTTACCCATCTTTTTATAATGTCTTTTTCGATCCAGAACATGTCTCATCTTGAGTATTTGTAAATCACGCTTGATTTCAGGTGTCATATCTACCAGGGGCATATCGAACCAACCTTTTCCAGCCGTTTTTTCTCGTTCCTAATAATAATGATAAGTTAATTAGGTTTGATCATATCCTCCACCATTTTTTTTTATACCTGTTGTCGTTCCTTTCTGGTTAATGATTTGGTATCAACATTGTTCTTCTTCAATGCAATCAATGTTTTGTTATTGTTTCGCACCTGGTCTGCTGCTTCTTCAGAATCCACTAAAGCCACTACTTGTGTTGATAGTTTTGCAACACCAGCTTCTTCTCCAATATAAAGTTCTTGTTCTACTGACACACCAGGTTGAAGTTTTGGGAGTCTAGCAATGACAAACGAAAAAAAAAAGCAATGTTAGTAAATGATGTCCTTCGGATTGATTGATTATATTATCATTTACTTGATATCAGTTTTATCCATATCGTCCTTACTATATAGAAGAAAAAAAAAAGAGTTAAGTTTTTTGTTTCCAATAACATATAAATGTATTCTTTTTTTTTTTTTTTGCCATCCTTACTCAAGTTTGATCATATTATCTTGTTGTACCCGTAAAGCTGCCTGTGCTTTTTCCAATAGATCATCTAGATCATCGTTGTTATCTTCCTCATCTTGGTCGTCACTATCATCATTGCTGCTACTATCATCACTATCATCACTATCGTCATTATCGTCACTTTCTTGTTCGACTTGATCTTCATCATCCTCTTTCTCGCTGCTACTGTCGCTTTCAAAGTGAGGTACGACTACTGGTGAGTTTTTCCTTTTCGTTGATGCTACAGAATTAGGTTTTTTATTTTTGATCACATTTAGATCGGTAGACATTTCAGTTGTTATTCCATTCAGGTTTGCCGATCGACGAGTAGTCACCATGTCGATATATAAGTAAATGAAAAATAATAAATAATAATAATAATAAAAATATGGATAAAAAAAAGAAGAGAAATTTTCAGTAATAAGAAAAAAAAAAAAAAGTCATGGTGGATGTTTAAATTACAAAATTCATTGATTTTGATTGGCTAGGCTAACAACATATTCTAGTTGATTTTTTTTTTACTTTTTTCTCTCCCCCTTTTTAATTTGTTTGTCATGTTTGCCTCCAATATACTTCTTACCTTTTATCAATCATGTGTATTCAAGAAGTAGAAAGGTAATTCCAATAAAACATAAAACAATGTATTAAACAATGATATTTATCTATTTTATGATTATTCTTTTTGTTTAGAGCATCTTAAACGCCATTGAGACCTTACAATGTTCAAGGATAACACTGTGAGAAAAGTTGTATTCGGTGATCCTGGTAGTATAAAATGGTGAAAAGTATTAATGTAAGTTATGTTTAAGGGTATTTTGAAATAAATAGGATGCTCATTATTTTTCATATTCTTTTATCTTTCTTTGTTTAAGGATTCAAGGTAGTGAACAGCAACTCGATCGTCTTTCACCTTTTGTACGGACGATATACAGACATCTATCATCGGTAGGAAAAGCTTGGATGGATTCAAAGAAAAGATGGACAATGACAATTATAGAAACGAGTCGCTTATTTGGATATGACAAGTGATAATAATAATAAACGACATTATCTTATCTTCTATTATGCTTGATCCTGTTTTGAATCGTTATTATCATATTCACGTGGCAGTTTATTTATTTTATTTTTTTTTTTTTTACTCTCTTACCATATTCATCATCATCATCGTCTTTTTTTTTTATTGTCGTTTGTATTACACATTTTATTCATTATTCTATTTTCATTGTTAACCACTATCTTTTACCATTATTATTTTGGAATTCTTTATATATTATTATTGTACATACAAAAAATAAAACATGGTTCATTCATTGAAATGGTTTATTAAATAATAATAATAATGATCAATGTTATACATTGTTGTCAGGCGTAGATATATCTATATTTAGATTAAGCATTGTCATTTATTTCGTATACAGCATCATTAGTACAACAATAAAAAAAAAGAGAGAGAGAGAGAAAGAAGGAGAACGAGAAACAAAGGAAGTTTTTATTACAAGAAAAAGAAAAAAAAAGATATAGTAAGGGTAAAGAAGATGTATATGTAAAAGAAAATATTATAAAAGGTAAATGAGAAAGATAAAGAATATAAAACTAGACTAAAAAGGGACATAATGATGAAGAAAGGAGACTACAGAATGGTACAACATTTACATCGAGAAATGGATTCAAGACTTTTCCTATCTAAATCAAATAAATAAATCAGGATTAGTATCAAAAAAAAAAATCAATCGTCATATTAATCTACTTTACCATCGTCAGTTTTCTTTATATATTGTCTTATCACCAAATGAACAATAGTAGCATGTCCACCAAGTAAACCATTATCTAAAATAAAGAGAAAGATGATGATTACTACTAATTATTATTTGTTTGTTTGTTTGTTTTTTCATATTTTTGTCCATTCTATTTTCTATAAATATACCTTTTAACTTTGAGTGATTATCCAAAAACTTGCCAAGGTATACAAATTCAATATTTTTGACGGAAGGAGGTAATTGCTCGGCCCAATCTATAACACTTATAGAGTCAATTTGTATGGAGAGGTATTTGGTTGATACTAATATATAAATATATTCATTTCTGTTTACCTTGAGGCCAATGATCCAATATGTATGACTTGACGGTATCAACAGTAGCGGAAGGATCAAAGTCAAATACATTGCGTTTCCCCGATACTAGAAGCATAGTTAGACGAGTCTTGTCGGAAGGGATATGTTCATCTGTAGATAAGGAAGTTGAATCGTCAGTCGAAGAACTATGGGGTATATTACTATCCATGGGTTCCCTTTCAGCCATGGGTAAAGGTTCAGTCGATGACATTATATATATTGTTGTTGTTTTTGTTTTTGTTGTTGTTGTTGTTGTTGTTGTTGTTGTTGTTGTTGTCGTGGTTGTTTTTTTTTATGTCGTCTATAAGATGTATATTAAACGTATATATGTATAAGTATATATATATATATATGTAGATATATATATATATAATGATTGAGAGAAGGAAAAAGAATGTACAAAGCTAAGAACAAGAAAAAAAAATAAAAGAAAAGAAAAGGAAAGGAAATAAAAAAAAAAAAAAAAAAAAAGAAAAAGAACCTAAGAGAGATATGTTGTTTTTGTATAGTGTGTGTGTCCACCACTTTCTACCTACTTGTCTCTTTTCGGGGGTTAAATCATTTGAGCTGCTAGAGTTTCCTTATTTGAGGAACTGGGGCCCGATCAATGCAACAATCAATACATAAGGTTGTGTTTGCTGAAACGAAAAACACTTAGGCAGAATGAAACCTATATTACTGCCAATCGGCTATTAAACGTATCCAATGATTTTATCATATAGAACAATAAGAAAAAAAAAAAAAACGAATGACTTTTTTTTATTTTTTTTATTTTTTTTTTTTATTTGATTTCTTTTTTTTTTTTACTTTTTTTTTTTTCTTCTTTCTTCTCAATAATGTCAACAACAAAAGATAATAGTGATCACTTAACTCATCCTCAAATGTACCGACAATCCATCAATCATTCACAATCATCAATTACAAAAAATCAATCAAAGAAAGAACAAATAATTTTTGATTGGAATAAAATGAATCAACAACAAGAACAAGGACAACAAGATTTATGGGATTTATATCCTCAATTGATTCGTGATATAGAAAACAAAGGTACACGTGAACAAGTAAAACATTTACATGATTTGGAAAACTCTCCTTCTAAACAACGATAGATTACCCTCTCTCTCTCCTTTATCACTTTTTCAACATTTTTCAATAAACATATATCTGTATATATGTATAATATGATATGATGATTTTTTGTTTTCATTTGTTTGAGAAGATATATAGGAGAAAAATTTGATAGAAAAATAAACCCTAAAAACGAGGGAGATTTTTTTTTTACCTTCTACTCCTTTTCTTTTAACCATGTTGTTGCCTCGTTTGGTCCCTTTCAATCTCCGTCGCATGAGTTAAAAGAGAAAGTTTTCTATTTTTCTCCTTTTCTTTCCTTTATTCCCCTTTTCTCACTCCTCATCAAGGAGAAAAATCATCCTTCAATTTTTTTTTTTTTTTTTTTTACCATTATATTCATTCATCTCCTTCCTTCTTACTGATATGATTACTCCCTTTTTTTTTCTACTAGAAAAAAACTTCTCCCCTTTTATTTTTACTATGTACCATCATTATACATGATTTTTTTTTTTTGATATATGTTGATTATACATACCAATGCGAATTATATCATACTCAACTCCTATATTATTCAATCTACGAAAAGCATGATCTATTCGGTATGGTAAGTTTAATCACTCTTTTTTTTTCAGTACAAAAATACAACAAAATCGAAAAATTCAATTTCTTTTTTCTCTTCCCATTTTTTACTTATACTTTTTTTTTTTAATATATTAGTAATCATGATACGTTCATCCATCATCACTGTATTACTTTTATCAACCTGCTTTCATTCTTTTTCTAGTATCGTTTCTGGTTTTGAAGCTGAAGATATTACTGCTGGGGAAACTGCTTTTACAAATGCGATCAGTGCCAATGGAGGTGTTCTCTCTTCTACTGGTACAGAAGAATTAGTCTCTGGTTTAGTTCCGGATGCTCAAAAGCTTGTAGATCAACTGTCAAGACGTGATGATATTGAAGAAACTGCAACAGAAGGTACAGGTGTCGCTACTTATTCTGATGAACCTTCGGGTAACGGTGGTGCCTTGAGTACAGTTACAGGAATCACCAATGCTGTTCTTCGCAAACGTCTTCTTGGTGGTTTAGGATTGGATGGATCTCAAGGCTCACAAGAACAAGGTACTGGTACTAGTTTAACCTCAGGATCAGGTGGATCTACAGAATCTGGAGGAGAAGAAACGGCGAAAGGTTTACTCAGTGAAGTAGGCTTACGTCGACGTGGTGGTTTAACAGGTGGTCTTACAGGTGGTTTACTTGGAGGTGGTAATAAAGCAACTACGAGCGATGTATCTTCTGAAGAACAAGGTGGCTCCCAGGTCTCCCTTATTGATCTTGGTCGTCGTGATGGATCAAAATTTGGTGCTGGTATTACTAGGGGTTCTCTTTTGGCCCTTCGTCGTCGTCTCCTTGAAGAATCAAACGCTAACACTGCAAATCAAGATGATGGTGGCATTGTTGACAACATTGTTAAAACAGTGGGTTTGGGTACCTCTCCTGGTGGTGTCTTACGACGTGATGTCAATACTGATGGTGATCAAAACCATAAAAGTGACAAGAAAGGCAACGAAAAAAGATCAAAGTATTCCCTGAATGATTCAATTGACAATCAAGATGGTGATGATAGAAAAGCTCGTGTGGAACGTCGATCAATGAACTCTATTCCCTTGGCATCTGGTGCCGATCGTATTGCTCGTGCTCGTCAAGGAGTAGTGGTGGACCCTGAACAAGACAAATTAGCCAAACAAAAGAGAGGAAGCCTTCTTCGTCGTAGTGGACATTATGCTCGGGATTATGCTGATGATAAACGACAAGCTATGGAAGATCGACGACAAGCTATGGAAGATTATCGAAAAGACCAAATGGAAGAAAGAAAAAAACTCGAAGAATTAAGACAGGATCAACTTGAAGAACAGAGAAAACTCGACGAAGAACGAGCAGAAGCTGGTCTATTAGGAAATACTGATATGCAAGAAAACACTGGATTACAAGGAAATACTGGATCACAAGGAAATGCCGGATTACAAGGAAATGTTGGATCACAAGGGAACGCTGGATTACAAGGGAACACTGGATCACAAGGAAGCAATGGCTCAACTCGTGTCTCTTTGATTAGTCTTCGTCGTCGATTACTCAATGGTGTGGTGGAAAAAGTGACAGGTGCTGTGGGACTTGATGATAACGTAAAACAAAGCCAGACTGTGGGTGTCGCCCCCTGAAGCCAACCTTTAGTGGAAATATTAACATAATAATATAGTAATAGTAGTAGTAGTGATAGGTTCTATATATATTTTTTATTATTATTATTATCATACCTTTTTTATTAATATTATTATTATTATTAGTATTTATTTACACTATAATTGAAATAAAGAAAAAATTGATTTATCTTTTTTTTTTTTTATGACATTTTATTTTATTTAACAAAAGAAATCTAAGGATAGGTAAAGTAAGGCGGGGTTTGATCTATACCAACGAGGTAAGTGGCCATTTTTATCCATTATCTTATGGAATTTATATTTAGGCCGTTTGTGTTCTTCTCATCATGGCATATTGACTTGAACTAAAAGATATTTATATATATATAGAAAAAAAAAAGTGGAAGGCGTAAATGATAATAGATGATGATTTAAGATAAAATTGAAAAGTGTATAAAGTGAATATATATATTAAACCTGTTTTTTTTTTTTTTTTTTTTTTTTTGTAATGGTTTTCTATTTTCTTTTACGTTGGTCTCCACAACTGAGATTGAAAAAACCTTAAATTTGAACCTAGTTTTCTTTTTTTTTTTTTTTTTTTACATCTCTATTTTTTTATTCTCTGTCTTTTCTTTCTTCCTTTTCTTTCTTTATTTTATTTTTCTTCTTTCTCTATAACATCATCATACATAACCCTCACACACAAGCGCCTACACGCACATTTATATAATAAAACAAAAAGTCGTGTAGAGTCCTGGCAAGATCAGATTATGCTCACCATCGATCTCTTATCCTTTATTTGATATCTTCTTTTCATCTATTACATTTTATCTCCATTCTCTTGAACCACTCACATTCCCTTTTGGTAATTGAAAAGATGATATTTGTTATTTGATATATAAATTGTTAGATAACCTGCTCATTATACTTTTTTTTTTTATTGTCTAGACAACTACCAGAAAATCTATTCTATATACATCCTTCTTTTTTTTTTCATCCTTTTTACGGCTTCGCACTTTTTTCTTTTTGTTACCGCGTCAAACAGAATACTTTTATTTACTTTATACAATATAATCTTCCCTTCTTCTTCCATTCAATCTCAATGCATCGACCCACTTTTATGCCTGACTTCAATATGAGAAGTGATGGTGATATTCAACAACCTCAAGCAAGAACTCAACCTCAGGGTCAGGTACAGTAATATATATATATATGTCATAATTGTCTAGATATTTTTTTTAACTGTCTTTATATATTACTTTTGTAGTTAGCGGCTATGATGCGTGGTCGTACGGATGATCATGATATTGGTATGACCTTGGATTTTGAACGTGCAAACAGTGCTCCTCCGACTGACCCATTATTGTATATGGACAAATCATTTCTGGAAGGTGGATTCTCTGCGGCTGACCCAACGTGGAAAAATCAGGCTCCTATTTTAGATCCGACTCCATCATCTCGTCAAGCTTGGCCAAATAGTACCGGTAGCACTACTACTACAACAAACACTACTACCATTAACACTAATCACAGCAATCATAGTAACAATAGCTTTGGTTTATTGGAAAAGGATCGATATACATCATTTGGAAATAACAGCAATGACAGTCTCACTGGTGATTATGGTAATAACAAGGATCATTCCGCTGTTTGGAATCAATCTAATCCGGCTTCTGCTTTGGTGTCACCTCAACTAAACGAATCATTTTCTACAGGAACTAGTAACACTCAAATGGTAAATAAATAAATAAATAAATAGAAAGGAAGCATAAGGGAGAAAGGTTACTTAATCATTTTTACTTATCTATTTTCAACCTTTTAGATTCCAAGATCTCATTCTCCTTTTACCTTGCAACAACAACAACAACAACAACAGCAAGTCGGACGTAGTGCTGGTCAATTAAAACAAAATGCTAGTTATCGTTATTACTCATCTGATACCTCCTTTGGAAATGATGACTTTGCTCCTGTTACCTCCTTGAATCCTGATTTCTATGGTACAAACAGCGTTCTCACCACCTCACCACGCATTCAACAACAACAACAACAGCATCGGTTCAATATGTCACCACCTCCTCGTGCCAATTCTACTCCTCCATCTAATATTCAACGTGATCACATACCTGACAATTACGAATATGAACGTCTTGTTTATGGCACTAATGCTTTGTCACTCAATCCCAAGGTAGGTTTATTTCCATGTTTAATTAAAAGATCGATGAATGAATATTAAACATTATGTTTTCTTATTTGTAGGATGATCTGAATACACAACAACGGTATACACATATGATACGCCAACATCAACAACTTTCTCATCCAACACTTGACAGTATTGACACCGCTAGCAATTGGAATCAACAAACAATGCGCAACAATATCATGTCACCAGGTAGGAAATGACTTTTTTGAAATGAAAGAAAATATTTACAAATCCTTTTTATTTATTTATTTATCATAGTTCCAGGTTCATTTGATACTGATTTCATTACTGATTCTCCAACCACACCAGCGCATTATTATGGAGGGAATGGAAAAGTACCTGTTTTCGGTTGGGATGATGCCAAGGATACTTTATTTATGGATGGTCAACCAGGCAATGCTCAGCAACAAGCACAACCACGTCAACAACGACCTACCATTGGGAAATATCCATCAACACCATCATTTGCGTTAGGAGATCATGGACTCCGTTGGCCAGCAAATGAAGTATCCAACGATTCATTATTACGTGGACAGATACCCATACAACCGCAACAACAGCCTCAGCAACGTTTCCCAGTTTCCAACCGTTCAACAGATGAGTACATGATGCGACAATTACAGTCTCGTCAACGGCAAATCCTTTTACAGCAGGAACAAATTATGCTTCTAAGGGAACAGATGTTGAGACAACAACAACAACAATATCAACAACTTCAACAACAACAACAACGTCAACCTCATCTGCCTTCTCCTCCTCCTCATCTTCAGGTTCAACAACAGCAACATCATCAGCAGCAACAGCAGAAGCAGCAACAGCAACAACAACAACAACAACAACAACAACAGCAACAACAAGATTTACTGATGCGTTACGGTCCAAGTGGTAATGTGTTACCTGTACCTGGTCGTGCTAGAATACCAATGACTGAATCCATTAGCACACCTACTAGTATCTCCTCTACTGTCTCTGTGGACATTATCCCTATTATTCGCAGCCCATTGTTGGAAGAATTTAGGAACAATAAGAATAAGAAGTATGAACTCAAGGTAAATAAAGAAAGAGAAATAATAATAATAAAAAGAGATAAAGTTAGTTTTCTCATCCGATTTCTTTTTTTTTATTTTTTATTATTATTATTTTTATTAGGATATTTTACATCATGTGGTTGAATTCAGTGGCGATCAACATGGATCACGATTTATACAGCAAAAATTGGAAACAGCAAATAGCGATGATAAGCAAATGGTGTTTGATGAAATCCTTCCCAATTGTTTACAACTGATGACAGATGTGTTTGGCAATTATGTGATACAAAAATTATTTGAACATGGCAATCAAGCCCAAAAAACGGTATTAGCTCGACAAATGGAAGGTCATGTATTATCTCTTTCTCTTCAAATGTATGGATGTCGTGTGGTACAAAAGGCGTTGGAACATGTATTGAACGACCAACAAGCAGTATTGATTCGGGAACTCGATGGCAGTGTATTGAAGTGCGTCAAGGATCAAAATGGCAACCATGTTGTACAAAAAGCCATTGAACGGGTGCCTGCGGAACATATCCAATTTATCATTGATACCTTCCATGGGCAAGTCTATCATCTAGCCACTCATCCTTATGGTTGTCGAGTGATCCAACGTATGTTTGAACACTGTCCTGAAACTCAAACATGTCGCTTATTAGACGAATTGCATCGTGGAACAAATCAATTGGTACAAGATCAATATGGAAATTACGTTATTCAACATATTTTGGAGCATGGCAGTTTGGAAGACAAATCTCAAATCATCAGTAAGGTCCAGGGACATGTCCTTCAACTCTCGAAACACAAGTTTGCTAGCAATGTGGTAGAAAAATGTGTGGCCTTTGGTGGAAAACAAGATCGTTTGGCTTTGATCGATGAAGTATTACAAACACGTAGTGATGGCACCTATCCTTTGATGACAATGATGAAAGATCAGGTATAGTATTAAAAATACCAAGGTCATGGATGTATATATTGACATTATCTATATTTGATTACATACATAGTATGCCAATTATGTTGTTCAAAAAATGTTAGATGTAGTAGATGGTCAACAACGTGAAGTTCTTGTTAGTAAGATCAAACCTTATTTGCCAGGTCTCAAGAAATATACCTATGGAAAACATTTGATTAGCAGTAAGTCCTTTTTATATTTTGATTTTTTTTTTTTTTTTTGAATGATTCTTTTGACTCTCTTCTTTTTTTTTTTTTTTTTTTTTTTTGATCAGCTTGCCTAGAAGTGGAAAAACAGCTATTGTATGAAAAGGAAAATAGTGATGTGGAACAACTCTCTGTGGTCAAATCTTTAAAAAATACCCAACAACAAGAAGGCACCATTATCTAAAGACAATTTTTAGGAAAGCAAAGAAAACTTGGATATCTTTTCTTTTTTGGTCTTCTTTATCATTCTATTTTTTTATTATTATTATTGTTATCAATCACTACTCCTTTTTTTTTATTTATTATTATTCTTTGTCTTATATCAGATGTTTGTGCTTTTATTTATTCTTCATTTGTAGAATAGTTCTCCACCTTCTTTCCATCATTATCATCTATCTCTTTGTTCATGTTGTTAGTTTCTCCCCTCCATTTATCTGTATACTTCTTCCCATTCCTTTGTGGTCCATAATTTTTTTTACCCATTCCAAACATACACTACTACTACTACCTGTGTACATTCTTTCTCTGTTTACTTATGTACTCTCTTTTCCTCTTTCTATTTCACTATTGTTTCCTCCCTTTTTATTTATTTTATTTATTTATCTATTTATTTAGTTTTTTTCTTGATACTATCCACTTCTAAATATGCATTGCAATAAAGTTATTTTTTTTTTTTTACAACATCAAAAAAAAAAAAAATAGATTAGAACTTCCAATGGATTACTATGAATACCTTTAGAGATAGCTGGTAACTTGACACCTTTTGTTTGGTGGTATCCATCTAATAAATAACTGTTTCATCCATCTTGAAGTATATCCTTATAACATTGTAATCGTGAATTTATCATTATAGAGTTTCAATTATCATCTACTGCATCCATCACTACATTCATATTTTTTTTTTTTTTTTTGCTCATTATTGGCATAAAGAAAGGGGGTTCTGTTAGTGACCCAATCGGGCTAAAACTGAGATGGGGAAGTCAATTTCAACCAATCGCGAGATTTCTTGACTGAATATCAAGCAATTCGCTTTTTTTTTTTTTTTTTTTTTTTTTTTTTTTAATTCTTTATTATCAACACATTCATCAACATGACCATTCTACCAGTTTATGTTTCTGGATATACACGACAAAATGGTAAAGGGATTTACTCGTATTTATTCGACACGGATACTGGTTTGTTAACTAATCAACAACTAGTAGCCAACAGTGAAGCACCATCATTTATCACCATTCATAGAGAAAGTGGGCAACTTATTGCTGTGAATGAAACCAATGAATATCAAGGACGACAGGGTACAGGGTATGTATCTGCTTATGCACGCGATCCTTCATCTGGTGCATTACAACTCTTAAACACACAATCTTCAGAAGGGGCGGATCCATGTTACGTGACGGTGGTGCGAGATTATTGTTTGGTGAGCAACTATACTGGAGGCTCTGTGGTGGCGTTCCCTCTCAGTCATGATGGGTTGAAACCAGCAAGCAGTGTTATGGATTTGGGCAAGAGTGGAATACAAGCAACACAAGCAAGACCCGACCGACAAGAAGCTCCACATGCACACGCAGTAGATGTAGATCCTATTGAACAAGCACTTGCCATTGTGATGGATTTGGGTAGTGATCGTGCTATTGTGATTCCTTATCATCATGGTGAATTGAAACAACCATTACAATCATTTAAATTCCCCGATGGTGCTGGTCCTAGGCATATGGTGTTTGCTCCCAATATGCGCAGCTTTTGTTATGTACTTGGCGAACTTGACAACAAGGTTTACATGCTGGAACTCAATTTGCGCAACGATGATGATCAACGATTCCATTTGATCCAACAGATCAGTGCTTTACCTCCTGATGTTGTCTCATCTTCCGATATGCTGGGTGCCGAAATCAAAATCACACCCAATGGCAAGTTCCTCTATGCTACTATTCGTGGTCATGACTCTATCTCGGCTTTCTACATCGATGATCGTAATGGCAAGTTAACTTTGATCGATAATCAATCTACACGAGGTCAACATCCACGGTACTTTGTCATTGATCCAACTGGTCATTATCTCTTGTTGGCCAATCAGGTAGATCATTAAAAAAAAAAAAGCATGGACTGGAAAAAGATAATCATGAATTGAACGAAATACTAATCTCTTTTTTTTTTTCCCTCCCTTTTCTGTTGGTGTATTAATGATCTAGTTCTCTAACAACATAGTGACATTCAAGATCGATCAAGATTCTGGAAAGTTGTCCCATATACAAACCATCGACCACCCTGAAGCCACGTGTATCCAATTCTGGTTGTAGTAGTATTTAGAATAGTTAAATGGTCATGATTGTATCTTTATTTTTTTTTATTATTATTATTCACAATAAATATATATATAAATCAAGAGAGAGAGAGAAAAATAATAAAAAAATGAAAAGATGTCTTGGAAGAGAGTGTTATCCAGAAAAAAAAAAAAAGATAATCATCTACCGACTATACTATTGCCTATATTGTGGTTGTCCTTGAGGATGTGGTAATTGTTGTTGATGCATTTGTTGTTGTTGTTGTTGCTGCTGCTGTTGTTGTTGTTGTACATTCATCAACTCTTGCATTCGTTGTTGTGTCTAGTTCCAAAAAGTAAAATGTTAATTTATCGTGGTAAACTCCCTTTTTTTTTTTTCTTTCTCTTACCTTGGCAGTGAGATAATGGAACACAGCTTCCTTGACCCATGATTGTTTATAAAAGTCGGTTTGACGCATTTCTTCTAGATTCACTTTACTTTCACCAAGTATGACCTCCAAATCTCTTGCCTGACTAGCGATCCATTTGTTGATGAATTCTACAGGATGTTTGGAAAACTGTAGCAAAAAGTCACGTTTAATCTTTGAATTGTTGATGCTTTGTACACATTGGACAATCTTATCATCTAATTCCATGATTTGCTTTTGTGATTGTTGTGATGATACTTGATTGAGCATCTTTTGTCGGATTACACTGTCTAATTCCACATCTACATCAAATGCTTTTGGACATTGATAGCTTTCTTTATCCACTCTAATCAACATAACAAGAGTCAGTAATTTCACATATTGAATTCGCTTTTCTCTTCTTACCGAATGGTATAATTCAAAACAATTGGATCAGGGCGAGTCAAATGTTGATTGATCAAATCAGGTAGTGCAGAAAAATGGACTTGGCGTGTCCCAAATAGCTAACATTTATATAATAAGAAAGAGTTTGAACCAAATCAAAGGAATACATTTAAATTATTTCTTACCTGAGCCAAAGGAGGATTGCAATGTATAATACGTTTATCTTCATTGTCTTGTAATTTATGATTCTATATTGATAAATGAGAATATCTATATAGTTAATCTTTTTTTTTATCCTAACCATCTTCATTAACCATTCCATCTATTTTTTTTATTGTTTTGTTTTTACCTTGATATAATTCCATAGTTCCATGATAATGCGAGGTTTTGTATCCAATTTGATGTTGATCAGATGTGCCAAACCTTCACTGAGCTTGAACTTTTGTGGGTTGTATTCAGGGTCTAAAATAATACGTGCGTTGACATTCATATCACCAGTTCGTTTGATTTCTACACCATCATATTCTGTTGCATCAGCTTGTTTGTGCCACTAGGTCAAAAGTCAAAATTAGTGATCTGTCTCTCTTTTTTTTTTTTTTTATCTATATATATATATATATATTTCTCTTTACCTCGATAATATTTCCTTCAGGATATAGATTGGGATCACGATCCAATTCCACCACAATGGATCGAAAGAAAGATGTGAATTTTTGAATAGGTTGAGCTTTCTTTGTTGGAATGACAGGCTATAAAAAGCGAATAATAAAGTATTAATCTATCTATACCATTTTAGTTAATATTTTTCTACTTACATCCAATAATCGTCCTTCTATTTTCAGTGTCCAAGAAGGAGGATTGCCTTTGTTTAAATCAAACGAATTTTCGTCCTCAGTACGGGAACTAACTTGATCGGCAGATGTGTTGGAGAGAAAGATTCGTAAAGTACGCATAACCTAGAATTAAAGAAAAGAAGGAAAAACAATCAATTATCCTTTCTTTGTTATCATACTTCTATAGAAACTATTCTCTATCTACCTTGACGGGTTTTCCAATTGCTTCTTGCACGTCTAAACGTTTTCGCATAATGGTCGCGTCCAGTTTCTTTTCGAATTCACTAAGTTCTGTATATAATGCGGATTCAGGTACGAAGGCCTCAATCTAATATAATAATGAGATAAAATATAAATAAACAAATGGTGATTTTATGTATAGATGTTGTTTGTCGATTCATTTATTTTTATTTATTTTACCTTGGGAGGCATATTTCGATCAGTAGGACGTTTTTTTCTAGAATGAATAAAGGAAAAAAAAAAAACACAATTCATAACATTAATATCACAGAAAAAAAAAACATTATCCTCTATTTTGTTTGTCTTCTTATTTACTTGATGTGTTTGGCAATGGAATCACCTTCATTTTGTCGTTTCCTAAATTGAACTGCATTGGACGCAGCTAGCCCTTGTTGAGGCATCATCATGGGTTGTCCTTGTGGATTTTGTTGGTACATATTATATCAAACGAGTATCGAACCAAGGAGAAAGGTTGAAAATAATAATCAACTTGAAAGAATAAGAATATATGAGTTAAAGAAAGAAAAAAAAAAAAAAGTTGAAGCGGGAGACAAATTCAAATGAATCCAGCGAGTGACTGGTCGCTCCGATTACTATATATGGATATCACATTGAAAATGAATACTTCCTGATGGATGAAATACTGTAAAACAACTGATAGTGGAATCTAATAATGATGATGATGAGGCGGTACGAGATTACCATATCAAAGAAGAAGAAAAACATTTTAATAATCCGAATAATCAGTTATCGTACATGCACTGTTATCAGCCTAACGTTGTTAAATCATAAAATAGAAGATGTGTGTCGGTAACATATTTATTATACAGTAATACATAATCAGATGCATTATCATTACCACTGTTGGCTCTTCATTACCGATGACTGTTATTAGTTTCCTATTGATCATCATCATAGAAACCACAATTACAATTACAATATTACTATATATTACTGTGTTATTTAAAGTAAAACAAATAAGCAGAGGCATGATAGTAGTGTAAGATTTTCATATTGTAATTAGGATTATCATTTTTGTGATAAATACATTCTATTTTCCCTTTCATAAATTATTGACCATTCATCAGGATGCCTTCTTTCTATCATACGTTAAATCAAGTTTCTTTATTGATTTGATAATATTCAAGTTGGTATAAATAAACATAAAGATACTAATGAAGATATAAATTGGACTTAGTTCAGAATACAGTCATTAGAGCAAAACAGGCATAAAATAGACCAACAGGATAACCGACCAAAAGACGTTGATCTGTCATACGTAGAGCAGTAGTAAACATAGCAGAGCTTGACCAAGTACACCAGAAAATACTAAGTACAGAAAGAACAAAACCTACTACACCACCTAATTTCAATACTACACTGAATCCACTGAGCATCACCATGGGCAGTAAACAATAACCAAGTACACTAGCAGTACGAGAACCATCCACACCATCTTCAGACATCAAATTTAATACCAAATAGATCGATACTACACCAAGAACACCGACACCATAAATATATTCAAAGTGTACTTTACCAGAGAGCATCAAAAAGATCCCAAATAAAAAGATATAGTAAAGGTCCTGCTAGGTCAGCATCGTCCATAATAGTTTCTGATACTTTTTGAAAAGGATTCAATACCGTCAAACTCTATAAGAAAAATGTTATCATACAAGTAATGGTACAGTAAGTAATAATAAAAATAAAAAAAAAGAATAAGACTAACGTAAGAAAACAATATTGACTTACCTTGGCTTGTATATGTTGTAGATTAATCCCAATTTCTTCTAATAGAGGAGGTTCGTCTTCAAAGCCACCAGTTCCAAATGCACTCCAAAATCCTCCAGATTGTCCATAGTCAAAACCAGATCGCATGTCACCAGATGGTACTGCTGTTCCACCCATTGATGAGGTAGAAGCTCCTGTTTGATGAAGAGAAGTAGTTGCTGAAGGATTAGTAGGGCCGTAGTAAGATGAAGAGGTCATATAAGAAGGATCGTTATAGTTGGACGCGTAGAACTGTAATCCGTCACCATTGGATGTTGCCGTATTATCATAATATCCAGTGTTCTTTTGGTCAAAAAGCACAGAGTGAACAGGTTGACTCATTCTGTATATATATATAAAATAGAAAATAAGAAAAGAAAAGCGATGGAAAAAAAGAAACGTGGGCGAGTAGCAGTTTCTTAACTTTTTTTTTATGATTAAAATTCCGCACCGAGATATTTTTGAGATTTGACCAATGAATAAATCATCCCTCATTTGTATAAATTGATTAACATTGATTTCAATAAGGATGAAATAGTAGTAAAATGTCATTGCTTTGGTATGTAAATTGCTTTATTAAAAAAAAAAAAAAAGACAAATATCTATTAAACCTAATCTATTTTCTCATCCTCTTCTTGAATCTTTCAGCTACAACTTCATCTGTTGCCCATTGTCGTCGATCAGACCTTGGAGCTTCCTTTTGATTGTCAAATCGATGATTCCCTATATTCACTTGAAAAAGAAAAGAAAGAAATAATTGTCAGTATCAATAAAAAGAAATCATTATCTTTTTTTTTTCCTTGTTGTACTTACCATCTGTACTAGTTTCTTTGTCTTCCATAAGTTTTCTCTTTGCACGTTCTGTATTTTCAATATTCTTGAGTTGAGCACTACAATTATATAAAATAAAGTATATATAAGTAAATATATATATTTCTTCCCATGGATCTCATCATATTAAATTATTATTATTATTGTTATTATTATTTTACTTACGATATCCCTAAATCGACTTCTGGTATGGCAGTCAGCATTTGTGTTGAGTGTTGTACATTTCCTTCCTTGACCACTTCCGATGCAAACTATAAAGGTGAACAAAAGTAGATAGATCAGTAAATATATATATGTAATCATTCTTATCATAGTTTACCTTTAAATGATCAGGTAAATGATATAATTCTTCATAAATATCTTTCATCCCTTGAGGTTCATTTGATTCTTCTTCTTCATCATCCGGTATATTTGCATCTCCTCCACGCTTTTTCCTTAGTTCTGTTTCAATGTATTTCATCCTAGAAAAAATAAAATATAAAAATGTTATCTACTTTTGGTTCATTCTATTCTTTATTTTACTTACATGTGTTTATCCACGTCCAATTTATTTGTTTGTGAAGTAAATGTATCCAGTCGTACTTTTTTGCCTTTTCCTTCTTCGTCGTCCGCCCTAGATTGCATATATAAAAAGAGTATAAAAGATCAATGATATATATATATATATATATATATATATATATATATAATGATTTACTTACGTTTTTCCTGCTGCAAAAGCATCCTTGTCCACCAATCCACCTTTTTGTAGACTCCAAGATCCATCGTCTACTGGTTTCTTTGGTTTTGTTTTCTTTTTGCTATCACCTTTGAGTAACTTTTCAGCATCTACACCACCATGTTTTCGTCGAAGTTGTCGAAGTTCCTGTAGTTCTTCAATCGTATGACTGAAAATAATATAAAATAATTGAGATCTACTAGTAAAAAAAAACGATTAAATAATAATAATATAGGACTTACCTGACATCTTCTGTAGATTCTATGTTTTGTCCATTATCTATAGCTGTTTCTTCATCAGATTCATGTACTTTCTTTCTATAGTTTCTTGTTTTCTTTGAAATAGCCATTATAGATGTATAAAGGAAAAGAGTACAAAAGTGAAAAAAAAAGAAAGGAAATAAAAAAAAAAAATTGTAGCTTTTTGACTGGAACTTTACCATTCAATTTTTGAAATACCGTCACTGGCCACTATAATTAATGATTTTCAATAAAATTATGTTGTAGCTATACAGTTTGAAGTATTCTATGAAAGTCAAATTCCTTTTTTTTCTTCTTTTTTTGGGGGAGGGGGAGAGGGAGGAAACTATGACTTGGCATTTCCACAGCCCATCACATCAAATAGGTCAGAGACGAATAAGGAAAAAGACAAGCATATTTAAGGACGAAAATCCATATCTATGTTTCTATAACAAAAAAAAAAAAAACAAAAAAGTGTTTTTCTGAATAGGTTTTTCTTCTAATAAAAAGAAAAAAAAGGTTTTACTAAGTGTATTTGCTTTCACCAAGCTTGACAGTTCAATTGTTACACTTCTTTAGGTTGTATTAACTCATTTGCTCAAACCTTTGTTTCAGTCCCCGCCTCGAATCTTCTGTAAGCTGAGCACAAGCAAAGGTTTTATTTTTTTTTCTTTTCTTTTCTTTTTTCTTTCTTGTCTTTCTTTTTCTATTTCTTACTACTTTTTCCCTTACTGATATACATATTATTTTCTTATATACATTATGGCGTTTCTGTAAGTAAAACTTGAATTATTATTATTCACATATTATTATAAATAGTTTAACAATAACTCATTATTTTCTACTTTTTTCTAGGCATGGTTTCAAGAAAAACTTGAACCGAGCTGGTCAATCGGTAAAAGAATACAAGTCTTTCTATTTCAATTTACTTATTCTATTTTCATCTTATAGATTATGCAACGAACTGGTGCCTCGGATAAAACTGCTGATAGTGAGTTTGATGAAGAATATACTCGATTCAAAACGTAAGTGACAACATTATTATTATTTATGATACTAATATACTTATAAAAGTTTGGAGAAAAAGTCTGAAAAGTTATCAAAGGAAACAAAAGGATATTTGGATTCACTTCGAGGTAAGAACATGGATATTTAAAAAAAAAAAGTTGTTATAGAAAGGAAACATTCAGTGACCTTATTTTTTTTTTTTTTTATTTAGGCATGACTACAGCACAAACTCGTATTGCTCAAACTATTGAATTATTCTATGATGATAGCAATCCTATGGGTCAAAGTGGTGCAGATTATAAACGTACAATGGAAAAACTCGATGAAGAAGCTAGAACAGATTTGGTAAGTCAAGATCATTGGACATGTCACAAAGTCATATCATTGATGACTTTCTATTTATTTAGGACACTGCCTTTAGAACAACCGTGCTCGAACCCTTTGGACGATTTTGTTCTTACTTCCCTGAAATCAATGAAGCTGTGAAACGACGACAAAAGAAATTATTAGATTATGATACACAGCGATCCAAGGTGCGCAAATTGATTGATAAACCAAGTGAAGATCCTCAGCGACTACCAAGAGTAAGTGAAATGATGATTGTTTAATTAGAGTAGGATTAAATGTCTATTTTTTTTTATAGGCCGAACAAGAAGCCAACTTGGCCCGTGAGATGTATGAAAATCTGAATAGTATTTTGGTGAATGATCTACCCAAGGTGGTTGAACTTCGTGTACCTTACCTGGATCCATCCTTTGAAGCTCTTATTAAGTCTCAATTACGATTTGCACAAACAAGTTATGAACAATTAGAAGGTTTACGACATCATTTTCCTCCTGAAAATGAAAATGATCAGCGTGTGGATAATGTATTACAGCAAATGCGCGAACTGACCATCTGTGGAAACTTTTAATAGTCTTATTTTAGTAGTAGTAGTATTAGTATTCTATGTCTTTGTATTAACACCCATTCTTTAAATAAATTATATTACTTTTATCGATTGTTCTTTTGTCATTTATATTTACAGATATAAATATTTTTTTGAGGACAATTAATATGGGAAAAAAAATGAGGTCAACAGTGGAATGGTAATCGTATTATGCTACTAAGGTGCATGATGGTGGACTCCTATGTTTGCCTTTGATGTTGATTAATCTAATGCTTCTTTCTTTCATTTCCTTTATCAAGTTACATTATCGGAGTGTGAATCATCAAGGTGCCTTCATTTTTTTCAAACCAAAAAAAAAAAAAAAAAAAAGAACCGCGTTTCTTTTTTCTTTCACCAGTTTCTTCTTTTATCATGGAAAACACAGAGGAACGTCATCCTGCACAGGATATTGTACCTGATTTTGACAAATGGGCATGCAATGCAAACGAATGCATGACTTTGGAAATAAGCAAGTGAATTAAAAACCCAATCAAGAGTTGAATTTATAGTAGGATCTAATTATATTTCATTCTCTCTTATAGGATCTCCCTTTATGACTACTTCTTTCCAACCTACCTTTACATATCCTCTTTTTGGTTCACATGAGACAATCTTTGGTTATAAAGATCTGGCTATAGAGGTATGAACAAAATTAAAAAACTAATCAGCTAGTTTTTTTTTTCAACTCATCCCTTCGATGCTTCGTGTGTAATTTAGATCAAATATACCAATGGATCACTACGTGCCTTTGTTGACATTACCTATTCTGCCAAATATCAACCTTCTTCTTCTTCGTCTTTCTCCTCCGGATCACCTATTGAAGCTGACGATATAGCTGGTCCTTTGAAAAAATACATGTCGCAAGGTATAAAAACAAAGATAGAATATAAACTTTTCATACTGACGCAATTCATATCAGATACTACCACCAACATTGATGCATTTGATAAGAGTGTTAAGGAAGACGCAGCCACTTTCAGACCTTTGGGTGAAAAGGTATACGAATATCAAGTAGAAGCTGACGCAGAAAACGAAGATGAAGATTATGAAATTTACAAGGTAAGTCAAAAGAAAGGATGGCAACAATATGACTTATATTTCTTTATTTAGTGCTCATTCAAAGATCCTCGATTCCGTGAATATCATCGACGAATGCAATTCTTTGTCTTACTTTTTATTGAAGGATCAAGCTATATTGATGATGAAGATGAAAAATGGGAAATATATACATTGTAAGTGGGTCAATCGTTTGTTGACAGCGTGTATATTAATTTGATATAATTATATTAGATACAAACGTCAAAAGAAAGGTGACGAAAGTATATACACTTTTGTAGGATATTGTACCGCATATCCTTTTTACTGTTGGCTAGAACAAACACGAATGCGTATTAGGTAGGATGACGATATGTATATCAAAATAAAATATATGTATACATATAGAAAAAAACAACTAAAACCTTTCTTTATTATTTTTTTTTTTTTAATAGTCAATTTTTGATTTTACCAACGTATCAGGGCAAGGGTCATGGAGGTATGTATGATCATGATTTCCCAATAATCTACTTAATAAATATACTTATTTTTATGTTTTCCTTTTCTATCTTTCTCTCTTTTTTTTTTTTTTCTTCTTCTTTGTCTGCAGGACAATTATATAGGACTATCTATGAATTATTTGCTCAACGAAAGGATGTTTTGGAAATCACAGGTAAAAAAAAAAAAAAAAAAAAAAAAAAAAAGGAAGAAAAAGGAAATATTTACTGGTTGCAAAAGTAAATGGGATGATGATCTTGATAATCTTTTATTTCTTTGGCATTTTATTAGTGGAAGACCCAAATGAAGAATTCTCGGATCTACGTGATAAGTCTGATTTACGATATTTGCGGGATCATGGTGCGTTTGATGGAATTACTATCCCAGTACCTCAAGAAACCATACAACAATTACAGAAAAAATACAAATTAACCAACGTAAGTTAACCAAACTATATATAACTTCAATAATTACGTTTCATTTTTATTTTTTATTTTTTATTTAGAGACAAATACAAACTTCTCTTGAAATATATCTGTTATCAAATTTGAACAAACGTGACCGTGAAGCATACAAAAACTATCGATTACAAGTAAAGCAACGTCTTTATCGCTTCAATTATGTAAGTCAAATGATTTCCTGACGATTTGCTACATAAACTAATCCCTTTCTTATTTATTTTAGGATACTTTGCAAGAAATCGAACCTGAAGACAGAAAAGACAAGCTCCACGAAACATATATGGGAGTAGAACAAGATTATCATCGCTTATTGGAAGAGGTTTAGATTAGTTTTTTCTTTTTGATTTTTTTTTTTTTTTTTTGTCATTTCATATCTATTCACTACCCTTTTATTTTCTTGTATAGTCAAATATCCTATTCAAATAAACTTTTTTTTTCATCTACTATCAACATTCCTTCTTTTATTTGCAGACTCTATCTTTTTTTTTTTTTTTTTTTTTGAAAGATTTTTGGAGTTTTACAGCCAAAAATTTCGAACTCCTCAGCCAAATTTTAGCTGTAAAAATGAATCCTCAGGGGGTTGCCAGGCAATTTTTCCAAAAAATCGATGAAATTTTTCAGACACTGATTGTACGGTAGACGGCAAGGTATGTGATAAAATGATATTAGATGAGGTTAGACTACTTTTCTAAGAGGAATCCAATGGTGGTCATTTTATGGGATGATGATCGTTATTGGATGGCATATGACGATAGTAACATTTTAATTTACTCTTATAAATTGGGGAGATGAGATATTAGTTATTAGTAAGTGAATAATTTCATCTACGTTTAGTTGAATTTAATGTGATGATGGTTATTTTTTTAAAAAATGAAAAGACCAAGTTTATTTTCCCGGAAACTACCCAGTCATCGTAATGGGAGGGATGACAAAAGATTCAAAAAAAAAAAAAAATTGATGTAAAAAATGTTTTAGCCATTCGTGCAGATTTCTTTGTATCCCCTTTTTTCTCTTTCCTTTTTTTTTTCTTTTTTTCTTTTTTTTTTTTTCTTTTTTTCTTTTTTTCTTTTTTTCTCATATGGGTGGACTTGAAAGTAAGTGAACCTCAAATTATATTTTTAATATGATATTCATTCTTATATTTTTATTAATTTTATAAAAAAAAAAAAAAAAAATAGATCAGCTTTTTCAATTAAAGGTACTAAAAGATAAAGTCTTTAATCGTTTTTGATATTAACCAAATCTTTCCTTTTTTTTTTTATAGTTCACTTCGAAACAATTACAAAAACAAAGTAAAAAATGTCAAAAGGATGAAACTCTTGAAAAAACAAAACTGAAAAAGGTAAGAATAGTATATTATTTTGGATTCATTTTAATATTAACTTTGGATAGGCGTTGCAAGATGGTCATCCAGAAGCTGCTCGTATCTATGCTGAAAACTGTATTCGGAAAAAAAATGAAGCGTTATCACTCTTACGACTCTCATCTCGAGTGGACGGTGTTGCTTCTAAGGTTCAAACCGCTATTACCATGAAATCTGTAGGTTATTTTTTTTTTCTTTTCTTTTCTTTATAAACTCACTTCTTTAAAAGGTTTCTTCTTCCATGGCAAATGTAGTCAAAAGTATGGAAAAGTCAATGGGAAATATGGACCTGGAAAAGGTAACATAATCATATCATTATTATTATTAGTTTGAAATAGACAATTCTAATTTTTCCTTATATAGATGGCTATTGTATTGGATAAGTTTGAAAATCAAGTAGAAACATTGGAGACACAAGAACGGATGACAGAAGCAAGTATGCCTATGGAATCTCAAGTCGATCAGCTTATGGAGCAAATGATGGAATCCGACACTTTGGATTTACATGCACAATTGGATCAACTTCAAGTCCTTACTTCCAACATCTATACCAATACCACGACAACCAAAAAGGACTCAAGTGATGATATGTTGGAAAAGCGTTTACAAGCTCTTCGTAGTTAGATAAATAGATAAATAATAAAAAGTCTTTTTTTTTTTGTCACCAAGTTTGATAAGATCTCATCATATTCAAATTCATATTTCATATTTGATGATTCCTTCCATGTAACTTTAGTACAAACTACAGTAGATATATAACATGATTGCAGTTGATATACGCCATTTCGTTCTTATCATCTTTTTTTTTTTTTTTTTTTTTTTTTGACAAACAGTAATGAACCTATGAATAGAACCTTTTTTTTTTTATGACAAATGTATTTTTATTTTATAAGAAAGAAAAAGAAAAAACGAGTTGGCAATAGTATATATAAATATAAATATAAAAAGAAAAAAAAAATAACTATACTATAAAACATAAAAGTGAACCAAACAAACTAAAATATCTAACAAACTAAATCCATACATCTTATACAAAGGCAAACCCAGTTGAGCATTCATTGATGGCCTTGAATAAGTTGGCACGTAAACTTTCATAAGAATCATATTCTGGCAAATCCACTTGATTGAAACTACAGAAAAAAAAAAAAAAGAAATGTCAATACATCAAAATCATCGTTATATTCTTTTTTTTTTTTTTTTTTTTTTTTTTTTTTTACCATGTATGAGCAGAAGGCAATCTACTATCACCACCATAATCCTTGTGAATCTGGAACTTTTGTACACCACCAGAACCTTGTAAATGAGCAAATCCTTCCAATGGGACTTTGGATGTTCCTGTAGCAAATTGTAATAACTTGGCTCGTTCTTCTTGATCAAAGCTTCGTACGGCACGCCAGAACCATTGAATTTGAGGAGATGTACTATGATAAGTTACATATTCGGTATTGTTCTTCCAATCATCCAGATCAATATCAGGCAGACCAGAGATCAGTAATTCTAATTCTTGTTCATTGAAGATTTGGATCAGTGATGCAGGAATGATGTCATGGAAACCTTGCAAGAATGCGTTGATTTGATCTTTGATTGCAATCGTCAGTTTTTGTGCTGTCACCAGATTTACATATTCATGTTTGTTTTGTTCTGTCACTGGTATGTCACGTCCACCTGGCTTGAGATCAATCACCTTGGTTGTACCGAAATCATCCATTTCCATACTGAAGGTAAGGTCGATAATGTCAGTAATATCGTTGTCCAATATCCACACCAAACTCTTATAATATTCAGGATCCACAGCTTCCACATCACGGTAGTCCACAGATCGATTGAGAATATGCTTGTAGAATGATCGTGTAAAGTAAGCATCCAGTAGCCTTCCATCATAAATCGCTTTGCCAATCACACGTCCAACAAACTTGAAAAAGCTGAGATGGTCCGAATTTACCCAGGATGCACGATTGGGTTGGTATGTCAACTTATCCGCGGCAGATGCAATAAACAGAGCATAGTTGGGATCAAACATTTGTCGTGCCAATACAGAGAACCATTCACGAGTCACACCGCCAGCATCCACACCTTCTTCATCATAGAATCTCACCATCAATTTGCCAAACTTGATTTCTTCCCCTGTTCGTCCCTGTAGCTGATGATACGAATCTTCAAACACATATTGTCGTCGTACATTCAGTTGTAAAGGAGGATAATGACTTCGAGGTTCTGTTCGTTTGTGTAATTGTTGTACAAAGTAGTTGCGCTTGTTGTCAAATTCCAACATCTTGGGATTGCGAACCAATAATGAGAATGAGCCACTCATCAGAGTTGGGTTGTTACGCACCATAATATTGAGAATCTTCTTGTGATCTTCTGTAAATTTGAAAAACACATCATCAGGTGTTTCACCAGATTCATCACTACGGATAGTAGCTTCAGGAGAGGAAACACGATTCGAACTAGTTGCTTCAGATTTTTGTTGGAGTTGTTGATTAGTCATACTTTCGGCATATTTGGACACCACCATAAACGATTCAATCAAAGGTAAAAGCACCGTTGCCACATTGATCAATTCTTCTTTTTCATGAATCACAGATAGACAATCACCCAGCATTTTCCACAATGGTAAGAAATTCAATTGATCGTAGATAGCCAACATTCGATTTTCATTCTTAACTTGTTCATCTGATTCATCCGCATTCAATGTCTTCGTTGTTGGTTGTCGTTTGCGTGAATACATATAATCAATGGTCTTGAGCACCCTGAGAAGTTTGGCTTGATGTGAGGATGCAGCAGAAAATTGTGTCAATGCAGATGTTTGAATATCAGTTCCAGTCATGGCATTTTCAAGAGCACGTAGCAGATCTTGTAAATCATTCAAAATTTGTTTTCCAGAGAATCTGGCCGCTTCTGTAAATTCATGAGTGATTGTTTGAAGAGCACCATCCAAAGCTGAAAGATGAGAGATCACACCAAGAGTGTACTGGAAAGTTCTACTTGAACATTCACCGCTTGTCAATACATGAACCACCATTTGCAAATAATGATCAGGAATTGTTGGAGGTTTTGGTACAGGTCGATGTTGATGTTGTTGAGTACCACTAGATTCAGTGATTGATTGTTGTTGTTCATTTTTCCCTTGTTCTTCACTTGCTTCCGCATCGGCTTGTTCCTTTTGCTGTTGTTCTTGTTGTTGTCGATTCTCAACCTTTTCAACGTATTTTTTCACCAAAGCAGGGAATGGCCTACACATGGTCGCTAATAGATTCATCAGTTGTTCCATGAGATGTGTATTATCAACAAATACAGGTCGATCCAAAAGACTCATCAAAACCAAAAGAGGATATTTGCTTGAAGGTTTGTTAACATCCTTGTTTTTACCTTTCTTGCTACTTGATCGTTTCAGGCCAGCCAAGCAGTCGTTTTCCGTCAAAAAGTAAGTCAATGATTGTTCATTACAAGATACCACATAATGAAGTACTTCCAAACATCGTTGAGTAATCAAGTTTGGTACATTATCACCAATGGTCGTTGTTGTGCCAGCAGAAGTTGATGAAAGTCTACGTTGTTGTTTGGAAGATGAGGCGGATGGGGTTGTTGTCATTGCAGAGGAAACACTTGAAGTTTTGGGGTATAAAGATAATTGAGCAAAACTCTTGTCTACAGCAGCCAAGTCAACACTACCATCATGGAGGATACAGATCAATAAAGACAATAGATCACCACGGGTCTTGCTATTTTCACATAGATTCAACAAGAGTTTGTTCAATAGATTCTTGGAAATAGATTGAGGAACAAATAACAATCGAGCCAGAGTTGCCAGTTGAGTTCGATCCACTAATTGCACTGTATCTGTACGTCCGATGGGCTTCTTGCTTTGTTGTGCTTGTTGATTACGAGATGAATTAGTTATACTTTGTCGGTATCGATTCAACATTCGACTAAAAGGCTGATCTGATCGCAAACTGGTTGGTGTAATGTCATCCAAATCTCGCACGATCGCATCCAAAGAGGCCATAGTACCAGCACTAAGTCCATGATAAGATCGAGCTCCAGATGCTGTAGCCGGAGTTGTTGTTGATGTTGTTTCCAAGTCTGTATCACCTGTAGCCGTAGTAGTTTGAGCTGTAGAACCAGTATTATTGTTGGAGGCATTGCGTCGTTGTCGTTCACGTCGATCTCGTTCAATAGCTTCTTGTCGTAATACTTCATCTCGAATATCAGATGGCAAGGCGTCCAAAAATTCAGGGCTAATCGAATCATCTTCAGGAGGTTGAATAGATTCACGACGTTCACGCATATGTTGATTAACCACTTCTTCCCGTAAATCATCTGGTAATGCTTCCAAAAATTCCACATCGATACCAGTGCCAGATATATCGACAGATTCACCGTTGATTGTAATGGTTGTTCTTTCTTCATTGTCAGTTGCTGGTGCTGTTGTCGTTGTCGTTGAATCAGATGGTGCTGTAACAGTGGTATCTTCTCCAGTTTCCATAGACTCTGTTTGTTGTTGTTGTTGTTGTTGTTGTTGAAGTTGTTCAGCCGCCAAACGTTCTTCTTCAGCTTTTCGATCTGCAGCCTCTTTCTCTTCACGTTGTCGTTTTTCTTCTTCAGCCTTCTTTCGTTCAGCTTCTTCTTTGAGTCGACGTTCTTCTGCAGCTTTCTTTTCTTGTTCCCAACGTTTCTTGTTTTCTTCCAAAGCAATAGGAATCAATGAGTTGAGGAGAGCATTGGTAAGCTTGGTTGCTTGATCAGCCATAGTGTTACCATACATCATACGTGCTTCTTGGTTCCACCTTTCAGAAGTTGACATTGGTTGGAATTCATGTAACAAGGCCAAGATTTGTCGTGATTGATCAGCTGCTGATTCTCCAATAGCACCAGAAGTAACATTCGTAGTATTTGATCCACCAGCCAAATTGGAAATCATAAAAGAAGAAGAACCATGACCACCAGGGCCACCACCAGTAGTACGAGTCATTTCCAGAGCACGCATAAGACCATGACCAGGCATTTCCATTCGGAAAGAATCACCAGCATTTCCACTGTTTGATGCTTGAGATATAATATTTTCTAGTACTCGTAGAGCACTTCCACCAATAATGTCTTCAAATGCTTGCAAATTACCAAGTCCAGTGGATCCACTACCAGTGCCACGATGTCGACGAGAAGTACCATCAAAAGAGCGACTTGTACCAGTAACATCAGTAGATTCAGAGCCTTGATTATCAGCAAGTAGAGGATGAGTTGTGATATCTTCAGAAGTAGATTCACCGCCAATACCACGGAATGTGCGACCCAAAGACGATGAATGACCACCAAATTCTACAATAGGTACTCTGTCACGAGGAGTAGATGCACCTAGGATTTCTACACCTTCCATCAAGCGACGACCTTGAGTTGATCGACCAGGACGACGTAAACCAAGTCCACCATAAGTTCTAGGACGTTCTTGCCAACCTTCATCACTAACATCGAACGAATATTGAATGTTTTGTGGTCCATCATCCACCAAGAAAGGATCACCAAGGTCATCTTCATCAATCAAAAGTCCATCGTTCAAATCAGTATCAGGTTCATCATCAAGATAGCCTTCCGAGCCTTCTTCTTCATCAAAGTCAGATTGGTCAAGGGTATCCAAATCCACATCTTGAGTCTATATATACATATAAAAAGGAAGGTTAAATATTATATTGTAACAAAACCTCTTAAAATAAATCCCATCATCATTCTAAAAAAAAAAAAGAATCACTTACGTCTTCGAATCGACGGCGTTGATGATGATGTCTTCCTTGTTGTTCATCATCAGATTCAATAGATATTTCAGCACCCACAAGAACTTCGCCATCGTCATCAATATCTTCAAGATGCCAAGTCATTTCTCTTCCATCTTCATCGTCTTCACTACCACCAGAATGATCAGAGGATTCATCGTTATGGTCACTTTCATCCGAATTATCATCGTTGTCGCTACCATCCTATCATATATAAAGTAAGTCAAAAAAAAATTTTTTTTCTTTGTGGTTGTTATGAGAAATCAAATCAAGGAACTTACTTCATCTTCGTCCATATCAGTATCATAAGGATGACGATGGAGAACCACGTCCATTTCTTGATCAACGTCATCATCTTCAAGTTCTTCTTCACTCATGTCAGAGAGATCACTTCCAGTTTCTTCGTCAAATTCATCTTCGTCGAAACTAATTAGAAAAATAAATGGATAAGCTAAAATATAAAAAACATTCATGAATTTATGTCTTACCTTGCACCTTCTTCATCTTCAGAGGAACCAAAATCATCTTCGTCTTCTTCCATCACACTTCCATCAAACATACCCAAAGAGGAATTTCGATACAAATCAGGAGCTTCATTGTCGTGATCATCATCGTTATTTGTCGCCAAAAGAGAATCGTCATGATGGTGATGAGCATCAGTAGAATCAGTATCGTGTACACCATCAGTGCCACCAGTACGAGAAGCACTTGCTGCAATAGCATCATTGTCACCTCCTTGTCGATCTGTAGTAGCAGTTGATGTTGATGCTTTACCTTTGTTGTTGGTTGATGATGAAGAGCCTTCCAATTCAGCAGCAGCAGCTCGTTGTTCCGCCGCTTTTCTTTCAATAGTCACAGCCAATTTGGTCAATTGTTCCAAAGGTCGGATCATAGCACTAAGTACAGTTTTTGCATGAGGATAGTTGACATCCACATCGCTAATAGCACTAGTCATCACACCAACAAATCCCTTGTCTAACATAATCTTGGCTAGTTGCATTGAAGTGTCTTCCTTTTGTTGTTGTTGATGAACATGACTTCCAGGATTGGGACGAGCATTCAGGATACGGTGACAGAGATCGGCAAGACTGAGATACCTATTATACTTGACTGATAATTGTTCTGTAGATTGAACCAAGGTTTGGAATGCACGTACCACACCTTCTAATACATATCTCCGCACATGGGTCAAATCGTGTTTGTTGGAATGAGTGATTTCGTTCTTGGAAAGAGTATTGTAACACATTGCCACGAGCACACAGGAAGTCCACATTGATAATCCTTGTCCCTTGCGAGCTTCATCATCAGTTGGTTTGATGGCATTATAAGGTAGTAGATCGTTGACCAATAAATTGAGTACATGATGACGACTGCGAGAATTATTATTGTTTCCATTCTTGTTGGCACGTTGTCGACTAAAGTTGTAGATATCGTATTTGCAGGATGGGTAAGAAGATACCAATTCAACCAAGCATTGTAAAAGGAAACCAGTATATGCATATTTCAAGTCACTGTTTTCTTTGTCAGATGAACGAATCGATACCAATTCATTCAATAGATGGTTGACAACGATTGAAGAGTTTTTGCCAATTTTTGAAGGTGAATGATGAGTAGAGGTTGAAGTAGAAGTTGTAGGTACTGGAGCAGGCGTTGTTGTGGTCGTACCAATGGTAGTTGTTGATGTTGTAGATGTTGTAGCACTGTCATCCTCTTTTCCAATAATTTTGATTTGACGATTGTTTTCATATTCGTTGTACCGGGTTAGTCGACAGATCTTTTCAGAAACTTGTAAAAAGACAGCAGGATCTCGAAGTGCGATGGCAGCATTGTTGCGGAAATAAGTGGTGATATCTAAATTCTTTGGTCTTGGTACTGTTCCCCAGGTAGTTATGATATCATCAATTTGTTCTTCCAAAACAAACTTGTCTTCGATAATATGACGTAAAATGAGAATGATAAATGCTTGCTGACCTTGAAAACCTTCTAAACTTGATCTTGGCTTGGCAAATAAAAGTTCCAATCCACCATGTTCCACCAACCGCAAGGCATCATCGTTATTTTTGGTTAAGCGAACAATGATGCGAAGGATAGCAAAAAGATCATCCCTGGTAAGCTTGGTTTTTCTGAGTAGAGTGATGCAACAAAGGAGAAGTTGTTGTCGTTGCAGGTCAGTAATAGCATCCTTGTCACTATCAACAATTCCAACGGTTGAATTATCTTCTTGGATAGGAGCAGCAGAAGTCGTAGTAGTAGTAGTAGTAGTAGTAGTAGTAGAATCACCCATTTCAATATCACCATTGTCGTCCACAGCAGTAGTAGAAGCAGTAGCATCATCATTTCCGGTATCAACACCTTTACCTTTGTTGCTTGACTTTTCTTCACTAGTGAGCTTGACTTCTTTGGGTTCATCAGATTGACAGATAAACATTTCTAATACCAAGAGAGCAGATGCCAACCAAGTGGGAGTAGGAGTCGATGGATCAGATAAATCATCCTTGCATTTTTCCAAAATATCAAAGAGACAAGTCAAACGTGAAGCAATATCAGGTATGGCAGCATGGAAGGGAGAATCTTTGAGTAGTAAGGCCATTAATCGTAGCTGACTGCAAACCTTTGTATAAGGAATTTCGCTTGTATCCAAAGAAGCTTGAATTCTATCCACTAATGAAGATATGACTGATTTCGCCAAAGTGAATTCCTTGTCGCCATCCTTACATACAACCACCAGAAGGTCATGGGCATCAAAGATCATATCATCACGTTCATCCACAAGTTGCAACAAGATTTCTGGTAGTTCCTTTCGTAGAGTATTGCGTAATTCTTTGAGAGACTTGAGATCTTCTGAATCTTCTTCGGTAGTTGCCTTGTTTTTGCCTTTGTCAGTAGATTTGTTGCTGCTAGAAGAACCACGAGCCAAAGATCGGTATCGAGAAGACATGAGATTGAATGGATTCAGAGAGTCAAGAGTCATATCTCTATTGTCATCATCAGAGTCATCGTCATCATCAGAATCATCATCACCGTGATCGTATTCTCCAATATCGTCTTCTTCACTAAATTCATCTTCATCCATATGTTCATCTTCATCAATGTCGTGGTCATCGTCGTCCTCGTCATTATCATCATGATTGTTTTGATGATCTTGAAATTCTGTCGTTTCTTGACTTTGTTCACCTTGATCATGAGATGTGGTAGTAACTGAATTGGTAGAATCTTGATTATTTTGATTATCGCTTGCTGGTGCGGGAGAAGATGAACTGCCTGTCGTTGAAGTAGTTGTAGTAGTAGTGTTTCGATTTCTAGAAGATCCACTACCAGCACTGGCTAACATTGCTGTAGGATGACTGAAGAGATAATCCACTGCACGCGATATCTGATTGTTGCATCTCACCATAGCTTGTTCAGCACCAGGACGATTGAACCCCATATCGACCAATGTTTGAACACCTGCTTCATTGGGTACCACAGGTGGAGGAGGAGGAGGACGAACACTGTTGAAAGGAGAAGGAGCTGATGCAGGAAAAGAACTACCAGGAGTCATGTCGATTCCAATCTGAAGAACACCATTACCACCTACACCAGCGGTAAACCCACTACCATCAGATAGATTTCCGGTAAATCCACTGCTGCTTTGTTTCGGCTTGTCCAAATCCGTAGACATCAATTGAGCTAGAACCTTGATATACATCCGTAATACATACTTGGGGAACTTGTAAAAGAGCTTACTTTGAAGATGTTTTCGGATAGCAGCCACACGAAGAGAGACAGATACATTCCATTCACGAGGGTCAAAGTACTCAGGTACAGAGCGATCTTTTGCTTTTGAGATATGGAAAGTATAAGGAGACTCCATCAAGAGTTTTTCGGAGCTGATGTTGAGTAAAACAGCAAGAAGAAGTTCAATACTAGCGTCGATACGAGGCAACAAGGTTTCTTGATCAGAGGTAGACCGATCAGCAATAGGAATGGATTCAATAGATTCAGCAGCTTGCCATAATTTATCCAATGTATCCACCATAAGAGTTGTACCACCATTACGATCAAAAGTCACAGCCATAGGTACATGTAAACACGGTGTAGCACGATCATCCAATAAAAGCATAGATACCAAGGAAAACATGGAGGCCAAGTAGTCATATTTACAAGGAGGAACATCATCCACATAAATACAAGACCAAGAAATGTTGTCTTTCAAAACTTGAGTCATTTGTTCTGCCAACTTGAAAGATTGACCAATTTGACCACTATCCAAACTTCGACGACCTACAGATACCTTGTTGAGACCTAGATTGACGAAAAATGAAATAAGTTTTCTTGTTTTTCTAATCACTGAATGACAATTAATAATCTATCCTATTCTTTACCTTGGAAGATGGGTGTCAGAGCTTGTGGTATTTCGCCAAGAAACATCTTGAAGTGCTTTGTGTTGATGACACGTGGATCTTTGGCATCAGGTTCTTTTTCCTCGTTTGTATCCATTTCAGTAGTTGCTGATGATGGTTGAGTATCAGATGTAATTGTGGTTGTGGTCGCATCTGGTGCTGTGCTTGCATCAGTTGGTCGAGAAGGTTCAAAACCTGATATACCTAATGGATTATCGATTCGTATGTTGCTGGACTTTTTCGCAGATTTGAAGTTATACCAAGATTTAGGTACAGATTCCCTTAGTAAAATGTTTTCCCAAACCATCGTTCTGGATAAAAATGAATAATGAGTATCGAATTCTTGAATTCTTTCTTTTTCTTCTCCTTTTTTTTTTTTTTTTTTTTTTTTTTTTTTTTACCTATGCAGTTGACCCAAGAGTAAGATAATGCTGTCATCACCAGTTTGAGAAATAAATTCATTAACAAGCGCGATCCCATTTTTGCCATGAGTAAGAATAGAAGAACAACAAGTATTTGCCAAGAGCCCAATATAACCATATAATACAATGAATTGACGTAGGAGTTGATTGCCACGTTTGATCTTTTCAGTATCATTATCTATTATAGAAAAACAAGAAGAAAAAAAAAAAGGAAAGTGTCGGAGATTACTTGATCATAAGAGGGAGGTATGAATATAAACAACTTACCTTGTACATCAATATAGTCACGAATAAGACTTTTATTTCCTGGTGTGTAGTCATCCAAAATAAATTTAGCAGAAGTTTTCACTTTTTCCACAATGGCCATAACAGTAGGAATTGGACTAACATCAGCAATCATTCGGAAGAGATAAGAAAGAGAATCAGAGGCAATTGACACAGAGAAATCAGCTGGTAACATTGGTAGAGTAAAGTAATCCAAAAGCATTTCAGGGCATCGATCTTTCACAAATTCTCGGATATTGGATTGATTTTGGAATAAACCTTCGAGGAACTATTTTTTTTTTGATGAAAAGAGAGAAAGGAAAAAAAAAAAAGTAGTTAGTATATGAAATAGAATATAAGTAAATCATCATCTTTTGAATTACTCTTGACACCAAATCGATAAAAGAGACCAGTAAACATTCCACTTTTTCATCAGGTTTGTTGTTAGTAATGTTATCGCTATCAGCAGTTGTCATTTCCACATCAGTGTTGTCATTAGATTTCACAAGTCGTAATAAATGACCATTATCACTTGGTTTCCCTTCTTCTTGTTGCCCCATATCCAATACCTTTTTGATCATTTGTGTAACACATTGAAATACATCTTGTCGCAATGAGGGATGATGTCGAATCAATTCATCCATTGTGTTACCCAATACAGTAGCACCTTCCAGTTCGGCAGGATTCCGTAAAATATCGTGGGAAGTCATCAAATCAAAAAAGTGAGGTAACGGTTTGATATCGTTAAACATTTCTAGACCTGGACCATTAAGACATAAAGCACCAAAAGCATGAACGGCAGCAACCAAAACTTCACCATTTGGATTTTCATAACGAGAAATAGTTTGAAGGAAACATTGTGGTAATTTTTGTTCTTGAAGAATAGCCAAAGAGGTTGGTTCGTTGTGAATAAAAGTGGATGTAACATTGGTAGCTAATAAGAATTAAAATGAATATAAGCTTTGTTTTTTCTTTGTCAATTATTCCTCCTCCTTTTTTTTTTATTACCTAATGCAAATACACTATTGCCAAAAACCTTGGGATTTTCAATGACTTGAATTAATGACGAAGGAGCCGAAGAATCAATCAAATTTCGTAAACCATCCGCCGTTCCAGTAGATTCCATCATTTTTATCAAGAATTTAAACATTGCCTTGACAAGGGATACACGATCATAAGGAGCCAAAGCACCAGTAGCCAGATCTTGATCAGCCAATTTTGTCTCGGTAGTTTCCATAGAAGTCGCATTCTCGATTCCTTGAGTTACTTCAGACTGATAAAAAAAGGAAAAGGGATAATGATCCTATTAATATACTGATTCAATATAATTATTATCAATGCCTCTTACCTTAATGCGAGCCAATAAGATATCTAAACCATTTGCATTACAGAATGCGGAAAATGATGTTGATATATTGTTCACAATCGTATCCAATAATCCGACGACTTTGGTGACGTTCTATTAATAACGATATCCAAAAAAAAGAAGAAGAAATATTGTTAGTACATATCCACTCTTTTTCCTTCCCTCTCATTGCTCTTTCTTTTTTTTTCTTTCTTTCTCTTTTTTTTTCTTTTATCATTCATGTTACCTTCAAATGAATCGATTCCTGATTGTCAACAATATTCAATAATGTAGGGATGACACCAGCAGTCATAAGCATTTGGCCACCAGGTTGTGTTTGTAATAGGTAAGCTAGAAGTGTGAATAATGATTCCAAAAACTCATTGGGAAGACCTAAAACATACACACACACACAAAAAAAAAAAGTAAGTAACACAGTTTTATTAGTACAAAGTTTTTGTTGATTACCATCAGGTTCAGTATGATTGTTAAGATGTCGTAAAATATATAACAAAGTACCATGATTCGCTGAAGCATTGAAAGCATGAAGAATTTCATTCAATTTGTTGCGGTGTCTTGCTATGGCATCTAACGCATATAATGCATATGTTTGAACATCCTAATAGACAGAAAGAAAGAGAGTTAATGAAATAAGAATTTCCTTTTTTTTCTTTTTTTTTTTTTAGAAGATACATACATAACAAACAGATTTTTCAGGATTGATAGCTTCGGCTAGATGAGAAACAAGATGAGGTTCATAGACAAATATTTTGTTTTGGGCAGTAGATTCGGATGCAGTATGGGCTTCAAAAGAAGAAAAAAGAAAAAGAGAAAAAAAAAAGGTGAGTATAAATGAAGTCTATCAACAATAATTTATCCTTACCCATTATAGAGAGAGCAATCAATTGAGAAATCAATAATTTTTTCCTTGCAGAAGAGTCACCAATATTATTTGCGATTCGAATACGATTGAGTAATTCAAAATGATATTCTTTTGGGATATGATGTTGTTCTACCAGATATGTAAACCATTCCAAATCAGATTTCTTTTCTTGTATAGAAAGATCTTCAGTGACAATATGAAGACCTTCATCATCATCTAGATTTGTTGAATCATTATTTCGAGTACGATAAAATTGTAATTTGATAGTAATCATTTCATTGGAAGGAGTAAATTGATTACTAGATAAAGATTCCAAATCTTGGTAAGGGATAGACCAACCACGAGCTAATTCCAGAATTTTATCTTGAGGAGCAACAAAACTTGATCGAATAGCTCTTGGATTATTGACGCGTTGTGCAGGTCTTAACATGAATCGTAAAATAGTTTCCAAAACGTCAATATCAGTTGTATTTAATAAAGCCGTCAAATGCTAATTTATATATAAAATATGAGTTTAATAAATTATAAAACAAAAACAAAAAAAACTTACTTCATAAGAGTTATAAATATTTCTGTTGGTACAATGTTCAAATAATGTAAGACTAAAGTTGGCAATGGCAAGAATCAATTGTTTGATAGAAGGATCAAAAGGAATAGTTTGTATTGTATCCAGTTTGTAATCATTACAAATACGTTGTAAAATAGTATCAAATCGGTTGAGTACTGTTACCCAATGAAAAAGATCCCCACGTGGATAAATCCATTTATCAAGTTGTTTAATCAAGTTGGGTATGTTAGCTTCGGCATCTTCTTCCAAGTGTTTGATCACAGTACGAAGTGGTAGAGGCTATATAAATAAATAAAATAATAATAGTAAAAAAAGAGTTTATAATAAATATTCTATTCTTTTTCGTTTTTTTTTTTTTTATTATTTTTTATTTTTACCAAAGGTGCTAGCTTTTTTGAAGGGGTCTTTTTGATCTTCATGATCGAGACTAAAAATTAAGAAAAAAAAAGGTATTAGACACGTAATGAGATCACGTCAGCAAAATAAAAAATAAAGAATACTTTACCAAAACAAAATCAGAATGTAAGAAATGTTTTGTCAAGTTTTAAGTGTTTGAATACACAATATGAAGATTTTATAATAAAAAGAAAAAAGAAAAAATCAAAAAGAAAATTTAAAAAAATAAGAAAAAAAAAATAAAAAGAGATTTGAGAAAAAAAAAAAAAAAAAAAAAAGAAAGAAAAAAAAAAATGGGGGGATTGAGAGAGAAAGAGAGAGAAAAACGAAGAAAAGGGGAATTTACAACTCAGCAAAAAAAACATGAACCCTCACAGTCAAAAAAATTTATTCGCTTTCAGCTTCTGCGGCAACATCTTGATAATAATAAATATTAATATGAAGAGAAAATTTAATTGGTTGAAAAAGAAAAGGGAAAAAAAATCAAATCTTTTTCATATTAATAAAAGAAAAAAAAAAATAAACCACTATAGATGGAAGTTTTTATGTATAGATGACATTATATAAACAGTGTACAAGAGCAGTTTTCTTTTAAGACAAAAAAAAACCCTATAGCCTTACGCGGTGTTTGAACATGGCATCAATGCAGATTGACAAAAAAATCAAATGGCCGATGCAGCACAAAAAAAAAAAAAATAAAGTATTTTTTATTAAGAATCAAAAAAAAAAAAAAAAAAGAGGGGAAAAGGGGATGATAAGGAATGGTTAATGAGGGGGTGGGATGAAGTTATCGGGGTATACAAAAGGAATGAGTCCCAAGAAAATATATATATATTAATGATGATGATGATGATGATGGTGATGATCATCATCATCTTGAGCATAATCTAATACGACACCAACAAATTCATCCAATATCTTTGTATTCTTAACATATTTGATATTGGTAGCATTTCCTAGTGGTTGTTGATAAGAAGAAGAAGGGTACAAGAATGTATGGACAGGAGGTAAAACAAGAACTGAAGAGGAGGTAGAAGATGATGATGGAGAGGAATCATCAGTAGTTGTGGTACTAATACTACTTTCACTACTGCTACTTGTTCGTCTTCTTAAACTTGTACTTGATATCAAAGAAGGGCATAAAGAATCAATCGACGGTAATTCAATCTTTTGATGAGGCATGTTGTAAAAAGGTAATTCTGATTTCCATACACGATTTTCTACATCATCACGTTCATTAGTATCATTTTCATCATCTTCATTTAATGATGATGATGACGATGATGATGCAGAGGGATGATGACGATGACGATGCATTTTTACTTGTTGAGTTGATGGTGGTGATGTGGATGAAAAAGCAGAGGTTGAAGAAGTAGTGGACGATGATGATGATTTTGATTTTATATTGATTCGTCTTCCTAATCGTCTGATGATTTCGTCCCTGATAAATGTTTGTTTTTCCAAAGAATCTTGATCACCAAACTTTTGTCTAGCCAATCTATATACACGACATCGTAAATCATTTTGTCGATTCTTTTCACGATTTTCAGCTCGCCACTTTCGCATTCTAATTAAAAAAAAAAAAAAAAAAAAAAAAATAGGTAAATGGAGAATAGCGGACTTGATTTGTTTTGTCTATGTATAATTTACCTTTCAGTTGTTTCTTCTTTAGAGACTACCTTCTTTGCATGACCCTTCCATCTTTTTTGATCACGACTCCTGACATAAGGAATGTTGTGAATGTTTGGATTCTCCATGTGTCGCTTTCTATTATTAGTTTTGATAAATGATAAGTAACTGAAAGTATTAAAAAAAAAAAAAAGGTACTGACTTACAAATTGGATCGTGTGGCAAACACTAAAAGGAGGAAAAGTAAGAAAAATAAAGAAAAAAAAATCAGTTTTATCAATATATGATGGTGATGATGATGATGATGATTTTATTACTTTTTGGGCATTGAGAGCAGGAGAAGATTCTTGTAAAGTCATCTTGTTGTGTCATAACCAAAAATGTAAAAAAGAATTAATTTTTTATATGAAAATATTATATAGATTACAATGAAAAAAAAAAAAAAAAGTTAAGAAAAAAAAAAGAAAAGAAAAAAAGGAAAAAGGAAAGAAAAAAAAAAAGTATCAAGTTTTATGTTTATGTTGTTGTTTTTTCATCTATCCTTCTTTAAATGCCGTCAACATAAAATTTTTTACATTCTTTTTTTCATAAGCATCAAAAAAAGTAAAAGGTGCACATATTGCATATATATATAAATCAATCCTTTTCGAATAACCGGGGTCAAAAAATAATAATAATACTGATGATGATCATATCAACTATTACTACTGTGACTATTACTCTTTTTCTTTTTCTTTTTATAATAATATAAATGATCTATTCATTCAAAATGATGAAAAAGAAAAAGAGTTCAATAAAATTGTATCTTTTACTACTTGTTCTATTGTTTTTTGTTTATTCAATCACTACATACCTAATTATTATGCATGTATGTTTGTCATATAACAAAACGGATCAACATCATCATCATAGGAATCATCATAGGAATCATCAAAATGGAATCGCATATATCATTCCCGGGTCACCCCCTTTGATTCCCTGGCTTTCCCTGTGATTTTCTGGTGTAAAATAAACCTTGCATTCCCAAATTCATCATAAATTAAAAAAGAAACAAGTGAATAAGAAATAAAAAAAAAGACTATATGCAAAAGACTAAGGCTACTCAAATACCAATCGGATTCATATAAATAATAAATATCATAACAAAAAAGCAAATAAAGCGGGGTAAAAGGGGCTTGATTAAATTTTTCACTCTGCTTTCCACACACACTCTTTTTTTTTTTTTTTTTTTTCTCTCTCTTTTTTTTTTTTTCTTCCCCTCTCTCCAACCCCCTTATTTTTTTTTCTCATCCTATTCAAATCAAATCCTTTGGAAAATACGCTTGATCCCTTGTTTTATCAAAAAATCATATATACTTTTACTTGTTTGAGTCGTCATCTTATCATTCAAGAAATCCAGTTTGTATCACAAACAGTAAACAATAACAATTCACTACTATCACATATCTACTACCATTACAACAATAACAACAAACATACACAATTGTATCACTCTGATAATAATAATAACAATAATAAAAAGACATTCTTTATTTAATAATCTATTCAATAAATTACTAAACATCCAATCAATCCATCAAATCAATCAATCGATCAAGTAATTCATTCATCATCCGTACATAAAATCTCTTGCTTCTTCTTCTTCTTCTTGTTTAGCCTGTTCTTCAGTTTCTACCTTGAAGCGACACATTGGGCATGTATGATGTAATTGTAACCATGGTAATAAGCATCCTTCATCAAAGTAATGTCCACTGTCAAAATAAAATAAAAAAGTTTTGAGGTAAACAAAAACAAAATGTCATTTATTCCCATGATTAACCGTCATCATCTTATTACCATGGCATCTTGGTCACCTTGTCTTGACTTGATTGTAATATTTCTTTGCATATAATACATGTTTCTTCACTATAAAAAAAAAAAGATAAAAGATCAATACTTATTCTCGTTTTGTTCTCCTTGATTACCTTGATAAAGACTTTTTGGCAATAGTGGGTAAAGAAATCATGAATCGGTGAGACGCCGGTGGTGGTCCTTTACCTTGACTTTGTGATTCTTCTAAAAGCTGTGATACTAAGTTGTCCAAAAATTGTTCTTGATTGACATCACCATGATCTTGCATTTGTTGTTGATATTGTCGAAAGAAACTGAATATGCATAATATACAAAGTTAGTTCAAATAAATACACACTTTTCTTTACTAGTTGACCTCCTTTTTTTTGGCATACTTTGCTGTTTGCAATAATTGATTGACATTATCTGTCGTCATATTCTGTGATCGATAGTGTTGAGAAGATAAAGATGTTGTTGGAGTCATAAAATCGTCAAGATCTACATTATACGTTTTGGCTGTTCCAGGTTTTCGTATATTGGTTTTGATATTAAGGTCGTCTAGTGTATATATATAATCAACTATGAGTTTTCATTTATTCATCATATTTCAATAAAGTTCTATAATAATATGTAAGTTGTTACCAAAATAACTAGCCATGGTCAAAGATGAAGAGAAAAAAAAAAAAAGAATTAAGGTAAGTGTTTGAAGACAAGAAAAAAAAAGCTAATTGCGTATTCATCTACCCAAAAAATATGGTCAGCTGGATATGAACTTCGATCCAAATATAGATATTGGAGAAAAGACAGAAGGGGCCAATCAAATATCAAATAAAACAAAATAGACAAAGAATATATAGAATATGAAGGATGGTTAATTCATTATTATTATTAAAAAAAAAGAGGTACTTACACTGTAAAACTGGTTAATTCTATCAAGCCACAAGAGAAGAACGAAGACAGGGCATCCGATACCATCCTGAAACAGTTGTTTGCTTGGTTGAGTACCAACCGGTTGACCACGCCACGGGCAAAGTAAAAGAGAAGGAAGTCGAAAAAAGAGGATAAACAAAGACAGAGTGTACCAAAGAGTAGAAAGAGAAGAAGAGGAACAAATACAAAAAAGGACCACAGAGACGCAAGATAAAAATCACACTATTAGTATTGATGATAATACAGGTGTAACTATAAAACAACGAGGAGCCAACCAAAAGACAGCGTACAATAAAACAGAGGAGACAACTTAGGAAGAAAAAAAAAAAAAGAGAAGAAACAAGTGATAAGAGCACACCAATAGGATTGATACAAACAACGGAAACCAAGGATAAACCAAATTAAGAGATAGTACAAGAGAAAGCGAGTTGCATATATGCTCTTGCAGTACTAGTTCCTCCTGTAGAAGTAAGGTACGTCCTGGAATTGTTCATGGAAGGGGATGCTTGAAGTCTTGAGAGCGTTCTTCATTTGATACTTGCAAAACATGGCGAGATAAAAGCTGTTTCGAGAGGCATTGATATGCAGTTCCACACCATATTACAGTCGCTGCAAACTATCACAGCACGTAGATGACCACAAGCACTTAGATCCTTGTTATGCATGCCGCTTGTGAAGTATTTCTGGCATACGTAAATTGAAAATTGAAAAATACCATTAGATTAATCTTTTTTTTTTTTTTGTTATTCTTTAATACCTTTGACGATATATATTCTTCATTAACTGATACAATAACTAGTTTGCCATCATGTTCAGCACGCTTGAGAGTCTTGTAAACATGCTTCACTATTCCATATTACTTTCCTTTCTAGGTTATTCCAAAATATTCTTCATCAATAGGCAGTATAAAAATATTGTCTGTTGGAGTAAAAAAACCAAGTTTTTGTTATTTGCTAGCAAAAAAAAAAAAAAAAAAAGTCAGTATTCAGCCGGTTATTGAACTTTCCTTTTTTGTTTTGTTTACTTACATGATATTAGTTATTTTATCATGCTGTTGAATAGGAAAGGAGTTGTATTTGAGGCCGCCTTTGAGAAAAATATTGACTACCTCGGCATCCATTTGATGTTGATCCACGTAGTTCAAGAATTGATCATTTGTGTATGTTTCACCATAGAAGCCAAGGATTGCTTGTAGATTCGACAAACTTATAAGTAGCATAGTCCAAAATAGACTCGAGAGCTTGAAGTCTTCGGTGTCGGTATATTTGCCTCAATATTGATAACGTTGTCCATATGATTACTCTTCGAGTCTTTGCTGCTTTGCTGTTTGTATAATCATACTGGATTTGGAGTACCATTCGGCTATCGATATACTTCTTTGTTCTTTGTTATCATTGTTGCCCTCACTTGTTCAAAAGGCCAATATTTGAGCTTGGTATGTTGCCAGCGATTCATTTCACGGTAATTATCGAGAGTCTTTACCATTGAGAGTTCATAGGGCATAGACGATATGGAGCATCCTTATAACCTTGTTGACTGCAATGGCGACATGTAAATTAGAGAAGAAATAATAATTTAAATAAAAAAAATAAGAGAACAGCGTTTATATATATATAATTACCTTGGTTTACTGCTTCAAGTTGGTTTTTCTCGTCTTGTTTTAACTGAATTAATGATCTCTTTGTTCCACAAAGTAATAAAGAAGGGTAAAGTCATTTGAAAAAGGAATAAACAATTTTCAAAAGAAGAGATTGAATAGAACTGGATATGTCTGTGGGAAAGAAAAAAGAAAGAAGAAGAAAAAGGAAAGAAAAAGAAATCAGAGGTATTCTTATCGCAACCGCACCAAAAGGTTTTCTGGGTTTCAACTTGGTGGATGCATTGATCAAATACCTAATGATTTTCCTTCCGTTGACAGCATACTATGTTGGACATTCAAGATAAAGTTCACCTTGATCTTTTTTTTTTTTTGTCTTTTCAATGAGGGTTTAAAGATATCTTTTTATTGAAAATGGAAAAAAAAAATTTAACGTTATAATATTAGGATAGGGGAAGAAAAAAAAGGGGTAAAAAAAATTATTATTTTTTTTTCTAAGCTAAGCGACCAACAGGTAAAGTAAAATGAGAAGATTCTTTGGTGAGCAAACCACTGAGAGCATTATACCAAGCAATAAATGCAGTGATTAAGCCTAGTACACCTCCTGCTTGCTGTGTGACAATGCTACCGTTGAATTTCGCCGCTGCCAAAAGTACAAAGGTGATGAAGAGCATAAAGAAGAGAGCAACAAGACCTACTGTCGAACGATGACAGGCAATCAGCATCACACCGGTAAAGATAGTCCAACCCAAGAGATAATAGCCCAACGATTTGTTCAGAGTCACTGTATCACCTTTATAGCTATCGATGACATTGAATGAAGGAATGAACATCATGCCAAAAGATAGCCAGAAACCACCATAACTAGAGAATGCAGTAGCACCAAAGGTGTTACCAGTCTATTTTTTTAAAAAAAAAAAATAAAAAAAAAGGAAAGGATATTAGTATTCATTTAGATCATTAACATCATCGCTATCATATGAATAATAATAATGATGATGATGATGTGATGGCATTGATGATGATTGATAGGAGGGTGAATGACTCACTCTAAATTCCCACATGCCAGCAAGTAACTATTTAAAAAAAAAAAAAAGTATGAAAAAGTCGAATGTCAGCATACCTTTTTTTTTGTAATGCCAATCATCATTCTATACTTTTATATAAAATAAAAACTTACTTGTACTAATCCACCGTAGCCCATTGCAAGGCCTGTAACCACACCATGAGGCGAAGTAGGAGCGAGTCCAGCACCTGCATTGTGAAGTGACAAGACAAATGTAGTTAAAGCGAATGCACTCAAACCCAATGGTCCTGGGTTAGCAATCACTACTGGTGCAACAGGAGGAGGAGGTGCTGACACAACTTGGAACTTGGATTCAATATCGTTGACTTCAATAGACATGATAGAGGGTGAAAAGAAATGAAATTAAAAAAAAAGGAAGACAAAAGAGAATACACCTTTAGATCCAAAAAAAAAGAAAGGAAAGACTTGTTTTTATATGTGAAACCTTGATTAAGTTTTTTTAAGGAGTCAAAGGGGAAAAAGAAAAGAAAAAAAAAAAGGGGATCGACCCTTTGAGGAGAAAAAAAAAAGCCATCCTATTGATCCAGATAGATAATATCGTATGTATGAATTTTCAATGGAATAAATCAATATAATTACATTGGATGATTTTCCATGCCTATTAGTTGAATATGAGGGAGAAAATTCTCTGGTTTTTTTTTTTTATTATTTGTTCTTTGACTTATCCTCTGATCTTCAAGGAGAATTCATCTGAAAACTAAAAGGATGATTCTTTTTTTTTATGATGCATGATACAGATGCCCCTTTTGTCTACATGTTAAAAAAAAAAAAAAGCATTGGAAATCTCCTAATACAATCTGTATATACCTCTTTTTTTTTTAAAAATAAAAAAAATGGTTGTCTGAGAAATGAGCTTCCTAAAGGGGATTCATAACCTAATTAGGTAAAAGGAAAGGTACATCCGTTTCTTTTTACGGATTGTTTTCTATTTTACAAGTTGTATCATCATCGTATAGTTGTTAGTCTGTTGCAACAACGATTATCTAGTCTAATATCACTAAAGATACTCATTCGTTTATTAAATAGAAATATTTCTGATACTGCATATGTTATAACCGGTCTTTTATTTGAGAAAATAGGAGAACAGAAGGTAAAGAATTGATCATCCATACAGTTTACTCTATCTATGATGATGGCCCTTTGTAATTAAAACTACTAAAATACTAACTATAGATTAATTTTTTTTTTACCCCACAGTTCTAAGAGAAAGATAAAAAGAAAAAAAAAGTGGCTTTGGGCAACATGTTCAAATGAACTTTTTTCATTGATATTTTTTTTTTTTTTTTTTTTTTTTGGTGATCCTTGGTAAGGAGAAACGAAGTAACACTTCTTCCATTAAAATACCGCTTCCTTCAAACTGTCAAAAAATCCACCAATGGTTTTTCATAGTAACATAAAAAAAAAAAAAGAAAGATGGCGCGGTCATGATTCCTCTGGGAAAAAGCTTAATAAAGCTCCCGCACGTGTAGATCATCACCATATTTAAACAAAAGAAAATCAACCACATTTTCAAAACATGGAATAAAGGAGGTGAAGAGTTCATATGATAAACCTTGAATTTCCTTTTCCTTTGAACGCTCCAAAAGGAAATCATGCACTACGAATTTGAGGATGGGTACACAATAGTTTATTTCTCACTATAAAAAAAAAAAAAAAAAAAAAAAAAAAAAAAAAAAAAACTGTGTAATCATCGATTAAGACAGGAGGATCAGAAAATGAGTGAATTGAAACTGGTACCACTTGGTATTACCATCACTTTAATTCCACTGTCATGCGTGATTATCTCCGCTCTTGAAATACAGTATCACTTATTTTTGTGATACCATTCATTTTTGTTTGTTCAAGGAGAGAGCTACCGAAAAAAAAATTACTCCAAATCAGGTCAATATTATTTTACTTGAGACCCATTTAAGAAAGAGGTAGATGATCATGATGACGATTCAATAAATCACAGTGGTAGATAAAAAAAAAAAAATGATGATGAAATCTGTTAATGTGGAAAAAAAAAAAAAGAATGGAACAAAAAAAGACAAATTATTCAGGGGGGCACGTATATCCATCTGCCTGGTTACCCACACACATACATATCCAGCTTATAAAACAAGCCAATAAATCATTCTGTATCAAATATAGATTGAGCTACACCAATAAATTGGATGGATGGATGTACATAGTTCAAATAAACAAACAAATAAATAAATAAACAAACAAGCAAGGAGCGATCGCCATCACTACCGTATCCTGTTTTTGATCAATCATCAAGTAACCTATCATAAATCGAATAATCATCTTTCTTTTAACCTATTTCAATCATCATCATCAAAAATCAATCTAACACCGATCATTCTAAAAGATAAAGAAAAAGAAGTTTTTTTTTTATTATTATTCAAGGAGGATTGAATTGAAAAGAAGACTATGGTAGTAATAATAATAATAATAATAATAAAGTAATATATATATAAAGTAGGACAAACTATACTAAAGAAAGAAAAATAAAATAAAATGCTATGCTATAGAGATAAGGAGTTATATGGATTAGGACAGACGACCAACAGGCAACAAAAAGTAAGAAGAATCCTTGGTAAGTAAACCGGCCAATGCATTATACCATGCAATAATAGCGGTCACCACGCCGAAAGCACCTCCTGCAATTTGTGTGGTTAAACTATTATTGAATTTGCCAGCCGCTAAAAGGATGAATGTGATGAAGAGCATGAAGAAAAGAGCGACAAGACCAACCGATGATCGATGAGAAGCAATCAACATGATACCAGTGAAAATTGTCCAACCCAATAGATAGAAACCAAGTGATTGATTCAATGTAGCCGTGTCTCCATTGTAACTTTGTAAAATACCAAAACCAGGAATAAAGATCATACCGAAAGATAACCAAAAACCACCATAACTAGAAAAAGCAGTAGCACCGAAAGTGTTGCCAGTCTAAAATAAAAGTAGAAAAAAAAAAGAGGTTAATTCAAACTTGTTTTCGGTTGTTTCAATTGTTCTATGCAACATTGGTTATGTAACTTACTCTAAATTCCCACATACCAGCAAGTAACTATAAATAATAATAAAAAAAACTGGTTACGATCTTCATTCATTCATGTATCTCGTAAAAAAAAAAAAAAAAAAAAAAAAGAAAAAAAAGAATTGTTACTTGCCTGAACTAGACCCCCGTAACCAATTGCAAGGCCAGTGACCACACCATGAGGACCAGCAGCATTCAAACCAGCACCAGCATTATGAAGAGATAAAACAAAGGTGGTCAAGGCAAAACCACTAAGACCCAAAGGACCTGGGTTAGCAATAACTACAGGAGCAACAGGAGGAGGAAGAGCTACTTGTGGATATTTAGCTTCAACATCGTGTTGTTGTTGTTGTTCAGTAGAGGACATTTTATGTACGAATTAAAATATGTAACTAAACTATAAAATCAAGGGAATTAGAATAATAACAAAAACAATGAAAAAAAAAGGAAAAAAAGGAGAAAGAAAAGAAAAAGGGGGGAAGGGCGTACTTTTATATTGTAATGTAAAAAAAAAAAAAAAAAAAAATTAAATAGCCGCATTGGGTGATGGCCATATCAGGAAGTCATCATTCCAAGTTGGAAGCAATACAATATTTGTGCTTTTATTTGAGCTTTTAATAGATCAATCTTTTTGTATACATTGTTTATAATGTTCTTTTTCAAAGTCCTTTCTCAATCCTAAAATAATAACTATTTGGTTTTATTTTGATTGTTTTCTGGCTTGGATCATTCAAAAAAAAAATATATATATATATAGAGAGCTCAAACACAAAAACAAAAGTGGCTGGAGGGAGAAAAAGGGGGAGAAGGGGTGATGATAGTACCATCATCATCACCCATCCTTCATTACAAAGACAGAACCCGCGAACAAACAGTAAGAGAATGAAAGAAAAAGAGACGTGCAGGTGGCACACTGCGTTTGAACTTTTTTTCGGATGAGTTACCTAATATGGTTCTTCTTCCAGACAAACACCACTCACATCGCGTGTGAAAGAGAATGAAAAAACTATAACGTGTAGTTAGAAGGTTTGGAAGTGGTAAAAAAAAAAAAAAAAACCAAAGAAGATAGACTTTCCAAAACCTTAATAAAAATGTGATGCACCAACGTTATGGCTTTTGTTCAGTTTATTTGTTTATAAAAAAATCAAGCCTTTACTCTAACTCTATTCAAAACTATATTACACCTTTTTTCTTTAAAAAAAATTATATTATGATAAGATCACATTCAATATTCATTATATACTATCATATTGAAAAAAAGGAGAATTCAAAAAGAAGAATCGGACAAGTAGAAAATCATAAAGACCTCGATGTACGATTCTGTTTTCAAGTTCCACATAGTCATCAACGTGTAACGATCACCAGTAAAATGTAAAAAAAAAAAAAAAAGCCTCTTCCACAGATTCCATAAAAAGAAACAAGATTCAATACTTTATTTTTTGATCGAATGACTGAACTAGAGTATCACTAATACAATATCTATCCAATAAATGAGTATTGTTTATGATTGATAAATCTATTCATCCATCCATCCATTTATCCAAATATGATGCAAATCATCGAACTGCCTTGTTCCATGTAGCCATAATTCTTGCTTTTCCTTGCATTAAACTTTTTTGTTTTGCAGTATTCATCCATTGATCGGCGTATTTCACACTAGTATTTATCCGTTTCCATCCAGTTGTTGTTGCACAACTGACCAATTAGCCAATCAAGACAAACTAAATAAAAAAAAAAAGACTGGGGTAAACTACTCGTTCTACTTGTTAGAATATGATTTTCTCGATCATTTTTCCCATAACCAAAAAAAAGAAGCCAAAAATAGCTTTAGATTTACTTTTTTGATCAGCACCTTGCTTTGCCATTCGAGTACATTCTTTGTTGTAAAATTGTTCAACTTAATTCACCCTTCGATCTCTTGAGTTGTATCCATTGAACGTGATGAATAAAATCCAAGTACAAAAAAAGGTCAAGATAATGATAAATTGATAAAAAAAAAGTGATGGTGTTCATGTTATAGCGCTTCGTCATATTCCCATTGCTGTGTTGTAGTTTCAAAATAAAACCTACCTGCCTTGATTCCTGGGAAAACCTTGAACCAATACATAATCTATACATAAAACAAAACAAACCAGTGGTAATAAATAAAATACTGAATGATGAATTTTACCTCCCTTATTTCACATGTCATGCGTATCCTCTATTGATGCTGAAACTATATTTTCCTTGTCCATTGTCATCCTATCTCCAAAAGTACTTCCATAATAAGTAAAATAATCCTTGCTCAAAATATATCTCTGTATCCTGGTGATAAAGGAAACAATAATAATAATAAAAAAAAAGAAAGGAACAAGGAATAAAAGATGAAGAACAATTAGTAAAGTGGTTTTGTCACTTTGTTTGTGTTTACCAAGTTCTCGATAGAGATTCACCTTTATAACTTATTTCGCCATTGATATTCAGATACGTTTTCATTCATAGAATGATTTTAAATGTCTAGTTGACCTGTCCCATTAGATAGTAAGGAAAAAAAAAAAGTAGTCCAAAAAGGATGAATCCACTCTTATTTTCAACCAAAGTCATTGTATATCGTACATGGTGTGAATATCGTTTTGAGAATGAATGAAAGATGGAATGTAAAGTATGTGCAAGTGATAAAAAAAAAGGAAAAAAAAAAAAGAAAAAAGGAACAAAATGAAAAGAAAAATATATTAGTTAGTTAGACTAGAAATTACAGCACCGCAAAAGAACAAAAAGAGTACATAGCGATCTGATTAGATCAAAAAAGACAAACACACACACTCCGCTATCTTACTTATTATTTAAGTGATCGATTTACACTTGATTCAGAACATAAGATCGGAAACGTACGGAGAGGATCGGTACAACAAAGGCTACAAAAACCCTTTGTTATACCTGTTGGGTATATTTTTTCGCACGATGAAAAAGATCGACAATAGTTTTTTTTTTTTTTTTTTAATGAATGATAAGGATATAAATGAATGATGAAGAAATAATAATAAAATATAAATACAATAGAAGAAAGTAAAAAAAAAAATGATCACGATCATCATAAATAATTAAGGAAGACGTCCAATGGGTAAGACAAAGAAAGAATTGTCAGGAGTTAACATACCAGCCATAGCATTATAAAAAGCCAACAAAGCAGTGATCATACCACATACACCACTAGCCACGGATGTAGAAGTACTTCCATTGAATTTACATGCTGCTGTTAACACATAAGTCAAAAATAACATAAAGAATTGGGCCACCAAAGTAACGCATGATCGATGAGCTGCTATTAACATCAAGGCTGTGAATAAGGACCAACCAATCATATACAATCCAAGTGATTTATTGAAAGCATCCGTTTGCCCACCATACCCATCGATTATTTGAGAACTAGGTAAATAGATGAATCCATAAGACACCCAATATGCCCCATAGCTTGTGAATGTAGTAGCACCAAATGTATTCCCAGTCTACACAAAATAAATAAATAAATAACGATTCATAAAAAAAAAAGCTTTTTCATGTATATCGACTTACTTTGAATTCCCACATGCCGGTCAATAACTAGTCAGTATTATCATATATACATAAAAAAAAAAAAAAAGAAAAGACAATCGAAAGAGTTAGTATGAAAGAGTGATGATGATATTTGATACTGATTATCATTCTTTTTTTTTTTTTTTTTTTTTTTTTTTTTTTTTTACCTGACACAATCCACCATAAAATAAAGCAATACTGATGATGATTTGTTGAGGACCTTCCAGAGATACACCAGCACCAATAAGATGAAGTGATAAAACAAATGTAGTCAATGCAAAAGCGCATAGACCAAGAGGAGCAGGATTCGCAGTGACCATATGAGCAACAGGAGGTGGTGGTAAGGGTAATGATGAATTGGTTAGTGTAGAAGGTGATTCTACCATCGCATCATATTTGTCAGTCACTACTTCGATGGTTTCCATGGGCATTGTTTTATTTTAATAATAGATGGGATGCTATGAAAGAATGATGATGATGATGATGATGATGACAAATGGGTATAATATAAATATTTATCTATATATAAAGAAACAATAAAACAAGCTAGGCTTGAATGTTTGTATATATATGTATTTTTATTTTTAAATCCTTGGTTTTGTTTTAGAAAAAGAGGAAGAGGAAAAGGAAATGGGGTAAATGAAAGGTGGGGAATATATATCATCACACAAAAATCAATTGATAATCCGATAATACTTCTTTTAAAAGGAAAGAGTATAGTTAAAGCGAAAAATATACAACTCTATGTCTAACTTTAATGTTGTCACAGTAATAAGGTTCATGATCCAACTATACTGTGTAACGTACTAATGGTATATTGCTAAAAAAGAAGTGCTTCGAGCGTTAATAAAAAGAGAACAAATAGATCACGAGTAGTACAATGATGATGATGATGATGATGATGATGATGAGTGAAAAGTAAAAGAATAATTCTATTTAAAAAAAAAGAGAAGTGATGATAAATGGGTAAGTGAGAAAAGAATATACTATATGGTATATTTTCATTGCCGACTGATCAATTGCACCAATAATACATCCTCAAAGAATCCCATATATAGCATGGATGTTTGAGCATCCATTTCATCTCCTCTTGTTATTAAAAGAAAGTATTTTTCTCCCGACGAAAATCAATTTCAATTGATCCATTTATATATCTTATATTACAAATGCATCTGCATATACTTGAAACTTAATAAAATAAAATAAAAAAAAAGAGTGTAGTATTTGGTATCATCATATTTTGCATTTGACCCTGTACTCAGAACGGTCTTTCAATTTTCCAGCATGAATAGGATTGGGAGAAGGATCATAAGCCACATAGCCACTGAACACAAAAAGAAAGACATAGTCGGAAATCTCATCTTCATTCTTTTTTCTTCGCTTTATAATGTTCTTTGACTTGAATATACCTGTACCGTCCCACTTGGATAGATCAGCACGCGATAAACTTAAACTGATACTCTATAGAGCAAGTCAATGTATGTAGTCTAAAAGAATCTTATGTATTAGGAAAAGAAGCTACACTAGCTAATTCTTTTTTTTTTTTTTTTTTTTTTTTTGGAACAGGTGATGATAACCAAGTTGTGGTGGCACTCAACTCGACTTTGACCCAATATCCTATCAAGAACGTAAGGAAAAAAAAAGATAGATAAAATAAAAGAGTATTTACTGGATAAAATAATGATAAATAAAAAAGAACATTCCTTTTTGACAAAGTCTTTCTTTTTATTATTATTATTATTATTATTATTATTCGTTTGCAACTCACTTTTTTTTCGTTTAGGAACTAGAGTTTACATCTTCAGAACAATACGATAATATGAAAATACTTCGACGAGTGACCATGGAAATTGATACCTTTCTGGATAATGTACAGTAAACACGTGTAAAAATAGAGAAGGAAAGTATGGTTGAATGACTAACATACTTGTTTATGCATCTTATTTTTGTTTTTTTTTTTTTTAGAGTAGTTGGGAAACTTTACAAGCGAATTACGATTTGGTAGCGTTACAAACGAATGAACGGAATGTATTCGAACAGGCATGCCAATCAAAATATATCGATATTATTTCATTGGATTGTACACAACGATTACCGTTTACTTTGGATCCGATGATGATACAAAAGGCCATCGAAAACAACATTTACTTCGAACTATGTTATGCCCCAGGGATCAGAGGTAAGAAGGAAATTTAAATTAGATGGATTCAAACGTGTTTTGGCTAAACCAACAATTATTATTATTATTATTATTTTATATTTCAGATGATACAAGTCGTGGTTACGTATATCAATTAGGTCTAGCTTTGATTTCAAGTGGTGTGAAAGATCATTTAATTATATCAAGTGGTGCTATCATTGTATCTGAACTTCGTGCTCCTTTTGATATCTATTATTTGTAAGTATTGATATGATCTCTATGACCAAAGTTACTCACATTCTTTTTTTTATATATATATAATAAAAGTGCAAAATCTTTCGGATTAGCAAATGACGAGGCGAAATTCACTTATTGGAAAACTCCTGAATCACTGATCACTCTGAAATCATTATAAATAGTTAGTTATTCCTCCCACTGATCATCATCATTCCCAATATCATTATCATTAGTACTAGATGATCATTTAGACCATTAGTCTTTCTCTTTTTTACATTCGAATCATTTTTTATATAAAAAGAATTGTATTATACATTTTATTCATTTTTGTTCCAAAAGATCCTGCGGACGAGCCCGTTGTTCGAATGCCGCTAGTCACTAACAATTCAAAACTTTTTTCTTTTTTTCTTTTCTTTTCCAGTAACCTCCCTCCCTCTTTTTTTCTTCTTCTTTTTTTTTTATCACTCTCTTATTCTATTTACTACTCTTTTTGTTGATGTCAAGATGAAAATTAGAGATCTCGGTCAAGAAATCCCTGGATTGATTCTCATTGATGATTTTGTGACGGAAAAAGAAGAAGCAGAACTTGTGGATCAAGTCAATCAACGTCCATGGAGTGGATTAGGTCAAGGGTAATAAAAACACTTGGTATTATTGACCAGGTGAAGGGCACTTGAAAACAATATGGAGAGGAAAAAGGTATTCATTATTCCTCTATGTCTTTTTTTTTTTTTTTACATCTCTAGACCAAATCCTGAACTCAAAAGACGAACACAACAATATGGTCATTTGTTTAGTTATCGATACCGGTAAGAAAGAAAAGAATCCAAACAAAAGACAGAAACTTGAAAAAAGAAATAATAAATATCATTTACACTTTCTTATGGTACTCTTTTTCTATGTATCTAACACCATATGATGGAATAGGAAAGTACTGGAAGAATATGGACCATTACCATCGTTTATTGATCCAGTAGTACAACGCATCATGTCACACCAACTTATGCCAGAAAGTCCAAATCATTTACTAGTTAACGAATATAACGAAGGTCAAGGCATTATGCCTCATATAGGTAAAAAAAAAAAAAAAAAAAAAAAAAAGAACAGTATATGAATAGTATGCAAGTGAAAGAAATAAAGAGAGTGATGGAATACAAAAGTTAGATGATTCACTATACATATTCAACAGATGCTCCTGCGTTATTTGGTCCAGCTATCTTATCCTTGTCTTTATTATCAGCTTGTCTTATGAAATTTACTCATGCCACAACTGGTCATAGTATTGATGTCATACTACGTAAGTTAAAAAAAGATAAAAAGATGAAGGGGGCGTATGTGTTCGTAGGAGATGGAGGACGACGATGATTCCTTCACTTTGTTGATCATATTTCCTTTATTCTGTGGAATATATAGCTCGTCGATCTATGGTGGTACTGACAGGTAATGCTAGGTACAATTATAAACATGGTATTTCCAAGGACTTGGTGGAAACAGCATTGGATGGGACAATCATTCAACGTGCACAAAGAATTTCATTCACTTTTAGACAAATCATTGCTTGGGAAGTTCCTCCAGAAGCAGATGGATGTGGATGCCATAGCAACAAGGATGACAAGAAATCTATAGATTAGATATATATATATATAAGCTTAGAATAGAAAACCCATGTTTTTCATAGAGTTTTACATATTCGAATAATAATAAAAAAAGACATTTTTTATACCAACTATACTTTATTATTCCAATTACGCAAGTCCTTATTGTAAATGAATATGTGAATACAAATAATAATAACAATAATAGTATATATAATCTATTCTAGTGGATAAAAAAAAAAAAAGAAGACGAGGAGAAAACAAAACTAATAACATGGTGGATGAATGATGATTTGAATGATGATAATAATGAGAAAGGTATAAACTAAAGAAGAAGAAAAAAAAAGATGGAGTAAAATGTCAAAATAAGAATAATAGTAAAAGAAGAATATGTCATTGTTGTGATAGAGATCCAATCCACCGAGGAAAGAAAAAGCAAAAGAAACCAATAAGTTTATGCCAATCCCAGTTCGTTTTTGCTCCATTCATATGTAACATAACTAATACTGACAGCAGGCACAACCTAATCATAATCATTAAAAAATATCGCATGAGATTGCAATTTTTTTTTATATAATGTCCATTACCTTGAGAAGAGTTGGGCCAAGCCCTTTATAAAATCCACGTATACCCTCAGTTCGAAATGTTACTTGAGCCGCATCCCATGGAGATGAATAATACCTTGGATGAGCAGGTGTTCCTTGAGCTTGTAATCTATATATAAAGAGAAAAAAAAAACAATATATATGATCAGTCTATGAATGGATGATATTCCCTTTCTTTTATACCTAGTTCGAATCACATTGAGAGGGTATACACTTGTAGCACCAATAGAACCACTCACCATCCCACATGCCCATAATACAAACACACTAGGCTGCTTTTGTTTGTCAGAATGAAGATTTTCTTGATCAGTATGTCGTAAATATCCAAGCTTTAATGTTTCATAAATGCCTATCAGAAAAAAAAAATTGAATAAACTTTGTTTCTCTTGTCCAATTGTTATTATATCTCCTACCTAAATCCATGGCTTGGTAAGGAAATACACCTACCAGACCAAGGGTCAAACCAGGCCAAAACGCACGAAGTCCAGCTCGAGTATACATGGACTTGATAGTAGTAAAAATGACAGAACGTGATGCCCCATTAGCCAACGAAAAAGATGACAATAACGGTGATGATGATGTTGTTGTTGTTGATGTCGTTGTGATGGTTTTCATAGATTCTCGTTGAAGTGACATGATTCGCGTTTTCAATGTTTCTACAGGATAGATGAAGAATTGAGAGCTAAGACCTGCCATACCACCAGCAAGAAATCGTGCACCTGTTGGTATTGAGTCCTTATCTTCACAATGTAATGCTTTGGCTAATAATCCTTTACAAGTTTCATATGAATAAAATTTGATGGCTTCCCCATAAAAAAAAAAAAAGAAAATATCAGTCTAAACCTCTTTCTAATTTATAATTGTTATTTTTCATTTACCTGATTCTGGCACAATCTTAAAAATATTCAATCCATTTCCAACAAAAAATCCACGCCAACCACCTTTTGCATAAATGGCCTTGATAGCTTCCTTCAGTGTTAATGATCCGCCTTTGGAACTATCTGTAATCAAATATACCTTGAGTCGATCAAAAGGAGCAGTACATGTTCGAGATACAGCACCAGCCAAACCACCTGCAAGTAGATACTTGATAGCATGATGAGATGTTTCGTCTGTTGGAGGAATGATCACTTCGGCATCTTGAGTCAATTGTGTTGATGTTTCATAATAACGATAAATTTCACTGACACTGGTTTCAGGGAGTAACTATAGTAAATAATCATTAGAACCATATAAATAGTTGATTTCCCTCCTATTTCCCTTTTATTACCAGTAAAAAGTTCTTGAATTCATAAAAATCAATTACTCCATTGCCATCTAAAATCAGAATAAAAAAGAGTCAATCACTTTTTTTTTTTTTTTTTTTTTGATAATTTGTTCATTTCTATAATGATTTTTTTTTTTTTTTTTTTTTTACCTAAATCCATCCATTGCATAAAATTCATCAATTCTTCTTGAGTAATTGTAATACCCGCTTCTTGTAAAGCCATAGCTAGATCACTTGGTAGTAAGGAACCATCTCCACGAGTGTCCATCCGTTGAAATAATTGCCATAGTTCCTCTTCCTTTTCATGTACATAGGTTTTGAATTCATCATAATCAACCACACCATCTTGACTGGTATCACATTGAGCCAAGAGTTCATTGACGAATTTAGTGCGAGCTGGTAAATGGGTCATGGCTGTCAAACCTTTTTCAATACAATCCCTATCCAAAAAACCTTGGTGTCTACGATCCAAAGAATCAAACAAAGCTCGAATCCGATCGTCTCGTTCTCGTGGTGTCTCTGATAAGTAAAACCCCGTGGCTTCAGGAATGTCGCTGGTCATAGATGTTGCTGCTTCTAATGCTTTGGTTTTATCCTGGTCATTGTTGGAACCTTCATAGTGTTGACGGAAATGTTGTTGATGATACCGTTGTTTACCTACAATCCATCTAACTTTATCATTGTTGAGAGGTATGTCTGTCTGGTTTGGATCTGTCGTTGTTGTTGGTGTAGATATTGACGAATGAACCATATTGCATCGTATAGAACTGCCACTTCTTTTTCTATATATTGACAGAAGAAGAAGGAGAAGTACAAGAAGAAAGCAAATGCTTGTGTAAGGGAAGCGTGAGAAAGAAGATAAAAGAGTTGTTGTTCGAATAAGATAATAATAAAAAAAAAAAGTAAAAAAAAAAAGACAACTAATGAAAATTTTAGCGGGGTTTGCCTTATGACTGTCTGAACATATTGGCCAATCAATGAAGAACTTAAAGCAAGGTTCGGCCATTGGAATCTATCCGTTTATGATATATATAAAAAAGAATCTTTCTTTATTTGATTCTATATAAAAATATGATATTAAGTTATTGTGACCATCTTTGATTTAATCATTCTTTCAATCATTCTTTTTCTTTTTTTTTATCATCGCACAGAAAACCGTAGAAGATCACCAAAAACGGGAGGACTCGTGAACTCTTTTTTTTTTTTTATTTATTGTAGATTAAACTTCATATGGAACAAGCATGAATCTCTAGAAATCAATAAACTGGGCCCTCAATAATGATGCAATTGGCATGAACCTTAAAAAATCAGATGCACAGATGATGATGACTCTTAACTACAAGCGGTGTTTTAAACAACAGAGAGAGAGAGAGAGAGAGAGAGATAATTTTTGAATTTCTTTTCTTTTGTTCTTTTCCTTTTTCTATTTTTTTTTTTTTTTTTTTTTTTTAAAAAAAAACACACTCTCTATATACCATGAATGCCATTGAACAATTAGCTCGTGATGCCCGTTTGGCCTCTGTTAGTTTACAGTCTGTCACCAATGAACAAAAGAACGAAGCTCTATTGCGTATCAAACAAGTCTTGGCTGAACGAAAACAAGATATTTTCAAAGCCAATGAAAAAGACAAGGAAGTAAGTGACTACATTGTCTTCTTTTTTGACCATTCTATTCATAAGCATTTCTTCTTCTTCTTATGGATAGTTAGCAGAAGTACAAGTCAATGCTGGTAAGCTCTCAGGTTCTTTATTCAAACGGTTGGATATTTGCAATGGTGACAAGTTTGAAACAATTCTCTCTGGTGTGAGCGACATTACAAAGCTCGATGACCCTACCAAGAAAGTGACTATGGCAACCAAGGTGGATACGGATCTTGCATTGTATCGAGTCACGGTTCCTGTAGGAGTACTATTGACCATTTTTGAAGCTCGACCTGAAGTAGTGGTAAATATCTCCTGTTTAGCTCTCAAGTCTGGAAATGCTGTGATTCTGAAAGGTGGTAAAGAAGCTACTCATACCAATGCCATTCTAGCTTCTGTTATTCAAGATGCTTTATCATCCTTGCCCGATTCAAATCCTATTCCTAAAACTGCTGTGCAAATCGTCGAAACGAGAGAAGATATTTCTGCCTTACTGGATCTTGATCGTTATGTTGATATGGTCGTGCCTCGTGGTAGCAACAGTTTGGTCAAATACATTCAAAACAATACTAGGTAAAAAAAAAAAAAAAGAGTCAAATCATCAAATTTAACAATCATTTTATTTATTTTAGAATCCCTGTCTTGGGTCACGCTGATGGAATTTGCTCTGTTTATCTTGATAAAGAAGCTGACGTGATAAAGGCTACAAGAATTGTTGTGGATGCAAAGGTAAAAAAAAAAAAAAAAAAAGAGATCCAAAAGAGAGGGACAATTATCATCATGGTAGTGATACTCATCAATTTTTCTTTTTATATAGACAAATTACCCTGCTGCCTGCAATGCTGCTGAAACATTGCTTGTACATGAAGACTTATTGAAAACCGATGCTTTTGCCAAAGTTGCTCAAGGATTACTGGATGCGCAAGTGACACTGAAATGCGACAGTGTTTCTCAAACATATTTGCAGACAAGATACGGTGATAATGAACAATACAAGACCAAGCTTGAATCTGCTGTGGAAGAAGATTATTCGACTGAATTTCTGGATCATATTATTGCGGTCAAGGTGGTAGGAGATGTAAGCGACGCGGTGGAACATATCAATGATCATGGATCCAAACATACTGATTCGATTGTGACCGAGAATGCCGCGACAGCCGATTACTTTATGACCCGTGTGGATGCCGCTGGATGTTATTGGAATGCAAGCACTCGATTCGCTGATGGTTTCCGATATGGTTTTGGTGCCGAGGTCGGTGTCTCCACCAACAAGACGCATGCCCGTGGTCCCGTTGGTTTGGAAGGTTTGGTCATTTACAAATACAGAGCCTATGGCAATGGTAACATCGCTGGCGATTATGGTACAGGCAAGAAACCCTTTTTACATGATCCCATCTCCCCTTCAGATTATCATTTATAATCTGCCTTCCTTCCTTTTCTTTATGTATTATTATCATTATCCTTCTCATACTGATAGTTTAGGTTAGTTTAGTTGATCATCATGGTTATTCTTTTTTTTTTTTTTTATGTATACGATTTGAATAAAAATAAAATAAAATAAAATAAAAAATAAAACGATCTGGTCTTCTTTTATAGCTTTCAAAACCAAACATGTTTTATTTTGTTTTTCTAACGTAAAAAAAAAAAAAAAAAAAAAAAAAAGGATCATGCCATGAAGCATCTCCAGATCATTTATTCATCCATATACCATTTAGATATTAAACAATACAAAGTCACTTTCATATTCAGTCCAGAAGAAAACTAGTAATAAAACAATGTAGAAACTTTTTTTGTATAAAAATCGATTAGAAAAAGAGGATCATATGTCTAAAAAAAGAAAGTAAAATCAACCACATAAAAGATTGGATAAAACAAATATAGTATATTTTATTGATATATTGATATATTGGATAAAATGTAGATATAAAGGAATAATAGGATGTGGGGGGTAAATATTGAAGAGTAAATTGAATGAGACTAATAGCGCCAAAAAAGGAAATATGAGAGAGAAAGAGAGAGAGTAACTTAGGATGTGAACCGACTAAGGAGATCCTTGACTTTACTTGTGGTAACAGGTTGTTTTTGTTGTTGCTGATGAATGGTCTTGATAGGTGTGGCACTGGCAGTATCCAAAGTGACTGCTCCCGTAGTGGTGGTTGCATTGGTGGTAGGTGATGTGCGATCTGGTTGTTGTCGTTGCTGGACAGGTGTTTGTGGTCGAGATGAGGTAGTGCTTGAATCTGCAGGTGATTGAGACGCCAATTCATTTTTGCTATGATCACTATCATTCCCACTTGTTTGTTGTTCTTCTTGTACAGCTTGCAGGTCGGAAGTATCCTTTTTCTCTTTTGTCTTTTCTGTCGATGTAATGTCGATTGATGTTGTAGAATCAGTCGTAGTCACGATATCAACATTACTTGCTGTGGTGGGTGCTGCTTTTCTGGAAGCCAAGACCTGATAAAAAATCATAAATGAATATTAGTAAGACACTTGACTCTTTTTTTTTTTTTTTTTTTGATGATGATGATGATTATCTAATATTACCTTTTTTGTCGCTCCTTGAACAGAATTATTCTTTTTGTCAGTCGTCGTGTTGGTATCAGGTCCAATCTTCTTTGACTTAATAGCGGTGTTTTTCACGGGACGGGGCTGTTGTCGAAGAGTCGAGGTGGATTCCTTTTTACTAGCTGTTACTGATTCCGGCTGTTTTCTCCTTTGTTCCAACTTGAATGTAGCTGTCACACTTGTTCCTTTTGCTGTCGTAGTATTAACCGAAGGTGCTGACGGTGAAGATGTTGATGAGGTTTGTTGTCGTCGAGCACTAGAGGCTGTAGGTGCAGTCAATCGAGCGATAGCATCGTGTGAAGCTTTGATCTTGGGTTTCACAATTGGCTGTTGTTTTTCTTGTTTTTCTTCACTATTTGGTAATACATTCTTGTTGCTTTGATTGGCAAGGAGAGCTACACGTGGAACCCTTGGAACTTTCTTCTTTGTTTCGTCCATTGATGATCTCTTGTCCTTTCCAGTATCAGATTGTTGTTGTTGTTGTTGTTGTTGTTGCTGTTTGTCGGCTGGTTTTCCAGTAGTGCTTGTTGGTCTAGTCAGTCCTGTTGCACGAAGTTTAGATTTTACTGGTGGCGAGGGTGGTGTATTTTTGTTGGATTTGGCATCAGGTACCTTTCGAGTTGTTGGCCTACTTCCAGATACTTCACTTGATTGTTTTTTGTTGTTATTATTATTGTTGTTGTTTTCGTTGTTGGTGTTGTTGACAGTATCACGGGATGCCTTTTCGGAACCAATATCCTTTTTTGTTGGGGATTTCTTCTTTGGCGCCACATTACATACGTCTTCAGTTTGTTCATCGCTGTTGTCAGGTTTTGATTTCACTTTGTTGGTGGTCACTTCAGCTTCCTCTTTTGTCGTCGTAATTGGTTCAGTAGTGACAGGAGGATTCGGTATCTCTTCATTGATGGATTCTACTGATTCCGGAATTGCCGTAGACTGCTCGGATGATGTCGTAGGCTGTTCGAGCGATGGATTGTTTAATGACTGCAAGTTCTGCTTAGGATCGTCTGTTATAGTTGAGTCTGGTTCTTGTTGTTCTTCTGTAGTTTTAGGTGATGATGATGTTGATGATCCTGAGGTAGCCGATGTTGATGGTGATGTAACTGATGGTTGTTCAATAGCAATTGTTGATTCATCGACGGACTCTTTCGAAGGTAAAATTGTCGTAGTGGGAGGGTTTTTTGCTGGAGAGGATGAGACAACTGTTTGTGTATCACAATGAGGAGCTGCATTGAAAGTAGCGATGGCCACGGTAGTAGAAATAGCGGTAGTGATTGCTAAGTTATCGACTGTTGTTGGCAATGATTGCTGTTGTTGGTTAGTATCAACGTCAGAAGAAACAGAGATAGGTGGTGTTGGAGATAGAAGCATATCAGTAGATTGAGAAGTGTTTTTTGGGTGTTGAGAGATTTCTTCTTCAGTTGATATAGGTTTTTGTGAGGGAGGATTGCTTGTTTCGGGAGGAGTTTGTGTCACCGTATCACCTTGAACGTTCACCGTAGCACTTGATACAAGTTCTCCTGATTTGTTTGACTCCGCAGGTTTGAATAAAAGTTCCAAATCCCTTTTGACAATATCTTGAGTGTTGCTTGAGTAGACACTATATTTATAATAAGAGAATAAAAACGGAGGTCAGTGAATAGAAGAGCTTGCCTTTTCAGGAGAAAAGGAGGGAAAAATGGTTAAAAAGGGAGAAAGCATGCACCAATAATAATAAAGCGCATCAGGTTATTATTATGTTATTATTTTTTTTTCTTTCTTTACCTTTGGGGATCCATCATACGGTTTTTCTTCTTAGTACTGTTTTGATTTGTCACCAGAGATAAGAAAGATTGTACTGCATTTTCTTTTTCCAGGACCACCACTTGAACTTGATCACTAAAAAAAAAGAAAGAAAAATGTTATTAATTCATTAGATGTTTGGATACAGTAAACTATTTCTTGATGCAATGTTATGCATATAATAGATAAATAAATAATATTTTTTTCTTTCTTTCTTTTACCTTTGTGATGATTTTTTCCAGCCATCAAAAAGTTGCCGATAGTGAAGCTTCGTTTCTTTTTCATCATACGCATATAGGATATCTATTTGTTCATCTGATAGTTTCATAGACTGTTGTTGGAGCACATTATAACCATTTTGTTGAAATCCTTTGATGGTGGTGTCCTTATCGATAATGGAAGACGCCATGATAATAACCACAACACAATCGTGTGATGATAGATATGCTGTTATTGTTTGTTCTTGTTGTCTAGTCGTCAGATCCTCGTCAGATTGTGTTGATGATGTCACAATAGTATCACATGTTGCACTTTTCTCCAAATCCATGGAAGAAGGACCATTTTTATTGTTATTATTATTGATGTCATCCAAACCGCATTGTTCTATAGGCTTTTTAGCAAGATCACTACTATCGTCCCTAGCTTGTTTCATATTGAACCCTATTTTATTCATAAAATCAGTGAGTAAAATTTGATCTTTTTGTAAGAAAACACGTCTTTTTTCTTTACCTATAGTTTCGACACTTTCAACAGTTGTAGTCGGATCCTAAAAGGATAATAATAACCAAAAAAAAGTTCAATACAGAACTGTTAAAAGCAATTTACTTTTTTTAAATTCCTCTCATTTAATTTTATATACCTTGTTTTCAATTGTCATGTTATAATGTAGAATATTTAATAAAAAGAAAAAGAAAAAAAAAAAAAAAGGAAAAGAGGGATAAAAAAAAAAGATGGGAGGCAAAAAGAGATATCACGTTGTATTTTCAATGTCCGTATGCACTTACAAGGTTATGTATACACTGTGTGACAAAAGAACAAAAAGGACAACTTTCAAGATGGAATAGAGTAATTTATTATATATAAACAAATAAAAAAAAAAAAACAACAACAATAGACTATAAAAACAATAATAATAATAATACACCAAACTACTGAATTTCTTTTGACTTATCCGTTACTATATATGCATTGGTATTCTCTTCTACTTGTTGATCCAACCTGTTGGAAGACTCGATTACCATTTCTTTTCGTTTGCCCCTCAAATCAGCCCAGATCGCCTTTCCAATCAATTTGAGTGAATCGATAGATTCATAAACAGGATAAATAACAACAGCAGCTGTACTAAAAAAAGTCCAAATGATGCCCACAACCACCCATCCAGTAAAGAATTCCTTACTAAACACATATCGAGAAAAGAACATGGGAAGAGGCCACACCAAAAAGAGACAGACGGCAAGAATCACACTAGACATTTTGGCAAATCTTGCTGATTTGTTGAGGAATTCCATTTCTTCAACTGTTGGGATATGATCACCGCTTTCACTTGCTTGTTTTGCTTTTTCTTCTGGTACATTTTCATCATCAGTAACAAGTTGGATATTTCGAGTGGATTCAAAATCATAGTTGTCCGGGTTCAAAAAGGTCAAAATCAAAGTACAAGGAATTGGAGATAAAAGTGCCACTAAATTTCCTGCCATCATTGGCATATTTTGAGATGTAGTATCCACTGTGATAGTACCGTATAATCCATAAGTGGTTGTAAGCCAAGTGATCACAGCTGCCACGAAACCGAAGATAGGGGAAACAATCGCTGCTAGTTTGTTTTGCTTGCTCCATAGTAAGGTCAGTGTTAATGGAACAACAGCACTAGATATCAAGACACCCATCTACAAATAAAAAAATACAGAGATTTAAGACGCATATTAACATCACCCTCCCCCCTTTTTTTTTTTTTTTTTTTTTTTGTTACCAAAGTATATAAATATCCAAGAGCAATGCCTGTAAGGTTCAACAATACAGCCAAAACACCCATCAATATACCAAACGTTAGAACAGCAGCATGAGAAAAATGAATGACAGCCTTGCCAGAAGCACCAGGTCGAATATAGGTACGATAAACATCATAAGTAAAAATGGAAGAAACCGAAATGAGTTCTGCAGAAGATGCACTTGTGACAGCCATGAATACTAAAACAAGAGCACCAAAAGCGCCAAGAGTACCAGATAAAGCAATAGCAGATTCCACCAAAACCAATCCTTGACTCACTGCTTGTGGTGTTAGTTCAATCTCCAGAGCTCGAGCAGCCAATCCCATTGTTGTAGCCAAAGTAAATGGAATAGCGAACCAGGAAAGACCTCCCATCAAATATGCCTTGACCGCATGTTCAGGTTTTGAACTAATAGCACGTTGATAATAACAGTTATCCAAGAAGACTGTTCCAAAGTTACCCACTATATTGATGATTCCAAAGATTAATGCTTGTAAAGAGGAAAAAGTCACCAAAGATCCTTGTTCATTATCCACAATAGGTGTTTTGATAGAGGATGCAACAAGTAAATCATACATTTTGCCAGGAGATCCAATCAAAGGTGATGTTGAGTAAACAGTAAAATAAAATGATATGATGATGATAAAAAGAATGGCAGTATGTCTATTGTGATTATATTTTTTTTTTTTTTAAAAAAAAAAAAAGAAAACGAGAGAAGAAATCAGTTAGATATGATGATTATTTTATTACTATTATTATTGTTATTAACTTACGCATAATCGGTCAAAAAAGTTGCTTTAATCCCACCAAATAGAGTATAGACAATTACACCAAGAGGAAGTAAAAAACATGCGGCAATGACGTTCATTCCAGTAAGATAGGTTATTACAGCTGAACCACCTAATAGTAACATGGCAGTAACAATCTATATTTATTATTTTTTTTTAAAAAAAAAAATAAAAATAAAATAAAAAAAATAAAAAAAGAAAATAGAATAAATCAATCCATCTTATATACATATATATATCACAATTTGAATCAACTTACAATATTGGTGAATAATGAAAACACAAGATATACAATATGAGCAGTTTTCCCATAACGAGCATTTACAACCTAATAAATTATGAATTAAAACAATTTTAGATTAAATTCAATATATATCTATTTCCTTTGTAAAAACTTACTTCTAAAAAAGTATGTGCATTTGGAGCTTTTCGTTTAAGTTCAATGGCCAGCACCGAGAATAATAAAACTTGCACTACAGCACCACTAAGAAAGAAAGAAAAAAGATAAATAAAAATATTCATTCACTATGCACTAGTCAGAAGATTACTTACCTTGCATACCAGACTGTAAATTAAAAAAAAAAAAAAAAAAGAAGAACGAGTTCAATATATTTCATTTTATCATTATCTTTATCTTACTTGGTCCAGCAACACCATATTTATATGCAACTTCGGTACTTGTCAATAAAGTAGCAGCCCAAGTCCAACTAGATACAACAGCACTAGCAACAAGACCAGTCTTGATACTTCTTTGTGCAGTCATGTACATTTCAGATGTTTGTACTTCATGTAAATATCTTTTCAACCCCATCGTCACCAAAGTCATACAAACAGCAAATAGAGCTCCAAAACTAACAAAAAAAAAAAAAAAAAAAAAGAAATGAGACATTAGATAAACGAGATCTTTTTTTTTTTTTTCTACACACCCCAGGACAACAGCATAACCTGCTCCTTCTGATAGAACAGCCATTATTAAAATAAAATAAAAATACAAAGAAGAAAGAAATGACAGTTTTTCATATTGAGTTTCTTTTTAAATAGAGAAAAAAAAAAAAAAAAAGGCTGAAGATAGGTAAGAAACGCATGATAAATAAAAAAAAAACTTGAGAGAAGATAAGATAAATTTCGAGTATTTGGCCTTATCATCGGAAAGTCAAATCATCTAGCTACCAGCAGTTATCAGTCAATTGTTTGTCCCACACAAAAAAAGTAGATCATCAATACAAAAAAGGTATCTTTATTTTCCATAGATAAACGAATAATAAATAGATAAAAATAATTTCTATATCAATATTTTTTAGGATAATAAACAGTATGTCTACAATTTCCTCTAGTAATAGCATCTGTCAAAATGTAATCATCACGTCCTTGTACATAAAAAAAGAGACTAATTTCTTTGAGTTGTCCAGATCTATTACAATCAATCTTCACAGGATGTCCAAATTCTTTTTGAAGTACACTATGCATATTTTCTAAATTGTAAGTACGACCAGGAAATACACCAGCCACACTTTAAAAGAATGAATGAATAAAAATAATTTTGTATATATTTTCAGAAATATATTACTTTAATACACCGTAGATATCATAATCTTGTTGAAGATCAATTGCTTTCTATTAAATAAATCATAAATGAATAACTAATGTAAAAAAGTTTAATAGTTATTATACCTGGAAATAATCATTCACATCTTGATATTTAGTATATTTTTCACCATAACAATTGGGTCGAAGGGTTGTAACGCAACTTCCATGAGTATTCCATTCATGAGACCAAAACCTAAAATATCAAAATCAGTTTTTTTTTCTATAATCAATATCAAACAAATAATAATAATAATAATAATATACCAATTATTATCTCCTTTATAGCTTGGCCATAACCTTGATATATTTTGATATAACGAAGGATTGATCGATTTAATAATAGGTCCAATATTATTTGTTCTACGAGTCGCATCACATCCTTTTCTAGGAGCTCGTCCACCATTACTATTCATACAAAAAAATAAAAGTTTGTTCACTATTTTATATATTTTGAAGTCCATGATATATTACCAAGTATCTGGCCTATCACAAATAAATAATAAATAATAATAATAAAAAAAAAAGAAATGAGTATGAATATGATAGAGAGATAAAGGAAGTTCTAGCTTACCAAATACCATGAATTGTAAATTCATCACTGGGACCATAGCCAGGTACCCACTGTAACGTAAAGACTACCAAACCATACTGAGGAGAACAACAACCATCAACTTTGGATCCATTCCAATGACAGGACAGGACATTCCCTATTTTCCAATAAAATTAAAAAAAAGGATCTTATATCACTGTATCTTGACTCTATCTGTTGAAACTTACTATCACAAGTAGGGCCTTTCTGTTCAATACTAACAAATGATTGCAATGGTGTCACTTTAGCTTGTATTTGTAAAACGTATCCTAGAATACATAAAGAATAATAGCATAAAAATGTCTTGAATATTGATAAATTCATTCAGCTCGAGTAATAAAGGATTTAGAAAGAAAAAGGAAAAAGAAATATTTAAAAAAAAAAAAACCGAAAAAAAAAGATTCGTAGGCTTTTTTGTATGCATCAATCAACCAGAAAATTGTTATAACCTCCGCCAGTTGTGAACAGGTCAGCTGTTTAGTGAAAGGAACAAAAGAGTGGCCAATAAGATTTCATTTTTTGACTAAGGAATCGCAATCATTGGAAGGGAGTAAATACAGTGGAAACAAAATGTTACTTCTATCAATTCTACACCAACAGTAATAAAAAAAATTACCGTCATCTATAAACTCCCCTACTTTTAGAGCTGTTTACTGTCATCCATTACCCACAATGTACCGGGATATAAATTCCTATAATGCAAATGGTATCAACAATCATGACAACTGTAACTAAACTTTGTCTTCAATATTTTGAATATAGCAAAGATTAAAAAAAAAAAAAAGGGGGGATGAAAAGATATTTATGATATGAGTACTTTGAAAAGAGAAAAGTTTAATTTCATTAACGGATGATGTATGTATGAGTATGTAGCTTGTTGTCTCTTCTGTTTTTCTTCATTTCAATTTCCGTTCTAGGACGACATAAAAAAAAAAAAAAAAAAAGAAAATTCTGAGTTCCTTTTCTTTCTCTTCTTTCCATTTTCTTTTCACTAAGTAATTATGGTCAACCACGATTTGAATGTTCTTGCCCAACAATGGCTTGATCTTGACAAGGTAAGAAAAATAACAAAAACAATGATTTTGTTCTACATACGCAAAAAACTTCGATACTAACCAGTTAAGTTTTTGATCTTTAGAATGAAACTACTAGAAAAGAAATTCAACAACTTTTGGAATCCAACAACACTACCGAACTTGAAAAGCGCTTGGTTAATCGGATCGAGTTTGGAACTGCTGGTAATAATAATTATAAAAAAAAATGAAATATATATATATATATATATGTATATACTGAACTTGTTTACTTGAGGTAGGTTTACGTGCAAGGATGGAAGCTGGTTTCTCTAGAATGAATGATCTTACTGTTCTTCAAGCGTCGCAGGCAAGTCAGCAATTATAGAAAAAAAAAGAAACAATCTAATTCATATTTTTTTTTTTAAAAAAGTAGGGATTGGCCATGTATATTGAAGAAAATGTTACGGACGCTAAGACGAGAGGTGTAGTTATTGGTCATGATCATCGTTATCATTCTGATAGTTTTGCTCGATTGACTGCAGCTGCTTTTATTCAACGTGGATTCAAAGTATGGTATTATCGTGATTTAGTGCATACTCCTCTGGTGGTAAGATATTATGATAAATATATATGACCTGAATATTTTATGTTTCTTACATTTTATTATATTTATTACTTAGCCTTATACCATCAAAAAATTGAAAGCTGCCGGTGGTGTGATGATTACTGCTTCTCACGTAAGTGATTATTTGCAAAAAAAAAAAAAAAAAAAGGAAGAATACTGATCTATCATATTTTTTTGATTCTTTCATGTCAGAATCCCAAAGATGACAATGGATACAAAGTGTAAGTTTTGAAAAAAAAAAAAAGGGATCAATGGGTATTTTGAAAATACCAAAATTGTATGACCGATATTGTTGAATACTGACTTACAATTTGAACCTTATTTCATATATTCTATAGGTATTGGGAAAATGCTTGTCAAATTATACCACCTCATGATGAAGGTATTGCTTCTTCTATATTACAACATTTGAATCCTTGGGGATGGGGTTATGACTTGGTGGATACAAGTGAATTATGTGTGGACCCTAGCAATCAAGGTGTTATTGATGCTTACTTTGATGAAGTAGCTGCTCTTTCAACTTTCACGTAAGTGCAAACAAAGACAAAAAAAAAAGAAAGTTAGAAAACAAAAATAACTTAAACTTTTCCTTCATATTATAGTCAAGATAATGTTAAATCTGATATCAAGTTTGTCTATACGGCCATGCATGGTGTTGGTACTCCTTTTGCTGAAAGGGCTTTTAATGTTTTTAAATTATCTCCATTTATTCCTGTGAAAGAACAAGTCAAACCTGATCCTGATTTCCCTACTGTTGCTTTTCCCAATCCTGAAGAAGGCAAAGGTTCCTTGGTAAGATGAAAATCAAATAGTATTATAAAAACTAAGAATAACAAATTTCTTTTGTACCTAGAGTTTGGCTATGAAGACAGCGGATGAACACAAGGCTACTCTTATTTTGGCAAATGATCCTGATGCTGATCGATTGGCTATTGCAGAAAAACAAAAGGATGGTGAATGGAAAATCTTTACAGGTAACCAAATTGGATCTGTTCTTGGTGCTGCAAGTTATGAAAAGGCTATAAAATCTGGCAAGAAATCAGGTAAAATAATATATATATAATAATAAATTATTATCTATATGAAGGTTAACTTTAATATATATTTTATATATTTAGCTGAATTGGCTATGGTGGCTAGTACTGTATCCTCAAAATTTTTGGAGCGTATGGGACAAGTAGAAGGGTTCCGATTTGAAGAATCACTCACTGGCTTTAAATGGATTGGAAATGCTGCAATGCAACTAGAAAAAGAAGGGTATCAAGTCATCTTTTCTTTTGAAGAAGCTATTGGATTTACTATTGGGGACATTGTTAAGGACAAAGATGGCATCAGCGCTTTGGCTTTCTTTTCCGAATGGGCTATTCAATTATACAACAATCATGGAACAACAGTTTATGGTTATTTGGAACAACTTTATCAAAAGTATGGTTATTTTGTATCCGACAATTCCTACTTTATCTGTCACGACAAAGCATTGATTCAAACCATTTTCCAACGTATTCGATTTGGTAACCAACCTGTAAGGAATAAAATATTATTAACAATTTTTTTTTCTTCCTTTCTAATGATTTTCTTTCCCTCTTTCTCTCTCTCTTTTTTTTTTTTTTTTATCTTTCTTATTCACAGATTCGTTCTGACACTTCGTCGTTTGGTTATGAATTGGCCTATCCCAAGACTGTCGCTGGTTACAAAGTGGTATCTATTCGTGATCTCACTATTGGTTATGATTCAAGTAAACCTGACAATAAACCTACTTTACCTGTATCCTCTTCCTCTGAAATGATCACATTTAGATTGGAAAATAGTACTGTCTTTACTATTAGAACAAGGTAAAATAAAAGGAGAAAAAAAAAAAAAGAAATCAAAAGATGATAACTGATCATTTATGTTTAGTGGCACGGAACCCAAAATCAAGTATTATTCTGAACTTCGAGGAGAAAGTGAAGAACAAGCGAAACAAGATCTTACAAAGGTTGTTACTTCTATTGGTCAAGACTTACTTGAATACGAAAGAAATGGATTAGAAAAGAAAAAAGAAGAATAGTTTATTTATTGTATTATTGTATGATTTAATCACATTTTTAGATTAATATGCTGAGTTTTGATTGTCTCAGATTACTTTTTTTTTTTGTTGTTTGTCTTTTTTTTTTTTCTTGGTTCCTCTTCTTCTTGTCTGATCCACAATGTCATAGATTGCTCCTATATTCTGTTTTATATATATATAATTTTAGACATATCTATCTATCTATTACTCTTTATAAAGATTCATTCTCATATCATTATGACCAATAAAGAAAAAAAGTCAAAACAACTGAATTCGAGATCATTGACTTCCAAAGTGTTTACCTCTGATGACAATGGTAATAGGAAAAATACTATTTGTTATTGAATAATATATTCCTTATAAAACCATCTTTTTTAATAATAATAATAATAATAATATATATTATAGACTTTGCGTTACCATTGGTTAGATCAAAACGAGTCAGACCGATATCCTCACCTCCAAGAAAACGAACTCGTTCGATCACTGAAACAACCATCCCAACAAAGGTATATATTAAAACCATATATATATAATATATATATATATTCTTATATTAACTATTTTATTTTTATTTATTTAGTCATCTCATCCTCATATTCGAGCACGTACACCTCCTTTACCTGATACCGAAATAGTTCGACCTCGTAATGTGGAAAAAGTGGTTTATGGACGATATGAAATTGATGCTTGGTATTATTCACCTTATCCTCATGAATTTGGCTCTTTAATCAAAAGACTCTATGTTTGTGATACTTGTCTTCGATATGTGAAAGATGATATTCAATTATCCAATCATAAAGTAAAAATAAAATATCAATGACATGGGATAATAAGGTTTCAACAATGGATTAATACTTTTTTTTTCCTTTTTATTTATATAGGCACAATGTCAAAGTCGTACTCCTCCTGGTAGAGTAGTTTATGCCACGGATAAGGTCAAAATATATGAAATAGATGGACGTGACAACAAGGTAAATCAATCTATACCAAAATAATAACAATAACAATAATAATAATAAAAAAGGAAGGTAGCATGATATTTAGTATACTTTTTTTTATTATATGATTTCCTTGTATAGATGTACTGTCAAAACCTTTGTTTAATGGCGAAACTATTCTTGGATCACAAAACCTTATATTATGATGTGGATGGATTTAAGTTTTATGTATTAACCGAGAGACAAGAAAAAAAACCAAAAGATTTGATGGTGGGATACTTTTCCAAGGTAATAAACATATTTGAAGAAAAAGATAAATAAATCTAATCTTAATATTTTATATTTCCTTTAGGAAAAAATATCATATGATAATTACAATTTGGCATGTATCATGACACTTCCGAGTCATCAACGAAAAGGTTATGGTCGATTACTTATTGAATGGAGTAAGTATTAAAACGCAATCATACGATTGGATAACGAAGCATCTCTCATCTTTTTTTTTTTTTTTATTATTATTTATTTTAGGTTACGAATTATCCAAAAGGGAAGGTGTTATTGGATCTCCGGAAAAGCCATTATCAACCTTGGGACTTCTTGGATATCATTCTTATTGGAGCTCTGTCATATTACAAGTTTTAAAGTCTTTAAAAGAAAGTGAAATCTCTATTGCAAGATTATGTCAAGAAACTTATTTACAAGAAGAAGATGTTACTTCAACTTTGGCTAGACTAGGTTTATTACGTCACTGGGAACATCCACCTTCTTCATTAGTTTCAAATAATCCTTCCCCTTTATTTAGTATATCTCCTCCTCCTGTAGTAGTTCATATTGATCCGTCCATGTTAAATCAAGTTATATCAAAACATCATATTCATTTTAATCGTCAAATTGATCCCAGTTGTATTTTATTATGATCAACACATTTATTGAAGAATATTTCTGAAATATACAAATAAAATTCCATTTAAAAAATCTCATCAAAATTAGCTTTGTTTTCATATTGAGTGGTGTCAACATTTTTTTTTTTTTTTTTTTGTGTGGACCATGTAGACAAAAGAGATACTCCAAACTTAATTTATCTATTTCCTTTGTTTGTTTTATCACGAAAGTTCTTCGATTATGATCTCGATTTTGATCTCCGTTTTCGTAAAGGGGGCATAAGCTTTCTACTTTCTACAAAAAAAAAAAGTAACATTTTTTTGTTTCCCTTCTTTTCTTTGCTTTTTTTCTTTTTTATTGTTCATTTTTTTTATCCTTCATTTATTTTTTCATTCTTCATTTATTTCTTTATTCTTCACATTCTGCAAAGGCTGATCCTTTTGAACATTTGACCAAGAAAGAAAAGATCCTCAAGTTAATCCATGACAAATTGACGCATCTCAATCAAGAACAAGAAGAAGAACAAGAAGAAGAGCAAGAAGAACCAATTGGAAAGTAGATTGGAAGTCGTCAACCGTGGAAGACGCCAACTGTACAACTGTCTTATGTATGAGGCTAATCAAGATACCGTTGACATGGAAGAACGCCTACCAGGAACTGATGATGATGACTCAATATATATCGATTATTCAAAACCACATCATCTCATTTTTGCGCAAGTATATCACCATTGATGGCGTGATTCTTCAATCGGTGATCCTGCATTGTGGTATTTATCAAAGTCATCTTTCATGTATCAGTAGACGAAGTCCAAAATTTCAACAAATCAAGAATATAGACCGGCTCTTTTATGACATGTTTCATTTTGGCAAGGATGGCATTGATGATTATGTGAGCAATTTGGATCAGTATATGCAAACCAACGACGACAATGAAGAATAACATCGCATTTTGTATCTGTATTGATGGGTAAGGGGTTGATATACTTCTGACATGTCGCGGCAGCACACAAGCTTCTACTGAAATCGACCTCTCCGACCTTCGACAAACAGATGAAATGGGTATTTTTGAAAAGCATTTCATGTTGTGGTTACGAATGACGTAGAGGCAGCAATCAATCATCAAGAAGAATGATTCCAGGTGAACGGTCTTTCCGTTTGTTTCCGTTTTATGGCAACTCAGTCTTCTCTCTTCTCAGTACCTTAAAAGTTCGGATTTTTACTCTCCCATTTCCCTAGGTAAGATCATTCTTCATTGAATGTTACATAAGGCTCACTAGTATTTTTTTTTTTTTTTTTTTTTTTTTTGTTTTGTAGGTATCTGATTTTTTTATATCTTTTATTTTTTTGTTTTTGTCTCAATTTAAAGTGAATAAACTGTATGATCATATAAAATAAACTTTCTGGGTTTGGAAATTTCCATTTTTTTTGTATATAAAATGTGGACCTTCTTTTTTTTTTTCGGATTCTTCCTCTTCTCTCTTCTTTTTTTTTTTTACTCGTCTTTTATTACTTTTATCTATTTTATAATATAAACATGACTACAACTAATACCCAAGCCAAGAAACCTGTTAGGTAATGAACATTCTTTAATGTTGTAAAATATTCAGTGATATAAGCATCCTCTTCTGTTTGGAAAAATAAATCTCATCATTCTTTTTCTTTTTTTTTTATTCTAAGAGTGTGGGTGGATGGCTGTTTTGATATGATGCACTATGGTCATGCTAATGCTTTACGACAGGTACGATGCAAGTCTTTTTTTTTTTTTTTTGTCAAGTGGAAAGAAAACAGCTGCACCTTTATATATGACTAATTATCTCTTCATGTTTTATTTAGGCCAAAGCTATGGGCGATGTACTTGTAGTAGGTGTTCATTCTGATGAAGAGATCAAGAAGAATAAGGGTCCAACTGTGATGAAAGAAGAAGAACGGTAAGCACTAGTAAAACAAAGAACCAAAACATCAGTGAAACAAAAAAGGTGGGGAAGGGTAATATATGTGCGGTTTAAGGAACTTGGGATTGAAAAGATATGATTAATTCATTTTTATTATTACTCTTGGATAAAGATATGCAGCAGTGGCAGCATGTAAATGGGTAGATCAAGTAGTACCAAATGCACCATACAATACTACAGTTGAAATCTTACGGGAATACGATATTGATTTTTGTGTACATGGTGATGATATTACCACTATGGCGGATGGAACCGATTGTTATCAAGCAGTCAAGGATGCTGGTCTTTACCGGGAATGTAAACGTACAGTAGGTGTATCTACAACGGAATTAGTGGGTCGAATGCTTTTGATGACTCGTGATCATCATAGTCGACGACAATCTATTGGTGGATCTTCTATTGCAAGTATCAATTCGGAAGATCTGGGTTCTTTCAGTACCACGGGCCGCCCCAACGCCATCAATGATCCTCTTCGACGTACTACCATTTCTCATTTTTTACCAACTTCCAAACGCATTGTCCAATTTTCTGAAGGTCTGGAACCAAAACCTACTGATCGTGTTGTCTATGTGGATGGTACTTTTGATTTATTCCATGTTGGTCATGTGGAATTCTTGAAACGTGCAAAGGCTTTGGGTGATTTCTTGATTGTTGGTGTTCATGATGATCAGGTAAATAGTTTTTTTTTTTTTTTTTTTTTTTGACTCATATGTTTTTTTTTTTTCACTTTTTTTTTAATAGACTGTCAATGCTATCAAGGGCTCCAATTATCCATTAATGAATCTCCATGAACGTGCTCTTAGTGTTTTAGCTTGTAGGGTAATGTGGATGACAAATGATGATCAAATCAAAAATTCAACAATATTTTTTTCTTTCTTTTTTAATTTATTAGTATGTGGATGAAGTCATTATTGGTGCACCCTACAGTGTCTCTGAAGATATCTTGAACAAGGAATACACCGTACACATTGTGGCTCATAGCAACACTGTCACTGCACCTGATTTGGATGGACGGGATCCTTATGAGGTAATAAAATAAAATAAAAGCTATTTGAGCAATCTTGCCCATACTCATCCTACTTTATTTTTATCATAGTTGCCCAAACAACGTGGTATTTATCAAATCATCGACAATCCTAACTCCACTATTACCACCGATGGTATTATCGATCGTATCATTGAAAATCGACTTGTGTAAGTGAAAATATATTACTTCTCTCTGTCATTTTTTTTCTTTTCTTTCTTTCTTTCTTTCTGGGAATGTGTATTTGAATGGAAGGAACCATGAGGAATCGCCAATATTGACCTTTTTAATTATCCTTTTATTATAGTTATGAAGAACGTCAAAAGCGAAAGAACGCCAAGGCAACTGTGGAACAAGAAAAAGAAGCGCAAGAAAAGTTATTGAAAGCTAGACAATAGAACGGTATTATAGTTGATTTAGTTAGTAGATGTGAAAGTAGAATAGTTATAAGAAAAACTTTCAAATATCCAATAAAAAAACATATCATTTTTATTTTGTATCTAGATTTGTCATATTGATGTAAGTCGGTCATTGTAGCCTTAGGCATTCAGTGAGAATCGTTGTAAATCAGTACCACATATTTTTTGGCATTGAGCAAAAAAAAAAAAAAAAAAAAAAAAAAAAAAAAAAAAAGAAGCATCATTCTTTATCATCATCGTAGATCGATCATCATCCACTAGAGTCATATGATGTAAATATCAAAAAGAAGGTTTATTGTATCAAAAAAAAAAAAAAAAGGTGAGAATATGTGTAATAAAGATATATATATAAATAAATAAAAGGAACTAAAATAATAAACTAACTAGTAGAGAGAGTAATTATAATAAAATTCCACAAATAAGACAGAGATGGATACAAAATAATAATAACAATAAATCACCAACCAGTAACATTCTTGTGCCTATTTTCCAAAAAGCGAAAGAGAGATCCAGGTTCTTTTTTCCATTGATTGTGCCAATGATAAGCAAATGTTTGTAGTAGGCGATGTTCAGAGAATTCAGTTTCGACAAAAGCATTTGGCATCGAGTTGGAGGGAGCGCAGACCATGGAATCCGTGAAACACCAGGGTAAAACAGACCAAGGACGAATACCATGATGAAGTAAACGACGATAGACACGATAATACATATAACCACCCCAGTCGATCGTATTTGGTCTTGGAAGAGGACCTCTTGCCATTTCTGTCAGCATTTCACATAGATAAGGAGAATGTTTGTTGAATCGCATAAAGGCACCATTGAAGGGGAATCCATCTGGTAAGAAACAATCCCATTGTTGTAACCATTCTCGTTCGAATAAAGGAGACATATCTCGAATAAACAAAGAGTCCATATCAAACCACATACCACCATACCTGTATAGTACTAATAATCGAACAAGATCACCATCCAAATAACCACTTGTATCTTGAAAATCCAAATGAGGGGATGCTTCCATAGGTGAGCCTTTTGAGAGTTCTTTAGGATCATATATCAATGTTTGTAATCGATCCCCAACGTGAGACTTGATATCCTTAATGACACTAGAATTTGACAAATCACCATTTGACCAAAGATAGATCACTGAGTTTTCAACATTTTGAGTGGCGAAAAAAGATCGTAACGTTGCTAATTGTTTGGGACCAACAGGAGCAAGATCAGCACGCCAGTAAGCATGATAAATCATGGGTTTGGAAGATGAATCTAAAGTAGTTTTGGGTATGGGTTGAATAGTAGAAGCAAAGTCATAACAATCAAAGTCATCCAATAAACCAATGCCTGGAGTCACGTCATATACATAGCCTTGACTACCATGAATGTAAGGGGAATCATCGGGTAAAGATTTGAAACAACCACCTAGTTGTTCATAATAAGCTTCATCAGCATGAGAGATCCAGTTTCGTAAATAGATTCGAATGTTGAGTTGTAAGTCACAAACAATAAAAAAAGTAAGAATACCAATACAACCTAAAATAATAGCCCATTTCAAAATTGTCCATGGTCGCCAGCGTTTTATTGGTCGTATATAAGTTGTTGTTGTTGCTGTTGTTGTAGGACTACCACCAAGTCTTGTATATTGTTGTGAGATGAAAAGAGACCGAAAATAGTCAAATATAGAGTTCATTTGTTTTATGTAAGGTATATTACATATATATATATATGTGTTTGTGTGTGTGTATATATAAAAACAAAGAAAAAGAAAAAAAAAAGGAGTACAATGAATGACTTTGTAAGGTAAAGAATAAGATGATAAAAAGGGTAAATTGAGTAAAAGTATTATGATATATATATAAAGGAGATACTTTATTATATAAAAAAGAAGTAGAAGAAGAAGAAGAAAAAGAAAAGAATAAAAAAAAGAAAAAGAAAAAAAAATTTCTTGATTTCAATATAATTAAAAAGAAACCAAAAAGTTTTATAAAAATCAAAGCCTAAATAATTTTTGATTGGATAAGATTTCTAATCTAAATTTAATCCTTACAAAAAATGAGAGACTTTACCAATTGTAAAAAAGACTTGGCAATCTTTTTTTTTTTTTTTTTTTTTTTTTTTTGATTTAACGCCATTTTTATTATCCTTTTTTTTTATATATATTAGAGAAACTTTGCATAACAAAATGATTTTTTTGACATGATGGTCAAACAAATATAGAGTAAAAAAAAGTACATGAAAGCGGAGAATAAAATAAAATAAATATATATAATAAAAAAAAAAAAAAAATAAAGCATTTCTCTTTTTGCTTTTTTTCTTTTATTATTCATTCAACTTTTTTTTTTTTCCTTCCCCCCTTTCCATTCTCTCATCTTTTTATTTATTTAAATTAACCACTATGGTTCCTTCCACTCTTTTATTTGAATCTGGTATTATGAAAATATCAGATTATGATCCTATTAAAGATAAATATCAAATTCGTACTTTACAATTACCCAATTTACCTTTATTAGAAAATCTTGAATTATCACCATTATTAGTTGATAATAATAATAATAATAATACTATTGATGATAGTAACAAAATGGAAATATCAACAACAACAACAACATCATCATCAACTGATACTATCATTCATCGTAAAAAACCTAGTTCGGTTTCACAAAACACGTCTCGTTTTACAGAATGTTTTGAATTGACATGTATTCCAACTGTTTTCAATGAATCTATTCCTACTCCTTCTTCAACATTACGATCTAGTAAATCTGTCACTTCCAAGAAAGCTTCCAAATCTATTTATAATACAAAAACTCCAAGACGTTGTTATTCTAATCCCAATTTGTCAAAGAAAAGTAAAGTATTATTTTTATTTTCATCAAATAAACAAAAAGTAAATCATTCTTTTTTTTTTTTCTATACATAGATACAATGATGGATATTGAACCTTTAGATCCAACTTTAGTAACAACCATGATGAAAAACAACAAAACATCCACTATTAGGACACCTAAACGTTCATTATCAAATGCATTCCATGTATTATCTGGTTTACTACCCAAGAATAAACGACGATTGGATATCTCTGAACATGATTCAAAACAAGGAGATGATGGCAGTATTCGAACCATTGGATCTTCTTCTTCTACCATAAGACAAGCTTGGGTCGGAACAACCTGGGTAGATGAAATGAAAACTTGTGATTTGGATTCTCGACAACGTTTTTCTTCAAAAGATGAAACACGATCATGGTGGCAATCAACTCTTCCTTCTTCTTTGTTATCCTCTGTTGATGTCTGTATGTGATGTTACCTCTTTTTTTTTTTTTGGATATTCCCCGTCCTCTCATCTGTGTCCCCTTTGTTTATTTCAATATTATTATTATCATTCTATTTATTATTATTATTATTACTATTATTATATTAGTATTTATTATTATTATATTCATTCATTCATATATTTTATAGTTATATCCATCTTTTATATTTTATCCCATTCACTTTTTTTTTTTTTTTCATTGGTACACACATTTTCATATCTCTCTCTCTTTCTCTTTCTTTCACACACACGCATACATACATACGCACACACACACACACACAGACACATATATATATATATTTACCCATCCATTCATTCTTATTAGTATTCATTAGTCATTCCATTCCTTTTTTTTTTTTTATCATCAACAATAGATACATGACAAATAAAGTCTCCTCTATTTTTTTATTGTTATTTTTCAACTTTGCCCCTTTTTTTTTTTCTTCCATGTCAGTAAAAAAAAAAAAAAAAAAAAAAAAAAAAAAGAAACCAATGGTGTAACATTTATTGATCAAAATGACCGATCATTCATTTTGATAAATTGACAAATGAATACAAATTTCGGTGTTACTAAATCCAGTCTTACCGTTAAGGGGGGGGGAACTTTACTACCTTTTTACTTAGATGAGGATGATTTTTTTTTTTTTTTAAAAAAAAAAAGGGGGAGGCGTAGAAGAACAAGAAAGTCATGTTGTAAACAATTATTAGATGGGATTCTTTATCCAAAAAAAAAGAAGGGGTGTTCCTAAGAACCGGGGCATACCATAAATGAAAAATCATGGTTGAACTTCTCCGTGTTACAAATGTATCAAGATATCTTTTCCGTTTCACCAAATAAAAAAAAAAAAAAAAAAGAAAATTTTTCATAAGGCCATGCGTTCATCTATCAAATACAAGTCCTTTTTTTTTTTTTTTCTAAATTGTATATAAATAGTAAAAATAAGTTGGTTTCTTTATTTGGTCTGTTTCCATGTACATAGAGAGAGAGATAAATACGAATGTTAGGAGAAATTGAATATATAAATAATAAGATCAAATCAGATATATATATATATATATAGTGACTGATAAATGGGAAGGATATATATAATATATATATAAAAAAAAAGAACTATACTATTTCAAATCTTAAAGGAGATCGTAATCGGCCATCACCAAGTATAAAAGGATCCTTTCGCCTGGGTAAAAAACCACGGGGTTTCAGTGGACTAAAGAGTTTTCTTGATCGCATCATATTCAATTCGGCTGCAATCATCCGTAAGTGATCGGGATTCGAACGGGTATCGCGAGTATAGGTATTGGTGTCAAAGTTGAATCGAGGTTGGGTTGTGGCTTCAGATCTTCGTTTTCGACTGGATCTTTTTCGTCGTGGTGGTAATGGCATAGGAATAAAACCATTTCTTCCTTTTTCTTTTTTTAATGTTGTTGTTGATGATGATGATTTCTTCAACGATGTTGGTTTTTCTTCTTGATCAGATGAAGGTGAACTTGATAAGGAAGATGGTAAAGATTTGGATGTTTTTGTGATAAAAGTGGATGCCGCAATAGCCGAGGGAGTTGAGCTTGGTGAAAACATGGAACTGACTGTACTAGAAGGTGCTGGTTGAGATGATGAAGCAAGTGATTGGCGTAACTTTTCAATGGTGTCAATCCATTTCTGTCGGTCTTGATCTGGTGGGGATGATGACATGGCATAAGAAGTAGTTGTAGAAGTGGATGGTGTATTTGATTTGGTGAATGAAGGAATAGATCGTTTAACTAACTCTTTATGTGTATTGATATCTGTTATTGTTTTCAATGATGTTGATGATGATCTTAGCTTCTCTGTAGGAGATATCATTGAATCCAATACTTGTTGCTGTTGCTTTCGTCTAGCGGTTCGACCAGCGGAACGCAAGGAGGAAGAAGTGGTAGGAGGAGAGAAATCACTTTCATCGTCGTCTTCGTCATCATCATCATCGTCGTCATCGTCTTCATCTTCATCGTCGTCAATAGATCCATTATCAATATCTTCAAACCGAGTTGATACATCCTCTTCATCGTCTTCATCAAATAAAGTAGCTGAGTCGTTTTTGTTATGATCAATGGTTGTGCTGTAGAGTCCCGACTTTTGATGACGATGGTGGTAGGTAAACTTTGCAATTTCTTCTTGGTGCAACAAGGTCATAGGGTCACTAAGGGATGGAGGTGGCATATGTAATGGTAAGATTCCCGTAAGAAAGTCAACTGACAGGAAGTTCTGAAAAGGTGAGTGGATCTATTCAAAACAAAAAAAAAAAAAAATTAGTATGTTTGATAAGTAAACTAACATCGTTTCTTACCAATTCTTCTTCATCAGGTAAACTTTCTTTACTATCAACAGCAACCCAGTTTTCCACATGAGACATTCTTCGAAGAGCTTGTTGTTGTTGTCGTTGAACTTGACTTTTCTTTTTTTGCTTTCGTTTCTTCTTCATCAACGGAGGAATGGCACCATAAGGTTGAGGAGCATTGGCCGTCAAGTTGCGAACGATTTCTTTGTAAGAGAAGGAAACAGTGTTGTTAGCATTGGGTATTGGAACAGGGTCAGACCGCGAAAAAGTGGTCGACATGATAACATGAGAATAATATTAATAATAACAATAATAAAAAGTAGAAAGAAAAAGGAAGGAATTGATTAGGGAAAAAAGGGGGAAAGTGCCAAGGGAGAGCTTTCCAGCCAAAAAGAAAAAAAAAAAGAAAAAACAATCCCCGCTTGGATGACTATCAACGCTTATGTGATGAAAAAGACTTCTATGATAATGGATCATCATGTGATAACAAACGATATGTGATGATTTATGTGTTTAACTATAGAAGAGGGTCTAAAAGATTCTTTTAACAGTTGGTTTATTGGATTAATCCTGACAACCTTTTTTCAATGGAATGATCATGACATTAATTTAAAGTGATGGAAAAAAAAAAAAGGTTTTTGAAGACACTTATTGTCTTTCTCTCTCCTTTCTACAAAAAAAAAAAAAAAAAAAAAAGAAGCTTTCGCGGTTGTAGTCAAAGTGATATGTAATATAATTTGTACATCTATGATTGCTTCCATGGTGGTGCGTGTACTTCTCCTATAGGCTCCTTGTACTCACTTTTTGTTTTGCCTCTCCATTCGAAATATATATATATATATTCTTTTTGGTTCTTCCCAAATGTTGATCATTATACCAGAACAGAATATTCTGTGACAAGGAGTCTTAGTTACAGGTTATTATATTGAAGATGCACCTATAAGATATTTACATATATATATATATATATATATTATGATGATCACCACACTAGCCATTGTCTCTTTTAAAAAGCCGAAAGCGTTGAAATATTTAGAAACTTGAACACAATATGATGGTCAAATTATACTTTATTTGAACCTTGACATCACATGACAAATCAAGGAATATTTTTTTTTTCCCAGAATCATCAATCAATAAAATATAATAATACAATTTCTTTTATTAATATCATCCTATGTAAATGTATGTAAACTATCCTGAAGATCAATAACTATCCTACTACTACCAGTAAAAACAACAAAATAATAACAAAGTTTCACCATCCGGTTAAATCATCATCTTGAACGTGATCCCGAATAAATTCTTCAATACTTTCAAAGTAGCCAACCTATTTTTTTTTTTTTAAAAAAAAAAAAAGGAAAGAAAAAGAAAAAGAAAATAATGTTAGTAATAATATTTGAATGTATAAGCAATAAAACCTTACTTGTAAGCATGTATCGTTATGAGTACCATAATTGAAGCCCTTCCAAACTTTTGCCCCAACTGTTTCTGCGACTTCGTATAGTTTTGCCATATGACTTGGTGGTACCAGCTCGTCCCGCAAACTGGATAAAAACAAAATCGGTACACGTTGAACATTCGAGATGGATTTATATGTTCGCCATTTTTGGTTGCATACGTATACCAAATATCGAAGAGCTCCAGGAAAGATATGAGGAATGAGTAATGGCTAATATAGAAAGAGATAAAATATATATAAATATATAAATATATAAATATATAAAATCCATCAAATCCTTTTTTTTTTATTATTATTATGAACTTACCACTGATAAGAATGTATTTTCGATAATTAATCCGTCAAAATCATCTTCATTTTTGGATACAACATGAATAGCTACTGCGCCACCTAACGACTGTCCATAAGCAACCAACCGAGTATGTTTGAGAATAGGGTGATTCTTGATATAATCTACAGCAGTCTATATATATATATATATAAGATGAATCATTCCCAAATACAATATAATTTTTCCTCATTTACCTGAGCATCAATTTGTAATCCCTTTTCATTTGCTTTTCCTTCACTAAGACCATATCTACATATAAATATATATATATATATATATACAAGGTTAATAATATATATATAAATAAAGATATATTATACTTTACCCGCGATAAGACAATGTAACAATATTGTAGCCTAATTTTTGATATAAAACTTGGGCAATAGGAAGTCGATGACCCTAACATAGAAAAAAAATTGGGGTGAATATTATATCTGAGCATTTTTTTATTTTTTTATTGCTATAAAAACCTACCATATTTCCAGCATTGGCCTAATATCAATATCAATATATATATAAAGAATATCAGTATATATTACTTTGTTCTGTATAAATATTACTTACATGAAAGCATAATATAGTCGGGGCTTGTAGTGCCATTCTTTCGTCTTGTTGAATTAGTACATAACATCGAAGCTTGATACCATCTTTTGTAATCAATATTTCTTCACTATCTGGTAGACCATATTCTGAAGGTTTAGATACCTAATTAATTAATTAATTAAAAAAAAAAAAGAAGATATAAAAAAAAACGCCCTTTTTTTTTTATTATAATTAATCCATCTTACTTTTGTTCTTGATCCTGCTGGATAACTTGAAGAATAAAGTAAATCGCATTGATAAATGTAAAGTATAACTGATATGGCAATAGTGGTAATAATCAAAAAATAAATCGTATATAGAATAAATGCTATCATCGTATTATAAGAAGGTTGGTATATGACATTGGACAATCAAAGGGGAAAAAAAAAAAGACAAGTAACAAAAAAGAAAAAATAGAGTTTTTTTTTTTCTCTTTTATTTTTGGGATTCAACAACATTCGCCCCACACAAAAAATCGATAATTCAATACCAGACACATTACACAGAGGTATCTCAAAAGCATTGGGGAAACAAAAAAAAAAAAAAAAAAATACTATAATACACTATTTGATAACTATTCTTTTCTATTCTATTATGCATTTCTAGCCTTTTTCGCTGGTCTTGCAGAATGGTCATCCTTGGTCATGCTACTTTTCGTTGATTTGATATCATTATCTTCTTGAGTAATACGCCTTAATGGATATTCAACATTTTGTTGTACCAATACACTATTTAAAAAAAAAAGGAAATTGACCAATCAGTAAGATTTGACTTTTTTTAATTTATTCACATATATATATATATGTCTTTTTTTCATTTACTTCATTACTGGCTTTGGTTCTTCTTGAAAGTAAGGATGACTTAGTGCTTTTTCCGCTGATATCCTTTTCGCTGGGTCATATTCCAAAAGAGAAGATAATAAATTGAATCCAGATTCAGTTTTCACACCAGGCATCATTTGGTATGCTTGCTTCAAATTGTTTGGACATCTAACAATAATAATAATAATAATAGTAATAGTTAGATATCAATATTCATTATTATGTATAACTTACTGTGGAAAAGAGCTGAGATGATTATAATCTGGTAATTGATCTATAGTAGGCCATCGATCTTCTACAGTTATGTAGAAACAGAATCAAAACACAAGTTTAAATTTATATTTCCATTTCTCTCTCTTTTTTTTTTTTTTCCAACTTACTTCCTGGTGTGCCCAAAATTTCGAATATTTTTGATAGTTGACTTCGCTGAAAAGGAACTGTTTTCTTGTTGTCCATCTTTGCTTCATCCCCTTTAAAGATTGGTTTCAGTGCCAATAATTCACCAAAAATACATCCTACAGCCCACATATCCACCGCTTTTGTATAATGTCTTGATCCAAATAATAATTCAGGTGCTCTGTACCATATAGTTACCACCACTTTATCACCGTTGAATAATGGTTGAGGAGGTTTGTTGAATAATCGAGCTAATCCAAGATCACCTAAACATCATTGAGAGAAATAATATAAGCACCTTTGTTCCTAACTACACTCTTGTTTTTATTTCATACCTGTCTTTACAATGCCTTCACTTGTTAATAATACTAAATATATATATATATATATATATATATATAAAAGACGAGATATTAAATGAGAATTCACTAGTACATATATATATATATATATATATATATATATATATATAACAAATCAATATAAAACAGTTCCTTACCATTTGCAGGCTTTAAATCACGATGAAGTACCCAGTTGGCATGTAAGTAGGCGACACCGTTAATCAGTTGCCATAAAATAGATTTGACAATAACTTCTTGAATTGGTTTTCGTTCAGTATGTAAATGATGATGAATGATTTGCTATATGATTAAAAAAAAAAAAAAGAAAGAAAGAAAGAAAGAAATCAGATACCTACATATATATTGTTTCGTAAAGTTTCCTTTTCAGCAATTACCAAAAAATCATGTTCAGCATATTCAAATACCATGAAGATCGCCTTGTCTTCTAAAAGTACTTCTTCAAGTCCAACAACATTAGGATGATTAAGTTCACGACAAAGCTAATGGTAAGAATATATACGTTCGGTTTAATTCATAGATTATCAAAGTTGATCTATCTTTTTTAGTTTACCGCTATTTCACGACAAGCCGATTGTGATATACCAACATAATGATGAGTATCGCCTTCCCGATCAGGTTTGAACTTTTTAATAGCAAACTCCCGAGTATCGTCTCTATCAATGAAAAAAAAAAAAAGGTAAGATTAATTTTTCTTTCAGTTATCTAATCATGAAAAAATAAATTTTTTTTAACTTACTTGTTTTTTGATTTCGCCTTGTAAACTCGACCATAAGTACCAGAACTGATAAAACCTATAATGTCGTACTTATCCAAGACTTTGGGCCGGCAAGCATCCCTTTTCAGCTTGTATTCTGTCATGGACATGGTAAAAAAATTGTTCTGCTGTTCGTTTCTATTGTATGACTCGTGGTAGTTCTTGTTGCTACTAGTGTTGCTGATACAATGATTAATTATGTTGTAATGTGTTCAAAAAGAAAAAGAATAGAAAAGAAAGAAAAAAAAGGAAAAAAAAAAAAAAAAGAATAGGGGAAGAAAAAACTCACATCCACAGCGGGATTAGAAATCATTGTCCATTTCTTATCTTGAGCTCGTTCTTTTGACTTTTTCTTGTATTCCCTTTTCTTTCTTCAGCTTGTTTTTTTTTTTTTTTTTTTTTTTTTTTGTTGAATACGCATAATGAAGGGTAATTAAATACTTTATTGAAAGCAATATGAAAAGTATTAATATTTTTATATTATTTTGTAAAATAGATACAACTCAAATGGTGATTTTCGCCTTTTGGTTTGTGGTTCTATTAGGCGTGCCTTTTTGGTGGAAAACAACAGAAGTATATCGAGCTCATTTACCCTTTGATGAAATAGATTCATTACAAACACGTCAAGTAAGTCATTACTCGCCTGTTTTTTTTTTATCTCTCTAGTAAATAAACTTTTTTTAATATCCCTCTTTTTCTTTTTGACTGGTTTAGGAATCTATGTTTATCTTACCAACTACACTTTCCCTTTTTGTACCTGCTACTTGGTTACTCTCACTTGACAATACTTCCGGTACGATCCATTCATTAGAAACTTCATTAGAATACAAGCTATCCGAAAAGTTTCATGATGTGTCCTTTTGTGCAAAGTTTCCTTTCCATGTACAACTCAATAGTTGGTCCACAGATGATCTCACTCTTGGTAATTTTTGGGACTAAATTCCTTTTTTATTCTCATTCTTGACTATTCTTATAATCTATTTTAGAATCTATAAATGCTCTTCTACAACAACAAAAAGATTCTCCTATTGGTCAGTATTCATTTTACTTTCATTCTTCGAATATTCAGCAGAGCAAATCACCGCAGAAGCATGATCAAATTAATGTAATCATCGGAAAAGACCGTACAAGTGTTATTCAATTGTCAAAAATAGATCAAGGTAAAAATGAAGCTATACATAAAAGAACCTAACATATACTCTTTTTGTACTGAACTATTTTCATTTGTAGATACTCTTAATTCAGTGATGATTTCCTTAATTCCAGCTATATTCAAGACAGAATTTGAAGCAATTGATGAAATAGCCTCTTGCTCTTCAGGCAAGGTGGACAAGGTAAATGAATCATCATCAATAGACTTCACTTACATTCATATTCCTTTTTTTTTTTCCTGATAGTATGATGCCAATAATATGCGTACATTCAAATATTCATCTCGTTACCAAATCACTTTCAGTCTTATGAACAATAATCCTCGATTTATGGCTATAGACTGGGACATACGTGATGCAGCAAAAAGTATGGACAGTTCGATAATATATTGATTATTGTGATCTGACAACTTTTTTTTCCATGACTTTTGTTAGGATATCTTTACCCATTGTTAAACGAACTGTCTGATGTATCCAACTTTACGGTGGACTCCCAGGTATATATTAAAATAATAATAATAATAATAGGATGTCAGAGGATGATTCATTACTCATATATTTCTATTTAGATTCAAAACTATGCACCACTATCGCAATCACCTCATTATATGGAAAGAGAAAAGAAACCGAATTATTATTACTTCAAACCTGAACAATTACCACATTTTGTCAATTCTGCAGATTGGAATCTAGGTAAATTGGAAGACAGAATTTGATGATATAGAGCGCTCTAATCCCCCTTTTTTTTAGCATCCAGTATCTCTTCTTATCCAACCATCAACTTTATTCTATACGTTCCTTCAGCAGATGTCACACCCTTACGGATCCATGATCAACAAGGTAAAAAAAAAAAAAAAAAAAAGAATAAAAAGAACTGAAAATTATATTCATGTTTTGTAACTCATTCATTACTATCCTTTATTACTATTATTATTATTATTTTAAACAAATTACAAGGACATCCACTTCTTTCCAATTCCTTTTTGATTCCTCGATGGGGAGGAGTTACAATCAAGAATCCTCCAAAATATATTGAATCCAAGTATAGCATTACTAAATCTGATTTGAAGCCTATTATGAAGATATTTATCTCACAACTCCGAGGTTTGATGGGAATTCAAGATATAAGCTCTTCTGCAGCAAAACTACTTGTAAAGTATACATATATAAAAAAAAAGGATGAATGATACGATTCTAACTATTGGACAATTGATTTCAATTAAACAGCCATCAAACTTGAATACAACTTTTATGCTTTCCACACAAACGGGAATTACCACTTTGGAAAAGGATAACTTGATTCGACGACGTACAATGGAAAACATGATCAATGCAATTTCCACTCTTCGATCCTTGGGACAATTGGTGATGGAGATTCCAAATATGGTTGTGTTGGATCATATACAATCTCAGGTAAGGAAAAATTAAATATATAAAGTATATATATAAAAGACGCAAATGAATAGATGATGATGGTATTTTTTTTTTATTCCTTTAGGTTCGACAATCTTTAACATCTATTCAAAGTGTCCGAATTGAACTTGAAAAAGGTAATTATGGTAAAGCTTTAAAACACTCAGTGGACGCTATGGAATTATCAGAAATGGCTTTCTTTGATCCTACGATGGTGTCGATGCTCTATTTCCCTGATGAACACAAATATGCGATTTATATGCCCCTTTTTGTCCCTATATCTGTACCTTTAAGTATAGCTCTACTAAAATCATTAAAGAAATGGAGAAAAAATAGATTTCCTTCCTCCTTGTCATCATCAAAAACAAAATCTGAATAAAGTTTTATTATTATTATTATTTTAGTTTTACTATTTACTATTATTATTATGTGTTACTGATATGGTAGTAAAAATAGTTAAGGTTTATTAGATACAGTTTCGTTGAAAAGGGGAATGCTTTGATCTTTCAACATCAGCATCTAACTATGGTGATTTTTTTCTTTTTTTGATGACTGATTGTTTTTGGTTTTCAACTAGAAAAACAATGTAAACTTGAGATCACATGACCCTTATGGTGATACATTTCTCTCTTCAATACAATTGTGTAAATCAATTTCCCATGATCTTTGACTGTATATGATTGGAAGAACTATTTAGCAACCGCACTGACTTCCTTTACTGAGAAAGGAAATTGAATGATCGATACCCCATTTTCTGCAATATATTTTATTTTTCTGTCATATTTCGCTTGATATTAGGAAGTTTTAACTTATAAAAAGATGATTATTCTTTTTTTTAAAAAAAAAAGTAAAATAAAACAAACTTTTATATAGTAAGAAAGATATGGATTCATCTTCGTCATTCTAAACAAATACCCAATCAGTCGAGTCATCGAGGGCGGTCCTTGAAACTTTAAAAATACATATAAAAAAAGAGATGATCTCTTTTTTTTTTTTCTCCACTAACAAAAAGATATTGTTTTTTTCTTCCTTCTTTCGCTTTTTTATTTATTTATTTATTTAAATTTACTATTTTATTATTGTTTGTATTACTAATTTATATACTCCAAGGGTACATTTATTACATTAGTTAAAAACTATATACTCAACATGACTACCATGCGTTCATTAGAAGAATATGACATCTCACCAGTGACAGGGTTTTTACCACCTGAACCTCCTTTACGTCGACTTGACAACCCTTATTTTTTACCTTGGGAGACTATGATGGATGATTTTAATGGTCTTCTTTTGGCTGGCAAACTACGAGAAAAGATCCTCAAGGTAATCCGTTACCTCCCCGCTACCATATCTAGTTATTGTATTACAGCGAAACCAAGAAAGGAAGAAAAAAAGATACTTATTTTTTGTTATTGTTATTATTAATATTGAATAGATGCCTTTATTGGATTATAAATACCTAAATACCATTCAAGAATATAGAAGAGCTTTCCTGATTCTATGTATGTTATCTCATAGTTACATATGGGGTAAACATGAAGAAGCATCTGAAGTAAGTTAACAATAGCAAAAAAAAAAAAAAAAATATTTTTTTTTATTTGTTACAGATGACACCTTCTGTATTACAATCGGATAAAGGTTATGAATTTTCACACGATTCTCTTTTAGACTTTACCCGCAAATTTAGCTGTTCCTTGGACTGGTATTGCTGAAGAACTTGGTCTTTGTCCTGTTGTATGTCATGCTGCTGTTGTATTATGGAATTATCGTTTACTTGATTCTGAAGGTCCAATTGAACTTGCGTAAGAATATTTCATTTTTTTTTATTTTTGGGGGGAATATGATGAACTTATCTTTTTTTTTTTTTTTGGTTTTGTACTATTAGTAATTTGACAACCCTTGCCACTTATTCTGGGTCACTTGATGAATCTTGGTTTTACTTGATAACAACAGCTATTGAAAGTGCAGGTTCCAAATGTCCTGCGGCCATTCTCTCTTGTGTAAATCATGTATGTGATGGTAATTATGAAGGATTAAGATCAGACTTGACAACGATTCATGCTGCATTGATGGATATCAACGTTGTTCTTCATCGTATGTTTGAAAAATGTGACCCATATGTCTTTTACTGGAAAATCCGTCCTTATTTGGCTGGATGGGAAAATATGGCAGAAGCTGGACTTCCTCTTGGTGTGATATATGAAGGTGTAGATTCTCTTTGGTCAGCTGAAACTGATGAATATGGGGATATTAGCCATCTTACAGAAGAAGAACGTTTATTACGCCAATATCGTCGTTATGCTGGTGGAAGTGCTGCTCAGAGTAGTTTGATTGCTGCTTTTGATGTTGCTTTTGGTGTACAACATCATCCTGTGGGTGAAAAATCATCATCAACCTCTTTACCACCTATCATTAACAACAACAACAATAATAATTCAACACCTTATTCACCTGTTGATAAAAATGATCGTTATCGTCACTTACCTCTGACTCGACCTGCTGATGAACTTGATCATTCTGGAACTTCCTCAGGTGCCACTACTCCATTACCGCCTTACAAACGTACCAATCGTAATGCATTTTTACGAGCTATGCGCAAATATATGCCAGCACCTCATCGTCAATACCTGGAAGATTTAGAAACGGCATCGAATATTCGTCCTTTTATGATGCATCTGGAGGCTCTCTTTCATAGTGGCGAAATTACTGATGAAGAATGTGAACTAGTGGAATTATACAATGAATGTTTACATCAACTCAAGTTATTCCGTGACAAGCATGTACAAATCGTTAGTCTTTATATTGTCAATCAAGCAAGAAAAGGGCCCAACATCTCTCACGGTGGTTTTGCAATGGAAAAGAAAGCAGATATCCCTCAACCTTCATCATCTACAGGCTCAGACAATGGAAAACCAGCACCAAAGAAAACTTTACATAACATGTTATATCCGCAAACAGCCTTGGAAACGCATCCTGGTATACGTGATGGCTCTCCTTCGGCTAAGATCAGTTCTCTTTTCCCTCAACTTGGTTTGGCCAAACATGTTGATCCTAAATCGGGTGTGGTACGAGGCACAGGGGGTACGAATGTCATGCCCTTCTTGAAACAATCAAGAGATGAAACTGCCGAGATGAAGATCGCTTTGGAAAAGGTACAACAATTAGCACAAGAAACTCTTGAAGAAACGAAATCTTGGACCGATATGTTATTACGTAGATAGTGATCTTATTTATTTATTTGTTCATTTTTTGATGATGATCTATTTTATATTATTATTATTATTATTATTATTATTATTATTATTTGTATGATTTTTTTTTTGTTAGGATATCTCTCTCTCTCTCTCTATATATATATATATATATATATATTTGATGTAACAATAAATGAAATATCTATATCTTGTTATTTACATACAAAAGAATAAAAAAAAAAAAAAGACTGACTATATAAAATGGCCTTTATTAGAATTTGTAAACAAAATAAAACAAAAATCAAATGAATAATCATGATACACATAAAACAATCACTAAAACTAGTCCAAAAAAAAAAAAAATCAAATTTGTTGTTGAGATATTTGTTGTCGAACGGCCACATTTGAAGAAGCGGTGGATGTGTTCAAGGAACCATCATCATCATCAGCTATCATTTTGTCACCTAAATGTTGTTGTCCATGTCGAAGGTATAAAGCTGGTTTACGTTTTTCCACTACATCACGATCAATCACCACTTGGTTGATGTTACTACCTGGTGCATCAAACATAGGATCCAATAATACATTTTCCATAATGCGTCGAAGTCCCCGTGCGCCCGTCTTTTTCTCCAATGCCATTTCTGCAATCTTGTGTAACGCCGCTTGACTAAATCTAAGATCAACCTAAAAAAAAAAAAAAAAAAAGAAATCAATGATTCTAGTTTCCCACACCTATTTTCTCATTCTCACGCTCACCAACTTATCCTTCTAAATATTATATTCATCCACTTTATTACCTGACTTAATTTGAATAATCCTTCATATTGCTTCAAAAGAGAGTTTTTCGGTTCCGTCAACACACTCACCAAGTCGGCTTTGGAAAGACTATTCACATTCGCCACCACTGGTAATCGACCCACAAATTCAGGAATCAATCCATATTGAACAAAATCTATTGTATATATATATCAGTATACGAACGTTTCATATTTTCTTAACGAATTACCTGCTGGTTCCACTAAATCAAGAGGTTGTGAGGAGGATTTATCATCTTGAATAATAACATCATCATCATTTGTAGATCGAAGCACAGCATCAAAACCAATACTCTAATGAGAATCATCAAAGAAAAAAAAAAAAGGTCAATTCATTTCTTTCTTTCTATTAGATTTGAGAACCTACTCCTTTTGCAATACGATCCTTCACCATCTTATCCAATCCAATAAAGGCACCACTAAGAATAAAGAGAATGTTGCTTGTATCCACAAAGTAAGATTCACCTTTTGCTCCATTGGCTGCAGGTCCATTTCCATTACCACCCAGAGGAACATTGCCTCCATTTCCATTGCCACGACGATGACTAGGCGCATTACCTGTTTTATCAACAATATTTACCACCGTTCCTTCTAACATACGCAACAAAGACTAATCATTCACCAAAAAAAAAAAAAAAAAAAAAAAGATTAATACAGGATGAATGATGATAATGATCAGTGGATGATGACAATAATGATTTACCTGCTGTACACCTTCTCCAGAGACATCACGCGACCCCGTTCCTGAGTCAGATCGACGAGAGATTTTGTCGATTTCATCAATAAATACAATCCCCATTTCAGCACGTTTGACGTCATAATCGCATGCCTATGCATGAAAAAAAAAAGAAAGTAAAGATGTAAAATAATTTATTCAATTTCATTTTTCCCTCATGATCTTTTTTTACCTGTAATAATCGATGAATCACTAATTCAACATCTTCCCCAACATAACCAGCTTGAGTGAATGGTGTGGCATCACTGCTCTATAAAAGAAAGAATAGAAAAAACAAAGATGTTGTTAATGTCAAGAAATATGATCCTACAACTTTTTCTTTTAACTTGCTGAAAATGGGACTTCAAGTATTTGTGCCAAAGTACGAGCCAATAAAGTTTTGCCTAAATTCAAAAAAAAAAAAGAAAAGAAAAGAAATATAAGCCTATCTTTTTTTTTTTTTTTTTTTTTCCTTTTGACATTTACCTGATCCAGTGGGTCCAATCAATAAAACATTACTCTTATCATGAATAATCGTATCATCTGTCTCCTTATTTTCAAAACTTGCTGTTGCATGATTAGAAGAAGTTGTACTTGGTGGGTTAATCCAGCTAGCTCGGCGTTGTGAACCTAATAATAATAATAAAAAAAAAAAAAGAGAATCCATCAGCTTTATTGATGTTTGGTTGCTCACGTGTAGTCGCACAAGAATGCCAAAAAAGTAATGAATCCTCTGTTTCTTACCAAAAGCTAATAAACGTTCTGATGGAGAAAGACCTGATGATAAAGAACTTGGTATAGGAAGATTGGAGGAAGTATAATAATCATGAGGTAGGGCTGAATGGTGAAGTTCAGTACGTTGATGTGGATTGGCAACTGATGAAGTAGTGGATGAATTGGTATCATTATTATTATTATCAGAGAAGTTAGGTCTAGAGGAAGCTGGATGAGTCAAAGTAGGTGTAGATGTACCCATTGTGCCAGTATTTGAATGATTGGTGGGAGACGTAGTGGTTGCTGGTGAGCCTAGCATAGAAGAATTATCTTTTTGTTGTGATTGTTGTTCCTGCGTTGTTAAGTTGGCACGTACTCTATTGTAATGGTTGTATATAGCCACAGCTAGGATTTTCTTGGCTCTACTTTGTCCTATGATATAGTCATCCAAATGTTTGACAATCTGTAACGGTTTAGTTTCAATAACATTATTTTTTTTTATTAAAAATTCTGAACTTACTGTTCTGGGATCAGAGAGTCTTGCAATATTCACAGGTTCTGAAGTACCATTCATTATCAACCCTCCTGAATATTCTCTACCTGTATCTGTTCCAGGATAGTCCATACCATTGTATTGCCAAAAACAACCAGTTGTACCAAATCGTCGCTTAGATGAAGGTAAATGCCTTGGTTTCAAACTATAAGAATGTCGTTTATAGTAGTTAGATGACGACCAGATTTGAGGATAATGTAGTTTTCTTGCCGCAGGAACAGGAGAAAAATGACGATAATAGTTAATATTGGTTCTTGGAAACATAATATAAGAAATTTCAATTTAAAAAGAAGAAAAAAAAAAGGTACAAAATAGAAAATAGAAAACAAAAAAGTAGAAATAAGAAAGAAAAGAAGAAAAGAAGAAAAAAAAAAAGCGTGAGTGTGTGAACTTTCGGTAAGGAGAGGATTCGCAATGCAGCATATGAAAAAAAAAAAAGCGTCATTTCAATTACCGATAACAACCCTCCCCGTAAACTTTGAATTTTAGGGTACAAATTAGCGGAAGTCGTGTCCAGTTTTACTTCTATTTCTTTCTTCCTTTTTTTTTTTTTTTTTTTTTTTTTTTTTTTGTTTATACTTTCTTATCATATCACCTTATTTTATATCTAATATATTATTATTATACTATTTCATTTGATTCTTCTAAGAATGCACAATTATTCACCTTGTTTTACATTTATTATATCGCCATGTCATTTGATTCTTACCGAAAAGCACAACTACATCTACAAGAAACAAGAAAGACAATTACTATACCACAGTTAGACAAAGACACCTGTATATCATATTTCAACAAAGTATTCCAAGTATTAGTACGCGAAGATTTACATAAGCTTTGGGCAAACAAAAAGAAGAAAACCGAATCCGAAATTCTATCAAACTATTGTCAACAACAAGAAAGAAAGCGAACAATACCAAACCTTTACAAAAAGACTGTAGAACTGTATAACCAAGGTAGTATACATATACATATATACATCTATTCCAATATTAATCTAACTTTTACTTAGAAAACTCAACCGACTTTTCCAAAGATACAATTAGAGCAACTGTAGACTCGAAAGCTATACCTTATGTTCGCCTTTATAAAGAATTTGTGAATAATAATGCTGCCAATATATTAGAGGAATTAAAAAACAACTACAACAACGACAACAACAACAACAACAACAACAATAACAATAACAACAACAACAATCAAGATAATGAGGATAATTTTATTCACAATACCATTACTTCTCAATTGAAGACAATCTTACGACCAGATTTGTCTGACTTGGAGAAAAACATCATCCATCAATCGCTACTGAAGTCCCAGAAGTTAATTACAAATATAATGGCGGATATCTCAACTTTGGTTTTGTTAGACCTTTTGAAACGGACCACGTAAGTAAATAGTGATCATGAAATACTAGTCATATACTCATATGCTCTTTTTTTTTTTTTTCTTAGTGGTCCACCTGTAGAAATAACTAGTATTCTACCTGAATGCAAGATTACCAAGGTCCTTCCACCACTACTGATCTCTCCTCCTTCTTATGATGTCAAGAAACTCATGGCTAGTCACAACAATGCCACCAAAGCTGAACGACGTCTATTTGAACTGTATACTGGTGGCCATTTGATGCATCTGTTGACCGCAACTCATAACTCTCAAGAAACCTCTCTTACTGACACTCCAGGTCCTTCTACTTCTTCAAGTCGTGATTCCAACAAGGATGGTATATTGAACTGGAATTTGGATTTACCGGACATCACCAACCTAAACCTTACTGATATGCCACCTGGATTATCTACCATTATTCTGCCTTATTTAAATACGTACGCCACCAATTTAAAGAATATATATCAAGGTGATATAGTGGATCGTCTGTTATCAAGAACTATTATGACTGTTCTTCAGTGTCGGCTTATTCTTCCAAAAAAGGACCAAAATAAGAATGAATTGAAAGAAAGGTAATGCATATTGATGATTTGATGATGATGATGATGGATGGTTCACATTATTAACCTATCTATATATAATTAGAAAATCACAACCAAAAAGTCCCAAGAATTCTTTTACATTCAAGTGCCAAATCAGACGCCACAGCAAAAGAATAAAGCGGTTGCAACAATTTGATAATATAAATAGATCAGACGTTCTTCAGAAGGAGCAACAAATTCTCGAACACTTGATGCAATCCTCTATTCTCAATTCAAGTACTACTGCTCAGGTTAACGTGGAGATTCCTTTGGTGGACGATTCTGATGCTCAGATGAATTTGGATATTACTTTGGTGGATGATACTAGTGCTCCGATGGAAGTGGATGCCCCTGAAACCATTCATGTTAACCCCTCCTACAATCGACTGAAGAAAATTGCAAATTTTGTGAAGTCAATTCTATTCAAAAAGAACATCGATCAACCGTTAACTGTCGAGGATCTTAAGATGCATGCGCCAGATATGGAATTTAACGATGACGAAGCCAATTCAGTACTCCTTTTGTATCAATTTTTCTCACCATACTTGTTACCGAAAGTATACGATGACGATGTAGATCGGCATCCCCTTCTCAATTTCCCTCTTGTTACGGTATGCAATCATATTCTTCGCTCAACTGGAAACGAGAAATTTGTAAGACGATCTGTACCAGTTGTAAAACATTCCAATACCTATTCCATTACTTTGGATCCAACAAGATTGTATTTGACTCTGTGCTCGTTGAAAGGACGTGTTGGCGGAACAAAAGGCGGAAATGTGCAACCTCTACATTCGTATGGATTCGATGTTTTTCTTCCCAACGGTGACATAATAAGCAATATTACCAAGTCAATCAAATTCCAGGATGAACTATTTGGTGCTTTTTTTGATCTTCCAACCAGGCGAAGCCTTTGTGCGAAAAAGACTGGCTTTATCTTCTCCAATCGAATCACAATCACTAACTATGGCGCGGTGCGACTACATTCCAAAAAGGAAAAACCAATTGACACTGATATCAAGCCATCAGCAACCAAGGTACGACGAAAAAGAAAGTTATCTGAAGAGATCACAATGCAAGAAAAGATAAAGTCATTGGACGCTTCCTTATCAACACCAGCTGAAGAATTGCGCAAGTTGAATAACGAAATAGATGAAACGAAGATGAATATTATGAATATCAACGAACAAATTGAATCCATTGCCGACACAACACATGATGATCTGGAAGACCTCCCAACAAAAGATTTTTTAATTAAACGGCGGGCAGAAAAGAAGCGACAGCGTGATGATCTACTTCGACGGAAGCTTGTTGTGTTACGGAAGATATCAGCCCTCAAGACAGAGAAGAAGGACCTCTTTGACGAGTTTTATTCAACTGACACGACAGATGTTAGCCTATCCTCATCATCTACTGGTAACGAATGGGAAAATGGAAGTATTTTTGTTGGATGTGATCCGGGTCTGGCAACCATGGTCCAAGCTACAAGTGCTGATGTCAAGAAAGTAATGTACTATTTGGCAATCAACAATCGTTATCAACCATTGGAAACATTAGTAGAAAAGGTGGATAGTGATGGCGATGAAAAGGAAATGCTTACTTTGAAGAAATACTCAATTACCAGTAAACATCTCGACGATCAAACCTTCTCCAAACGCCATCGCAAGGGAATGGAATTCAGAAAGAGACGAGATCATCGCAAAGTAAGTGATTCCAAAAAAAAAAAAAGGATGTCAATAACCTATTTTTTTTTTTTTTTTTAATTACTAGTCCCAAACTCAAGGTGTGCTTTCCGTCAAGCAAGTAGAAGAAAAGTTGGCTGGATCAATTGATGTCCGTTTATATGAAGTTTACAAAAAATCATGACAAATCACAAGGTAGGATCAATTATTATACATCATCACGGAGACCAAAAAAAAAAAAAAAAAAAAAAAAAAAAAAAAAAAAGACAATGGATATTAATGAATGCAATCATTTCAATTTATCTAGTTGATCAAGGAAAGTGCACCTATTCTTCAGGATTTTTACTGTGATCAAAAATGCAATCAGCGGTGGAAACGAACAGCAGTGATATACAGCGAAAAGGGAACACATGTAGTCATCAAGCATCACCAACGACAAGTAAAAGAAGAACCTGGACAAAAACTACATTACTTTTATGGAAAGGCGGGTCGTGGTAGAAACTCACGTATCGGTGGATTTTTAAGAAGAGGTCATGGACCCTTATTACAAGCTCTTGGTCAACATTCTTCTATCTTCCATACAGATGAATTTAGAACGACAAAACTTTGCTGCCGTTGTCATGAGCCTATCTATCATCCGAAGAAAGCTAATGGAAAATTAAATCTGGGAACTGTTATTTGTCAAAACCCTGATTGCAAAGGACGTCAAGCTGGAATGATTGCTGAATCACGAGACACAAATGCAAGTATGAATATGATCATCACTGGATTATGGCAACAAGTTACTGGCAAACTTCCTCCATCCTTCCGGCGGTCAATCTCATCAACAGAAAACGATAACAACAATATTGATAAGATATTCCAAACTTTGATCTCTTCTCATCCTGGACTGGTTGAAGACGGATACATCATGCCTCTGTGCTGAAGGCAAAACTTAAATTGTACCCTAAAATTCAAGTTTTGCCTCCCTCCCCTTCTTAATCATGTAACCATGATCGATTTATTATGCTCTTAATAAAAACTATTACAAGTAGCCTTTCATTTTATGAAATATGAACCCTATATACTATTTTATGACATATAATGATTGGATGATTGATTTGATTTAATAGAATCAAGGCTTTTATCAATACCTTAATGAGGAATATTGGTATCAATCAATACTAGTTATCAATACTTTATCAATACCAAGTATTGAGAACTTTTTTTTCCTCGATACTTCAGTTGGGACGGTACCAAGTTAAGAACGTTCATCAAGTCCTTTTTATTTTAATCATCTTTTTGAGACAACGACAGAACAAAAGTGAACATGAGACAAGAGAAACTAAAAAAGCCGACATCTGTTTTTTTGCAAAGTACAACATCATTTTATTGAAATAAGAAAGGCATAATTTAGGAACACGATCACTAATTGTTTGATTCATCTTTGAACACCGAACTGTGCCGAAACGATTTGTGGCTGGTTTTGATTAGAAAAAGCGGTCGTGAGGTTTTGTTCAGGCGACAAAAAAAAAATTCTTTTCTTTTTCCCTTTTTTTTTTTTTTTTTTTTAACACAGTATACGATAATGGCCAAGGACAAGAAAGATAAAAAGGAAAAGAAGGTCAAATCTGAAGAAGGATCTACTATTATTCGTTTTAATTCTCCCATTGCTCATCCTATGGCTGATGATAAACTTTCTAAAAAGGTATTCAAGACTATTAAGAAAGGTAAAAAAAAAAAAAAAAGATATTCTTTATACATTATTACTCACTATATATATATATACAGCTAGCAAAGCAAAACACGTTCGTCGTGGTGTTAAGGAAGTTGGAAAGGCTCTTAGAAAGGGAGAAAAAGGATTGGTTGTGATTGCTGGTGATATCTCTCCTGTCGATGTGATTGCTCATATTCCTGTATTGTGTGAAGACTCCAATGTTCCTTATGTGTTTGTTCCATCCAAAGAACAATTAGGTGAAGCTTCTTCAACAAAGCGTCCTACTTCTGTATCTATGGTTGTATTGGGCGGTCAAAAGAAGGATCTCAAGAGTGCCGAAGACTACAAGGAAATTTACGAAGAATGTTTCTCTCAAGCCAAAAAGTTGGTAAGTTATAAAATAATATAATTGTGAATATTGTAGTTCTCATATTTTATTATTATCATTATTATTATATTAGGATGAAGCTTTAGTCTATTAGATTTTATTATCATATATTCAATTTTTTCCCCCTTTTGCATCATACAAACAATTTCATTACCTTATTCTCATTTTTTTTGTCCTTTTGTATCTCTTTCGCTCTCTCTGTCTCTTTCTTTCTAACCCATTTTTGTTCATATAACAACGTACAATCTTATTTTATTTTACTATACACGCATTATCTCTTTTTTTTTTTTTCACCCAACGGTCTTTCAATCAATAAACTGTAGAATGACTCCTTGTTTTTTATATTCTCCTTTTTTCACTTATTCTCTCTCTCTCTCTCTCTCTCTCTCTCTCTCTCTCTCTCTCTCTCTCTCTCTGTCTCTCTCTCTCTCTCTCTCTCTCTCTCTCTCTCTCTCTCTCTCTCTCTCTCTCTTTCTCTCTTCCTTTTTTTTTTTTTTTTTTTTTATATCTATATAGTAGTCCTCTTCATACTCAATTACCATGCCTGATTCTATATTATTTGATGTCAACTCTCCAACAACTGCAACTGGGAACTATTATGCAAGCTCACAAAAGGACGATCTACGGTTTTATAATGGTGCTTCGACTTATCATCAACAATCATCCTATGAACCTTCATCATATTATACTCCACCACAGGCGTCAGGTGATATGACAGGATATATGGAACCTCCTACAAGCTTTTGGAATGCTTTTGGAACAGCAGGTTTACCTGGTGAACCTTCTCTTATGGAAGAATTAGACGTGAATCTGTCACACATCAAAGATAAGGTGAAACAAGAAAAAAAAAAAAAGATATATATTACTGTATACTTGATTTATTTGATATTCACAACACGCATGTATCTTTTTTTTTTTTATTATTATTATTATTGTAGAGTTTAACAGTACTGATTCCTTTCCGTTCTATTCCACCATCTATCATGGATGACACTGATCTAGCAGGACCACTTTTGTATCTCTTTTTATATGGTTTAGGGCTTATGTTATCAGGTAAAGTACATTTTGGTTATATTTATGGTGTAGGCATGTTAGGAGTAGGTTCTCTGTATGTACTTCTCAATCTCATGTCACAAGAACAAGGTGTTGATTGGGCTCTTACTGCTAGTGTACTTGGTTATTGTCTCTTACCCATGGTGATGCTCAGCGGAGTCACTATTGTGTTCCAAACAGGTGGTAACACAGGTTGGGCATTGGCTGTCCTTAGCTTTTTTTGGTGTACCTTGTCCAGTGCTGCCATGTTCACTAGTGTTTTACATATGCAAGATCAAAGACTTTTGGTCACTTATCCCGTGGGTTTATTTTATGCCTGTTTTGCTTTGATGACCATCTTTTAGATTATTTTATTATTATTATTTTATTATCAAATAAAAAATCACTATTATCTTTATTATTATTATTATTTCTTTTTTATCAAACTTCGACATGGGTGGGGTAGTAGAATAGAGAGAAACAACGGTTTCAGTGACATATTAAGGTTGATGGATGGGTAATGCAATAGTGATTGTTGATGATATAATAAAAGGTAACAGATAGACTAAAGATAGGTGATGGTTGGTATTGATTTTATACATATCAACTAGAATTGAACAAAAGACATTGGATGATTTCAAATAAAAGACATAGAACAAAAAAAAAGGTTTATTAATTTTCTTTTTTTTTTTCAAATAGAGAGATGTAAGGATAAAAAAAAATGTACAATATGCAACTAAAGTAAACATGAATTGGTTTCAATTATAACAGGCGAAGAGAGTAGACTTAATTCTTGGAAGCCACATATTTCAAAAGGTCGACAACACGGCAAGAATACCCATATTCATTGTCATACCATGAGATTAACTAATAATAAAAAAAAAAAAAAAGGAAATAAAGTTATTTTCCATATATATCCTGATCAGTTTGCCCCATCATCTTTTTCTCTCTTTTTTTTTTTAAAAAAAAAAAATAGTAATAATTTAGTTTTACCTTGACAAAGTTTGGATTCAAAGAAATACCAGCCTTGGCATCAAAGATGGAGGAATGAGAATCACCAATAAAATCAGTAGAAACAACTTCATCTTCAGTATAGGCCAAAATACCCTTGAGTGGACCTTCAGAAGCCTTCTTCATTACTGCCTTGATGTCATCATAAGAAGCAGCTTTTTGGATACGAGCTGTCAAGTCCACTACGGAAACATCAGGATTGGGAACACGGAAAGACATACCAGTCAACTTGCCATTCAAATGGGGGATCACTTTACCGACAGCCTTAGCAGCACCCGTAGTAGCAGGAATGATATTGGCTCCAGCACCTCGTCCAGCACGCCAATCCTTGTGAGATGGACCATCCACTGTCTTTTGAGTAGCAGTAGTAGCATGCACAGTGGTCATCAAACCTTCCACAATACCAAAGTTATCATCTAATACCTTTGCAAGAGGAGCCAAACAATTGGTAGTACAAGAGGCATTAGAGATGATATCATATTCAGGTTTGTAAGCTTCGAGGTTCACACCACAGACAAACATAGGAGCATCAGCAGAAGGAGCAGAGATAATCACTTTTTTAGCACCACCAACAAGATGAGCCTTGGCCTTGTCAATAGTAGTAAAAACACCAGTAGATTCAACAATATGAGTAGCACCATCCTTAGCCCAAGGGATTTGTGCAGGATCCTTTTCATTATAAACAGTAATAGGTTTACCATTCACAATAAGTTTACCGTTCTTGGCTTCAACAGTACCCTTGAATTGACCATGAGTGGAGTCATATTTGAGCATATAAACCATATAGTCCAAAGGAATAAAAGGATCATTAACTGCTACAATATTTAAGTTGCCATCATCAATAGCACAACGAAGGACAATACGACCAATACGACCAAATCTATTCAACAAAAAGAGAGAAGAAAAAAAAAAAAAAAAAAGAAAAAGAAAAAGAAAAGAAAGGAATTTAAGTATCCGATCCATTTTTTTTTTTTTTTTTCATATATAGTTTTACCCGTTAATACCAACACCAGTCATCTCGATATATAAAAATATATAGTTTACTTAAAAGAAATTTTCTTTTTTAAAAAAAAAGATTTCAAATGAAAAAAGAAATAAATTAAAAAATAAAAATGTTTTGGTCTTTATATATATTATAAACCCTTGTTTCTTTTTCGATCACGCCAAACACTATTTTATGCCCAGTGGAGAAACATGCGAGTTGAGATTCAATAAAATCAGCCGATTATGTCTTTTCTTTATAATTGTTTGGTTTCATTAATCATTTTACTATTTTGTTAATATTGACTTATCTATCTTTTCTTTGATTGATGATTTCTTTATCGTCATTACTGATCTTCAAAGTTAAAAAAAGAAAAGAAAAAATCATTATAGGATGATTTTCAAACCCATTTCTCATATCATCATGTCTTAAACCATATGTTGATCGATTTACTCTTACAGGTTTTATACATTTTTCGATAGATCATCCACCATATCCAACGGAGATCAAAATGGCCTATATATTTTTTCTTTTTTAGGTTCTGCCAATGGAAATGCCCAAATCGTTAAGAATTTTTTTTCCTTCTCTCTTTTTTTTTTGCCATTTCCTGATTTTTTTTGCCACTTTTCCCCTTTCCCTTCTTTTTTTATTATTATTATCATGTCTTCATCTCCACCATATTCATCTGATTCTTCAGTCAATGATGAGGAATCTCACAAGGTACGCGACAAACTACGATATGAAAAAGAAGAACGAGATGTAAGTCAAGATCGTTATAAACGTTCTCATAGTGATAGACGTTCACGGTCTCCATCTATAGGTAAAACATCTTCCTTTCATCTCTCTCTTTTTTTTTTTTTTTTTTTTTTGAACCTAACTTAACATCTATTTATTTTATTTTTATTTTATTTTATTAGAGAGAAAGAAACATCGTCACTCAAAACGTCGCTATTCTGATGCTTCATCACAAGAGGAAGACGATTATTCCAAGTCGAAATCTCATCATGGTAACTATATTCTATTGACTGATACTGTTAAAAATATATATTTATACTAATAGTTAACTCTTTTTTTTTTTTTTTAATCATAGATAGATACGAAAGCCGAAGACTGACACCTCAAAGGTACCTTCCGAAGGAAACAAAACAATACTAGTCAAGGAATGGATCAATATAAATTGTTGACCCATTCTCTTTTTCTTTACGACGTGTTACATACAGTAGGGGAACGATGGAACCAATGAATCCAGATCAATTTGACTATATTATTCCATATAAACAATATTGCGACTATCTACGATATACCCACCCTTCCAAACGTTTTGATGATTCTAGCCTTCGACGAAGATACGATGAATATAAAGAAAGTTTCCAAGCAAAGCAATTGGCCAATTTCTTCGACACCAACAAGGATAAACAATGGTTTTTGGAAAAGTATCATCCTGTTTTATCGATACCTCGCAAACAAGAACTTAAACAACGCCGATTACGATACTTTAATCAATTTATGGATGATTTAAATCGTGGATTATTAGATAATGTAGAATTGGATGAAGGGAAAACTTATACTATCAATAACAAAGCAAAAAAGCAATCACAACAAATGGAAGGTGATGATGATCAAAATACCAATGAAGATAACCAAGATATATATGAAAATCGATTAGTGATCAAGACTGTTCTTCCTACTATCTCTCGCGAAAACATCTTAAAGGTATAAAAATAGCTAATTTTGAATACTCATTTTTTACTCAATTGCTACTTTTTATAGTTGTGTGAAACAGTGGATGGATTTGATTATTTAGCATTATCGGAGCCTGGACCCAATCGACGATTTCATCGTATTGGATGGATTAATTTTAAGGAAGGAACAGATATGCAACAAGCATTTGATCAATTAGATAACAAAACGGTAAAATCAAAAAAAAAAAAAAAAAAACTATCATGAACTCATCTTCTTTTATTTATTTTTTTTATTATTAGGTGGATGATTTTGTATTCCATTTGGCAATGAATCGAAAAAATCAGGAACCTCTACCTCGAACACCCAGATTGGCATTGGAAATTAGCAATACAGAAGAACGATTGAAGCATGATATGGAACAGTCTTATACTCTGGCAAAAGCAATGGATACATTTTTGGATGTCAAAGGAGCAAAACAGGTGGTGGAACGTGCCAACGAAATTGGTGACATTACAGATCTAGAATCAGAAATGATCAGCAAACAAGATGACAATGATAATGATGATGATATTGACCATAAATCATCATCCATGATATATATCAAAAAGAAATTGGATCTTATGATTACGTATCTTCGTCGTGTACACATGATGTGTTACTACTGTGGATTGGAATGTGACTCTATAGAAGATCTGGACCGAAAATGTATGGAACCTCACTGCCGGAAAATAATTGACAAGTCTACTCAAGGTGTATCTTCAAGTGGTAGTGAAAAAGGAGGTAAGTTGAGATAATATTGAATTTGTACCAATTTTTTAATTCTTTATACTCTCTTCATTTTTAGGTATTGCTTGGGCTAAAAACCTGGATTCAAAACTCGCTTTGAAGTTTGAAAAACCTCGACAGCGAACATTAGAGAGGATGGGTGGCAAACTTTTAGATGAGTAAGATTGATCTATTATATAATAAAAATTACGAATGGATAACTCACTTTTTTTTTTCTTTTTTTTTTTTTTTTTTTTTTTTTTTTGGTATTCAAGTGAGCTTGATAAGTTTTATGATGATCATATCCAGAGGGAACATTCTTCAAAATATCGGTGCAAGGTGGATGATTGCAACAAGGCTTTTAGAGGAATTGAGTTTGCGGAAAAACATATCACGTCCAAGCATCCAGAACATATCAATCGCATTAAAGAACAAACGACTTTTTACAACAACTATATCTGCGATCCCAATCATTTGACACCGCAAACGAATCATGTTAGGAACAATACAAACCTTATGAACAACGTGATCGGAACAATGACAATGACATCAACCAATTTGGGTGGATCTCCTGTACCAATGGTGCGATCAGCAACCTCGTCCTCTTATCCTTTTACTGTTTTCCAACAGAATCATCCGAACATGATGATGCGTGGTGTTCATCCTGCAACTACTACTCAACCTTTCAATCGACCACCACCAGCAACAACAAGGTAAAAAGATGATATGCTAAAAAAAAAAATTACTTCCCTTCTGTTTCTTTTTGATTCTCATTGATTTTTTTTTTTTTTGGTATATATGTGTGGAACAGCTTATTGGATAGTATGATGCCAAGAGATCCACGACAAGTGACTTCCTATGTAGATTTGGATGCTCCTGCTCAAGGTGACAATAATGGGCCTGTGTTTTATTGATGATTATTTATATTATTTTTTTTTCCCTTGTACCAATCCCTTTCTTTCTTCTGTTGTTGTCTTTTATGCCCTACTTAGTATAGTTTGTTATTCCACCTTGAGTTTACATGATATCATAAAAAATATATTATTTATATTTATATTTGACCTTGGATATTCAATCTACATACGTTATCGCTATATATGTCCTTTTTTTTCACAAAGAGATATTTTGAAACATATATTTGATACTATATTCTCAATGGATTATTGTATATTTTCTCAAATAATCCTGTATGTCATCATCACAGAGTCAAGAAAACGCTGCGTTTTTCTCTTGCTCAACCATTATCCAAATAAGGCAATGAGCATTGAATTTGATTTATGTAATTGCTGTATTCAAATGATTGCATATGCGTACGGATGATATATTGATATAAAGGTTTTTTGTCGGGTCACAAGAAAATGCTTTTCGTGATGTTATCAAATAAAATATCGTACTTTCCCAAAATGAATGGCGCATTACCACTTTTTCAGATATCGCTCCAGAGATGTCGGTAGAGTACATTAAAAACACACAACACATTGATGATAACTTGTTTATTAAAAATAAAAGACACAAAATAAAAGTAACATGGACTTATCATATTTTTAGCAGCTTTGGGTGTTGCCCATTCTTTTTTAGGTATCAATTGATTGATGATTGATGATTGATGATATGTGATAATGGATGATTGTATATTGGATGATTACAGGATGGATGATGGATGACTGTATGATGGATGATATGTGATAATGGATGATTATATGTTGGATGATTGTACGATTGTATGATGGATGATGAAACATTGTCGTCAATCACTGTACAAATTTCTGCTAAAATACAAAATACTTCATTCTAGTTATCTTCTGACAGAATAACATTTTCTTTTTTTTCTTTTCTTTTTTTCTTTGAAAAATGTCAAAACACTCTTTTATCAGCCAACATGATAAATCAATATAATAATGATGATACATCACATCAATGGAAATTAAAAAATACAATAATAAATGTGCTGTACACAATCATACTACCATTTAAAATAGAACAACTAAAAAAAAAAAAAAAAATCTAGTCATTAAACTAAAACACGGCAAAAACAAGTCAGTACCATGTATCACTTAGTACATAAATATTGTAATAATAGAATTTAATGTAGAACATCTATGTAATTAACTTTATTATAAAGAGAGAAATGTTGCTAATACTAAAAAAAAGAAAAAAAATGATGAAGTAGATACTAAAAATAATAAAGTAGATGATAAATTAAATACAATAGAAAGAGAGAAATGTTGTTAATACTAAAAAAAACGATGAAGTAGATACTAAAAATAATAAAGTAGATGATAAATTAGATACAATATAAAGAGAGAAATGTTGCTAATACCAAAAAAAAAAAAAAAAAAATGATGAAGTAGATACTAAAAATAATAAAGTAGATACTAAAAAAGACAAATGATAAATTAAATACAATAGAAAGAGAGAAATGTTGTTAATACTAAAAAAAAAAAATGATGATGAATTAGATACAATATAAAGATAGAAATGTTGCTAATATTTTTTAAAAAAAGATGATAAAACTCGCTTACATCTTGTCTCATCATTTTATCAACTAAAATTAGCTCATAATTGCAGGGGTGATTCATTTTCTTATAAAAGGATCTCTTTGATTTAACTTTTTTTTTTTTTATTTCTTTACATTATATTCATCTTACCTGCTTCCTTTTTGGCCTACCTGCCTGCTTTTTTGTCTGCCTTCTTTTTTTTTGATCTATCTTCTTCTTTACAAGTATCCTTTAATCGTTGCACCATCTTTATCCTTGATCTGCTTTTATTTTGTTTTTGGGCTTGACCGTGGTCGCTAATGCGCATCTGCGTGGTTACGGTCTGCCTTTTCTTTTTTTTTTTTTCAACAATTTCCGGGTTGGTTATCGCCAAGTTACCTACTTTCACCGTAGCGGTACGGTGATCTCATTACACTTAAATGGTAAGCTAGTGAAATATTTTTATCTGGATAAGTATTACTCATTTTTTATTTTATTTTTTTTTTATATGTTAACTTGGTAAACTCAATTGGTGGATTTCTTTTTTTTTTTTTGATTACTCTTTTTTTTTCATGATATCTATTTTCTTATATTCTCTATTTGATTATGCGACAATTATATTTTTTTTCTTCTGTCATTTATTTTCTATCCTTACGATATTTTATTTCCTATTTTTGCGCCATCTTATTCTTTGAATTCCGTCATTTATTATTGAATAAAGTGTATTGATATAAATATATATATATATTCTTAGATTTCCAATCAATTACTGGTCTTCAAGATACTTCTCTTCTTTACTCATTATCACGTCCTTTATGATGAAAACAATTTGAGGTTCGATCATCTACAAAAACTTATCTACCGTATGTGTTATAGCTATGACCATGCTATATCCCTGATTATTATTATGCTGATTTGATGGTTGCCCGATTCAATCGCAAGGAAAAAAAAAAATTGGGAAAAGATAACGATGAGTGAATTTGCGGATGGTGATATACTCAAATGCTCAACTTTACTGTTCCAAAAGACTAAACTACTGAATAAAACTAATTTCCATGATCAAGAGTTGAATAGGAGAGGCCTAAATCAGAAGAGAGGTTAGTTTTGCTGTCATTTGACTTGTCATGTTTAGTCCAATAGAGAAAATGTTAGCCATATTGACTATTCCTTCATATATCTGTCTACTATAAAAAGAGTAAGAAGCAAAAAAAAAAAAAAAAAAAAAAAAAAAAAAAAAAAAAAAAAAAAAAAAAAAAAAAAAAAAAAAAAAAAAAAAAAAAAACAAATGTAATTAGTCTTGTTTTCCAAAAGAAAAACTACCAGCGTGCCATCACGTTTTGTTTTGAAAAATTCTAATCACTTATGTCAATTCTATTCAGACTTGATTATCACCATCCTTCTCATTTCCATACATAAATAATCAAGAAAGAGGTCAATTGGAAATCATAATAAAAATAATAAAAATAAACTATCTATCTCAAATACGACGACATTTCTTTTATTGACGTATGTAATATATATATATATATATAAAAGCAAGAAGAGAATGGAATGATGAACATTCAAAAAATAAAAGGATAAAAAAAAATGTATAAAAGATACATATAAACATAAAAAAAAAAAAATACACAAATGATAGCTACTATTACTATCAGTACACTAAAAATAATCATCCACTACTAACTCTAACGACCACTATAGTTCATCCGCATCACTATCGTCTTCAGCATCGTAATCATCCAAAAGTACATCAGTATCATCTTGATCGAGAGCACTATAACGGACACCACTATGTCGGCCACGAAGGAAAGAAGGTACTGATAAATGCCGGAAGATGTTCCAATCTGCCAGAGAACGAGGCATAGGGATTCTTGAAATGAGTCCAACCAAAGCGACAGGAACAATAACCACAGCCGATAGAATCTTGGTCAATATGGGATGAGAAATAAAGTCATTGGTAGCATTCGTAGCCGCATCGGGTAAGCGGATGGTTCTATAGATATAATCAAAAATGTTAATTCCCATTATTTTTTTTTTTTATTTTATTTTTTCATTTTACCCAAATCGTCCTTGATGAGGGAAAGCATGACGGAATCGAAGACATCCAAAAATAATAGCAGCACCAAAGACGGGTGCAAATAAATATACAAGCCAATGTGTTCCTCCTCCACCACGACCAGGGCATCGGATCTTTTCACCAAGTTTATCCAATTCTCGACCTCCTTGACAAGTAGATGCTGCAATCTTACGATATCTATTATGATAAAAAAAAAAAAAGCGAATAGATGAGCATCTCTATAATTTTCATTCTTTCTTTGGTGACTTACCCTGTAGGATAATAAACAAAATCTGTCGTGCCATCACATTCAGGTACAACGGGTTTGAATCCTTCTACCAAAGTACATTCACCTTTTTCATTGCGAACAAAGTTAAAGTCACTATAAAGCAAGATGGATGAATTAAAAAAGATCGATCTTGTCTCAACTATTTTTTTTTTCTTAGTTGCCTTTACCATTCATAATCTTCTGCTGCACAAGTACAATTTCGAACAATTTCTTTGGGTTGAATCAGTTTTTCGCCAATATAACAATCACGATCTTGAATACGACGGTAGTATTTCGTCTATATATATATATAAATGAAGAGGCATTAATTATAAAGGTGGATGTAATTTTTTTTATCACACTTACTTCACGACCAAATAGACACTTCTCACCACGGGTATCTTCAGGACTCCATAATTCGAAATCATCATCATCTTCATTGGCAATGTCCAACTTGCATTGAGTAGGGTGAATGGCACTGAAATCGATATGATAGGCTACCGTCTTGCTGTTTCCGCGTTCCGATCCAAATACAACGTATTTTTGACTGGTACCATCTGGTTGGGTAATAATATCATTCACCTTGATACGATCTTTTTTCCTTGCAAATTCATATGTCTTCCATGTCAAACCCTGATCAGAGGTATATCTAAAAGAGAGAAATGATATAAAAAGTTTGAATTTTTTTTTTCCATTATTAAGATAATGAACTGTGCTTACCTGACTTCATTGGTTTCTTCTTCATCATCTACAAGCATCAACAGTCCACCTTGATCAGCAAATTCCCAAATATGAGCACCTTTGTAAACTTCAGTCCAAGTTTTTCCTGCATCTCTTGTCAAAAACATATCACCATCACGATAAGCAGAGAGAGAGTTACCAACATTGCCGACCCCCACCATCAGTCCAACTGCGCTAGATGTGCTGAATAAATCGCGTGTGTTTCGTCGTTCTGAATAGCTGTGTAAATGTAAACTGCATTCTTCACCATTACAGTTGTTGTAATATTCTTTTTTGCTATCCACAGAAGGAGGTGTCAGTTTCTTCCAGCTTCGACCAGCATCCACTGTGATCCTAGTCACCAATTTCTTTGGATCTCCCATGTTGGCTTGATTAGTGTTGCTGACTTGATTGGCTAGCGCAATACCTTCGATACCTTGCATTTTTTCAAAATCAACAATACCCATTTCGTTACGGTTGGCATCTGGTAGTGATTGTACAAAATATGTACCGTTGGAATTGGAGGTAAAGATGGTGCCATATTCAGATCCTTTGTGGGTGTTGGTCGTAACATGGATCCACATACTGTTTGCTGATTCCATAATAGTAAATGCTTCAGTGGCTACATTGAATGATTCAGGGAACGATGCCAATGCAAAGGTTTTTCCATCCAAGCTGACATGAAGTTTGAGATTGTTATTGCTACCACCGGATTGAGGGACAGCTACCACCATAAACTTGCCAAATACAGCTACTCCCACGATATCATCAAATAAGTATCGCTTGGATTCAAAGTAATTGTCGGATGAAACGAATTGTAATTGATTGGTGAAAAAGTTGCGTTGATTGCCGGATTTATCATGATATTCTTCACAAAAAATAGATGAATGCTCTGCAAGTTCGATAGATCCATCCCGTCCCCAAATACATCCACGAATATACTTGCCAATAGGTTGCCATGTTTTACCGCTGTTGTGAGAGTAAAATGCTTCAGAATGACAATCAGATGACATATAAGTATCACATTTATCCTCGCCAATAAAGATCACATATTCCGGTTCATCACGATGGAAGCTGAGAATTGTACCAACAAGATTATTGATGGGTTCCAGATGAGTAGTAATTTGCATAAAATTGCTGCCACGATCTTGAGTCACAAAATGAGTACGGCCTTTAGTGATAAAATACGCGTTTTGTTCATGATGAGGATTCTGATACATAGCAATCACTTGATGATCAACAAAGATTTGAATCCATTTATAACCATCATCGTCGCTTCGCCAGATCTTGTTATCCATGGTTCGCACAATCACACGGTTCGTACCACCAAAATAAATATAATCCACCACTCGTTCAGAGAATTCCATTTTGGCACTTTGTACTTGTCCATCTTCACCACAATCCCATTCTTTTTCGGTCTCCAGATTCACACCACCAGTACATGTACTCTTGGAGTTTTTCTTGTATCCAGATCGGCCACGGAATTTTTGATGAGGTTGACAAATAGTAGGTCGATCAGGGTGTCGGTTGCTATACTCACATTCACCATTTTCATTTCTCCAAAAGCCAAAGTCACTATGATATATGATTATCAAGTAATTAGTCAACCAGTCGTTCTTTTTTTTTTTTTTTTTATTACTTACCATTCATAATCACTATCACGACATTGACAATTATTTTCTATCACTTCAGGAGCTTTAAATTTGTTTCCAACCTTGCATATACGATCCTTCTTGCGACGCCAGTACACTGTTTTCTTGCCCAATAAACAAGCATCATCCCCATCATCATCCTTAGCAATCCATTTTTCAAAGTCGGATTTCTCATCATCGCCAGTATCCAAATTACAGGGTTGAACATCGGTACCAGCAAAGTCCACGACAATAATCAAAGGAGATCGTTGATTGTCACGTGTATGACCCATGATCACAAACTTGAGTGTCGATGACAAAGGATCTGTTGTCAAGGCAGATACTCGAATTGGTTCTTCTGCAAACGTATAACCATGCCACGTAGTTCCTTGATCCCAAGAGTATAACATTTCATTAGTAGGGCCTTCGTCATTAATTAATGCCAAAATTGAGCCTTGATCACCAAATTCGTATAAATGTTCACCATCTTGCACCCTAATCCAAGTATGCCCCGCATCACGTGTTAGAAAAGTATCACTTTGTTCATATGGTAAAAGAGTAGGTCCAACATTTCCGACGCCCATCGCCAAACCAGGCACACCACTTGCAGTAAAAATCGCTCCAGGTCCATGAATATCTGTTCGACTATGTAAATTCAAAGTGCAATCCTTTCCACTACAATCAAACTTGCTAGGAGGAGAGAGTGGTTGCCAATGTCCACCGTCGTCCCAACTAATCATCGTTCGTATCTTCTTGGTGACATCATGTGTTCCACCGACCAATTCGTCAGGGTTCATCACTTGATTAGCTAAAATAATACCATCAATACCTTGCATTTTTTCAAAATCGACATAACCCATTGAGTTTCCATTTGTATTGTCAAGAGAGAGATGATAAAAGGTACCATTGTCATTGGATTTGTATAAAGCACCATGTGCCTTTCCTTGAGTCACCGATTTAAAGATGTTCATGATGATGGAATGAGTGGTTGACTGAAGTACCGTAAAAGTCTATAAAAATCAAATCAGTAAAAGCGTTTTTTTTTTTTTTTTTTTTTTTTTTTTTTTTTTTTTTTTTGGTATAAAGAATAGATCATATCTAACAAGACAGAAAGAATAACAATATACTTACATCACGATCAATATATTGTCCAGGAGGGAATTGAGCTTCTGTAAAAGTGTCACCATTGATACTGACGTAGACATTAAGATCGCCTTTTGTATTTGCTGCTACAGCCATAAAATCTTCGATCACAAAGAATTCCACCACATTGTCAAATAAGATTTCCTTGGAATTACCCCAGTCCACAGTTCGAATGAGTTGTAATTGTTTTGTCTGTTGTTGAGGAGTAGAAGATACTGAGCAATAAACAGTTTCCTTGCGTATGTTGAATTTAGAATCACGGCCAAAGATACATTTTTCCACATGCTGTAAACCATCACCACCAAAGATATCCCAATGAGCACCATGATTACGAGAAATATAGGCAGCCGTTAGTCGTGTCGTAGGATCATCAGCTAAAAGTAAAAGCCAATCATGTTCTTCAAAATGGAAATCAAGTACTTGAGATACATGATGACTTGGAGGACCAGGAGTAACGATAGGCTTCCAATTGGCACCTTGATCTTCCGTTACATACAAAGTAGTTTCCATAACAGCATATGCACGCTGATCGTTGAATTCATGCATAATAAATTGATTCACTCGACCTTGATCCTTCAATACTTGTTTCCACGTCATACCATGTTCTTCAGAGTACCAAAGTTCACCATTCCTTAGTCGCATCAACACTCGGGGACTGTTTGCAAAATAGGTGAACTGTTCGAATTCATCATCAAAGATAGTCTGATATTTCATAATCCCTTTTTCGGAAGGTTGTTGAGGTACAAATCCATTGTTGTTGCCTACATCGTGAGAGGGAGGATAGATAATCTTGTCATTATCACTACATAATCGATCTACAGGTGTATCCAAGGGAGAAGATGAAGGTATACATGTGTTTCCAGGAATCAGTCGGTAACCACTTGAAGCTAAATAAGTACCTGTTTTCGATTTGCATTGATTTGATATCAGTTTATCGTTTCTATCACGTTTGCATTTTCCATCCTTGTCTCGGCTAAAATTAAAGTCGCATTCATAATCAGCTTCAGTACAAGGACAATTCTTCATTTCCAATTCAGGATCATTGAAATCACGACCCACATAGCAATCACGATCTGCCTTGCGTCGATAATACATTTGTTCGTGTCCCATCAAACAATCAGGACCATCTGTCAAGTCACGAGCATACCATCGTTCATAATCGTTCTTGTCATCGTGATCAGGATCAAATACGCATTGTCGTTGTTGTAATTTTGTAAAGTCCAGATGAATAGCTTGAACACGATCAGAGGTATCAGAAGAATGTGCTGACCCAGCTGTCAAGATAAAGTGTCGAGAGGTAGATTCAGGATCAGTAGTCAATGATCGTGCACGTACAGTCATTCCAAGGTCGTATTTTTCCCAGTTGGCACCACGGTCTTTGCTCCACCAAATATAATTTGTTTCTTTTTCATCATCCACCATGACAAGAAGACCACCCATATCACCGAATTCGTATTTATGAGCACCTTCTCTGACCATTTTCCAATTCAATCCACCATCCGTAGATAAGTAAGTATCGCATTCGTCATATTCCAATAGATGATCACCATAGTTGCCAACACCCATGACCACACCAACAGCACTAGCAGAGGAGAAAACTTGACCAACATTGGGCGTAGACGTAACTGAATGTAAATGAAGACCACAACCATCTTCACTACATTTCATATCCTGACTATTGATATCAACGACTTTCTTGATAGGTGACCAAGTAGATCCATCATCAAAACTGATTCGGCTTTGAATCTTCTTGTTGTTGGTACTTCCAATTGAGATATCTTTGGGATTAGCTACTATATTAGCCAGCATGACTCCTTCCACACCTTGTATACGTTCAAAATCAATAATTCCCAAAGGATTGCGGTTTGTATTGTCCAAGCTTTTGATGAAAAAAGTGCCATTTGAGTTTGATTTGTATAGAGATCCATAACCAGCTTCACTTCCGAGCATATCCACCAATAAAGAAACACCAGTTGATTCCACAATAGTATATGCCTTTTCATGAATATCCGTACCAGGAGGAAATACTGCCTCGTGCCAATTTTCGCCATCCAATGATATATAAAGATCCATATCTGATTTGGTTGTAGAAGGTTTGACAGCTGCTACCATATATCGATTAACAGCACTGACAGCGACCACACCAGTAACTTTGGAACCAGTACTAAAGTCTACCACTTGTTCGGTATGGAAGAAATTTTCGGATTGCACCAGTCGTAAATCGTTGGAATTCATCATGACACCACCACGTTTGGATGATGATTCTACACACATGACTTCATTAGCAGGAGCGTTATTAAAATGAGGGGAGGAATCACTCCAAATACAAGAAGCCGTATGAGTACGTAATAACCTTAAGTCTTTGAAGTTGTTGGTGGTATAATAAGTCTATATCAAAAGAAAAAAAAAAGATGAATACATATATATGTATCTATTTAGATATTATCCTCCTTACCTCTTCACGACAATCCATATTTTGCCATCCTTTCATATTGCATTGAAATCCAGTGAATAAAACATTATTGACACGTTGAGCATGGAAAGCCAATTGTTGAGCGGAAGTAGCAGGTGGCACAGGAGTTCCAAAGGATTGCCAAGAATCACCTCTATCTTCAGTTTTCCAATGTTGTTTGTCTTTACCTAGAACGTAAGCCTATTATTTCATTCGACAAAAGAATAAAAAAAAATTAATCATAAATTATTTCTCACATCATATAAATATATAAATATATATATATATCAAAATATTTGTTACCTTTTCTGAATCAAAAGGATGATCATATAAAAAGTGTGCCTGACCTTCAACTTCTGAAATCTTATTCCAATCTTTGCCATGATTTTCCGATCGATAAAGGGAATGTGAATTAGCATCTAACCATAGTACAACCTAAAGGATAAATCAAAGTAATTAATATTGTTCCCTATTCAACCTATTCAGTTTTCATCATGAAGGAAAAAAAAAAATACTTACTTGAGAATCCTTAAAATAGAACATTTTTTCCGGTAGAGCATCAAATCCAGTTTTTTGCATATCGATGTCTTGTGCCAGAATAGGTGTAGTCCACCAAGAAAATAGAGTCAAAGATACCAAAACCAATTTCATGATGAAACCAAAGTTGGATTTATATATTTTTGTTGTTGTACCATATAGACCTTGAGTAGGACGCCACAAGTTTTCCATGGCCTTCTTTTTGTTGTTTCAATCACCCGAATGGTATGTATGAGAGTGAGTTTTTGTGTATGTATATATAAGTATGTATATGCGTTGAATATTTCAATTACTAGACTATCGTTGTTGTATAGTTCAACCCAATCAAGTGTCACCAAATTGAAGTACAAATTCAATGAAAATAAAAAATAAAAAGAATAAAAAAGAGTATATATATATATATGAAGAACTATATAGAAAAGTAAAGGAGAAATTATATTCATTAGTTTCAATAAAAAAAAAAAGACCAAGTCTTCCCTTAAAATAAAAGAGAGAAATATTTGCTTTAGATATCATTCTTTTCGTTATTACCTTTTTACTTTTTCTAAACCTAAATAGTAAAAGTTGTAAATTGATATAGAAAGGAAAGAGAGAAGAAAGAAAAAAAAAATAGACGTGTTCTGCCAAGGGAAATAGTTTGAGTGTTGAGTCATCGGCATTTCAAAAAAAGATGAAATAATAAAACCAAAGAGAAATATAAAAATGCTTTTTTTATTATAGATAAAGTATAAACTACAAAAAAAAAAAAAAAAAAAAAAGGAGAAATGAGAGGTTTGAATGTATAATATATATATATATGTATATAAGTAAATCTATTCTATTCTATATATGATTAGGATAACTAATGATAAGTAATCATTGCTTAGTCAAAGGAGCCGATGATAAAGGAGGAGACGTTGCTAACCATGATAATCGAGCATCATTCCAACTTTGCATTTCACGTTGACTGAGTCTATAAGGAGCATTTGGATGTTGTTGTCGATTCATTATTGTATTTCTTGGACTTGTTCCTGTTGTTATTCTACTGATAGTACTCGAATCATCTATACTACCACCTGTACCAAATCCACTAATGCTGGAGATTGTTGTTGTACTTTGTCGAGGATTCATGACTGCCAAATGTCGTGATGATACATTTGCTGAAAAGTCCATATCGTTATTAAATTCCACCCATTGAAGTGATGCTACTGATTTAGATCCCAATGAAGTTCTTGCGTCAGGTAATAGATGATTGTGTTGGTATAGTTGTTGTTGTTGCTCCGATGGATCAGAATTTGTCGCATCCAATTTAGATGAATGATCATCTCCATTGGAATCACCTAAATTCAAGAATCTTGATAATCCGAACATACTTGATCGACGTTTGGTATTGGTAATAGGAGTGGTAGTAGTGCGATCATCCAGAGTAGTTGACATCCCAGGTATAGTGGCGGATTGTGTACGAGATGTCGATATAAGATGTGGCAAAGAATAAGTGGATGATGATACCTCGTTGTGTTTATCTGTGATGGATGACATCGTTTCCAAAGGTTTGAATATACTATGTCGTAGTCGTTTCAATGCTCTGCTTGAACGTTTTTTCCCACTATCATTATCATCCTCTTCGTCATCATCATGATCTAATCCATTGGGTGATATTGATTGGTTAATGTACATAGATGTATGTCGAGGATCCACAGAGGTTTTGTTGTTATTGTTGTTGATCATTTCCGAGTTGAAGGCAGCAAGACCAGCAGACGGTATGGGTGTTTCACAAATCCAATTCGTATATAATTGACGGCTAGGACTATCGAGTAATAAATCTGTGTGATTATTGATTGTTGGCGAAGCTGATGTTGTTTTTGATCTTGATGGTAATGATACTGATGATCTTGAACCGTTAGGACTAAGGGCGACATTGAACTCGGATCCAAATGACATGTGACTTAGGCGTGTTTTGGCTGCTTCAGGTTGTTTTAGGATGATACTTCGTCGTTGTTGTTGTTGTTGTCCTTCGGTATTACTTTCACTAGGTCGTGGTGGTGTAGATAAGCTGAATCGTGCGGCTCGAGAATGTAAATCATAGCTACGTTGTCGTCGTTGTCGTCGTTGATAAACAATAAAAAGTGTAATACTGATAGCGAACGTAAAGATAACTGCAACAATAATACCAGCAATAGCACCTCCACCAAGTCCACCACTATCAGTAGAACTGTTGTTTGTATTTGTCTTTTGAATTTGGTTCTCTATTGATGATGGATCTTCTAATTGTCGCTTGCTGTAGTAGTTGTGTAAAGATGTCGAAACAGTCTGGTCCTTCAGTGTTGTTAGGTCCAATATCATAGTGTCGTTTTCAGTTGAGTCCAAAAGACCACCATCCACCAACATGAGGGAATCTGAAATCATCAAAGCAACATGACCAGCACGAGGTAACCAAGATGTCAATGGAGTAAAAGTGATAGTCGTGTCGGAAGAAGAAGAAGAAAAATTGATATGAATCCACCAAATATCATTTAGGAGAGTTGATGTTTCAGAAAGACCACCGTATAGAATAGCATGAGTGTCGTTTGTCGATACCATGGAAGTAAAAATGCGAGGAATCAATGATACTTGTGATGATGATGATGATGGAAAATCGATTTTTTTCCAAGAGAGACGTTCAGTATCAAAGGTTGTACAGTGATTGTAAAAGATATGTCGATGAGGATCGGCTCCAAAACAGGTCAAAAGATTATCCGGCTGCTGATGATGACGAAAGGAGATAGTAGAATGACCCATTAGACCCAGATGATAAGCATTCATATGCACAACGACTTTATACCAATATTTTGTATCCCAATCTAGTTTCCATATATCAGCTTGTACTGTTTGATTTTCGATAATAGAGGCACCGCCAATGAGGAAGAGCTGAGTAGAATTATTAGTTTTGGAGCGGACTAAAGTAGAAGTATGAGCATAACGTTTTGAAGGTGATGAAGATGAATGTACTGATAAGGAGGATGTATGATGATGAATAGTATCAATGATGGTAATAGATGGTTGGTTAGGTTTTCCAAAAATAGAGATTAGTGCATTGTCGATCCAATGTGTAGTGTGTCCAGTTGTTGGTAACAAAGTTGAAATATGTTTTTTTGGTAATAGCTGCACGGATGTTGTTGTTGTTGTATGTTGACGATGATGCATAGAAGGGGTAGAAAAATAAGTTAATTTTTGATTCCCAATAAAGAATAAATCATTGTCGTTTGATATTGCTGCAGAATGATATTGACGACATGATTGTTGAATATTCAGTGAATATGCAAGTTGCTGCGTTGGATACATAACATAAATCGATGAACAATAAAGAATCAAAAAATAAGAAAAAGGAAAGGAAGGGGTTAAAGCGTGGATAAATAGAATGGTTAAAAAAAAAAAAAAAAAAAAAAAAAAGAGGAGAAGGAAGGGATATATATATATATATGTATGTATAATTATATATAGAAATGAAATAAAAAAGAAAATGAAGAGGAGAGAAAAGGAGAAAAAAGAAAATTGCACACTCAAAAAAAAAGATAATTTTTTTTTTCTTCTGATGTGATACAAATGAGTGTGACTGACTCCGAAATTATTTTTTGTTAATAACATAAAGTCGATTATTATATTACCAGCGGACTATAAATATGATCAATGCATATAAAAGGGAACTACTTATTTTTTTCTTTTTTTTTTTTTTTCTTATTCTTTTTTCTTATTATTTTTTTTTTTATATATTATATACCAAATGTCATCTAATTGTAATTATCATCAATCTATTGATGTTACATATCATATACCTACAGAGAATACCCCTTTACTAATACAATCCAATATTATAACAAAACATGAATGGTCTATTAAAAATCGTATGTAAATATGTTGAATTTTTTTTTTTTTTGATTCATTAAATTAATTCCTTTTTTTTTTTAATATAGCAATATCTACTTTGGCAAAAAGTAAATTTATATCACTATTACCTTCTCTATCTATTGGAATTGCTATATGGTTTGGTGTTTCTCCCAATCATGATCTTACTCCCACAGCTATTCACTTATTGGCCGTTTTTACCAGGTACAACTAATACTGTCCAAATGATTTCATTTATTTTCTAATCCTATTTAATAATATTATTATTATTATGTATTTTTAGTTGTATTATAGCTTTGATTACAACTTCTATAGATATATCAATGTTAGTTTTGTCGGGTTTGATTCTACTTGCAGCAACACAATCATTCGAATGTACTGATACTGCCTCAGGATTATCAGTTGAATGTAGATTATGTGGTCACATCAATCCTCATACCAAAGATATTTATGAATGTCATGCATCATCTGACGCGTTCAAGCAATCTCTCGAAGGATTTTCAAGTTCGGTAGTTTGGCTTATCTTTGCTGCTTTTCATTTGGGAAAAGCTGTACAAGTGACTAAATTGGGAAGAAGACTCTCACTATGGATGATCGCTCTTTTTGGAACTCATATTTTAGGTTTGGCCTATGCAATCGTTCTATCAGGTAAGTAGATCTAATCTTCTTTTATTATTATTATTATTATTATTAAAGTTTTCGATTCAAAATGGATGATGATTCTTGGCAACTAACCTTCTCCTTTTCTTTTTTCTTCTTCTACGATTTCCATTCTCCCCAACCTCCTCCTGCTCTTCTTTTTTTTTTTTTTTCTTCCTCTCTCCTTTATTTTGACTTTTTTTTTTTCTAGAATTACTACTAGCACCCTTTGTACCTAGCAATACAGCTCGTGGTGGCGGTATCATCTTACCTGTTGTTCAATCCATTGCAACTACTCTTGGATCAACTCCTTCTTCAAACCCTGCTCTTGGAGGATTTTTGCTTTTGGTTGGTTCACATGCAAATTTACTATCAGGTAATCCTATTTTATGAAGATTAAAAAAAAAAAAAAAAGAAGTAGATAAAGTGAATGATGATGATATGTCAATAATGCTGAAGATCCTTTTTATATTTATTTACATTTTATTGGTTCTTCTTATATTGGTGTGCATGGTTGGAACCAAAAGCTTCAATGTATCTTACTGGTAAAAAAAAAAAAATTATAAAGGGGAAAGGCAAAGCTGATTGGCTGATTATAACTTTATTTTATTCATCATCCATTCATTAGGTATGGCTCCTAACCCTATTGTAATCGCTAAAGCAAATCAGCTATTTCCAGACTTGAATTTTGGGTTTATGACGTGGTTAACTGGAAGTATAGTTCCTGGACTGATATGTGCTGCATGTTTACCTTATCTACTTTACCGTTTTTGTGGAATTCATGCTCAAGAAAAACAAGATTCATGTGGGACTGACAATATCACTAAACATGCTCGTATGGAACTAGAATCCATTGGCGCTATGACTGTGAAAGAATGGGTAAACTTATAAAAATACATATGCATGATAGATTGATTTTTTTCTAATGTATGTTTATTTATAGCAACTTTGTATTGTCCTATTATCTTGTCTTGGTTTATGGGTGACTTCATCATATACAAAACTGGATTCTACATTGGTAGCTTTAATGGGCATTGTTACTTTGTTACATATGGGTACAATTCAATGGAAGGATATTTCAACAAATACAAATGCAGTAAGTAATCAATATGTAATATGAATAATATATATATAATCATCATTAAATAATATTCTTTTTTTTTTTTTTAAATATATATATATATATATATAGTGGGATACATTATTTTGGCTTGGAGGATTTGTAACTATTGCTCAACAATTATCTGAAGCGGGTGCATCTTCCTTTTTAGGCAACAAGATATCGGACACTATTGAACATCTCTCTTTACCTCCTGTACCATGCTTAGCTGTTGCCTACTTTTTAACTACTTTTATGTTTTCTTCCTTGAGTGCTCATACTGTTGCGTTCGTTGCCACATTTTTGGATGCAGGTGCCTCCCTTGGAACTCAACCTCAAGTTTTGACAGCGTTTTTGGCTTACTTTGGCTCATTAGGCGGATGCATGGTAAAAATCATAACAATCATAATAATAATAAAAAAGAAATTCCTTATATTATACAATGTACTGATTTATCGTTTTATATTAGACCAATTTTTCAACAGGAAGTGCTGCAATGTATTATGCACCTGGTTACGTATCAAGGTCAAAGTGGTTTAGTGTTGGAATCAAGATGGCTGGATTTTATTTATTCATTTATTTCACTATTGGATTGGGTTGGTGGAAACTTTTAGGATGGCATTGATCGATTTTTTTTTTTAATAACAATAGATTTACATGATTATATATATAATAAAACTATTTATTATTTTCGATTATTACATATTCTATTTGATCTTTTCACATGAATGTTTTTATGTCATGAACTGATGAAACGGATTGGGTTTTTTTTACTCCGATATCTATTTTTTCGTTCGCTTTTGATAGTACCTCTCTTTTTTTCTTCTTTTTCGTCTTTCTTTTCTCTGTTTACTTTTCTTTTTGCATTTCCTTTACAATCACTTACTTTTTTTTTTTGACAAGATGGCTGCACAATTATACAAAACAAAAAGTGGACGACTTTTTCATGCTGGTGCAGTGGCTATTATTACTGTTGGGTAAAAAAAAAAAAAAAAAAACACTTTGAAAGATGAAAGATAACGATAGATGCACTTTTTACTATTTACTGACTTGTTATTATATTCTTATCATATAAACTTTAGTGTTCCAGCAAGAGGGAAAACTCATATATCTCGGTCATTATGTCGATATATGCGTTGGTTAGGTGTATCAGCTAAAGTTTTTAGTGTTGGCAATTATCGTCGCGATCGTATGGGTTCCATTCCAAACGAATACTTTGATCCAAGTAATATTAAATGAATATATATATAATAAAGAAAGAAAAAGAAAAAAAACAAGCATTAATTAACTGATATTAATTCATTTTTTTCTTTTAGGCAATCAAGAAGCAGCTGCTGCTAGACTTCAAATAGCAAATGAATGTTTAGATGATATGATCACTTGGCTTCAAATAGGAGGTGGACAAGTAGGGATCTATGATGGCAATAATGTGACGGAAGATAGACGTCGTGATATTCGTGATCGACTAGTAGCTCAAGATATTCATGTAAGTCTATATCCATAAAAAAAAGAAAAATATGGGAAATAACTAAGAAAAACTCATCCAATGTTGATATAGCCACTCTTTATAGGTACACAATGAAAAGAAAAAGATGAAGATTTAAAATAAGAATCTTTTCTTTATTCATCATTCCTTTATATATATATATATAGAATCAATTTGTAACAAACCTGAAATTGTCCTGGCAAACATACGAAGCGTCAAAATATCATCACCAGATGTATGTATATGAAATATAATAGACTATTGATTTTAAACTTCTTTATATTATTTTTATGCTATCATAGTATATTGGTTGGGATCCAGAAGATGCAGTCAAGGATTATACTGTAAGTAATCTTCTTTTTTTTTTTCTTCTTATTCTTATTTATTTTGTTTTGACTCATTTTATACAATTGGTTATTAATAGCATCGAATTGAACAACATATCGCCAATTATGAAACTATTGAAGATATGTCATTTCCTTTTGTCAAACTAATGAATGTTGGTGAACAACTTATAGTCAACAACGTACATGGTTATCTGCAAGTAAGACTTTGAAATGAAAAGAATATTATCGTCTTCAATTAGTTATTTAACCTTTATTCATGATGTTATTCGATAGTCTAGAGTGGTTTACTACCTGATGAATTTACATAATCGTCCAAGAACTATATACTTTGCAAGAGTAAGTCATTCCCTTTAAAACATCATGATCGAATGTTAGAATTGATGAATTACCGTTTTATACTTTTGATACATATAGGCTGGTGAATGTTATAATCCTAAATCATATCGTGTTGATGCCGATCTATCTCCCGAAGGTGAAAAATATGCTCAACGACTTAAGAACTTTGTACTACATTATAGAAAAGAGAAATCTCAGTTGTCCTCAACATCATCCAACAAGTCTGAACATCAAGAACGACCATTGACTGTAAGGGATAAAAAAAAAAAAAACAGTGAATATTTTGAATTTTCTATTGATCTTTTTATTTGATTAGGTATGGACATCTACAAGGAAGAAGGCAAGACAAACGGCTATTCCATTTGCTGCCGAAGGTATCCCAGTACGACAACATTCTGTTTTGAATCAAATAAACCCAGGTGAAGTAGATGGTTTGACTTTGGAAGAAATTAAGGTATGGCAAAAACAACATAAAAAAAAAAAACCTTTTTAGTGTAACAAAACAACAAACATATATTCTTTTTTTTTTTTTTTTTTATTTGTTGTTTCTATCGATTGGCAGGCTAAATTCCCAGAAGAGGTGATTCGTGCACAAGAAGACCCCTATCGACATCGATTCCCAAGAGCGGAGGTATGATTAGAAAAAGAAGGAAAGAAAGTGGGAATAGTTAACAGAACATTCGAGACTCATACTTTGTATGATTCTTCCTTTTTTTGTTTTGTTTTGTTTTCAAGTCTTATCATGATTTAGCCATTCGACTGGAATCTGTTATTATGGAGTTGGAAAGGGAGAAGAGTGATGTGTTGATCATTGCACATGATAGCGTACTGCGGTGTCTGTATGCTTATCTATTTGATCGGCCTGAAACGGTAATATATTAGGAATAGAAAGATGAATCAGAAAGATTGTCAAAGTTGAAAATGACTAACTGATCATTTTTATATTCTTTTTTTTTCATTTTAGGAAATCCCGACGATTTCGATTCCTAGACCTTGTTTGATTGAAATCACACCAACTGCGTATGGATGCAAGGAATCAAGAACTGAAATCATGGATTACAATGAATAGTTAGTGGCAACAGACTAGTTTAATTTTTATTTTTATTATTTTTTTTTTTCAATAAAAAAAAATGAAGTTAATTTGCCTACACACAGACTGTTTATGCTTATTATTGTTATTGTTATTGTTATTATTGTTATTGTTATGGTTGTTTAGCGTAATAAGGATGCGTCATGATATTAGGTTATTATTATTTTTTTTTTTTTTTGAAGAAATCACTTGGGCACCACCCGACATTTTTTTTTCTTTTGTAGAAGTGACAAGAGACGTCAATTTGGTTATTGTACGACTACCCCCCCCATTTTATCCACATTCAGGTCTAGTCCTTTTTTATGAAGTTACTTTAAATAAATATATTTTTATGTATAAAAGCAATGTAAGGTTAAGGTTTTATGCAACAACACCATCATCGGAAAGCGAGGCAAGGTTTCCATGACAATCGGAGACGAGACTCGTTTCGCAACAACTTTTCTATTTTTTTTTTTTTTTTTTTTTTGAATCAAAATGTATAAACTTTGTCGTCACCATTGGTATGACCATCTATCTTTATTAGATATAGAGAGTATCATTATCCTCCTCAGGTATAATCATATCTATAGGAAATCAGATTTAAGTGAAAATACTATCATCGGTAACCTTACCTATCAAAAACTTTTTTTTTTTTTTTTTTTTTCAACGAGACCAAAAAGGCTTTTGTTTTTATGACAAACAATCATCAACATTAAGGGGATACAATATACGGCGTATTCAAAGATATTTGGAATACAAAACTAAAATGACTTTAAACTTTTATTAAGAAACACTATTCCCCATTTTTTGGTAGTGATTGGGATGACAGCTATTTTTTGATGGTGAAAAAAAAAAGGATAAAAATTGATGATAGAATGATAGAATGATAATATTTAAACATGATTTTCTTTTTTTGTTTTTTTGTTTAGTAGTGAATGTTGATGATAATGATAATGATAAAATAAAAGAATGATGATATGAATATGATATGAAATGAAATAAAGATAATATATGTATAAATAGAGAACCAATATGGCACACAAAGAAGATGATTCATCGCAAATAAGGGCAAAGGAGTTGTTTATGTCCATATTGACCGCACCAAGTACTACAAGTAGAAAAGAAAATAAAAATACTTATTAAACTGATTCGTCATATATATATGAATGATATGCTTTTGGTTGATGTTTTTACCATTGACCACCAGAAGTGTTGATATCTGGTACGTTCCCAAAGTTTTTACCGCGACTAGAAGATGTATGATGTCTGTGCAACTGTTGATGGTGGTGACAAGCAGCTGTCATTGTCAAAAGGATATAAAGAGAGAAAATAGGAAATTGGATAAAAAAAAAAGTGAACGGAATGAAGAAAATAAAAAAAAAAAAAAAAAAAGAAAGGACAAGTGATGTCTTATTTATATGTCGTGAGATTATGATCCCGTTTTTATATTTTATTTATACTAATGTGTGGTCAAATCCAATAGCTTATTTGTTTGAATTTTGTCTGTCTGTCAACCTAAAACAATTGATGGGAAAGGATCAGACCAAACAAAGCAATTTTTTTTGTTATAGAGAATCAAGAGTGGCAAAAAAAAAAAAAAAAAAAAAAAAAAATAGTGTTTCTTATTTTGGTTGCACATAAACATTGTTTTTTTTTCTTGCATTTTAGAAAAAAAAAAAAAAAAAAAAAAAAGGAAAGCGCCCCACCTCCATCATTAACCTAACCAGTCAAGGTATAAAAAAAGATTCTTGCACACAGACAACACTAAATACAACCCAATTTCCGCCTTCCCCTTGATTTCTTCTATGTACTCGTTTCATCATCCATCATCATATCTGCTAAGACGAATCCATATAAAAGACATAACTGCAGAAACATATACATGGAATCAAAAATAATATTACATTTAAAAAGTTTATCATAAAAAAAAAAAAAAATAGAAAGAATAAAAACTATCCTACTAACAACATAAAAAAAAAATAAAATAAGGTATCTATCAATCATCCATAGGATGAAACTAAAATTCTACAACCACAGATAATCTTGAATATCAACGTCTTTCTGTAACAATAACAATAAACATAGCTAGTAGTACAGCTAAAACGCATATCGAACCGAGTAAAACTGCCCCCCTACTTGCTGGAAATTGTCCTTGAGTTAAAGCAAATTGAGCATGGAAATATCTTGCATTGGCAAAGTATAAAAACACAATACTCAATGCTACAAAAGTTCCACCTAAAGCACGTCCTGTTATATCATTACTACTAGGTGATGGATTCAAATGATATAGTTGAGTGATGGCTATATACAATATAAAAATAAAAAAAAAAAGTATATCAGGTTCTGATCATCAATAGTATCACAAAAAAAAAAAAAAAAAAAAAAAAACTTCTCATCCTCCCATCTTTTTTTTTTTTTTTCCCAGACCTATCAATATTCCTTGTACACAATACAGCACGCCAACATAAACATATACATCACAAAACACAACGCGTATACAAAATGGATATCACATAGTACATACCTACGCCAACAGTAATCAAAGCAAGAGATGTTCGTAACCAAGCTAAAAATGTTCTTTCATTTGCTAGATGTATCACCGAAGAAAAATAAAGTTAATCATTTCATCAAACAATTTTATCCCCCTTTTTTTTTCTCCCTTGTCCCCCACGTTGATTTTACCTAAATGGTCTCTTGCCACACTTGCTTTATTTTCCAACAAAATAGAAGTGGAAAGTTTACGATAACCTCGGATGATCCAGCCAATGATAGGTCGCTTTTCCCATTTTTGTAATGATCCCCCGGTGGGTAAACGTGATAGAGAGGGTTGACCTTCTTGTTGTCGTTGTTGTAGTTGTAAATGATATTCTGACCTAATTTGATCCTTTTCTTGATTTGTTTTAGTACGCACGAGGAATGGAAGGGTATAGTCATGAATACGTTCTTCTCCCATTGAATGAGACGTTCTTGCATCATTACCATCCTTGTTTTCATTATTGTAGTTGCTGGAATGGCTGGTTGGGTGTATATTTGGTGCAGATACGACGGAAGCTGCAGTGTTGGGTTGAGTCATTGTTGCTGCATCATCACCACTTTGGTCATCATTAGCTTGTGCCATGGAGGGAATTTGATAATAATAATAATAAAAAAAAAAATAGTGAGAAAGGGAGAGAGGAAGGAAGAAAAAAAAAAAGTCCGTTGTTGAATCGTCTTTGTGTGGTCGGAAAGCGTCACATTCTGTTAAATGTATATCCGAAAATGGTTTGTAGTAGATACTTCTTTAACCCATGTTTTTATGAGAGAGATATAAAAGAAATAAAGAAAAGGGAAAAAGAAAAAGTAAAAGATGTTAAAAAGAATTCATGCAACTATTTTTTTTTTTTTGCGGCATTCCACCACAATAATAACAACAACAATGGCACCATCATCCCCTTATCTTATTGGTGTTCTTATCGAGCCAACAAAGTCCTGCAACATTTTCATAAGCCGCTTTTCCCATCATTCATCCTGATCATCATTATCATCTAATACGATCGAAAGTTTCTTTATTATAACAGTTTGTTTAGATCATTTACAAAAAAAAAATGTTAGAAGGGGGTGAAGAGATTATACAAAATAAAATAAAAAATAGCTAGACTAGTAAATAATAAACTATAAAATCAACACCATAGAATAGAAAGTATACAAATGAACCATCATCACCGTATTGACCGGATTACTTGTTTCCCCATTTCTTCCTCTACACAACATTATCAGTTCCAGTACCACCCAAAATTCTGTATATATATAAAAAAAAAAAAGAAATAAAAGTATAAATATAAGATTTCATTTTATGGAAATATCACGTTAATTATATTGTTCTTACTTTGAGCTTGCAAATGATTGACCCATGACAGCAGCAGCAACTAATGTAGTAAAATAAAAAGAAATTTCATTAGAGGTCATCATCAGCTGAAATGAACACGTTTATAAAGTCATCATGTAATAAACTTACGATATGAGATAGCACCAAACAATAAAGTTACAGCGGCTGCAATCAGAGGAGTGGCACCACTAAGAAGATTAGAAAGGAACATGATGACAGCAAACCTATTCCGAAATCAAGTCAATTATATATATTCATTCAAATCACTTTTTTTTTTTCTTATTCACTTACACCAAGTACATGGCGGCGCGGAAGTAACTGTTTTCAAAGTAAGAAATGAATCCATCCCTATATAAAAGAAAGAAATCAAATACAGTTATTAGTAAATATTTCTCTCTTTTTTTTTTTTTTTTTTTTTTTTTTTTTTTTTTGGTTCATTTTACTTACAACTTAGGACTTGTAGGGCAGAGCTAACAAATAAAATGAAACAATCATAATGAGAATCATCATTACAAACAAACATAATCTATATATGTATTCATATCATCCTTCTCTTTTTACCTTGAGACATAAAGGAATCTCAACTAAGACCAAAAGAAATGCAATCACCCTAGTTCAAAAAAAGGAAAAAAAAAAAAAGGTCAGCCATCAAGACAAACATCAGATGAGTTGTGTCAACTGCCAAACTCCATTTTTTTTTTTTTGATCCACTTTTACCATCCAACAATACTAAATACAACGTGACCTAGGAAGCCAACAATACCCAAAGCAATCAATACTAAAATAAAGACAAAAGAAAAAAAAATATATAGATTAATGAATAATTTATCCTTTTGATCAATAAACGAGGTTTTACAAATAATAGAGATAATGCCAAGCCTAAACAATAAAAAAAAAAATAAGGAAGTTAGCTACGCCGAATAGTTTACCAAGCACAATTATTCTACTCTTTCGAACCAAGTTTCTTTCAGAATGTATTGAACACAATGAACTCTGCTCTCACTAGAAGAATAGCTTGCCACACGTTCTTAATTTCTCTTTTATTCTATTATTTCTTACCATTGTCCATAGAGAGAAAAGTTCATAGATTTAGCTTCGTCAAGACAACCCATTTTTTTTTTTTGCACAAGAATGTATAAAGAAGAGAGATAGAGAGAGAGAAAGTGTATATACGTTTGTAAAAGAAGTAAAGAAAAAAAGAATATAAAGAAAAAGAAAGAAAGAAAGAAAGAAAGAAAGAAAGAAAAAAAAAACAACAAACCATAAAACGGGAAAAATGGAAGAGGCTATAAACACCGCCAAGACGCACAGCACTCGGGAGATGAATTAGTACTTTTTGTGTTCATTTCATCCAAAAAAGTAGTAACCTATGACTTGATCATAATGAAAAAAAAAAAAAAAGGAGTAGAGATTATGGGTATACTTTTGAATAGTGAACAATATTTTATCTACTCATTCTGTTACTTCTTCTTTTACAAATTTAAACCCTGATCTGTCATTGTTATTTTGTAAAATGTTTGAATGAGCCAAATCATTGGATACTGACATATGTACGGTATATATATATATGTATGTATGTATGTATTCACTGAGCGAAGATGAATGATGAAACGATCATTAATACAATGTTCATTATAAATCCGGATTTTCCTTTTTCGGACGCAGATTCGGTAAACTCGACAGTTTTAATATGCAAAAGGCTCTTACAACATTTTTTTTTTTTTTTTTTTTTTTGCCGATGATGTCTGTACCTTCCTTTTTTTTATTAAAAAAAAAAAGGATCAAGAAAGAAATATATATATATACATATATTTGTTGTTGTCTTTTTATTTTAGTTTTCAAGTTTGGATGACATAAAATATATACTGCATTATTGACAATTATCTAATTTTATTGAATACTACTATTGATGGAATACAAAAAAGAAAAGTCTCAATATGAGACCAAATTACAATCATCAAAACAAAAATCTATCACTATCTATCGTCTATTTCGATTTGCTTCTAAAAAAGATATTCTAATGATTACTGTTGCCATACTATGTTCTATCGTTATTGGTGCCATTCAACCATTAGGTATCCTAATCTTTGGGAAAGCCATCGATACATTCGCGCTTGAAGCAGATACTTCTTCAAACTTGGTAGAAACCGTCCGTCCGATCATCTATTGGTTTATCATCATGGGTATTGTAGCGTTTGTTGCCGCCTATGTATCTAATTGTTGTTGGGTACTATCTGGAGAAAATCAAACGAGAAGAATAAGGTTAGCCTACGTGCATGCCGTACTTCGACAAGACATGTCATGGTTTGATATTGCAGGAGAAGGTTCACTTACAACAAGATTGGTTGCCGATACGCAGATGATCCAAGATGGCATATCAGATAAATGTGGTGCTTTTGTTATGTCAATGGCCCGATTCATTACTGGCTTTCTTGTCGCTTTCATCATCAACTGGCGCCTTGCTATTGTCATCTTGACCATCGTACCGCTTCTTGCTGGATTTGGTGCTGTCATGTCTTTCTTGATTACGCGATATACCATACGAATACAAAACGCTTACGCCGATGCTGGAACCGTTGCTGAACAAGCATTGGGTGGTATCAGGACTGTTCATGCTTATTCACTACAAAATAGATTTACTCGCTTGTATGATGATAAACTACAAGTTGTGTTGAGTATTGGCGTTCGTCGTGCTGTTGTCGTAGCCGTTGGATATAGCGGATTAATGTTCATCATGTTCGGTACGTATGCTTTATCGCTTTGGTATGGATCTCAGCTAATGTATCAAAGGATATTGGACGGTCAAACTGTGGTAACGGTGATTATTGTCATGCTGATGAGTGCCATATCCTTGATGCAATTGCCTGCCTACTTTTCCACTATCATCAAGGGTCGTGCTGCCGCTACTAAACTTTTTTCCATCATAGATCATATTCCAAATATCGACTCTGACCATCGTCATAAGGAGAGAGACACAATCCAAGGTCATATCCAGTTTCGTAATGTCCATTTTGCCTATCCAACAAGACCAGATATACCAGTTTTACAGGGTTTTGATCTCACTATACATCCAGGAATGACTGTAGCATTTGTTGGATCGTCAGGTTCAGGTAAATCCACTTCCATACAACTGTTACAACGTTTCTACGATCCAGTGCAAGGAAACATTCTTGTAGATGGTGAAGATATCAAAGAGTCGTGGGACGTTCAAGCACTAAGACAACATATTGGTGTCGTGGGACAAGAACCTGTATTGTTCAACATGACTGTGAGAGAAAATATTTGTATGGGTGCGAAACAATCTATAGAAAATAATAGCAAAAAGGATCCTGTTAGTACTGTCTCTGAAGATCAAATTATAGCAGCTTGTCGTCAAGCTAATTGTCACGTATTTATTACCGAACTGCCACAAGGGTATGATACAATGATCAAAGAAGGTATGCTATCAGGTGGTCAAAAACAAAGAATAGCTATTGCCAGAGCTATTTTAAAGAATCCATCCATTCTTTTACTTGATGAAGTAAGGTCAAAAGTTAACAAAAAAAAAAAAAATAAAAAAAATAAAAAATAAAAGAAATAAAAAAATAAAAAAAAAGGAAAAAAAAAAATCTCGTGGAAATCAAATATACAGCCAAATTAAATAACCGACTTTTTTTTTTTTTTTCTCTCTTTCTTTTTCCTTTCAATTACTTTATTTCAAAAAGGCTACATCGGCTTTAGATACCACGTCTGAAAAAATAGTACAACATGCTATTGACTCTGCTTCTCGAAACCGAACCACTATCATTGTTGCGCATCGTTTATCAACAGTACGCCATGCTGATCTTATTGTCGTCATGGATAAAGGTCGTTTAGCCGAACAAGGTACTCATATAGAATTACTATCTCATGGAGGAATATATGCCGAACTAGTATCCAAACAAGCCATTGCAACTAAATGCATTAGTGACGATCATATTTCAAGTACTTTATCAAAAGACTCACAATATCTCGAGGAAGATACAATAATTGTAAACACAGCAGAAAATACTGATATCTCACTGGATCACCGCGCAAACTCACCAACTATGAAACAACGACAATACAGATCGTTGCCAATGAATAACCAATATCAACACTCGTTACAGCAACAAAGACAGCGTCCTACATCCATGCTCACATGTTACAATCAAACTTTCAATCAGCAGCTTCGGCTTTCTTCACAAATATATTCTTCCTCAACAGTCACGACGATAGACGATCGCAAAGGACAAACTCAACAAAGCAGTAGCAATGATACAGTATCGATCTCATCAGGAATGAATATTACATCTATTCCCCATTCTATGATGATATATCCCAAAAAGCTCATCACCAGTACAGCTACCAACAACAAAGACCTACATCAGAGGTTATCGTCTTCGGAAATCACCAAATCAACCACCTTACCACTATCTTTATCATCATCGTCAACAGTATCATCGCACTTACAGTCATCGTCATACAGGACCACCATATATGTTTTGTTTGAAATAGTACGACAAATGCGACCAGAATGGCATTTATTATTGATGGGTAGTGTTTGTGCATGTGCTAGCGGTATCATCTTTCCGGTCTATGCGACGATTGTAGCCAATGTTATCATTATTATCTCTCAACCTGACTTTACGCAACATCAACAAGGTCCATTTCAAAGCACCAACTTGTACTCCATCTTATTTCTTATTATTGGCATTTGGGCTTTCCTTAGTATCGGTGGTCGACGATTTGCTTTTGAATTGGCTGGGGAACGCTACATGCGGCGATTACGATACCAATTATTCTCTCGTTTATTGGCTCAAGAGATTGGCTTTTTTGATCAAGAAGAAAATTCGGTTGGTGCTTTATCCTCACGTTTGGCAATGGATGTAAAAAATGTGACTGAAATGGTGATCACAGTATGGGGTGAATTTATCCAACTTTTATTTACAGCTTGTGCAGGTATTAGAAAAAAAAAAAAAAGGAAACAATCAACAAATGAATTAACTTGTTTTGGGTATTGATAGGATTGGCCATTGCTTTCGCTCATAGTTGGGTTCTCACTTTGATTATGCAGTGCATGATTCCGTGTCTGGTGTTATCGACGGCATATGAATCGGTCATTAACAGAAGGTTCCACGACAAGACAAAAAAGGCATACGAACAAAGCAGCCAAGTCGCAAATGAAGCTATTCGAGAAATTCGTACTGTCGCCTCCTTGACTCGCCAAGCATACTTTGAACAACGCTACGCAGACGCTACCTTACCATCACATGCTCTTGCTCAGCGGAAAGCATATTTGACTTCCTTGGGTTACGCCTTTAGTCAAGCCACGAATATCTTTACCAATGCTGTTGCTTTTTATGCTGGTGCGATTATGATCTCTCATGGTTCTATCAACATGCAACAAATGTTTGTCACACTCATGACAGTCCTTATCACTGCTGAAGGTATTGGTCATGTTAGTACATTTACTGGAGTCTATGCAAAAGCAAAACAATCGACCTTGACAACTTTTGAAGTGTTATTTCGAAAACCTGCTATCGATCCTGATTTGGAAGGCAACGAACCTAAAACTGTAGATGGACAAGTGGATTTCTCTAATATTGCTTTTCGATACCCTGCAAGACCTCAAGTACCCATTTTCAATGGTGATTTTCATTTACCTATCAAGGCTGGTCGTACGATTGCTTTGGTTGGTCATAGTGGTTGTGGTAAGTGAGTTTTCCAATATCTATTGTTGGATGTATGTACTGATTGCCTTTTTTTTTTTTTTCGTCTTTGGTATTTCAGGGAAATCGACTACGATTGGTTTACTTCAACGCTGGTATGATCCTATTTCTGGTGTGGTATCTTTGGATGAAAAAAATGTACAATCATTTACTTTGAACAATTTACGAAGCCATATGGCCTTGGTTGGGCAAGAACCAATGTAAGATTCACAAGAGATAAAAAAAAAAAATTAAAGGCAGTGATCACTAATTGTTGTTTCCTCTTTTTTTTTTTTTTTTTTTTTTTTTTTTTTTGGATTACCATTATTAGGTTATTCGATTTGACAATCCGGGAAAACATTTTATTTGGCGTAGAGGAATCAAATCATATCACTCAACAAGACATCGAAAATACTTGTCGTACTTCCAACATTCATACATTTATCATGAACTTGCCTGATGGTTATGATACTCGCGTAGGGGATAAAGGGTAATGTAAAAAAAAAAAAAAAAAAAAAAAAAAAAAATTGGTTATATATCATTACATGATAATTGTTCTGATTATTTTTTCATTTTTTTATCTAGTTCTCAATTATCAGGAGGTCAAAAACAAAGGATTGCCATTGCCCGTGCTTTGATTCGACAACCTAAAGTTCTATTATTGGATGAAGCCACGTCTGCCCTGGATAGCGATTCAGAAAAATTAGTGCAAGATGCTATTGACAGGATTTTGGAACAAAAGAATCGGACTACAATCACCATTGCTCATCGACTAAGCACCATCCAGGTAAATCGATTAGGAGATAAATTAGATAGACTGACAACCTTTTTTTTTTTTTGTTTATGATGGACAGAAAGCAGATGTGATATGCGTCGTGAAGGATGGCAGAATCATAGAACATGGAAGCCACTGGGAACTATTGGACTTGAAAGGTGTTTATGCAACTTTGGTTCATCAACAATCGTTAAGTGTAAACTGAATCATCTACGGATCCCCTTTATTTTTTTATTTTATTTCTTTTTTTTTTGATATTACTCTCTTTGTCTTGATCCTTTTAACTTTTATTTTAGTGTGTCTCTATATCGTTTTTTTTTTATATAGTTTTTATTATATATTATTGACTCTTTTTTTCTTTTGCAAAAATAAAACTACCATCCTTTGAATGATTTGATTATATTTACAGAACGTTGTTAATTCTATCCTCAATGTCGTCATTATTATTATGATGGTGATGATAATATCATAGTATGGTAGGGAATCTGTTCTCGTAGTCAGTATTGTAAAATAATAATATTTTTTTTTTTATTTCGATGAAGTCAAAAGTATAAGAATGGTAATAATAAAAAAAAGTAGTTTCTATATATATATGTATATCAAAAAGAGGAAGAATATAAACGAATGTTTTAAGGATAGTAAAATAAATAAAAAAAGAAAAAAAAAAAGAAATTAAGGAAATCTATCGTCTAGGTCTTGGTTTCACCACGAATTGATTTGGAGTCTTTCTTGTCTTGCCACCCTTTGCTAGTACACCCCATGGAGAACGTGGATCCTTGTTACCCTTGGATTTACCTCTACCACCACCATGAGGATGGTCACAAGCGTTCATAGCCATACCACGCACGGTAGGACGAATACCCATCCATCTTGAGCGACCAGCCTTACCTAACATTTCGTGTTGATGATCAGGATTACTAACAGAACCAATAGTAGCACATGCATCTACAGGGACCAAACGAACTTCACCACTAGATAATCTGACTTGAGCATAACCAGTTTCACCTGTTTGAATCAATTGAGCATAAGCACCAGCAGAACGAGCCATAATAGCAGGACCATTGCGTTTCAGACCAATATTGTGAATAATAGTTCCTACAGGCATCATTCTCAATGGCATACAATTTCCAATATCGATAGCAGCTGTGCGAGTGATACCATGTTCACTTTCTTCAGATTCTTGTTTTTGTTGTTCAATAGCTTCACTTCTATAACTAATCACAGTATCACCAGGCTTAATACCTTGTGGAGCGACGATATAAGATAATTGACCAGTTTCAGCATGTCGTAACAAAGCAATCCAAGCAGTTCGTCCTGGATCATGTTCTAATCGCACTACATGTTGTTCACCAGATTCCATACGTTGCCAATCAATCACGCGAATACGACGTTTGTGACCACCACCACGATGCCGAATAGTGATACGACCTGTATTGTTACGACCACCAGTTCCACGTTTGGCGATTGTCAAGGAACGTACTGCTTTACCTTTGTACAAATGATCACGAGGAATACGTTTCAACCAACGTTTACCAGGTGTTGTAGGTTTTTTGGTCTTGAATTGTGTTGAAGGAGCTGAAAGAGTTTGAGCATTACCCAATACATTGCCTTGTGTACTGAATCCACTGATAAAAGAAGGTTGAGAAAGAGTTTCTTCAGTTGACTTTTTGGTAGACATGGATCTAAATGGTGTCCATTGTTGAAAGGATTGTGTTAACGAACTGGTGTTTGAAGTACGAATAGCTGCATATCGACCTGATGATAGTAACCGACTATTGTTTTGGATATTTGTTTGAAATAAACGGGTAATACCCAAACGCAACATGATATATATATTGAAGAAAGAATGAAACACAGGTTCAAAAAAAAAAAAAAATAAACTGACAGCACAAAAAAAAAAAAAAAAAAAAAAATTCAACCCCCTCGCTATAGATAAAATCGTCACAAATATAAGTGAAGAAAGATGTACTCTCCCATGGCGGAAAATGAATCATTCTTACTTTTTCTTTTTTCCTTTTTTTTTTCTCCTCAGTTATTGACGCGACCCATTAATATCATGGTGGAATTAATCGATATGCAAACTCAAGTTACTTCACAAATACGTAGGAAAAGGTTAAAGGTATTTCAACGTGAATGAAAAGTGAAAGATAATGATAAAACTAAGGTTTTTATTATTTAGTTTTATCGCAATTCAGCTCAGGTGTTCCGATTATTGCACGGTATCTATTCAACAGAGGAGGAGGAAACTTTGGACAAACTACGGTAAAATGTTATTCAAAATATAATAAAATAATGTATTGACTTTTTTATTTTTTGTAATTAGGAATTTGAACTCATCTTCAAGTTTGGATGCCTTTGTCGACGTTTATACAACTCTTTTACACGACTACTGTGATGATATTAAATATGTAAGAAATATCTATCATAGTTTCAGTTTCCTTGTGAGAAAAAGAAACAAATACTTATTTAATATTCTTGGGGAAAATAGGACAAAGGTGAAGAAGCAAAGAAAGAACGTCTTGTTTATCAACAAATGACTGTGATATGGCAACTGTTACAAATTCTCTTCTTTTCTCAAGTCAGTAGAAGTAGAAGCTGTTGTTATGGTGCTAAACTTATGACATGGTTGAATAACCTTGATAGACGTAAGTCATTTATCTTGATTATCTTTTTCAGTCCATTCATTTTCTTTTTTTTTTCTTTTTTCTTTTTTTTTTGTGAACAATAGGTTCATTATTACAATTCGACATTCAAGGTGTTTTCAATTCCTCTATACCCTCACATCACTCTTCTTTTTGGTCAATGGTTTACAAGTAAGCGACATTTGATCCATGTCAGTCACTCTTATATACTTATGACTTATCTGATAGGTTGACATTACGTGGACAAGTAGACATTTTACAACAACTATTTGGTGTGGCTATTCAAAAAGTCGATGATCCTTATGAAAAATCCATTCTACAAAATCTAAACAGACTTATGCAAACATTTCCATTGATAACGACAAATAACGAACTAGACAAGTACCTATCAATTGGACAGTGGCGTGACAATGCGACTAATAGTATTCGGGAATTAGGCGTTTTTGCGAAATTACGACCAACACCAGTTTCTCATGCAATAACAGTTTTACGTATCATGTCAGGCGATACCACTTCCATTTACCAACAATCAAATAGTGTGATCGAAGCTATTGTGTCTAACATTTACTATTATAATTCAGACGACGATCAAGGATCAATTACAATTGAAACAATCAAGACATTGACTCAGCAAATGATTGAACTTGGATATAAAAACAATAATCTGGATCAACATGTGGCATTATTGGCACTTTTAAAAGGGAATATGTACGAAGCTTTGGAACAATGCGCTCAATTAGATTGGTGGTTACTTGCTCATATGACAGATATACTTGATATATATTCATTACAAAGGCAACAAGATGGATTAGCAGGCGATATGTTTGGTGGGGAACCATTGTATCTACATCTCGGTGGTGAACGTCAAATGACTAAAATGGAAACAAGAGTCTTCTTTATATTGACTTTTGCCAACAAATTAGTGATGGAAGAAGATATGTGGAAATTAGCTTTTGATTATATGGGTACATGTGGAATGATAGGAAGATCAGATATCAGCAAGGTAAGACAAAGAGATAATCTCTTTCCTCCATTTTTTTTTTTTTTATGTCAACTGATTTTTTTTATAGGCCATTGACAAAATACCATTGACGAATGATCATACTACGTTACAAATAGCTGAATATTGTACAAGAAATGGTCTCCTTGAAAAGCGACAATGTATTTATCAGGTAAATAGAAAAAAAAAAAGTAAAAGGATAATGCGATATTGATTTATATAAAATATTCTACTTATAGACGATGGCAGATCAATTAGTTAAAAATCATTCTTATCTTGCAGCAATTCGATATTATTGTTTAGCTGGGAAATATGATTGTATTGAAGATATGTTCAAGACACTTTTATGGCGATATGGACAAACACGACAATTAATATGTTTTGATGAATTGGATCCCTTATACTTGAATCGTTGCAATGGACCTCAAGCTCGTTTTTACTTTGAACTTTGTAAAATCAACTCTTTATTCAAGGTAAGAACAAAATTAGGAAGAAGAAAAAGAAAAAGAAAATATAATGAATATTAACTATTACTATTATTATTATTATTATTATTTATAGAATGACAAATTGGAAAAAGCTAGGGATGTCATTGTTCATTTACTTCTTTCTGAAGAATCACCGATGTATTTTTTACCTATTTTATTTGCAGAAAGTATCACAGTAATGGAACAATGTTGTATTGAAATATCAACTCAAGTGATCAATGAATTGGATGTTCGACTTTCTCAGGTGGTGACCTTAGATAATCAAGAAGGTATTTTACTGTTACGAAGTTACCTTGGACGAACAGAAGATGATGTCAACATCAACAAAGATCTTGTAGATAGTTTACTTGAAATTTATAGATTGGTACTTTATAGATCATTATCATCTTAGGATGTCAATAAAAAGAAAATGATTATTTTTGTTTTATATGTAATGATTTGCATTAATGTATTGGTTTAGTTAAAAAGAGAATATGTGAGTTGAATAGCCGCAATAACAGAGACTTAATTTTCAGTGTAACCAAGTTGTTCCACGAGTTGGACATCAAAAATTAGAAAATAAGCTCTTGCTTTCTTTTTTTCTCTCACTCTTTTTCTTTCCTTTCCCGCTATTTTCACATTTCACCATGGCAACTGAACGTATCTCACAAATTATTCCATTTGTAAAGTGTTCTGACTGTGGTGCCAATGTCAGTTTACGCAATCTAGGAACACATATCTGTTCCAATATGCCTCCTATACCGGCTTTACCTATTCTTCCACAACAAAAAAAGGGTATACGTTATAAAAAAAAAAAGTTGAATATATTCTTATTTTTATTCTTTATTATTATATAGAACGCTCTAATCCAACTCCAACTTCCTCACCTTATAACACCAATAATAGTTATTATAATATAGATTCACCTTCCTCTACATCTTCACTTCGAAATCAATATAGTGATCCTGTTCTAGATAGATACCCACCATCTCCTACAAAAAATACATCATCGTCAAGATCAGATCGTTATGGCTCTCCTACAAAAAACAACTATAATCATTCTGAATATGATAAAAGGTAAACATGAATCAAATTTGGATTCTATAAATGCTAATCAACCAAATCTTTTTTTATAATATATTGTAGACCATCACCGAAGAACGCAACCAGTGGATTTGGAAATACATACAAAAATGGTAAAAATCAATGTTACGCATGTGGAGAAAAAAAAAAAAAGGGTTGACCCTAATCACGTTTCATAATTATGATTAGGTGCAAGTGGATCACTTGACTCTTTAATGGCCGATCTTATGGATAGTATGAATGAAGCTATTGATCAATGTACAGATCCTAGACCTGCTCCACCAGCTAATGGTTGTGCTTCATGTTATGAAACTTTTAATAGACATGATGATCCCCTTATGTATGAAAGCAAGGTAGGAACCAAAAAAAAAAAGAATGTTTTGTCTCCTTGCTCCTTTTTATAATTATTCTTAATTCGAACATATTGGTTTACAGCTTTATCATGAACGCTGTTTTACTTGTACTGTTTGCAGAATACCATTGGATTTACGACGTGCACACGAACATCAAAACAATTTATATTGTCAACGTGATTTTGCCTTAGTCAAGAAAAAAATTCATTGTGCTTCTTGGTAAGTTTTTTTTTAATAAAAAAAAAACATCAGATTACTAACAATTTATCTTATAGTGATCAAGCAATAGAAAGTCATCAAACTCCACTCAAAGCATTAGGAAAATACTATCATCCTGGTCATATTCAATGTTATCAATGTCAAGAACCTTTGGATGAAAAATCAAGTTATCGAGAACATCAAGGTAGAGTTTATTGTCGACGTGACTACCGAAAGATGACTTTACCAAAATGCCGTGGTTGTGGAAAACCTGTAGAAAAAGAAGCGGTTTCTTCCAAAGAACTTCAGGGAAAATGGCATGTGTCTTGTTTTGGTTGTCAGGTAATATATTTTTTATTATTTATTTTATTAATAAATCTGATACTATATTTATTATTATTAGACATGTCATCAATCTTTTCCAGATAGTACTTTTTACGTATATGATAATTCTCCATATTGTCGACGCCATTATCATCAATTGAATAATTCATTATGTCGATCATGTGATGAACCGATTGAAGGACCCTGTGCACAAACATCAGAAGGTTGGCGATTTCATCCACCTTGTTTCACTTGCAACGTATGTGATTGTGCTTTGACTGATACTTATTATATGTTCGAGCATCGGATTTACTGTGAACCTCATATTATGGAATTACAACGACGAAGAAAAGTACGTGCTGAAAAACGGAAGACTCATTTTGGTCAGGTTTGATTGGATTCCCCCTTTTTACTGTAGTGTCCTTTTTTTTTTTTTTTGATCTTTGTTGAACCCCAATTTCCGCCAATAAACTGAAACCACATTTTCAAAATTTCGTCCTGTTATTTTATTTATTTTTATTTTATTTTATTTTATTTTCTCTATCTTCCCTCTTTCTTTTTCCTTTATAGATTATATCCTTTCTTATTGAGATATTGGTATTCCAATGTTACTGAAATCTAGTCTTTTATTATGTGTGAATGTAGCACTTGCAGCAGCCATGTATAGTAGTCGTGATGCTGTTGTGGAATTAACGACAGACAATTTTAAACAACAAGTCCTGGACAACGATGTAAAGTTATATCCTACTCAAGAAACTGCTATGACTAACTTTTTTTTTCTTTTTCTTTCTTTCTCTCTTTTCTTTTTTGTTGTTGTTGTAGAAACTGGTGGCTGTTGAATTTTACGCGCCTTGGTGTGGTCACTGTCAAAAGTAAGTCATCCCCTTCTTTTTTCAGAATTGATATTTATTATTATTATTATTATTATTGTTTATAGGCTTGCTCCCGAATGGAAAAAGGCAGCAAACAATTTAAAAGGATTAGTAGATGTAGCAGCTATTGATTGTGATCAAGATGCAAATAAACCAATTTGTGGACAATATGGTATTCAAGGTTTCCCCACCATCAAAATCTTCCGTCCAAGTGTAAACAAGAAAGGTGTTCGTACAAAGAGTCCCTCTGGTAAGTTATTAATATTCATGATATTAAATGATGACTATGAGTATGTTATTTATATTTTATTTCATTGATGATCATAGACTACCAAGGACCCCGTGAAGCCAAACCTATTGTGGATCATCTTTTATCACTTCAACCTTCTCAAGTTCGACTTATTAAAGGTGATCCTAACAAGGTCAAATCAAAAGCAAGTATCTCATTGGACGACTTTTTGGCAACTGATGTAAGTGATTCTATAGATGATATATTTTAGAATAACATTCTGATATTGATGATTTCTTTATACATACATATATATATATATTAGAACACAACATTAACCAAAGTGATTCTTTTCACTGACAAACCTACGACAACACCTCTATACAAAGCACTTTCAGTAGATTTTGGTAATGGACGATTGTTAATGGGTGAAGTTAAGAAAAATGAAAAACTAGTGTTGGACCAATTTGGTATTGATACATTCCCTACTTTACTTGTGATACCTCCTGGACAAGATGCATTGGTTTATTCTGGCAAACTTAAATATCAACCACTTTATGATTACTTGTCAACTTATACTTCGGAATCCGTTAATCAAAAAGACAGGACAAAATCATCCAAAAAATCTACGACTTCTCCTCTTACTGCTGCTGAACCCATTGTCAAACCAAAAGGTATATATCATTATAGTTTTCTCACCTCAATCATTTTTTTCCTAATCACTCTCCTTTTTTTTTTTTTTTTTTTTTTTTGTTTGTTTGTATGGTATCTTCCCCATAATTTTAGTCGTGGAATTAGGAACAAATGAAGCTTTAAAGGAACACTGTTTGGCATCCGGAAACATCATTTGTGCCATCACCATTGTATCACCGGAAGAAAAGGATGAAGGTATTACAGTATTGAATGACATCAATGAACAAAACACCAATACATTGTTCAGATTCGGTTGGATGACCAGTGATAAAGCATCAGATATCATACAACAACTTGATTTGGTACAAGATTATCCTGGCCTCTTCATCCTCCATGCAAGTAAACAACTTTATCGTCCTTACATTGGAGCATGGGAAAATAAGAGCATTACTCGTTGGTTGAATCAAATTAGCTCTGGTCGTGTCCAAGCTTGGCCATACTCTGGAGATTTGAAGGTTACTGATACTACGGAACAACAACAAGTAGAACAAGAAGATCAACAAAAGGAAGAAGAAGGGCAATCAATGGAACAAGAAAATCAACAAGCGGAAGATCAATCAGAAGACCAACAACGTGTCCGTGATGAATTGTAGTATTTGGGAATATTAACCTCGCTCCAACTTTTTTTTTTTTGTTATATCAGAATAATGATATTATTTGTATCAATTTTGATCATTGTTTGTTTATTTGTCTATACCTTTTTTTCTTTTTTTCTTTTTTTTCTTCACTCCTCGAATATACTCTTCTTACTTTTTATCACATCTCTTTTCTATAAATTATATTATATTACCTCAATAAAACAAATTATTCAAATGAAAAACGTGTTCATCATTCTTTGTTCTCTTTGGTTGTCCTTTGTAGCTGGTATCATATAAATTATGATTGGTCTTTTTTTAAGGTTTCAATCTGATCTAATATACTTTTTTTTTTATGCAGGCGCGTTGATCTTACCGCAAGATCATGAACAATGGAAAATAGGACAAAAGCATACTGTATCTTGGGATCATTCCTTGTACACTGATGCGGATACTGTGAATGTATTTGTGGATGAAGATCGGTCCATTTCGTTGGGACGTAAGTGAAATGTTGATCTCTAGCTACCCTCCTTATCTTACTTTCTCTTTTATGAACAGATGGTTCGGCTTTAGTAGGAAGACTAGATGTTGAATTACCTTCGCAACTTGCTTCATTCAATGGTCAATTGATTCATATCGTTGCCGTTTTTCGTCGCGATCTTCATCTGTACAATGTTGAAAACGTTGCCGTTCAATTGTCACAATGATCAATTCTGCCAATTCATTTTTTTCTCTCTTTAGTTAATGTTTTGCTTGCTTCCGCACCTCAGTTGTCTTTCAATGTTCTCGATTGAAATAAAACACACCATTTTTTTTTTTAAAAAAAAAGAAGGCAACAAATTTGTATTGACATTCAAGGCTTCCCTTTTTTGGAAGCTGATGTGTCAAATAGATGTCAACTGCTTTGTTTGTCCTACATTGACATTGTTTCTTAAGTTTCTACCAATATCATAAGTATGATAATTATTAAAAAAAAAGATATAAACATTTTATTTTTATATGTAAAAAAAAAAAAAAAAAAAAAAAAAAATAATGTCACAACGAAGATAAAATAAACAAAATAATACTAATCAACATTCATAAACTAATCAGCATCCACCATAATAGCGTCGGCTACTTCATTCATGTGTTGATCCTCTTCTTCCACAGCATCTCTGATTTTGTTGTCAGTTTCTTCCTTGAGTTTTGCATCCTTCATTTCACGAGTAGGTGGTAATCTTTCATTTTCAATATCGGATTTTTTGGCATCTTCAAAACTGGTAATGGCTAAAAAAAAAAATATTATCATTAGAAATAAGTGTCATTCTTTAAAAAAAATATATATATGCCAATTTTACCTGATTTGATTCCTTCCACACCCAAAGCAAGAGTTCCCAAAGGTAGTTTTCCAGTAGGCGATAACGACTTGAGTTCCATCACACGTTCAGAGTTTTCACGCAAAACAGAGAATACTCTAGACATCTTACCAACGGCCAAAATCTTACTCCGAATCACTGTTCGTCTTTGATCTATATCGTCATTGCTAAGATTCGCGGTATTTATAGGTTGTTGTTGTAATGATAATCGATGTTCTCCATCTGCCAATTCCTTTTCACTACAAATATTGAGGATTGCAATAAGCATATCCGTAACTATTTGTACAAAAAAAAAAAAATAAGTCCTCTCCAAAAAACCCTCATTCCATTTTTTTTCTTTTTTTTCTTTTTTTCTTTTTTTTACTTTTTTCGCCAACAAAAGGTAAACTCCAACTAAAAACATCCATAAAATTGGGTAACCAGTAAGGGTGTGGAGTAGCATTGAATTGTCGAATATTCATTACATTATTTTCGTATTTCAAAACAGCAGCCTTGTTATTGTAAATATCAAGATAGTTGGGTGCCGAAAATATGGTCATGACTGCTGGAAAGGATGTCGACCGACTTCGTTTGTACATACGATAACTACCCAAAAAAAAAAAAAAAAAAATGAATCATGACTATCGAGGACTCTTGCCTGTTTTTATTTTTCTTACCCAGCATCTTGAGCTTCATGTCCTCTAATGATGGATAAGAGGCCGTTTCTTTCCAAAAAAGCACATGAGGCAGAATAACTATTTTAATAAATAAATAAATAGGTAAGCTTAGTTCATGCTTCTAAAGTTCTTTTCTTACCTGAAAAAGTAAGAACAGCCTCTCACATGATTGTGTGTAAACATTTCATTTGTTGTTTCTTCTCCAAAATCTTCATGTGGATCAGCCCATAGTAAATCGCACATTAATCCTTGAGTGGGAGGTTCATGGAATCGATCAATCTAGCAATAACAATAAAAAAAAAATTAAGACAAGTTCTTCTTTTTTTTTATATCTTATATTTGTATATACTTGATTAAAATCGTCCAAAGTCTGTAATCGAGGAGATAAACCACCATGGATACATAGAAATTGTCTATTCATTATAGCACCAAGAGGGAGCGAGCAAAAAGATTCCATACATGCATTATAGACTTTTTCCGTATATTTATGACGACCTAAGAATAATAGAGGAAAAGATAAGTATGGTGATGATAATGATTTAAATTGGATTAGAAAGAAGTTGATTTACATTCAATCTTAAAAGTAAAGTAATCAGTCAAGTGTCTACATTCATGATTTCCACGTAATAGAAATAATGTATTCGGATACCACATTTTCAGACTCCATAAATAAAGGACGCACTATATAAAATATCTTTGAAAAGTTAACCAACAAACATAGATGATAATTAATTTTTCTTTTTCTTTTTACCTCAATAGAAAAATATCCTCGATCGACGTAATCACCTAAAAAGAGATATCGCGTATTTGCTGGATCACCACCCACTTCAAATAATTTCATCAAATCATAGTATTGACCATGTATATCACCACAAACTACGAAAAACAAAAAATTTGATAAATAATTTAATTTATACTCTTCTATATATATATATAATACCTGTAATAGGAGCATCCACATCTAGTAAGTTTGGTTCTTTGGATAATAATTCAGTGCCTTTTTCAATAATATAGAGAGCTTGTTCTTCTGTCAGTCTGCCTTCACGATAAAAATGGTCTTTAAGAAAATCAGTATTTGGTAAGTCAGGAAGTTCAGGATGCCAAAAGTCTTCGTCAGTAGGAATGTTCACAGCAGGTGCAGGGACATCTAAAGTTTAGATGAAAAATAAAATAAAATAAAATAAAAGGTGATTAGTTAATATATATATGTTTATCCTTTTTTTCTTTTACCTTGAACTACGCGGTCTCTAGTACTGACAATAGTACCATCTTCCATAGTATATTCAGTAAAATGAATAGTAGGTACAGGTTTCTTATTATTAAGTCTTTGAATAGCAGGACTAATAGGACGAATTGGAGGGTCAATATCCATGTCAGTAGAAGTATCCATGATAATAATAAAAGTAAAAAAGAAAGAAAGACAAAAAGGAAAAGACGGGCTTTGAACATTTTTATGGAGTGGTTTGCGTGTGTAACTTATTTGAAATATATATATATATAAAACCAATAGGTATGTATATATATATTAAAACAAAAGGATAATTTCTCGTTTCAGTATTTAGTGTCAAAACAGTTTCAACTTTTTTTTATTTTTTTTTATTTTTACATTATTCATACTATTTTTTTTTTTTGTCAAACTGTATAGTTTTTATTCTATATTGCTTGTTTTTCGTCCCTGTATACAATTTCAATCTCCTCCCTCCCTTTTTTTCTACTTTTTTTTTTCCTTCTTCTTTAACACTTTTCTTCTTTTTTTTTTTTATTTCTTTCTTTCTTTCTTTCTTTCTTCTTTTCTTTGAATCCTATTTTTACTTTTACTTCTTTGATTGCTATACTATAAAGTCATTCAATTGAAGAAATCAATAAATTCATCACGTCTTTTTGTTATTTACTTTCTTTATCTTGGGTCCTTCTATAAAATATACACATCATCCTTTATACTCAGTCTTCATCTATTTGTAAGTAACTATGAAAAGAAACCAAAATGTAACTCAATTTATGGAACACATACACTAATCAACACGTATTATTATTATTATTATTGTTATTAGTGCTGACACGACTGGATAATGAGCGGAGGTGGTAATATTAAAGTCGTTGTTCGGTGTCGTCCCTTGAACTCACGAGGTAAAATTAAAATAAAATAAAAAAAAAAAAAAAGGTCAGGAACAAGACTAATAATGAATTAACATTATACAATAATAACAACAACAAATTTATTTGAATAGAACTGGCACGTGGCGCAACTGGACTTATTCGTATGGATGGAAACCAAACGATTATCTCAAAACCACCGGATCAGAGAACTGGAAAAGAAAGCGAAGATATCAAAGCATTTACTTTTGACAAGTCATATTGGTCTGCTGACAAAAATGATCCAAGTTATGCTGATCAACAAACTGTATACGATGACCTTGGTGAGGATTTATTGAATCATGCTTTTGATGGTTACAATTGTTGTATTTTTGCATGTAAGTATTTATATATATCATAATCAATTCAATTCTTATTCATTTTTCCTTCCCTTTTTTTTTAGATGGTCAAACTGGTTCTGGTAAGAGATTAAATTAAAAAAATAACGCGTTTTTTTTTATCTAATAGTAGTTCATTCTTTTATTCGATCTGTTCTTTAGGCAAAAGTTATTCTATGGTAAGATATATTTTTTCCTTTTTTTTTTTTGCATCTTTTCAATCTGTTTAATCAAAATACTGATTATATTTTTTTGTTCTTTTTTTGCTTTTCATTAGATGGGTTATGGTGAAGACAAAGGGGTTATACCTCGAACTTGCTCTGAGCTTTTCAATCGTATCAATCGTATAGCTGAAACAAAGGATGAAAAATTGACACATCGTGTCGAAGTCTCTTATATGTAAGTAAAAATACATTTATATAATATATATATATTTTTTACTTATTATTTTTTTCTAAAAAAAAAAGTGAAATCTACAATGAAAAGGTGCGCGATTTACTCAATCCAAAGAATAAGGGAAATCTCAAAGTTCGTGAACATCCAAGTACTGGTCCTTATGTGGAAGATCTTTCTAGATTAGTTGTCACTTCTTTTGATGATATCAATCATTTGATGGACGAAGGAAACAAGGTATCCTTCTTTATTTTGGAAACCAATACAGTATTCTTATCGTTTTCTTTTATACTTATAATAGGCTCGAACAGTGGCAGCAACCAATATGAATGAAACATCTTCTCGATCACATGCAGTATTTACTTTATTCCTGACACAAAAGCGTATTGATGATTTGACCAATTTGGAAACTGAAAAAGTGGCTAGAATCAGGTATGTAAATCCACTTATTTTTATTATTATTCATTTGGAAATTATACTTGAGTGAATTGATGATCTATATATTTTTTTTTTCTTTTCTTAGTTTAGTAGATTTGGCAGGTAGTGAACGCGCAAATAGTACTGGTGCAACAGGTACACGATTAAAAGAAGGTGCAAATATCAATCGGTCTCTTACAACTCTTGGGAAAGTTATTGCTGGTCTGGCTGAACAATCTCTCGCTGAAGGCAAAAAAGGAAGAAAATCAAAAGAAGTTTTTGTACCATATCGTGATTCAGTGAGTATTAAAACAAGAAATTGGAAAATAAAATATTTGAGCTAAATTCAATTTGTTATTTATATCATTAGATCCTTACTTGGTTGTTGAAAGACTCATTAGGTGGCAACTCGAAGACGGCAATGATTGCTGCTATTTCACCTGCAGATTACGATGAAACACTCAGTACATTACGATATGCTGATCAAGCAAAGAAGATTAAGAACAAGGCGGTTGTTAACGAAGATCCAAATGCAAAGATGATTCGGGAACTCAAGGATGAATTGGAAGTACTACGTGATCGATTACGAACTTACGCTCCTGAAGAAGTAGAACAGCTCACGGCTTCAAGTGCATATAAGAAATCTGGTGGCCCTACTTCTCCATTGGCTACACGGTTTCCTGCCAATCCTCTCCAGTCCAAGACGAATCAAGAATTTGAAATTACTGATAGTCAAGGCAAAAAGAAAAAGATGACCAAACAAGAAATCATTGATCAACTACAAAGTTCTGAAAAGCTTTTGGCCAACTTGCATGAAACATGGGAAGAAAAATTGAAGAAGACGGAAGAAATACAAGTGGAACGAGAAAAAGCTCTGGCGGAATTAGGGATTGCTGTACATAAGAACAACGTTGGTGTCTATGCTCCAAAGCGAATGCCTCATCTCGTAAATCTCAATGAAGATCCTCTCATGTCCGAATGCCTTATGTATCAACTCAAACTTGGCGTTACTCTGGTGGGTCGTAGTGAAAGTCAAGTTCAAGCTGATATTCGTCTTAGTGGCTCCAATATTCAAGAAGAACATTGCTCCTTTGAAAACAACAATGGTACAGTCACTCTTCATCCTGGTAATGACTCTCTTACAATGGTCAATGGTCGACGATTAGAATCTCCACAACGATTGAAAAGCGGTTACCGAATTATTCTAGGCGACTACCATATTTTTCGATTCAATCATCCGGAAGAAGTACGACGTGAAAGGGATTTGCAAAAACTCGTAGTGGAAAAGGGAATGAGCAAAGATGGATCAAATACTACGATTCTTGATGATGATGCTGATCGACCTGAATCTCCAACCGAAAACTCAAGTATGATGGGATCTGAAATTATGGACTGGAACTATGCTCGACGAGAGGCAGTGCTCAACTATTACTCAACAGAATCGAACTTCGGTGGTCTCAAGGATGAGGAACTAGAAAAGATCTATGATGATATTACACGGGTACGAAAGTCACGACGAACACGATCAGAAAGCCGAACCGACAATGACGATGATGACTCATCAAGAGGATCAGTACGAAATTCATCTACACCTACTATGATTGAAGATGGAACTGAAAGTGTCTCTACGGAACTCACTTTTGCTCATAGCGAACTGGAAGAAAAATTCAAAGTGGAAAAAGAACGGATGTTACGTGAACTGGATGATCAAAAACGACACTTTGAAGCCAAGATCAATCGAATGTCTCGACAATTTTCTCAACAAACAATGACGGCAGCAACAACAATGAATAATAATAACTTGTCTTCAGCAGACTCAACAACGTATACCCCTGCTCAACAACGACTTGTTACTAAAGTAGCAAACCATTGGAAACGACTTCGAAATGTAGCTATGGCGGAGATGGTATTGACAAATGCAATGGTGCTCAAAGAAGCCAACATCATATCACGAGAATTACGGAAAGATGTTGTTTATCAATTCACAGTGATCGATGATGGTCCATTCTCCAATCCAATGTCTTCTTGGGAACCTACTTCTGCTTTACACCAATTTGAAACTGACGAAGATACATCCTTTATTCCATCAACAAAACCTTGTGTTGGTGTCCGAGTGATTGATCGCAAAAATCAAGTCATCTATACCTGGTCATTGGAAAAACTCAAACTACGTCTTCAGAAAATGCGAAATTTATATAACTTTATCGATCGTCCACTCTATTCTAAACACTTCAATTGGGAAGATCCATTTTTTGAAAATCCATGTCCAAAGTATACATTTATTGGTGGTGCCACAGTATGTTTACGCAATTTGATTCTACAACAATCTTATCAAAGTCAGGTTCCTGTGATGGATCGTTCTACTGGCCAAATCAAGGGTTTACTTCGAGTACTTATTGCTCCTATTGCAAGATCGGTGGCTATCAAAGGTCCTGAAGCTCGGTTTTTACCTTTTTCCGATACCGAATCTGAATATACCTTGGACATCAATAATGGTGACAAAATCAACAACAATAACAACAACAGCAACAACAACAACAACAACAACAACAATGATAATAATAACGATATTGATGACGATGGCAATAACAACAATAATGATATATCAACAACGCAACAGGTTCAAACTGATCAACAACTTTTATTTGAAATACGACTTTGTGATCTATCTGGTCTATCTGAAGCTGAATATACACAAGTGCATGTACAATACAAATTATCTTCTTTTGGTGGTATTCCTCCTGATTCCATCTCTGAAAAAATATATACCACGTCTCCAGCTGAAGGATTTGGAAATGGTGATCCTATTCAATTGAATCATTCTCAAACAATCTCTCTTGTGGTGACAAACAGTGTATTGGAAGTACTATCAAACGGAACGTTGGCTTTTGAAGTATATGGATTAGCTCAACCCAAGGCTCTTTCTCAATTCGAACGATGGGATGATCAACGGGAAAAGGACAGATTGGCCAAAACTCATCCAGGATATCATGATCAAACCAACAACAATAACAACAACGACAACGCTGAGAGTAACAGAACGAACGAACCTCCTTCCCCTATACCATCATCGCTGGCTGTGACAGAACGACGTCCTGAAGAAGAATTACTAATGGCAGAACGACATGACGTAGTAGCATGGATTCAAATATCTGAACTTTTACCGAACGGCGATTATCAACCAGTAGAAACAATCTCAGAGCATGCGCTAGATCGTGGTGTATTTACATTACGACAAGGATTACAACGACGAATTCATATTACATTATATCATACATCTGGGCGTCAGTTTGAATGGCAACGAATATCCAAGGCAACCATCGGCAGAGTACGACAATTAACATCAAAAGGACGAATGATTGATTCGACATCTTATGAGGCGATACCGATCAAATTATTGGGACATCCAACCCCTTCTGGCGTAACATACAACAGTGATGGAACAAGTCAACTCTCTATACAAGGCGCATGGGATAGCTCACAACATGATTGTTTATTTTTGAATCAATTGACACCATCACGTACCAGGATTATTCTTCATCTTGCTTGGGAAGTCGAAGCTAGCAAATGTGCCAAGCCAATTTCATTTGGAATGGATATTGCTGTCCGAGTCACTGGAAGAGACAGATCATCAAGTTACGCGACATCTAGATTCAAAAAATTACTGCTTGGTGCTGGAAGTGGAAAATATCACAAACAAATGTCGAAAGCCAGTGGCGTTTTTTTGGTACTTTTGAAACCTCCTATGACAAGACGTGTGGATCAACTTTGGCGACTAAATACGGCATCCAAGTATATTCGTGGAGAAGAACTTTTTTTGGGATCATGGAGACCACGTGGTGTCTCGTTGATCAATGATTACAAGATCATCCGTCGGAACATTCAGATGAAAGAAGATTTACAGAAAACTAATCAAGTTTTGACATTACAGCATCCACATCATCATCATCCTACTTCCTCTACCATAGTAGCAACAAATTCAGCAAAATCAATGGATTTGATATCGTCACCTATACCATTATCATCATTACCACCATCACCACCTCCATCGTCTACGACAACTTTTATCAAAACTACCTCAGAAATGACTGAAGATCAAAAGCTTGCCTTATTAAGAAAAGTGATTGATTTATGGAAAATGAAATTTGGATCAAGACAAGATGTAAGTTGAATATTAATGAAAGTATGAATGTTCATCCTATTTTTTTTTTTTAATTAGATACAATTATGTCAAGATCCACCTATACCAGGAAATCAAGAGACTGCACATCAGCAACAATATCAACAACTACAAAAACCATTAGATAGGTTGGAAACAAATACCAATTTATTAGCAGATGTCAAACTTATATCTCAGTCGTAAGTAAATATATATTTTTATCATACGGAAATGAATGAATATTGATTATTATCATTTTGATAGACCAAATATAACGAAAAAGGGATATCTTGTATACCAAGAAGATGCATTGGAAGATATTTGGATCAAGCGTTGGTTTGTGATGAGAAGGTAAGACAACAAAAAAAAAAAAAAAAAAAAAAAAAAAAGAATAACCACAGGTAACTCAAATTATTTATCTATTGTAGACCTTATATTACCATTTACATTGACGACAGTGAAAAAGATGAAACAGGTATCATCAATGTTACCTCTGTACGTGTTGATTACAATCGGGATTTGGAAAAACTGATACAGGTAATAAAAAGAATTGGGAAATATATATATATGTATATCTGTTTACGAAATGATTTTTTTTAATAGCGTACCAATGTCTTTGCTCTATATACCAGCAATAATGCATATACAATTCAAACCAGTACGAAATCGGATATGATGGATTGGATTTCCAAAATTGATCAAAAATTCCCAATGGACCGACTTTTGGATGACAGTGATTATTCTACTTGTTGAAAATATGGATTGCTTTATTTTTTTTTATTTATATATTTATATATTGTTATTATTATTGTTATTTTTTTTTGACACTCTATTTCCACCGTCCACAATCACTTCATATATTATAAATAAATGATGACTTGAACTTTTTTTTTTATATATATTAAATATCATACCGTAATAGACCTGTCCTTTACATTATATCATAGATTATTGACTGTAATTCCCTGAATGGATAAATAATGTACAATGATGAATTCTTTTAATATATGTGATGAACATGAATGATAATGACGTTATTGGTGATAAAAAAAAAGGCCGAGTATTGGGTTACAAATAAAGTGTAAATTTTGGAAGTTTTCTATCAGTGAGAAGAGGCTGATGTATTCCATAAACGGCAAGTGTGTGCATAAGAGGTGAGCCCCGCCAGCTCACTGTGACGCGAGTTTTCCCTTTTGTCTCACCTTTTCTTTTTCGCTCCTTTTTTTTTTTTTTTTTTTTTCTCTCTCTTTCTTTCTACTACTTTTTTCAATATATAATATTCTACACTTATATATATATATATATATTATAAACAATTTTATACAAACAAAGGGAAAAAGATTTACTGTAAGCCAACTTTGAAATTGTTGTTATGAACAAACAAAAAAAAAAAGCAACATCTAATATAATTCCCTCATTATTCTTTCTCTCTCTGTTATATCTTTTTCCATAGTGAACATGGGTCAAACTCTCTCGGAACCGATTGTGGATAAAAAGTCTCATTCTGACTCTAATTCTAAATATATATATGGTGTTTCTTGTATGCAAGGTTGGCGACTCAGTATCCTTTTTATATATTTATATTATATATATAACCTTCATTTTTATGTCGTATATGTCCTTCACTTTTTTTTTCCTTCTTTTTTTTTTGAATAATAGCAATGGAAGATGCTCATGCTACTATATTAAAGTTGGATGATACTGAAGCCTCTTTTTTCGGTGTATACGATGGTCATGGAGGTAAATCCTACAATCAAATTACTTAGGGCGAATGATATGTCACTTCATCTAATCTGATTCTATCCCATCTATTCAAGGTTCTACTGTGGCAGAATATACTGGTGACGTTTTACATCAGAAAGTTAGAGAAAGTCCATTTTTCGACAAGAAGGATTATCGATCAGCGTTGAAGGATGCCTTTTTGACTATTGATAAAGATTTGAAAGAAGGTATAATAATGATGTAAGGCCGTCCCTTTACTAATTATCGCTTTAACTTTACTATTTGTAGATCAAAACTTTGCCTATGATCCATCTGGTTGTACTGCTGTTACTGTTCTTTTGACACCTGAAAACAAAGTATTTGTGGTAATGTACTCTCTTTTGAATATAAAAAATATATAAGAATTGCTTGGATTTTATTCATCTGTTTTACATATATATATATATATATATATATATATATATATATATATATTTCTAGGCCAATGCCGGTGACTCCCGTTCTGTCATGAGTATAGATGGACATAGCAAGGCATTATCATACGATCACAAGCCTGTAGACCGTTTGGAATCACAGCGTATCGTAGCTGCTGGTGGATTCGTTGAATTTGGTCGTGTGAATGGTAATAAACTATCGGATATTATCCTAACATCAAATAGGACTAACGAAAAAGAATCTTTTCTTTTTATTATTTTTGTCATGATTGATATTCATTGATTATTATGTATTAGGTAATTTGGCCTTATCTCGTGCTATCGGTGATTTCGAATTCAAGCAAAATGATCATTTACCTGCTGAAGAACAAGTGGTGACCTGTAAGTGACATGAAGAGGAGGTATATGTGTAATGACGGCTCACCCTGAATATATATATCAATAGGTAATCCTGATATTATGGAACATCAATTGACCAATGGAGACGAATTCATTGTATTGGCATGCGATGGTATTTGGGACTGTATGACGAATCAAGAAGTGGTGGATTATATCCGGGCACGAGTGGCTGATAAACAACCTTTGGAAGAAATATGTGAACAAATCATGGATCATTGTTTGGCCCCAGATAGTGAAGTAGGTGGTGTAGGTTGTGATAACATGTCCATTGTTATTGTGGGTCTTTTGCAAGGTAGATCCAAGGAAGAATGGTATGAATGGATGGCTTCTCGTGTTCCAAAGGTGGTAAAACAAGATGCTCTTGGTAATGATTTGGAACCAACAAAGATCAACGAACAACCTATGAACGATATCATTGAACCTTCTGTAGATGAAAAAATCAGTCTGACTTCTTCTGATACTGGTCCTGTTCCTGCTGATCCCATTGCTGCTGCTGCTGCTGCTGTTACTGCTACTACTGCTACTACTGCTACTACTGATGTCAAGAATGATTGCACTGATCTATGAATATGTATTATTTTATCATCATCATCATCATATCAACAACAACAACAACAATGTCAACATTCCCTTTATCCAATAGTTTACTTGTTTTTATTTTCTTCTCACTCCTTCATTTATGTTGTATTTAATTTCATTGCCTCTTTTTTATTTTATTTTATTTTTTTTATCTCATCATCATTCTCACCGTTATCATTATATTATCCTTGTTTTCATTTTATTTTATACAATCCTAGTTCTTGTAGTACATTCTACCGAACTATTTTCCCCTTCTCTATTGTGATGAACAATAAAAACAACCATATCTATTTGTACCGTTTTGTTATGTTACTAATCAAAATGATATCATAAAATCTCAAATTGGAAATTCATGCAACTGATCAAGAGGGGGAAGTGATTTGTTATTTCGCTTAACCAGCAAAGCCAATCTCTCCATTTTAAACAATCGAAAATCAAAAACATCTATTCAAATTCCTTTTTTTTTTTTAAATAACGTCCAGGAGAGTCTATTGAATATACAAAATAATAATAATAATAAATAGATGTGTCTAAGATGATTTAATGAATAAAGTGTACAAGAAGTCTATAATACTATGTTGATGATGATGATGATGATGATGATGAAGGTTGTGAAATAGTGGGGGTAGATATATTCGAGAGATGGGGAGATATCATAGGTACATCCGTCTTCAAGATTCGATTAGCCTTTTTCTTGGGAACAGGAGCTAAAAAAAAAAAAAAAAAAAAATTATATACAATAATCATAAAAGATAAAGGGACGAGCTCAAATATATATATCGCCGCAACGGTCATTATGCGTGCCTTACCATTTGTGTTTTCTCGTACATAAAATTTGCGAAGTAATAAAACAGCCTCTTCATATAGGAACCCGCCTTGAGATGGATATGAACTTGATTCATTCGTCAATAACCTTGAACTTAAAAACAAAAAAAAAAAAAAAGAATAGAGTTTTAGTGAAATTGAAGCAGAAAAAAAAAAAGAAGGTAAATTGACTTTTGTCATATCCTTTACTCTGAATGAATATTGAAGACAGAACCATTGCCACCAAACTTGTCATTACCACATCCAAAATATACTTGTCGAATTCCTAATAGTAGTAAATAATAACGTATCAGCAGTCCAGCTAAGAATTGAGTTATCATCATTACCCATTTGTCGCAATGCAGATGCACACATGATACAAGGTTCCACTGTGACATAAAGATCTGTTGTTGCAAAGACAGATTTATCGTGATGAGCTAATATATAATCAATGGCTTCTATTTCTGCATGTCGTGTCGCCTAGTAAAGGAAGATCAATAAAGATTATAGCATATATCTATTTGTTTTCTTACATTACAAGTTTCATTGGGTTTATTTCTTCCACGAGCAATAATATCCTTGTTATCCTTGACAAATACACAACCTACAGGCACTTCCTTCTGATCATAGGCTTCCTGAGCTACATTCAATGCTTCTCGCATGTACTGTTCGTTGTAGATTGACATAAGATAACACAATGTAAGATCGATGTGAATGAAAAGAATGAAAAGAAAAAAAATGACACAAAACTCTTTTTCAATTTTTTTTTTTTTTTTTTTTTGGACTTTTACAGCCAAAATTTTCGAACTCCTCAGCCAAATTTTGGCTGTAAGAATAAATCGTCGAGGGGTCATCAGGCAATTTTTCGAAAAATCGATGGAATTCTTTTTAATGCATATTATTATTTAAAGTAATCAATAAAATGGATATGGATTACTTTTTTTTTTCAATAGGAATCTAATGGTAGTAGTTTTATTGGATGATGATCAATAAATGAGGGATGATAAAATGTTTTATTTTACTCTATAAACAAACGGTGATTCATAGGAGTGATCTATGTTCGAGTCCAAATTTGATAAATAGAAAGGATTTTTTTTTTTCAAAAAAAAAAAAAAAAAGATAAGAAGAGAAAAAGAAAAAGGATGACAAAAATATATTCAAAGGAGTGAGAGAGGGCGGCATCATGATGTCCATCCATTGGATGGTATTGAAGGTATTGGTGGTAAGGGTTTAACAAGGATAGGCGAAGAAGAAAGACGTTCCTCGATAAATGTTTTATTAGTCGGATGATATTTTTCATACAGACCGGTTTCTATTAACTCGTCTGTTTTCTGTCGAGGCTGCATACAAACAAGATATCTGCCAAGACAACCACGGAGCGTTCCAAATTGAAGACCAAGACAGAGACAAATGATCAAAGTCACCACAATGCCGATCAATAATCCACCTCCTGTATTGGTAGGGACTTGACTCGTGTTCACATAAACCGATGTATCGTCTATGTTTTTATCATGATGTTTACCCATTCCACTTTAAAATTAAAAAAAAAAAGGATGAAAATAGGGAAAAGAAAAGGAAGGAAGGGAATTGATTATATATCGAACAGATGAACGTAAACAATTCTGTATCATCAACAATAAAACAAAAACAAATTAGTTCCCATTTTATAAAAATATATGCATTATCAAGGGCATGATCATCCTCCACCCATTGGAGGTAAGAAAAACAAAACAACATTTATTTGCACTATTCGAGAAAACGAACGGTAGTCAGCCTCCGATCATTGCCATATATGGTCTGACAAAAAAAAAAACCAACCCATAAAATGGACATAAATGTTTATTGAAATAAAAGTAAAGAGTATAATAATATATATATATATAACATGTAAAAAATAAGTAAATATAGTTTCTAAGGGTATAATCTAATCCTTTGTCCATCCAAGATAACCAATCATTTTTTGCCAATAGTGTTTGAAAAAATTGCCCATGATAAAGATAGTAGTTAGAGATTGTTGATCATCACGCATTTTCTTCTCTAGCATTTCAAGTTTGCTATAAAATCCAGCCACATTTTCTTCTCGTTCCATCAGATTGTCATTGAGTACATTCAATTCATAGTGAAGCTTAGCACTGTCGTCTTCCACTCGTCTTAGTTGTTTTTCCATATCGACCTGATCATCCACAACGAGTTTAAATTGTCTTTCTATTTGTTCGAATTCTGCTGATCGTCGAGTATAGGTACTTCGTAATTGTTTAGCCATTTCTTCATAACCTTTCGCTAATACTTGTAATTGTCGATATTTGTATTCAAGTTCCGAATGTTGTTGCCTTAATCGTTCATATAATAAATATGTTTCCACATCCATATGTGATGTCAAAAGAATATCATCCAACCGATTTTCTAGTCCAATACGTAAATGTTCCTTGGAATGCCATCGTCCTTTTTGAATATTTGAGATCCTCGATTTTGGTCGTCGCCATACTATTTTGCTGTGATCGGGTGCTGACATGACGGAAAGCCGATCGTCATCATCATCATCATCATCATCATCATCGTCATCATCATCATCATCATCATCGCTGATTTGGTGATTATTTTCAAATTCCTCGTGATCATCGTACCAAAAATCATTGTTATGATCATCATCGATATCATCAAAAGTTGTCTGGGATCGAATGGTTGCAGTATCTTTGAATGAGACATGATGCCGAGGGAGTCTTCGTCGAAAAGAAAGCAGCGAATTTTCGTCCACAGATCGAGATCGTTCAAGTCGTAAGATGGGTGGCGTTTCTTCATATTTGATAAAATCCCCTCCACCAATCTGTTCAGGTTTAGTGTCATCCTCTTGCCGTGTCTGGGTAATAGGTGGTGTCGGTATCGTTATTGACGGCGTAGTTGCATTAGTGGTTGGGTAGATATCTGGTGATGGAGATGGTGATATCATATGTTGTTGTTCAATATTATTTTCTTTTGCAGCTGCTGGGACATCATTGCCTATGATATATCAATGAAAACAGAGGTGAGAAACCATGTCTTATATATAAATAAATTGTATGCGTAGATAGTTCGTACCATCACCTTCATTCGATGTTGTATTTCCTTGTATCCATATATCATTTTGTTTCGAAGGACTACAATAAGAAAAAAAAAAGGTATTGATACATATATATAGATATATATATAGATACGCATCCATCATTTATCATTATTATCATATTACCTTTCAGAGAATTTGAGCGCATTCGATCCATCCATGTCTGAGTATTCCACGTCTTTCTTTCCAAGTACTGATCCTTTTCCATATATTTCTTTGGAAGATCGTCCCACTATGAGATCATCTGCCGTTCCAGCAGAACTTGACACACCACTTGCCATTTCACCATTGATAGCCGAAGAAGGTAAGCGAATACTAGAAGTAGGTGATCGATGATGAGTTGTTGGAGCAGAAAATGAGGATCCATTATTGTAATTGTTATTGACATTGCTATTATTTTTGATGGAGGTGGTACCAGATTTATCGGCAGATGAATGATTTGAACCCCATGAAAGTGATCTAAACAAAGCATAAAAAAAATAATGGTTAAGATTATTTTCACATTATTAAATACAAGTCATGATATCTTACCCAGCTACTTTGGATAGTATTTCAGCTGCAGCACCACTGGTTTTTGTCTATTTGGAATATAAAATAATAATAATAAAATGAGAAGATATTTAAAAATAATTTATCATCTTCTTACCGTTCGAGCAGAGACTTCCTTAATAAGATGAAGTAATTCATGAGGTTGTTTATCATGATCATTACCAATACTATTTTTGAGACGAGGACGCCAGATAGCACGTAAAGAATCAATGGTGGCATGATCACGAAATACTTCAGGGTTACAATCTTCACCAAAGAGAGGATAATTATTGATTCCAGAAATGTCGTCTAATTTTGATTTGATTGCCTTTCGCATACGAAGAGGCCCAATATGATGTTCATCTAGTTTCTTCAAAGTTTCCAAGTCAATGACTTTGATTTGTCGTAAACCTTTCATTCGTTGATACGTTCCAATATCTTCGGAAAATTCCTCCCAATCGGCAAATGGATCTTTGACAGTCTAGATAATCAAATTGATTAAACTTTTTTTTTTTAATTATTGTTTTTCTTTTATTGGATTTTTACCGTAACGTTGTAAGAATGAAGTTTATTTCGACAAACCACTAATTTGGTAATAAGAGAAGTCAAAAGATGTGGTTCCATCCAAGGTTCTTTTAAGGTATACTATAATATTAAAAGGTTTTAAGTGATTTTTTCATATTTATTATTATTATTATTATTATTTTACCGTTGATCCTTTGTATGGTTGATATTTTCGATAATATTCACCAAAAGCAGCATTTGTTTCATCACAAATCAGACCATCCACACAATCACGCCTTAATAAATTGAATAGATAAAGAGCAGTTTGAGCTAAAGTCACCAGATTGATCACGGCATCTTCAAAATCCACAGCATCAGCAATCTTGTAAAGGGATCGAAATTTTTCTTCAGAAGCTGGACTATTATATATAAAATCGAGTCTTAGTATTTCAATACTTACCACCCCCCCTTTTTTTTAAAACTTACTTTGGTTTCCGGAGATTAAACGCACTACGACCAGTACAATTTGTTCTTTTCAAATTGATATTGACACATGCTTGTCGGATCCACTTGTCATAATCTCCATCAGGTATCAAAACCATATCCATATCATAAGGTAATTCACTAGGATCAGTTAATAAAATTTGTCCTTTGGGTGTCTATCATAAAAAAAAAAAAAGAAAAAGAAAAAAAAGAGAAAAGAAAACAATAATAAATACTTTGATAATAATAATAATAAAAAGAAAAAGAAAACTTACTGATTTGTATTTAAGAGGTGTCAAGTTACTAAAAAGACGTTTCACATCAGGTCTTGCATGTTGAAGATCTGCAGTTGTAATACCAATGACACATACTTTGATCTAAAAAAAAAAAAATAAAAAAAATAAAATAAAATAAAATAAATAAAATAAAAAGATGTAAGTAAAATATTTTTTATATTTACCTTATGAGACTTATCACCAGTAAACACTTTAACAGTATTTGAATGTGTTTTTCTGTCACATATCCTAATCATGATATAAAAAAGTCATTTGTTAGATATAAAAGCTCTCTCTATCATATATAAATTGTTACCATTGTTCCACAACATAGATACGATAACCTTCTAATTCAGTTTCTTCTTCAAGGATACCCAAACCACAAAGACTAGCTACGTCAAGTGCTTTTTTTCTTTCTGAAAATACAAACTTTTTTATGTCGGACATCGAGTCATGATTTAGTTATATATAAAAAGAAAAACAGAAAAGGAGAAAGAAAGAAAATGAAAGAAAATCATTATTTGGATTGACTCCGGAGTTTCAACAACTATAGTTGACTCGTGATAAACCTTTTGACCAAAAAGTTCATTCATATTTCATTTTTTTAAAAAAAAGAAACATGTGAAAGAACAAAAAATATATAATAATGAACATATAAAATGAGAATAATTTGTTTGATTTTATTTGAATAACAGATATATAAAACAAAATAAAAATAAAAATAAAAAAATTTAAAAAAAGATCTACTTAACTCGTACTATATATCGACTAAGACCAGCTGCAACTAAAGCCATCAATCCACCAAAAGTCAAGACCATAGCCACACTAGAAGGATTGGTTTCATTTTGTTCTTCATCCAATGAGTCACTTGCTGCAAAAATAAAAGCAGAAATGACCGCCACTGCAAATTGAGGGAATACTATATACATATTATGTACACCAAGTATAAGTCCTGCATCAAATTCTTCATCACTATCTTGTTGTTCTAAAAGACGTTCTGATGATGATGATGATGATCCATAATAAATTTCTTGTTGTTGTTGTTCTTGTTCACCATGTCTAATATCATCTACATAACTAACATATTCACCTACCAAACAAAATGGAACCCATAATACAACGGCCCAAGATATCCCCATAATAGAAAGAATGATCACAGCTCCAGTTACAGAACGAATAAACCAAGTCGATAGTAAACAAGTAGCAGATATCAAATGAGATGTAGTATAAATATTAGTCAATGATACACATTCAAACGAACTGAGATTGTTGGATATCAATGGAATAAGAAAGCCTGCCACTACTGAGACAATTGAATAACATAATAAAGCAAATGATCCCATTCTTGATCCTTCTGCCCAATTGCCAGGTATTTTCTGTCCATGATGTGTCTGTGCTGCAAAATATAATTCAGATACCCATTGTGTGCTTTCAAAAATATATATAATTAGAAATAAGTTTAAATTAATATATCAATAAAAATTACCTGTAGAATAAAAATGGAAACCATCCCATCCAAGCAAAGAATTGAGTATTACATAATGTTTGAATTGGTGTAGGGAGTTGTCGAAGAGCTTTCCAAATATATAGAAAAGTATGATGCCAACGTCTAATATCACACAATATAAATATTAAAGAAAAAAAAAATCTTATTTTTTTTCATTTCATTCATCACTTACAAATTGATATCTTGATTTGTTCGATCATTTTTCTTTTCAGTAGTGGAAAAACATGTTACTGCCAAAGTAGTACAAAATACAAGGATGGATAAGAGACAAAAGACCTTCATTTGAGAATTTCCTAACCATGACATATGTTTGACTAAATCCAACGATCCAACAAGGTATCCCATCACCATTGCTGAATTGGACATCCTAGCACTCCAAGCATTTGCTTCATCTTGTTGCCAAAGAGGTGGAATATCAAGTATCAAAGCACGACATATTGCTTGAGCTGCATTGAGTGTAAAATCCAAAAAATAAAATGATGCCACAGCCACTAAAATGATACAGATACGATCCTATGAGAAAGATAAAAAAAAAAATAAATCTATCAATACTCTACCTTTTTTTTTTTTTTTTTTTTTTTTTTTTTTTTTTTTTTTACATCAGAGTGAAATTTCCCAGCCAAATAAAGTCCAATTTCTTTTGCATAAGCAACCCCAAGCATAGATAAACATGTCAAAATACCAGAAGCTACAATAAATGGTCGGCGTTTTCCAAATCGGGAAGTAGACTTATCACTGAAAGCGCCTATAATCTGATGAACAGTAATAATAATTAATTATAATAATACAATATTAAAATCTATCTTCTATTTTTTTTTCTTACAGGGTGTACAATAAGACCTGAAAGAGGTCCAGCAAGCCAAACTGATGCAGTAAGTTCTCTAGATAAATGAAGTGATAATAGATAAGGTGTACCATATCTATAAAACAGATATAAAATAAATTTTCTTTCTTTATCACCATGATTATTTTTTTTTATTTCTTACGATAATTCTACAGTCCCTATACAAAAAAAAAAAAAAAAAAAAAAAAAGAAATCAATGATGGATATCTTTTTTTTTTTGTAGACTTACAAGTGAATTGAACACCTGCCATACATAGACTTAAACAAACAAGTTGAATTGTGGAAAGTCCAGGAAGAGGTTCAAGATGTTCAGGACTTGATTTGATATACCTCATACCTTGAGCTGTTGTTCCATTGTAAATAGATGCTTCAAACGATGAACTTCGTCGGTGATAACTAGGTCTTCGTACAGGAGGTTTCTTCGGTAATAAAGGTGATGCATTTCCAGGTGTTGGTGTTTTCATTTTTGAGAAATGGTTCAATCTGGTACATTTACAAAAAAAGAAAAATATATACAATACATTCAAAAGAATAAAAAAAAAAGTGGGAAAAAAAAAGTGGGAATGAAAAAAAAGGAATCTCGGTCATCACCCGCTTTTTATGCGACGAGTACTTTTTGGCAAATCCGGGCGGGTGTTCAATGTGACATGAAAGCTTTTGTCTCATATCATGCATCGAGACGAAAAAAAAAAAAAAAAGCAAACTAAGAATATCATATATCATTGGTCAGAATTTTGTCCTATTGTTTGGTAAGCCAATGGGATAAGAAGACAAAAAGAAAAGAACTTTTTTTTATTGAGTGGGAAACATTAGTGTGATATAGAATATAAAATAAGGATGATGATGAATGAATAAATTAGAATGATAACAGAAGGTAAAAATAAAAAAAGATATAGACTAACAATACTAAACAAAACAAAATAATAATAATAATAATAATAATAATAATAATAATAATAGAATGATCAATCCATTTGACAGTGATATTTACATGATAGGTCGTTTGTTGACAGTCATAAAATGAAAGTTGGCATAGGTATGATATTGTTCCATTTCCCGAGAAGCAATAGAGGTGTTAGAAACAAATAGTTTGTCATCCTTTGGTCTTGAATAAAATTGACATATCCTAGTTTGACACTTGCGAAATATATCCAAAAAATCATCTCTACAAAGTACACCCAAACGACCGCCCCAAAGGCCCATAGGCAAAGATCGGTATTTTTGTATCAGATTGAGACAATCATCACTAGGAGCATAAGAAGCCAATTTAGTAGCCACATCCGTTCGAAATCCATGGTGAGCTGCTACTGAAATAACTTCTTGATTCATACTTCTTGTTACTGGTCCTACTGAGCACATCTTGATGTCCACTTCCAATAATTCCAAAGTAGCTCCAGGTTTTAGTAATTTCCAGCAATAACGTGTCGCTAATTCATATTGAGCTGCAGTAAACACCAAAGCCATAAATCTAATATGGATGAAATCAAAACTACAAAGATCCAGCTCAGATTGTAGTTCATTCAAAATGTTGCATTGTATAAGTCGACAATTGGAAGGAAGACAATTCACATCAGAAAGCCAATCCACGTTATCGATACCAATCACTTCAATATTTGGATATTTTTGAGCCATCTCGATACACCAGGCACCAGATCCACATCCAACATCAAGTATTCGTCCTTGTTTGAGTTTTCGAAAATCTACCGTTGATCGAAATTCCCTATACATAAAAAAAAAAAAAAAAAGGTCAATACAATCTAAATAGCAGAATAGTTTACTCTTTAACTTACTCTGTAAAAGCAAGGTTCATAAAATCGTTCTTTAGTTGAGATTTGTCAGCTTCATATTCATCAACATCAAGTAATTGTACAGGTGCATGCAAGTCAGGATCCTCTGGTGTTATCGTAGTACTAGCAGAATTTAAAGAGACAGAACGTCTGGGACGTCGTTTGGCCTTGTAAAGAATATTTGCTAATGTCGAAGATTTCTTGGGTGAATGTTGCTGCGGTCCAGAGGTTGGAAGTTGTACATTAGGTAATTTTTGATCCTTTGTTTTTTGATAAACATGGTGAGAGCGTATAGGAGGAGCTGAAGAGGCACGATCCATAGTTAAAGAGCTTTGTCGTATTGAAGTAGTTGGATGGTGATTAGATTCTTTAAGAGAATGTGACCTTTGACAGGTTCGTTTTGTTGTTGTTGTTGATGGTGGTGAAGAGAAAAGAGAGGTAAATAGAGGTGATCCCGACATCCAAGATTGTCGCCGTTGATTGTCTTCATTTTCCAAGACTTGTGTACGTCCCATTGCAACACTAAGAAAAGAATGGAAAGGGAAATGAAGAAAGGGCAAAAAAAAAAAAAAAAAAAAGGTGGATGGAACTAAATAAGCGGAGTCCTACGGAGGGTAAAAAAAAAATAAAAAAAAAGGGCCGTTTTTCCTACCCGAAAACCTGAAAATCATTAAACTTTCAAAAAGGGTCCTTTAGATTCATCATTATAATTTTCAATATTCATATTCATTTTTCTCCAAATAATATAAATCTCATGTATTCTTTAAAATCATAATCATAATCATAATATTAGATAGTTCTAATTTGTATTGTGATATTTTCTTAATCAGTTAATCAGTCGTTTAGTTCAATAGATTGACACGTATTCTATCATATACACCGCTCAAAGAATTTAAGACAGTAAACCATGGAATGACACTTATAACGCAGCAAAAGGTATCACTTGAACCTTAATTTTTGAAACAAAGCCAAGATATCATTGATGATCCTATTAAATAAATAAATAAAAAAGGTTTTTTTTATTCAAAAAGTAAAATAATAATAATAACAATAATATTATACAAATGCAGTGGAATCAAATATAAAGAGAAGATGCGAGATTGTTTCTTAATGTAAATATGATGTAATATAAGTGTGTGTATGTAAGTTTATCTTAGTCTATCGACGGCGGACCTTTTTCAATGGATTCTCCTGCTTTCGTTTCTGTATATAAAAATAGAAAAAAAAACATTTGTTATTGTCTTGGTTTCATCACTTTTTTTTTTATTACCTTTCCAAATTTCTTTTTTCGTTTCTTATCGCCGTGAAAAGTAACGTCATTGCCATAAACTGTTGTAGGATCATCCATCATTTGTTGTTGTGTATTCACTTTGGGCATTAAATAAGAAGGTACATTCTTGAGGTGATGTTGAATCAATGCAGGTTGTAAAGCTTTGTCATGACGTAAGAATTCCAAATCTTTTGGTTTATCTTCAAAATGAGTCTTGAGTTTTTCAGAATTCAAAATTTCACGTTTGATTTCCTTAATACGAGCTTCCTTGATGGCCACCTTGTTGATCACCTTGATAGCGTCCTGTACTCGATATTTAAATCCATCTACACTTTTCCTTTCAAATGAATATGGTTTAATAGTCATATTTTCCTTTTGTTGTTGCTTTTCCACTCTATCAAAGATGATTTCATCTCTATTCATTTTCCTTGCAATATCCAGGTTGTTTGGTTTATCATCGACAGGTACCACAAAACTGAATGCCATTCCTTGTTTACCACCTCTTGCTGTACGTCCAATACGATGAGTGTATGCCTTTGCTGAATATGGGAAGTCAAAGTTGATTACAGCTGCCACATCCTTGAAATCCACACCACGAGATACACCATATTCTTTATCCTTTTTGACTTGAGATTTCTTTTTGGATTTCTTTATAGAACCTATTTTTTTTTTTTAAAAAAAAAAAGAAGATGAAATGAGACACTATTTGTCCGTAGACATGAACTAAATTTTTATTCATTACCTTGTTCTTCACCTTGACTTTCATCATCATCATCATCATCATCATCATTATTGCTGCTGTTGTCATCATCTTCTTCTTCATCTTCGCTATCCATTTCCCCTTTGAGTTCAGATTCGTCAGTAGCAATCAAATAATTGTATTTTCCACGATTGAATTCTTCAACAATATGATATCTTGAGTTTAATGGTAATTCAGAGTTGAGTACACATGAATGAATGGCGAATTGTTCTAGGAAAAGTTTCAGACGATAACAACGATCGATATCATTAACAAAGAAGATCACTTTGCCACGAAGTAACCGTAATTTCAACATCACAAAGGTAAACAAAAATTTGTCGAATTCAGAGCATCTAATATTACATATATATATATATATATATAATAATGAATAATCAGTCAGTTAATCTCTCCTTTTTTTTTTGTTCCTTCATACTTACTTGATCACATATTGAGTAAGTTGACTTGAAGTTTCTTTTTCTTCTTCCAATTTGAGAATCGCTGGTTTTCGTAATACCAATTGTTTCAATTCATCGATATCCTATTATAATGAAAAAAAAATAATATAAATATTTGATTTCATTCAATAATAATTATAATAATAATAATAATAATTTACCTTTGTAAACGTTGCAGACATGAGAAAGCTTTGGTATATCTTGGGTAAAAATGGAAGAATCTTTCGTAAATCATCTTCGTAGCCAAAAGATAAAATCAAATCAGCTTCATCGATCACTAAATTTTGTAGCGTGTCATTAATCATCATATTCTATTAAAAAAAAAAAAAAAGAATAAAATGAGTATTCACTATTCAATCAAAATTTTATGACTTACTTGAGCTTGCAAATGAACCAAGGCTCTACTGGGAGTGGCGACAACAATATCTGGATTTTCTGCCAACATAGGTCTAAAATCAAAATCAAAAATAGTAAGGATCAGTAACATTTATAAAAAAAAAAAAAATACAAAATAAATATTAATATTACTTTTGTAGTTGAGGAGGAACTTGACCGGCAAGATTTGCCACCTTGATCAAATCATTCATGTATACCAAAAGTCTTTCAATGTGACTAGTTACTTGTTCTGCAAGTTCTCGAGTAGGTACCAAGATCAAAGCTTTGATCGTTTCTTCACTAGTAGACTATATATTTTAATGATATATGATTAGTAAAAATATTATTTGGTTAATTTAGATATACTTACTTCTTTTGTGGACAATATTTTTTGAATAATAGGTAAAGTATACGCAGCAGTTTTTCCAGATCCAGTTCGTGCACGAGCAAGAATATCTTTTCCAGCCATAGCCAAAGGAATAGCTTTAGCTTGAATTAAAGTTGGATGCACAAATTCAAGTTGAGCAATGGCTCGAGATAAACGAGGATCAAAATCAAACGATTCAAATGTTTTGCTTTCTTCCAAAAGATGTTGATCAGCCATTTCCTTAACTGAAAAAAAAGAGTGAAAAAAAAAAAAAAAATAAGCTGTTGTAAATGTCGAACACCAATTTTTTTTTTTTTTTTTTTTTTTTTTTAGACTGAGAGTGGCTTACTGAATTGAAGCAATATGCTTGGATGCCCGGGTATTGAATTTTTTTTTTTTTTCTAAATATCAAGTCTGCTTTTTTTGGCAAAAATTTTCTCTTTGTCCCTTTCTCTCTCTTTTTTTTTTTTTTTTTTTTTAATTCAGATCTATATATAAAATGTTAAGTCGTATATTCTTTCCTTCTCTTATACGTCAAGGACAACAAACTACTAAACTTGTTTCAAGAAGACTTCCTCAACTTGCTTTAAGAAGTAGTCTTGGTAAGATAAAAAAAAAAAGAATTTATCAAAACGGATCTCTCATTAAGGGTTTTTATTTGAACATTTAGGTATTAAACTCGATGCTCCTTTACTCAAGTTACAACAACAACAATCTGAACGCTATGGAGTTGCCATGTTCTCTACTCAAGCCGTTCGATATTCTCCTCCTTCTTCTTCTTCTGCAGCTATTATGACAGATCAACAGGACTCAACTGAAAGCAATGAAACTCCTCAGGATAAAGTTACTAAACGATTTGATCAATTGGAAGCTATTCATCCTTACACTCAAAAAGCTATTGCAAGAGTATTCAAGTACGAAGAAATGTCTGTTGTACAAGATGCTGTTCTGTCTCGACTTCCTAATGGAAATGATATGTTCGTCAAGGCAAAGACAGGAACTGGCAAGACCCTGGCATTTTTGATAGCGGCATTAGAAACTGCGTTGGACGGTAAATCAAGAAAGGATCTTCAAAATTGTGATGGTACATCTATTCTAGTTATTTCTCCTACTCGTGAATTAGCCTATCAGATTGCTGAAGAAGCCAAAAAATTAACAAGATTTTTTCCATTTGGTGTTCACTGTTTGGTGGGTGGTGACTCGAAACGAAGACAAATTCATAATTTGGAACGTGGACGGTGTGATATTGTGGTGGCTACTCCTGGACGTTTAAATGATATGTTATCATCCGTACGACATTTGAAAAACGCCTGTGAAAATCTCAAAGTGCTTGTTTTGGATGAAGCTGATCAATTGTTGGATATGGGATTCAAGCAAGAATTGAAACAAATCTTGGCTCAGTTACCTGATGAACGTCAAACCATGTTATTCTCTGCTACCATCTCTAAAGATATTCGTAAAAATCTCGGTGATTTTGCTCTTTCTTCTCAACATGATCTTATCGACACTGTTGGAAAGGATGAAGTCAATACACATTTACATGTCAAACAATCTGCTTTGGTCACTCCCTATCAAGGACAATTACAACTGTTACAACACCTACTCTCCAACTATGAAGCTGCTAACGCTGGAAAAGTCATTGTCTTCTTACCTACCACCAAACAAACCATGGTTTATGCTCAACTTTTCAAATACCTTTTACCCAATCGTGTTGTCCATGAAATCCATTCCCGCAAGTCTCAAGATCAACGTTCCCGTATTGCCAATAAATTCCGCAATAGTAAAGGTGGTATTTTATTTACATCTGATGTATCTGCTCGTGGTGTAGATTATCCTGGTGTCAGTCTTGTCGTTCAAGTTGGTATCCCTTCCACAAGAGAACAATATATTCATCGTTTAGGTCGTACTGGTCGTGCTGGTCGTGAAGGCGAAGGTATCATTGTTGTTGCTCCATTTGAAAAAGAATTTTTGAAAAAGGACATTGGTGATTTACCTATTCAAAAATTGGAACCTCCTGCTTTGGATGAAAAACAAGTGACCGTTAATGAACGTGCTATCGACTATGCTTTGAAATCATTGGATGATGAAATGATTCGTGAAGTATATACTGGTTATCTCGGATACTGTAAGTTTTTTTTTTTTTTTCTTTTTTTGGTCCATCGTTGTAGTAAAAAAAAAAAAAAAGTATACGGATGACTTACAGTATTGTCTTTTTTTTTTTTTTTGATAGACTCTAGCCGTATGCCTCAACTTGGAAAGTATCGTGCTGAAGCTCTTGATGAAGCCAAGCTTTTCTTAGAAGGTATAGGCATCACTGATATTCCTCATCTCTCACAAAGATTCTTACAACAACTTGGACTGGACGATCGTGCTCCTCGCTCTCCATTTACTGATCGACGAAAGCGATTTGGTGATCAACGAAATCGATTCGATGACCGACGAAATAGATTTGATGATCAACGCAATCGTTTTGGTGATAGACGAAGCAATGATAGATTCGATGACCGTCGACGCCCTGATAGATTTGATGATCGTCGAAATGACAGATTCAATGATAGACGCAATGATAGATTTGGTGATAGACGACAAAGAGAAGACAGTTTTGGTGACCGAAGATATCGATCAAGCAACAAAAAAGATAATGACGACTTCTTTTAGATTAATAGTGTAGACCTTGTTTATCATTCATTTACCCTTGATTGCATTTTTTTTTCCCTTTTTTTTAGTATATAGTTTCATTCTGTTTTATATATATACATATTTATTATTTTTATCAATAAACATATCTCTGAATTACCTTGGTTTTTTTTTTTTTTTTTTTTTTTTTGGTCTTGATGAGCAAGTCAATACCATTAGTTATTTTAGAAGGTAAAGTAAATAGATGTAATAGAGGTCGATTGTTTTTTATTTTATATAAAATAAACCAAAGAAAGGGAAAGAGAGAGAGAATATAATACAGTATGATAATAATCTAATGGGAGGGAGTTCTAACATGATCAAGTTGCTTTCCGTTGTAAAAATTCGGCCACTTTTTGATGGTTGAGATTCCGTAAGAATTGTTGCTGAAGTTCTGGAGTCAGTTTTTGATATTGTTCAGCAAACTCCTTGTTCTGCATCAATGCATGTAAAGTTTGTGCATATTTGACATCTAAAAAGTTTGATGAATAATATATAAGAATAAGTATAAAAATTTTTTCAATGTATTTATTTTACCTAAAGGTTGTTCATAAGCCTGAGGAGACTGTTCAGATGATGATTGTTGCTGTTGTAGCTGTTGTTGTTGCTGTTGCTGAAGAAACATTTGCTGTTGTTGAAGTAACATTTGTTGTTGTTGTAGCTGTTGTTCTTGTAATAATCGAGCTTTCTCTGCCTCTGCTTGTGCTCGTTCTTTTTCAGCTTGTATCCGTAAAGCCTGCTGTTGTGCCCTTTGTTCTTCGTTCACTCTTGTTTGTTCTTCACTGATACTTTGTCGTATGTCTGAGGCTACTTGTTTTTCCAGCATAATTTGATACGCAGCATTTTTCTTTTCCTATGGAAACAATCATGATATAAGATTGGGAATTCACTTTTTGATTTGTTTGTTCTTACGTTCAATGACTTGTTGACAAGTTCTCCATGTTTCTTGAATACATCCACTTGTGCTTTGTATATATCTAGCATTGCTTGATCTATATATAAATTTGATATCATGAGTACATATAAAAAAAAAAAAAAAAAAAAAAAAAACATTAGTTACCTTGGCGTTCCAAAGGTACTTTGTTGGCATCTAGATCAGCGGTTGGGTATTGGTATATGTGATAAGGAAGTAACCGATCCATGGCATCTTCAATTGATTTGAAAGGAGTAAGATAATCCGGACGTGATACCTTTTCATGATCTTTGATGAGGGCTTCAATATATCGTTTCTTTACTTGAGTGTGTTGTTCATCAACCTGACTACTTCGTTTCTTGCCGTCCATTGCTAAGATTCGCATCATAGGATCATTTACTAAAGCTATGGGAGGTGTGATTGTTGCTGGCAGAATATTTGTATTGTTGACGACTCGTTCTGAAGGCTGTAGAGCTACTGCTGAAGAAGATGATTGTTGTTGTTGTTGATCTTGTTGTGGCAAAGAGGCAGTTGTAGAGGAATCAAGTGAAGCAAGATGTTGAGAAGTAGCTTGAGTTCGCATACCTGTTATTCCCAGTGGCGATTGAGTTCCAGAGGGTGTATTTGATATGCCACTCATAGCAGCAGCTTGTAAAGATTGCTGTAAAACCAAGATCTGTTGTGGTGTCAAAGGTTGTTGCCGTTGTTGGATCGTAGCTTGGATTTGTTGCTGTATGGCGGCCTGGATTTGCTGTTGTTGTTGTTGTTGCTTTTTCTTTGAATATTTACCAGTTTTGACATATTTTCTAGTGGATTTATTTTCAGAATAGGCAATGGACTGAGGAGAAGAATTATCTGACTGCATTGATTCTCAAAAAAAAAAAAAAAAAAAAAAAAAAATCGTTAAAAGAGATAGGCGACGGAGTCTAAGTAGCAAGAAGTCGAATTGAAAAGAAAAAAAAAAAAATAAAGCGAAAATTTTGAGGCAGAGTAGACAAAATGGCTGTGACTTTATCAATAATGCTGAACACTCGCTGGTTCGCTAGTGTCGGTGATTGAAACGAACAAAAACTACTTTTCTCTTTTTGGACCTTTCCCCTCTTTCTTTCTTGAATATTTCTTTATGACCAAACATCACGAATCCATCTCGCTTCCTCGGTCAACTGTTTCACAAAGTTTGATTTATACAGTTCTACCAAAGACATATTGTGAAAACCGTACTTCTTCTGAACGAGATTGGGCTGATGATCTTGTACAAACTATATGGCGACCAGTCACTGTTGGATTGTTCATAGGTATTCCTGTAGCTTATATGATTTATTCAAAAGTCATTGGCAAACGATATCCTACTGTTGGTCATATACCTCCCGAAGTGTTTTCGAAACGGACAGTGATACGTGGCAAAGTGACATCTGTAGGTGATAGTGACAACTTTAGAATATACCATACTCCTGGAATAGGTTGGGGTTGGCTTCGTACGGTACCAACCACTCGCAAAGGTAATTTTTTTTTTGATTTTAATCTTTTATAATGATTACTCATTTTTTTTTTTTTAATTTTATTTTTGGGACTAGAATTGAAAGATCAAACTATTCCTATTCGTATTGCTGGTGTAGATGCTCCAGAGGTAATATAAAAAAAAAAAAAAAAAAAAAAGGAAATCAAGAGACTCACATTTATTAATATTAAGGGTGCTCATTTTGGTATGCCAGCTCAACCATATTATACTGAATCAAAAGCTTTTTTGACATCCATGATTTTGGGTCGATTTGTTAAGGTGGAACTTCTCTCTCGGGATCAATATAATCGTGCAGTTGCTATGGCTTATTATCGTAAACCGCCTTTCTTTCGAAGAAAAAATGTATCTGAAGAAATGTTGAAAAATGGATATGCAAGCATGTATGTAGCTAAAGGTGCTCAATATAGTGATCAACTTCAGAAATTAGAAAAAGCAGAATCAAGAGCAAAGTAAGTTAAAATATTATGCATTGATCATAATAGAGAATTATTCACTGACAGTTTCTCTGTTTCTATTATTATTATTATTTCTCATTTTTGACATGTCAACAACCTTAGATTATTGAAAAAGGGAATCTGGTCATTGAAACATTATATTTCTCCTGGTGATCACAAGGCAAAGTAAGTATAGTTATTATATAATAAGTTATCAAACTCATCATTTTCTCTCTATCCTTTTTTTTTTTCTTATTAGTCATTTACGTGGTGAAGGTGGCAAATAGATACCTAATTAGACAATTCATTATACAATAAATCTCAATGGTGTGTATGTTATGCACAAAAAAAAAAAAAAACCTAGTCTCTTTACATAGATATTCAACTACTAATTGATTGATCTGACTGATTTCATTTTTCCAATGACAGATTAGTCAAACAAGTGACTTGATGGCATTTTTTTATATATCTATCTATCTCGAACGTGCTACTGTTCTTTTATTTTTGGTATCAGTGGTATGAAATCATCCTTTCAATAAGCTGACTATGAATTTAGTTTTTTTTAAATATCTTTCTTTGACCAAGACCTTTTTTTTTCCTTTTTTTTTTTTTTTTGGTCTCATCTGAATCACCATTATTACTTTTTCTTATCACATTTATCAACTTCACTATAAATCAATCATCATTGATATTATTATTTTAATAATATCATCCACCTAATCAATAAATCAAACAACTACCAGGTAACAAAAAAAAAAAATCCGTAACAGTGGAAATCTTACTATTGTTCTAGTCTGTCTTTTAATTAGATGTCAATGTGGATCAAGCCGAGGTCAAACAAAAAAAAAAATGTGGATGATGTCAAGGTAAGGGAAAAACAAACACAAGATTGAAACAATGGTTATTTTTTTGGACATAAACGAGATAAGAAGCGAAATGGGGTTTTTTTTTTCTGTTTGTTTGTTTTTGATTTGTTACTCACAAACAATCTTTTTTTTTATTTTCTATTTTTTTTTTTTTTTTATAGAACAAACTAACAAATCGAACAAACAATGTTATATCTGACAGCTGATTTTTTCCCCATATTCGTTCCACTTGGTGTGATTGGCTTTTATCGATATCTTTTATTTTTGATCAAGCTTTGTGGATGGTTTGTGTATAGACCTATTAGACCTATTGCCAACCCTTTGTATCAAGCTAAAGACGATGTGACCATTGTTGTACCGACCATTGATGCTGGTGAAGAATTCTGTGAAGCTGCTCGATCATGGTTAGCCTGTAATCCCAAAGAAATCCTAGTGGTGACCGAAGCATGTATGATGGAACCTATGATTACCTTGGCCAATTCCATTGATCCTGATAGAATCCGAGTACTCTCTGTGCCACGTGCAAGTAAACGTGTACAAATGGTGGAAGGTGTGATACATACTAAGACGGATATATTGGTTTTTGCTGATGATGATGCCATTTGGCCGCCTACAATGCTGGATTATATTTTGGCTTGTTTTGAAGATGAATCAGTGGGTGGAGTTGGAACATCACAAACAGTGAAATCGATTGGCAAACATCAATCTATTTGGGAAATCTTAGCTGGCTTTCGACTGACGGTGCGTAATATTGAAGTGGCTGCTTCTACTCATATTGATGGTGGTGTATGTTGTATCTCTGGTCGAACAGGTGCATATCGTACAGTGATTTTGAAGGATCCTGGATTTCAAGATGCTTTTATCAACGATTATTGGTGTAACCGGCATTTATTAAATTCGGGAGATGATAAATTCTTAACGAGGTGGATGGTATCTCATGGATGGTCTACATATATGCAAGTATGCAAGGAAGCATTGTTGTTATCGACATTTAAGAACAATTGGCGATTTTTGAAGCAGGTGCTTCGTTGGACAAGAAATACTTGGCGATCTGACTTCCGATCTTTATGTATAGAACGCTTCATCTGGCATCGACATCCTTTTGTAGCCTACACCATGGTGGATAAATGTCTCAATCCATTGACACTACTTAGTGGTCCTGTTTCTGTCTTGATCTTGTGCAACTTGGATTATCATTTACCCAATTGGAATATTATTGCCTCTTATCTTGCTTGGTTACTCATCACACGTTTTGTCAAATTGATTCCTCATTTATTCAAACGTCCACAAGATGTTTGGGCCATCCCTGCTTTCTTGGTCTTCAATTTTTATTTTGCTATCATGAAACTGTATGCTCTCTTTACTCTTCATAAAACTGGTTGGGGTACACGTCAAGAAGCCGTTATTGAAGAAAATCATTACTGATCAATCAAAACTCTGGATGGGAACAAATCAAATCTAGTTTAGTTTGGTTATCATTACGTAGTTTAGTATTCTATATATATATATATATGCTTTGGTGATGCAATGCATATGTAGATTGATTATTTATATACTTTTATTATTTATTCATTTATTTATTTATTTCATTGGATGATGATCATCGATCAATCAAGAAATAATATAATAAATATACAATAAAATGATTGGATTTTTTTTTTTTTTTTGTGATATCGTATTACACTCAAAAAGCTTTAATACAACCATAGTATTGATTAGTTTTTCTTCGTCTTTTTATTGAATTCACGATGAATTAATACAACAGGGAAAAAAATGCGTTTTATTTATTTGGTAATCATAATAATCAATAATGTCGATCATGCTAATCAAAGGAAATTATGTATAATACAGAAAATAATAAAATAAGTAGATCATCAATATACTAGGAAAACTATTCTAAAGAGGAGGGCCATAATTCTGATTTAAGACGGGTCCATTCCAAACTTGGTTTTGCATAATGACTTTGGACAAGACGTAGTGGTATATCCAAGCGCATCAGATTAACTTTGTTGATATGAGTAGGTAATTCATCCGCTGGTAATGTTGATAAAAAATGACAAAAGATGAAGGCTGTCATATAGGCGTCAAAATGTGCCGAGTGATCACGTCGAGGTGTCCATTCCTGCATTGAAGATGACATGACATCTTGATTATCATTGTCTTTGTTAGTTTGCGTTGTTGTTGCACTTGTTGCTGATAAGGGCTTTACATCAGTGTTGTCGTCCAAACTATTCCCCAATAAATCAGGTCCATTTTTATCTATTTTGCTATCATCATCATTATCCTTGTTCTTGTTGTCCATCTGTATACCTAGATCGTAATCCAAAATCAAAGTCAAGTCGTGTGAAAGAGGACAATCCTTTCCATATTTGCACCATCCATGTTGCTAGAGAGAAAAAAAAAGATATGTATGCGTGTGAGTAAAAAGATAAAAGTTATATGAGGTTCCAATCTTACTGAGTAAGGACCACATATTCCAGTCTTTGATTCCTTTTTGCTAGTCATTTTTCTTGCACGTTTTCTTCGTTTTGATGCAGGTGAGTCTGTTGAGTCATGTCTATTAGATCCATCAGTATTCACGACAGATTCTGTAGAAGTTGTACAAAGAGGTGAATTTTCTATTGGCGACGAGTGAGATGATGATGATATTGACATTAAAGGTGGCAGGACTTGTACGCTCCAAGATTGATCCCTATTTTTCTGTTGTTGTTCCTGTTGTTGTCGATGATACTTGCAATACAAATAAGCCAAGAAGGATTTAGATTCACCCACTACAGAAGTAGATAAATACTTTGTGTCGTAAACACCAGCAGGAAACATTTCAACAAGATCCGCTACAAAACTTGACCAATTTTCTGGGAGTGAAGCAAAGAAACTTTGATACAAGTACATGATATCCAATAACCCATTATGTACAACAATTGGTATACTATTTTCTCGAATGATCTGTAGTATACGATACCATAAATGTCGAATGACTTTTGTTGCATTATCTATATTTGAATCGTTTGTTGATGAGTTGCCACCAACAAAGGGAATACCATATTGGAATACACGACCAAAATCTAATCCATTTTCTGCCAAAAACTTGATATTGTTTGGATCTACTTCAAAGGTACGCTGATTTCGAGTCAAGAATTCAAGATTGGTGAATTGATATTGTGTTTCATCCTGTTGTTGTTTAGATATAATAGTAAGCCCAAAGGAAAAAAGAGTATGTGTACGTATAATTTTGCTGATCGCCTGGTAACGTTGCTCCATATGCTTTGTAATGGTAGGACAGTGACCAGAGAATTCCGTGTCGAGAGCAATATATTGAGCTTGACCAATAGCTTTAAGAATAGGTTCAGTAAGTCCCAAGACGTTTTCACTGGTCACTTCGGTGAAGGCCATTGGAATGGTATTCTTATATGCCATGATAAAAAAGGAATCCAAAAGAAAGATCGTACAGAAAAAAAAAAAGAAAAGAAAAAAAAAAAGGAAAGGGATCAAATTTCGGTTCGAGCGGAATATTTTTTTTTTGTTAAGCTCAATTTTATACCTTTTCTTTTTTTTTTTTCTTGCTTTTCTCACTTACTTAACATTTTTGATTGAATACTGTTCAGAAAAAAAAAATACCTTTGGTAATAGTTCAATATCTTATTGTAAAAAAAAAAAGAAAACTGAATTTGTTTCACGATCTAAATAAACCACTCACTTTGATTTATACTGAAAAATAGAACCTGACGAAACGATACTGTTCAAAACTAATAACATAAATTGTAGGTATATACAGTTCTGGTTTATTTATTTATTTTTTTAACTAATTCAATAATATCCTTTATTTTTATTAGATGTCATCAAACAAACGTCCAAGGAATTCTAATCATTCTACTGAAAACGCTACCACCCCGTAAGCACTTGAATCAATATATATAGAAAAAAAAAACAACCAATTGACAAGATTATTCTTTTTTTTTTTCCTTGTTCTCTTTAGCATAGAGGTAGTGTCAAACGGAAACTTGGTATCACATTCTTCCAAACGAATTCGATTTGATGATTCACTGAGTTTTGGAGAAACACATCGACCAAGGTCACCACAAACGCCCATCACCGAATCAAGAGACCCCATTGTGAAAACCGAAGATATAGAACAAAAACAGCAAGGACCCAATCGATTACAAGACCATGTTGAAACTTACCTCAAACATCCTATTCAAGATTCATCAGCAGAAATAACAACAATTAACTACAACACGGATACTATAAAGCATGAATTATCACCACCACAAACAGCAGCAACGACAGACCTAAAAGAGGATACAACAATAAAGTCGGAGAACAAGTTAGAAATGCCATCAATAGATGTGGAACAGAGGAGACTAGCTCATAAAGAAGTAGAAAGACGACGACGTGAAACAATAACCCATTATATCAACCAACTAGCGGAAATTGTTAATACCACCAGGCGACAAAAAGGGGAAATCTTACGCGACGCTATTGATTACATCAAGACTCTAAAGGAAGAACACAATGCTGCGGTGCAAAAATGGACATTGGAGAAGATACTGACAGAACAAACAATACGACAATTACAGGATGAAATGGAAGATTATAAACGACAATATGAAGAATTACGTGATATCAATAAGGCTATGTGTATCGAACGAGGAAATCCTTAAATATCGCCTCCAGAATCATTTTTGAACTATTGTAATACCAGCATCTGAAGCAATCTTGGTATGGATTTTTTTTTTTATTTTTTTCTTTTATTGGAAATAAATAATTTATCCTTTTTTTTTCCTTCTCTTTATCGTTTATCTTTTTTTTTTCTACTTTATACAAACTATTCTTCGTTGTCGTCGTTGTTGTTTTATCCCATAGGCAATATCAGAAATTTACTTGTACTCTCAGCAACACTATCATCAACATTGACAGTAACAACAACCACAGTCCTGATGACATTGATGAGGTTCTCTATTCAAAATTACATAATGAAATCAAAGAATGGATTACTGGTAAAGTGGATAAACATATGAATTATACACGTTTCCTTTGTCACTCCTTGTCAAAAACCAAGATGTCAAGAATATTATTCATCAAAAGCTAAGCATGGGAAAAGAATTTGAAATAAAAGGTAATAAAATATATTGTAAAAATAATCCATCACTCTACTCTATGTGTAACTTACTTCATTACATAGATCAAAGGGGACGACAAGTAGGAAAATCGTTTTCTTTTCTATCGAAAGGTATTACCTTCTTCATCGATTTTATAACAACAACACTTGTGGATCATCAAATGCTATGAACCGTTTTACGATTGGATTAATAGATATTTTGTTTAGTGATTTTGAATATATCATCATAGCTAGCATACAGTGCCCTCTCCCCTTATTTTAGTATAGCTATTCTTAAAATTTTATACATCCCTGTATTTTCAATAAAAATAAAAAAGTTTGCTTTTCAACTTGTACCCTTTCGATTGTTCTTTATGTAGTTGAAATTTACATAGTATCGTCTCCTTTTTTTTTTTACTGAGGAATTCACGTCTCAAATCTATTTTTATCAAAAGGGATAGAAGCATTTTATTGTTTTAGTTTGTTAGTGATGAACGGATGGTATTTGAATTCAACCCAGATAAATCCATACTCACTATTTCTATATTTGTATGTGCTTCGAATGCTATGTTGTTTACAAATCATTTGATGAGCTTCAAACATGTGAATTCATCCAATTACAAAAAGAAATGAAGGATTCATCCAAGCTTGGATGAGATATGTCTGAGATGATGCACGCGAAATCGATGCTTCCATCTTCTATAAACAAAAAGGCAAAACATCAACAATAATAGCGGCATCATAGATGACATAAGAATCAGAAAGGAAATCGTCATCATTCATCATCCATTCAATCAGAGTTATACATAAAAAGTTATAAAAAACATGTAACGTCAGAAACAAATTATTGTTTTATTTCATCAACACAACCAAAAATAATAAAATAATAAAATAATAAAATAAAAATGAGTAATAAGTACTATTATCCTAACAAGGGATGATAACTATGTATATGTAATAAGCTATGATACAAAAAAAAAAAAAAAAAAAAAAAAAAGGAGGGAATTAACTCAATATCAAACTAGAACCCACCAATTGGTAACAACAAACATCACAAACACGAGACCATTGAATAATATCCGGCTTTCCTTTTTCAAATAATGGTAATCGATTGGAGCTATGAGTTTTACAAAAGATATTTCCACATCTACATATATTGAATTAAGTCGTTAGTTCAGTATTGAATTTTTTTTGAGTGTCATACCTTCTACAATGATGGCGTCGATTCATCCAGTCAAATTCACATTCACAACGCGTTGATTTCGTCTTGAATTGGCAATGAGTGACTTGATCGTCAGGTATCCAAGCATCAGCATTGGTCACGATAAAGGTATACATCCGTTCTTCCTTTCCTAACTGTAGAGAGTACCGATGTTGGAAAAGATGTTTCGTAGCCGTATCTATAGTGGATGCATTTGGCTTTAAAGGATCATCCAATGTTGAGAAAGAAAAAAAAAAAAAAAAAAAAAAAAAAAGGACGTAAGTTTTCATTTTTTTTTTTTTCTGGTAAAACTTACCAAGTGGGAGAATAATGAGGCCTCCAAAGTAATAGCATATCCAGTGATAGTCATAGTGGTAATAGTCCCATCTTGATCAACTTCATAACGATCCATTTGGCCATGGCTCAAATCTGCAAACCAACAATTGAGAGTAAATCGCACTCTGGCTGTCCATTGTTCCAGGTCAGATAACACAGAGGATGTAGGTTTTTCTTTCTGATTTTCGGTTGTCTTTGGTATATGATCACTTTCCAAGGACAAAGAGGATGGTGATGTACATACTGCTCTATGATGCTTGTCGCTTGATGAGTAAATGGATATATCTGATGATGAGTATCTTTCTTCTTCTTCTTCTTCTTCTTCGTTGTTGCTGTTGTTGTTGCTGTCCATCGTTGGTGTAGAAGGCGCTGTACTTGCCAAAAATTGTTGTAATTGTTGTAATGCACAAATTTCCTTTTTTATCAGTCCACCACATTGTTGCTTATCATTAATCTCTGTTGGTAAAGGTGAAGTTTGTTGCCAAGGTGGCAATTCGTCCAATGAGGTGATTTTTTCCGTGGATGCAGATCGAGTCAATGTCTTGAGATATTTTGGTTCCATCAGCTGAGATAATAGAATGTTTAGCTCGGCCGGAGCTGAGCCGTGTTTCATAACATAAGTGTTGATGGCTGATGATGACGAATCATTTGTTGGTGGGGAATCGGCATTCGAGCTGGTTGCAGAAGAACAGGATGGTGATGGTGTTGTAGAGGATTTATCCGAAGATAACGTTGAGGGTGATTTTACCTTTGCTATATCATGAGGCGTGTCAAATGAATCTTTCCTTGTCTTTTTAGTTGGTGTCATGGCTGCTTTTTTGCGAAGTGGTTGTTGCTTGATAATATTAGGTCGAGAGGAAACATCCATCACCGTCTTTGTCGAGGTAGGTACTGGTCTATCAATAGATAATCGCTTGTCAGGTATATTTCTTTTAGGTGATCTTGTATAAGAATAATCTGTAGATCCCAAATTAGGTGATGATAACCGTCTTGTTTGTTGTATTTGAGATATATTGTCAACCATAGATGTTTTGCTGTTGTGTCTTCCATTGTTGTCAACTGAATCTAGAGATGATGAATATCCATAAACATGTGTATGATCGTTTTTGCTATTCTTTTCATGTAATTGACTACATCTTGATGAGGAACGCTGGGTAGATGGATGTTTTGTAACCACGGAAGTATCAAGAGGAGGTCCAAAAGTAGGAACGCCAATACCATTAGGAGGAGAGATTACCCGGGTAGGAGAAGGTGGGGATGGATTGCAAGCAGAACATTTTGATCGACGCATGAATCCAGCTGAATCTAACCAAGATGGATGACGGAGACGAGATTGATTCTGCTTATGGTGGTGATCATGATGCGATGGTGTAGAAGGAGGAACTACTGATTTGCTGGATACATCTGCGAATGAACGACGCCGTGTCAGAGATGATGTTGATGCTGAAGAATAGGTAATAGGATTGGTGATTGCAATACTTGTTCGACGTTGTTGTTGACCAATGATTGATTGATGATGACAGTGTAATAGTCTTGATTGTTCTTTTGTTTGATGATCCATTGATAAGATAGTGCCCTCATCTGGATCGGAATCTGAATCAAGAGTAGGTGTTCTTGGGGAGGTGACAAGTGTAGCAGCGCGACGAAGGGGCTTTCTTGAGTTTTGTAACCGTGGCATCTGAGACGAAGATGGTGTTTCAGTTTTGTTTTGCTTGACTCTATTTGTTGACAAAGAGGATGAAGGTCGACGATGCTGCGGGATGTGTTCATTTCCTGATATATCACGAGAGAGACGTCGGTAGGGAAGTGTTTGCTTAGATAAAGTTGCTGATGTGGATGGTGGTACCGTTGTGTTCAAAACGTATCCGTTCTTGTTTTGGTGTGTATATCTTGCATTGTTGTTGTTGTTTCTTCTCCCATAATGTTGAGAAGAGCATGCCGGAGTATAGATTTCGTTTCTGGTAGCGGTTTCATATTGTGAAGATGAAGGACAAATCGAAGAAGATCCATTATGATGTCGATATGAGACATATTCAGTCGAGTAAGTTTGTTGTTGATTGGCATCAATAATAGACTTATTTGTTGAATATGTTGATACTAATGATGTGACACCATTAACACTACTATATCGCCGTTGACGGTTATTGGTTGATGAATCGATTCTAGAGTGCTGATCTTGTTGTAGAGTATCGCGCTGTTCTTTCTTGTCAGTTATTTTCTTGGATAAAGAAGGTACCACTTTGGCAAGACTAGATGTGGTGGATTTTGCCAACGATTGTCTACGAGATTGTTTCGATGGTGATACAGAAACCTTTTTACTAGAGAATGTCAAAAAAAAAAAAAAAAAAAAAAAGAGGATGAATGAATGAAATTTTGACCTTTTTTTTTTTTTAAAAAAAAAATACATACTTTGAAGTCAGAGATAATGATGGTCGTATAATATTGTTGGAAAATAAGGATATATGTGAAGCCAATGTATGATTGTCGGTAGTGGCAGATTTACTACAAGTCATAACAGGTTTTGTTTTCAAGGGCTTGGATGAAGGAGAAGAACAATTCTTTGTACGATAATTGGAGAAATAGGTATCAGATTTGAAAGACATAATCAGAATATTGGTATCAAAAAAAAAAAAATAAGTAACGAAAGAAAATAAGGGGGTATCCAAAAAGTGAAAAAGAAAAAAAGTGAAAGAAAGAGGTGAGAAAGCAAAAAGGGAATTCGAGCGACGTTTTAAAATGTAAAATGCAGGCAAAAAAAGGTTTGCTGCACTATGATTGGTCGGAGAACCAAAAAGGAAGTAAGGAGCCTTTTTTTGTACTTTTAAGTGTAAATCTGTTTGATATAAGAACACAAATAATGGAAATCAATTGAAATAGATGAATCATTCTTTTTTTTTTTACTATGCTGTCCCCCATATTTTCAACAAATATCATCATCTAAAAAAGAAAATATATATCTTTTTTTTTTTGAATCAAAAAAGAGAAGGATAAAAACACATGACGTCAATTTTTTTATTATTGGATAAAACACTTGTTCGAACTCCTTGATTTTTTAAACTTCTTTTTTTGTTTCTTTTTTATTTTTATTATTATTATTATTTTCTATATATGCACAAGCTATTATAACCAAACAATTTATTAGTATAGACTATAATGAACCGACAACATTCAACACAAAAGGATGTTTACCAATATAATTGTCCTTGGCCAATGTATGCTTTAGACTGGTGTAAAACTAGAGATGAACGCAACTCTTTTCGATTAGCTGTAGGTAGCTTTATTGAAGACAATAACAACAAGGTAAATAAATAAATAAAATAAAAAAAAGAAAGTCAACCGATATTGATTCATATTTTAAAAGCTTCAAATCATAGCCAGAACAGATCTTTTACATGAACAACAACAACGACAACAACAATCAAACTCGGACTTTACAGCTGTAGCAGAAGCAGATTCTTATTATCCTATTACTAAAGTATTATGGGAACCATCACAGGTAATAAAAATAGTTTTAATCAAAATAATAATAAAAGTAATAATAAAAAAAAGAAAAAATTACTAAAAACGTTTTATTCTATATAGACAGAAGCAAAGAATACAGATTTGATAGCAACAGCAGGAGATATTCTTCGGATATGGGAATTAGTAGATAATCCGCATTATGGAACAAGTAGTAACTCTATTAATGGTAACAATGGTGATCGGAAGAGTCCAACATACTTTACTCAGCGTCTTATAAAGAAAGCAGAATTGGTCAATGTAAGAAAAAAAAATAAATAATAAAAAAGCAAACAAATGAGTATATATTGATAATCCTTTTCTTTCTATTAGATGAAACAGACTGATTTTTGTGCTCCGTTGACATCATTTGATTGGAATGAAACAGATCCTTCTCTTGTGGTTACATCAAGTATTGATACAACGTGCACGGTATGGAATGTGGAAACGAATCAAGCAAAAACTCAGCTTATTGCACATGATAGTGATGTATATGATGTTGGGTTTATGCATGGATCTGCAGACATATTTGCAAGTGTAGGTGCAGATGGATCTGTACGCTTGTTTGATTTAAGGTAAGCCAAAAAAAAAAAAAAGTAAGATTTAAACATGTTTATTTCACTTCCTTATTTAGATCTTTAGAACACTCTACCATTCTTTATGAATCTCCTATACCTTCTTCAACAACAAGATCTTCCAATTTACAAACTGGTTCATGTCCTTTATTACGACTTCAATTCAATAGAATGAATCCCAATTTACTGGCTACATTCCATATGGATTCCACATCAGTACAAATTCTTGATATTCGTCATCCAAGTGCCCCTGTTGCTGAATTAGTCAAGTGTCATCAAAGTAATGTCAATTGTTTGAATTGGTCTCCTACTCAATCAGGTCAAATCGCCACTGGAGGTAAATAATAAAAGATAATATTAGATTCTATTGTTCTTTTGTGATACAACATATTCTATTTTTTTTTTTTTTTTTTTTTGAAACACAGGAGATGACACACAAGTATTGATTTGGAATATCCATGACTCGGATCAAACTTCACCTTCTTATCAATCACAACAATCATTATCCAAAAATCAACCTCCTCTTCGAACAATACAAGATCCAATATTGGCATACACAGCAGAATCTGGTATCAATTCGTTATCTTGGAGCAAATCATCACCACAATGGGTTGGCATCGGATTTGGAAAAACGATACAAGCACTTCATGTATAGGATATTTAGAATTAGATTAGACGAACTAGAATAAGTTGTTGATCACTTGTTTGTGTTTTATTTGTACTTCAATAAATAAATATATGTATGTTTTTTTTTTCTTCATAGAATAGACAGTAATGATATGATAAGAATAATAGCAACTATCACTACGTAAAAACTAATGTCCCAAAATACTCTGGTATATCTATCTAATTTTTCAATACGTTCATGAGCTGTCAAAATGAATGATAATTGTTGCATAGGATCCCGTTCCCCTTTCCATTTATCAATTCTTCCATCTAATTTCCTTTGTTTGATCCTAGCTGTCTTGACTATATTGCTTCCCACAGTTAATGCTTCCAGTTGTTGATTCATACTTGATTGTCGTTCAGAATAAGATGCTGTTTTGATATTCATATCCTTTCAAACCAATAAAAAAACAATATGAGAGATCATCTGTTATGTAAAAAGGAAGTATATATATTATATGGTATACCTTGATCTTGTTATCTAACGCTTGTAACTGTTCCAAAGTATCTTCAATATCGCTTTCATAATCCTTCATCGTTTTCTCAGCGTCATCAAGTAAATATGTATATCGCTCCATTTCTTCCTTTAGTTTGTTCACTACATCGTTCATCGTACTAAAAAAAAAAAAAAAAAAAAAAAAAAAAAAGGTGAATTGCTGATAGAAAATAATTATTATTATTATTATTTTTACTTCTACATCTTTACATTATTGTTGGCGAATGATACTCTTTCAAGCTATGTCGTTTTCGAGGAAGTCTTGACCATGTCATTGGCGGTTTAAAATTTTCGAGATCTTGTTTGATGGTTGCACAAGATTGGTGGCGGTTGGAATTGGAACGATGGTTGAAGTAGATATCGTGCTTTGTCCTTTTGGCGAACCTGTTCTGCGTCAGGAACCTTGTCTGTTGTTGTGAGGAACGATAAGAAGGTGTAACCACGTTAGGCGTATATCTATGGTGCATTTGTTGAACAGTATTCTTTGGTCGTTGACTATTAGGTGGTGAGGGAATATATTGGGTTTCCTTGGATTCTATATATCATGAAACCATTAACTATCGAGGTAGAAAAAGTATTCTATTTTTGTCTTTATTATAATTACCATCAGAAGCCCTATGATAAATGTACATATCATTTTGTAAATCAGGAGTAGAAGTTGGACTTTTCGTATATCGTAATTTGACACCAGATGCAAGATCAAATACAACGTTCATGGCGATAGAGGTTAAAGATTTCGGTAAATGACGATCATTCTCCGTACGATATGTATTTTGCCTTGTAGTAGATGTTGTCGTCATATGTAATGGTATTGTCAGGTTTGTATTGCTATTGTCAATGTTGTCCCTTCTTCTTGTATGGTTGATCTTTGTAGGATAATCGTAAAAGTTGTTGCCCGCAGAATGGTAAGCTACACGACCTGAATAAAGTTGCATGACATCGTTTGCATCACCCATGATGGAATAATAAGTATTGGTATAAGTATATAATGGTATAATGTGCGAAGAAAAAAAAAAAGGAAGTGTAAGAAAAAAAAAACAGTATCAAGAAGAAGGCAAAAAGGGAAAGAAATCGAAGGAGAACAAATATGATGAGAATATCACAGGTGTGTATTTTTGAGGGTCCGCGATATACAGTACCCGTTCTGTCTTCCCCCTTGATAATAATTCATGCAGTATGAGATACAAAGATGATAATGTCTCCGAGGTAAAACAGATGAAAATTCGTTTATTCACCTAGGATAAATAGATATAATGATGATTGAAAGAAAACAAACAAAAAAAAAAAGGAGCTCTTGATTTTTCTTCTTTTTTTTTTTTTTTCTTTTTATGTCATTTGTTACAAACAAACAAATATAAATTTTTAGCTGACAATGGTGAGCAAAACTAAACAGAAAAATCATGATATCACACCACCAAACCAAGCCTATACAAGACATCAGGCTTATGATACTGATACAAATAGTTTAGACAGCAGTGTATGGTCACCAACGAACACAGTGGTAGAAAACATGTCATCAGCTGCCACTTTATCAAGTAAAGATGAAAAAACCTCTTTGGACAAAGCATCCTCCTCCTTGGCAACGACACCAGTCACTTCTGGTTGGTTATATCAACGCCAAAGAAATAGCAAATGGAATCGAGCTATGCTTAGTTGTGTAGGTCTTGTTGTCTTCCTAGTGCTGATGGGTACAGTAGTTTTATGGGTAGGTAGTGCTTTCATCTTACCCCAAAATAAGTACTCAGCAACCTTGGCTCAAGTTCCTCGTTCATCATCCTATTCTTTTGGTCATCATTCAGCAACTATTCATCCTACAAAAACTAAACCAACCTCCGCTGTTACCACTCATCCATCTTCTTCTTCTTCAACAACAACAACAAAAAGAAGTCGCCAACGTCATCATCATCATAAGTATGACGATGATGGTGATGATGATGATTGAAGCAATGTAAAACTATTTTTTATTTCGATAAAGACAATGTAAACTTGTTTTTTTTTTTTTATTTCGATAAAAAGATTGTTCAATTGTTTCATTTTTGTGCATCATAATTATACTATATATGTATATAATAATAAACTACAAAATTATCTATGATATATGTAAAGGAAGGAGGGGGGGTAATAAGTTACTAAAAACGAAGTTGATTCACATATATGTCACCTTGGTACCCATCTTTGCAGTTTGCCATAACTTTGTCAGTATAGTTCGTAAAGCACGTGTCAATTGTCCCCGAGGTCCTTTCAATAATCCAAGTATAGCAAAGAATATCACTAGTAACGCCACAGAAGCTGCTGATCCTGTAGCCCTCATTTGCTGAACCCAAGTTTTGATGAGTGTGAGGCTTTGATCTGATAATGTTTTTGATTTTTGTTTTTTAGTCATTTGTGATGTTGGAGATGGTGAATGGAGTGATGAGATCGACGGAGATGTTTCATTCATCTGGGATTGTTGTCCTTGTTTTTTTTGTTTTAGTTGCTGTTGTCGTTGTTGTTGCTGTTTTGCGATCGCTGCTTCCTTTTTCTTTTTTTCTTGTAATTCTCGTTCAGCTTGTTGTTGTCGTTCCTTTTCTAAAGCGACTTGTTTGGCTGCTGCTGCTGCTTCTTTTTGTTGTTGTTCCAATTGTTTCTTCTTTTCAAGTTGTTGTTGTTGAAGATCTTTTATGCTTTGAATATGGTTCATTAATGACTATAAAAATAAAGTTAAAATCAGAATGCGAAATCGTTTCCTTTTTTTTTTATAAATTTTCCTCTTTCTTCATCTTTTTTTTTTTTTTTTTTTTTTTACCTCTTTCTTTTCATCTGTCAAAAATGAATTATATTCCACAAATGATTGAGCAGAATCCAAATCATCAGATCGAGGTAAAATTTGAGTGGTATATACATCCACTAATTCCAAGTAAGATGTCCAAATAGTATCCTTTTCCCAATCGACTTGATCTTGAATATTTGACAAATGATCTGCAATCTGTTCTGATAAAGTAGCAAACCATTGTTCAGCTGCCTGTCGTCCCACAGTAGGTATAGATAATTTGAGTGTCATGATAAGACTAAGTTGTAATAAGAGTAGGAAAAAAAAAAAAGTTAAGGAAATAGTGATCTGAGTTTCTATAGTTGGTAATCCACACTTACTAAGCGCAAACTAATCGAGAATCGCAATAACCAGGAATACCTTGACCAGCATCTTTTACAAGTTGATTCCAAATAGCTAAACAAAAGTGTTCCATTGAATTACTTGAAGTTGAAGGTAAACCAAATTGTTTAATAAGTCTTGGTGTAAGAGTATTGGAAGTTGTAAAAGTAGTAGAAACAATATTAAGATAAAGCAACCATAATTGTAAACGTAAAGTAGAGAGAGTATCGTCTGGTTGTTCTATTGATTGTATTGGTAATTGACTTAATGCTTTTACACAAGTAGTTGCTGCTTGAGTATATTTTGTTAATAAAAAGTATCTTAAAGCTTTGTTATATTGGATATGAATAGTATTAATGTTGGTCATTATTGTTGAAAAATAACAAAAAAAAAAAATAAATAAAATAAAAAATAAAAAGAAAACTGTGGGGTGGAAAAAAAAAAAGGGAATTCAACGATTGATTTTAAAATCCCTTTCCGTATGATTTGATTGGACCAATCAGATCCTCCGAGTCACTCTATAAACTGGGCGTGAAAAAACATTTATATATGTGCATCTCCTGACAAAAGAAAAAAGTTTTTGCTCCTTTTTTTTTTTTTACTTTTTTTTTTTTTCTCGGTCGAGGACATGGTTTAAAATGACTCGATTGAATTCTACTCAGTCTACTATTATTACTTTATATGATGCTATTACTGACTCACCTGTTTATCGAGCCTCTACTCTTCAGTTTGATAAACAGTTAGAGCTCTTCACTGTTTGGGTTAAGAATCTAGCTAAAGAAACAAAGTCATATGCTGAAAAACTCAAGGGTAAGAAATACATATATATATATATTTAACAATAGGGTGTATTTAAATTATTTATATATTTTTATATATTATAGAACTCAATGAACTTACTCTCTCCTTGACTAGTAAACTTGACCTTACTATGTACCATTATTTACTAGGTAACACAAACAATGAACACAAAAAGCACATCACACCACACCACATGAATAATTAAATCATCCTTATATATATATTAGGTTCTGAAATGACTTTTACTGCTGCCAGCAGTTTTACTGATGCACTTAAAACGAACTTGATTTTTAAGACAAAAATGGTAAAGAAAACAAGGAAAACAGGAATGGACAGTGGAATGAAGTGGCGAATTATTATTTTAACTCACTAATTGTAATCTATTCTTTTCCTTATAGGTATCTGACCTCGAGGCTAATCTCATTCTTCCTATACAACAATTTGTTGATACGCATCTCCGCGATTTCAAGGTACCGTTACGAAAAAATAAAAATAAAAAAAAAAATAAAAATAAAAATAAAACTAACATTCTCTATATATATACGGCTTCAATTGGTAGAATTTTCGACATCAACATCAAAAGGCATTGGAGAAATATGAAAATACTTTAAAAAATGACAGTGATCATAGCTCAACATATATTCAACAATTGGAAACATCAAGAAAACAATATATTTTGCTGTCAAGTGAGCATGTTATACGAATAACTAAACTTCGGTCTGCTTTAGAACATTGTTTGGTCTCCCAGTTTTCTGCTACAACCATTTCAAGAAAGGATTTTTATAATGATGCTCAAGTTTGGAAAGAACTTAATGCAATGTTATACTCATGGTCTCAATGGCTTGCTGACGTAAGTGATAATATACAATGATATTCCTTGAACTGATTTTTTTTTTGTTTGTTTGTTTTAAGGATGATCGTACATGCCAAATTGAATTACGAAGTCAACAACTTGCTCAACAAATTCTAGAAAAAGAATTTATGGAAACTTTACAACATATTGATGATATACAAGTCAAATCCAACCTTTCAACAACTAAATCTGGTTACCTGTTATTCAAATCTACAGAAAGTTCAATATGGGAACGACAATGGTTCTTTGCACATAATGGGTATTTTGGATTCTGCAAAGTAAATGAATTTGACACTGGTGCCACTGTTACTCTAGAATTATGTATACCATTATCCTTTTGCCAAGTAAATTCTTTGGATGATACTGATCGACATTTCCAACTGATGACTAAACAAACTTCCTCAAAGTAAGTAAGATTATGATGTTCACAAGATAAATTACTAATTATGTTTGCAAATTTTGTTATTCTTTTTTTTTTTTTTTTTAGGGTGTACCTTATATTACAAGCTGAGACAGAACAAGAAAAACAAGACTGGATAACAATTTTGCTACAAAAAGGAACAATAGCATCATCATCATCATCATCATCATCATCGTCAAACACTACCACCAAAAATCGTCCATCTTCCATTATTCTTGGTAATTATGACCCTACGAATCATGATCCTTCTCATCCACGATCCCCAGCGCTATTGATTCCCAAATCAAAATCCACTACTGTTGTTTCCACGCCAACTGCTATCCCTGTCACTCTCAGCACAAATACGTCCTCGAATGTTTCTGGTTACTCAAATCTCTCTAATCTAAGTACATCACCTGGTGGAACAGTTCGATCAACTCTGTCTGGTTCACATTCAACAACTACGACATATTCTTCTAATTCTTCAAAACAACGTGGTATTATCCCTTCTATCAAGCTACTCAGTACATCCAAAAATGAATTACATCTATCCAATGCACCATCAATGACACCTTTACTATTATTTAGCATCTCGAATCAATTACTACAAAACGATGTATCAACCACGCAAAGTAAACCTTATGATATATTATCTGGTAATTCCAAAATGTGGGGAAACCCTCAATCGATCATACCACGAGGTATTACCTTGGATTGGACTCATAAGCAATTGGATGTTACCAGGGCAAGCGATACCTATCAATCCATACAAAGGAAAACCATTTGGCCACCCTCACCAATGATTACTCAGCTATGTATTCCTGATCTTCCTGGTTACACAACTTACTTGAGCAACAAGAACAACGAGCTTCGAAATTTATTCTTTGGTGTTTCTTCTGATGAAGTAGTATTAGATGGTAAGGAATACAAAAAAAAAAAAAAAAAAAAAAAAGAATCAATAATGTCACAAGATGATCTAAGTTTTAACTTTATTTCTTCATATAGTCTTCTCCGGATCCCTTCACAAAAAGCATCATTCTTCATCAGCAACGAACTTGAATGACCATCAAAAATTATCAGACTTTGGATATTGTTATAACGGCTCTGGATATATGACGCAACATACTTTCTGGTTTTACAGTAATATTTCTGCTAACTGCATCAATACGGTAAGTAATCATCCAAAAAAGAAAGAAATAGTAAAAATGAAAAGCAAAACATAGCATCACTCATTACTCTAATCTCATCACAAATATATATATATAGGTTGCTTTGAAATGGAAGGACGTTGAAGATATTCAAGTGATAGAAAACTCTAGGCTAATGATACATGTTACTGGAAGTACAGATGCAACGAATCAAGATTTTACTACACCTCTTGTATTTTCTACTCGACTGGATGACATTGATACCTTAGTGGAGAAATTACGATTCTTTGTTTACAGTGCCAAGCTTGCCAATCCCATGCAACTTCGCAACATGTATAGGAAAATCTTGAATATATCATCAACATCTTCCAGTTTATCCTACTCTCCCACGCAACAAAGTATGACGGAAATGTCAGCTAGTGAATCGTCGTCTGCATGTATCAGCCCTACACCACCTGTATTATCTGATAGGATGGCATCCTCAGAGACAACTGCTACACTGGATACAACTACAACTCTTGTCTCTTCGGATGAAAACGGATCACGTACAGCAACACCTATTATCCACAAGAAACCTGCCAAAAAGACGAAAAAAAAGAATATCACTCAATCTTTTGTTGATCGTAAGTACAATGAATCAATAGTCTTGCTATATTATTCACTGACACCATTTCTATTTTTATTATTGCTATTATTATTAGCTGATTCACTTCCTAAGGAAATCCAACAGCCTTCTGGTCCCGTTTCATGCGATTGTGATGATCATCTTGATCGACGTGATGCCGAGTTGGTTCTACCTATTTCTGCCAAGCGATTATTTGAACTGATGTTCTCAGATGAATCAACTGCTCCTCCATCGAATGGTGGTGTCTGGAATGCTAAGACAGAAGGCATTGAAGGTCATGATCTACGTGTGTCCCACTGGGAATCCCTTTCAACTGATGAACCTCAACAAGGCCTGATGAAGCGAACTTTGAAGTACTGGATGCCTGTTGCCAATCCCGTGGTGCGAATGAAAGAAGCTGAAGTAGTGGAAACGCAAATTCTATTGAAAAAGCAAGACTATATGTAAGTAAACTCATTTAATTTACTGATAATTTTTCATTCATGTATCTGATATAAATCGTTCTTATTTTTTTTTTTTAAAAAAAAAAATTCATAGATGCTATGTAGTACAAATCTCTACGAAAACGGAAGCCTTACCTTTTGCTGATGCTTTTGTGCCCTCTGTACGATATTGTATCACCTATGTGGATGATTCCCAATGCAAGCTTTCCTGTCATTTGGGTGTCAAATGGTTAAAGTGGGTCATGGCAAAATGTAAGGATGCATAAATCAAAATAGTATCAGAGCGAAAGAAGAATTTGTTCATTTTCATCATTCACTTTTTATCTTTTTTATTCTAGTGATTGTGACCAAAGCTGCCCTTGCTGGAATGTCGGACAGTGTAGGGGTCTTTGTGCCTATTTTGAAAGAAGCAGCTGCCACTATTCAATCTACTGTAGAAGAAACCCGACAATTACGACAAGCTTCAAGCAATGATGTGGAAGTCAGTGAATATGAAGATGAAGAAGAAGATAATGATGATGGTGGTAGGTGGGATACAAGTAGTATTGTGGAATTAGACAATAAAAAACTTGAAGCAACGACGACAACAACAAAGCCAATAGCGGACATGATCACAAATACAGGTATGACAATGCAGACGATTACAACATCAAACAGTCATCGAAGCTCTAGCACGGCTCAACAAACCGATACAACTGCCAATACATCGTCATCCACTATCAATGATGCAAGCTCGAAATGGAAATCCACATCTTCAAACATTTCAAATACGAATAAGACAATCCCATCTACCTCAACCGCCGCTTACTCAAAATCAACCACAAAAACGACAGTATCACCTAGGTTGATTAAGGAAAAACTGACAGATGAATCAGGTGAAGAAGTACCTTCTATGGTAAAAGCCGCCGTTGATTCTATTTGGCCACCTAGTGAATGGACGATTGGAATTATATTGATTGGATGTCTTCTATATGCATTTTGGTTTGTTTCCCCATCGCGGATGAATGGTATCACTACAGAACAAATGTGTGGTGCAAAAAATGGTCAGTTGGTGTCACATGCCATTTATCTTCGTGATCTGGATGAAGGCTTTTTACAAAAATCATTACAACCTCCGTATGCTGGTTCCCAAAGGTATAAAGGAATGGATGTATTTGTATTTTTTTTTTTTTTTATACTGAATTCTCTCTTTTTTCTCATTATTATTATTAATGAAATAGCTACGAGTTATTTATACAAACAAAACGGGATGAACGACAACATGTATGGTACGATGGACAACACTATCGATTGGCAATGGAATATGGAAATAGTCGAGCGCAACTTGGTGTATTACGGCATGATGTGATCAGTATGTTCCAGGCTTTGAACATGGCAGATTCATATTTATTGGAGAATGAATATTTGAACTGGCTTTTGGATTATCGACAACGATGTCGTGGAGAAAAAGATTTGATGAATGATCAAGCATTAGAATTCAATGATACCATGATATGTGATCAAGTCAAAATACATATTGGAACTTACTTTTAGAAATATCATCATATCATTCTTTTATTACATAATTTGATTCCTACTACTATTACTACTACTATTACTATTAATTAATACTTTTTTTGAACAATAAACTTTCTTTAATATCTATCTATCTTTTTTTTTTTTGTTCTTTTGTTGAAATGAATTTTTGTCAATCGTTCGTAACAAAAAAAAAAAAAAAAAAAAAAGAAGTCCGCCCTATTTTTCCAACTTTCTCATCAAATTTTACTTATTATATATACTTTTTCTTTTCTTTTTCTTTCTCTATTCTTTTTTTTTTTTTTTATCATCAAATGGAACATTTGACACTAGGCCAGCTTTTTTCCAAAGGACAAACACAACTTACATTTTTAGAAGACACTTCTTTGGCAAGTAAGGATCCTGCATATCAAGCCGCAGTCCAAGAAGCCATTGCAGCACTCACTCGTGCACAAGATCTTATTGAACGATCGGCTATGTTTAGTTCCAATGAACTTATTGATGATATTAATGCTTCTGACCTCAAGTTTTTATTAACAAGTGTTTATCTTGGTCATGCTGTATTGAAGAATATTACTGATGACAGAGCTACTGTTTTAAAAAGATCCAAGGTAAAAAAAAAAAAAAAAAAAAAAAGAAGACACGCGAAACGAAAGGGGGACTCACTATTCTTTCTTATGTTTTTATAGGCCCATTTTGAACATTTTTTATCATTATGTCAAGACCATCAACTGATGAAACAACAAGATGCCGAAATGTACGAAAAACAAATGCATGGTCTTCAAGGGTCAGCAGCGCAGCAACGACAGGACAAGATTGCAAGGTACAAACGTGAAAAAGTACTCAAGGAGACGATTCAGCAGTTACGAGAACAATTAGATGAAGAACAACAGCAAAAAACTGCTTTGGACAAAGAAACAGAACGGGACTATGTGGTGGCATTGATTGATTTGGAAATTTTACGGGCGATAGAACAATTACATAGTATTGAACAAGAAGTCGTTATGGTAGCAGAAATGGAGAAAATGCGACAACATATGGCTTCTTCTGATGATGATCAACGATTGGCCTCTCGAGAACAACAACAAGATGGATCATCCAAGTTAGACGCATTACGTCGAACCGGTGGACCTCTTTTATCAAACGAAGGAAAACCTTTACAACCATTTATTATCACTAACAAACGACAACAAATCAAGAATCAAGTGTTTCAACCTGGATACAATTTACCTACCATGACTATTGATGAATACTTGCAACAAGAAATGGATCGTGGGAATATTATTAAAGGGTAAGAAAGGAAAAAAAAATCATTCAGATATTAGACTATTTTTTTGGTTATTCATTCGTTTTTTTTTTATTATATAGTGGTGAAGAACCAAAGAAAGAAGAAATTGATGATAATGATTATGATGCCTTGGATGCAGAAACAATGAAACAAAGAGATTGGGATGAGTTCAAAGAAGCAAATCCTAGAGGATGGGGCAATCGTGGCAACAAAGGATAGATTTTTTGATAATTAGATTGATAGTATACATCTATTTATATCTTTTTATTGTATATTGATTTACATAGCATTAATAAAGAAAACAAAAGATTATATATATTTGGACATTGTTACATGAGTGAAAGTACACTTTATTCAATAAAAAATGACGGAATTCAAAGAATAAGATGGCGCAAAAATAGGAAATAAAATATCGTAAGGATAGAAAATAAATGACAGAAAAAAAAATATAATTGTCGCATAATCAAATAGAGAATATAAGAAAATAGATATCATGAAAAAAAAAAGAGCAATCAAAAAAAAAAAAAAAGAAATCCACCAATTGAGTTCACCAAGTTAACATATAAAAAAAAAAAAATAAAAAATGAGTAATACTTATCCAGATAAAAATATTTCACTAGCTTACCATTTAAGTGTAACGTGATCGCCGTAGCGAAAGTAGGATGGCGATAACCATCCCGGAATTTGTTGAATTGTTAAGTTGTTAAATTGATTGAACCAACAGTGTTTAAACCATTAAAGAAAACTTGTAAATAAAAAGATAGACAAAAAAAAGAGTGATTGAGACAACGGTGATTAAACCATTAAAGAAAACTTGTAAATAAAAAGATAGACAAAAAAAAAGAGTGATTGAGACAACGGTGATTAAACCATTAAAGAATACTTGTAAATAAAAAGATAGGCAAAAAAAAAAAAAAGAAGGCAGACCAAAAAGCAGGCAGGTAAGCCAAAAGGCAGACCCGTAAGATGAATGTAATGTAAAGAAATAAAAAAAAGTTAAATCAAAGAGATCCTTTTATAAGAAAATGAATCACCCCTGCAATTATGAGCTAATTTTAGTAGATAAAATGATGAGACAAGATGTAAGCAAGTTTTATCATCTTTTTTTAAAAAATATTAGCAACATTTCTATCTTTATATTGTATCTAATTCATCATCATTTTTTTTTTAGTATTAACAACATTTCTCTCTTTCTATTGTATTTAATTTATCATTTGTCTTTTTTAGTATCTACTTTATTATTTTTAGTATCTACTTCATCATTTTTTTTTAGTATTAGCAACATTTCTCTCTTTATATTGTATCTAATTTATCATCTACTTTATTATTTTTAGTATCTACTTCATCGTTTTTTTTAGTATTAACAACATTTCTCTCTTTCTATTGTATTTAATTTATCATCTACTTTATTATTTTTAGTATCTACTTCATCATTTTTTTCTTTTTTTTAGTATTAGCAACATTTCTCTCTTTATAATAAAGTTAATTACATAGATGTTCTACATTAAATTCTATTATTACAATATTTATGTACTAAGTGATACATGGTACTGACTTGTTTTTGTCGTGTTTTAGTTTAATGACTAGATTCCTTTTTTTTTTTAGTTGTTCTATTTTAAATGGTAGTATGATTGTGTACAGCACATTTATTATTGTATTTTTTAATTTCCATTGATGTGATGAATCATTATTATTATATTGATTTATCATGTTGGCTGATAAAAGAGTGTTTTGGCATTTTTCAAAGAAAAAAAGAAAAGAAAAAGAAAATGTTGTTCTGTCAGAAGGTAACTAGAATGAAGTGTTTTGTATTTTATCAGAAATTTGTACAGTGATTGACGACAATGTTTCATCATCCATCATACAATCGTACAATCATCCAACATATAATCATCCATTATCACATATCATCCATCATACAGTCATCCATCATCCATCCTGTAATCATCCAATATACAATCATCCGTTATCACATATCATCAATCATGAATCATCGATCATGAATCATCAATCAATTGATACCTAAAAAAGAATGGTCAACACCCAAAGCTGCTAAAAATATGAAAAGCTTATGTTACTTTTCTTTTCTGTCTTTTATTATTAATAAACAAGTTATCATCAATGTGTTGTGTGTTTTTAATGTACTCTTCCGACATCTCTAGAGCGATATCTGAAAAAGTGATAATGCGACATTCATTTTGGGAAAGTACGATATTTTATTTGATAACATCACGAAAAGCATTTTCTTGTGACCCGACAAAAAACTTTGAAAAGACTGTATAATCAGAATACCCAAAACATCATTTCACAACTTAAAAATTGATGCATGAGAGGGAGGGAAAATCTTGGAAAAAAGAGATGAAGATCCGCGGACAATGAATCTAAGTTCAAAATAGCAAGCAAATTTTTTTTTCATCCTTTTCCTTCCCTTTTTTTTTTTCATTACACATTTTTTTTTTTTTTTCACCAACATGCCTAACTACGATATTGAACGCATCAAGAACTTACTTGGTACTCATGAAGACTTTCCCAAGAAGGGTATTGTGTTCAAGGACATGTTCCCAGTTTTCCAAGATCCCACTGCTGTTGAAGCCTTGATCTCCAATATTGTTCAACATATCAATTCTACTTATCCTGAAAAGATTGATACTGTTGTGGGTAAGTTAATAACATAGGATGTTCTGTTTTATTATTATTATTTATCTGACCCCTTTTTTTTTAAAAAAAAAAATATATATGATAAAAAGGTTTGGATGCTCGTGGTTTCTTGTTTGGTCCTTTGGTTGCTCTTCGTCTTGGTGCTGCCTTTGTACCTGTTCGTAAACAAGGCAAATTACCTGGTGAATGTGTCAGTGCTGTCTATGAAAAGGAATACGGTCAGGTAAATGATAGAAATAAGAGAAGAAATCATAAATAATGTTATTCATTTTTTTTTTTTTTTGTAGGATATCTTTGAATTACAAAAAAATGCAGTCAAGGCTGGATCCCGTGTGATTATCATTGATGATTTGATTGCTACTGGTGGTTCTGCTAGTGCTGCTGGTGAATTGGTGAAAAAGTGTGGAGCCACCACTGTGGAATACGTCTTTGTCATGGAATTGGACTTTTTGAATGGTGCCAAGAAATTGGATGCTCCTGTTTATTCTCTGATTCATTTGTAGATTAGTTTATTTGTTATTTATGTATACTTTTGAATAAAATCCAATGTCTTTTTTTTTTTTTAAAAAAATTAGATTGTTATCATAATAGCGTATAAAATAAGTTCATCACGGTCCAATCATCTCTTTCTATTTCATCCAATCATTTCCATGCAATTCTTGAAGATGCAATATCAACTAGAAATAAAAGGATCGCCAAAACCAGAAAGAACGAACCAACCAGAAGAAAACCATCAAAAAGATATTTTCGCTCATTTGTATCTCACAAAGTAAAAAAAAAAAAAAAAAAAAAAAAAAAAAAAAAAAAGGAAAAAGTGGATGATCTCTAGTTTTTGCTCTAGAGCATGATGAGATCTTTCTGCAGACTAAGGGAAATCAACCAGTCAGTTTTCTTAAAGGCTTTGGAATTCAGAGGATGGGATGACTGAAATAGATACCATTGAATGGTTTCCATGACGATATAAGGTGTCATGATGGGTGAAAATCAACATGTATGAAAATCTAATATATTGATACAAGAAGGATGAATGGTTATTAAAAAAATAGCATGGATAACAGATAATAACAATGAAAAGAATGATGATCATGATGATAGATATCTTTTTTTTTTAATTATACTGTAATGATTAACGATGACATACGATGATTATTTGATGATACTTTGTATGATGACTTTTATTACTTTATGTAAAGACATTACGGATTCGAATTTCTCGCTATGGAGCTAACCAATGAAAAACCATTTATCTATGCTTAGACTAGGCGAAGAGATGAATAGGATGTGACAGTGGTGCAGAAAATGGTTCGAATTTTTTAAATGACTTTTTCTCGCTATGGAGCAGACTAACCAATGAAAAACTATTTATCTATGCTTATGCTACTTTTTAGTAGTACAGAATGGGAAAGAGAGTTTGCAGGGATAAAAAAAAAAAGTGGAATCGATTTTTTTTGATTTTTACAGCCAAAATTTTCAAAGTCCTCAGCCAAATTTTAGCAGTAAAAATAAATCGTCGAGGGGTCATCAGGCGAATTTTGGAAAAAATAGATGAAATGGATAGGTATTTATTGTGGATGAAGTGCCAAGGTAAGTGATCAAATGATATTAGATGATATTAGATTATTTTTTGAGAGGAATCCAATGGTGGTAGTTTGATGGGATGATGATGACTATTGAATGAGGAATGACGATATTAGCATTTCGTTTTTAATTTTACTTTACAAATTGGGAAGTAAGATAGAAATGATGATTAAGCTAATTAAAAGAGAATGGTCTCATCTACGTTCAGTCGAAATTTGGTACGGTGATGATGACTTTTGAGTGATATACAAAAAAAAAAAAAAAAGGTATATGTCATGTAATATTTACGGTGGAAAGATATTGAATCGTATTTCTCACTATGGTAACCAAACGGATGACACTATTATAATTGTATCAAATGTTCTTTGACGTTGAAATGATCCTATAGAATAATAATGATGATGATATAATAACGATATATCATGATACGATACATTAAAGAAATGATAGACGAGACAATTCAGTCACCGCTGCCAGGGGGTGTATGTGGATGTGGGGATGATGATGATTGAGGGGGAATGAAACTGTTGTCATGTTTTTTTTTTTCTCAGGTACACTCCGGTAATATCAAGGGGACCCTCATTTAAACAAAAAAAAAAGACCAACATCAAACTTTAAATAATATTTATGACGTGAGGATGAAGAAGACATTCCGATGATTGATCTTTTGTATCATTCATCATCATTACTTTTTTGACATATGATTGCAAAAATGAAAAAAAAAATAGTTCATTTTTTATCGTATCTACAAGTATTCTAAACCTGCTAAAACTATTTCTACATCGTTATGCTTCGGAGCGGGGTAAATGTTACCGATGTTGATGATTCCCCTTTTGGATCACAAGAGTGGTAAGATGACAAGTTTTAATGATTATTCACAAGCGTGTCAGTACGGAATAAAACGGTGAGGATGGAATGTTTCGGAAGCTTGAGGGTACACGTGAAAGAAGCAGTTTTATGCCGATCTAACAAAAAAAAAAGTGGAGAAAAGAGGAAGAGTAACGACTTTTAAAGGTACATAAGTATTGGATCGGAGAAGTAACCTTGCCTCATTTCGTGAGAAGAAACGAGAATAGAATATTTATTCTATTTTTTTTAGACATCAAAAATAGGAGACAAAAAAGCTTTATTCACTTTTTTCATAGAAAAACACATAGGTGAAGGAATAATCTAATGGTTTTTTTTTTCATAATGGGGATCAAAAATGTACAAGATAAAAAGAGTAAAGTAGATTCATTTCATATACAACAGGGGGTGACTATACTATTCAATTTAGTTCTTGCCAGCAATGTAGACGAGGAGATCAACGACACGGGTAGAGTAACCTGTAAAATTGTATAACAAAAATTAGTTATCATACCAAATCATTGTTTTGAAAAAAAAAAAAAAAGATAATAGTTGTGGATTCACTTACCGAATTCGTTGTCATACCAAGAGACAAGCTAATAAAAAAAAAACAGCAAGTTAATAAAACATACCATATTTCATGTCCAAAACATAATTCCATTCACTTCCCGTAAACACCCTTATTTGATCCCGAGTTTTTTTTTTCTTTACCTTGACAAAGTTGGGGTTCAAAGAGATACCAGCCTTAGCGTCGAAGATGGAAGAGCGAGAATCACCAATGAAGTCAGTAGAGACAACTTCATCTTCAGTATAACCCAAGATACCCTTGAGTTCGTTTTCAGAGGCCTTCTTGATAGCAGCCTTGATGTCGTCATAGGAAGCAGGCTTTTCAATACGAACAGTCAAATCAACAACGGAAACATCAGGGTTGGGAACACGGAAAGACATACCAGTCAACTTGCCATTCAAGTGAGGGATAACCTTACCGACAGCCTTGGCAGCACCAGTGCTAGCCTATGAAATAAGAAGAAGAAAAAAAAAGGTAAGTAAATTAAAAACCATCATTTAATTTTTCTTCACAAAAAAAAAGAATAAAAAAAAAACTTACAGGGATAATGTTAGCACCAGCACCACGACCAGCACGCCAGTCCTTGCCAGAGGGACCATCAACAGTCTTTTGAGTAGCAGTGGTAGCGTGGACAGTAGTCATCAAACCTTCAACAATACCAAAGTTATCATCAACAACCTTAGCAAGAGGAGCCAAACAGTTGGTAGTGCAAGAGGCATTGGAGATAATATCGTATTCAGGCTTGTAAGCATCGAGATTCACACCACAGACAAACATGGGAGCATCAGCAGAGGGAGCAGAGATGATAACCTTCTTGGCACCACCAGCAATATGAGCCTTAGCCTTTTCGATAGTAGTGAAGACACCAGTGGATTCAACAACGTGAGTGGCACCATCCTTACCCCAAGGAATTTGAGAAGGATCACGTTCAGCGTGGACAGTGATAGGCTTGCCATTGACAACGAGCTTACCATCCTTGGCTTCAACAGTACCCTTGAATTGACCGTGAGTGGAGTCATACTTGAACATGTAGACCATGTAGTCCAATTCAATGAAAGGATCGTTGATGGAAACAACTTGGACTTCAGGGTTTTCAATAGAAGCACGAAGGACAATACGACCAATACGACCGAAACTATTTTTTTTTTAAAAAAAAAAAAAAAAAGACAGTAGGTAAATAAACAGGAGTCCCCAACAAAATAAAACTAGTCCACACTTTTTTTTTTATTCTTTTCATCTGACGCGTATTCCCATCAACATTATATGCTTACCCGTTAATACCAACTTGGACAACCATTATATTTTGTAAGAAGAATAGGGAAAATTAGTTTAAAAATAAACAAAAAGAAATAAGAAAAGAAAAGAAAAAGAAGAAAAAGAAAGGAAATTGAAAAGTATACCTTTTTATAATGTTTTTCCTTACGCAGTCGAAAGACAAAAAAAAAAAAATTTCAGGCCCATCCGTTACTCGGAACCCATACCCAACTAACAAACACTTCTAGGCGGCAAATGAATATTCATTGGTCATTGATTCTTGATTGGCTGATCCTCAACACACCTATATCATTATCTTCAGTCCCCAACAAAAAAAAAAAAAAGGTGGTAGTAGAAAAAATAAAAATTTGAGTGGATGGATTAGGCCAATCAGCTTAATTATTGATCATTGTCCTTTCTATTACAGGCATGTTAGCAAACGACCGTGCACTCCCAAAAGAAATGTTAATCTCCTTTTTGCTTTTGTCTTCCCCCGTGATTATTCTTATACAGATCTAGGTGAGAAAAAATCGTCATCATCTTCATCATCATCGTCATTATTTCTTGGTTTTTCTGTGATGTTCCTTTCTTTCTCTTTTTCTCTTTTCTTTTCTCTTTACAACTTTCTTTTTTCTTTTTCTTTCTTTTTCTATTACTACTTCTTTTGAGGTTTACCTCATTCCCTTTCCTGGGTTTTCTTTTTTTTTAAAAAAAAAAAAAAAAACAAATCACAATAACTCTTATCTCTCTTTCCATGAATATGCCAATTATTAATCATCAACATTCTTTTGTAAGCAGTTGTGGCGCATCAGTGGATCCCTCAACAGGTGCAACTAACTATTGTCTGCTGCATAAAATTTATTTCTCAACTTCTTGGTGTCCTTATTGCAAGTGACAATTGGTTCTCCGATGTAAGTGAATTTAAATGAAAAAAAGGAACCGTACTTTCCTATTGCCCTGTCCATCAAAAAGGCACGAAAGGAAAATGAAAGAAAATGTATATATTAAAAAGTAATCATAAGGATCATGTTGATGGTAACAAGACATATGAACTGACAAAAAAAAAAAACTTGATGTTTTTTGTTATGAACCTTTTAGGGCAATTCAAAACTCAATATACAAAAACTTTAATTTTTTTTCTTAAAAAAAAAACTTGACCTTTCCTCCCCTATTCTCCCACATCTTATTTGCCTTGTTTATATCAATATCCATATATAAAAAGTATGTCTTTGACTTCCCTTTCTCCTGCCAATATCGTTTATCAAGTACTACCAAAAATGAAGAAAAATGAATCAAGATACTCTTAACAAAACAGAAAGAACAAAAAATATACGTCTATCCAATTATAAAAGGCACATGTTTACGATCACCCATATCTTGTTTACATAAATAAATAAAAAAAAGAATGAGATAAAAAAAAATTTGCCGACAAATCCAGTTTCTATTTACTATCCCATGGTCTCTGCACCCATGAACCAAAATAACATGTGGTTTCCACAGAGAATAATAATAAAAAATAACCCTAACATCACATTTTTCCCAAAGTCCTGAAAGTAAAAGAGGAATCATTAAAAAGTTTTATTTTTTTTAAAAAAAAAGATCTAAATAATAATAAAAAAAGAAGAAGAAGACTATACCACCAAACTATTTTCCATTGTTTCAAACAATTCCTCTATCTTGGTTGTCCAATTAGAATCTTCCAGTCTATCTATTGATTCAATCATTGTACTTATATGTTGCTTCCATTCATTCATGTCATCCACAGTTATTCCAGCCGCGTTGTTGCTTTGATCAATGGTCACTACTTTAGTTGTTGTTGTTGATGATGATGATGATAATGTGTCGTATCGATGACTTGTTACATATATGTAAGCCATCCATTGCTGCATCACCAAACTACAATGTGTATATATAGATTTCATTGTCCATTTTCCACGAGGTCTTGTCTTCATCACAAATTTGGTCAATTTCTCCACCTTGAATTGGCCACTGATTCTTTTGTAATGTTGATGTATAGTGGGGACACAAGTAGAATCCGAATCTCGGAAGTATAGATCACATACGTAGAAAACGAATACCGGGTTCTGAATAGACTTTTCCCACCCAAGATAAAGAAGAATCAATTAATCACTTGTTATCACTAAGTTGCCTAAAATTTCCTTTCTATTTTTTTCCTTCTTAGTTCACTTACCCGTAATATATGTAACATTGTATCTATCTCTAATGTCATCAGTCTTGGATATGTTTGGCCAGCCAAATGTGCAGACGGAAGTAACATTGTGAGCTAAGTTATTTTCAAAAAAAAAAAAAAAAAAATAGAGAGAAATAAGGTTAATATGATATAAGGATGACAGACTGACTCCTCGCATGATATGATTACCAAATTCAGTAGTTTTGATGCATATTGAATGTTTCCCGCATATCCATTGTAGCAAGATCTTTGCTGTAATGTTGCTAATGAAGCCGGTGTTGGTAATGATGACAACGCCAGTCGTGGAGATGATGATGGTGAGAATGACGGTGAGAGTGATGGAGACGATAATGGTGAAGGTGATGATGATGCTACTGGCGATGATGCCGATGATGATGGTGAAGATGATATTTGCTTCATTGTTGCTGTTGATAACGATATTTCTTTTTCTGCCGTTCCTGGGTTTAATCCTGATAATATTGTATCTATTTGCCGATCAAATTGTGTTCTTTCGTTATATGCATTCTTTGGTATTGTTTTCAGAAGCAAGCATTCGTCCAGTGAATCCTGTTGGTCTGCTTGTTCAATAAAAAATAAATAGATAGAATCAGTATATGAAGTCCTAACCTTTCTTTCTTTTATATATATATCCATCCAAATTAATCTTACCTCTTTTTAATTGTATATCTTCAGATATCATCCGTACCAATATATCCAATAATAAACGGCATCCCTATTAATATAAATTCAACAAAAATATCAACATCATATTCTATGCAGTCTATCATGTGTTGCTTATACACATATATATATATATATGCCACTATCACTTTCTTACCAATGTATCCAAAGAAAGTTCATGAAGTGGAGCAGTAAAACAATATAAAGCCAGGTGCCAGAAATCATCAAATCGCGAAAGTTTCGTACCATGTTGGATTTCATCATCGTGATCTTCGATATTCGTGTCGGTAAAGAAATTAATACTATGATGATTATATCGTTGTCGCTTATGTCGATGATCTGCATAATAAGCTACACTACGCCGCGGTTGTAGTCGTTTTTGATCACTATGTTCACCAAATTTTGACCAAATTGGTAATAGTATATTGGGTCCAAAAAGTTCCAAGATATTCAATAGAAGACTATGTATCTTGTAATGTTGTTGTAATATTTCCTTTAATTGCCGTTTACTTGTTACTACAACATGTTTAAGTAGTAAATCCACTAGGATCAATATAACTGTCCTAATAAGAAGAGCGATGATCAGTATGCGATATAACAAGACAAAACAAAAAAAAAAAAAATTCAAGACTTTACTCACGTTGAAGGGGGAGAGTTAGAAGTCATACAGGATTCGATAAGTTCAAGAGCTGCTTGCACTATAGAAAAAGATAACAGAATAAGAAGAGGATTATTATACGAAATACAGTTTATATATATATATATATATATATATATATATATATATATTCATTACCATGATCCACATCTATATAATCTAATACCATACTGTCAAGTGCCTTTGGAGGGAGTTCATTTTGATTTTTTGATGGTCGACGAATGTGTCTATAAAAATATTGGTATATTGGTATTTGTGAAGGTTGTGATTTTAGTACTTGTTGAATTGTCAGAGGGTCAATCCATTGATGCTTGTGAGACTTGACAAGAAATTTGAGACGTCCTTGCTATCAAAAAAAAAAAAAAAAAAAAGAAAAGAAATATTAATAAAAATCGAATGTACATAACTTGAAAAATCCATTACCTCATCAATATCATGACCAACAATAGGCATGATGGATGTAAATGTAACTAGAAGAAAAAAAGAAAAAGAAAAAAAAGAGTAAGAAAAGTGGAATTATATGTTTTGGAAGCAACAAAGAAAAAAAAATCATGCGGAGTTGAACTTCTCGTACCTATTAAAAATTTACCAACTTTGGACGTGTCATTTTTTTTTTTTATTGTTCCCTCAGTTGACTGACATTTTCTAAATGACACCATATACTCTTATTGTCGCTGCAACCAAAGAATCCGGAATTGGTATTAAAGGTGGTTTACCTTGGCGAATTCCTAAAGATATGGTCTTCTTCAAACATGTCACAACCTTGATCCCCAAGACTTCACCACAGCATCTTCAAAATGTAGTTATCATGGGTCGGGTCACTTGGGAATCTATACCACCAAAGTTTAGACCATTGACTGATCGATTCAATATTGTTATTTCTAGAAATCCTCTTTATGATTTGTAAGTTCTCTTGACACATTGTATTTTTGAAAAAAAAAAAAAAAAAAAAAGAGGAAAGGTATCATTGTTGAATTACCAAAAACTAATGTTTATTACTTTTTTTTTTTTTTACATTATAGACAAGACGCTCCAAATACTGTATTAGCAGATTCTTTCGAAAAGGCTCTCTCTTTAGTCGACCCTAAACTTCATGGACGAGTATTTGTTGTTGGTGGTGCACACATGTATCAATTAGCCATTAAAGAACGTCACTGTTCTCATATCTTATTGACCCGTATTAATTCCGATATTGAATGTGATACCTTTTTCCCAAATATTGATGAAAAAGATTTCCGCTTGGCCAACCATCAAGAATTAGAAGAATACGTTGAACAAGTCGTGCCTTCTGGGAAACAATCACACAAGGATATAGATTATGAATTTTTACTTTACATTAGAAAATAATCCCATCTCTTCTGTTTATCTTATCCTTCTCCTTCTATCTATTAATTTATTATTTCTTCTCTATCCCACCGTTATTTAAACAAAGCTTTAAAAGTATTAATTCAAATAAAAATAAAATTATAAAATTAAAAACATATCATTATTTTTTTTATGACTTTATTGACTTGGAGATAATATTATTGAATAAAGGTACACTATAATGTCTAATTGCTACTATAAAACTTGCAAATAAAGCAGGAGGACCAATATATTCTAGTAACCAGGTAGTTGTACTTGGAGTAATCTTCTTGATGAGATTTTTAACTTGAATACTGAGTTGAGACAGATCACTAGAATTATCAATCACTATATCTGCCAGTTCCACCTTTTCTGATAAGGGTGTTTGAGCACGCATCCTTTGAGTCGCCAATTCTTCATCTAATCCATCCCTTTTGACCAAACGTTGTAATTGAAGTATTTCAGAACTATGGATAAAAAAAAAAAAGAAATTATCAATAAAAAGCATAAAATTGTCATCTATATAAATAAATTACCAATATACTACTACAGTAGTTCCTACAAATCTATCCAGTTTGCTTTCAAATAAAAGAGGTACATCTAATATCACCACTTTGGCACCAGTTATCCAATGATATACCACTTGTTTGAACATTTCTAATCGTATTGCAGGATGAGTACAACTATTCAATACCTTGCGTTTGGCAGGATCGGCAAATACAACTTCACCCAACTTGGCTCGATTCAAGTTGCCATCAGGAAGAAACACTTCATCACCAAAGTGTTTTCGTATCAGTTTATTTGCCCAACGTCCAGGTTCCACTACTTGCCGAGCTATTTTATCTGCATCAATGATGGGAATATGTTGTTCTTGTAATAACTTGGAGACAGTTGATTTACCTACAAAAAAAAAATATGAAGAAGTATAATATGAACTTTCCATTTCTTTTACTATTTATTATATTGTATACCAGAGGCAATACCGCCCGTCAGACCGACTAATTTCATAGTTGGAGAAAGAAAAAAAAAAAAAAGAAAGAAATAGGGATTGAAAAGGTTTCCCACTTTTGAATAGAGTTTTAAAACACCGAATGCACTTTCTCTTTCTTTCTTTCCCTTCTTTTCTCTTCTCATTTCCCTTTGTCTCTTACTTTTTACTTTATATCATCTCTATCATTTTTATTGTGAACCTCAATTCATCATATTCATGTCAGCCGAACTATCAGAAGCAGAGAAGGTATAAGAAACTATTTTATGTTATATCAAGTTTCCACTTTTGGACTCATATATTACGTATGATATTGGAATGACTAATAAAAGTTGTCTTTTTGAATAGATTCGTTTGAAACGCGCCGCCAAATTAGAACAGCAAGCTGAAGAACAAAAGAAACGTCAAGAGGAACAACAAAGATCAACTGGTCAGGATCAACAACAACAACAACAAGCAAGAAAACTTAAACCTTTACCTATTCTCGATGAAACAAACCCAGTAAGTTGATAATATTTCAAATAGAAAGGAAGGCAATTCAAGTGTTATTCCCTAACAAATGTGAAATTCATATGTATTTCATTTGATAGACACCTGCAGTTAAGCCAAAATTTAGGTCAACGGTAACATCTTCTACTAGTCCACAAAACACGTCCACTGTAACCACGTCAACAAGTCCAGCAGAAACTAAAAACCGCATTACTTCAACTCCTACTGTTCAAGCACCAGCAAAATCATTTGAAGAATGGCAAAATGATGCTTACTCTCGTATACTTCAAGTCACCTTAGATGTAAGTGAGAAAAAAAAATGATATACAAACACCTTATGAATGAAATTATTTGATCATGAATTGATCTTTTTTTCTTCTTATTTTATCTATTTTTTTTTTTTTTACACCTTGAACACTTCAAGCCTAATGCTGTTTATAAACGTGGTATCTGTGTCTATCTATATAGCTTGGTACAAGAATTAGAAGAAGAGAATGGTAATAATATACTTTATAAAATACTAGGCAATTAATGAATATGACATACTCACCTTTATCTTTGTTTATTCTTTTACTTTATTCTAATGTAGAATCGAAACCATATTTGTTGAAGATGGATTTATTAGATCGTGTTTTGATTGCTCGTATGTCATTGGATCCAAATGAACCACATGCTGAATTACCTGCTGATGTACAAGCATCATTGAAAATTCGTCCCTTTGATTATCTTCTGAAATGCTGGAAACAAGCGCAGGACATCAGACGCAATACTTTGATTAGAAGCAAGGTAAAAAAAAAAAAAAAAAAAAAAAAAAAAAAAAAAAAAAAAAAAAAAACTTAATCGAAACAATATGATGATTTGGGTATGCTAACTTTTTCTTTTATTAACAGAACCTGGAACAATCTGTACTCAATCAAAGAATCAATGCTTTAGACTTGGTCAAGAATCTACTCATATCTTATTCTGGACTTATTATCCAAATTCCTGATATGTTCCCTCAAAGCGATTCGTAAGTTATAAATGTAGGATATGATTGATGAAGATTATCTAATATCATTATTGTCATCACTGTATTATCTTTCTCGTCTAGGATATTGGAACAGGGTCCTGCTCAACTTGTCCCTAAGTTATTGGCTGATCCTGATTCATCGGATGGGCTACCAAGGAGTTACATTGCTGATCTAGTATCTCGTTTTGCTGATGAAGGACTAGATACGGTAAGGAATATATGTTAAGAATACTGAGGTGATATTTATATTTGGACTTTATACATATATATATATATTCTATTTAGATCTTGGGTCCTGCTTTATCAATGATTTCGGCTCAAGTTCGACAATTCAGTATTATTAGTAACTTTACTCCTCATCTTCAGGTATATAAAGCGATATAAAGCTTGTCTTTGTCCTTTACTAACATTATTTATATTATCTTTCTTGTATCATTTAGTCTCTTTTAATACTTTGTGAAAACAAGACTGTTGCAGCCTCGGTACGACATGTTTTTAAATTATGGATCATAAACTACAAACTCATATACCTTCTTTCATTCTAATAGTTGACTACTTTCCCGGATTTTGATCCTCAAAATGCACTTGCTTCCAATATTGAACAATTATCACTTCTTGGACCATTTTTCTCCTTGTCTGCTTATCCAGATAGTGCTGTAAGTAATATATGAAATATTCACATTTTGATTATGTTATGTTCATTGATTCTTTTTTTTTTTTTTTTTTTTTTTTGGTAGCCTGATGTAGGTGAAAAGTATTTTCAACATTCTGAAGATAGAAATCAAGCAGACTTGAACTCGGCAATGAATGGGTTACGTGGTACCATGCGAAACTTGGAGGTAAAGCCGAAATAAAAAGAAATACTTAACCTAATTTTCACAAATGTTTACTTATACGATTTGTCATAATAGCGTTCACTATTCACTCTATCCAACAGTATTGTTCGATCTGGTACTGAACCACGAGAATTACTTTTGAATTACTTTGGTCATATTCTCAAACTAAATGAAAAGCGTGCTCAAATGCAAGTGGATCCGCGTACTGTAGCTTCTGGTGGATTTATGCGAAATGTATGTACTACATTATTAGCGTTTTGTGAACCGTTTTTGGATATTAGAGCTTCAAAGGTAAAAAAAAAAAAAAAAAAAAAAAAAAAAAAAAAAAAAAAAAAGTGAATAACTTGATGCATTTTTCTCATTTTTGGTTTATTTATTTATTAGATTGACAAGATCGACACCACCTACTTTAGAACTTCTAATCGAATTGATGTGAAAAAGGATACCAAGATTAACGCAGATGAATTACAGTCAGATGCTTATTACAATGCAGTACAGCCAACAACAAGTAAGTGATAAAAAAAAAAAAAAAGAGAACGAAATGTGAAATGTATTTTGTACATTGATAATAAAAAATGTATCATTTTTTTTTCTTTTAATAGATCATAATTTTATTACCGAAATCTTTTACTTGACATTGACTTTCCTTCACTGTGGTCCTATTCGATCATTTGTCAACTTTAACCATTTTATTCGCGAATATGGGGAACTCAAAAAACAATGTGACAAGGCTCAAGAGGATGCAGCACAATCAGCAAACGTAAATGAATATTTGATACTATGTAAAGCATATGATACTAAGTTTTTAATATTTAATTTATTTTTTTTTTTTTGTATAGTCACCTCAAGGAGTGATACAAGATTATGTGGCCAAACAATTGAAGGTAGAAATAGAAAAAAAAAATACCAGTAGGAGAAGAGATACTAACTTTTTTTTTATTATTACTATTATGAAGAAAAACTTTGAAAAGATGACTCAACAAAAACTGGCTTACGAAACGATGCTATTGGACCCTGAATTCCTTAGTCAAGTGATGCAATTCTATAATTTAGTGATGGCTTGGCTTATTCGAATGGTAGACCAAAAACATCGTCATCCTTGGGATACAGTTCAACTTCCTCTACCACATGATATTCCTGAAAACTTTTCAATGTTACCAGAATGGATTATTGAAGATATTGTGGAATATTTCATTTTCCTCGGAAAGTAAAGTGAATATATAATTATAGATGGATTAACAGTTATCTCATATACCCTTTTATGACTCTATTTTAGATATGGTTATGAAACTCAAGTTATCAAAAGTCATCCTCAAGAAGAACTTGTTACTTTTATCATCACGTTTTTACGCAACATGAAATATATCAAGAATCCTTATCTCAAAGCCAAGTTTGTCGAGGTAAGCACTTTCAAGAATTTTATAGAGTTGGAGTAGACAAAAGTAATGTCATCTAATATTGTTTTATCTTTACGTCTAGATTCTTTTCTTCTTCACTCATCCATTGGGCAATGGCATTCCTGGAGAGTTGGAAGCTATGTTGAACTCCAATCCTTTGGCGCTCAAACATCTTGTACCATCTTTGATGGCTTTTTATGTCGGTAAATACTTTAGTATATAATTTGAACTGTAACCTATTTTTTTTTCTCATTTGTCTCTTTTTTTTATTATTATGATTATTTGACAGATGTCGAACAAACTGGTGCAAGCTCACAATTTTATGACAAATTCAACATTAGATACAATATCAGTCATGTCATGAAAAGAATATGGAATCATCCTATGCATCGCGAACAACTTCGGGAAGAGAGCAAGTAAGTTGGATGGAAATTGTCTGTCAAAATAATTCATCTTTACTCATTCAAAAACTCATTGATTTTATAGAAATCAAGAATTATTTACTCGATTCATCAACATGTTGATGAGTGATATTACTTATCTTATGGATGAAAGTGTCAGCAAATTAATAGAAATCCACCAAATACAAACTGACATGGAGGATATAGCATCTTGGCAAGCTCAACCAATGGTAAGAAGACAAAAAAAAAAAAAGGCAAAAAGATGATATACATGATACTGATATAATGAATTTTTGAATAGGAAACAAGACAAGAACGGGAAGCCAATTTACAATCATTGGAAAGACAAGCACAATCCTATATAGCTTTAGGCAACGAAACTATTCATATGCTAGGATATATGTCAGGCGAAGTAGTAGAACCTTTCATGGTGAATGAAATTGTGGATCGACTTGCAGCCATGCTTGATTATAATCTCTCTCAATTGGTTGGACCCAAATGTACAGAACTCAAGGTCAAGAATCCTCAAAAGTATCATTTTCAGCCACGAAAACTCCTCTCTGAATTCATTGATATTTACTTGAATCTCAATACACCTACGTTTGTACAAGCGGTTGCTCGAGATGAAAGATCATTTAGAAAGGAATATTTTTCCAAGGCAGCATCCATCTTATTGAAATATCGATTGAAATCCAATGATGATATCATGGCTTTGGAACAATTTGTGAATCAAGTGGCCAAGGCTGTACAAAGTGGCGCAGATGAAGAAGACGAATTAGGTGAAGCTCCGGATGAATTCCTAGGTAAGGCAATAGAAATAAAAAAGAAAAAAAAAGGAAAAGACTCAACTTTATTGTTCTCTATTTAGATCCGATCTTCTTCTCATTGATGGAAGACCCTGTATTACTTCCTACCTCTGGTATCATTGTGGATCGTAGTACTATCAGGGCACATTTGTTGAGTGACAGTCGTGATCCTTTTAATCGAGCACCTTTACAAATGGATATGATTCAACCGGGTAGGACATAAATGAAATAATTTGTTTGGTTGTACTTATCATTTTTTTTTTTTTTTTTGGGTTATACCAGCTACTGAACTTCGTGATAGAATCTTGGCATGGAAAACACAACAAAAACAAAGCAAGATGGATACAAGCCTTTAGTTTTTAGGATATTCCCCCCTTCCCCATCACAGCGTAGCAATGATCTTAGTTTACACATTCAAACTATTTATTACACACTATTTTATCGTTGCTTTGATATATTTGATTGGTTTTTTTTTTTTTTTTTGATGGAATAAAAAAAATAAATAAATAAATACACTATGAATAAAAAAAAAAAGTAAAAAAAAAAAAAAAAAAAAAAATGAAGACATATAGCTATGACTGAAGACAATAAATATGGAGATAAAAGTATAGATAATCAAAGAATGACACATGATGATTTCTTGTTCAAAGTAGCCTGTACCGCAGACAAAAACACAGCTTCAATGCCTGTACCTGTTTTGGCACTTGTCTCCAAATAGGTAGTCCCTAATCTTGTTGCCAGTTCAAATCCCTGAATATGGTAATACATTATTTTTTTTTTTAATGAGTACTACATAACAAAAAGCATTATGAGGTGGATGACCAAAAATGTATTTACCTGTTTATAAGTTACTGGTTTTTGATTTTCTTTTGCCAGAGAATTCAAGATTTTTTCGTCCGTGCGTAAATCAGATTTGCAACCAACCAATAAAAAAGGTAATCCACGACAATATTTATTGACTTCAGGTATCCACTAAAAAAAAAAAAGAAAAGTCATTTCATGATAATAATAATAATAATAATAATAATAATAATAATAATAATAATTTACCAGTTCGGTAACATTTTCTAAAGATTCAGGAGAATCTACAGAAAAAGCAATCAATATGACATCGGCATCAGGGTAAGATAGAGTCCGTAATCGATTGAATTCTTCTTGTCCAGCTGTATCCCAAAGTGTGAGTTCCACATACTTGTTTTGACATTTGATATCCTTAACATATGAATCAAAAATAGTTGGAATGTGTTCACTATGCTATATATAAAAAAGGAAAAAGAAAATTGAATGGCGGGGTTAGTTTGTGTCCCTGAAAAAGATAAAATTGACTAGAAACTTACACCTGCAAAGTCGTCATTGGCATAACAACATAATAGACATGTTTTTCTAATAGAAAAAGAAAAGAAAAAGAAAAAAAGAAGTTAATACAAGTAAACAATGTATAGAAAGAATCTTGTTAGTTTTTCTTTTACCCAACACCACCATCGCCAACAATGACCAGTTTACGTCTAATGGGATTGGAGATACTACCACCACTAGATTCAATGCAAAACATATTGTGATATATAAAGAGAATATATATAAAGAAGAAAGAAAAAAAAGAAAAAAAAGAAAGAAGAAAGAAAGAAAAGAAAGAAAAAAAGAAAAAGAAAAGAAAGAAAAAGAAAAAGTTGTGCGAGTCCATTGCTGTGTTTCAAATTTCATGCAAAAACTTGAAAAAGGGCTCAGCGATGAAAGAGGAAAAAGAACCACATGATGCGGTTTGGTCTACACAGCAACAACAACAACAACAACAACAACACTTTTTATCCTTTATTGATAAAAACTTTATTGAATCATAATATAAAAAGGAGAAAAGGGAATGACAATGCTAAGTAAAAAAAAAAAAAAAATGTTATACACAAATGAAACTAAACTAATCGCATCTTCTTGGCAGGTGTTTCTCCAGTGGATGGTGATGATGATGATGATGCTACTTTAGCTGGTGATGTTGGTACTGGTGATGATGATTTTGATTTGATTGTAGACGATCTTCGTACTTCAGCCTATAAAATCAATAAAACAACATATCAATCTTTCCTGTGTTACATTTTCTCTTTTTTTTTTGGATTACTTTGAGTTTCGATACACGATCCGCTGGTAGTAATAAAGCCATATCTTTGATTTGGTTTCGAACCATTTTCAATTGTCGTTTTAACTTTTTGATGTCCTTGTTCTTTTCTTTTATCATTTTGGCAGTCTATACACAAAATAAAAAAAATACGATTTAATATTTGTATGATTCCATTTCTTTTTCTTTGATTTTTTTTTTACCTCTGCCGCACTAAAGATTTGAATATTTTCCCATACTTCCTTGGGCAATTCGTACCTATTATTATAAAATAAACAATCAGAAAACATATAAAAAATATATACTGAATGTCCTTACATTTCTCTATTCTTGATCACACGTTGTTTCAATTCTTCTCTTGATAGTTTTCCTCCAGTGTTAACAATAGTATTGTTCTTCCGTTTGATGTCTGGTCCTTGAATCTTGGAGTTTCGTGCACCAATCACTTTGGGATCGATATGTAAACCAGCAAATTCTATTCAAGTTGTCAAATAAAATTAAAAAAAAGAAAAGGACAATGAACAAGAAAGAATATCATAGTATATATATATATATGACACTTTACCTGCAGTACTTTGTTGACCAAGTAAACGTTGTAACTGAAGATTCATTTGAGCATTAGTCTTTCCAGGAAGGTAACCACTATCAATGATCTTTGCCCAATTGCCAATACCGAATTTCATAAGAGCCTTTCTTAATACTTCTGATTCATTTTCGGTCCAACCAGGTGATAAGGTACAATTCCATAAACTTGCTGAATCATTCGAACGTAAAACGTTACGAGCACCAGCTTTCATGCTTCGTGGTTTAGGTGTAGATGGTGAAGGCATAGTATATAAATAAAAAAGAGTGATTAGAAAGAAAACAAGTAGGAAAAATAAAAGAAAAAAAAAAAAGAAAAAAACGCGCTGGCGCTGTTTTTTTATGTTGAAAAAAAAACACTCGCGTCTAGCGGATATTCAAATTGCAGGAGAAGAAGAAGAGGGGAAAAGCAAAAAAAAAGGTTTCACCTTTGTTTCCATTACTTTTTTTTTCTCTCATGACCTCTTACCTCCATACATTCCCTCTTATTGCTCCTGCTGATGAAAAAGGATTTATTTATCGTGGTTTTATTGAAATAAACGTAAGTTACCAATAGGTCCTTTTTCTAAAAAAAAAAAAAAAAAGAAGGAATCCCAATATTAACTATTTTATTATATTTATATATTCTGTTCCTTTTTTCCTTATCACTTATTGGAGTATAGCAAGTAGAACATTATATCGAACTCCATCTACCTCGTCCTCATTCAAACACCTCTGCCAATATTTATGGAAGTCATGAACTTCGAACTATCATATCTCCTTTTCAGTCTATCATACAATCTAGACTTGATCAATGTCAAGATGTCGGTATGTTCCTTAGCGATCTAAAAGATACCTTGGTAAGTTATCTTTTTTTTTTTTTTTTTTTTTACATGGAGAAATACACCTATTCTCATATGTCACCTTTTATCATTATTATTATTATTATTATTTTATTTCAATAGGAAAACATTTCCTCTCCTTCAGTGACTCATCATACACGTGTGAAACCTTCCTGGGAACGCTATGCTCTTATTTATGCTGAACTCAACACGATAGGCTATGATAAACTTGATTCGATGGACGATACGATGGATGAATTTATTTTTAAGTGTAAAGATCTTGGTGGACGACTACACACAATCAAAGCATATATCCCCCCACAATATCCCTTACAATCACCTGTCATCAAGGCTGAACTTCCTAGTGAAAAACATCATATTGGATATATGGATGATTCAAAAAGGGATATCACAACATCGACAATCACAACAACAACCTCTCATTCAACAACAAATCATCAGTCCTTATCAGCACTTTTAGATCGTACACTCCAGGCATTGGACAATTACCAGTTATTTTTCTCTACAATGGATCAATTGGACCAGCAAACTCGTGTGATTGATCCTGATCACCCATCAAGGGCTGATACCTGGCGACGCATTGCATTAGGAAATCACTGTTCACTACAAATAACCATTCAAGATCCATCCCAACCTACAAAGTATATACCCATCGTACGATTTTTTGGTAATGAAAAGAAGGTATTGCCTTTCCAGCAAGCATGGCATCAATTCATCAACGCACAACAATGGCAGCCAGATATATCTTTGGTGGAGAATTTGACACGCGCCCTGCCTTCCGTATTACGATCAAAGTACACTACATCGTCCGATAGGATAATGGACACGGCCACAAAAGAGCAAGATGATGATATGGCTTGTGCTATTTGTTATGCTTACAAATTGGTTCAATCTACCGGTGATGATGGAAGCACTGACAAGAAGCACCAAGAGACTCCTGATACCATTTGTACTAATCAACAATGCAACCGTGGATTCCATCCCTCTTGTCTTTTTGAAGTATGTTTTTCCAAAAAGAAGAAAAAAGCAAATGTTATTCATCTATTGATCACTATTTTTTTTTTTTTTTTTGCTCTTCGTAGTGGCTTCGATCCAATCCCACAACAACAAGAAGCTTCAATGTATTGTTTGGTTCATGTCCTTACTGCAACAATGTAAGTGATTGTAAAGGCAAAAAAAAAAAAAAAGAGTTTATTTATTTATAACTGATAACTATTGTTTACATGCACAATAGAAAATCACAATCAAGGCGATTCTATAAAAAAGAAAAATTATACAAAATGAAAGAAAAGGTGAACTTTATCATACTTAAGGTGGTGATGGCATGACAGCTACAGATGACTACGTGACATCATGACCAAGGGAAATGTCTACAAAAGAACGTATTGGCGAACTTGACATCATGATACTATTTTATTATCGAGCGTGGATGATCATAGGCAGGCAGACACATGAAATCATCGGACATAGACTCAGCCATACATGGATGCAATAGATCAAAATCACATTGAAAGGTCACCACACGTTTTGCACGACGTACAATACCATCATGCGAAAGACATGGAAATGTTAATGCTAGATGTACCAACAAAAGATGTTCGACTTTGATGTTGGCGATTGGACTAGTTTCAATGGATGGAACAAGACATCCTCCTGATGATGATGATGATGTGGTATCTGGTATTTTGTATTGGAATTCACCTTCATAGAGTGTACCACCAGCATGCATGGATGATGGAAATGGGGTAGACTGATAATGACATGACAATGGAATGGTGCGCGAAAACGATTGGGATGATGTATTATTTTTGATGGTGAAACGCTGAACAATATGCATGGATACCAAACCAAGTTTCAATCCTCGAATCATTGGGGCAAGACGGATAGACAAATTGAGGGTGGATGTCATCGCGGCAAAACGTTTATCAATGATCACTCGGTATTGACACCAACGATTAGTATGTTTCCGGGAATCTATACTGGCAAGCATATTGTCACTACTGAACAGATTACCTTGGGTCGGTAGCTGTACAATGATGACTGGTTGCGCAAATGATGTCAAGGTCTCTGTTTTCTTTCTCTTTTTGGTATAGTCGTTCTGTTGCTGATATTCTAAAACAGCCTTAACTTGGTATTTGACTTGGAACTCCGGGCATTGTAACGTTGGTATCCATGATGATGATTCAGTATCTAATGGCATTTCAAACATAAATCTAGTCTGGTCGTTTTCTCCTTGAACAAACAATGGTATGGATGGATCATGACTGCCAGAATATGAAGGTGGAGATGGGAATATAGGTAAGGAACGATGGGCAAATTCTTTTTGACATGAAGCATCTAATAGGTGGATTGTTATTATGGATGAGAAAAAAAAATCATGATCTTCACCTTTTTTTTTTTTTTTACTATTATTATTAGATAGTGGTCCTTACTTGAATGATCAAGATGATAGTTTAGCCTGCCATTGAAATCAAGACGCAAAGATGAAAGGATACTGGGTTTTTTAAACTTGATTTCGACAACTCCACGAAGGACTGGATGATGACCATGATGCGTATATAGAACGGATTCTAATAATTGGATAGAAATACACGGTTGTTGCTGGCATTGCTGATATTGTTGTTGTCGACTTGTGTTGATGATTTTTGGCCAGAATTTGGATACCATATCTAGTATAGTGACCTTTTTTTTTACAAAAGAAAATGAATGATCTTGATTTATATATTGTAGATACAAAAGAATTGGATGATGATGATAATAATAAAATGATTTTTTTTTTGGAATATACACTGTTTTTTTATTATGAATACAAAGAAAAACAAGGAAATAGATGGATAAATATATACAGGAACAGAGTAAAAGAAAAAAAAATTCAAAACAAAAGGGTCTAAATAAATAAGCTAATGGCGGGGAAGAACGAGGGGGGGACAAGTAGCGGCAAGGAGATCTGAATATCAATCTAAGGCACCCATTTTCGCAGTTCACCCAATCAATACACATGACAGAAGATTAAATGATTACCCCTTCCGAACCAAGCAAAGAAGCCAATTGATCTTGTCTATGCAGGGCTTCGATTTCCGCCGCACCACCAATCGATTTACCATTCAAGAATATATTAGGGAATGTGTATCGTTCCGATAGTTCACCAAGGGCTTGTTTCAACGCACTAGCATCCTCTATCATATCCAAAATAAAATGAAGTTAATGGATTGGTCAACACAATGCAAAAGAAAAAAAAAAGATAATATTTACCTCGTAGATCCACTTCCACAATTTGATATGGAGTTTTGTATGTAAAGCTGTTCAAGATGGCTTTGGCTTTTTTCGAATATCTTTTTCATGATAAGGAAGACGAAAAAAAAAAAAAAAAAAAACGTAAACTAAATGATACCATCCTTTTTTTTTTATTAGGGTATTCGTTCACTTACGGACAATATGTTTTGGAGAAAACGACAAGTGGATGAGAACGGATCAAGGCTTCCACTCTGGTTTTGACTGGATCAGCTAATGGAGTAGGTGAATGTATGATTGTTGTTGTGATAGTAGTGGTCATAATAATAGTATCACTGTTGTTGCTGTTGATATCTTTACTAGATAGTTTGTAGTTAAACCAAGATGGATTGCTTGCCTTGTACCCTAACCAACCTAGAATGGCAAAACATGATAGGAACAATAATATCAACACCATAGATTTCCGACGTCGACCACTCACACGTAGTCTGGCTGCTTTTCCTTGTCCATATTTTTCAATATCTTGTACATTGTAAGGTAAGATCATGATTAGGAAAAAGAAAGAATAAAAAAAAATCAGTGTAGAAGAAGGAAAAGAAATAAAAAAAAGTGGGCTGAGAATAAAAGTGCAAGTGTTAGCTATTGTCCTTTTTTGGAGATCCTCTATCCTCTTTTTATTTTTATTTTTATTTTTTTACGAATATAATCTAGTATGTCTAATAATATCATTCTGTTGGATAAGAACGACCCTTGTTTGTCTATGTATTAAATAAAAGAGAATTTCTGCATATTTTGTGAAATATATATATAAAGATTAGAGATACTATACTATTGACAAGACATAACAATCATTGTTCAATGGATGACATATTCAAGGGATCTTTTCTACTAAGATGATGAAGTGTCAAGAATGTAAAAGATTTAGTATACTATTGTCCTATTCAAAGTGTACATGTAAAAAAAAAAAAAAAAAGGATGATATATCTTTGGTTTATTGAAGAAGATAATAGATACTATATCATAAACTATATCTACATATATCCCCCATTTAAGCATTATCCTTCATTTGACGTAATCGGCCCAAAACATCAATGTCCGTGAGTTTAGCCGCATCTTCATGATGTTTGATCACAGCTTCTCTTACCGTTGATTCATGTACACGCAAAAATGGATTCTAAATAATAATAATAATAATTAGATATATATAAAAGAGGATGATAAAATAAAATCAAAATGATAGATTAATTACCGTCAAAGATTCATTCAAAATAGTAGAAGGAGTAGTGCAACCGACACGTTTTGCCCAGTTGAGCTTTTGTTGTAAATGAGAATTGTTGGGTTCGACTTTGGAAGCAAAATTGCAATTGGCGACGGTGTATTCATGACCAAAGTAGACATTCGTTTGTTCCGGTAAATTTTTAAGTTTTGAGAAAGCTTGATCCATATCTTTAGGGGTTCCTTCAAAGAATCGTCCGCAACCAGAAGAGAACAAGCAATCTCCTGTGAATACAGCTTTCTCGTCTTCATCCTGTACGTAATAACACACATGATCCATGGTATGTCCCCTTGTCAAAAAAGGTTGAATCTTCAAATCACCTATTTTGATCAAATGCTTGTCACTTTCAATCACTTCTGTTACCCCTTGTACTTGTTTTGAACCACCGTATACTGTCAATCCAGGTCGTTTCTTCAATAATTTTGTATTTCCACCTGCATGATCCCAATGATGATGTGTTGTCAATACTCTATCCATATAATAATGATAAGTGAGTACCAATACACACACACACATATATATATATATATATATATATATATAGTCGTCCTATTTTCTTACATACGTTGTCAATTTGTAATCAGGATAGTCCTCCAAGGCAGTTAGGACGTTATCAGGTTCTACAGGATCGACCACACCAGCTAGTAAAGTAAAATAAGGAATGAAAAAAAAAACTCATATTTATATCAGTTGAAATAACTTGTCAATGCTTGATATTACCTGTTTTTGTTTTTTCATCGAGTAAAAGATATGAATAACTAAAAGCCAACTTGGGTTAGTCATCACATAATACTAGTAAAAAAAAAAAAGGTTGGATGGTGAGAATAAAAACTTACTTATCTTTAAGACAAGGTACGGGTTTGACAATCATATTGTAAACAAGAGAAGTATGGAATGTACGTGTTGAGAAAGATAGAATACGTTTGTGACCTGTTGTATTAGAAAAATATCTCATTAGAGAGAGAAGAAAAGAAAAAAAAGAAACAACGCGCGTAAAATAAAAAATAAAAATGCCGCTAACTCGAAATCTGCTGTTTCACACCAAGTAAAGAAAAAAAAAAGGCATCTGGGCTGCGACTATTGATCACCAAAATTTGAAATTATCATTTTAAAGTTTTTTAAGAGTTCGATTATCTTTCCAACTACTACGCATTTGTATAAGATGATCGGACATATAAAAAAAACCATAAAATACTCACGGTGTGCTGAAACATGGTGAGAAAAAAAAAAAAAGTAAAAAGAGGAGGGGATTTTTTTTATTAATATTTTGGAATATAAGAAAAATAATTCTAGGGGATCAGGTACAAAAAAATAATAATAATAATATATAAAAATAATGATGATGTATTGTATCTACAAAAGAGATTCACCAAGACAACATCTTGCTAAAGAACAACCAACTTGTACAGTGTTAAATGCAGATTCTTCAGATTCCAGAGCAGGATTCACTTCCATAATATCAGCTGCAACAAGTAATCCAGTTTCTGCCAAAGCTTCACAAATATAATGACCTTCTCGGAAAGTTAATCCACCACGTACAGGAGTACCCTAAAAAAAAAAAAAAGAATAAGTAAAGAGAAAAGAGTTCAATCTGAAAATACATACAGTGCTAGGGGCCACAGAAGGATCCAAAGCATCAACATCAAAGGAAAGATGAATAGGAAGGTCTCGATTAGGATTGATATGATCCAAACAAATTTCCACACACTTTCCAATACCCCACTTATCAACATGATGCATAGATAAAGCCTTGATGTTGTTTTCCTTTAAAATCTTCTTTTCAGCATCATCCACATCACGTAAGCCAATGTAAGCCAATCGTCCAGTTTGTAAAACAGGTTTTACCCAAGCAAAATCAGGATGATCTGTAGAAAGACCAGTCAAGAAGGATAAGGGACAACCATGGATGTTACCAGAGTCAGTTGATTCAGGTGTATTAATATCCTATAGGGTACAAAAAATAATAATAATAATAAAAACACAAAGATCTAATAAGTACAACATGACCCTATTCATCCCCCCTCTTTTTTTTTAATTTTTTTTATTTATTTATTTTATTTACTGTTTACATAATCTTAACTTACAGCATGAGCATCCACCCAAATCAAACAGGCATTAGGATAAGCAGCGAAAACACCAGAGACTGTAGCCAAAGCAGCAGAATGATCACCACCCAAAGTCAAGACGAAGTTATCTTGTTTAGCACGTTGTTCAATTTGTCCAGCCACCTTCTGGGTCACTCTAGATACAAACTTTGGATTCTTGAGGTTTTGCACAACAGGATCTTCAGCAGGTTTCAAAGAATCTAAATCTTCATTTGCTTCATAATCAACATGGTAACCCATTTCTTCCAATTGATTAGCCAAACCAAATTCAACAAGACGGATAGGTCCAGTTTCTACTCCCAAATTGGGTTGTCCACCAGAAAAAGGAATGCCAACAATAGATACCTTTTTGCTAGTTAAGAATTTGTTTTCAATAGTCATTTTGGATGTGAGTATAAATATATAAAAAGAGAAGAGAGAGAGAAAAAAGGGACAAAAAAGGACGCTTGAGCTTTTTTCTTTTTTATACCTCTTTTTGCTAGGCATTTCATTGGCAGATTGAAACAACGCTGGTCAACCATATTCTAGTGGTATGCATGACGCATTTGGTAACTGTTCCTAGCCAATCATTCTACCGTGAGAAAAAAAAACGGATTGGATCTCAAAGACACCGCCAAAAATACCAAAGACCACCAATCCGGGTTCAGAATTTATTTTATCTATCTATGATTGGCATCAAGTAAAAAAAAAAGTCAGTGAGTAAATCTTCTAGTTAAATCAAAACGTTTCAAATTTTCTTAAAATGAAAGATGAAAACGGAAGGATGGATGGTTGAATAATGGATGATATATGATGATGATGGAACGATGAATGATATAAATGATAAATGATATGTGATATTGGATGATATTGTGATGATGGACAATGTTTACCATATAACGTAAAAAAGCTGATAACTAAAAAAAAAAAAAATGATGCTTTTCAGACTGTTGCGAATCTTTTTAACATGTTTATAAATGTCTTGTACGTTGAACCTATATGATATTTGTATGATGATAATGAGACAATGAATATAGAGAAGGAAGATAAAAAAATAAAATAAAATAAAAAAAGAATGGATTCACTATGTCACCCAAATTTTTTTTATTCATTTGTATTCAAATAAGTTACAAGTAATGAGAAAGAGAAAGAGGTCATATAAAAAATAAAGTATAACTACAAGATCAAATAAAAAAAAAATATAAAAAAAAGCCTAGCCAGCTTAAGCCCGTTTCTTCAAATAGACAAGGAATAAGAAGATCAAGATAAGAATAGTCTTAATAGGACCACGGTTTCGTTTAAGATACACAATATAAGGATGGGTCACCATAAAGTTGCGAAGAATAGCATCCCGAGAAGAGTTGTAAGGAGGATAACGAACCTTGTTGATAAATTCAAGTTTTTGTTTCTTTTGCAAGATGGCACGTTCATGAGTAAAGGTATTGAAAGAACGATGACCATGGTAGTTGCCTACACCAGAGTTACCAACACCACCAAATGGTAATGCGTATTCTAAATAATAAATAAATAGAACAGGTTAATAAAAAGAAGTCATCATTCTTTGTATGCACTTTACCAGCTTGATGCATCAATGTATCGTTAACACAGACACCTCCAGATTGAGTGTTTTGTAAGACTAAACCAAAAATAGAAAACAGTATAGAATCAATTATCGTGTAACGTTGATAGCACACCATATATTAAAACCTTACCTTGTTCAATAAGCTTTTGTTTCTTGCTAAAAATATATAACACAAGAGGAGGAGGACTATGGTAAAAAAAAAAAAAATATATCATTGATCAATATTACTGAACAAATAAGATAAATCAAATGAATGGACTTACTTTTTCTTGATCAGAGTGATGGCTTCATCCAAATTATTATAGGTAATAACAGGAAGTACAGGACCAAAGATTTCTTCACCCATCAAAACATCATCATTAAATTTGACATCCGTGATTAAAGTAGGAGCAATATACCGGGAATCACGATCAACATCACCACCAAAAACAATACCTCCAGATTTTCGATTTTCAATAATACCAGCAATACGATCCACGTGACGCACAGACACAAGTCGAGCATAATCCTTGGAGTTTTTGGGATTTTCACCGAACCATTCCTTGATTGTCTTTCGGAAAGCATTAGTAAATTCATCCAGACGAGCGGCAGGACAAAGAACATAATCAACAGCAATACAAATTTGACCACAGTTGTAGAATTTACCAAAAGCAATACGATTGGCTACCAGTTGTATATCAGCATCTTCAGTAATGACCGCAGGACTAGAATATAGCAGTAAAAAGAAATATCAATATAAAATAAACATTAAGCTTCCCTTTTTTTTTTTTTTTTTTGAAGGCATCAAAAAAACTTACGATTTTCCCCCCAATTCCAAGGTAACGCCAGTTAAATGTTTAGAAGCAGCAGCCATAACGATTTTACCCACATTAGGACTACCAGTATAAAATATATGATCAAATTTTTGAGTCAACAAAAAAGTAGTTTCTTCCACAGCACCATTAACCACACGATAAAGAGCATTGTTGAGATAACGAGGGATCAATTCAGTAAGTAAAGCAGCAGTATAGGAAGATATTTCAGATAACTTGAGTACAACAGCGTTACCAGCAGCAATAGCACCCACTAGTAGAAAAAAAAAAGGAAAAGAAAAGAAAAGGAAACGCGTATTTTTAAATATATAAGTGATTCATTTAGATAATATACAGATGATATATTATTTTCTTATCTTACCTAATGGAACAAGGGATAATTGAACAGGATAATTCCAGCAGCCAATAATAAGTACCACACCAAGAGGATCTCTACGCACCTTGACAGTGTCCATAGCATGCATGCCAAGACGAGGTTTGACTTTTTCTTCTTTAGCTAAACGATCAAGATTCTATAATTCAAAACAAAGAAGTTAATATTCTAAATATATATATATATATATATATATATATAAATAAAATATATTCTTCTTAAGTTTACGTCTAAAAAGTATAAACATTCTTCGAGAACAGGAGCAATATCACCACTAAGAGCTTCACTACGAGGTTTATTCATATCCTTTGCCAAGGCTTCATAAATGCGTTCTTCATTATCTTTAACAAGATCATAAAGTTGTTGAATTTGCAATTTTCGGAAAGACAGAGGTCGTGCTTTACCTAGATAACATTAAAGAAATATAGATCAATTTTAAGTTTTTGTTTGATATATTTTTTTTTCTTACCAGTGTCAAAGTTTACACGAAGATATGAAACAGAGTCTTGAATACTATCAAAAGTAGAATAAGTAAGAGGAGAAGACATTATAATGATGACAAGAAAAAAAAAAGAGTGGAGAAAAGAAAAAGAAAGAAAAAAAAAATTGAAAATAAGATTATATGATGGGGTCAGTCGTACATGTGAAAAAGTCCAAAGTCATCGAAAATTGAACTGATTTGGAAAGTCAGTGAGACTGAATCCCGGAAATCTTTCAAAAAAGAAAAACATAAAAAATAAATAAAAAAATAAAATTGAATAAAGTGTATAAGTTAAATTGATTTATTATATACAAAAAGGCAAACTATAAATTTGGGAACATAAAGTGGTCTATATAGACCATATATATAAAACTATCATAAAAGGAATGATGGAAGAAGAAAGGATGCATGAAGGGAATAATTAAGTATAGCTAACAAATGAAAACCTAGTGTAGTAAAGATGATGATGATGATGCAGAATGACAAAAAAAAAAAAAAAAAAGGGAGAACAAAGCGGATGATAATGACACAAATACACACAAACAAAAGGAAAGTAAAAACTTGGATATTTCTATACTATAGAACAGAAGAAATTGTGAGTTGGCCAAATAGTTGTATCACTTAAAAGAAGAGTGCCTTTGTAAAAAAGCCTGTCGGAGAATGGCATTGGCATGATCATACAGATCGACTCGATCACACTCCATCCTATTTAAATCACTGGATCCTTGTTGAACATATCGTTCAAAATGTACTTCATGAAGGAGTTGATTGATATCGGTATATGAGGTGTTCAGTTTCTGTTGATCAAAATATTCTTTCTGTATCCGATGTTGATCTGGTTGTCTTGTACTAATAGTGAATCGTTTTAAAGTTGGTATTGTACTTGTTCCAGCATTTGATGTTGGTAATTGAGAGGAAGGCAAAGGACTGTCTACAGCAATCGGTGGACTGGGTGGAAACTGTGAATAATGTTCAAGATAAGATAAAGAGTGAGGAGGTGATCTAAATAAGAGAAATTAAAAAAAAAAAGGAACCATAAATAAAACAATCAAGTAAAATACAAAACCAAAAATCAAAATAAAAAAATACAAGGACGCTTACGGAGTAGTGCTAAGAGGGATGTTTTTGAAGCGTTTGCTGTTGTGAATGGTATCAGTCAGGTCATCGATTGAGGATTGACGTTTCAAAGAATTGTACATAGCAGATAGTCCATAAATACTTGGTATATATAACAGAAAGGTAGATATAAAGAAAGAATGGAAGGAAGGAAAGTTGGAAAAAGAGAAAAAAAAAAAAAAGTTGAATGCGTGGACTTTTTTTTTCACCACCCGCTTGGAGTAGGAAAGGTGCCATATCTATTTTTCAGGCTTTGTCCATTTTTTTTTTTTTTTTTTTTTGGATTGTGATAGCAATCTAATAAATTATTTGCTTGTTGTCATCAATCATCATTGATATTTTACCGTTATTCTCATAGGATTATCTTTTATTCATCGTACCATCTCATCATTATCTCTTATTGTCCATCATTGTCACATTTTGTTGTAAAAATGGAGAAATCTATCCTATTTGTTCATCATGCATTTAAGCGGGAGAGTAAAGTTTGTCTTTTCGTTTGTCGCTCATCGTCATCGTATCAATTTTGGATTGAACGTGGATGAAATTATTTTCTTTCACTTAATAACAATTTATACGTTACCTTCAAGTTTATAGAGTAAATTAAAAATGACAAATATTATCATCTCACATCCAATATTGATCATCCTTTAATAAGACTACCCACTATTTACCTCTCTAAAAAATAGTCTAACATCATCTAATCTTACTTTATCGCTTATCCTAATGCACAATAATCACCAAAAAAAATGTCATCGGTTTTTCGAAAAATTGCCTGATGATCCTTCTGATGATTGATTTTTACAGTCAAGTTTGTGTTGAGGAATTGGAAATTTTTGGCTGTAGAATCTAAAAATTTTCAAAAAAAAAAAAAAGGATGAATCCACAGTCCTAAATAGTCCTAATCATCAATCAAGCCCTTTTTTTTTTTTTTTTTTTTTTTTTGGAAAGAATGGTTGAAAATCATGTTTGGCATTCCGTGATTTTTCGGCTTATGAGTGATGATGTCTGTCAAAAGATGACAAAAGCGGTTTTTGGTAGATTTGTGTGATATAATAAATTAGCATATGTTCCGGTGATTACTCGATATGGTAAATACCCTTTTGTTACTAAACGATTTGGTTCATCGATAAACGATCATAACTAAAAGATCAATGTTTGATATTTCAAGCTGTTTGACCATGTATGGATTAGCATAATTAAAAAAAAAAAAAAAAGAAGGGGCGCACATTTATTACTTTTTGTTATCATCGATCAAATAGAACGGTGCAGCTTCAAATCCGAAAGACCCGATAAAGACATGACGTCAATGTCTTTGTTAAAGATACATTTCTCCACGTATACTTTTTTTGATAGGGGGTTTTTTTTTTTATCTCAGAAAAAGACGCTAATCCCTCCCCCTTTCTATCACTCATTCCCCCAGTCAATTTAGCGGAAATAAGAGAAACGTCATGATGAACGAGATCATTCGTCGCATCTCAACAAAAAAAAAAAAATATTAGTTGGGTAGAATCTAAAAGCGGAGATGATTTTTTTTAGTCACTCTACAGGGTATCAAAGAACCCATATTTGGAAAACAAGAGAGAAAATGGTAGATAGTGATTCATACTATTGAAATAACACGATGATCACGTATACAACGTCCTCATATCTTTTTTTTTTTTTTTTTTTTTTTTTTTACTAGATGATCTATTCTTGATATTCAATATATTTTAATTTCATTTTTCCTGTTTTGACTTCAAATGATTATCATAGTTTTTTTGATAAATATCATAAAAGTGAATAAAAGGGCCCTGGATTTCTTTCTTATCGCGGAGAAACTAGCGGCGATATCAGTTGCGATTAAAAAGAAAAAAAAAATGGTGCTAGATTATCATCATTTTTGCAATCAAGGATCATATGGTAATTGTTGGAATGAATTGTCATAAGAGTATTAAAGTGATAAATAGAAAAAAGTGATGAAAAATAGGAAAAGAAGTAAAAAAGGGAAGAGAGGATGATTTTATCACTAATATGGTAAATGAACTGAGAGATTTTTTAAACCTTCAAGTGATTGGTAAGAAGAATTTATTTACCCATTTGACAATATTTCCAATTGAAAGAGGAAATGCGTGTGCGTCTTTAATAATTAAAGTTATTTTCAGGCACTCCCCGACAAGTGTTACTAGCCACTAAAATAAAGTGATTCTATGCTTTGACTCTCCGACTGCACCATTGATATAAAAAAAAAAAAAAAAAACTTTCTTTTTATAAAACGTTCCTTTTTTCTTTTTCTTACTTACATCAAAAGAATCTTTTTTTTTATTTACTTTATCTTTATAATTCTATATCAACACCATGCCTCTCGAAAAAGTTTGTATTATTGGATCCGGTAACTGGTAAAGTATCATATCATTCAAAACAAAAAAAGTGATTTAGAAAGCTTATCTGTTTTTATATATCGCAGGGGAAGTGCTGTTGCCAAATTAATCGGTATCAACACACAACGACATGGTGACTTGTTTGAAAAAACTGTACGTCAATGGGTCTTTGAAGAAAAAGTGAATGGTGAAAACTTGACTGATATTATCAACCGTGAACATGAAAATGTCAAGTATCTCGAAGGAATCAAGTTGCCTGAAAATGTAGTTGCCATTCCTAATGTGGTCGATGCCTGTAAGGATGCCACTCTTGTTGTTTTTGTTGTACCTCATCAATTCGTCCGTGGTGTTTGTGAACAAATGAAGGGTCACTTGGCTCCCAATGCTCGTGCTATTTCTCTTATCAAGGGTCTCGAAATTACTTCCTCTGGTACTCGTCTCTTTTCTGAAGAAATTGAACGTATTTTGAGTATTCCTTGTGCTGCTTTGTCTGGTGGTAAGTTTATTTTGTATATGATTTTATTGATTGTTTTATTAATCACTTTTTTTTTTTAAAAAAAAAAAATTAAAATAGCTAATATCGCTAATGAAGTGGCCTTAGAAAAGTATTGTGAATCTACTGTGGGTTGTCCTAATGTTGAAGATGGTCAAATTTTCTTCCGTCTTTTCGATACTGAATACTTCCGTATCAATGTTATTCAAGATCATGTTGGTGTCCAATTATGTGGTGCTTTGAAGAACGTTGTTGCTGGTAAGATAAGAATGAAAAACATGATTGGGAATGAATGGATATATTGATTATTTTTTTTTATTTTATTTACAATGATTGATCATCATAGTCGGTGCTGGTTTTTCTGATGGTTTGGGTTATGGAAGCAATACCAAGGCTGCTATTATTCGTCGTGGATTGATGGAAATGCGTAAGTTTGGACAAATGTTCTTCGGTGATATGGTGCAAACAGAAACCTTCTTTGAATCTTGTGGTGTTGCCGATTTGATTACTACTTGTTCTGGTGGACGAAACCGAAAGGTAGCTGAAGCTTTTGTTACTACTGGAAAACCTATTGATGTTTTGGAAAAGGAATTGTTGAATGGACAAAAGTTACAAGGTACTCTTACATCTATGGAAGTCAATGAATTCTTAACAGCTCGCAACATGACCGCCGAATTCCCATTCTTCACCACTGTCTATCGTATTGTTTATAAAAATGCTCCTGTCGAATCCATTGTCCGTGACATTTAGATGATCTGATTTATTATTTTTTAGATTTAGACTTTTTTTTTTTTGCATTAGACACTTATTATAGACTCTACTACTATATTTTACTTCATTTCATCCATTTATATTCATCCATTCCCATCCTCCTTTTTTTTTTTTATGCTTTTTGATTTCATCCTCTTTTCTTATTGATTATCATGGACTAGAGTTTGAGATCAAACAGAGTTTTTTTTTCCCCCTCTTCATTTTGTACCTGTACATAGTTTACCGCTCGATCATCACTGAAAATAAAAGTTTTTTTTTCAGAAACAAAAAAAAAAATATGAAAATGTGTCCATCTGTTGTTATTTTTTTCACAAAAAAAAAAAAAATACACAAATTCCCTTTATGACCATATGATGATTTCTAAAAACGATGTATTTATGCATCACGAAATGGTTTAAACAAAATTCCGATCTTTATGCTAGGGTATGATTGTTTCAATAGCACCGACTTTGGTTTCAAAACTTTCCAACTGGGTATAAAAAATACCTTTTTTTTCTTTATCTCTCTCTCTCTCTCTCTGTAATTAATCATCATCATGTCAACACAAATCATCAATGGATTTACTACTACTGAAATTCCTGGCAAGTTCAAAGTGGCAACCAGGAACCCTGAAAAATTGAATGAGAATGATATTTATATCGAAATCCAAGCCGCTGGGGTGTGTCATACTGATTGTCTATTTTTTGGCATGAAAGATAAAGTACTTGGTCATGAATCTGTTGGGCGTGTTGTTGCTACTGGATCCAATGTGACAGATTTTAAAAAAGGAGATCGAGTTGGGTAAAATTATTTTTATTAAAATGAATGGTGATATATTTTGTTTTTCCTTTTTTTTTTTTTTTTTTTTTTTTTTTTTTTTTTTTTTAGATGGTCCTACTTAAAGTCAAGTTGTATGCATTGTGATTATTGCGTCAGTGGACAAGATATCTATTGTCCAGAAAGAGTAATGTTCCCTGGTGATGATAATAACAATGGTTTTGCTGATGGAGTAGTAGTGGATGCTAGGTAAAATAAATATATAAAATATATATAAAAAAAAATAAAAAATAAAAAAAAGAGCTCATATCATTATTATATCCTTTTTAGATTTGCTTATCATATTCCATCTGAAATTGAATTCAAGTATGCTGCTTCTTTGATGTGTGCTGGTGCTACTGTTTTTAATGCACTTTATAGTTATCAAGTAAGTCCTACTCAATCCATTGGGGTAGTAGGTATTGGTGGTTTAGGTAAATCATTCATCTACATTATTATTTTTTTTTTTGGATGTATTTGAACATTTTTTTTTTTTTTGAAAAAGGTCATCTTGCTCTTCAATTTGCTAATAAATGGGGATGTAATGTCACTGCAATCTCTGGTAATCCTTCCAAGAAAGAAGAAGCTATCTCGTTTGGTGCACATCATTTCCTTGATTCAAAAGAATTTGGTAAAGAAGGATTCTTTGAAAAGGTTGAAAAGTTTGATATGATCTTGAACACTACTAGTGCAGATCTTCATTATGATGATTATTTAAAGCTATTGAAACCGTAAGTCTTAACTCGAAGTTAAATATTTTTAATTAATGAAATTTAATTTTAGGAAAGGCAAATTTTTGGTGATTGGTGTCCCTTCTAAACCTATTGAAATTAAAAACTTATTTGGAGTGATTCAAAATAGTTGGAGTTTAGCTGGTAATTTGGTAGGTGGTAGAGACACTCTCCGAGAAATGTTAAAATTTGCTGCTCGTCATCAAATTAAACCCAAGATCGAAGAGTACCCATTTGTAAGTTCTTTTCTTTAACTAGTATCATTTCTTTTTTTATAACTCAATTACTTTTTTATTTTTATTTTTTAATATTGTAGACAATTGAAGGATTGGAAGAAGCGTTTGATCGATGTGAAAGGAGTAAAGTAAGATATCGAGCAGTTCTTGTTAAAAAATAATAATAAAAAAATATATGCAAATTAGCATCGGTACTTCAAAAGAGATGCTTTGACATAATGTATATGCCTACTTTGTAAAGTGATGTGATACAAAAACTATGATTTTTGACTTTTTATTGTTTACGATCTGAAAACATCAAAGGGGGTGATAGAACACACTGTTTATAAAATAGTAGTAGTAGACCGATTTTGAATCCCGTGATCAAAAAAAAAAGGCACCTGGTTCGGTATTCCATTTCCTTCTCTTTCATTTTTTTTTTTTTTATATCAACTATATATTTTTTTTTTTTAGGACATGATACAAGAAATACAAATTCAACCTCGAGACGTTTATGAACACTTTATTCATGTCAAACAACCTGGTACAACTCTTCATTGGACTTTTACAACGAAAAAGAAGAATATCCATTTTGGTTTGTTTTATCGTCCAGGAACTCAAGTCATCACAACTACCTCTACTGGCTTATCAACAAGATACCAAGATCAATCTCAAACTTCTATAGATGAGAGAAATAATACATTAGAAAGTAAATCGAGTTTTGGTTCCATAACTACAACAAACAATGTTTCAGGTCTAGGCATTCTTCTTCACCCTACTGCTACATCACCAACAACTGCAACAACAACAACAACGCCAACAATAGGAACAGTCAAACTAGGAAACAATATCGGTGATAACACTTTATCAATAAACCATCGGACCAACAAACGCTTATCTCAAGCTTCTTCCCTTCACCAACAACGAAGAAAGTCAACTGCAACTTTACATTTGATTGGAAACCAGTTTCAAGAAATCATTCCTATCAGTCATACTCCTTCTTCTGAAGAAAAAATTCATGGCTCTTATACTGTACCTGAACCTGGTAATTGTGTTTTGATATTCGGTAAGTCCTACTTTTCTATTGATATTGGATATACATTGAATGGTATCAAGAGTAGGGAAAGAACAGGATTTATTCTTTGATCTCCTAGAACTGGGTGAGGGGCATATTGAATTTTTTTTTTAATTCACTTTTTATATTCTACTATGTAGATAACACATCATCTATCAATACACCTAAAATATTACAATTTACTGTGACAAGTGATGAACCTATGCAAGAAGAAGAAACTGCAACATTGGATGGATCGCATGAAATGGCAGGATTTTTATTGAAGAAACGGCGTAAACGAATGCAAGGTAAGATCAAAAAAAAAAAAAAAAAAAAAAAAAAAAAGGAGACGCAATGACAAGATGGGAAGAAAAAGGGATGAACATATTATTATCTCCTCTTTTCAAAATATTGATTCTTTTTTTTTTTTTTTTTTTTTTTTTGTTCACAATATTTTTCTTACTGTCATGAAATAGGATGGGCAAAAAGATGGTTCGAATTATTACCTGGTGGATCATTATCTTATTCAGTCAGTCCTGGGGGTATCAAACGAGGATCAATACACATCACTATGACCATGATTACTATTTATCCAAAACAACGCACTATTCATCTAGATACTGGCACCACGGTTTACCATCTCAAAGCATTGACCAAAGAAGATTTCGACAGGTGGGTGGAATTATTAAGACGACAAAGAGCTATATTTCATCGGGATAAGAATACAGGTATCCTCGTTGATGGAGCATGGCTTTTACCAGATAATCGATATCGACTCACACCGAATCCAACACAACAACATATAAAAAACCAACCAAATGGAATCGATATTGTTGATAATGATGACGATGAAGATTCTGATATTGAAATCGATAGTGACTCTTACTTTGAACAGCATCATCTAGAACAAGATTTCCATCAAATGACCCATTATTTGGAATCCATACAAACAGAATTAAAACAATGCAGAAAAGCGTCAGCAAATGGACCACAGCTTTCTTCTACGGACAATAATTATAGCATACCTTCATCAGCTTCTTCATCCACTTATGGCAGTCCACTGACATCACCTACAGCAACAAGTAGCAAGCGTAGATTTACCTTTCGACGTGGATCTAATCAACACCAACAACAGCTTTCAATCACTACCGGTAACAATGATAGCCATGCGATCACGACAACTAACAACAATTCGGATATATCATCATCACCACATCAACAAAACGCTATGATTACCAGTGCTATTTTAGATCAATGGATTCAATCCGTACAGCGAATTATGGAGATCCGTGACAGAATGGAAGTGGAATACAATAGACAACATCATCATTGGATTAAAATGGAAAAACAATTTCGATATGGATCCAGAGATTACCAGAACCAAGTTTCCGAATTCGGCACGCCACGATCACGTAGTTTTTACTCTTATCATTCAACTAGTCAGTCTGATTTGTATTATGATGCTGAAGAATTTGAATTGATTCTGGACGAAGATGACGATGCAGACTTGGTTCAAGAAAATGAAGATACGGATGATAGTAGCTCTATTGAAGGTAAGTCCAAAAAAAAAAAAAAAAAAGAAAAGATCAAAACGTCAAAAAAAAAAAAAAACGAATAGTGATGTATCTTTTTCTTTTTTTTCTTAAAAAAAAAATACCTAATAGGAACTGTGTTGGTAGCACCGGCTACTGATTCTTCGATATCAACAAGCACTACAATCAAACCAGTTGACATATCTTTCTCTACAACATCATCAGCAGCAGGAATCCCAACAATAACAACATCAACGTCGCAGCAGCAACATCCACCAGCTTCGCCGCTACCAGGACCAACAACAACAATCTCATCCGTTATCAAACGACGCAAGATCTTACCACATCCAGTGGCTGGTAAAAGTGTCAACCTCTTGGGTCTTTTACGCAAAAACATTGGCAAGGATTTGTCCACGATCACGATGCCTATCAGTCTTAACGAACCTTTGAATTTATTACAGCGATTATGCGAAGAATTGGAATATTCGGAATTATTAGATAAGGCCAATAGAATGGATGATCCATTAGATCGATTGATGTATGTATCTGCGTTTGCTATCTCGGGATATGCATCTAGTCAATATCGGATTGGTCGCAAGTTTTGGAATCCTCTCTTATTTGAAACATATGAATGTATACGACCCGACAAAGGTTTCAAGTTTATATCTGAAAAGGTATCTCATCGTCCTAATATCATGGCGGTAAGTTGTAGAAATTACAAAAAAAAAAAAAAAAAATCTTTATATATATTTTATATATAGGGAGTGTTGAATAGAATCTCATTTTAACTGATATTCTTTATTTTTAAACTTAGTGTCATGCGGAATCAGATAACTTTACATTTTGGCAATCTACAGAAGGCAGTACCAAATTCTGGGGTAGGTATAAAGATCAGATAGAAATATATATATATATATCAATTCACTGTTATTCTTACTTGATTAGGCAAGTCCATGGAATTCATCTCGGAAGGAACAATTCATGTCACTTTACCAACATCTGGCGATCATTTCACATATACCAAACCAAGTAGTCATATGCGGAATATGATTTTCGGCACAAGGTACCTAGAACATTTGGGACAAATCAAGGTAATAAATCATAAAACTGGTGACTATGCAGTGGTACATTTCAAGGAAGCTAGACGACAAGACGGTGGTGATGGTTACTATTACTTTGGTGGTGGTACACAGTGGGAAAGAAATGAAGTGGAAGTCCTTTTGTACAAAAACAACAAATCAATGATGCAACCAGTACGAAAAATAGTGGGTAAATGGAGTCAATCATTATCCCAAGACCTTGGTGATCAGCAATATAAATTACTTTGGCAAGCACAACCCCCTACGATCGATACTCCTTCGGATTATTATGGATTTACTCAGTTTTGTATGGAATTGAATGAAATAACCGCCATTGAACAGGATTCTTTGCCTGTTACCGATACTCGTTACAGACCCGATCAACGTTTATTTGAACAAGGTAAATGTCATTTCGATATACCAACTCCTACCTCTTACTATTTTTTTTTTTTTTTAAATTTTGTAGGTCATGTGGATCAAGCAGAAAAGGAAAAGGAAAGAGTCGAGATAGCCCAACGTGAACGAAGAAATCATTTTGAAGCTCAAGGTATCATGCCAACACCAATTTGGTTTCAACAGAATGAACAAGATCCAAGTCAATGGGAATATAAAGGTGGTTATTGGGAGGCAAGAGCGTCTGGACAATGGCCGATCAATATCCCCACTTTATGGTGAATTTTTTTTTTTTTTTTTTTTTTGTATATCATCTATTAGAAATCCTTTTTTTATATATATTATCTTTGTTCATCATATGTATGTTATTCTATTGATTTATTTATTTGCTACCTTTTTTATTTTACTCATATCATCTAATTGTCATAATAAAAACTATTATCTTTTTTTACTATTAAATACAAACTAGATATTGAAAAAAAAATCCTTTCTATTTTTTTTTTTATTTTTATTTTTATTTATATATAAAATCAGTTCAACCAGTGAAACAAAAAAAATAAAAAAAAAAAAATAAAAAAAAAAATAAAAAAAAAAAAGACTATTCTAGATTGATTTCTATTTCTAATGAGATAGTTCCAAATCGGGAATGGCCAAGTCGTGTTGAGATGAGGAAGATGAGGAGGAGGAGGAGGAGGAGGAGGAGGATGAAAGAATGGATCGAGTACCGGAAGAGAAGTAGAGAGAAGAGGCAGCATCATCATACTGAGTACTTGTGGTGGATAGTCGTCGTGAGGATATATGGGACAAGGCATCATCGTATTCCGTATACATCGAAGCAATAGATATGCTATCATCATTACCATGCAAAAGATGCTGATTGTTGGAACTGGTGGGTAAAAGACTGTATCGTCGTGTCACTGTGGAAACCGATCCATTGCTGATAGTGCTGTCATCATCATCATCATCCGAGTCTTCATCATAAGTGTTGTCCATTTTGTCCGATATAATGATGGTATCCTTCGTCACTTGTTTATTCAACATCATACTGCTAGGTTCTGCATCCTGGTGATCCGATCTATGAATGCTGCTCTCCGCTATTTGATGTTTACCCGAGTTGATAGTATTGCTATTCCGTTCCATTGATGGCTGTTCTTCATGTGCTGCATTATCACCGCTACCGTTGTTGTTCTTGGTCTTAGTTGCAAGATCCATCGATGCTGACATAGACGTCGAGCCTTCTTCATGCTGATGATATCCATTAGACAATACAACCTGATCATCCGTTTGCACACTTGTTGCTGCTTTCATAGCTGTCATACTTTCGCCTACATGATCAGTTTCTTTCACCTTTTTCTTGTTATCATTGCCGTTCGATATTATCTCTTCATCGCAAATACTGTCATTGGCCGTTGTAGAGGATGGTGGCGGAAGAATGACCGGATCATTGTCCATAGTGATAGTAGATGAATGTATTTCATTATACGATGATAAAGATGCTGATGATAATGATGTAGTATTGTTCAATGGTAACGTGTTGGACAAAGAAGAGATAACAGAAGAAGCGGAAGAGGTTGATATTTTCTGATGTTGGGTTGTTACCGAAGATACCAAAGAGTCCATGGAGTAAGTTTCTTCCAATTGAGACGGGTTGTTTTGTTGTTGAAGTGTACGGGCAGCCGTTGGGCGTTTTCTAGATGGTGGTTGTCGTAGGGGTAGCTGTCGAGTAGCCATATCGGATAGAATGCGACACCAGGATACCATTTCTTCGTTGTTGTTCGCCTTGATCACGTATACTTTTTTATGATGATGATGAGCATCCGATCCAGCAGATGATAGAGAGCTGTCATTATCTATTTTCTCAGTGGTACGTCGAGTTGAAGGTCGCCTGATTTCAAAAGTACAGTCATCCAGAGAAGAGATAGTTGCATCAGGAATGTAGATAGAACGTTCAGGTATCACTTTGTCATCCATACGAAATTGATGTAGGTAACCACCTTGAGAAAGCACATACAACCTTTCACTGAATTTCATGCGGACACCACCAATATATCGTTGCATAGTCCCTTTCTTCAAAGTTACCACCTTGTCATGTAATTTATTGGCATAATAGATGTTGAGATAATTCTTGATCACTTGTTGTTCGTCCACCAAATCTTTTTCTTCTCGTTGGTAAAAATGACGCCATTCACTTTCAGGTACAATTCGTTCCATTAACAACTGAAAGGGTGCTGTTTCATCATCCGCAGAACCATCCCATACACCAGGAGCTAAGAATTCACAACAGTATTGTACAGCTGGTTTGAGCACACCAAGTAATCTTCCTTCAAAGTCAGCTGTTTCCTTTTGTATAGGTACCATCAATTGTCGTAAACGATTTTCTTCATCCACTTCGCGCTTCAATTGACGTAAAACATCTAATGTATAGCAATAAAAAGTAAGTAATCATTGATTTTCATTTTGGTTTTTTTTTTTTTTTTTTTTTTTTTTTGATCTTCACTTTACAAAGGTTGGCAAGCCAAGGATCTATTGTTGATGATTTCCCATGACGTTGTTGTTGTTGATCTGCCATTTGACAAGCCTTGTTAAGTTGATCCATACACTTTTTTGTTTGTTCAGCACGGCGTAAGAGTTCATCCAAGAATAAGTGAGGATCGTTTCGAAGTACCTTGATCTTTTCCTTGCATTCACGCTTGAATTTCAATAACGCTGGAAGGTGAATACGTTGGAGCTGGGCAGCAAATAGATGATGATTATCAGCAACATTTGAGGTCAAAAGTCTCAGACCAGCGTAAAGTGTTGAGGCAGCAGGCGTTTGATCAGGTAACAGTTCCATTTGAAATAAAGGAAGGTGACGCTGAGAATATCCACGACTGATTTGGAGATGTAACTTGGAAGTTTCTTCTAACCATTGGATGATACACTTGATGAGTTGTAACCATTGTTCTAACCTAGTAATGATAACCGATGCACGATTCAATGAAAATAAAGTCGATAACTTGCCACCAGCAGAACGTGCTACGCTCATAGCCAAAGTGGAAGAAGGCCGGCGGTAGATACTTGTTGTACTAAGATTTCGTTTTGAAGATCGAGTTGTGTTAGAGGATAACGTTTTAGATGGTGGAGTAGAGAGAGAGTTGGTCAAGGATCGTCGTGAAGCTGTACTTAGTTTTCTTGATAAAGGACGTTGAAGTGGTGGGAAATAAACGTCGCCTTCAATAGGAGCCATAGTCGTGCTAGGAACTGCAGGAGGGGTCGTTGACCTAGATAGTAAGAACGTGTTTTCAGAAGTAGGAGCACTAACAGTACGTTGTCTATGTTTTCCTATTTTGTTTTCGGTACTCTCGTTCATAATATCCAAAAGTTCTTGAGGTGGTAATTGATCAAAGTGTTCCATGAAGCGTCCCTGTTTCCGGATACTGTTCGTAGCTTGAACCAATTTGTCAGTGGTCAGGGTTCTAAGATTGCTCTTTGCTGGCCTTGGAGGAGGAATAGAAGCAATAGAAGACCTTGTTGACTCTGTCATGATACAAAAAAAAAAAAAAAAAAAAAAAAAAATAATAAAGAAAAAGGAAAGAAGAGATGATCGATCAATCAATTGACCAATTTAAAAAAATTTAAGGTAAGTTCAATTGCCGCAAAGATATTTTTGTATTATAACATTGTTTTCCCTATTCCCCAAATTATTTTCAATACCTTTTTGCTAAATAGTCATGAGATTATAACATCATATACAATAGTTCCTGATTTTCTTGATGATTTGAAGCGGAGAGGGATGATTAATATCATACGCGAAATAAAAAGAAATTCGCATGATATTAAAAAAAAAAATAGATAATCACAAGGCATGATTATATATATATGATAGTTTGTGTTTATTCATTTAAGTATAGTTTTATGATGATGAATATATACATTAATGACCTTTTTTTTTTAAAGGGAGTGATGTCAACAATGGAAAATAGAATCAATGGATGGAAAATCGCTGAGATACAAACCGGATATTTGTCATTATCAAGATTTTTGATCCCTTGAGTTCCACAAAAAAAAAAAAAAAAAAAACGAATATTCGTTTTGAAAAAAGAAAAATATAGATTGCGTAAATATGTTTTGACTTAAAACAGATAATAAATTATGATGATCTCTTTTCATTGTTAAAAATCCAACAAATAAATATACAGATGTCAAATTCATCAACTTTTGAACAAAGATATTGGAATCACATGCCTTTAGAAATAAAATTTCATGATCAGAACATGTGTTGAATAAAAAGAAACGATATCATTTTGTTAGTATAAAAGATGATTCTATAACAAAATGGAAGAAATCTAATCGAAAAGGAATGTTGTAAAAAGTCAAAATAAAGTAAAAGCACCACGTTCAAAACGCACGGATACCCTATATCTTCATATGAAAAATGTACCACTTTTTTTTTCTTTTCTAATTTGAAAGGCCGTATACAGAACTATAAATGGGGTTTTACTTTTTTTTTTTTTTGTACCTCTTTCTTTTTTAACATCATTACATTATGGACTATTTACAATTACTAAAGAATGGTGAACGAATTACGTTAGATATACCAACTTATGCTATCACTTTTGCCATGCCTGCTGGTGCTTTGGCATTACTGGTTGTTATGCCTTCATTACCTGGTGTTGTCAAACAGATTCTTGCCATTCCTCTTTTAATCGCAAACCTCTTATATCCCATGTTATTTACAAGTCATCCTAGTAAGTCTTTTTTTTTTTTTTTTTTTTTTAAAAAAAAAAATGAATCCTATTATTAACACGTTTCTTTTATTAGTGCTTGACCTTGTCGGTAGTCCTTTTAATTTTACAGTCAATCTCCGGTTCCTGGAATTATTGTATGTTGGTCCTTGGTTACAAAATCGACCTGTTTATACCACGATTTATAGTCTTTGGGTTGATTTTTGGTCTTGCCTTCGTACTTTTCCTAAACCTGCTAAAGAAACTACAAAAGATATTAAGAAAGGTGAAATCAAAGTTTACAAAAAGGATAAGGTAAAATATTATATATATGTATATATAATGATTTATGCTTACTCTATATTACTACAATAGAAATTCTATCATATTCTTGTACGATTGATGTTTTGTCTTGTATGCGTGGATATACTGGGAGCTTGGTTTGCTACTTATTCTATGTACGATATCATCGCTTTACAACAAGATCGACCTGTATTCTTCTTCATCTTCTTCCTCTTGGCTGGTTTATTCATCACTGCTGGATTCAACGCGGGTGGTTATGGTCTACATTTATTCTATTGTATTGTTGTTGAAAATGGATCCTATTCTTCAGGTAAGATGATAAAATCTATTATGATCAAAAAGGAATAAATAGGAAATGAATGAACTCAATCATTTTTTTTTATTTAATAGAACAATATCGTATCTTAATGGATCATCCTATTCTATCACCTTCTTTGGATGAAGTTTGGTCTTACCGATGGCATCAATTATTTAAAAGCTCCTGGTTAGCCTTTCCATTCCGTCCTACCCGTTTATTGACTCAACGTATATTGGCTAAACGAACCAAAAATTATGTGGGTGTTTCTATTTTGATGGCATCCATCTCTGTGTTTATAATTTCTGGATTGATGCATGAATATATGATTCTCTGTAATGTTGGCTGGCCTGTCTATCGGGATGTCTTTGTTGGTCAACAAACATTCTTCTTTACTATTCATGGTATTGGTGTTATTTTTGAACGTGTGGTACGTACCATTGCCAAGAACACTTTGCCTTCTTCTATCTACAACTCAATGGCCATTCGTGTATTACAACATATCTGGGTCTTGACTTTTGGTGTAGCTTTCTTTACCTACTTTATGGAAGGTTTTTCTTACTGGGGAGTGTACAATGGTAAATATGGATGACCTGATAAGTTGGATAATATTAATAATAATAATTTTTTTTTTGTTTTGTTTATCTTAGGCCAACCTTTCCAATTCTCAAGACCCATCATCTATCAATATGTCAAATCACATCCTGCTCTCCAACCTTACTTTGGAAGTGTTTATTAAAAAAAATTAATCTTTTGATCAGTTAGACATTTCTCCTCCATTTCTCTATTTCTTTCATCCATTTTTTTCCCCTTATATATCATGATTTTATTTTTATTTATATTATTATCCTCATTTACCACTATTCTAGTTTCCTTTTTTTAACCATCTGATTAATTTAAATAAAGACTCATACAAAAAAAAAAAGTCTTATTATACTATTGTGTCTCATGGTCATCATCCATCTCCCTTTTTTTTTTTTTTTATCAAGGAAAGCATGAAGTATTAGTTTCAATCCATCTAAATATAAAAAGGAATCCATAATCACATCTATATGTATACCTTCTATTCGAATTCAACAGTTTATTTCGTCTTCTTTTTTCTTTTCTACTACTGATGATAAATAATAAGTTGTATATGGGAAGAATGGAATGAAGCGACTAATAAGAAGATAAGAGGGTGGTGGGAAAAAAAAGAATATATGTATATAAGAGACAAAAATAAAAATAAAAGACTAACTATCTACTGCTACTACTACTACTAAAAAGAGAAACGATTTAGAATCTGTTGTAAGACATGAAACCACGAACACGGTTGTAATCAGTCAAGCATTCTACAGGACCAACACCGGTAACAACAACTTCTTGATCCCAGAGATACTTGTTACCAGCATTACGAACATCAGCCAAGGAGACCTTTTGAACGGCTTGCTTGATTTCATCAGCAGACAAACGCTTACCAGTGGTCAAGACTTGAGAACCAATATCTTGGGCAATAGCTTGGTTGGAATCCAATTGAAGTAAGAGAGAAGCTTGGAGTTGTTGCTTGGCACGTTCGACTTCGGATTCAGTGACGGTGGTGGAGAGACGGATCCATTCCTTTTGAGCGAAATGCACAAAGTCATCCAATTGCAATTTGTTGTCACTGGTAAAGTAGAGACCCCATAAACCAGTATCCTTGTAACCCTTATTGAAAGAAGTGAAAGAGTTAGCCAAATGATTGTCATGAACGATGGTGGACAAACGAGAAGACAAGTTGGCGGCAGCACCCAAGTTTTGATCCCAAGAACCAATCAATGTAGACATCACAGCCAAAGAAAAGTAATCAGCAGACAAATAAGAGGCACCTTCAACAGCCAAAGCAATATGAGCTTGAGGAAGAACATCATCACGTAAACGGATTTCAGAACCAGTGAAAGCAGGCTTGGAAGAAGAGGAAGTAACACCGGTGTTGGTCAATTGACCAAAAGTCTTTTCTGCCAAACGCACCAAAGCATCATGATCAACGTTACCAGCACCCACAAGTACCATACGATCAGCAGCATAGTTTTCCTTCTTGAAAGCAGACAAATCTTCCTTGGTCAAAGCTTCAACAGTTTCCTTGACACCTACAACAGGACGACCCAAAGATTCACCTTGATAAGCCATGGCGTGCAAATGATCAAAAGTCACTTGTTCCAAGTTGTTATCATTTTCCACTTGTTGCTTCAAAACAGAACCTCGAACACTGTCGATGTTGGCGATATCTCCAGAAACAAGTTCAGACAAACCAGCAACAGTAGCATCGAGATTACCAGCATTGGCTTGACTGGCATAGTAGGTTTGTTCACGAGAAGTATTAGCATTCAATCCACCGCCCAATTTTTCAAAAGTAGAAGCATTGTTCTAAGGATAAAGAATATCAATGGTCAGTCAAATATAAAAAAAAAAATACCTTCTCTTAATATAATATATACCTTGAGAGCAGCAGCTTGAATGAAGTTAGCAGCACCATTGGTAGAAGCAGTTTCAGCTCGAGAACCAGCATTGATCCATACACCAACAGTGGCAGTACCAGTGGAACCATGTTCTTCAGTGGCAACAGTAAAACCGTTAGGAAGAACAGTGGTACGAGTAGTTTGAGAAGCAGCAGTGGCTAAAGGACGAACAAACTATGATGACATTTTGTTTTTTTTTTTTTAAAAAAAAAAAAAAGAAAAGTAATTAGTATTTTATTTGTTGGTGTATGATTGATTCGCGTTAAAAAGGTTGATGGAGTCAAAATAGTTTCTAATTCAATTACCTTGTTGCTAAAGGCAGCACGAGGGAGGGTATTGGAAAGAAGTTTGGATGCCATGGTTTTCTTTTTTTTTTTCCTTTAAATGAAAAAGAAGGTAGTGAAGAAAAAAAAAAGAGTGGGGAGAGAGTATTAAAAAAAAAAAAAAGGTTCAAAAAGAAAAGAGAAGAGGGAAAAAAAAAAGGCTTACAATGAAAACAAAAAAAAAAAAAAAGACCACCCAGAAAAAAACAAGGGCCGCTCAATTTTTTTTTTTTTTTTGTTAGCTACCCTAGATAATTTGAAGGAAAAAAAGAAAGAAATTACCATTTGGCACATAAAAGAGCCCGCCACTTGAAAGTCACGAAATGACAAAATCAAAAAAAAATTCATTCTCCCTCCCTTTCCACCTTGTTTCGCATATAAAATAATTTCATCACATATTATTTCTAAATAGCAAAAATAAAGAATATTATTTAGTTCTATTATTATTCTATTTACATGTTAGCAGTCTATTTTAAGTGATTGATGGATTAATATAGAATGATATGGATGATGATAGAATAAGATGATAGGATAAGATGATAATAAGAAGGATAATATGATAGGATGGTAAAAGAATACGATGACTGGAGAGAATACGATGACTGGAGAGAATACGATGACTGGAGAGAATACGATGACTGAGAGAATAGAATAATGAACGAATGGATATATATATATATATATATATATATAATAAATATGATCAATGATTGATGATATATATGATGATGGGTTTGATCATCGATTATAAATGTACTTAATGATGTTAAATATAAAATGATTGACTAGCTCCAACTCTTTTTCCAATTATGGTGATGATTCCAGAAAACACAATCGATTGCCCATTTTCATCAACTGATTTCTAATTATATTATCACACCATCAAGTTATCTACCAGAAACACCAATCGACTCTAACTGATTTCCAATTACTATGGTGATGACCCCAGTATATCGGTATTTCAATGAACAATAGATTCGAGATTTGTCTGTTTCATTTCCAAAAAAAAAAAAAATATGCATCTTAGCATATCGATGTTCAAAGTATAGAACGTGTAGTTTTCAATTTGGCAAGTGTGATGATGTTTTACTTTTTTTTTTTTTTTATGTAGGAGAGCGGAAAGTGATCCGTCATTTAGATATAAAAGTAAGCAAACATCTTCCATTTTCTTTTTTTTTCTTTTCTCTTTTTTTATATTATTTTCTATGTACTATCCATATATTTTATAATGAAGTTGAACACTGTTTTACTTGGTATTGTAGCTGCAGCTGTTGTAGCAGTACAAGCCGAAGCAAATTTGAAAAATCATCAAAGTAAACAAGACGTTAGTAACTGGACTAATAAGCGTGTGAGTCGAAGCTCCTTCCCTCACTTGTTCCGTCGTGGAGATGATGATGATGATGATGACGGTCATGATGACAGAGTCAAGCGATCCCTCTTCCGTCGTGGAGATGATGATGATGATGATCATGATGACAAAGTCAAGCGATCCTTCTTCCGTCGTGGAGATGATGATGATGACGGTCATGATGACAAAGTGAAGCGATCCTTCTTCCGTCGTGGAGATGATGATGATGATGATCACGATCATGATGATGATGATCACGGTCATGATGACAAAGTGAAGCGATCCTTCTTCCGTCGTGGAGATGATGATGATGATGATGATCACGGTCATGATGACAAAGTCAAGCGATCCTTCTTCCGTCGTGGAGATGATGATGATGGTGATGATGATCACGGTCATGATGACAAAGTCAAGCGATCCTTCTTCCGTCGTGGAGATGATGATGATGGTGATGATGATCACGGTCATGATGACAAAGTCAAGCGATCCTTCTTCCGTCGTGGAGATGATGATGATGGTGATGATGATGATCACGGTCATGATGACAAAGTCAAGCGATCCCTCTTCCGTCGTGGAGATGATGATGATGACGGACATGATGACAAAGTGAAGCGATCCTTCTTCCGTCGTGGAGATGATGATGATGATGATCACGATCATGATGATGATGATGACGGACATGATGACAAAGTCAAGCGATCCTTCTTCCGTCGTGGAGATGATGATGATGATGGTGATGATGATCACGGTCATGATGACAAAGTCAAGCGCTCCTTCTTCCGTCGTGGAGATGATGATGATGATGGTGATGATGATCACGGTCATGATGACAAAGTCAAGCGATCCTTCTTCCGTCGTGGAGATGATGATGATGATGATGATGATGATCATGGTCATGATGACAAAGTCAAGCGATCCTTCTTCCGTCGTGGAGATGATGATGATGATGGTGATGATGATCACGGTCATGATGACAAAGTCAAGCGCTCCTTCTTCCGTCGTGGAGATGATGATGATGACGGACATGATGACAAAGTGAAGCGCTCCTTCTTCCGTCGTGGAGATGATGATGATGATGATGATGATGATGATGATCACGGTCATGATGACAAAGTCAAGCGATCCTTCTTCCGTCGTGGAGATGATGATGATGATGATGATGATGATGATCACGGTCATGATGACAAAGTCAAGCGATCCTTCTTCCGTCGTGGAGATGATGATGATGATGATGATGATGATGATCACGGTCATGATGACAAAGTCAAGCGATCCTTCTTCCGTCGTGGAGATGATGATGATGATGATGATGATGATGATCACGGTCATGATGACAAAGTCAAGCGATCCTTCTTCCGTCGTGGAGATGATGATGATGATGGACATGATGACAAAGTGAAGCGATCCTTCTTCCGTCGTGGAGATGATGATGATGACGGCCATGATGGCAAAGTGAAGCGATCCTTCTTCCGTCGTGGAGATGACGATGATGATGATGATCACGATCATGACAATTGAAGCACATAGTAATCTCGTCCTTATACTGACAAGGAAGATGATGAAAATGGTCACATCAATAATTAAATTTAAAAAAAGCGTCAACAACACTCACAAAAAAAAAAAAAAAAAGCTCTTCGTCTATATTTATCAAAAAGGAGTACTAGTAATAAAAGTTTGTTTTTCCTCACAGTCCTGCTATAGTTGTTTTTTTTTTTTTTTTCTCGTTGATTATGATTGCTGAAAGCTAGTATGATGATGATGATACTGGAAACCACAGAATATTTATAATATAAAAAAGAAGTAAAAAAAGATCAAGTGACTTTATTGGGCAAAAAAAAAAAAAAAAAAGAGAGAGAAAAAGAAAAGGGAGAAATGAAGATATACAGAATGGATAGATTTTTTTTTTCATTTGGTTATTTCTTTTTTCTTTCTTCTGAGACTGGGGTTCAATGGATATAAAAATACAAAAGGGTCATAAAAAAAAAAAAAAAAAGGAGGGAAAGGACTAACTAAATCAAGTAAATCAATCTAATTTGTATCTGTGGCCACCTTGGCTAAACGCTGAGCAAGTACTGCCTTGAATTCATCATTGTTGGGAGTTGAAGTTTGTTGAGATGATACTGATCTTGTCATATTGGGAGGTCGTGGAGGTACAACGGGAGCCGGGGCCTGAATGATATTTGATGCTGATGTTGATGTTGAAAGAAGAGATGATGACGGTGTTGGTGAAGGTTGATATGATCCTGTTGGTTCGTGAGGTGTTGCTGGTCGAGTTTGATCCATACTTCGTCGGAAAGGCCAAAAAGTGCTATTGTTGTTGCTACCCGAACTGTATCTTGTGTATTCTTCTGATGCACGATACTGTTGTTCATCATCCACACTAATAGGTCGACTACCACTGAGATCACCACTATGTTCACGTCCACCACTACCACCACTACTATTGGTATTGAGTGAAATGTTACCATTACTGTTCCGCATCATTGAAGAACTTGAGTTGCTAAGCACTGAACTGGTTTGACCACCGCCACTACTTCGATGACCACTGGACATGGTATTGGTTTTTTGTCGAGGGGGTTCACGTAGAAGGCTGAGTTGATCCACTGTATCTTGATTTACCCAAGGTCGCATCAGGACATACTGAGTCACCATTTCTTGTTGCTCTTCCATATTGCCATCTTCAGATTCATCACTTTCCTTATCATCATCATCCGCACCAAATCCATTGAGAATGCTGTTATTCGTTCCACTACTATCCCTTCCACTTCCATTACTGTTGCTGTTGCTGTTACTACCGAAACCAAATAAACCATTACTACTGATCCTTCCAATTCCCGAAGCGCCACGATGTAATGCATTGGAAATAGCAGGTCGGAAATGGTGCTTTTGATGAGCTTTGTTGTAAGTTCCTGGTAAAGCAGTAGGGTATCTTGGACCTTGTTGGAATCGTCGCATGGTTTCTAGTACTTCATGAATTCTTGGTTCATCTTGAGGAGCTGTTGTGGTAGATGAAGATTTGAAGGCTGCCAATAAATATGTGATATCATGAATAAAGGTTCCTAAAAATGGTACGGTTGGTTTGGTGAAATGCTCAGCACGAATTTGAGCAACAGATTTGCCATTGACTACAGTGGTATTGACCATACCCATATGTTCACGGTATCGTCCATAATTGTCGGATTCTGACATGAGTTCACTAAGAGTATCCAGTTTGGTCACACTTTTCTTTGGTATATACGCCCAGGTTCGTCGAAGTCGTTCCACTGGTGGAGTACCTAATGCTGATACAATAGCCTTCAAAGTTTGATAATTGTTCAATTCCAAGCAACGGGAAGCAACCTTGATCCAGTAATGTATAAGTTGAGCACGAGCTGAAGCTTCTTGAGGAAACAAGATGGAATGTTCAATGGCGCGAGTGATATAATTAAAAAAATCAGTTGAGGCAACAATCCTAGGATGAGGGTGTTTTGCAGAATGGGACAACAGAGCTGAAGGTGGAATAGCATTGAAGATGGCAGCTTCTATTTGAGTGACTTGATAAGCAGTGATGTGGGCCTTGAAATGGATGATGGTTGGAATAGTAGCAGCACTCATATAAATAGTTCGAACACGATTCAAAGTTTGTTTGGTATCAGCGACTTGACGAGAATATTGTAAGATTCGGTGATTAATGTCATCTTCTGTCATTGGATCAAGCGTATGATGTTCTCCTAATAGTTGTTGTTTTCGAGCTTTTGTTTCCTTCAATGATAATTCCAAATCATCCAATTTTGTTTGTAAGATACGATGTGTAATCAATAGAGGAGGTGCTGGGATCAAAGGAACATGATCGGAAGAAGTTTGGCCAGATATGGAAGAATTAAGACCATCTACATTGGTTTGAGCTGGTACTAAATGTGTTGGATCTACTTCACCTTCAGATACAATAGTAATGTCATCGTCTTGAGATTGTCGTAATTCGGTAAAAGGGCGATGCTTTTGTAAAGACCGATTATCAGGAGAAGGAACACTATAAGGTCTTGCCGTATTGGGAGTAGGAGGTCTTTGTCTAAGGATTGGTGCAGAATCCCCAGGTTGTTGCAAATTGGATTGATGTGATTGTTCAGAAGATTTGTCTAGGAAAAAAAAAAATAAGACGACATGTGATTTAGTAATTGTGGCTACATAATCAAGAAGGGTTCATTGTTCTACAAAATATATATATATATATATATATATAGATATATTTACCCTGCAAATAATCGTCATTGGTCGGAGAAGAGGGCCTTGATACTACCCCACGAACAGGTTTGGGTGGCAACACTGGTTTATGAATTCGAGAGGGTTTGGGAGGTAAAGGTGGTTTTGGGAATTTTTGAGAATCGCCAGTATGTTGAGGTTGTAATCTTGCTGGTGTTCCTGGTGTATGTGTTTCGATTATATGTTCCATATGTGATAAACAAGTTCTCATAGCAGTGATCAAGGAACTGTATTGTTTTGGTTGGGATATAATGGCTATTGCAAAGAAGAACAAAAAAAAAAAAGATATGATAAGTTATATTAATCCAAAATATTGATAAAATAAAATAAATAAATAGAAAAAAAGAGTATTATTGTTTAGTACTTACAAGATTGAATAAACTTGATATCTTTAAGAAAGGTTAAAGAATCTTGAGCCAAAGAAAGATAGGCGAAGTATGCATCCTATATATATATATATATATATATATATATATAAAGAGGACATATTTAACAGTTAAAATATTGAAATAAGAGAATATATTCTTCACATTACCTTTACTTGACCTTTTTCTTCCATCTGATTGGCAAGTGTGAGAGAAGATTGAACTTCTTCCATGATGGTTCAGGGATGAAGTGTAAAGGGTTAATATAATGAGATAGATAGAAAAAAAAGAAAGAAAGAAAGAAAGAAAGAAAGAAAGAGAGTAAGTGTGAGTGTATCTATGAGTAAGTATGAATACAGAGGTAAGACAGATTGAATGAAAGAGAAGAAATGAGGAATAAGTGAGTGAATAAACAATAAAAAGTGAATATGAAATAGAAAAAGAGAAGAAAGAAGAACAAGAAGAAAAGGAAAAAAGGAATTCGGGAGATAAAAAAAAATTGAATGAAAGGCGGATATTTGCACTCAAACAGTGCCAAGCAAAAAAAAAAAAAAAAAAAAAAAAAAAAAAAAAAATTATAATATAAAAATATTTTCTGGGACAAAGTAAAGAAAATACATCCTTTCATACCAATGACATAATAAAGCAGAGAGTAGAAAATATAATCATGCAGCAAACTTTATTTTATATATAAATTATTATTAGAATACACTTCACTCTTCATTGCTATAAAAGTAAAATTTAGTGGTTTTCTTTATTTCATAATTCAAAATAGTAATGGTAATGAAGACAATGGATAATGCGACAAATGATGAGAATGAATAATGATAATAATTAATAAACTAAAAAAAAAAGTATATAGAATAATAATAATAATAATAATAATAAATATAAATGATGATGGTTAAAAAGGAAAAAAAAGAAAGACAGAGGAGGGAGGAGACTAAACTATACAATGGATACTATTTACAAAAAGGCTTGAGGATTCAATGTAGATTGATGTGCTACTGATTGTTGTTGTTGTTGTTGCGGATGATGTGGATGATGTGGATGTTGTATATGTGGATGTAAATGTTGTGATTGTTGTTGTGGATGTTGTTGAAGCTGCCAAGGAGTAGCCATCCAAGGTGGTAAAGCAGCTTGCATTTTCTTGATATGAGAATGTTCAATATGGTATTTCAATCCATTCATATTCTTGTATCGTTTCCTACAACCCATCACTGTACATTGATATGGTTTTTGAAGGGCATCTGCTTCATTATCAGAGTCTGTTGATTCACAATGTCCATGCATCCGATGATATTTCAATCCATTGGGATTCTTATATGCTTTATCACAACCAGGTACATCACAACGATAAGGTTTATCCGCATCTAATTAAAACAAAATAAAAAAAAAAGTTTAAAAATGATCATATTGTATAGAATATATATATATATTAATAAGTATTACCTGGATGCATCAAACCTGCACCAAAATGACTAAAATCCATATTTTCTAAACCAAGAGTACTACCGTTAGTCATACCTTCATGTTCCAAAGCTGACATATCTTGACTAGATAATAATATAGGTAAATTGCCATGTGTATCGTCTTCATCTTCTTCCATTTCTTCATCATCATCATCTTCTTCTTCTTCTGTACGTTTAGGACTAGCAGTATCAGGATGAATTTCAACATGTTGTTCTTCATAATGTTGTAAAAGTTCATGTAGATCAGCAATAGGTTGGTTACAACAAACTAAATCTCGACAAAATTGAGATTCTAATTCTCTTTGGTGAACATAACTATCTCGATGACGTAAAGCGAATGGTGACGGAGTGGCGAAAGAAGAAGGTGATGAAGCAAGCATATTGAGGGTTGGAGAACTAGATAAAAAAAAAAAAAAAGATAAATAAATAATGATAAATGAATAATAATAACAATAATAAACATACAAGGACATCATGTTAAAAATGGAATTCTTTCGTTGAGGAGACGTCATGATGTTTTTCTTTATATTATTCAACTGAAAGAAAAAGAGAACGACGGAAAAAAAAAGATAATAATAAATGAAAAAAGAGAAAGAGTTGAAAAATCTGCCAAACCAAAAATTGATCGTTCGTAACCGGAGTTGGAAATATGTTTCACAGTGAACGTAATGTATGTATGTAATAGTAATTTTGAAACTAGATAAAAAAAAACAAAAAAGAAACCAATATAAACGTTTATATAAACGTTTTTTTTTCATTTAATATAATATATTTCTTATTATTATTTTTTCTTTGTTCATCAATCAATAAATCATCATCATCATCTACATATATATATAGATTGTATAATAATACAATTTTTTTTTCTCATCACCCGGGAATGACAGGATGCTTTCTTATTTCACACGCCGGTCGAAAGTTTCCTTGTGCCAATCAGAATGAATTAAAGCAACAGCAGGGCCTTAGCCAATCCTTTTTATTCCAACTGTTTTTTTTCGCACGCTTAAAAAAAAAAAAAAAAAATAACTAACTAGTATAAAAAAATGATGAATGATCAATCATCTTATTGTTTTGTTTTTTAAATTATATAGATTAAGTTAAAGAAGAAGAATAATAATAATAATATACCACGACTTCGATATTCTAATGTGAACCGAAAGATAAAAAAGTAAACTTCAAGCCACTTTTGGGTTCAATTTCTTCCAGGCGTTTCCACCACTGTGCGGCGATTCAAAGTCAGTTTTTTTTTTTTGTTTTTCCTACAACTATTAAATGTCGCCCCCTGTTAATAATTTCCCATTTTTTTACTCTTTCTTCTCCACATTTTTTTTTCTTTTCTTTTCTTACACCATGAACCGATTGATTTCCAATACTCTTCAAAAGTCTCGTAGCACCACTGGTGTTTTGAACCGTCTTTATTCTACTCACAAAGAAATCAAGTTTGGTGTTGAAGGTCGCGCTGCTTTACTTCGTGGTGTTGACATTCTTGCCAAGTCTGTTGCTGTCACTTTGGGTCCTAAAGGTCGTAATGTTTTGATTGACCAACCTTATGGTTCTCCTAAGATTACAAAGGATGGTGTTACTGTTGCCAAGTCTATTACTTTGGAAGATAAGTTTGAAAACTTGGGTGCTAGGTAACGTAAAATCATTATATTATTATTATTATTCAAAAAAAAAAGAAAACTAATCTATTTGAATATAATAGACTCGTTCAAGATGTCGCCAACAAGACAAATGAAGTTGCTGGTGATGGTACTACTACTGCTACTGTTTTGGCTCGCGCTATTTTCACTGAAGGTGTCAAGAATGTAGCTGCTGGTTGTAATCCTATGGATCTCCGTCGTGGTGTTACCATGGCTGTTGATGCTGTTGTTGATTATTTGAAGGCAAATACCAAGGTTATCACCACTTCTGCTGAAATTGCTCAAGTAAGTTCATTAAAAAAAAAAAAGAAGAGAAAAAAGAGAGGAATCAGTTTTTTTTTTTGATTTTATTTTACTAAATATGAATCTTTTTTTTTTTTTAAAAAAAAAAATAGGTAGCCACTATCTCTGCTAATGGTGATAAGCATGTTGGTGCTATGCTCGCTCAAGCTATGGAACGCGTTGGAAAGGAAGGTGTCATTACTATCAAGGCTGGCAAGACTATTGAAGATGAATTGGAAGTCACTGAAGGTATGAGATTTGATCGTGGTTTTACTTCTCCTTACTTTATCACTGATACCAAGACTCAAAAGGTCGAATTCGAAAAACCTTTGATCTTGTTGTCTGAAAAGAAGATCTCTCTCTTGTCTGATGTCTTACCTGCTATGGAAGCTGCTGCTACTCAACGTCGTCCTCTCTTGGTCATTGCTGAAGATGTTGATGGAGAAGCTCTTGCTGCTTGTATCTTGAATAAGCTCCGTGGTCAATTGCAAGTTGCCTGTGTCAAGGCTCCTGGTTTTGGTGATAATCGCAAATCTATCTTGGGTGATATCGGTATCTTGACTAACAGTGTCGTCTTCAATGATGAATTGGATGTTAAATTGGAAAAGGCCACTCCTGATTTGTTCGGTACCACTGGTTCCGTTACTATCACCAAAGAAGATACTATTATTTTGAATGGTGCTGGTTCTAAGGATGCTATTACTCAACGTTGTGAACAAATCCGTGGTGCTATGGCTGATGTTGGTACTTCTGAATATGAAAAAGAAAAGTTACAAGAACGATTGGCCAAGTTGTCTGGTGGTGTTGCTGTGATCAAGGTTGGTGGTGTCTCTGAAGTCGAAGTTGGTGAAAAGAAGGATCGTTTCGATGATGCTTTGTGTGCTACTCGTGCCGCTGCTTCCGAAGGTGTCTTGCCTGGTGGTGGTAGCAGTTTGATCAAGGCTGCCAAGTCTCTTGATTCTTTGAAGGGTGCCAACTTTGATCAACAACTTGGTATCAACATCATCCGTCAAGCTATTCAACGTCCTTGCCGTACCATTGTTGACAATGCTGGTGGTGAAGGTTCTGTCGTGGCTGGCAAGTTGATGGATGAATTCCATGACAAACCTAACTGGGGTTACGATGCTTCTACTAATGAATATGCTGATATGATTGAACGTGGTATTATTGATCCTACCAAGGTTGTTCGTACTGCTCTTGTGGATGCTGCCGGTGTTGCAAGCTTGCTTACTACTGCTGAATGTATGATTTGTGATGGTCCTGCTCCTCCTGCTCCTGCTATGCCAATGGGTGGTATGGGTGGTATGGGCGGTATGGGTGGTATGATGTAAAGAAAGAAAGAAAAAAAAACGAAACCAAAAGGGAATCTCTGTGACGTAAGTAGAAAAAAAAAAGAAAAAGTAATAGACTGGTAAAATGCGTTGATGATTAACAGCCTCCTTTCTTCCTTTCTTTTTTATATATATATATATATATAATTAGAATACGAAAGGCCAATTAGACGATCAGATCAAACATTTTTAGTTAGTTTTATTACTGTTATTACACTCCATTTTTATTATTGTTATTATTATTATTATACAAACATGTCTATTTTCACAACATTATAAAAATAAAGATTCATTCATTTTAGTTCCCATATATCAATTGTGTCTGTGATTATTATTATTATTGTGTATGAAGAATGTATTCTATTTTAAACGATCATGATCTTGTAATCCAATAGAATAAAATGTGTGATCAATCAATCTGGTGTAACAAAAGAAAAGAAAAGTGGGGCATGTCATTACCGTATATTATTTGATTGCATGAACATTGACCAAAACTCAGCAAGAAAAAAAAGACAATGGCCTTCTACCGTCATCCCATTATTGAATCATTATTATTATTTCATCATTATTGATTTTAAAAGGTTTAAAGACTTACTGAAGCATTTATCCTGCGGTACAAAAAGATCATTAAAGAAAAAGAGAAAAAAAAATGCAATTATGGCAGTAAAAAAAAAAATGGAAAAGAATAAGGTTGCAGGAACAAAGCAAAACGTTGTTTGATAATCTGCATTGAATAAGTATGATACGCACAGATGTTATTGACAAGACAGAGTTGCGTAAAAAAAAAAGATTCAGGGGATTTTTTTTTTTTTTAAAAAAAAGGACATGATAGAAAAGTATCCCAAAAAAAGAATTGCCTATTTTAGTTCTTTTTCTGTGACAATAGTAAATACTTGTTTTTTTTTTTCTTCTTTCATTTATTCATTTTTTTTTATCTATTAAAACGTAACATATTGACACTGAAAAAAAAAACTTTCATTCTATTCGATGATCCATTCCATTTGTTTTAGTAAATCATCTTATTTTTTTTTTTTAAAAAAAAAATGCTTCCATTGAAGAAAGTGTTAGAGTGTAATTAAGTATGAATAAAACTCCTATAGTGATGTGTACCTTTCTTTATAGAATACAACGTCATAATACTAAAAACACTATTCCAAATAATAAATTTGTTGCGCTATTACACATCTCAAAGCCCGTTCATTTTCAATGGGTGTAATATAGACTAACTAACATCAGGTGGGTTGAAATTATCCAATCAAAAATAGAATAGACAACTAATAACCAAGTGTGATAATCTGAAAAGTCTTGATTTATTTTGACATTTATGAGAAAAATATGAATTGACCAATAATAATAATAATAAATAAAAAAAAAAAGACTCTTTTCCCGGACTAATTAGGAAATAATAGATGAGATCCTGGAATTGGGAACAAGGAGAGGTCGCGGCAATTTGTACTAGTAACGCCGATGAAACTTTTATGTAAAAGTATTGGGTAGATGGGGTAAGATTAGGATTCCGCTTGAAAAAAAACAATACCATTTTTCTCACAAGATAAACAAGAGTGAGGGGGAATATTTTTTTTTTGATTCGAGTGACAAAAAAGAGACAGAACCATTTGAAAAAAAAAAAAAAGAGTTGTACACATAAGGAATTTAACGTCCGTCCAGGCTTTCTTTTTTTTTGACTCCAAAGATTGGATTTTCCCTTTTTACTTTTTCCGTCTTTTCCTTTCCCCCGTTTTTTTTTTTTCTTTCCTTTTTCCCTTTTTCTTTTTTCTTTTTTTCTTTTTATATACCTTTATTAGTACATTATCATTTTTAATCTCTTACATTATTATTATTATTATTATTTGATATTTCTTACTTTTCTTTGTCTTATTCATTTTTGACAAGAAAACGTTCTTAGAGAAAAAAAAAACAACCCTTTTTATTTTTTCTTTTCTCTTTCTTTATTCAAAGAAAACTCTTTGCCACTTTCACAAAACTTTTCTTTTTTTTATTTATTTTATTATTTTTTTTTTTTATATTCAATTTTTTTTTTTATCAAAGAATAATGTTGGTGACTGAATCATTTCATGGATTTATTGAAACTACTCAAGATGTCTTGCTTATCTTTGAAGGTTGTCGTCGTGGTCTTTTGCCAAGAATATGTCGACGTTTACAAGAAAGAGAACGAAAAATGATACGATCTGGTTCTGTATTTGTATTTGATCAACGTGAATCAGGTAAAAAAAAAATATTTATATTTTATTGTTATTATTATTATTATAATAATACTATTTTTATTAATATGATTATTATTATATATAAGGCATCAAACGATGGACGGATGGTCGTGTATGGAGTCCTTCAAGAATATTGGGTAATTTTCTCATCTATCGTGAATTAGACAAACGGAATACTGGGGATAAAAAGATGTCTATATCTTCTACATCATCAGTTGGATCTTTGGATGAACGACGACTTAGTTATAGTATGGAAAATACAACAACATCATCAACTACTACTACTACAGCTGGTTCTGTGGATCGAAATAGGGATCGACAATTAGTGGGAAGCCTCTCTGATACATACAAATTTCGTCAAGATGGTTTAATCAAAAAAACAATGTCAATTGTGGTCAATGGAGTATCTCAACATTTGATTTCTTATTATGATCCTCGTGATGTTCTTCAACAAAAGTTACGTACACCTTCTTCTGTCCCTGAACTGGCTAGTTTGGAAATATCTCCTGAATTATTAGTCAAACAAAATTTCAGGATTCCTCCCATGGTAGAGCCCACTTTTGATCATAATGATGGTCTTTCTTCAACTGCTAATGGTCCTCTTACTCCTCCTGATTCTCTTTCTGGCTCTTTGGGTAAGCACATTTTTTATTGGTTTAAACTATTTATCTCCGTTTATTATGGGGTATATTTTTTTTATTAACGCTCCTATTTTTTTTTTTCTTTCTATTCGTTTCAGACCGACGTATGCACCCCTTGCGTAGTATGTCTTTAGGATCCGTGCGCCCTGAACATCCTTTAGCCACATCTCATGGATTATATTCTACTTCTTATCAACAACAACAGCAACAACAACAACAACAACAACAACAACAACATATGGAAGTTAAACAAGAACGTATGGATACAATCAAAACAGATCAATCTCCTACGATGTCTACTTTTGTTCAACCTCCATTACCTGTACCTACAAGTATTTATAATACTTTTTCAGCTGTTCCATCTCCTTCAAGTATGTCGTCATCACCAAGTACGCCCATGTTATCACCAGCAAGAGCATCTTTCCAACATCAACGTCATTATTCAACATCATCCGCTTCATCATTATCTTCTTCAGTTCCTCGTTATGACCCTCGTCATTATAGTACAGATTATTCAACATCTCCTTCTGGTTCAGAACGTATGCAACAATTGCACCAACATCATCATCACCATCAACAACAACAACATGTAGGACAAATTCAGTTGATGTCAGATGGATATGATCAACATGATCAAAATTCACAACATCAACATTATCAATCCCAACAACACCAACAACAACAACAACATCATCATCATCATCATGCGGCAAATTTGGGACAATTATTGAATCCAGTACATCCACTACAAAATGATTCAACACAACAACAACAACAACAACAGCAACAACAACCAACTACAATGTTACATTCAATGGCCATACCACATCCTTCTTCTCAAACTACAACATTTACTGATTATACGCCAGGTTATCATGACAAGGAAGCTTTTGCAATATCTCCACAAGATGGAGGTAATGGATCTGGCAGTAGCGGATTTATACCTACACAAAGGTATCCTATGACCAATCAACATACTTCGTCTCCTATGAATTCTCTTTATACACAAGATATCTCTGGTGCTGGACTTCATTCATCCTTTTGATTTAAATCTCTTCACTTTTATCTTTTCTTTTATGTTTTCTTAGTATCTCTCTATTATATGTACCACTTACATATTTCTTCCGTTTCCTTCTATTATTGACTTTTTTTTCTTGTTTTATTCTCCGTGTTCCCTAGTTTTTTTTTTATTTTTTATTTTTATTTATTATTTTTTTTTCTTTTGTCAATTTTTGATACAATGTATACTATAAGAAAACTACTCCCCTTTTGTCTATCGTTATTCTTCCTTCTCACCTTTTTTTTTTTTTTTTTACATAAAAATATAAATATATATATATATACAACTACCCTAGTTAGCAGACATATTAAACTTCAATGTAATCATAATAATAAAGGGATTTTTTTTTCTATTATTCAATGCAGGAATCAATCACTATGTGGAGGTGACTCAATTCATTATGACTGGTTTGACAGCTATCATTTTAAAGTTGAGTCAGTTACAGTTTACGGAAATAGATTTTATTCTTCCGGATTTCCTTTCTTCTTCTTTTTCTTCTTCTTTCTTTCCTTTGTCTTTTCCCTCTTTTTTTTTTTTTTTTTTTGTTACACAGTCAGTTCGTCTCCTTTTCTTTTCTTGGTGTTTTGTATTCAATGTCACGAAATGATAACACTTGGTTCATTGGTCTTAAACTATTATCTGTCTTCAGTATCGGTTGTATAGGTTCCTCCATGCTCTATTTGCCTACCTTTTATAAAAATGTTCTCAATTTAAGTACTGACAAGATTGGATTTCTTTACTCTATCAGTAAGTATGTTCATATACATATTTTTTTTTCCTGTTTTCTTGGTTTATTCATTTCTTCTTTTTCTTTATTATAGCACCTTTTGTATCATGTTTATCATTTCCTTTTTGGACCTCTTATTTGGATCGTACTCAAGCTTACAAGACTGTCATGATTACGAACATGGCTGTGTCCACTGTTGTAAGTTTTATCGAAAATACATAAAAAAAAAAAAAGAGAAATATACCATATCTCGTGACTTTTATACCTACCTTATCTATTTAGTCAGTTTTGTTTATAGCAATTGTACCATATTTGACCAATGAAATGGGTATGACGATGATGTTGGTGACACTAGGATGCTTTGGATTTAGTTGGTTTGGATATCCAGTGATTGCTGCTATGGTTGATTCTGGTAAATACCTTTGAAACAAAAAAAAAAAAAAAAGGAATGATCTATTTCATATTCCTTTATTATTATTATTATTATTTATTTTACTTTAGTGACCTTCCTTGTTCTTGGTGATTATAAAGAACTATATGGACAACAAAAGACCGGATGCCCTGTCGGTTATGGATTATCTGTTTTTCTGACGGGATTATTGATGGAATCTATTGGTCCTTATGCTATGTTTCCTGTCTATACCTTCTTTTCTTTATCGTTTATCATTACTGTGGCACTGTTGGATTTTACTCCTCGAAAGAAATCACCTTGTTTATATGATGATATTGATTCCTCATCACCAACATTACTGACATCGACAACACAAATCAACAATACTCCCAAGAATAGCAGTATCAGTAGTAGTGATAGTAGTACTAATGGTTATGGATCAGTAGATACAATCAACAACGATATGGATGTTGATATAGAGGACGATGATGATGATGATGAAGTGGACAGAAAACAACAAACCTTATCATCAGTATCGATGTGGAGTTTATTGGCCAATCCCGAGTCCTGTCTCTTCTTTTTGGTGACCATCTTGATGGGATTTTCAATTGCAGTAATTCAAGCCTTTTTGTTTTTATTTATGCGGAACGACTTGCACGCTTCACCTTCTATGATTGGATTACTGGGACCTTTGGGTAGTAGTACAGAAATTGTTTGCTTTTACTTCTCAAAACAGGTAACACGGACAAATAAAAAAAAAATTATCATTCATTACAGTAACTCATTCGTTTCTTTATATCTTGTTCCTGAGTTATTATCATAGATCTTCACTCGTATTGGTCCAAATCGAATGTTGATGGTGGCACAATGGATCACTATTTTTCGTTGTTTTATTTATATTTTGACTATGGGACTTGAAAACCAAGGTGCTTGGGTAGCTACAATTACTCAATTATTACATGGTAAAAAAAAAAAAAAGAGAAAAGAAGAAAAAGGATAGTGTAAAAGTGATGGGAGAGAATGGAATGCTATTTAAGAATCACTCTAATCATATGATTACGTTTTTTTTTTTTTTGTTAGGTATTGGATTCTCTATGATGTGGAGCGCAGCAGCATTACAAGCTGAAAGGATTGCACCTGATCATTTGAAAAATAGTGCTCAAGGATTATTGAATATGTGCTTTAATGGTATTGGAGGCGGTCTTGGAGCTATTTGTGGTGGACTGATCTATGATACTCTTGGAGCAAAGATTATGTGGTTATCAGTTATTTGTCTTATGTTATTTAGTTTTTTTATTTATACTTCATCTTGGGTCAAAAGAACTTTTTTACTTACAAATTCTAGTTTTAGACGTTTTTGAATAAAATCTTTTTTTTTTTTTTACTCTTCCCTTATTTGGTGTAGGTGAATCCCCCCCCCCTCTTTATTGATACGATGATGATGACTTCTGAGCGACAAACGAAAAGACAAACTTTACTCTCCTGCTTAAATGCATGATGAACAAATAGGACAGATTTCTCCATTTTTACAACAAAATGTGACAATGATGAACAGTATGAGATAATGATGAGATGGTACGATGAATAAAAGATAATCCTATGAGAATGATGGTAAAATATCAATGATGATTGATGATAACAAGCAAATAATTTATTAGATTGCTATCACAATCCAAAAAAAAAAAATGCATCTATAGCACATTAACATAAATTCATGCGCGTTTTCAATAACGGATCGTCTTGTTGCCATTTGGATTTGTAAATTATGTGTTAATTGATTATAGGTGAAAGGTGGGCTACCAATCTAACAACGATCATTGAATGGTGATGACGAAAATGATTTATTGTAATTTAGAGTTGATAAAATACAACAGCCAACTAAGCATTATTGATGCATCAGAAATATGTTGCACTATTTCATCATTAAAACCCCGTTGGCTCAAATTTTTTTTTTCTTGACACTGGGTGCAATCTTGAATATTTCTTTCTTTCTTTTTCTTTTTATATATCAACTAGTAGCATTTTAGTATTGATACTTTTTATTTAATAAACCTTTTTATTTTTATTCCAACCAATTCGTTACCGGTCAATGTATTTGATTCCATCCTCTTCCGATATGACACTTTACCGTTATTTTTTTATTTTTTTTTTGAATGCATTCTTTTTACTTTACGCACATCTCTATAGTAAAGGAATACGTTTATACGACACTTGACAACAAAATGATACATTGTGACCTCTACGCAAATTTTTTTTTCTTATTTACGAAGCTTACGTGTCGTCCTCTTTTTCAACTCACTCTTTACGTTATTTTTCTTTTTTTATTGTACTCCATGGAATCTCTACAATTTGACCCATGTTTACTTTGGAATAATCAGAAAGGAAATTATTCTTTATAAAAAGCAGAAGAAAGCTGCTGCTCTTGGTAAGTAGACTTCTCCATGGAAGCAAGGTCCAATAGATATATTTATTGATCTTTTTTTTTTTTTTTTTTTTTTTTTAATATAGGTCTGCCCATTCACACTGGCTCGTCATGGACTACCTACCAATGCGGCGATGTTTACGGTTTTTGTAAGTATATTTTTTTTTTAAAAAAAAAGACACAACTTGATCGTACTGAAATTAATCATATCTTTTTTTATCTGTCAGTGTTCCCAATTTGATTTATATTTTATACGTTGTCGTGATATTTTGAAGAGAGCAGAACGCCGAGATCGCCTTAGACATAAATGAATATAAGACAAGCCAGGTGTATTCAAGATGTGGTGAAAAAGCTTTAGAAAATGTTGAACCCAGCTTTGGCATCCGGCTGCACAGTGTGCTTAAGTGTCAATCTTGTAGTACACTATGGCAACGCGATGTCAACGCTAGCAGAAACATCCATGGCATCGTTATGTCGTCCATTCTTGGTGCTGGTCGCCCTGAAGTCTTCTGTCATCCTGTCACTCCTTCCGAATACTGAAAATGCGTTGATGTTTACGGTTTTTGTACGTATATTTTTTTTTTTTTAAAAAAAAGACACAACTTGATCGTACTGAAATTAATCATATCTTTTTATATTTATCACAAATTCAAGTGGAAAAAACTGTATCATGTAGTCGCAATTTCCAAACTAAAATATCTGTTGTCTTTTTTTTTTTTGAATAAAAATATATATTTTTATTATGATATAAAGAGGGAGGGCAAGATATAAACGGGAAGAATGAATAAAATAAAGATAAGTGATGATAAATGGAGATAAGAGAGGGAGAAAGGCTATTCTTGGGATTCTTCTTCAGGTTTTGACTTGTCGGTCTTGTCGCTTTCTATAAAATATAAAACAAATTAGATCATAAAAAAAATATCCCCAGTAAATAATATATATCACATCCAACCATTCCTTATTCTATTGTTCACTTACCTTCTTGAAGATCAGAAGTCCAAAGAGTCAAGTTATCCCGTAATAATTGCATGATCAAAGTAGAGTCCTTGTAAGATTCTTCACTAAGAGTATCCAATTCAGCAATAGCGTCATCAAAGGCTTGCTTGGCAAGTTGACAAGCACGACTAGGAGAATTTAAGATTTCATAATAAAACACCGAGAAGTTCAAGGCAAGACCAAGACGAATAGGATGAGTAGAGGCAAGGGCACTTTCTGCAATCCTAGTAGCCTCCTTATAAGCGTCATTAGCAGAAGTAGCAGCTTTCTCACGATCTTCACCAGTGGCATATTCAGCAACATACCGATAGTAATCACCTTTCCTATAAATATGAAAAATCAAATTAGTAAAGCTTTTTTTTTTTTTTTTCTATTCCATAACCTACTTACATTTTAAAGTAAAATACTTTGGCTTCATCTTCTTGGGCAGCAGGAATCAATTGGACAGATAACAAGTCCAAAATATCATGACAGACACCATATAATTCAGATTCAATCTTCTTTCGATATTCCTTGACTTGAGCGAGATTTTCTTTATGATTCTTGCTTTCTTCCTTTTGTTCAATAGAAGATACAATTCTCCAGGAAGCACGACGAGCACCAATCATATTCTTGTAAGCCACAGATAATAGATTACGTTCTTCAACAGTCAAGTCTACTCCCAACTAGATGATGTAAACAAACAAGTGTGTAAATAACATTGTAAAAATTCGTCATCATTTTCTTCCTATCCCCTGATTTTTTTTCTATAGTTGATATATTACCTTCGCAACTTCTATCATATATTTCACCATCTCTAATCATTAATAATCATAGAAATAATAATAATAATAAGTAAATAAATAATCGATTAGTAAACCCATTATCCTCGTCAAAGGTACTCCATTTTCAAAAAGTATCAAAAACACAAACACACACGCACACATACAGAGATAGAGAATAAATACAAAAGGCCAATCGATATCATTCCACTATCAATATCTTTCCCCACACATATATACACACACTAATTGGTTTTTTTTTTTAAATTTGATAGGAAGCTTACCGTCATACCGTTCGGCTTGTTCAGCAATCTTGGCCATGTAGACCTAAAGGATAATAATAAAATAGAGATAGTGATTAATAAAAAGAAATAGTTCCAAAATAATGTTTTTCGTTTGATAAATGACTTCATCTATAGTAAAAATAAGAACTTGTTCTTACGTTATCTTCGCGTTCCTATCAGTAGATACAAAAAAAAAAAGAAAAAAATAAGCTTATCAATAAAACAAAAAAGTTGATACTAAGATTGTGTCATATCAATTAAAGAGGTATTCTTTAAGGAGATAAGCAAATAAAAAAAAAGGGTAACTTACAGTAGACATTATAAAAAGTATAACTTAATAAAAGAGATATATAAAAAAAGAATGAGTTTAATGAATACAGAAAAAGGGAAGAAAAGAAAAGAAAGGAAACGAAAAAGAGTGGGAAAGAAAGAGAGAAAAAAAAGGTAAGGGAATTGAAACTCATCCAATGAAGGTTCAGTGATGGTGGAAGGGACTTCATTCATTACGCATGACACGAAAAAAAAAAGTATCACTTCTTTCCTTTTTTTTATTTTTATTTGATAGTGAAGAACTTTACAACTTTCATATTAATTCTCATAATATACTTTGCTTTGATCTAGAAAGTAAGATAATGCATGTTTTCGACTTTTTATTAAAAAATATTGATTTCCTAGTTACAGTTCATTTTCATACAATTGTAGACATTGTGACTGAAGGGAAATCTCACGTTTCCAGCTCCGCCTAACTTCTGTGAACTGCTGCTGGTCCGTATCTTTCTTTCTCTTTTTAATTATATTCTTATAAAATTTAAACCTGTTAATTTATTTATTATTATTGTTTTTTTTTTTTTTTACTGTCCTTTTTCAATGATACCCAATGGAGCTTGAAAAAGAACCCGAAAATATAGGTTCTCTAGGCTCTGATCCTGACGACATGCGGAAGACTTCGGATGTTTCCAACAAGAACAATAATAATAATAATGTGACACATCAAATACAAGCAGCGAACAATGTCAACGGTCATCCTATCAACAGTGACCATTCACAAGATTCTCGTAGTCCTTCACCTCATTATGAAGATAGCCATACTTCGTTACTTTCAACGACAACAACTAATAATTATCTGCCTTCTATTACGTCTACACGGGCAAATTCTATTATACAGCCTGCTACCAATATCACCTCTACAAATGATAATATCACTACGACCACAGCACCTCCACCTTCTATAACTACGACATTGACACAATCTCAAGAAAATACGTTTTATCAATCCTTGCAAATCCGACTACACCATTCTGTTGGAAGTATGAGTATTAGTCCTACTTGTCGTGATGTGGTTTTGGCTGGGTAACCCATTGGGAATAAACAAAACTCTCTCGACTTTTTGTATAATTTTTTAATTGATCTTTTTTTTTTTTTTTTTTTTTTTTTTTTTTTAATTCTTGTCTTTTTATTAAATAGTCGACAAGGTCTGGTTATCATCGATTTGGAGAATCCTTGGTTGATACCTCGTATCTTACCACATATGTCAAAATGGGAAGTAGCTGATGTTCAATGGAGTCCTTATGTATCTCGCGAATCATGGGTGGCATCCACAGTAAGTATAAATCCTATGATAGTGGCAATGAAAATCGATAAAAATCATGACCTTTTTTTTTTCCTTTTTTACTTTTCTTAGTCAAATCAAAAACTGGTTATATGGAATTTGAATTCAAGTTCTCAAGTGATTGAACATACTTTACATGCTCATGCTCGGGCAATCTCTGATATCAATTGGTCACCACATCATCCAGATATTGTTGCTACTTGTTCGGTTGATACTTATGTTTGTGTTTGGGATTTGCGTTGTGCTGGACAAAGTCATCAATCTCGTGGAGATGATTATTATTATCGACCTGTCAATTCTTTTACACCTTGGAATGGTAAAAACAAGCAAACAAAATAATCAATCATAATAATTAATCTTTTCTTTTTGGTTTATTATCTATATGCGTATAGCTGCTGCTACTCAAGTTAAATTCAACTTTAAAAATGAATATTTAGTCGCTTCTGCCCATGACAAGGATGTGAAAATCTGGGATATGCGAGTAAGTCGATTTTTTTTTTTTAAAAAAAGGATCTCGATATGTCATTCGTTACTTTATCTCATTGTTATTTTATTTTTCTCTATTTCTTTGTATATATGATAGAAAGGAGCTGTGCCAATGACAAGTATTACAGCTCACTCGAAAAAGATTTATGGTATTGACTGGAGTAGACAAAATGATCATGACATCGTTACGTGTAGTTTGGACAAATTAGTCAAGGTAAAGAGTGGTGCCCAAATAGAATATTTAAAAAATCTAACTCTATTATATTTAGTATTGGAACATTCACTCTGCAGATGAACCAGAAGAAACTATCATTACCAATTCTCCTGTTTGGCGGGCAAGAAATACTCCTTTTGGAAATGGTGTCCTGACTATGCCTCAACGAACGGAATCTACGCTTTATCTCTATGGTAGGGATACACCAAATGAACCTGTACATCTATTTGAAGGTCACACAGACACTGTCAAGGAATTTGTCTGGCGATGGAAAGGTGGTCAGAATAGCAGTGATGGAGGTAAATATTAAGAAAAAAGAAAAGGAGAGAGAGAATCGTCTTGTCATTTACAAGTGAAATGGAACTGAGGAATAATTCTCTTGATAGATGATCGTGAATTCCAATTGGTGACTTGGTCAAAAGATCAAAACTTGCGGTTATGGCCAGTACCTGAAGATATTACAAAGGTAAGAAAAATTTTATGAATTTGAAGTAGGATATACAGTGATCACATTTATAATATATATATATTTCTTCCTTTCTTTTTTTTTTTTTATTCAGTCTGTGGGTCACAAACCAAGTTCTCAAAAAACTCGCTATCCAGTTCCGTCAAATGCTATTGGAGCAGATGGAACCTACCATTCTCACTCGTTTCAAGAAACTCCTGTGGAGGATGAAGCAACAGATGAAAGATCTCGTTCAATTGCTGCTTCTGTTGCTCCAATTCGATTGATGGCTACCAATACTTTATCCTTCCATGGCACCGGTCCTCATGGTAATGTCAAATACTCTACAAGTTATAATTTCCCATCCAATACCTATCGTGAACAAAAATACACCATCAACCCTTTATTATGGATGCAAAACGTCAAAACAATAGCGCCAAACAACGAACTCAGAAAGGATACATCAGTTGGAAGTACTTACTCATCCTTAGCCGAAGAATTATCTAGTGTTCTCAATAAGTATGCTAGTGTTGGTGTCAAAACTGAAAAGGTAAAAAAAAAAAAAAAAAAAAAAAAAAAAAAAAAAAAAAAAAAAAAAAAAAAAAAAAAAAAAACGGTTCTAACAAAATACAACGTCTATGATTTTATGTAGATCAATGCTGCTGCTCGAACATGTACTATCTCTTTACATGGACCATGGCTAGAAACTGGAACTGCCTTCTTACGTATCACTATCCGATTCAGTCAACAATATCCTGACAACAGTCCTCCTGAATTTGACATTCAAAAGAACAGTATGATATCCATCTATTACCGTACCCACATGGCACAAGATCTCAACGCATTAGCTGCGAATTATACATCACAAAAGTTATGGTGTTTAGAGCCGTGTATTCGATACCTTCTTGGTGAAACAATGCAAGAAGACGAACCTCGTTTTGGAAATGACAGTGCTTCCATGATATCATCATTATCATCCACGACAACAGCAACTTCAGCAGTACCTTCCAAGAAATTATCTTCCACTACGGCAACAGCTTCTTCTTTTCCAACGACATTAGATACATCAGTCAATGGTATATCAAAGCCAACAACATTTAACAAAAATGACGAATCGATCCATCAACCTACTACAAACTATGTTAGCAATTGGAATGGGACTACAGCAGGTGAAGCTGATTCTGATGATGAAATATTTGTAGGACCTTCATTTATGGGTGGCTATGGTATGTCTAATGGAAAGCGTGGTAGTTTACAAAGTGAGAAAGGTATTGTTCTGGATCTCTCATCAAGACATTCTGCGGATGAAAAGGTACCTTTTCCTCGTCTCTGTGGTGGTGTATTTTCCGGAAGTGGTAATAAAATTAATATTTTGATTTTCAAATGGTTATTGACTTACTCCTTTTTTTTTTTTTTAAGGTCAATTGGTATGTTTCTTCTCAACATTACGTGTACGTGATCCTAATCGTACAACCAACAAAACTGATAAGAATAAACAAGATACAAGTCCAGCAAGCAATACTAGCAATGGGGAATACTTTGAACATACTTATCAAGATTTTTACAAACATCCAAAGTCATATGAACAATTTGAAGAATACAAGGAAATTGCCGCGATGTCTCGTCAAGGTCGAAATGCTACAGTGATGGTTGGTTCTAGTGGTGCCTTCGGAGAATATAGTTATGATGATGATCCTGATGATATTGATGATGGTTTGACCAATATGGCTTCGATCTACTTTAAACCGGACGTATGTATTTTCTAAAATACGATAGAAATGAAAGATAAATCATAATGATTCATGGATTATACTTTTCTTCGTTCTTTCTTTTTTTGTTATAATAGGGGCTGGCTCTGGATAATTCTATGAAGAGTGAAGACAATCTACTCTACCATGGCTCTAAATCTGATAGGACAACAAGAAACATCGTAATTGCCGATTTCTCTGATATGATGCCTTTTAGCCCATGGCTTGCTAAAGAATATATGTAAGTAGACTTATTTATTTATGTTTGTAATGGAATGATCCAAATCCTCAATCTTTTTTTTTTTTTTTTTTTTTGTTTAGGTTATCACCGAATGAACCCATGAAAGCATGTCTTCATAATGCTCAAGCTGCCAAGACACATGACCGCGATGATCTGGCTCAAATATGGAAAATATCTTTGGAAATTATACGAGAATGTGTTCCTTTAGATATTCCAGAACAACAGGATCTTGTGGATGACTTACTTTTGAATAGACGCCCAGATTTGCAACCTTTACCTACTGATCCACTTTGGTTACAAGATTCAAAACTGGCTGAAATCAATTCTATTTTGGGACATCAAGCATTTACTCGTCTATTGTTAGATGTGACTGAAACAAATGGCAAGTTGTCTACTGAAGAAACTACTATGCAAACAATAGATGATCTACCAAAACGTCGCGTAAGATGGGGTGCTCATCCTTTAGGTCAACGATTAGTAGATAATATGTAAGTCAAAAGACTCTTTCATTTATGATATTGTCAATCTCACTTTTCTTTGGCTCTTAATGTGATCATATTAGGTTGAAGCATTTTATTCGGGCGGGTGATATTCAAATGGGTGCTTTATTATCATGTGTGTTCCATGATGTTTATATGCCTATACAAAAAATCTCTCGATATGATATCAAGAAAGCAAGGTCTTGGGGAAGTATAGCAAGAAATCAACAACGCACTGGTGCGAATGAGTCTGGCAACAAAGCGTCTTCTGTGGACTACTTCTCGATGAAGAAAACTAAACAAGTAATGCATCGAACCAGCTCTGGACCCAGTTTGAATGGTGCTACCGTATCCAACCGCAATAGTAATCATGTACAACTCAGCCAATCCTATGGAACAAAAGGTGTCAACTTTTTGTCTTACTTTTGGGATAGTGACAGGCGTACACCACCACCTATGGAAAAATCACCACTGACAGAAACACCAACTGAAATGGGAAATGATACTTTGACAGCATCAGCAGCATCACCTATCCGCACTCCTAAAATTTCCAATCGAATGACGAATCGTATGCAACCCTGGACAACTATGTATTCTGGAGCGAAAATACCAAGTAACACAGCACCTGGATTAAGATCTTTGACAATGACTGGTAGTGTCAGCTCTCATGGAACATCGTTTACATCTACACCCTCAAGTCCTGTTGTGATGGGATCTCGTGTCAGTACTCCTCTTTTACCTCCTGGATCATTACCTCTCTCAACACCCAATGTGATACCTCTTGGTCCAGTGACGATTGCAAATAAAGAAGGCGAGATGCTTTCAACTGATGACCTCTCGATTGAATTCAATAATGTAGAATGGTTTGATGGTGAAAAAATGTTTGTATACAATCAAATCCCTCTTCTACCTGCCAGCAAAAGTGGACAATATGATGTTACACGATGGCAATATGCAGATTTATTGTTTCGGAACGATCTATTGGCTCAACGTGCAGAAGTACTCAAGTATATCAACAACCGACCAGCGCCGACTTTAACTGGATCAACAATGACAAGCAAGGAGCGAACAATGGAAATTCAAGTACGATGTTATATATGTGGATCTGAAGTGGCTGGTCCTGATCGTATGTGTTATCAATGTCGTAAAATACGAACACAAATCAAGTGCACTATCTGTCATCAATTGGTCAAAGGTTTATTGAATTTTTGTGTAAAATGTCGACATGGTGGACATAGTCATCATATCAAAGAATGGTACCAAAAGGAAGATGTTTGTCCAACTGGTTGTGGATGTCGTTGTTTAATAGAAACTCAGGAATATGGCACGCTTGTATTATAGTATCTTGATTGTTTTTTTTTTATCTTTTAGTTATGTAAATATATTTCTTTTTTTTTTTTTTTATCTCCTATTACTATTTTTTTTTTTTTGTTTACTAATAAAGAATCTTTTTACTTTTACTATGGTTTTTTGATTTTCAGGGCAAACCTTCTTTTTGAATAAGGGGTCAAAATACAATTTTAAATTACAGCTTCTTCCTTTTTTTTTTTTTTTTTTTCCTTATTTCTGCGTCTTCTTTTTTTTCTTTCTTTCCTTTTTTTTTTTTTTTTTTTTTTTTTTCCTTATTTCTGCGTCTTCTTTTTTTTCTTTCTTTCCTTTTTTTTTTTTTTTTTTTTTTTTTTTTTTTTTTTTTTTTTTTTTTTACGTCCCTTTTATCATCATGAACTTGATTCTTAGTTCGTTATTATTCTTTGGATACCTCATTTGTGCGATCACTGGCTACCGCGTTTTATCCAATGATTCCTTAAAGAAAATCGCGGAACTCTCACAACCTGATACATTAGATATCAATAATGGACGTTTATTGAAACCCTTCCTTGTCGAACGAGTCTCTGGTACCGAATCCAATGCCAAGGTGCGTGATTTTATTATACAGCATTTTGAACGACTTGGATGGCATATTGAATTGGATTCCTTTACAGCAATGACACCATTGGGCGACAAGAACTTTACAAACATTGTGGTGACAAAGGAACCGGAAGCACAACATCGACTTGTCCTAGCAGCTCATTATGATTCGATGAACAGTCCTAATTTTGAATTCATTGGTGCCACGGATTCAGCAGTGCCATGTGCAGTGTTACTTTCATTGGCAGAGACGTTGAACGATCAATTATCAAGTACTTCGGCCTGGTCTGGTGGACGCAGAAAAAGGAAATCTTGGCAAGACACAACTACACTGGAACTTATCTTTTTTGATGGTGAAGAGGCCTTTGTGAAGTGGACAGCAGACGATTCTATCTATGGGGCTAGGCATCTTGCTGAGATTTGGGAACAAACTGTAGTGGCCAATCCACAACAACAACAACAAGGACGACAAGGTAATAGGCTTGAACTTATTGACGTCTTGGTGTTACTCGATTTGATGGGCACTCCCAATCTGACCTTTCACAATTATTTCCGCTCAACAAGTTGGCTTTTCCATCATTTGGCAAATTTAGAACGTCGTCTTTCCGCTTATGATGATGATACCCTTTGGCAACCTTTTGATCGATTTCAACAACCTCTTCAATATATGTTTCCTACTGAACCTACTCAGCTGACGTTTAATAGTCATGCCATGAGTGATGATCATTTGCCCTTTATGTATCGTGGTGTCAATATTCTCCATTTGATTCCTTATCCTTTTCCAAAAGAATGGCATCTTGCTTCGGTAAGTTCACAAAAAAAAAAAAAAGAGAACAGTAGATATCACTCATTGATTTTTTTTTTTTATCTAGGATAATGCTGATTGTCTTGATCCTCCTTCAATTTATAATTTGGACGTATTATTTAGGGTATTTGTATGTGAATATTTGGAATTGGATCCTGTCCCTCATAGTGAATTGTAGTTTAGATATCAATTCTTTTTAGATGAAATAAAAAAAACCTTATTTTTGATATTTTCTCACACCAATCGTCTTTTGATCTTCCGAGCACAAAAATGCAGGAACTCTTTTTTTTTTTCTTTTTTCTCTTTTCTTTCCTTTCCTTATCACTTTTATATTTATCTCAGCAATGACTGTAGCTACTCTTCTCGATGGCAAAACATTAGCACAGTAAGTATTTATTTTTTTTTTTATGGGAAGGAGGAAGGGTTGAAAACTGGTCACTACCAAAAAAAAAAAAAATATGTTGGTTATCATTAGTGTCATTCCCATCGTTTCGGATTCATCTTTTTTTTTTATTACATAGAAATGTACGTGACAAAATCAAGAAGGATATTGAAGCTACGAAAGTGAAATATCCAGAATATTGTCCTCATGTGGCCGTGGTTCAAGTTGGTCGTAGAGAAGATTCATCAGTTTATGTTCGTATGAAGCAAAAAGCTGCTGAAGAAGTAAAGTTAAAAAAAAAAAAATGAAAACAAATATATACGAAAATTAACTAACTAAACATGATTTTAATGATATATACAGGCAGGCATTCAATTCACTCATGAAAAACTACCTGATAGTATCACTCAACAAGAACTATTGGAACGCGTAAAACAACTGAATGAAGATTATCGTGTACATGGAATCTTGGTACAAATGCCTTTACCGTCTCATATTAATGAAGCAACTATTATTGAAGCAATTGATTATCAAAAGGATGTGGATGGATTTCATGGGCTCAATATTGGTAATATGGTCAAGAAACAAGCGCAACCTCTGTTTTTACCTTGTACACCTAAAGGCGTGATGGAATTACTCAAATCTACCGGTATATCTATTCAAGGCAAATCGGCTGTTGTGGTGGGAAGAAGTGATATTGTGGTATGACATCTAACATTTCATTGGACGCACCTTTTTGTCTCTTATTTTTTAACTTATTAGTTTCCTTTTTTGTATCTTTTTTTTTTTTTTTTTTTTTATAGGGTGTACCTGTGGCACATTTATTAGTCGCGGCCAATGCAACAGTGACTATTTGTCATTCCAAAACTCAAGATATGGATCAAATTGTGAAAACAGCGGATATCCTGGTGGTGGCCATTGGTAATCCTCAATTTATCAAAGGTGAATGGATCAAACCTGGAGCTATTGTCATCGATGTTGGTACAAATCCTATTCCTGATCCATCAAAGAAATCAGGTACAAGATTGGTTGGTGATGTTGATTTTGATCAAGCAAAAGAAGTAGCAGGTATCTTGACTCCTGTTCCTGGTGGTGTTGGTCCGATGACGGTAATCTTTTTTTTTTTTTAAAAAAAAGGATCATTCATTTATAGCTGTCTTCTTTTACATGTATATATTAGGTTGCTATGTTAATGGAAAATGTGAATATCAGCGCCAAAAGGTTTTTACAACAAGATCAAGATCGAAAAGTGATACCACTATCATTGGACCTCAAGATGCCTGTACCTTCTGATATTGATATTGCCATGGCACAGAAACCAAAGAACATACAATCACTCTGTCATGAGATTGGACTCAAGCCAGACGAAGTAAGTTGTTCGATATAAATAAAAAGCGTTTTGTGAACTAATATATCGTTTACGTTGTGAATATAGTATGAACTTTATGGAACAACAAAAGCAAAAATTGGCTTGAATGTATTGGATAGACTGAAACATCGTAAAAACGGTCGTTATGTGGTTGTCACTGGGTAAATATATATATATCTTAGCTGGTATTGATGGCTAATAATATTCCAATTTTTGTCTGGATAGAATCACTCCAACCCCTCTTGGTGAAGGCAAATCTACTACAACTATTGGCCTAGTACAAGCTCTTGGTGCCCATCTAAATAAATCTGCTTTTGCATGTGTTCGTCAACCATCTCAAGGACCTACATTTGGTATCAAGGGTGGAGCCGCTGGTGGTGGATACTCTCAGGTTAGTAGCCATCTAAAGCAGTAATGCAAGTACTTATCTTTTTTTTTTTTTTTTTTATAACAGGTGATACCCATGGATGAATTCAACCTTCATATGACTGGTGATCTGCATGCTGTGACAGCAGCCAATAACTTACTTGCAGCAGCCATTGATGCTCGTATGTTTCATGAAGCTACACAAAGCAACAAAGCTCTATTCAACCGATTATGTCCCGCCAAAAAAGGAATCCGCACCTTTGCTCCCGTGATGTTGAAACGATTAGAAAAGCTTGGCATTGATACATCAAAACAACCCAACGATTTGACGGAAGATGAGATAGCCGCATTTGCAAGACTCGATATTGATCCTTCCACCATCACTTGGCAACGTGTGACCGATACCAACGACCGATTCCTTCGCAAAGTGACTGTAGGTGAAAGTGCAACTGAAAAAGGACAAACAAGAACAACCGGATTTGATATTACAGTGGCAAGTGAAATCATGGCTGTGTTGGCTTTGACAACGGATTTACAAGATATGCGAAAACGATTAGGTAATATGGTGGTGGCCAATTCCAAGACAGGTCAACCTATTACAGCTGATGATATTGGTATTGGTGGTGCTCTTACTGTGCTAATGAAGGATACAATCAAGCCCAATTTAATGCAAACTTTGGAAGGTACTCCTGTTCTTGTTCATGCTGGTCCTTTTGCAAACATTGGTAAGAAGAGATAAGTGAGAAAGTTAGTTTTTGATTCAATTGTTTACTCTTTCTTTTTTTTTTTTTTTTTTTATGATAGCTCATGGAAACTCATCTGTTCTAGCTGACAAGGTGGCACTTAAGCTAACTGGTACTGATGGCAATGATGATGGAAAAGAACCGGGATACTGTGTGACTGAAGCAGGATTCGGCGCTGATGTAAGGCCAATATTAATAATAAAAACCATCTAGTATTGTGTCATCTAACTTTTTTTTTTTTTAATGTAGATGGGAATGGAAAAGTTCTTCAATATCAAATGTCGTACATCAGAATTGGTACCAGATTGTGTTGTATTAGTGGCTACTATTCGAGCTTTGAAGATGCATGGTGGTGGACCAAATGTTGTGGCTGGCAAACCTCTCCCTGATGCCTACACTGAAGAGAATCTAGACTATTTGGAAAAAGGATGTAGCAACCTAGTACGACATATTGAAAATGCTCACAAGTTTGGTCTTCCTGTAGTGGTTGCCTTGAATCGATTCACATCCGATACCTCAGCTGAATTGGCATTGGTGCGAAAACTCTCGTTAGAAGCAGGAGCCGAAGATGCAGTTGTATGTGAACATTGGGCATATGGTGGACGTGGTGCGATTGATTTAGGTCAAGCGGTAATCAAGGCATGTCAAGAAAAGACAAAACAATTCCAGTTTTTGTATCCTTTGGCCAATACAATTATTGTGGACAAGATAACAACGATTTGCAAGGAAATCTATCGTGCGGATGGCATCGAGCTCAGTCCAGAAGCACAACATAAAGTAGATACCTATACCCGACAAGGCTATGCTGATCTCCCTATATGTATGGCCAAGACTCAATACTCTTTTTCTCATGATGCTTCGCTTAAAGGCGCACCTGTTGGTTTTACTGTACCTATTCGTGACTTGAGACTCTCAGCTGGTGCTCGCTTTATCTATCCTCTCTGTGACACTATTCAAACCATGCCTGGTTTACCTACCCGACCTTGTTTCTTTGATGTGGATTTGGATGACAATGGTCAAGTCGTTGGTCTTTTTTAGTCATAGTCTTTTTTTTCTATTATTGTTATTGTATCGATCATGTCTTTTTTTTTTATCATTGTTTTTGAAAGAAATAAAGAAATGTGATGTTTTATTGATATGATGGTTAATGGATGACACGGTAATCAAGGGATGGAAATTATTATAGTTAGAGAACAAATAGAATAGGGATACTATGCTCTTCTACTTACCGTTTGCTTCTCATTTTTTTTTTTTTTCATAATTTAGAGTTCGATATGAACCGGATGCCGTGTATCATTTTTCGACAAACATCACAAGAACCGCAATAGAAAGTAGTATGCTACAAAATACAGGAATTCTTTCATATATATTAATATACATATTGCTAATATTGAGAAGTCGATACTAATATTAATTTTTCAATTTTTTTTTTTTACCGTGTTATTTGTTTCAACGAGTACTCCACTGACAACTAATCAACTTTTCGCAAATAAGCCCAAAAAGTAACAAATTTTGGAATGTTATCAATTTTGGTTACACACATCTATGCTGAGAACAACAAAAGATAAAACTCGTATACAAGACTGAAGATGACTCAAAATTTTATTATGGATTGTTGAAGAAGATACAAAAAAAAAAAAAAAAGTATGTAATATATGAGTGAGTACTAACTAGATCAATCTAAGTAATGACAGTAGGAGCCTTGCGTCCGGTATAATGTTCCAATTGACATAAATCCAGGGCGACATCGATCAAAGGTTTCAAAGCATCTTGAGTGGCATGAGAATATTCAGATGGATTATTAGAGTATTTTTCCACATAGAGACGGACAGTAGCACCTTGAGAACCAGTACCAGAAAGACGGATGATAACACGAGAAGTATCTTCAAAAATAATACGAACACCTTGATTTTTTGAAACGCTACCATCAATAGGATCGTGATAAGAAAAGTTATCCATAGTTTTGACCTTGAATGCACCAAATGTCTTTCCAACCCATTCACCACTTTCAATTTTTTCACCAAGTCTTGCTACCATATCATCAGCACCCTGTCCTTCTACATCTTCATAATCGTATCTAAAAAAAAAAAAAAGGTCAGACAATTTTTTTTTTTTTGAAAGTTTACCTTGAGAAAAAGTTGCGACCATAAGTTTTGTAATGAGATTGAAGAATATCATGTACACTAGAACCTGGTTGCTGTTTGTTGACATAAGCAATGACACTGATCCATGCCATGATAGCCCATACACCATCCTTTTCACGAATATGATCCGAGCCTGTACCAAATGATTCTTCACCACAAATAGAACAACGTTGAGCATCCATCAAGTTACCAAAAAACTTCCATCCAGTGGGGACTTCAAAATGTTCCAATCCTTGTTTTTCTGCCACACGATCCAAAGCCAATGATGTTGGCATACTACGAGCAAGACCATGTACACCATGTTTCTTGAAATAAGGAATAGCATCCTTAGCATAATGAGCAATAATAGCTACACTATCACTGGGAGTCACGAATGCATTGTTACCACCAATAATCATATTTCGATCACCATCACCATCTGAAGCAGCGCCAAAATCATAACCTTCCTTGTTCACACGTTCTACCAAATCATGAGCATAGGTTAAATTGGGATCAGGATGAGCTCCACCAAAATCAGGTAAGGGTTTATATCGCATCACACTTGATTCTGGAAGTCCAAGTTCCTCAACAAATAATCTATAACCATAAGGTCCAGTCACTATCCAAAAAAAAAAAAAAAATTAAAAAAAAAAACCTATTTCCGCATGAATAATCACTTACCACCATTCATGCCATCGAATAATACTTTATAATTTTTGTTGTTTTTGAAAAAATCCTTGATAGCATCAAAATCAAAAATGGTTTTCAGCATATCAATATAATCAGAGACTCCATCAATGATTTCAATTGTCATATCACCAGCTTGTTGTGTTCCTAGTTGAGAAAAGTCCACCTAAGATAATTTCATTATTAGTTAATTAATAGTGATGGATAGTTTCTTCATTGCTTACCTTTGGAACATCTGCAAACTTGTATTCTTTAATCGTTTTTGTGAATTCATAAATTCGGTTTGTCACGTTTTCAGGAGCGGGACCGCCATTGGACATATTGTACTTGATACCAAAATCATTGTCTGGACCTCCAGGGTTGTGAGAAGCAGTCAATAGAATACCTCCAGTTGCTTTTCTTTGACGAATCAAATGAGATACAGCAGGAGTAGATACAATACCATTTTGACCTACAATCAGTTTGCTTACCTAAATATATATATATATAATATGTATCAAGTGTGAGTAGAACAATTTCCTTCTGTTTTTTTTTAAAAAAATAATAATAATAATAATAAAATACTTTACACCAGCAGCAGCACTAAGCTTAACAATAATTTGAAGTACTTGGTCCAAATAATATCGACCATCACCACCAACAACCAAAGTAGCACCTTTTGCTCCACCTTCACTTTGAGGAATAGAATTTAAGATGGCCTGGATGAAGTTTTCAGTATAATGAGGTTGTTGAAAAATCTTGACGCGTTTACGTAAACCAGAAGTACCCGGTTTTTGTCCTTCAAAAGGTTGAGTTTGGATAGTTTTGATAGAAGTAGTCATAATGTGAATGAAGTCAATGGAAAAAAAAAGAAAGAAAGAAAAGGAAAGAAAAGTAAAAATAACCTAGTCGTGTTTCCAAAAGCAAACAAACCGATTCGGCTGTTGAAATAGAGTTTATTCATAGTGTTTTGACCTTGATTTTTTTTTTTTTTTTCGTTTCGATGTTTTATGCAAAGAACTAAAAAAAAAAGAAAGTTTCCTCTGGAACGTTTTATCTTTTTCGTTTTCATTGGTTATAAAATGATAAAGTATTTCAATAGACAAACAAAATATATTACAAGAATATATTCAAGTTTAACTATAGAGAGAGATCTGAAAGAAATTTCATGCTTATATAATGCCCCAACAAATCATTGATACGGATGGCTCTCTATCTCTTTATTTATTTTTGTGCAATCAAAAGGGGAACAATAAAAAGGAAAAAAAAAAAAGTAATTCTCACACTCTCTAGATAAAAATTAGCCAATAGAATTACCTTTTTTTTTTTTTTTGCTTTCGATAGATTGATACTTTTACAACTTACTCAAAAATGATCATCACTGTACCAAACTTGGATTGAACATAGATGAGATCATTCTCTTTCATTATAATCATTTATACTATAAAGTAAAAAATTAAAAAAAAATAAAAGTAGATTCATCCAATAATGACCATCATCCAATAAAATTACCATCACTGGATTCCTCTCAAAAAAAGTAACCTAATATCATTTAATCTCATTTTATTACCTTACCTTGCCAACTAATGTGTAATGAACATCGAAAAGATTTTATCGATTTTTTGAAAAATTGCCTGGTGAACCCTCGACAATTTATTTTTACAGCCAACATTTGGCTGAGGAGTTTGAAATTTTTAGCTGTAAAATTCCAAAAGTTCAAAAAAAAAAAAAAAAAAAAAGAAAAAGAAAAAAAAAAATTGAATCCACAGCATCTTTCAAATCCCATTTTTATGATTAAATCTATCGTCATACCGTATAAGCATCATTAACAAAAGATGTATATATTATCTATGATTATTTCTTTGTTAATGAACCAAAAAAGGATAGCATATCGATAATGTGTAAAAAATCCCAGAAAAAGACTATCTAACATCTCATCTCATTCTAAAAAAGAAATATTCGAAATCCCCATTTTAAGATTTAAACCTGCCATCATACTGTAATATCATCTGTGTCTATCTTTTTTTTTTTTTTATTGATGTATCAAAGACACATTTACCACTAAAAAAAAAAAAAAAAAAAAAGATCGCGTTAAATTCTAAACTATGTTTTCGAGTCTCAAGCACGGCTAAAAATTCTTAATGAGATGCCAATCTGTAAACTGGGACAAGTAAATACACTCACATATCCTCACAATATTTTTTGGTACAACGTTTTCAATCAAGAGGCAAAAAAAAAAGAGAAATAAAGGCAGCGGATTCTGAATGTTTATGTGGGTCTCCTGACTTGCCACATTGGTACCCAAAAGAAAAAAAAGCATGATTCAGGCGCAGCTCCCTTTCTCTCTCTCTTTCCTTTTTATTTTATCATCGTTATGGCTCAAGATTTATATAATAATATCTATTCTCGATTTCACTCTGTACGTGAATATCTTGCTCCTATACTCAAGGATTCCAAATTCAAAGAAACCGGTTGCTTGACTCCAGAAGAAGTAAATTATAGTTTTTTATTTTTATAAAACAAATTATAACTTACACTTTTCTTTTCCCATTATAGTTCGTTGCCGCTGGAGAGTTTTTAGTTTATAAATGTCCAACTTGGTCATGGTAAGAAAAAAAAGAAAAAAAGAGACAACATTATGAAGATGAATTGACTTTTTTTTTTTAAAAAAAAAAAAATGGAAAGGGAATCTGGATTGAAAGAGAAACAAAGGGACTACTTACCTAGTGATAAACAGTTTTTGGTCACTCGAAACGGTAAAACCTTATATATATATATATATATATATATACATATAAATCGACTAATATTATTTCTATCCTTTATTATTTTTATTTAGTACCTTGTCTTCGAAGAGCAAAGCAAATGGAATTCACAGACAATGACGATCAGGATACCAAGATGATACAAACAGAAGATGAGGGTGAAGAAGATGCTTGGACTTACACACATAGTTCTAGAGGTATTTTGAAATAATATATATATATATAGAGTTCAATAGAATATTCATATAAAATGTTATTTTCTTTTAGTGACACAAACTATGGATGAAATGGCACAGCATATTCTTGATGACGAGGAGTTGGAAGAAGAAGCAAGAAGACATATGGCTTCTTTGAAGGTAGACGATAATAATGCACAGCAACCAGCATTGGAAGATATTCCTGATATAGATGATATTCCGGATATGGAGGATGATCAAGTGGAAGAAGAAGAAGATCCTGTAAGCTCTCGTTATTATCATAATAGATGGATAAAGATTACTTACTTTGTTTTCTATATAGGCTATAGCTACTCAAGCTCATGATGATACCAACAAGTAAGGATATAAACGCGGAAATAAAATATTAAATATTTTTGATTTATTAACTTAGTGACAAGATCTTACAAGTACGAACATACGATGTATTTATTACTTATGATAAATATTACCAAACTCCACGTATATGGATATTTGGCTATGATGAAGTAAAAAAAAAAAAAGTGAAATATATATATATATATTTGAAGGGAAAACAAAGGAGTGATTAACTTTTTATTTTCTGATAGCAACGACGACCATTGACTTCACAACAAGTCTTTGAAGATGTCAATCAAGATTACGTCAAGAAAACAGTGACCATTGAACCACATCCTCATCTTAATTTGAATTTAGCATCCATCCATCCATGTAAACATGCTGAAGTGATGAAAAAGATCATTGAACGATTGGGGAATGGTGTTTCTGCTGGATTGACGGAACAAGGCGAAGAAATTCGTGTAGACCAGTAAGTTATCATGGCATAAAATAAGAAACGAATATTGATATTTTTATTTTTTTTTTTTTTTATAGATATCTAGTCATCTTTTTGAAATTCATCAGTTCTGTTGTGCCCACCATTGATTATGATCATACCATTAGTGCTTAGTTATACATATATATATATATATACTGGTTTTTTTCCTTGATAATAAACCTTTATTTTTTTTTCTTTTCTGCGCTGTGATTAGAGACTTATTTGCATTGGCATTCGAGCATAGTGATTCTTTTTTTATCTTATGGAAATAAATGACCGTTGATTGATGTTGGATGATCGAAAAAAAAAAGGATGTGGATCTCGGATGTTACATGTTTTGCAGGTGATTGATCCATGGATTCGTATCTACCATCATCATCCATTTCTTTTTCTATTTACTACTTTTAAAATGACCACCCTCATAAATCACGAAATTATCATATATATTAAGGAACATGTTGCCAATGATATCAATTATAGATCCCCTTTTTGTTTTTTCTAAATAAAAAAAAAATAGATCTGGGATATATAAAAACTGATTTTACTTTCTTTTTTTTTTATTTCTTCCTCAGATACTACTCTCAACTACTCTGCTGTGCAAAAGAAGCAATATTACTCTCTCTTCATGGTCACTTGGTCGATGATGTTTTCATCAAACGTACACTAGTTTGAAGGGACAGTACTCAACGGCGTTTGTGTTTAGTTCAAGTAGGTTCAATAAGCAATCAATATCCAATTCTCTACTTCTTTGATTTTCCAGACTGGTTCATCGCTACTCTTACCCTGAATGCTGTTCCTCAGGGTTCTGATAAGTCATTATCATTTAATGATTCTTTCTTTTTTCGAATAGGAAACTAACCTTTTTTTTTTGATAGTAGTTTTGATTGGTTACATGTTTAAAGTGCACAATATGATCGGACTCACAAAAAAAAAATAGGAGATACTCTTTATTGATTTGATTTTGATTGAATGATTTATTTGATTGATTGATTGATATGAGCGTTCAAACGGGGGTAAATAAAATAATAATAATAATAATAATAAGAGGAAAAATATATACAAGGGAAAAGAAAACTAAGGTAATAAATAAAAATGATAAAAAAAGAAAAGTGTAAAATGGTATAGTATACAAAAATAAACAGAAGAAAAAAAATATAGGATATGATATAAATAAACATCATGATGGTGAGTAATCCCAACAAGATCCATAGGTAAGTACTTGAGTCAATGATTCCCTGAGAACAAAAGGTGAAATAGGTTTCGGAAGGCAACCATTCTAACCCAAAAAAAAAAAAAAAAAAAAAAAAGAAAAAAAAATTAGGTTCATTATCTCACCTATTTGTTATTATTATCAACCTACCATGCCAACCTTCAAATAAGCTTTTTTCCATTCCATAGACATATTAGTGGTGACGGCAACAATAGGTATATATCTATTTTGAGTTAAAACAAATGCCAACTGTTGTTGTTGTTGTTCTTGTTGTTGTTGATGTCCTCTTCGAATCCAAGAAGCAGCATCAATCCCATTTAATCCAGGCATATCAATATCCATCAGGATCATATCATAAAACTGTTGTCGTAATTTTTCAATAGCGTCTTCACCACTGGAAGCCATATCCATATGTTGGAAAATATCCGCCATATGTAATTTCAATGCCTTGGCCAGGACTTGTAAATTGACTTGATTATCATCCACCAAAAGAACACGTAATCGCTTATTATTATTATTATTATTATTTATAGGTAGCGGTAATGAATGCTGTCTTTTCCAAAAGGTCGGTGAACTTGGTGACTTGGGTAATAACATGGTGCGTAAAAGTTGAGACTGTGTACTAAAAGGACTACTGGTATCAGAAGGTGAATCCATGATAGGTGTTGTGGTGTCTATAGGACCGAGATTGGGTGTGAGAGGTGAACAAGTATTGGGAGACGAAGAATGGTTCCGTAGTAAAGGTCCTGGTGATTGAATATCGGTATCGATGGGGTACATGTAAATAGAATGTCGTGGAAGGGAGGGTCGTCGTGTGTATCGATAGCAGTACTGTAAAGATGATCGTCGTCGTTGATAGAGCTTTGAAGGTAGTGCTGGTGCTTTAAAGTTAATATCTTCTGGAAAGGTCATTCTAGTTGGTGATGATGAAGGAGAGGAAAGTGGTGACCCTCCTGTTGTTGTAGAGCATTGTCGATGTTGAGAATTGAAATAATCCAGTTTGAAGAAAGATACATATATATATATATAATATAATATATATATATATAAAGAAAAAAGAAAAAAAAAGTGAAAAAGAAAGAAAGAAAAAGAAGGGAAAACGGACGGTAAATTTTAGAAAAAGCAAGAGCCAAGAACCATCAAAAGGCTCGTCACCCGTTTTTTTTTTTTTTTTTTTTGTCACACAAAAAGCACATACACACACAGACAATCATAAAAATCTAGACCCATAGATTGAAAAGTAATCAAAACATAAACATAGTAAGGCCAAAAGAAAAAAGAGGGGAGAGAACAAGGGCTTTCTTTTTTTTCTTTTTGTTTATTTTTATTTGAAATAGTTTAGAATGGTATTTAAAAACATAATAAAGAAGATATAATGAAATAATCCATGTTCAGCATACACGGTAAATTTTGCTTGTACAGGGCCTGGAATCTATTAAAAGTAACAAAACAAAAAAAAAAAAGTCAGTCATCAAGAGTTCCTATTTGCGTCCCGTTCGTCCGAAGATATTTCTATTTCTATTGCGTAGTCCACAATTTTAGTTTTTATTTACCAGTTCAATCAATCCATTATTGTCATGCCATCCAGTAGGGTAAAGATACTTTGATGCTTGAGGAGATAACACAGTCTACATTTCCACGCACAAAAAAAAAAAAAGAAATACATTCAATGAATCTTGTCATCTCCCTCTCTCTCTCTCTTTTTTTTTTTTTATTTTATACCAAAGAACGGGTCATATGGTCGATCGGTATCTATGGACCTAAGAAGAGGTTATCCGGTATCAGATAAAAAAATATCAAGTTGACAAAAAAAAAAAAAAAAAAAAAAAAGGAAAAGAAGTAGCGCGCCACTAACACCAAAAAAGAACAAAGAAAAAAAAAAAAAGTTCAAGCCCAGCGTGTGGAGTTCCTCCCTTGCTACTTTCAGGTACACGAGATATTCTCTGATTCATTTTTTGAGTTATATGAAAGATATGAGGGTACATTTTTTTTTAAACTAAACAAGAGAGGGATCATCCATTCCATTTATTATCAACAATCAAGTATCTTGATTGACTCGTGCCTTTCCCCTAACTGAAATGCATGATTTATTCCTACTTTTCTTTTCTTGATGCAACTACCTCCTTTGCCTTTCTTTTTTTTTTTTTTAATCACATTCTTTTATGGTAAAAAAAAAAAAAAAAAAGTGTTCAAGATACCTTTCTTTATTGCAATGATGATGATGATGATGATGAATAAAAGATGATTTACCAAGCAAAACAAGATAAGGTGACATGGTCTAGTCTTCTCCATTTCCCATGGATAGCGGCCTGCAAATCTTTATCAGAAGCCAATAAAAGAACTCTTCCTTTTGGATCCTCTAAACGATGATGATGATTGTATTTCCATTGACGGGGTACACATCTTGAAGTGAATGAAGATGATGGTAAAAGAGGTAACGTGGAGGCAAAAAAGGCAATCTGGTGCGACAAGGCCAACGTCATGACATGATCATACTCCACCCAAGGTTCCTTTTGATTCAACGTTAAAGTTTCCAATGCCCCTTGTCTATCGCTAGATGCAATATGGTTGTACGCCAGTACCGATGTGGTGGGAAGACACTCTAACCCATGATCATGCAAACGCTCATTCAGTTGCCGACGTAACGTGTCAAAATGAAATTGTCGTGTTACAAATGTTGTTGAGATGAATGATCCTGGTCCAAGATAGAGAGAAATCGTGATACCTTTGGTCGAAAGTGACGTTAATGATGATGATGATGATGGTTTGGGCGAGACATAAAATTCATTGCAAAGACGTGGTGACATTACTACTGTTGATGATGATGATGATGATGATGTTGCCATGGCAGCAAGTTGAGTCGGAGTCGAGTGTGATGAGGGTAAAAAAAAAGGTGGTGATACAGGTACTCCATCATCTTTTTTTTTAACACGCTCCTTTTCTGGTTGGTGTGGTTGTACAGAGATGGATGATGTTGCCTTGTCATCATCTAGTAGTGGGATAGGTGGTAACGCCTTAGAATAGCGACGAGGAAAAAGAGGACAAGATAGAGATGGTCGAGTGATGATGGGTGTTGAAGATGATACCAATGGTAATGGTGAGATTGGTGATGATGTTGATTCTAATGATGATATTAGTGATGATGATGATGATGATGATAGTCGAAAAGGTTGATAATTTAAAAATTCAAACATGTAACGTGATTGATGGACCTCAGCTGGCATTCTGAACACATCGTACAAGTAACGATCTAACAGTTTTTGTTTTTTTTTACGATTGGCAAGTAGTTGCAAAGGAGATGATGATGATGATGATGAGAAGGATGCCATTGATGATGATGATAATCGTGGTAAATACTTTAACGTTGGTTGTTGCTGATGAACAGGTCCAAATGATGTACGATGAAGATGAAATGATAAAGGAGGTAATGGTGGTGGTGGTGCTGTTGCTAACAATGCATCGGAATTTGAAGACGATGATGATGATGATGGTTGACAGGGGAAACAAGAGGGATGTTGTTTTTTCTTGGGTGTGTAATGAGGAAAAGAACAATTCAATTGATGAGAGAGTCGAACAAAGTCTTGATATCGTCGATGAATCGTATAACACGGTTCATTCTTTGTTGTAATCAAAATTTGATACCATGTCTCTTTTCCTCGTTGCTCGTAAGAAACAACAGATGCACTACAAATAAACAATTCATGACCTGAACTCATTTTTTCACTGATGATATGGAAAATAAAATAAGGGTTTGTATAAAAGATAAAAAAAAAAAAAAATACAATTTAGAGGAATATAAAGTCTTTTTTTTTTCAATTGGTAAATCACATATTTTATGCATCAAAAGTAAAAAAAAAAAAAAAAAAAAAAATTGTTATCCATAGTGATTGCATGAATAAATTGCATTCCTTGTCATTTCCATTTCAAATTTTCCATTCCTGTGATCCATCTCGTTCATCTTTTGGTTATAAAACAAACGAATCCACATTATACTTTATTTTCAAGCATCACAAAAAAAAAAAAAAAAAAAAAAAAAGGCTACACGTACACAATCTATACTAAGGTACTACTATAGTAAGCTTCATTCCAAATCCACACTACCACACGTACCTTGTCGAGAACTCCATTCGGTCAGCATATCTACAGTTGATTTCTAATCCACGCGTCTTCACTTTTGTTTCTTCAGATCGTTGTTTCCAATCTTCATCTGTATATGTTGTCCATTGATCAAATGATTTTGCCGATTCCCTAATGCTGAGTGTAGAAACAAGTTCCAAGTCGTCGTTGTCCTCACCACAAATCGTATAATGGATACGGCCAATGGAGAGTTGTGAAAAAATACGTCCAGGAATGTCAATCTTGATCGGTGTTTCCATGATTGCTTCTGTGTTGTCGCTCTGCTGCTTGCAAACAACGATAGAGTTGGACCATAAAAATTTCGTCACCAAAGGACATCGTTGTAATAAATCAGAGAGATAATCCATGTTGGTTATAGCCAGTTCTTGAATAAAAAGAGACACGAGCGCACTGTGAGTATTCGTTGGTTTGTTATCGCCATCATCATTGATTTCAGGATATAATCCTTTAACAGCCAAAGTCTTCAAATTCGGGCATGAATCCAATATATTATCCAAATTGATTTTTTTCCAAGCTTTCCAGTTGAGACTAAAAGAGAACTCGAGTTTCAAGTGTGTCATATTATGTAGAGTCATTTTCCCAAGAGATAAATCCAATATACCACCTTCCAATTGTTCAGGTACGTCGTATGAAAGTTCTTTCAGTAAATTCAAATTGCCTAGTGGTCGAATAGAGCTAAGTCCACTTCGGAATGCATCAAGTTCACGCGGGCTAAATCCTATTTCCCAAAGGGAGCCGAGAAACCAATCCAAACACTGTATCTTGTTTCCTTTCGAGCTAAGCCAATCCGCCAGATCACGCCATGGAAAATAGTCCAAGTAAGAAGACCATTTTGTTTGTGACTTGATTCGGAGTTTTGTCAAATGTGAATAGCTGGTAATCATATCGAGAATAAGTCGTCTGTACGAAGCCGGTCCAAGATGTCGTTCTTGTGTCAAATTTGTTGAAGGATCATCCGTAAAGTCCTCGTCGAATTCATCTTCGTTGCCAATACTGATGGATAGATCATATACATTAGGATACTTTCGAGATAGATATTTATACCATACTGGATCAATATAATTATCGATATGCCATTTGAGTATGCCTAACCGTTCAGCGGGTTTCCAATTGTTGAGAGATCCACTTCCTATTTCTGATGATATATAATCCAGTTCCAGAGAGGTTAATAAAGGTGCATGACAGTGTAGTGCTTCCATCCATTCTATACTAATGGGAGTACTCGAGAAGGAGACGTCCAGGAATAAATGTACCAAGTTAGCAAAGAGAGGTTGATCAATAGAGTTTCCAGGAGAGTGTAGGAACGACAGTTCGTCATAATAAGCTGAGATGGTGGTAAGTCGTTTGCCAATCCGATTGACCCATATGTTTCCCTCATCTTCATGCCATATAGGAAGTTCTTCAAGGTTTGACCAACCAGGTGTGAATTCGCACAAATATTCGTCAGTAAGAAAGATGTCTTTCCGATAGTCAAATAAGGTAATCATAGGGCATAGTTCTTTGAGCTCGGCGAGTTCAACGTTGTCCAACATAATGTTTGCAGAGTATAAAATAATTCGTCGTACATGATATCCATTGTATTCTTTATCACTGACTCGTTCTTGATTTGCTTGTAGACCAAATAGAAGCGACGTATATTGTTTTACACTATAAATATTAATAGATTGATAAAGAAGTCGAGAAATAAGTGGTGTCCAAGCTCGGCATACAACGGAAGCAATGACCAGTTCACGTAACGAGAGGTTATTCAATATGATTTCAATGATTTCAGGTGGTAATGAACGTGTCATATTGTCATATAAGAATAATATATAATAATAATAAAAAAAAAAAAAAAAAGAAAAAAAAATAAAAGAAAAGAGAAAAATATAAAATCTAGGGAAGACAAAAAAAAAGGTAAAATTGATTTGGAAGGCCGCGCTTTGTTCAGTCAGGACGTACTTCTGTATGCTTTTTATTCAATCGGCAAAAAAATCATCAACAGATAAAATATTTGTATTGTAACTAGATTTTGAAGGGGTATTCATAAATAAAGATTCTTCTTCGTCATTGTTATCATCCAGATCATTATTAGTAGTCATTGATTTTTCATTTGTAGTTGGTAGTAAATTAGAACGGTCATCAGGAAGATCAGTTAGAGTATCGTGTCGAGTTGCCTTGTTGTGATCATCTTCACTTTCAGATGATGATGATGATGATGATGATGATTCGTCGTCACTATCACTAATAAGGTCATAAAAAGAAAAATGATTCATTCATTAATATAATATCCTTTCCATATAAATGTTGATGATATACCTGTGATGTCTATTTTGTTGATCTTCATCCTCCAAGGTCATGCCTGATAATTCACCAGTAACACGTTCATGAGATACCTTTTCACTTCCAGCTTCATCAGGACTGTTCTTGAATATATATTCTTCCCTCCATTGATCCAATTTCATCTAATAATACAAATATATAGAATATATATTTATTTATTTATAATTATTATCACGGTTTACCCAAGAGAGAGGAAAAAAAAAAAGGACAATTAAGGTTGGTTTTACCTTGCAATTTTTGTTGGCACTGGCTTTCATAACACGGGATGCAAAATCAGTAAAGTTATATCTTGGATAAATCTTGTAAGCCCACATCCTATAGTATCGCATAAGTTTCAATAGATCTTCGTCCTATAGAGTGAGATCAAGAATAAGTAATCGTTCATATCTTCTTTCTATACTCATTTGCTCTCTTTTTTTTATTATTATTATTATATCATTTACTTCATGTCCTTTCCCACCAAATTTGAGCCAAGGTGTTTCGTTTCGTAATCGAGTCAATCCCTCTGCAGAGCATAATCTAAAAGAGAGTAAAAAAAAAAAAAAAAAAAAAAAAAGGTACACAAGTCAGTTTAGTGAAAGTAAAAGATATGATACACTTACATTTCATGATCTAGTTTCTTCAATTTTCGTCTTTGTTTCTTTATTGTTTTGGTACTTTCTTCATCGCCTTCAACTGGATCATCTCGGGTACTTCGTTTCTTATTGTGCTTGTTGGTGTTCGCTGGAGCTAACGGATCAATTTGCGCATCCTTTGTATTGTTGTTGTCGCTATCATTATTGAAAGGATCATAGTCATCTAAAACAATGTCATCAAAGTCGTCCATCGAAAAATCATATATATATGTACAGATATAAATGTATGCAAGAGGTAAGAAAAAAAAAAAGAAAAGGGAAAAAGAAAGACGCGGTCGCCAAAAAAAAAAAAAAAAAAAAAAAAAAAAAAAACGAGGGAAACTCTCTTTGACCTCCGCAAAGGGGCAGGAGTGCGTTCTGATTCGTTGAGATAGCTAGGGGCAATTATTTGAACCGTGCTCTGGTTGTATGTATGCTGTAAATAAAATGTGTGATCATTAATTCTGTATACAAAAACAAGGGGAAGGTAGAAACCCAGAGTGTTCTGCATCATTTTTTTTTTTTTTCAAAAAGATAATAGACACGCACAATACGAAATATTCCATTTTTAACAGAGATAATAAAGGTATAAATTTTTATTAAAGAGTGATATATTTTGTACTAATAAAAGAAGGAGCATTGAGGACGATGATTGAGATAATGAAATTGTTGTCATAACAGTAAGGATGATGTTAACAATTTGACAATATTAAGTAATAGCTTTGGTAGACGAATTATTGGGTCCTTGCGTACGTAAATGTTCAATAGCATTTTGATATTCCAATTGTAGTTGTTCTGTATCTTTAAGTGAGACAGGTCTCGTTTGCCAGAAGTCATCGGTTGCAGTATGTTGGCTAATTGCACTAGTATCGGTGAAGACAAAAGCATCAGTTGATTTGTTGGTAAAATCATCAGTATTGCTGGAAGAGTTGTTGTTGGCATTATCGGATGAAGCCTTGAGCCCCAGAAAATTTGACATATGTTGCGGATTTGCACTATAACAAAATAAAATCAGAATGATTCCTTAATAGAGTAGAGTGTGATGCTATTTTTTTTATTACCTGAATATCATGGTAATTTCTACAACTGCAGTAGCAATGGGGCCAGTCAGATTCCAAATCAATGATAAAGTCAAACCGCCACCTTCTGTACTCAAGATACCTTGTCGAAGAGCAGCAAACAGAAGCATGGAGACACCATAAATGATAGATCCAAAGAAGCCAACGCCCACCATTGCTTTAATCTGTATATCGATGTAAAGTACGAGTCAATGATTACCAATCAGTAGTAGTGGTTTTACCTTAATGATGCCTGTTTTGATACTGTTGATACGATGTTGTGGCATAGAAAAGTTTTCCAAGTGAGTTTCCAGAATAAAGATGAGACGCGCCCCACAATATAAAATGCCCACAGCCAAGATAGCGCAATAAATGAACCAAAGGTAGTAGAGAGCGAGGATGAATGATGTTGCCAATGGTATATTGGATTCTCCGTATACTCCAGCGACAAACGTACATGTTTCATTGGTAACCACCACAGATACTAGCAATGTTGTAATCAATCTATCTATAGTTTTGGCACTTGGTAACCATCCAGTGGATACCGCTTTATGACTCTAGATAATAATAATATAAACATGAGCGATGATGATGATGATGATATGTATTTTTTTTTTTTACTTGAGTACTTTACGTCACGTAGAGTTTGAGCAACACCCAATACATAGAGCACAAAACCAGCATATAAGAATTCCCAAGAGAATTCCCAAAAGAACTATTTATAGGGATGATGTTGATGATTTTTTTTTTTTTAAAAAAAAAGGTAAGCGTCAATGAAAAAAAAAAAAAAAGGATGTTATCTTCTTCTCTTATTTTTTGTTTTTTACAGATCGTAAAATAGGATGATTGGCACCATCGGTCACAAGCAAAATATTATCAAGAGTTCGAACTAAAAATAATAATAATAATAGTAATAATAATCAAAAGAATGAAATGAGATGATTTTTTTTAAACGTACGTATATTAAATATCAAACAAAACAATAATAAACAATCCATAGGATGAGGTCTTAAACAACCTAGTGCTGATCTTTTGTCAATAAATCTATGTCCTTGAATACATACACGTTTGAATAATAAAAAGAGACCTAATAAAAAAATAAAAAAAAAAAAGAATATGAGTATATAAAATAACTTTTGTAATCATCCGATTTACCAAATAGTATCACAGGGGCTGTGATCCCCAGGGTAATATAATAATTTAATTTCATTACATTTTCATCTACACAACCTGTAACTGATATTCTAAAATCACAATAACATTTTCCATCCAAACAAATACGATAAATGGATTTAGAAGTATTCATCAAAAAAAAAAAAAAAAAAAAGAGAGAGAAAAGAAAAGAATGAAAAAGAGAGGTTTGAGAAAAAAATGTCAAAAAAAAAGAAAGTAGAAGAAAAAAATTGTTTTTGTGGCGCACGCTCCGAAGCGTACCCCACTATGATACACAAATAAAATGGTGATACTGGATTATTTCAATCAAATTCGTGTTCAAGATGTACTTGTAAAATCAGAAAATTCAAAATAAAAAGTCATTACTTATTTTTATATGAAAAATTAACTATTTCTATCCTTTTTTTTTTTTTAAACAAATAAACCAAAAACCTGGGAAGAAAGATCTCAAAAAAAGGAAATTGTTTATCCATAAAATAAATAAATAAATAATAAGAACTACATGAATTTTATAAACTATAATTTACAAAGTAATTATTGGTATCTATACTATTTGACTAGTTAATAATAACAACTATAAAACCATCATAATAAAAATATTCAATGACCTTCTGAAGCCTTTCGTATAACATCATATCCAAAAGCAAATAGAGGTGTAGGATATTCGCTATACATGTCGATGATATTGGCACTAAGATCATTTACAGATGTTGGTAACCCTAATGTAGATGAACCAGGAGGATTCTTTTCTAAAAATAATAATGGCGAAAAGGAAGGTGGTACCAAGTTGCCTACCATATATGGAGCTTGTCGAAGTAAATGTAAGGCTTCTACCAATCGATCTTTGGCTCGATCTTTGACAGATATACTTGATGATGTCGCAAGTTTACAAAGTAAATCAGATGCAGTAATCAGTAAATCCGAACTAACTATAAACTCCAAAAAAAAAAAAAAAAAGATTAGTAATATATCACTTGATACTGTTTTCAAAACTTACACACACATAAATTCTTTTTGATCATTTCAAATTGTTTTATCGCCACAATCAAACTTTCAATACATTCATATGCTTCAATAAGGGCTCGTTCTTGAATAGCACGGGCGAGTTCATAGCTACCACCTTGAGAAATCGTTGATTGATTGGAAGGTTTCGTAAGTGCAAGATTTATCTCCGTCTTGTGGATGACAGTAATAATAAACACAATCAGCTGGACTTGATCGTTGCACTTTTCTACAAAAGGTCGAGAAGAAGTATCCACTGGATATTGATCACATAGACGAAAACAGCTAGGGAGAGAATGCCACCATTCCTTGTATATTTGATCGAGTCGTAAAATTTGTTCCAATGATACTTTGGCCACTTCACCCAAGTGCATACGATGTATTTGTTCCTAAATGATCAAATTAATAAAAAAAAACAACTTTAGAATACATCTTTTTTTTTATTATTATTTATTTCTTATTTTCTTACTGTTAGATCCAAAGTCACTGGATGACACATGAGTTTTAGAGTTTTGTTATAAATAGCAATAAAGGTATACGACATATCATCTTCGTCCACTACGTATTCCAAAGGTTTTGAGTTGAGGAATTCCATAATTTTGGGATCATGATCCACTACAAAATCCAAGAATTTTTGATTGTGTAAAGCCATAATATAATGTCGTTGGAGAAGAGCACGATCAACATCCGTTGTTGTTGGGACCAAGTCTTCTAAAGATGTAAACTGGGCAGTTGTATGAGATGATGATGATGATGTTGATGATGATGGCGATGATGCTGATGGTTTAGGTGTTGATGGTGATAATGGTGTTGATGATGAGGATGGTGATGACGCAGATGATGAAAATAATGGCGAAGACGGTGATGACGACTTCTTAGAATATTGATGATGAAGATTGTATTCCTGTTGAAGATCCATTGCAATCATATGAGCGATAGAGCACCATTTTCGTCCTTCCGCAACACGCATTGTTATAAGTTGATATTGAGAGATAAGATTAATGATCATCAAGGTTTCTAATCGTCTTTCAGGTTCGTCAAATGTATCACAAAGTCGATCAATAGCACGTTGGTAAAAATAATCTGCAAGAGCTCGTCGTTCAAAATTATTATATTTGATATGATTACATGTAGAGGAACACAGACAGGATAACATCGCCATGGTCAATGCGTGTTGAAATGGATCAGGTCGTACCATTGTTTCATATTCAGCCAGATAAGAAGGACCATGGATCAAGGGCAGAGAAGGATTGATACAAGTGAAATAAATACTGATCAGTTCGTCAATAACAGAGATAGGAGGATCTTTGCCTGCAGTTACCAAGAGGATTTCTGGAAGTTGTTGTTTCAGCATAAAATGATGCCTTTTCGTCATACTGAGTCCATTGCGTTGCTGTTGTTGCATTGCACTACCTTGTACTGAATGAGGAGTTCGTGCGACTACTTGCACCATCATTGGTATCAAACTTGCAGGTTGGATTGATTCGAATAAAAAGGCGGTGTTGTCGAATATACCAGCAAATGGTGAAAGGTAACGTTGGAGAGCATGCCCATAAGAAATCAGTTCATCAAAAGTGCGAATAGGTGATTCCAATCGAAGTTTTCCATCCACTACAGTCAGTTCCCAGCGGTATTCATCATCATCATTATCTATTATTGATGATCCTCTCGTTGTTGACGATGTATTGATAACTGATGAATTAGATGATAAGGAAGGGGTCAAGGGTAGTAGTTGTAGACCAGTAGTTGATTGAGGATCTTGATTAATATAAACAGAGTAAGTTGATGATACCTCTAAAGCTGTAATTGGTGTTGTATAGGGATGATAGTCCATATTCGTTCTATCGTTAGATGCCTTCATAATTGAGCTTGTCGATGTACGCATCACTGCTGCTTCTCGTTCTTGCTGAAGTAAGGATTCCATGCGATGCAAGTCTTGTTGGAGACTAGTCACTTGCAGTGCAAAATGTTGAAGATCAGAATTACCATCAATAGAGTCATCTTCCATTTCCAAAGTACCATCGTCATTGACACATTCACGATTACTTTTGATACATCGAAAACAAGCAACTGATTCAGAAGGTCTATCACATTTGCGCCTTTGTGTTTTACATCCTACAACATTATAAATATAAATTAGTAAACAAGATAGTTCATTCAATACAATAACACTATGTTAACTGAAGTTTCTTTTCACTTACGGTAACATGGCTTCAATCGTTTGTTCGGCTTTGTAGTAGCATTCTTAGACATTTCATAAAATTGGTATACAACGAAACAAAAATAGAGAGTAGTTAAAAAAAAAAAAAAAAAAAAGAAAAGAAAAGGAAAAAAGTAAAAAAAAAAAAAAAAAAAAAAAAAAAAAAAAAAAGAAAGAAAAGAAAAAGAAAAAAAAAGGGTCAGAAGTTGCCAAGGTTGATTGATCTGCCTCCCTTGATCGAAAAAAAAAAAAAAAATTGGCAGTCAGCCAAGCAGGTGTTCTGCTGCGAATATTAAACTGTAAATCTTTATTAAAAAAAAAAAGGTATAACGTAAAAGAGAAGTAGAATAAAGTATACAATAGGTATAATACAAAAATAAAATGTTCGTATCTAAACTAATGTGGAATATAACGAAAGTCTTGTTGTTTGTTGAATAAAAGAATCTAGCTCCCAGAGTGACCATTGTTCTATATTCTCTACAACATCCCTGGAAAACGCATATAGATTCCGATAAGGTAAGCCTTGATGTTTCAATTTTTGATCCAATATCTTGATCCAATGACATATCGATATTTCTTTTTTTGTTCCAGTCTTTGATACCATTCCAGAATAAGGGGGAATCCCAGCTAGTGCCAGTCGTGAAGACAAAAAACATTCTAATGCCAAAGCCCAAGCTTTCCAAGCACTACCATCGTCATGTTGATGATGATCATCTCGAACTAATCCAGTTGTATCATCATCATCGTTTGTCGTCATATAGCACCAGTGACCAGAAGATCTAGTAAGAGATACCAAACTTGCTATCCATCGATTGAGTGATGTTTCTTTTCCCTTGTTGTTTGACAATAATCTTGCAAAACGTTGTACTAGATCAGCCATTTTTCTTGCATTATTCAAATCCTGCCAATTTGTGCCGTCCAAATACATCAAAGATAAGATAGCTGCTATTTCCTCTGCCGCATGATGATCCTTGTCGATGATACGTTCGTCTTTGTTGTCCCTGTCCATAGTAGTATACGCTAGTTGAAGTTTCACCCGACAAAAAATATTCACCAACAATAGACAAGAAAGATCCATACTGTATTGAATGTATCCACTTAAGCAATGTTCTATATCATCAATCATAGCTGTTCCTATATTATCGTTGTCGTGATTATTGTTGTTGTAGATAATAACATTGCACACTAGAGTAACTGCACGAAGCCAAACGTCTTCATCATGATGTACTTTGAAGCAGTGTTCCAGAGAATATTCCATCACCATAAGTTTGTTTTTGACCAGTTCTTCTTCAGATTTTTCGGATTGTATTTTCGAGTGTTGCTTTAATGGGAAAAATGATTGTCTTGGAGAGGGTGTACATGCTGTAAACATAGCCAGTGCTGTGTTATAATCGCTAGTTGAGATAACATCTTGTATAACTGCAATAACATCCATATTCGATGATGATGATTGTTTGTTGTTTGCCCTATCTTCATGTATCAACTGATGCTGCTGTTGTTGGGTCAATAAAGTAGTCGTCAATAGTTGAAACCATTCAGCGCAAAGTTCAAAGTTGTTTGTCGTGTCACGTTTCGTCATCAATTCATCTGCATAATCAAAGAGTACCTTGAACCAATCCAACCAAATTAATATATTTTCAACAACTGCCAAATGGGAAAGAATAAATCGACCAAAACACATAATTAAGTCCATATCGCAATCGTCTTTCACTTGAATCGTCAAATAGCGTAACCATTGGATGCATGTATTTAAACCATTATCTTGATCCATATTGTCGTTCCCATCGTTGTTGTAAGAATATCGATTTTCAAGAGAACCTTGCCAGTTGGATGGTAAATCAATTCCAGTGGTTGTCATAATAGCATCTATATCCTGTGCATTAAGCTTTCCAGAGAGATCGGTTTTGATAATAGACATCCATAATTGTTGAAGTTTGTCATGACGATCACTTTTGCTTGTCCAAGTCAAGTCTGCATTCATCAAAAGCACAAAAACCAGTTTCACATAAGCCATAAATTGATCATGATCTAATATTGCAGGTGGATGTTGTTGGAGATATTCGTTGCTATCGTTGTTGATCATAATTTGTTGTAACATGGTATATAGAAATGTTGAATAGATTCTATATCTATGCCGATCTTCATATTTGCATAAATTTTGAGCCGTGTTGATCATGCTGTTGATATCGGAGTGCGAAGGTGAAAAACACCACCAAGACAGGGTCGCCAAGGCCTTGTACAACCTATCCAGTGAGCCAAGATTCATTTGATCGATAGTATTGTGACAATAATCCAGTAATTTTTCAAATATTGTCCCAATCGCTTTTGTATCATTTTTGTTTTCATATATCCAAAGTTCCATCACTAATCCAAATGTATCCATAATCGTTTGTTCTGTAGATACCATGTGTTCAGATTGATTTTCTTCTTCTTGGTACAATTGATATCCACCATCCTTACTGTTGCTGGCAGTTGTTTCTACTGGTAGTTTCCAATGTAATTCAAAGCTTCGGATCAAGAGATCAAAATTCCAGTCAATACGTGGATCAAGTAATAAAACAAACACTAAACGATTCACCATTTTCGACGTCGAAGGACCATAAACTTGCATCAAGTTGTCATGATAAGTAATACAGTGCTGTGACAATATCGTAAGTAATATATCCAATGTGTGACTAGGATCATCCAATAGTGTCAGTGTTGAACGCATGTTTGGTTGTGATTCTTCTCGCCAACGGCTTTGCGTAAAGATGGTAAGTGCTGTTGTTTGTTGGTAGAGAATCGTCTGAGTAAATAAGTCCAGTAGACCCGTAAATATATCGCTCAAATATGATCCGTCGCCAATATCACCATCATCATCTTTGTTGTTGTTATTGTCGTTGTTGAATGTAGTCGCAATGGTGTCCAATAACAGATGTAAGATATACAAGTGTTCGCCTTGATTATGTCCTCGTTGTTTTTGAATCATGATAGACATCATCGTCATCATATGAGCGCTATATATTTTTTCCAAATGGCCAGTGATGTCACCAGTACCTTCGTTGTTCAGTCGCAAAAGAGATAATTGCCGGATAGTGTCACAAATATGAATGTAAAAAGTTTGCCGAACGGATTCATCTGTTCCTGTAGCTTCTTTTGATGTCCAGGTGTTCAAATCAAATGATCGAATCAAATATTCCAGTGCTGATAATGGAGGCGTTTCCAAAGAGATTATCGTTGATATGATAATACGAGATATTTGCTGTAATCGTTGTAAAAAGATACCTGATTCATCTTCTTTATTGGGATCAAAGGTAATATAGAGGTAATTGATGGACGAAGAATCAGATTCAAAAAGTTTCAGTAGCCGATCCATGGTTGCAGTGTTGCCAGATATAACCGGAGATAGTTTTTCAGCTACTTGTTGTAGAAAAAGTTGGACAGGAGGATACATAGTGATAGATTTGAGTTGTTGCCAGAGGTACTCCAAACAAGACCAAGCCAAGTCGATAAGAGAATCATTATGGTGAAGTTCAAGATGTTGTACTATGGTATTGATTTTCGATATAGCAAGAGCAATTTGAGTACATACACGGGAATCCACCATGGTGAAAAAGTAACTAGACGCCTTTCTACGAATATCCTCTGCTTCTAGTTCTAAAGTTGTGTTGATGTCCATTCGAGTAGATTGTACCTTGAAGATGGCTGGAGATTTGCAAGAGGTTTGTTTGTTGCAAGGTTTTGTCACTGTTTCCATTGTTGATATAAGAGTTTGACTTTTTGCCATTGTTGTCACATATGTTGAGTATAATAATTGTTGTTCTTCCAGATGATCATGGTACCAGATTGAATGATCCTGCAAAGTAGTAATAACTCCTTTCAGAAGAATGTCGTTTGTAGTAGTAAGCAAGATATCCAAGGGTATCTGCTGAATAGGTCGCTTCAGTTGGTAAGTTGGAGGAGACCGCCTTGTTGAATGAATACCATCCATCATACTTTTGACCAGGACATAGAGTGATAAATAATAATAATAACAATAATAAATCAGACAAAAAAAAAAAAAAAAAAAAAAGGAGGGGGGAAGAGGAAGAAAAAAAAAAATCTAGATAAAATTTTTATTGGAAAAAGGAGTTCTAAATCTAACTGTCCAAGAAGCTCTTTTCCGAGTCCACCCAACAATAAGTGTCAAAGTCTGATTTCATCTTGTTGTGTTCTATAAGATCGTACCATAATGCTTCGTGCTTCATCCAAGGCTGATGTTGTTCCCATTGATCCATTTTTGTACTTTTCCGGCATTCAGCTAGTCGATCAGGACAAAAATGATCAGCAAATTCGATAGTATCTTTTCTTTCATCATCTGTGAGGATCAGTTTGTCGTTCCCAAGCCATAACCACATTGCATAATAAACTTGACGTAGTTGTTCATGATGTTTCTGCTGCTGTTGATGGTGATGATTATGTTGTTCGTCATGTTGTGCAGTTATCAAATGTCTATCTTCCTTTACCGCTGATGGTGGTGATTTTGCTGGTGATGTCAACCCCATTTGACCGTGATATGTTTGTAAGGTAGCAATACGATCGCGTAGTTTAGCTAATTGATCTTGCTTCTTAATAAAAAAGATGGCACCATAGAATAGATTCCTTGATATTCCATTATCGTCCACGATACAAACGTTTGCAAAATAAAGACAAAAGAAGAGCTGGAGCAAGAGAGGTGTCAACGGATGATCCAAAGGTGCTACTAGTATATGCTGAAGAGTCCGATATATACAATAAAATTCAATTGGTTTCTTGCTCTGAGATATGAAGCTTTTGAATTCATTGTCGAGGTTTGATGATTTAAATTGTGAAGATAAAGTTGTTGTAGTTGCTGATGATAATGTTGTTGAAGTTGAGGTTGATGGGTGTCTTGAAATAGATGTAAAAGTTGCTGCCGATGCTGATACTGATGCTGATGATGTTACTAATGTTGACGTTGATGATGATGATGTTGATGATGACGACGATGACGATAAAGATGGTGAAAGAGGTTTCGATAAAAGCTGTGCAAGATGATAACGTCCATCTTTCTCCATTTCAGCTTCTAATAGTAAAACATCAAAAGCAAACCAAAGTGAATTGGGTTCAACACCAGGCGTCTTGAAAATATTGCTTGTCGTCAGGGAAATCATTGACCATTCTCCAGTAAGAAGAGTTGGATAAGTGGTATCAGGAAGCATATTCTTAAAGCATTTGAAGGCATTTCGTGGATTGCTAGCAAACGGTGTCATCTTTGGAGAACTAGTTATTGATAAAGGAGAAGAAGATCTCAGTTGTTCCAGTCTTTCCATTTGTTTTCGCAGCATTTCAAATATCAAAGATTGTCGATCCAAACAATAACCAATATGACAAATATCATCAACAATATCCACATACTGTTCATTCCACATCCAATCTTCTTTGCGGAATATTGTATTGAGCCATGAATGTAATATAAGAGTCAGGTAGGAGAAACCATCCAGATCGCTAATTGTATCAATAAATTGACAGTGCCAGGCATGAGATCCGATAATCATTGCAATACCACTTGGTCGTTGTTTTGGATACCAAAAGTCGTTTGTCCACTTCATCATTTTCCCATTGATCATTGTCCTCTTACTTGATAAAAAGCTGTTCTTCTGTGCTATAAGATGATCTTGAGCAGCCAACCGGAGCATTGGATCCTTCTTGTGTTCTACCATGTTTTGCAAATAATCCACCAGACTATTATCACCTGTAAAAAAGTCATCACCATGAAGATAAACAAAAGCTGGTACGATTTCACTAAGAATATCAATGGCAGCAGTACACCGTCCACGTCGTAATATAAAGAGTAGTTTCATCCATCCATGATTAGATTCAAATCGCAAAAAATGTCGACTAGTAGGAGAAAGTAAAAACGCCACATAGGTAAATAACGCTCCATGAGAAGCAGTAATATCAGATGGATGGTTCAATAGTTCACGTAAAAAAGGAAGATTGATGCATTTGTCGATATCAGATGCCCTGGAAGATAATGGACCATGATAGAGTTGTAATCGTTGTATAATGAGCCAACACCAATCAAGGAACTCCAAATGTGATAGCGTTTTCGTATTTTCTGGACCTGGTGAAGATATCATTGATGGTGATGCTGATCCAAATAATGGCAAACTTCCCTTTTTTTCCGTTGATTGAAATACTGTAGTGTTTCCTTCCGCCATATACTTGTCGAATTCATGTATTGGTTGATATTTTTGACAAGCATCCAATAAGATGAAGGCCAATTCTTCGTGAGTAGCAAAAGATAGAAATGGTTGTTTTGATTTGCGACACCAAGGATGTGAAGTATGAAAAGTATCCCAAGAAGTTGTTGATTCAGGTTGACGGTAGCCGAGATTGAGATGACCAATAACGTATTGTGCAAATGTAATCCATGTTGATAGTTCAGATTGTCGTAATAATTGATGTAATAGTACCAAGTCTTCCTTGAGGATTTCCCATTCACTAATAGGTAGAGACCGAAAAAGGTAGAGGGCCATATTTTCCATAGTAGCATGATAATCACATGTCCAACGAAGAAGTAGAGAAATCACAAAAGGATGAACTGAACATATCGTGCCAAAATTGTCTCGAACATCTTTATAATAAATTTGACCCAAATCTTGATCCACAAAAGCTATCGTAAAAAGTGCATAACCAATAATAGAAACCAAGGAAGTTCCAAGCGTAGACCAATTTGAATTTGTTGGAGATAGAATATTGACACCAGCTGGTATAGATATCGCCATGTTGGTAAGACAGCTAATCATAAAAACACCTTGAGTTTGATTTTCTTTCAATTGTTGAATGAATGAGTCGATAGTAGGAGGTTGATTGATCACCGATCTGATGTTGGATGGTTCTGCATAATCTGTAATTCTAAGTATCTTGATAACGATTTCCCATAGAGTCGGAATGGAGACTACTTCAAAAGGTAATGATGGTAAAAAATGCCAAACATGTGGGTCTGGGACAGCAAGAAGACCAGAGACAATTTGGAGAACAAAATCATCACGTTCTGAATGACATTGTTGAGACCAAGATTCATTCTTTTTCAGTTCTGTCGTCAATATAATAGAGATCTGAGATACTTGTTGAGTCAAACGTTTCGTCAAGCTGGAATATTTTTTGCTGGAAGCTGTTTGTATGCCAAATATAAGTGTATCAACCAATCTACTGGATAAATCAAAACATTCGGTCGAGCAAGTAATAAAGGTATCGTCCAAAGGATGATTTTGTTGAAATATAGACTTCACAAATGTCATATATACAAAAGGTATATCTAATTGTTCCAAACAGTTGATGTAGTCGTCCTCCATCCAGGATGATGTTGTAAAATTGGAGAAAATATGTTGGAGAGCCGCAACGAATTCGACCATAAACACCAATATATTTTTCGTATCAGGAATATATTGAATCATTGTCACTCCCCATTCTGTTGAGTTCGTTGATTGCATAAGATGTAATAAGAGATACTTGTAATCTTGTAAATCAGCGTACTTCAAATAAACAGAGGCCACATTGAGTATCCAAGTATGTAGTTGATCCAGAAACATACTATCATCTTCCAACATACCTTCAGTCACATTGTTATTGTTTCCATCGTCAAGTTGAACCACAGATATATCATTATTTTCCAAAGACCGTTCAGCTGAGAAGAGTGTGTTCAGAACTCGTGATAAAGTTGTCATATCATTCTTGTAAGATTCAGTCATTCTATCCTTCGAGACCAATATAGATATATCTGACCCTTGTTGTTGCTTTTGACTTGACATAATATTCGTTCGCATATTCAGAGACCATAATCTATCATCCAACCAAGCCTGAATATCCATTTTCGCCATTTTGCTTGTGTATAAATATTTGTAAAGAAGAGAATTGATATCACCAGAGAGTCGACATAGAGAGCGTTCAAGCCTACTAACATCTTCTTCAATATGTTGTTGTCGTAGTATTTCGTGATCAAGAGTAACAGTAGTACCATCACCACATGTTTGTTGAATTGTTTCGATGATAGGAGAGCCAACTGACAAGTGTTCAAATACCAAAGAAGTAGAGTCTTCAATATTGGATGCAGAATGTTGTATATTGTGAAGTTGTCTTAATGATGAACGATACTTTTGTAAAAGACTACCAAGCTCAGGATATTGTGTGGTATGATCCATAGTCTCTATCAGGTAGTTTGATGTAGTCCGATCAAGATCATCTGAAGCAAAACGAACTATTTTATACAAAATAAAGAATTGTTTTAGTTTATCATTTAACATATTTTTCTTTCTTGAATTATACCTTTTTTTCTAAAAGAAATATTGCTATTTGATATTGAATTGCTTTTTGTTGAAAACAGTGTTGAATGTAGGAAAAAAGAAAAAAAAAAAAAAAAAAAAGGAGAGAGATAGAGAGAGAAAAAAAGAAAAGGACTTGGGAGAAAAAGAGAATGATCAAAAAGTTCCCTTTTTCCGGAAGACATTCAAAAAATGGTAAACGGAGTTGAAAATAAAAAATCACATAAATTTGTCGCGCGCAATATTCATAAAATAAAAAAACCACTTCTTTTCTTTAAACTTTTAATCAATTAATTGAAAGTGACATTCTATTTTATTTATTTATTTATTGTATATTAGTATGAATACCCTTACAGTTTATTCATACTGTATAACAGTTCCTGACTTTTCATACAACGATACAACTTTACTGCGGAAACAACAACACTTCCTCCGACGGCATAATGATCTATCACAACTAACATTTCAACTTGATCCTTCTAAGAATCAACTCAACATCATTATTTTTGGCCCAACTTCTTCTGTTTTCAAAGCAAGAAGCGATATATTTCAATCCAATATTATTCAAGTAAGTAAATGAAAAGAAAAAAAAAATATGAATAAACTGTTGTTTTTTTATATTCTTTTTTTTTTTTTATTTGTCATTGTTAGGTACGCGCAACTATCCAATCGATTCATCCACATATTATATTCAACGAAATCAATCGATTGAAACTTACAACACGATTAGAAACTATTGCTATGGATTTGTTAGTTCATATCAAAGTTAATATTGCACATGAATCAAGTATCATTATACAAGGACCTATGACAATAGTGGAGACAGCGCGAACACAAATCCTTATTTATCTTGATCAAATGGTAAGTACTCAATTACTTTAATCTAATTTATTTTCTTATTTTACTCTTTTTTTTTTTTTTTTTGGTCTTAGTTGGGTTTATGCATAGACTCAGTGAAGCTCCCTATTCTAGTTCATAATTTATTAGGTGGTAAACGGCATTATCAGCTACAATCAGTCATGGAAGAAACAGCAACCAATATTTATCTTGGATCACCTTATGTTATTGGAAATATGGATATTCATGAACAACAAGAAGCTGTCTATATATCGGGTGATATAGCTGAAACCGAAAGAGCAACATGCTTAGTCAAGAAGCTATCAGAACAAAAGGTATGTTAATTATATTATGATAATATGATCTCTTCTCATACTCCTTCCTTTTTGGATGATTATAGCTTAATTCATTGTATCACAAAGAAGTAACATTGGATCCTCGCAAACTGGATTGGATACTACTTCATCAGCAAGACAAATTGAAAAAGCTCCTTTATGACAATGGTAAGAAAATGATTAGTAAATAATAGATATTAAGTCTCACTTTCTCTCATTATTATTAGGTTCCTTCATTCACTTTCCTCACATTGGCGCAGGTATTGGTACCATTCAAATCTATGCGGAGAACAAAATCAACGTTGAACGTACGCTGTGGTTATTGAATCATATGGTAAGTCGGTACAATAGCATTAAAAGGAAATTAACCTTTAAAGGAATATTTCTGATCTAATCGCATTCTTTTTTTTTTTCCTTTTTTTTTTTTTTACATGCAATAGACATACAAGATATGTAGAGCAACAATCAATGTCAAACAACGTCAAAGATCTATAAGAAAAAATATATCAAGTTTTATATACAAGATGGCCAATATCTCTGGGGCAGAAATCATGTACCATGAAGATCAAGATAGACTGGATATTTATGGCTCTGAACCATCTCTACGTCTCATTTATCAATACTTCAAGGATTCTCCATTTACGGTAAAGAATTGAAAATTTTCTTTTTATTGTTGCCTCTTGTATCAAGATAATAATCATATATTTATTTTTCCATAGGACTATCATCTATCGACCAGTATATCCATTGAATTGCAAGCTGAAAATCGTATATTCATCCAGGGAAAGAAATATGGAAAAATCAACAAAATCATCAAAAGCAGTGGAACGAACATCAAGTTTCTACCATCATACAACAATTCCAATTGTCTAGTGCAAGTACAAAGCAACGATATTGATAAAGTCTTTCATGGATTGGAGCTACTTTCGCAAGAACTACCTGAAGAGCGTTCCTTCTATGTCTCCGAAATTTATCATCGAAGAATCATTGGTGTTGGTGGCAAAAATATTCAGAGAATTATGAAGAAATATGGTGTCTACGTTAAGTTTTCAAGTACAGAAGAATTCATTGACCATGGTGGATATTTTGAAAATGAACATAATGTCTTTGCAAGAACTCCAAGGAAATACTCTGGTAACTTGAATCAACTTTATGATGAAATCATGGAACTTATCACCTCCGAAAACGATCAGAACTGGGTTTCATACACTATAATGATACCATTCTATTTACATCGAGTGATTCCAAATCAATACAGTGATTCTTTACGTGATTATGGTCGTCTCCACAATACAAGACTATGGTGGCCTCCTAGGTCTGGTATCGCTGATGTTACTGTTATTGGACCCATTGCACATGTCCATCGAATTCAAATTGCCTTGTCGAATTTAATTCTCCATCATGACTATCTTGCTATACCAGCCTCCATTACTCTGACAAATCATCTTGGTTCAGCAATTACAATGGGACAACTCAAACAATCTATCAAATTGAATTGGTGTGTGAACATTATAGAATTAGATCCTCAACTTTCAGAGATAAAATCAACAACACGTGTTAAGTGGGAAACTATTCAACTATTCAAGAACGCAACGATATTCCTGTTAACAACAACTATCGATTCTTCTGGACACCTTCCTTTCAGTATCAATGATGATCCTAATTTCGCTTACGATTGCAAGTACAGATTGAAAATGGCAAAAAAAGCTCTCTTGGACCAGCTTTCAACTCATCCTCTCTTAGAAACAAGCAAATCCACCCCTCCCTCCTCATATGTGAACAGATCAGCCTTAGGTAATCTCAGACTAATACCAAATAGTAATTGAAATGGAGTGTAATACGCATGAGTACTAACAATCTTTCTCTGTAGATGTTGCGATTCCTGACACTTTAGATATGAGTTACGACTGGATGAAACAAAAAACTTATACTTCATCAAAGAAAAACCAGCAAACTCAGAAGACTTTATCATCCCTGGATACTGTAGTCAATTCGAATGTTGCTGGTTTGCAATCTTCGTTTTATCATCAGTCTCACTCTATAACAAAAGAAATACCTGGTATCACAAAATCTATTTGGTCAGCAAATCAATCACCCAATACTGTAAGTTAGTAACAAAAAAAAAAAAAAGGATTCCTTGTGTTAGAGCTAATTATGATTTTTTTTTACAAACTAGTTTTGGTGTCTAACATCAAACAATGCTCCACCGTTACCAGAAGTAGAACAAGGATTATTTGATAATATAACAAAAAACGCTGATGATAGTTGGCAGCAAGAAGATGAACAACTCAAAACTCATTACTATTTTTCTACACCGACTTCACCCATCAACATGATAGATTATAGATTTGATCAACACCTCCAGCAACGACAACATTATGATCATCCATCTACGAACAACAACGATTTGTACACAAAACAGAATTTATTTTCCAGATACCAAACTCAATACCGTAACGACACCAAACCAAATTTATCTTCTCGAGCAGTATCTTTGATTGGATCATTGACACCATCTTACTCTTCAACAACCTATAAAAAGCATTCCTCTGCGAGGACTTTGAATCCATTATTTTGTAAGTCTGAACAATCTATCATACAGGCATAAGCAAACAGTAAATCAATCTAACTTTTTTTTTCACTTTTTATTCTGTATAGATGAAACAACAATAGAAACATCGTCAAGTTCACCTTATCCTCTCTAGATACTAGACATATATTCTCTTGTATTCATTTTAGTTATTATCAGTTTCCTTATTTAGACTCTATAACCGATATTTTTTTTTTATCCCATCGATATTATCTATTATACAGTTTTATATTTATACCCAATGACAATGATCTTTTTAAGCCTTCTTTTTATTACACCTATACCAACTATATTGTTCTTCTATATTTCTCTATTGACACAATGACGACGCAGAGGGCATCAGCTCATTTTGTATGATATGTTCTTCTTTCCTTCATCAATAAAAGACTTAGTTATGATTATTATATGATACCATTATCTTCAGCCATGATGATCTTTTTGTAACCTCTTTCTTGAAGCAAAAATTCTTTCACATTGGCAAGATGAATGAATTTTTCATTTCCAATACAGTAGAATCATGGTTTGATTTTACCTTCGCTCCCAAATTTATTTTCCCTCGCTCTCAAATTTATTTTTTCTTTCTAATTTTTTTTTTTTTTTCACTTTCTCAAATTAAGGTGAATATATTGTAATCCGTCTACAATAAATAAACCAGTGGTTGTACTTTTCATGAAAGCTATTTACCCATTTTATATCTGTATGAAAAATAGTCTGAACCATATAATGCTAAACCATCATGCCCTTGTGCATAATGAGTCCCTGTATAATATAGATTTTTCTTGATGCATAACGGCCGATTGGATGGTGGTAGAGAATTCGTATTATTCCTATGACAACGATGAAAACAATCTTTGAATAAAAACTTACATATATAACATAAAGTGTACACACAATCAATGGAAAAGATGTAGTATAAATATGTATCACAATTTTATTGACAAGTGAAGTAAAATTTCTTTAAAAAAAAGAAACGAGGACTAGACTATGACAAAAGATCTATCATAAATTGGTGTAATGAAGAATATACAATAAAGGGAAAAATGAAGAAAGGGAGGAAATATCGCTATTTCTATAACAAAAGTGTTGTATATAATAGAGATAAAGAGCGAGCAGGAAGATAAGGAAGTCTAAAAGAATCTTTTGATTTGATCGATGGCGAATGGAGCTACAATAAAAATGTGAATGGATTAGTAACAATTCATATTTCTTATTTAACATTTTTATCTCTTTCTCTCTCTTTCTCTCTCTTTCTATTCCCTTTTTTCTTATCTATTCACTTACCAGCACGGAGAGCACATACAACAATAACAAAGTTGGCAAGAGTACCAACAGTACGTTGGCGCAACATCATTTTTTGTTCAGGTGTAAGAGTAGGTTGCTATCATAGCATAATACAAAAAAAAAAAAAAGAAAAGATTAGTTCCCAAATTCAAATAACTATACAACGATATGATTGACTTGGTTATGGAAACTTACTTGAGGCATAAACATGTTGTTATGTTATTTTTGTTGATTGAAAAAAAGAAAATGTTCACGAAGAAAATGGCCTAAAAGTAAAAAAAAAAAAAAAAAAGTTTGACTGTTTCCAATCCTCCCCCCCCTTCAATTTTTTTTTTGACACATTCAACTCCCGCTTAATATTGATGTATAATTCGGATATGCTGATAGCGTATCTACTTTGTTTCTACAATAGTAAGAGAACAATAGATTTATAGATTGACTAATAAACCAGAATTCCTTTTATATATATATTTATATATATTGAAATGATCATGATAGAGAGCTTCAAGGTGATAAGGAAAATATATATATATATTGATGATTCTTAGTGATATGACTTTTATCATTCCTTCTCATTCATATCCTATATTTTTTTTTTTCATTCTTGCCTTTTCTATTATATTAAAAACCTGTATTGAACAGGTAATAAAAAGATTGTGGACATATCTGGTCCTTTTTCCATTTTCTTTTTTTTCTTTTTCACATGATTGAATTCCGCTCTGCTATTATTTTTCTATTTCTTTTTACCCCACACACAAGAGAATATTGACTAAAAAACATGTAGTAAGCAGCGGAAGTAGAATTTTCTTATATTTTTTCCTCTTAACAGAACTCTCTTTTTCTTTCTCTCTTTGTTCCTTCTTTCTTCTATTTTTTTTACTCTATTTTATTTTATAATTCCAAATATAATATGGCTTTTACAAATATGGCAGCTGGTGGTGCTGACTGTTCATCAGGTGCGAATCCAATGAGTCAAATGTTGAAACAATTTAATCAGGATCGGTCTTTACAAAGGGTAACTAAGCGAAAGAAAGGAAATGTCATTGAATATTAACACTTTTCTTCTTCTTCTTTTATTTTTATTTTTATTATTATTTAGGATCGTTTTGATCCTTCTGGAGGTCCATCAGGTCAACAACAAGGAGTAAGTATTCTTTTTTTTTTAAAAGAAAGCGATATATCTTACTAATGTAATTTTCTTTTTCTCAATGTAGATACGAACACAAAATGGAAGACCAGGCTTTCTTTCTGATGATAATATGGTAAATGAATTTTTTGGTCAAGAACAAGGTGGCAATACGGCAGGACCGACTATGGCACCCAACCCTTTCCAGTTTTCTGAACTTCAACGAGAACTAGAAAATGTGCGTCAACATTCTCATCTTCAACAAGGCCCTGCTAGTGGTGATTGGTCAGCGGAATTTGGTCATCAAGGTCCTCGTATTTGGGAATTGAAACCAGAAGAAGAAGCTGCAATGGAAAAAGCATTTGAAGAAAGTCGTATTGCTGCAGGACATAATCCATCAGGTATAAAACAAAAAAAAAGAATAGATACGGGGACGATGAAATAAGGATGTTGGGAAACTGATTATGGATCTTTTTTTTTTTTTTTGTCTTTCTGTGTAGCCTGGCGGGAAGAATTTATGAATCATCCCGAAGTAGCTCATATGAACCCTCATCAGGTGGCTGAATTTGAACAAGCTTTCCAACGACACTTTGACTGGTCTGCTGAATTCTCAGCGGTAGAAAATGGTGGAAAAGGCAAAGAACGAATGATTCAATTAGATAACAATGCTGGATGGGAAGAACAATTTGCGGCATTTGATAATCCACAACAACAACAACATGAAGAAGGGGAAACGGATGAAGAAATAGCAAGAAAGGTGGAAGAAGCTGCTGCTGCTCAGGATCCTAATGACTTTGGCCAATTCGAAGATCTTTGGGAAAATGTACGAGAGTCCATGTTTAAAGACAACGATAACTGGGAAGAGGATTTCAACAATTTTAGTACTACCATCAATGGTCAATCCATCTATAAGCCTGATCTTGGTGAATATGTGTTTGAAGTGGTGAATCATTTTCTTGATCATCCTGATCCTATGGCAGAAGGTTTACGACTCTTAGAACACGGCACTAATCTCAACGAAACAGCTTTGGCATTTGAAGCAGTGGTACAAAAGGATCCTCTCAACTCGGAGGCATGGATGCATCTTGGTAATATTCAAGCTCAAAATGAAAAAGAAGAACCTGCTATTCGTGCATTGGAAAAGGCTGTTGAAACAAATGCTGCCAATTTCCCTGCCCTCATGTCACTTGCCGTCAGTTATACCAACGAATCTTACGATCAAGCTGCTTATCAAACTTTGGAAAGATGGATTACTCATCGCTATCCTGAACTGGTTGGTAACAAGACATCTCCTGCTACTGCCAATCCATTTGAATTACATGATCATGTGACAAATCTCTTTTTGGATGCAGCTCGACAAGCTCCTGAACAGGGTATGGATCCTGATGTTCAAGTTGGTTTAGGTGTCTTATTCTATGGTAGTGGTGATTTGGAAAAGGCAGTAGATTGTTTTGTCTCTGCACTCAATGGTCGTCCCAATGTAAGTCCTAAAGCAAAAAAAAAAAAAAAAAAGGTGAATGATTAATATTAATATTTTGATGGATAGGATTATTTGTTATGGAATAGATTGGGTGCAACATTGGCGAATAGTGGTCGATCAGAAGAAGCTATTGATGCATATCACAAGGCATTAGAACTTCGACCTTCATTTGTTCGTGCAAGATATAATCTAGGTGTTAGTTGCATCAATATTGGTTGTTACAAGGAAGCGGCGGAACACTTACTGACAGGATTATCAATGCACAAGAGATTAGATATGAATGCTGAAGAAGGAGTCAATGTTTCAAGTAACCTATGGGAAATGTTAAGGAAAACTTTTGTGATGATGGTAAATATGAAAATTAAAAGAGATATCAATGATATACTGATATTTTTTTTTTCCTTTTGTATAGGACCGACGAGATTTGGCTGACAAGGCTGTTGCTGGTGCTGACATTAATCAGTTTAGAAATGAATTTGAATTTTAGTCATTAGAATACTTTGTCCCAACCTCTCTTTATTATTATATTATTATTATTATTGAATGTATCATAGTTTATACATACCCTCTCTAATTTTATTTATTTTGTCATTTTATTCTTAAAGTTGCTTTTATTCTTGAATACCTTCTATTGACTTGAATAAACATTTTGGCACTTCGATGGACCTTTTTTTTTTTTTTTGAAATGAAGATGAATCAATGATAGATGAACGGGTTGTAGGTTGCATGTCAAATTCAGATGTGTATGCAGTGTCCTCAAAGATTTCTGCCCCTTTCGGAGAAATCAAATACCGAATGAACTGAAAGATAAACAAAATTGTAATTCCTGTACTCTTTTTATTTTTTTTTTTTTATTCTTTTACTATTATTATTCTTTTAACTAACACATGAAGGAGGACCCATTATATATTTCTTCTGAACCTATTGACTCCTCTTCCAAATCCATCGCCGCAGTATGTTCAAGTTCATTCTCTCGTATAGTGACCATTTGTTTACTGACCTGAGCTTCTGTTTTCTTTTATTGTAGATATCAGCAAAATATGTTCCATATATCCATACAATCCTGGCATATAGTAAGTCTACTTACTTCTCAATAAATACAAAACATATTATCCTATTCAATCGTATATTCAACTACTGTATATTGAATATCAATTTTAGGTGCATTCTTGATAGCTCTCTTTATCGGATGCGTTACTCATTATGAAAAGATTGTACAGAATGAATATTATGGTTATCCCCAGGTAAAAAAAAAAAAAAAAAAAAAAAAAAAAAAAAAAAAAAAAAAAAAAAAAAAAAAAAAAAAAAAAAAAAAAAGAAAGGAAAAAGAAAACACAAACATACACACACGCATATATATGTTGACTACAACTGTCTACCATCTTTTTCTTGTAGGAATATATTCCTAGTGTTAGTGCTACTACGGGTGATCGATATCCAGCACGTGCTTATTTCCAAATCCTGATAGCATTGACATCTGGACCAAGGTTTTTATTAGTGTATTTGTGGTACGTATATACAACAAAGACCATCCGTACAAGCACGACATCTTTCGGTAAAGGTTTACTGATAGTGGGACTCATACGAACAATATCTTGTGGTGGTTGGACTTATATTACATCTACAGATGATCACGATCTGCATGACTTGGCTATGGGACTTTATTTGGTATGTACTTTGCCGTGGCAATTAGGCGTTCTTTCTACAAGTTCACGTCAACTTCCTCATTTATTGAAATGGCGTCGACTTTTGGTCACAGCTTTCTTTGGTACTACTCCCTTTATGATCTATTACTTTATTCAACACAAAGTACATCACGTACCTGGAGGTAAACAAAAAAAAAAGATCAAATATCATATTTCTATATACAAATTTTTAATCTCTTCTCTCTCTCTCTCTCACTTTTGTAGCTTATTCAATGTATGCGATATTTGAATGGAGTCTTATTCTTTATGATGTTGGGTTTGATGCAATCTCGATGATGGATTTCCAGTCTTTAGACTTGGTTATTATAGATAAATCCCCTTTTATTTGTAAAAAAGAAATTGTTTGAAATAAAGTGTATAAATACATCCATATTTTGTCTTTTCTTTTTTCTTTTTTTTTTGTGGAGATTGAAATTGTCTGGGCTGTGAGCACAGTTGACAAAAGTATCAACTTTTTTTTTTCCACGTTCTCTCTCTCTGTCTTTTTTTTTTTTTCCTCCTTTTGACCTTTTGATTCTTTTTACGTACGATTAATTACAACGTTCAACAATACAATATCCAATTGTAGTAGACCTTCTTTGATCTTACGCTCATGTCTTCTCATTCACCGTCCTCTTCTTCGAATTCCGTTGAAGTGTGGGTGCTTATGGCGCTCATCTACAAAGACATTGACGATTTTGATTATAAGAATGCAGTTGTCCTGGCTGAACGATTGTACGCTGTCGACAAGATTAATCAAGAATACCAATTAATATATGCCAAATGTTTATATTTACTCCACGATTATAATGGCACTTATGACGTTTTGAAAAACACTACCTCCATTCCGTGTCGCCACCTCTTTGCTCGCAGTTGTCTGGAACTTGGTAATCTTGCTGATAAAACAGACAGAAAATCCTATTTTTGGCAAGCTGGTGTTGAAGCTCTCAAAAGAGCCATGCAAGATTATCCAAACTTGGAAGCAAAACACAACTGGGCTGATGGTAATAAATAATTAAGAATTCATTGATTAGTTCTAACTTCTTTTTATTCATATCAAATAGATCTCACAAGTGTAGCCCAACGAAGTCATATGCCAAGTCAATCCACTATTACTAACTTGCTAGGTGAACTATATATCAAACTCGATCAAGTTAGTGCATCCGCCAAACAACTTAAAAGGTCCATTGTACACAATCCCTTCAAACTGACAGCTTTTACGAAACTATGCGACATTGCTCCTGACGTGGTTGATTTCAACAAAGCTGTATCACCAAACGAGATCTTTAAGGAATTCAACCTTCATACCACCAATCTTGACCGATCTGCCAAAGTCAATCTACCATCATTACCGTTTGAATCAACCGTTTCTGATAAAAAATGTACATATCAACACACTGACACAACATCATTACCATCAACAGCAGCAGCAGCAGCAGCAACAGCAGCATCCACAATTTCTACAATATTCGCATCTTCGTCGGCTCCAGATGATTCACCTTTTCTTACAACTTCTAATGGTACAACTCCTCATATCACCTCAACAAATGACACGATACCTACCTCAATGGAATCTTATATGCCCATGTTACGATCAAATTATGCTGAAGTCACTTTGGATCATTTACGATCCCTTGTTCGTATGTCTATTCAACCTCAACCTCCAACAATGATATGGGATGAAAATATTGAAAGGTAAGAAAAGAGGAAGAAGAATTTCATAAGTTATGACTATATCCTATATATTTTTTGATACTTTTAGGAGTGAAACCGAAATACACAAGGATGAAATATTTCAAGAGATGAACAACAATATTGAAAAACAAAGATTAGATGAAGCTTTCAAGAACAAACATGGATTACACAAGAAACCTCCAGCTGAAACAACTCAAGATCTCAAAGTGGAACTCATGGACGATATTAATGAAACTTCAGATTCATTCATCGATTCAAATAGTTGGAGTTTATCTCATCCAGCGCCACGGCTAACAAGGTAAATGATGTTAGAGATAATTAATAAAAAAAAAAGTTTATCTAAAAATATATTTTATATATTTTATTATTGTAGTGATGTCTCTTCATCCCCTCCAGTTCACAGCATTAAGACAAGATTACGAAATGTAGGTGATCAGAAAGTACTACGTGTGATAATATACTCATCAACTATTTTAATTATCATATTGTATGTTAGAAACGAACAACCTCTCCTAGCAATGAAAGAACAACGAAAAAGCGATCTACATATCCTTTTGGTGTTGTAGGCAACACGACGCATCAATCAAGTTTAGAATCACTAACCCATTACTTTGTACCTTGGTCTTCTCCTCCATCACATCCCATTACAGCGGGAACATCAACTCATAATACCAAACCATCACTGGGTAATACTACGACTGGCACCACAGCATCTGCATTAACAACGAAGTCAGCTAAGGATAGTACAGACCAAATGATCATTGACGCCATGAATAATGTGATTCGTGTTATCGGTATCATTGCCAAAGGATATATGTATCAATCGTCCTATCGATGTAGAGAAACGGCTTTAGAACTACAAAAATTGGATGATCAACAATATGATACTGCATCTGTACTTAGTCTTTTAGGTCAAGCTTATTATGATTCTGGAAATCATCAAATTGTAAGTGTATATTAAAAAAAAAAGAAAACGATTATGTATGACTGATCTTCTAATTATTTCTTATTCTAGGCGAGAGTGTTTTATCGAAGATCCTTTTATATTGCTCCATGGTATTGCAAAGGGGTCCCAATTTATTCAACATGTTTATGGTATTTGGAAAGGGAACAAGAATTGAATCTATTGGCTTATAGAATGAAAGATAATCATACTCATCGATATGAAGGTTGTATTGCTGCAGGCAATTGGACGAAATGTTTGAAACGTGGAAATGAAGCCATCCGATGGTTTCAAAAGGCAGTGGAGTTGGATCCAAGTCGATCTTATGGACATGCTCTTTTAGGTTATGAAGAATGGGAGAAGGGAAATTGTCTTGGTGCAAAACAACATTTTGCTCAATGTATGATGGCAAATAAACGATCCTATTTTGGATGGTAATTAAAAAAAAAAAATCATATGGATTTCTCTTTTTTTTCCTTTTACTCATTTTTTTTTTTTTATATATATACAATAGGTATGGTGGTGCAACAGCGTATCAAGGCATGCATGAATTTGTACAAGCAAGAACTTTAATGGAAGAAGCAATACGGTTACATCCTCGACATCCGGTGTTATTGGGTACCATGGCCGAAATTTTATTTTCATTGAAGGAATACAGGTTGGCGTATGATTATGTATGTCAATCCTTAGCAATGCGTGAAAATATATCCATGGAGCTCCTGAAACGGAAAATCAAGCAGAAATTAGAAAGTGTCATGGATGAAGATGATGAAGATGATATCGTTTCTCTAAATAGTATTCATGTATAGTTTAGCATTGTTATTAGTATTTATTCTTCTCTTGTTTGTTTGTTTGTTTGTTAATAAAAGCCATATCTTATATATTTTTATGTCTTCTCAACGAAATATATTCAATCAATCTTAAAATAAAAAGACTTTATAATAACACCATAGCAACAATAAAGATTTATTATATGTGATATGATAATTTAAGTCTTACTGTCATGTTGATCAAATAGTCAACAAGGAGGTGAAAATAAATTCTTTATTGGCGAGGTTATAAAATAAAAAGGATAAAATGACAACATATGTATAAAAAAAAAGTAGGCGGGGATATCAGGTATGTAAATAACATTTATATAAAAAAAAAGCACTAGATAAATAGATAGATAGATATATATATATATAAAGAAGAGGGGGGGGGGAAATATTGTAGTATAAAGAGAAAGGAAAAAAAAAATAAGAATCGTGAGCTGACGATCATCAACATTGGTCAAATAATAAGCATGACGAATAATGAAAGATGATCTAACAAGCACATCCGCTGGCTTCCGTTCCGCTATTGGTAAGATTGATTTTTTGCACTATTAAAATAAAAAGAGATATAAGTGATCTTTTCTCTTTTGGAAGACTAGATGATGAACTTACTTTGATCTTTTTCAGGAGAATTTCCATCAATGCCAGGTAAAGCTTGAGCAATTCTTCTAAAGAGATTCTTTACCTACATAGAGAAAAGGAGAAACAAAAAGTTGAATTGATTTCCTTTTTTGTCTTTTTATACTTTACATTTTGACCAGCCTTTGCACTTGTTTCGGTGAACATGACATTCAATTCCTTTGCACGTTTTTCTCCTTCATCTGTTGTCACTTCCCTATTTTTTTTTAAAAAAAAAAAAGGTTAATAAAGGAGAAAGGAAAAGGAGATGCCGGTTTTTTTTTTCTTTTATTTTAACCTTTTTTCATTCAGATCGGTCTTGTTGCCTACTAGGACTACAATAGCCTCACTACCTCTTTCAGCACGTACATCATCAATCCATTTACTGGTGTTCATAAAAGAGTCGCGATCTAATCAACAAATAGGATGAGTATTTCTAGTGAAGGATGACGAATGATGTATACTTACTAGAGATATCATAAACAATGACAGCAACAGAGGAATCCCTAATATAGCTTGGAATCAAACTACGGAATCGTTCCTAACAAAAAAAAAAAAAATTCTACTCAGTTCCATTCCCGCCTTTAGTACGCCTTCCAAAAAAAGTTTGTTATTCTCAAACTTATGTACCCCTCTCAAATAGACACACACACATATATATATCTATATGACCCCTTTATCCCTGAACTTGCTTTGTTTCTTTTTTTTTTTTGAAACTTACTTGACCAGCAGTGTCCCATATTTGTAATCGCACTGTTCTATCGGATAAATACCTAGAAGGATAATGAAAATTGATCGATGAATGAATGATCGATCATTTGTTGACATTATGATTGATGGATGATGAATGAATGATAGATCATTGTTAATATCGTGATTAATGATGGATGATGAACAAAAAAAAAAAAAAATGACGATAGATGATGATAAAAAAAAAAAAGAGGGTTGAGCATGCATGCAAGGTACCATGTCTTTGTCTTTATACTTTACATTGTCTTTGATAAAAAATCGATACCAATAGTAGCCTGTATACAGTCAAAAGGGAACGAGATAAAGTTAGAGATGTCTTTTTTTTTTGTAATACAAAGTAAAAGTTGTTTCTTTTTTCTTTTGTTACCTGATAGGCGTTGTCAAAGGTGTCATACATAAAACGAGTGATTAAGGAAGTTTTACCAACTATACAAGAAAAAAAAAAGTTCATTTCAATGAGACGAAGTTTTCGCTTTTTTTTTTTTTTTTTTTTTCTTACCACTTTGTTCTCCAAGAAAGACAAGTTTGTATTTGCGTAAAGGACTACTAAAGTCAGGGCTAGCCATACTATTCTAAAGTAAATAAAAGAAAAGAAAAACGAAAGAAAGAAAGAAAGAAAAAAATAAAGAAAGAAAAAAAAAAAGAGAGAGAAAAAGTTTTGATAAACAAGGTTTTTTTTTTTTTTTGTTGTGCAAGTGAGCGCTTGTGTTTGTGTGTCACTACCTAACCCAAACTCACGTATTTGGATGGGTTGAGTTCTGAGTTTCCTCGTCTTGTACACAAATATGCTTGTAGATGCATACTTGTCATTCTAAAGTGAGGATCCAAATTTGATATGTACATCATCATTTCAAAATAATAACAAAACAAAGAATTATAATCATCTTGATGGGTCAATAGATTAGTTGAACATGTTTCTTTTTTTTTTTTTTTATTGAGAAAAAAAAAAACATAACACATATATATAAAAAAAAAAAAAAAGAAAAGAGCGTATATTTATAAAATAAGAAGACAAAAAGTAAATGGATAATGAAAGGATGAAGCAAAAAGTGATAGAGATGATAAAAAAAAAAGTATAACTAAGAAGGGGAAAGATGTCGATTATTGTAAGCTTGTGTTGCCCATGATTCCATATCTACATCCACATCGTGATACTTTTGAATGAAAGGATGTTGTAATAATTCCGCATAAGAAGGTCGTTTGCTTGGTTCTTTGTGTAAACTGTAGTAAAACAGAAAAGTTAAATAGGTTATCCATCATGTAAATAATAAAAAAAAAAGAATCTTACCATGCAGATATAAAATCTCTTGCTTCATCTGAATAATGATCCGGTAAAGTAGGAGGTTCTTCTTCAACAATGGCTCGTAATTGTGCAAACATATTGTCATAAGTATAAGGATATTTTCCACCTGCCACTTCAACCAATGACAATCCAAGTGACCAAACATCTGATGATACCGTATATGTATCTACAGCTTTAATTCGTTCAGGCTAAAAAAAAAAAAAAAAAAAAAAAAAAAAAAAATAGAAAGATTGTCAGGTCACCGGGCCATTATTTCCCTTTTTCTCAACCCATATTTGATTCTTTTACCGCCATATAACTTTGACATCCAATATTCGTTTTGGCTAAAGATTTGTTCAATTGACCAGATACACCGAAATCACATAATTTGACTTGACCTTTCATATTCACTAATACATTCGTAGGTTTAACATCTAACAAAAAAAAAAAATTAAAAATTAATAATAGATGAATTAATATTTACATAAAATAGGGACCATCTTACCTCGATGAATAATCGACAATTCATCCTTTAAAAACTTTAGTCCCTTCACCATCTAAAAATAAAATAAATAAAAAATAAATAAAAAATAAAAAATAACAATATATTGTTGTATATTTCCAACAATAATGCACGCGTGGCTTTTTTTTTTTAATTTTCGCTCTAATCCTTTTTTTTCCATTACCGAAATAGCAAGTTTGGCCAATACATCTTCAGGTACACCATCACCATAAAGTTTATCAAGAGACCCAGCATCCATGTATTCCATACAATAGTATACACATGATTCGATAAAAAAAGCACCATAAAATTCCACAATATCTTCACTAGTACTTTTATGAAGAACATCCAATTCCATCAAGATTTGTTGTAATTTAGTTTCATCCAATTCCAATCGAATTTCCTAAACCAAAAGAATAATTTTATTTTATCTTTTTTGTTTACCTATGACTTTTCCCACCCGTTTTTATTATTATTATTATTACCTTCATAGCCATGACTACATTAGTGACTTGATGTGATACTTTTTTAACAGTACCATATTGACCTTTACCAAGTTCTTCTTGAAGTAATAAATCATCCATTTTGATAGCAAAACTACTACCATTACTGAAATCTACCCCATCAGCATGAATGATAGCTTTGCCTGCGAAATTCAATTTACCCGATGGATCACTATTAAAACAAGAAAAAAAAATGATCATTATCTTGGTTTATTTATATCTTTTTTTTTTTTTTTGTAAATGACTTACACGTATTTAGAAAAATTGGAAAAAGGAGTTTCTTCTTTTAAACCAAGTTTTAAGCCAGGACCTTTTCGCATTATAGGACCACGATGAGGTAAAGGTAATTGACCAGGACCATTTGCGCGAATAGGTGTAGTTGTCATAGTAGGATGGGAAGGATGATTCATAGGTGGTTTAAAAGCCGTAGTACCATTGGGAGGTAGAATAGGTCGACTCATAGGAGGTAAAACTGATCTTTTCAACATGGGTGGAACTGTTGCAGTAGGTGTTGATTGATTAGAAGGTTGAGATGTATCTGCGTCAAATGACATTGTATCCTTGAAGGTAATGAAGATTTGGAATAGAATCTAACAAAAAGGGTAGATAATAATAAAAAAAAAAATAGGGTAACTGAAATAAATCAAAAAAAAAGGGGGGATATGAAATGAAGATAAGAGGAAATGAAGTTTGAAAGGTATGAATATATAAAAAAAAAAAAGAAACTTATTGTATACTATCAAAAAGATATAAATGATAATAAAAAGATAAAGAAAAAAAAAAGAAAGAAAAAGAAAAGCAAAAGGAGAGAAAAGGGCAAAAAACAAAAAGGGTTTTTCTTTTGGAGGAAAACCGGAATTCATCATCCGACACAAAAGGTATATGCGGAATTGGAATCATCAGCGAATCAAAAAGAACCAATATCGTAAAGAACAAAATCATATATATATATATATATATATAAATGTCATTGTAATATAAAACAATATTAAATATAATAATAATAATAATGATAACTATAACTATAATAAGATGTATAAGTTAATATTATTGTTGTTTGAAAATATATTAATCATGACAATTCCCTCTCTTTCTTTTTTTTTTTTTTTTTTTTTTTTTTTTAGTATTCATTAGATCAATTTGTTTAAACTTCATCAAAGTGGGTCAGCTTTTTTTTTTGACTTACCAAGTGATTATAAAAGGTTATTGATGATATTTCTTTGATACTTACAAATGGATAAAAAGGGAAATCCATTGATTAAATAATTAATAAAAAAGAGATAGAGAAGTATACTTCTGTTTTATTCACTCAATGAACTTCCATTACTCCGATGATTTTGGTGATCATCACTGGAAAATTGCTGTGATAATCTTGTTCATATTCATCAACGTTCGTAATGACTGATTGGCGAGATCTAAACATAACAAGCTCAAAAATAGAACAGTACGAGAGTATGATTGACATCGTATTATCATGATGATGGCATGATTGACAGATCAGATTATGCAAATTAGATATAACATCGTTATCAATCTAACAAAAGGAAGAAGTAAAGGAACAAAGGAAAAAAAAAAAAGAAGAGACAACAGAAAGAGAGGGAATCGAAAAGTATTATACATTCTTTTTATTAATTTCAAACAAAGTCAATCACAGGATGAGGTAATGTTTCATTCTAATTTAGACGAGCATCGTGATTTTTTTTAATATCTTTGAACAGTAAAGTGATCATCACTTCCCTTTTTTTTTTTTTTTATGAATGGTCTCGCTTTTTGATCATATATATTAATCTGATTTAATTTTATAAACTCTTCTTAGTTCCAAAAGTCCTTGTTTGTATCTACCCATTACTTTCTTCTCTCCAAATAGTATTGCATAGATGGTTTAAAAAAAAAATAGTTTATTTCAATTTTGATTGGTTAAAAAGTATCTTATCCAAGTATTCCATATAGAATACTTAAAATAAAAGAATGCATTCAACAAACAAACAAAAGGTACTCCAGATGATGATCCACCTAAAAAAAAAAGAATGATAATGATAATAACAGTAATATTAATGTATATGAGTTTATATTGCAGCTAATTTGATCCTGTTATATATTCATCTGGTTGATCTTGTTGTATAATCTACTTGGCTAACTCCATATGATCAAGAGAAAGACATAGGAAATAGAACTTGCAGAAGACACCACCATAATTATAAAGAATCATCAAAAGCCCTTGCATACAATCAACTCGTACTTGCTACTCACCAATCATATATAATATATAAAGTATAAAAAAAGAAAAAGGATATCAAACGATTAGTTACACAGTCTTTCCTATTTTTCACTATGCTTTACCTTCATTTAAATACAAGTTATTCTATTCAGTTCATAACCAAGTAAATCCAGAATAAAGAACCAATTCTAGAAATAAAGAAAAAGAAGAAAAAAAAAAGGTTGGCCCATTTTCGCGAGCTTGATCCATTTTTCTCTCGGAGTTGACCAATCAAATTTTCGTTCGATCTATGTCCATTTTCGGTGATGCATTCTAATTTTTCATTGACTGTGTAACAACTAATATATACTGTGTATGATGATGGTATTTTTCATTATCAGTGTACAATTCCTTGTAAAAGAAAATAATCATGTAGTAAGAATTTTTTTTTTAAAAAAAAAATATCTTTTTAATAGATGAGTCTGAGAGAAAAATATTATGCTTATACTCAAAATCCTGAAATAAAAGGGAATTTTATAAAAAAAATAAAAAAAAAAAGTGACTGCGGGGATTCTTTCTCTCATTCAAAATTTCATTGTAATGCTCTCTTTCTCTCTTGTGAATTGAGCCAAAAAGTTTTTTTTTTTTTCTTTCTCCTATTCTTTACTCACTTACTTTGAAGGTTTACTTGTTTATTATTATATTTATTTTATTTGATTGTTATTCAAGAAAATGTCGAAAACCTCTTCCTTTGTACGTGAATACAAATTAGTCATGGTTGGTGGCGGTGGTAAGTAAATTTATATATATTGATTAATTCATTCATTCATCATCTTATTATTCAATTTTTTTTTTTATTTATTTATTTAATAATTGATATCTAGGTGTTGGTAAATCAGCATTAACTATACAATTTATTCAATCTCACTTTGTTGATGAATACGATCCAACCATTGAAGGTAATTAAATATATTCTTATATATTTTTTCATATTCAAACTTTTTTTTTTCTTTTTTTACTCTGAAATAGACTCTTACCGCAAACAATGTGTTATTGATGGAGAAACTGCTTTATTAGATGTGCTTGATACTGCAGGTCAAGAAGAATATAGGTAAACTAAAAAAAAAAATCATAGAAAGGATTATTCAATAAACAATGTTCTTTTTTTTTGATAGTGCCATGCGTGAACAATATATGCGGAATGGTGAAGGATTCCTTTTGGTATATTCTATCACTTCTCGAATGTCATTTGAAGAAATTACAACATTTTATCAACAAATCTGTCGTGTTAAAGATCGTGATTATTTCCCGATGGTATTGGTGGCCAATAAGAGTGATTTGGAATCAGATCGACAAGTTTCAACTCAAGGTATTCTTTTTTTTTTTTTTTAATAAAAAATAAGATTATTTTCATACTAACATTTTTTTTTCTTATTCAATAGAGGGACGTGATCTCGCAAAGGAATTTGGATGTCAGTTCATTGAGACATCAGCCAAACAACGAATCAATGTCGACGAAGCTTTCCATGATGTGGTACGCGATATTCGGAAATACAACAAGGAACAAGAAACCCGTGGAAAACATGATCAATTTGGTGTTCAAGATGCCCCTGATGCTTCTGCTGACAAGTGTTGTGTTTTGATGTAGATTTTTTTTTCTTCTTCTATGGATTGTAGTTTATATTCCCTTCTAATATCATTTTGATACTTTCCCTTTCCTCATATTATTATTATTATTTTTTACTATTTATTTTACTCCATTTTTCTGTCGTCTTCCCCTTTACATCCTCCTTCCCTCTCCATTCTCCTTCTCTTTTTTCGATTCTTCTATATATCTCACCCGTTTTTTTTTTTTTTTCTTATCATAGTCTTTCTTTATATTTGTCACACTCCTTTTCACTCCGTACTTTTCCCCTCTTTTTTTTTTTCTCTTCTTCTTTTATCTTACTTTATTATAATCATAATACAAAATAAAAACGTTCTCTTATATACTTAGAATTGGATCTTTTTCTCTAGGTGTAAGCATGGATGATCCCAGTATGTGTGTATTTGTGACGTAAGGTTAGAACACCGCATATGATGATCAAATCCAAAGTCTCGGATACCAAAATCAAATCATGTTGAACAATTTCAACTGAATTATATTATTAATACGATAAATCTAAAGCTCTATATAATTATGAATGATTCATTGGATGAATGGATAATGGGATGGTGGGACGATAGGATGACTATGACAATATGATTGTATGATGATTGTATGATGAAGATTGTATAACAATGATGATGATGATGATGATTCTATCACGATGACTGTATGATGGTTTCCAGATTAAGGAAAGGAATGGTGGTGTGTGTATATCGGATTATGAAACACATCCAATCAAACTCGGTATTTATGCGATGAGAATATAGTGCTTTTTTTTTTTCTGCCTCCCAGATTGATGTTGAACATGCAGAAATCTACCATCACATATCTATAAACTAAAAACATATTCAAAGAACATGGAGTATATCAAGGGATAAAGGAGATGATGATGATGATGATGATGATGATGATGATGATGACCTTTAGTTTCCTTTTTTTTTTTTTTCTTAAGGAGAAATCACATAAATAAGATATCACTTTTTTTTCAAGGAGTAAGTAATAAATGATTGTTGAATATGAGCAAGTACATCAAGTTATTTGGGTAATCCATATCTTATTGGCAAGGAGAAAATAACATTGATATATACCTAATAGTACTACAATATGTCTGTACCTTTCTTTTCCCCTTTTTCTTTTTCATTCCATTTCATATAAATAAGAACTTTAAAATCAAAGGAATTTTTATCTTTTTTTTCTTTTCTTTATATTTATTTTCTTTTAATCACACTCCTTTTTTTTTTTTTTCTCATCATGTATCTGAAGTTTTTGGCTATTAGTTCTGCAATCATTTTGATGAGTGCAAGCAGCATCAGCGCACAATCATCGTCAGATGGATCATCGGTAGGAGAAACAGGAAAAGGGCTTCTAAGTGACATCCTAGGCAAACGTCAATATAGTCATGTACATGATAAACGATTAGCTGATGAAGTTTTGAAATTACTCTCTCTTAATGGCCATTCTGATACAACTAGTGGTTCTACTCAAGGCACTACTCAAGGCGCTACTCAAGGCACCCATCAAGTTGGAGGAAAGAATGGTGGTAACAAAGGTGACGATAGACAGGACCGTGATAAGATTGATGAAGGTGATGACTTGGCTAATGATCGATCTGAAGGAAGTAGTGCCAAGAGACGGCGATCCATTCTTGGTTTACTTACTCAAACCCCTAAAAAGACAGCTGATAATGGATCATCATCCAATGCTGTCCGTGAAGCTGGTGAAGATAATGGTGAAGAAGAAGAAGGCCCTGATGAGGAAGAAGGTGGTGGTAATGAAGCCAAGAAACGTGAATATATCCCTTATTCTAAACAATGGCGACGTGCCTTAATCAAGCGAGAGTTGAAAACTGCTGTGTTCAGATCTCAACTTGGTCTCAATTCGATGGTGAGTCAGGCTGAAAAAGCTGTGAATGGTGAAATGAGTACCAGTGAAAAACTGGCAGATGGTTTGGCTGAATCTCTCTTGGCTGCTGGAGGAAAATCCAAATCTGGTAATGGTTCTTCTTCACCTGCCAATGACAAGCCTACCACCCCTACTTCCAATGAAAGTACTGATACCACCAATTCTTCTAATACTACTACTTCTGATGAAAAAGAAAAAGGTACGGATTCAACTTCTAAGGCACCTGAAAACGATAACACTTCCACTAAGTCTCAGGGCGGAGACACAGCTACACCTACACAAGGGGACTCTGATAATGTAGAATCCACTCAAGAATAAACTTCTAATTATTATTATGATATTAAAAAAAAAGGTATATCATATCATATTGGGTATTTTTATTTATTCATAGATGATCATCGCCTTTTCCTCTCTTTTATCGATTGTTATTATTTAATATCATATTATCTATCCTATATATATATAATAATAATAAAGGTTTTTTTTTTAATTACTTTGTTCAAGTGAATATATAAAAAGAGAACGACTTCCTATTTCAGTAGCTGTGACTTTTTTGTAATGGGTGGAAGATGAAAATCTTTTTTTTTTTTTTAAAAAAAAAAAAAAGGACAACATTTTTTTTTTCACTTCTTTCTCTTTTTTCATTTCTTCATTAAACCCGACACGATGGCTACTATTTTACGTTTGAATGAAAAGTCTTCTAAAGACATTCTCCTTGTTCACAAATATACAAAGTCCACCATTCCTGTAGAAACTGCCAAAGAATTAAGTTTGGAGGTGAGAGCATAGGTTTATTGACAATATCTCTTTATATACTTACATATACATCTTTTTTTTTTTTTATATATCTATTTTAGGTCGATAATAAACATATTGATACTGCTATCACTATTATCAATTATATTGTATCTCAAACCTCTCCTGAATTGTTGGGTAAAGACAAGTTGGAACAAACTCAGGTAAAAATAAAATAAAAAATATTTTGGGTGATACTTGTCAGATTGAGTCATAGATATTCACTCCTTTTTTATTTTATTTTTTATAAGGTGGAAGACTGGTTATCCTTTATTGTTTCTTCTCTTCGTTCTGCTGCCAAGAAGGATGTGATTGCTCATATGGAAGTAAGTTACTTATATATATATATATATATATATATCAAGAGAATACTGACTCATTCCACATATGTACTTTTATTTCAATTTAGAACAAACTTAACTCTCATTTGAATTTTGCCACTTTCTTCGTCGCCAACCGTTTGACTGTTGTGGATATTGTTATCTTTGGTATTCTTCATGCATACACTGTAAGTACAGTCAAATTGTTGTTATTTGTTTTTATTATAGATCATTCATTCATTCTTTTATGGTGAATTTAGAGAAATATGAAGGTGGCTTCTGTACCCAACGTCATGCGATGGTTTGATCTCGTACAACATTTGATTATCGAAAATAACAGTAATTTGGCCGAAGTTTTCCCCTTGGTATCTATTGATCTCAACGATGTACCCGAACCTGCTCCTCCCGTGAGTAAAAAAAAAAAAAAAAAAAAAAGTTGAAATGTACTGATAAAATTACTATTTGAATGGTATAGAAAAAGGATGATAAGAAGGGTGATAAGAAGGATGAAAAGAAGGACAACAAGAAAGACAACAAGAAGGATGACAAGAAGAATGACAAGAAGGAAAAGAAGGATGCTACTGCTGATGGTGATAAAAAGGGTGAAGCCAAGGATGGCAAAAAGAAAGAAAAGAAGGAAAAGAAGGAAAAGAAACCTGCTGGTAAGCACACTTTAGAGAACTGTCAAAACAACATCTAGCTGACTTTTTATTATTATATTAGCTGCTCCTGTAGAAAGTGATCAACCTACTGTGTCACGTTTGGATATCCGTGTTGGTTATATTCGCTCTTGTAAAAAACATGAAGGAGCTGATTCTTTGTATGTGGAAGAAATTGATCTTGGTGATGGTGAAGGTGAATATCGTACTATTGTGTCTGGTCTTGTTAAATGGTATCCTTTGGAAGAAATGCAAGTAAGTGTTAAAAAAGAAGAAGGATGATGTTATTTATTTCTTTCTTTTTTTTTTTTTTTTTTTTTTAGAACCGATGGGTTATTTGTTTGGCCAATTTGAAACCTGCTAGTATGCGTGGTATTAAGTCTCAAGGCATGGTATTATGTGCTTCTGATCCTGATGGAACCAAGGTAGAACTGCTTTCACCTGTTGATACAAGCAAGGTCAAGCCTGGTGATCGAGTATACTTTGAAGGCATGGAAGGTGAACCCGAAAAGGTATTGAATCCCAAGAAGAAGTACTGGGAAACTGTCCAACCTGATTTCAAGACAAAGGATGACAAGTTGGCTTACTTCCAAGATAAACCTTTCCTTATCAAGACTGCTAGTGGTGAACCAATCAAATGTCAAGTGGCTACTGTCCAAGGTGGTGGTATCAAATAAGTTTTTAGTGATTAGAAATAGTAGTATTTTTTTTTTCTCGTTGTATTTCTTAGGGTATTTAGGTTAGAATATACTTGATTCCTTTTTTTATTAGTTTATTATGATATATACATATTTTTGTTGGGTTAACAAATCTTGAAATAAAGGAAGAAAAAAAGTCAAATTCGATTCTCACGCATAATTCAATCCTGTGATGTAATCATAATCTACACTTTATTCAATAAAAAATGATGGAATTCAAAGAATAAGATGTTGCAAAAATAGGAAATAAAATATAGTAGGGATAGAAAATAAATGACGGGAAAGAAAAGAGAGAGTTGTCGCATAATCAAATAGAGAATACAAGAAGTAAAAGAACAAGAAGAAAAGGAGTGATAGTAGTTCCATTGAGTATTTTGAATAACAGAAAATAAAATATTATTTAGTCAACGTATCCATTTTTTTTTTTATATTTATTTATTTTAACTTACCTGTAGAGAAGCATTAAATACGTCCTCAAAAGAGGCGATAACATATTTTAATATGTTGCTGTTACAGGTTTGATATTCACTTTGAATTGGAAACACCAAGAGAGATTTCAAAAAGAAAAAAAAAAAAGAGAATGATTAATATACTGCATCATTATTATTATTATTATTATTAAAAGAAACTTACTATTAAGCAAGGTACAGAAAAAAAAAAAGTCCAATAAGTATATAAAAAGAAAAGCAAATAGACCTAAAGGTCCGTCTTGGTTATTGTAAGGTTGTAGTTCAGAGAAAAAAGCTTGTATTGGTATGGATGTATATGAAGGTCTTGTAGTTTGTAAATTGGTTTAAAAATTGATATCAAAATAGATAAAGAAATTAAAAGAAAAAGAAAAAAAGAGAAAAAGAAACAGAAAAAAAAAAAAAAAAGAAAAATAAAATAGCACTTTTTTATATCTCTTACTTGATCAATGAATAAAATAAACCCGGTAAAAATATCTCAGAAGAAAAAAAAAGAGAACTATTATGCAAATTTACATTTGTCAACTATACAAAAGGTGATCGATCGAATGCCTCAGTTAATGAAAATAAACAAAGAAAACCCGAGTAAATGTATTTTTTTTTTTTTAAAAAAAAAAAAAAGAGAGGAACTATTATGCAAATTCACATCAACATCGCAAGATATGAATATTACATTAGTATACCCCTGTCTTATATGATACAATATAAAAAATATAGTTCTTTTTTTTTCCAGATATGGCCTGTTGAAAAGATTCAGCTAACAATCAGTCATCAATCATCAATCATCAATCAATGACATACTCTACCGACATCTCTGGAGCGATATCTGAAAAAGTGGTAATGCAACATTCATTTTGGGAAAGTACGATTTTTTATTTTATAACATCACGAAAAACATTTTCTTGTGACCCGACAAAAAAACTTTGAAAACACTGTATCTATTTCTCCCTTTTTTTTTTTTTTTTTCTCGGGTACAATGTTCTTTTCGGTTTTGAATGATGAATGATGAATGATGTTTTTTATAGGAATGTATACAATGTTTATACACTCTTATATATGTGATGAATGCATTAGGTACCAAAGTAAGAATTGGTGAAAGAAGTTTTACTTTTATTGGTTGGAAAAAGTGTAACCTGAGGAGCTTGAAAAGAATTACTACTATTTTATTTGTCTCAATTTTCCTTTTCTTCTTTCATTCATTCATTCATTCTTTCTTTCTTTCTTTCCTTCCCAGCTCCATGTCACATAACTTTGATACTTGTCCCTTGCGATTCTATTCTCTCTTAATTATAGATAGCAAAACACAAAAAATCATTTTGGCCACAAAAGAAATATGCACCTTATTAGGATATCTTCCATTTCAATTGATCGGTCACCATCTTGCTATACTGAATTTACAACCACTCGGTGAACAACTCTATGCAACTCGACATGAATGTTCTCAAAGCCGTATCTTGTTACAAGTTTGTATTCACAAAGAAAAATCTCTAGGTTTAGATTATTGGTGCTTTCATCCAACATCTACGTCTCTACTACCAATTGTTAACTCCAATATGACAGTATTACGACTCGATCCTTATGGTTGCATAGAATATACTTCTTTGGCTAACCAAAATATTCTTCTTGGTAAATCACTCAAAACATTAATACACAACGATGATAGAAAACGACTATCTGATGGATTAAATGAACGGCAAACAACATATCAAGTATTACATTTACGATGTCAACAACTTATTGATAATGACGATGCATACGAATGGATCAGTTTGACAATGATTACTGTACCACGAAGACGATCATATGGAGCTCAACATGAAGATATGACACGACAACTAATGATTATACGGCCAGCAAGCAATCCTGACCTTCTTACGTCTACAGTAGCAAGAACAACAAACCAGGATCGATCTACGTTTATTACTTGGTCTCATGGATGTCTTGAGGTGATGCGGTTTGTTTTTGGATTTTGGATTGGTTTAGTAGTGGAAGCTTGGTGGACGATGTGTGACACAGTATATCAAGGACAACGTTATTTGGTTGAATTTTTGGCTCATCTGTTGATCAGTTTATTGGATTTTTTGGCAGATTGTATCGACCCAGCACCATCATCTACTTCATCTGTACGCGTGGTACAAGCTCAAGAAAAATGGAGGGAACCAAAATTACAGCAATTGGATGACAATAATACAACCGAAGTACCTTGGGTTCGTCCTTTACATCGAAAACGTTGGGCTACTGCAGTACGAACATTACGGAAACGCGTCCAGTCAAGTACCGTGGCACAAAAATCGCTTGGCGTTCTTGAATCTATTGGTGTAGTGCAATCTGCTACTATGTTTGATTATTTGGAGAAAGTCACTAGTGAACATTATTATCATTCTTCTCGTCCTTCTCCTCCTCCTCCTACTATTAAAGATAAAACCATTTGATTTTTTTTTTTTTTTTGAAATAAAGAAACTAATTTTTTTGATACCCTTTTGATATTATATGGTTCAATGATGATGATTCTCATTTTAAATATATGTAAAGATATGTACAATATTTGTCTGTTTATGTCTTCTTTTCAGCCCTATGATTAGAGGCCTGTTTGCATCCATATTTCAAACATATTTTCGGTGATCCTTTTTTTTTTTTTTTTATGGATGATGTAAAATAGACAGATTGATGATTGATTTATTATTCAAAATCAATACAAGTTATGGTAAACACAGTAATAGTAATATAATGACAATGCTTTGTTCGACTTTGGTACTACGATCGTGTCTTTTGGTGGGACCAGTAAGTGTTTTGGAAACATGTGATCAATGTTTGGTTGATGCTTTTTCTTTTTTTTTTTTTTTTTTTTTTTCAAAAAAATCTCCCCTGACTTTTATATATATATATTTTATCTTCCTCCGGTTTTTTCGTTTTCTCTTCTTTTTTCTTTTTTTTTTTTATTATATATTTTTTATTTTTATTTTTTAAAACTCAATGACTGAATTGACTGATCAACAAAAACTTGAAAGACGTCGCTTGAAACGCCAACAACGTATCTTACAATCAGCTGGTGATCGCCTGGAAAGAATCACAGGTACCGCCTTTCGTAAGTAACAAAGAAAAAAAAAAAGAAAGATAATAACGTGTATACCTAGTTATATTTATTTATTTTTTATTCTAATGATTTATATTTTGTTTTTCTTTTTTGATTTGTATTATCATTAGCTGACCGTGTATCGCCAAGTCCATCCCCATCTAATTCAGCTACTTCCTTGAGACCTGTCAGTTCATGTTCAAGTAATAGAATGACAAACTCTCATCGACCTTTACGCGCAGTGTCCTCGGTACCATCTTTGCAACAGAAACAACAAGATTTTTCTATGGATAACATAAACAATACTAACTCCATGGACGTGGCTGAACACTTTCCAGCATCGAATGACCTTCGCCGTCGAACCTACGATACTTATAGCAAACCGATCATGGAGGATATTAAATCGGCAGAAAACATACCTTCTATCTTGACAGAATCGCCTCTTGATGAAACGACACCAAGTTTTTTATCACCAATAAATCAAAAGCAGCCAATATCATTATTAAATACATTATTGATGCGAAAGTTATACCGGCAACGACATCATCATAGTTTGGATCCTTCTTTGAAGTATTGGAACGCTTTGCATTTTGCATCTATGATATGGCTTACATTTTGTGGACTATATACCGAATGGCAAGAAATTGGAAATTTGGATCGTTTTGCGGGACTTTTGCTTGATCAAGGACAATCCATCACTCAATTTGTAGGTCGATCACCTTTTTAATATTATACCCAACTTTTTAATTTTTTTTTTTTTTTTTTTTGTTCATAGCCATTGTTTCGAAATTTTATCATGTTGGAACTTCTGTTACTGGCCGCTTTCAGTCTTTATCATCCGGAAGTAATAAAAAAAAAAAAACGAAAAAGATCTTTATGCACTTTAAGGTTTCTATTTCAAACTTACTGATGAACTTGTTTTTTTCTTATTGTCACTTTTATAGAACCAATATCCGAGCATTCAAGATGATTTCACTCTTGTGGCAACACAACTTCCTTCTCCTTTTGATCAAATCATGACATCCGTTTTAGGCTATCGTCGTACATTATTTTGTTTGATTCAAGATCTATCCATTATCGTTTTCATTATTGGTTTTACTCAAGTACTTGCCTATATATTCTGATTTCACTGTAAGATTTGTATATTAGTATATTGTGTCTGTTCTCTATTCCTCTTTTATTCCATTTATTCTCTAAATATAGAACCATCCATCCATATCACAGCGTAGTTTTTACCAACATATAAATAACAATAATAATAAAAAGAAATGTGCATATGTATTGTCAAGAATGTTTTATTTGTTGATTGATTTTCTTTCTGTACATCATATATATCCATACATATATATATATATATCACACTGCAATCATTCTATTCTAACCATCTAAACTAAAATTATATCTATGGTTTGGCATCCATGACCTTTTCGCATATCGTATCAGAGTGTAAACGAGGAATATCGATTGTAGAAGATTTTTCACCTACATTCACCAATATAAATAAGAGTTAGTTACCATTTAACCATAAGAAACATTCAGACAAACACCAATTGGATAATATTTACCAAAATGTACGGTAACAACTGGTTTTGTGGTAGGATCGGCTGATTTGTTAAGTTCAAATAAAACAGAAGGATTATTATATTGCATACGTGGTAAAGTTTCATGAAGAAAATGCCTAAACATAAAAAGGAATGAAAAGTGAGCAATAAAAGTCGCAATGTTGCTCTTTCTTACTTTGCGCCAGCACTTTCATTCTTTCCTTTAAAAGCGTATGTCAATGATATTTTTGTAATAGAGGATGGGAGTTTGCTGGACCCAACACCTGAGGATAATTGAGAAATAAGTTCACGAGTTGATTTTATGGATCTTAATGACATGATGTGTATGCAAGAAAAAAAAAAAAAGTAAAATGAATAAAGAAAAAAAAAAAAGAGGATTGTATTTTTTAACTTTCCTTCTCTGGAGCACCCCCTTCCTTCCATATTTCGATCTCCACCAAGCCACCTTCAAATTCACTTTCCAATGATAATTTAATTAGACAGTCCTTTAACGCGATCTTTTTTTTTTTAGTTGTAAATGTGTGTCTTTGATACATTAATAAAAAAAAAAAAGATAGACATAGATGATATTATAGTATGATTGCAGGTTTAAGTCTTAAAATGGGGATTTCGAATATTTTTTTTTTTTTTAGAATGAGATGAGATGTCAGATAGTCTTTTTCTGAGATTTTTTACACGTTATCGATATGCTATCCTTTTTTGGTTCATTAACAAAAGAAGTAATCATAGATAATATATACATCTTTTGTTAATGATGCTTATACGGTATGATGATAGATTTAATCATAAAAATGAGATTGGAAGGTTGGTTAGAGCTATTTTTTTTTTTTTTTTTTTTTGAAGATTTTGGATTTTTACAGCTAAAAATTTCGAACTCCTCAGCCAAATGTTGGCTGTAAAAGTAAATTGTCGAGGGTTCACCAGGCAATTTTTCAAAAAATCGATAAAATCTTTTCGATGATCATTACACATTAGTTGGCAAGGTAAGGTAATAAAATGAGATTAAATGATATTAGGTTACTTTTTTTGAGAGGAATCCAGTGATGGTAATTTTATTGGATGATGATCATTATTGGATGAATCTACCTTTATTTTTTTTTTAGTTTTTACTTTATAGTATAAACGATTATAGTGAAAGAGAATGATCTCATCTATGTTCAATCCAAGTTTGGTACAGTAATGATCATTTTTGGGTGAAAAATGAAAAGAAAAAAAAACAGATAAAACTAATACTGTAAAGCAAAAGAAAGAGATATTAGTTAAATAGCTCTTAATAGTGGTGATCGGATGTTGCGGTCGATTTTTTTTTTTCAGGGTCGTATCATGCGACTAATTCTTCTTTTATGGTCATTGATTATAAAATTAAAATTATACCCCTGAAGTGGTATGTGGGATGGAAATTCAAATGTTAAATATGAAGAAGGGGGATTATTTCTTTTCGGAATGGATTATAAAAAGATATAATTTAACTAACGATTCATTTCATTTACTCTATGTTCATGTACTTTATAATAGTATGATGATGACAGGTCCCTGTCAAAAAAAAAAAAAAAAAAAGAAAAAAGAAAAGAAAGTTTCGAAAAGTGCGCCGTCAGACGGAATTAGAAATGCATTGACTTTCGTACTAAAAAAAGTAAAAAACTTAAACTGACTTTTTCGAGGGCGAAATGAAGAACCCCTCGAGAAGACAGGGTCATCGGATAGACCTTTTATTTTTTTGTACGTGGTAGTTTTTTTTTTTTTTTGTCACGATATTTAACAATGCACCAATAACAATGCAAAAAAGAAATGGAGTAAAAAGCATGATAATTGCGTAACATCATTTGAAAACAAGGTATTGTTACTGTTTTTCAGACCTTTGAGAATGGCAAGAGGAAGCATTATCGGTATTTCAAAGTTTTGATAGAAGATTCCTGGACCTCCTTTTTTTTCTTTTAAATCCTTTTTTTGGAATTCATTTCCCTCGCTTTTCTTTCCTTTCTTTATTTTATAAAAGGTGAATACTCACGCACCTATTTACTTGTTATCGTATGTTCGATCAGCCTGCACATACTCTATTCTCGTCCTTAAAAAAAGTTGTTGACAATCCAAAAGAATATTTGGCTGACGTATGTTGTCGTTTCCAGGATGTTGAAATTTGGGCTCATACAGGTAATGGAAAATTTTGAAAAAAAAAAAAATTCCCTTTTTATTATTATTTATTATTCATTTACTTAATATCTTTTCCCTTTTCTTTTTTTTCTTTTTCTTTTTTTTTTTTTTTTTGCTAGGTATTTTGTTATTACGGTGTCCTTCCGCCTTTGGTCAACGTTTTTTACCTTATTTAGTCAACAAAGGCAGCTACGACCCTATAAACGACAGCATAGTCACTTTTGATGAATCTATCTCGTCATCATTATTCAAATTATTACTACTTTATTGGTATACAGCTCATGTGGACCCAGATTTACCTGAACATATTTGTCAGCAATTGAATGCTTTAGAAAAAGAACTCGATATTCAACTACTCCCACGCCCCGCTCCTGATAATTATGATACTTTTGAACAGCAACAACAACAACAGCTTGTACAAGATTTGAACCGGATGCGACTAGACGAAATAGGATGTGATATTAATCTTATCTTACCTTTGAACTCTTCTTCTTCGGATGCAATCACCTCCACCACTCTGTCTATTCCAGCACATCGATTTATTTTGGCCAGTCAGTCAACTTATTTTTACGCCATGTTTTGTACTGATTTTTGTGAAAGCCAAAATAAGGTAGTGCAGCTGACCGACCGTTTTTTTACACCTATGGTAATGCAAGTCATACTGAATTACCTATATTCGGATACTGTGTGCGTTCCTCCACCACCTCAATTGGCTTCTATATGCAATTTTACAACAATATCCTCTTCTTATCCACCTCTATCCAAAATCCAAAAATTAACCTTGAAAAAACATACCTTACGGACCCTTCAAATGACTTTTGCAGCTGCTGATTATCTTGGACAAATGAAAACACTTGGATATGCCCTCTTACACGCTATGACCAAAACTTGTGATGGATTTAGATGTCTATGTGATGATTGTGTTCTTCTCTTACCATCTATGCTTTCTCTAGCAGACAAGAAAAAAGAGGATCCTATTCTTTCTCCTCTTCGTGCTACTCTGGTGACTTTGTATTCTGATCCTACTCATGCTATACAACATCTCTGGTCTCAAAAACCATTCGCCATTCTGGTCCATTCTATGATTCCTTCTGCTGCCTCGATGATGAAGACTCTCGATTCCTCAATAGCTCTGGATGATGATCACAAACCCAAGTCAACATTAATTTTTGAAATTGCTGAATCCACTTATGCAAATGTCACAAAACACAATGCTATTCATGTCCTTCATGCATTACATTTATGCTTCTCCAAATTACGAAGTGCTGATCTCTTACCGACCTGGTCACTACCTACATTGGACTTGTTGGATCCTATCTTACAATTGACTGTTAGTATGGTATCACAAAATTTTGACTTTTATTGTGTGGAATACCCTATTCTTGTATCATGTGTGGATGGTATTGGATGTGGTTTCTCAATTGACTTTTTGGATTTTTTACTTAATCGTGTACTCGACCAAGGCATTCAAGATGCAAATGCTGGTATTATTTACCAAGGTATTGTCAAGGATTTGATTGGAAGACAAGAAACGGTGAAAAACATTGCTCTGGATGATGTCTTACTCAATGCTCGTGTTCGATGTACTGCCTATTTGGCTCGACGATGGTTAAGTGTCAAATCTCTTGGTGGTTTTCGATCTTTGGAGAAAGCAACGATGCGACAACTTTCTGACGGTATTTATAATAGATAGAACCTGAAAAGCAGTTTACTCATTTTTTTTTTTTAAAAAAATATTTTATGGTAGATATTGGTATTCCTTATCGTACATTGACAAAACCATTTGATACTGACTTGTTATCACTATTCAGCTTCAGACCAAAACCGTCCAAACATGCACTCAAGTTGAAATCAGAAAATGAAGCACCATATCCATCCACTTCTAAAGCCGTTGGTAATGGGTCAACAATCTCTTTTGGACGTCGAAGATCCTTTGGTAATCCACGCAATCACAATGCAGCATCATCGTCAAAAATAGTAGGAAAATCGATATCGTCCTCTACTGTTGGTTCTCGCCCACGTTCACATTCAGCAGGATCAGCTCCCCCTTTCCGATCAACACTTCACTCGACAAAAACAGACCCATCTTCTGGTTATGTGAATTACAACACTCTCAATGCATTATCGACTCAACCATTGATTCACCTACTTTCAATGGAAACTGAAGCACGAAGATACCAGCAGGAAATATCATCTATGACTGATAACGACGATGCTTATAGATATGATGATGATGAAACAAGTGAACGTTTACTGGATGCATTATTGCCTATGGAAAAAATTACACCTGTAGTAAATAACAAGAGTGCTGATCGATCAACAAAATTAAAATTCGAAATTCCATCTGGTGGACCAACACATGCAAAATCTCCTTTACATCCAAGTTTATACAATCAATTACTATCCCCAATGGATGCTATGATGGATTCATCGGCGTGTAGATCAAACAAGAAAATGAAGATGAAGAAACGTGGTCTTTCACCAAAACGATCAAAATGGAATCTTGGATCAACAAGCGGCAGCGATATCAGTGAAGATGAAGAATTAGGAATGAAGACTATGCAACCATCTTCGATGATTACACCTATGATTGGCGCCAGAGTAGAACTTCGTCGTCGACCTTTGCCTACGTTTGGAACTATTCAATATATTGGCCCTGTCTCTTTTGCAAAAGGCACCTGGATTGGTTTAGAATTAGAATCAAGACGTAAGTAAAAAAAAAAAAAAAAAAAAAAAAAAAAAAGCGGTTGAATGTTTTTTTTATTGATATCCTCTTTTTTCATAGTTGGCAAAAACAATGGATGTGTTGCCGGTGTAACCTATTTCCGTACTGACCCTCAACGTGGACTATTTGTAAAACAAGATGACTTCATCATCATCTCTATTCCATCTATGACAATGTAGTTTTATTCCCTTTCTTTTCTTTTTTTTTAGTACCCTTCTTTTATATTCATTCTTATTACCATTATTCTTATTTTTATTCTTACTATTGTCATTATTATTCCGTGAGTTATCATCCTCTTTGATTACCTTAGGCTATGAGGTCTTTTTTTTTTTCCCTTTGATACCCTTATCCAGTGGAGCAATATATGTATTACTACTTCCTTCGTTTCTTTTTTTACATCATATATCATTACTGCCCTTTTTTTTGGAAATAAAAGAAAGTTTTATATTCAACGTTTATAATCATCTAATCTTGTACCACACTAAATATTATGCACCGTCAATATATGATTCTCTTCCAATATCCATTCTTTTGATTAAAAAAAAAAAAAAAAGTAACAAAGTTTAAGAGAAGGAGATTTTTTTTTATAGTAGTATGATACAATGTGGAATTTAGAAAACATCCATATCATACATGTTACCTTGGTAACTGTGATGATCAGAGAAAAAGAATTCATCCGGTTACGTGCCATATAAAATCATTTTATTTCCTATTTTCTTTTTGGTAGATTCTTTCTTTCTTCTTTAAAACCCCCGTTTTTATTAATAAAGTATCATGAAATTCAATCTTGTAGCTTTGACAGTGGCAGTTTTTCTTTGTCATCAAGCATGTGCCATTACAGAACGGCAATTACAAAATCAAGATGAATCATCACAACAAACAGAAGACCCTCAGCCAATGATGGCAGAAGTTCCAGTGATGGATGCACCTAAAATGGTCAGTCCGTCTACAGCGGAAAAGGTGAATGATCTTGTGGATTTGGCAGTGGAAGTCGAACAACCTGATATCTCTGAACACATCCCAGAGGATGATCATTTGACTGACAATGAAAAGACCATGGTCTTTAGTTTATTGGAAGCCTTGGATGCCATGGCAGAACATGCTGATGTGGAAGATCAAGATAAACCCACTGCCGATGCACTCAAAGGATTACAAGCCGATGCCAATCAACGTCTATTGAATGCTGGTTATGTATATCGTACCATGGGTAATAAACGTGTCTTATCGCGTATCGCTAATAATAATAATAACAATAATGGTAATCCTGGTATGCCAAATGGAAGAACTCAAAATACGACTGAATTGGTCCGTGGTATGTTTGATATTGTCCAAACTGCAGCTCGCTTAGGTCCTTTATTCAGTACTACCACTTCATTCGGTCGTTATGGTCGACTTCTCGCCACCGCTGCTCATATCGTCGAAGGTATGCTTGCTCCTAGACAACCTGCTGCTACTCGTGTTTTCCCTCATTTGCCTAGACTTGGTCACCATTAAATAAATATACAAATCATCCTATTTTATATATCATATATATATCAATATAGAATAATAATAAAAAATACAAACTAATTTTATTCCATTTCGAATAAACAAATTCATGAACTAATATAAATCATATCTAGTCTATTCCAATATAATCTAGTCATCGGGTAATACCTTGCCAGGATTCATGATTCCTTTTGGATCCAAAGCATATTTTATCGTTGCCATCATATCCACTGTCGTGTCACCAAGTTCTGATCGTAGATAACCCTTTTTTCCAATGCCACAACCATGTTCACCACTGACACTACCTTCCATACCAATGGCTCTTTCTAATAACTTTTTGTTGAGTCGCTTGGCTTCTTCATATTCTTCAGGTTTGGTTTCATCAAATAACAAAAATGCATGAAAGTTGCCTATAAATAAGAGATTGAGCATCCTTGCAAAAAAAAAAAAAAAAAAAAAAAAAAAAAAAAAAAAGAATCCACATCCATAAACCAAAAACCAAAAACCGCTATTTTTTTTCCTTTCCTTTTTTCTTTTTTTTATTATTATCCAACTTACCATCACCAACATGTCCAACAATTGCGCCTATAGTGAATTCGAAAAAGAATAAGAAAAAAACATGAATAATCAACATAATATATATATGTATATAGGACGTAACGTACCTTCGATCATCGACTCTTTAAGATCTTTCTTGGTTTCATCAATGATATCAGGAAGTCGAGAAAGAGGTACTACTACATCGGTTGTCCAAACAGATGCATTTTGCTTGAGTAAAGATGCACTCCATAAACAAATTTTGCGAGCTTCCCAGAGTTCTTTTCGTTCACTTTCATCTTTAGCATATTTGAATGGTCCACCCTTATGTTGCCGAGTAATTTCCGATACGACTTGAAAGAATAAGAATCATTATTTATCAATAACCCGGTACGGAGGCGATATATATATATAAAAAAAAAAAAGAAAAGAGTAATTAGTACACACAATTTACTTTTCAACCAATAAAAATCATTTATAAAGAGCTTTTTTCTTTTATTATTATTATTATTATTATTATTCATAGCTCTTACCTTTGATTTCATGATCTATTTGTGCTTGACTACCAGAAAACTTGAAAAATAAAGTGGGTTTGATTGCGTGACCCAATTGTGGGCTCGACATCATCACTGCTCGCATCATTTCATCATCCAAGAGTTCCACAGCATTGATCTGAACACCAGCACGGACTAATTCTGGTACCACATCAGCAGCATCACGGATTGTAGGGAAATTACATACAGCCACTATACAGAAATTTTCAATCAGTAAAGAAAAAAAAATTGAAGGCAAATAGTCAATAATATTTCTTTTTCCATCGTTTTACCTGCTTCTTTTTCGGGTAGAACTGCCAATTTCAATGTGATTTCAGTAACAATACCCAAAGTCCCTTCGGATCCAATAAAAAGTCGAGTAAGATCATATCCAGCAGATGATTTTCTACGAATAAACAAATAAATATCATACAAATAATAGTTAGTTCCTAGATGATCATTTCTATAATACAATCATCTTTTTTTTTTCTCCTCATCTTTACCTTGGTCTTTGTCGTGTTTTGATCACTTTTCCATCTGCAGTCACTACAGTCAAATTGATCACCCATTCTTTCATTGTGCCATACCTAACAGCATTTGTTCCACTACATGAAGTGCCAACCATTCCTCCAATACATGCACCTAAACACCAAAAAGAAAGAAATAAAAACAAGTGTTACTGAAATCCAATTTGTAGTTTTCGATCAACATATGTATGATATATTACTATATAAATGACATACCTGGACCTGGATCAACGGGAAAGAATAATCCATATTCACGAAGTACTTTGTTTAAATCTTCAAAGCCAACACCAGGTTTCACCACCACATCCATATCTTCCAAATGTAAAGCTATAATGTCATCCATATGTTCTCGAAAAGATATAGATATACCACCTAGAGGAGCAGCAAAATGACCTTCCAAACTTGTACCTCCAGAAAAGGGAATAATTGGTATACTTAAAAAAAAAAGAAAGAAAGAAAGGAACGATAGACAAACTGTCAAGTTAGTCATCCAATGAATATCTTTCTATTCGTATATCCACGTTACCTAAATTCATTGGCAATCTTGACGAGTTCTACAACTTCTTCTGTATTCCTTGGAAACACCACAATGTTGGGAGAACCTTCATTATGATAACTATTACTGGAATAACCATGATTTTGTAAGATTTCCTCGTCCACAGTGACATGTTCAGGAGGTAAAACTTGCTGTAATCGATGGAACGCTTGCTGTATGGTAGTTTGACTTGGTTTCTTTTTATCCAACTTGTTAGAATCTTTGACGGTCGATGGATGGATAATCATGTATTCAAGTCCGGCACCAGCGAGAGCGGCCATCGCGAGAGAAGGTAAAAGACGATTAGAAGGACGAGGTGGTGCACTATAATGTCGACGTCCTGTTTGAAGACTGGCTTGACGACCTATCGAAAAAAGAGACAATGTTTTTGCTTTTGTATTCGATATCACGCTACGACGAAACAGACTTGAATACATTGTACTGGAATAGGTAGTGATGAAAACGAGAAAGAAAACCAGAAAAAAGGAAAAAAGGAAAAAAAGCGAAATAGGCATATTTTCTATTCTTTTTTGAAATGCCGCATACTGTTTTTTTTCATTGGTGGAGAGGAATAATATGGTTTGCAGGTGAGAAAAGGGGTGGTTTGCATTGTATTGGTTGTACCAAAAAAGAGAATATAGAGAAATGAATAGAAAGAGAAATATGGTAAGTGAAGTCTTTTTTTTTTTTTTTGGTTACTTACAACCGAAGTTTAAACGTCGCAGGTTTTTGCTACCTGAATTAAGCATATAGCTCAGGCATAGAAAGAATGAAATGATACTAAGAATAAAAAGAGGTGGTAAATTCTTTCTTTTATTTTTTTTTTATCAATAGCCGGATGATGATGATTATTTTCCATTGATGATAGAAAAAGAGAAACAATGAAAAAAAGGAGCTTACTTTTTCTACCATAGTTTGGTTCTTTTTCATAGGGATGCTAAGAATAAAAGGGGATGTTCTTTTTATCACTCATCGGATGATGATTGCTTTTTATTTATTATAGAAAAGAGTCATAATGACAAAGATCAATATAGAAAAATTCATCAGGAATAGACATACACAAAATCATCAAATGATTTTTTGTTCAACTTTCTGCTACCAATGTCTTTAAAGAATGGATGATATGTAATAAAATAAAACTTACTAACGGTTGATTTTAATATACTGGAACTTGAAAGTTTATTTAATAAAAATATCTATCTATTCTTTTCTAATCTAAAGTTTTGAATCACCAATATTATCCTGGTTTGCTTTGTTTCGTAATTTTTCTTGTTCAGTTTTTGTCAATCGAATCAATCCTTCTTGACTTGTTGTTGCAGCAAGAACACCATCCTTGGTATAAATTCGACCAAAGGAGACACCACGTCCATCGCCAGATCTAGGACTATGCATATCGTATAAAAACCTAAATAAAAAAAAAAAGATGAATGATAAAGCCAATTTTTTTTTTATAAATACAATTATTTGTTCTATATATTACCATTCATCAGCACGCATGTTCTTGTGGAAGTAAATACTATGATCCAATGAAGCCATCATACCAAATCCTCTTCTGCCAATCCCCGTAGCTCTTGCAGCCGTCAAAAGGAACCCACTATCACTGATATAAGCAATCACACAAGCATGAAGTTGAGGATCATCACTTAATTTACCACGAGTCACACACCATCTTGCCGAACGACTAAGATTTTGATTATCAGAAACCCAACGATCATTGTCATCAATATCTTTAGGATCCACTTCACGATAATCCACAGGACGATCTTCATCTAATCGTTTTTGTAAATAATCACGATATTTTGCTGACAAATTATTGTTGGCCAATTCTTGTTCCATGAGTTCTTCAGCTCTAATCATCAACATCCAATAAAATAAGAAATAAGCTCTAGTTATCCTATTCCAATTATTTTTATTATAGATTCCAACTTACGATTTCAAATTCTCAGGTGCTGGTACTTTTGGCATAGTAGATTGATGTTCAACAGTTGGTACGTCATAATCTTTGGTGAAACTACAACTACAAACAAAGATAGCTTTTCCTCGTTGCTTGGCACGAACAAAACGAGTAGCAAACGACCGTCCATCACGTAAAGGAATCACTTCATATAACACAGGCATCGATACGTCCCCAGGTAGGATAAAATAACTATGTAATGACTAAAAAAGGAAGGACGCATTTAATATTAGTCATGGTATATATCACATATCTATATTACTTACATGCACTTGGAAGGTCTTGCCAACTGTATGAAAAGCAGCACGTAAAGCTTGAGCAACAATCTAAAAAAAAAAAAAAAAAAAAAAGAGGGCATATATTGCTTTAATAATATAATTTCTATTTTATATATTATTAACATTGTACCTGACCACCAAAAGCTCCACGTGCACCTAAAGGTAACCAAAGTTCTTTCGACATGTATAAATTAACATCGATTTCTTGAACGTCAACAGCATTGGCAAGATGTTCTCCATAGTTCGCAAATTCGTCTGGAGGAGTTGTAACAGGTTCTCTCTGGTTAGAGAATGATATAACAGAAGGAAATGTGGAACGAGGCATGTTGATAAAAAAAAAAAAAAAAAAGATGGAGAAAAAACGACTCAGCGTCAGTCAAAATTCTCATCAGTTGTCAGCAGGAATACAATTTCATCTCCACCTTCCCCCACAGCCCTGAAGGGCATTTGCTTCCCGCTTTCCTATTTTGGATGTTAAAAAACTATCCTATCAATATGTTGTTTCTTTTGCATGCTTCATTTCAATTTTCGGCCAATAAACGAAAAGTTGTCTTAATCCATTTGAAACAAAGAAAAAAAAATAACCCATGCGATATCAACATTTGATTTATGCAAGAATCCTCTTTTTTTTTTTTTCTTTTTTTTTTTCTTTTCTTTTTTTTTCACTTGATAAACATTTGACATCACTTTATATAAACTATGTCTGTCCTTGATCAAATCAAGAAATTTACAACGATTGTTGCTGATTCTGGTGACTTTGAATGTAAGTTAAGTTCAAATAATAAAAGAAAATGAAAGTTAAATTCATTCATTATATAATCATCATAGCCATCGCAGAATATAAACCCCAAGATTCTACTACCAATCCTTCATTGATTTTGGCTGCTACAGCGAAACCACAATATGCAAAACTAGTGGATGATGCTATTGAATATGCAAAGAAAAAATCAAGGTAGAAAAAAAAGAACGTTCATCATCACTTTTATTATTAGTATTGATAACAAAATAATTTATTTTCTAGTGATCAAGCAGGATGGGCAGTGGATAAACTACTGGTCAATTTTGGCACTGAAATTCTAAAGATTGTTCCTGGAAGAGTATCAACTGAAGTAGATGCACGATTATCATTTGATAAAGAAGGCACCATCAACAAGGCGTTGAGATTGATTGATCTATACAAAGAAGAAGGTATCGATAAGGAAAGAATCTTGATCAAAATTGCATCTACCTGGGAAGGAATCCATGCTGCATCAGTATTGGAAAAAGAACATGGTATTCATTGTAATTTGACCTTGTTATTTGGTTTTCCTCAAGCTGTTGCTTGTGCTGAAGCTGGAGTTACCTTGGTAAACACGAAAAAGAAAAAAAAAAAGATAAGTGGGGTATATATTCATCTTTTTTTTTTTTTTTTTTGAATAGATATCACCTTTTGTTGGTCGTATCATGGATTGGTATAAGAATAGTACTGGAGAAACATATGATGATGCCACAAAAGATCCTGGAGTATTATCTGTCACCAAAATCTATAACTACTACAAGCAAAACAACTACAAAACCATCGTCATGGGTGCTTCCTTCCGAAACGTTGGCGAAATCAAACAACTAGCAGGATGTGACTTTTTGACCATCTCACCCAACTTGTTAGCTGAGTTGCAGAATGAGAAGACATCATTGGATCGAGTTTTGAGTCCAGAAAAGGCATGTAAAGAACCAATGACTAAAGTGTCATTCTTCAATGATGAAAAGGCTTTCCGTTGGGAAATGAATCAAGATCCTATGGCTACTGAAAAATTGTCTGAAGGTATCCGTAAATTTGCGATTGATGGTATCAAACTAGAAGATAGCTTGAAGAAGAAACTTTCAGCATGAATCATATTAATAAATAAAAGACCCTTTTAACAACATTCATTGGTTAAAAAAAAAACAACTATTTCATCTTTTTTTTTTTTTTACGTTCCGCGTTTATAACCCCTTTAGGTGGCCAAATAATTTTTCTTTTTCTTTGTTTCCTTTTTTTTTTTTTTTTGTTCCATATTTTTACTTTTATATTTTTTTTATTGGTCTTATCTTCATTTGAGAGAAAGGATCATACTTGACAACATTTGTTTTACTTCGATCCATGACTGATCAATCAACTACAAGAAGCAAGGATGCAACGAACTTGTCTCAACCTGTCTTTGATCAAAATACAACATATCAACCTATCCAACGATCGCCTTATGTTCCTCCACCACCACCTACTCCAATAAACGAAGTACAAAATTACTATAATGCGGTATATAATACTGATCACCGTCCACCAGATTTGATCTTCTCCTCTTCCTCTTCCTCCTCCTCCTCTTCCTCTTCTTCTCCTGGTGTTATGTCAACAAACAAAGCAGCTGTCAGTCAAAATGTATCAAGCAGCAATTCTCGACTGGCAGTTTCAGATAAGGGAACAAAGCGAGTACTTTTTGATTCAAGATCTCCATCACCAACTCATAGTTACTCGGATGTTCATGACCATTCCAAACGAGCAAGACATTATTCATCTTCTAATGGATCAACAATGAATGACATTTCTCGACGAACTGACAGGCATAAAATAATTGATGTATGGACTGGTATTTCATATAAAGAAATGGGTTCAAGTTTTCAAGTGGGTGTGGGTATACAATTTGAAGAAAAGGTGAACAAGTCTGCAGCTTGTGCTTTGACATACGATTATCAGCCGTCCCGTCATGGTGAAATGGTGGTAAGGATAAAAAAAAAAAAAAAAGAATAGTTAACTAGATCAAACCATTGATTTTTTTTTTTTTTTTTTTTTTTGTAGAGTATTCTGCTAGCTTTGGTGACAGCAAAAAAATTGGATTTGGATCATACTACTCTTCGTATTCATACAACAACAATGGACCAATGTAAGTGGAAAAAAAAAAGATAATAGACGTATTGACTGCTCATTCTTAAATATACAATAATTCAAATATTTTTTTATTATAGATTTTTCACCACCGCCTACAGGATCATTACATCTCCATTCACACGAAAAACGATTTTATGAAGGCATATTGGACATTATAAGCCGACGAAAAGGACAAGTCATAATAGTAAGTAGACAATCGAATGAAACCAAAAAAAAAAAAAAAAAGATTTCATATAATAAATCTCAATATTTTATAATTATAGGTATCAAACAAGGGTAATTCTCGATCTAGAGAAAGTGAAATAGCAAGCAGGGGTTCAAAGGAAAAAGCTATCAAGGCACGAAGAGATGCGTAAGTTTAGAAGAAAGAGATATTGATTATTTTTTTTTTTTGAATATGCTTATTATAACTTATTATTATTGTTATTATTATAGGGGAAGATCTGATTTGTTTTGGATTCCTAATAAATTATTGACTAGCGATTATGGTCGTATGATATTATCACGACTAGCACAAAATTCAAACTATTCCCAGAAGCAAACGGAAGATATCACAAACAGTATATTGTCAGCAAAGTCAAGGACCAGTGAGACTCAACAACCAATAGTACAGGTGAAATCAGAACCACAGTCATCATCACCATTACCAACGCGTAAAGCCTTCAATGCACATTCAGAAGTACCTTTATTATCTCCACCTTCAGGCTGGCCATCTGGTATTCCTTTTCCTATACCAGTTCATATTTCAGCAAAACTTATATCGCAAATTATTTCATTGACGATCAAACCGACCTCTAGTGAAATAGCCAATTTGGATCCATTTACAAGATCGATATTCTCTCAAATTTTACGACAAAATGATTATATTCCTGAAGTGGATCTCTCTCATCAACAAGAACAATAGCCTTAGTATCCCTATTGTCATTTATTATTATAATCAGTAATCAACTTCCTCTGGATCTGTATATAGTAGTATCTTTGTTTTATTTTATGCAATATTGCAATAAATAAATAAAAGAAAAAAAGACAAAGAACAAATCCTTTTAGATTCTTTTTTCACTGTTTCCTTTTATAGGTATCTAAAAAAAAAAAGGTCCTAAAACAAGTTGGTCTATTTTTGGGTCTGAGCAGTCCACCAAAAACAAAATGGGTTTTTCCTCCGTGTTACCTTTTTTTTTTTTCTTCCTCAATCACTATTATTGTCTGATTGTCTTAATTTTTTTTTTTATATTTACATTGTACCCTTTTGACATTTCCTTTGAATGATCTTGGGGATTGGTGTTGATATCATTCATTTACCTAGAATTGTAAAAGTGGTCAAACATAGTCGTGAACGTTTTGCTCGTAGGATTTTAAGCCCCACAGAATATCAAGAATTCTTTCAACGTTTTCCTAAGCCAACAGATGCTATACAACAACAACAAGAAATTCTTTATCTTGGATCGAGGTAATATATATATATATATAAAAGAAAAAAAAATTCATATGACTTATTTTGGCTTATTTTTATTTTATTACTATATAAAGATGGTGTATTAAAGAAGCAGTTTATAAAGCACTTTATCCAATTCATAAATTAGAATGGAAACAAGTAACTGTCACTAAGGAAAAAGGTAACCAAAAAAAAAAAAAAGATATTAAAAGCTGATAATATGATTTTTATATATATATTATTAGGTAAACCAGGTCTTCATATTATTAATGGGTCTAAACATGGTATTCATCGTTCCCATGTCAGTTTATCGCATGATGGTGAATATGCTATAGCTCAAGTTATCCTGGAATCAAAAGATTAACACTCCGTCTTGGGTACAACTGTCGCACCTGCTTACCGTCTTAAATGGGCCTTTTTTTTGCTGTTATTTTCATCGAAAATTTTTATTACTTTTTTTTTTTTCTCTCTCTTCTTTTTATTTATTCTTTTTATTTTTTATTTTTTCTTCTTCTTCTTTTTCTTCTTTATACCATTTATCCTTATATCATTTAGGACATAATAAAATAATATTATATTAGTATAGATACAAGAATATACCTCTTCTTCTTTTTTTTTTTTTTTGACCTGTTATTCTTTTTTTGGGTCATTCATCTTTTTTTTTTTTTCTTTTTTCTTTTTACCCCTCCTCCCTCCTCTTTCTCTCACTCTCCTTGAATTCCATCTTTTTTTTTTATTTTTTTATTCTTCTTTTATTTTACCAACTTTGTTTTTTTTTTTTCTACTTTTTACTTACTATGTCCACTTCTCCATCCAATACGAATCAAGTCATACCCAGTCATATTCCCGCTTGTTCACGCTGTCACCAACCATTGGGAGACCAACTTGTTAGAGCACTTGATGGTACCTTTCATCCTGAATGTTTTACGTGTCTGGTAACTTAAATAATAATAACATCTTCCATCTTTTATTTTTTGTTTTTTTTTGTTTTAACTTTATATACGTTGAACAGGATTGTCAAGCACCAGTAGCTGCCATGTTTTTTCCATTTGAAACACCTGAAGGACAAACTTTACCACTATGCGAACGGGATTATTTTCGAAGATTGGAACTTGTCTGTGGTACCTGTCATGAACCTTTGAAAGGTGCTTATATTATTGCTTTGGATCAAAAATATCATACCGATCATTTTATGTGTAGTGTTTGCTCAACTTCTTTTGGACCTGATGATTCTTATTATGAACATGATGGTAAAGTCTATTGTCATTATCATTATTCTACTCAATTCGCTGTGATGTGTGCTGGTTGTGATATGGCTATTTTGAAACAATATGTGGAAATCGATCGAAATGAATCTGTAGAACATTGGCACCCTGAATGTTATATGATTCATAAGGTAACCTTTTTTTTCTGTCAAAATAAAAATAAAAATAAAAAAATTAAAAAAATAAATAAAAATATAAATAAGCGGAATGAAAACTCATCCTTCCAACTTTGATCATTGTGGTTATTTACCATTTATAGTTTTGGAGTGTCAAGGTTCGACCAACTCATACAAAATCTCATCATGGTAAAACAAAATAATATATGTAATGATTTGATATGGATATTGATATATTTCTCTTTGAAAGGTGCAATTCAAAATGCATCTCAATTACTAGATCAACAACATGAAATGGAAAGCAAAATCTTTCGTATTTGGCAAGTCTTGTCCGCTTTTGAAGGTAAAAAAATATATATATATTTCTTTTTTTTTTTGCATTGAAACTCATTCCATCTTTTATTTTATATATGATGATAGAATCATCTGCCATGTGTATCTCTGAAATGCTACTGAATGTATCCAATGGTGCTTTTCTCGAAGGTATTTGTCTCTCTGAACGATTTTTAGTTCATGTGGAAGCTCTCTTTGCTGGCGTGGATGAACTCTGTAGAATTCAATCTGAATATAAACTTCCAGGTAAATGAACTAAAAAATTAGGCGTTAAATCGGCGCACCAAACCAGTAAACTCAAAATATTCGTTTTTGTGTAGAATTCAAATATACTCGGGAAGCCAAAATGTTATGCAAAAAGATCATCAACTTCTTTTCTTTGCTATCAAAGGTACAAGATTTGGAATCAAAAAAACTTGGAATGACTCAAGAATTACTATCTTTGGTAACTGGATTGGCACATTATCTCAAAATATTGATTCGTGTTGCGTTGACTGCTGCATTAGACTTGGTAAGTAATAAAAATAAATCTATTGGAATTTGGATGATTTTTACCTTTTTTTTTTTTTTTTTAGGAACAAGCCACTATAGCATCTAGCGCTGTATCCCGATTATTGGCAAAACTCATGGAGGTAGCTGGAAAGGAAAGACATAGTCGCGACAGTCAACGATTTTTCAAAGCTAATAACACATCGGACATTTGCCAGTATTGTCATACAACTATTGAAGATGAATGCATCAAATACACCGAACACCGTTGGCACGTGCCTTGCTTCCATTGTCGCCAATGTAAACGTGCTTTATCCAACGATTTCCCCAACGCTGTCTTCAACAATGCATCCCAATCCATCGTATGTATATCATGTGCCCAAATCCCTCCCAACAGTAATGATTTTCAACTCTTTCAATATGTCTCCCGGTTATCTCAATATGCATTCCTTCTTCGTGTTGCCCTTAGTCGTCTTTGTAGTCTTCTCCAAATTACAGGTAAATGGGTTAAGATATACTTAATAGATTAGTTTGATGTTCATGCCCTTCTTTCTTTTTTCCTCAATAGATCAGCAATTATCATCAGTGGAATATTCCAGTAAAACGAAGCCATATATTAAGGATGTAGTGAAGGATGGTGGTGTATTTATGAATGAAAAGCAACATCAAGTACCCAGCGCAACCATAGAAGAGAAGACAAACTATTATCCAACTCACATCACAGATGTCAAGAGTACAGTGTCATTAGATCGTAAGATGTCAAGATCATTCAAATCTGCCAAACGATCTACAATCTTAGGAAATGTGAATGCCAAACCTCCTCCTATTGATGAAATGGACTATCCAAATGAAGAGGATGATGAAGAAGATGTTCAAAGACAAATTACAGCAACAACCAGTCGCCAAGCACCTGCAAGATTGGACAGTCTTATTCGACGTATGGATCAACACAAGGATTTACCACCATTACCTGAATCTCGTCAACAACAATTATTGCAACAACAGCAACAACAACAACAACAACAACAGCAACAACAACAGCAGTTAAAAAGTAATAGTGATGATCATGATAATGAAACAACAAGTCGACAACGACGTGTTAGTGTTGGACTTGATGATATACCCATGGTTGGTAAACAATTTATTCAACAACAATCGAAAACATCCATCAAGACTCCTTTGACTCAGCCCAACTCACCATTTGTCCCTGGTACTGGCCTTGTATCGAAATGTGTGATTAGCTCAACTACTGGCAAACCTCGTGTCTATCTCTCTGAACTCTCTGCATTACAATATATGATTATGCGTCATGTTGCTGTGGTACATATTGAGCCTTATGTATCCGAATTTTTTAGTCATGATGAACTTTTACAATTGATACAACTTAAGAAAGCATCTATATGGGGCAAATTCTTTACGTCTTTCAAGAAACCTGGTGGTGTGGCCAAGAAACAATACAAGGCAAAAGAAGAGGGAACGTTTGGTGTACCTTTGGAAATATTGACAGAGAGAACGGGTGTAGAATCCAATCTTGGCGCTGGTGCTTCTCCTATTCGAATTGCTGCTTTTATTGACGATGCAATCACTGCTATGCGACAAATGGGTAAGTCCTTTTTTTTTTTTATTGGATGATGATGTTCCTGTCTCTAATTTTTTTTTTGTTTTCTATTGTATACAGATATGTCCGTTGAAGGTGTATTTAGAAAAAATGGTAACATCCGAAGATTGAAACAAGTTAGTGAACAATTAGATAAGAATCCGAACGATGTAGACTTTTCTTCTGAAAATGCCATTCAAATTGCAGCTTTACTCAAGAAATGGTTAAGAGAACTTCCTGATCCATTATTGACTTATCGTCTTCATCGATTATTTATTTGTGCACAACGTAAAGATTTGAAGATAGAAATAAGTTAGAAAAGTAATTTTGGTATACTGACTCTTCTTTGATATTATTTTAGGGATTGACAACCCTGCTACTAGAAAACGAGTTCTTCATTTGGCTTGTTGTATGTTACCAAGATGTAATCGTGACACAATGGAAGTCTTATTTTTGTTCTTGCGATGGGTGGCTCTCTTCTCTCATGTCACCACTGACGTTGGTAGCCGTATGGATATTCCTAATTTGGCGCGTGTTATTGCTCCCAACATTCTACTCAGTACATCAAAAGATCCACTCAAAGATGAATCTTTCTTGGCAATTAATTCGGTAGAAATGTTACTGGAATCCTATGAAGAATTTTGCATGGTAAAAAAAAAAAAAAAAAAAAAAAAATGTTGACGGATCAGCTGATAGATCTGTATTTTAGGTACCTGAAGATTTGGAACCCTTTTTACAAGACAGTCAATTCCAAGAAGTGAAAGGCGATATGTCATCCAAGGATTTCTTGAAACGAGTGGAAGTATTGATGAAGAAGAAAAGTAATCATACATCAGCAGCACCTTCTACCACCGATCTACGACTGGCAACAAATGATTTACGGATTACCACCGATCATCCATATCATCAAGAAGAACCAATGGCTACTCCTGTGGCTGGAGCACGACCTCATATCAATCAACATCAGCAATCACATTATCCTCAGCATCATCTTCAGCATCATGCACATCAAAATACCTCATCTACTTCCATTTATGCTCAACAACAGTACTTGCCTTATCCTAATCGACATCCACAATCTGATTTTGTTCCAAGTCCTATTGCAACCACACGTCATTCAAGTTTACATAACCATTCATCCAATTCTGGTATGAATGCAAGCACGACAAATTCTCCCACATCTCCAGTTGGCAACAAACCTTCTCAGCTCCATCATCAACATTATCCCCAACATCATTCGCTCAATGATCCCTCATCACCGTCTGAATATTCTCCTTCTCCGCTACGACCTCCTCCTCAAGAGCTTCATTCTTGATTTACTTTAGATTCAACATTATTAGTTTTTCTATTTCCCTCTTATCTCTCTTTTTTTATTTTATTTTTTTTTTTTATTATTACTATTTTTTTTTTTTTTTGTCATTGTACATGTTTCATTCCCTTTTTCTTTATTTCGCTCCACTGTGTTTGTTTGATCTATATTTATATATATATATATATATATATCTTTTCTTATCTCTTGTTTTCAATGTACGATTTTATTTTATTTATCTCTTTAAAGTATTCATTCAATCAATAAAGAAAATAAAAATCAATCAACTATATCCAACTAGACATGATATTTTTTTACTTTTATTCATGATTAGGATAATGATTTGTCCATATAGAAAAAGTAGATTGATTGAGAAGTGTCTTGTATCTACCTAAACTGGAAAAGATCTACTTTTATTTAGTTTTGGATGCATTTTCTATGGCTGAAAAACTATCATGCAACCAAAAAAAAAAAAAAAAAGGAGGCGATCGTTATTTTTGGAAAGGCAGCAATGTACAGTTTATTCAGTTGAGACAAAAAATATATAGAAAAAATAAAGTGATGGAAAATAAATTTGAGAGTGAATCAAATTGAGAATCAATGCAAATAAGGGAGGGAAGATTAAATCATCCATCATCGATATATCCATCATCAAAGTTCAAAAATCAAATCATCAACGATATTTATTTCCATCTAAAAAGGATCATCGCAAATATGTTTGAATACTGGTGCAAATAGGTTTACTGATCTCAGCTCAAAAAAGAAGAAAAAAAAATCCACAAGGGAAAATCTAGTAGTCAATAGGATGATCACTTTTTTTTTTTCCTTTATTTGTTTTATTCAGTCATTCTTCATGATCGAAATAAAGTAGTATGAAGGAAGCAGTCTACAATAAACTTTACTCTGATTCTATGATTCAGTGGCACGTGTTAACTCTTTATGATGATCGATAGATAATAAAATAATATTTTATTTCTATCAAAAAATAAAAATATATATATATATAAATACATAAAAATAATAAGGGGGGAAAATGTGATCAAGAATATGGATAGGAAGAATACAGAGATATAAAATGGAAGAGAGAGAGAGAAAGTAATGAGGTGGACGTATATGTATATAGAGAGGCGGTAGAAGCTTGAAACTATATTTGTTTCAACTGAGAATAGGAAGGAACTAATAAAAATTAAGTTTAGTATACTACTAGCTCTTTAAGAATGATCACTTACATTGCCTACAATGACACTTGGTAAATCAAAGATATCACGTTTGATGGTGAAACAAAATGTACAAGGCACCACCCGCTTGGTCGGACTGAGTAATATACAAGAGCTATAAACGGCTGAGTCAGTATTGTCGAATGCATGTGAGCTGTACTTTTCCCAATATTCTATTGCTGAAGGATTGCTCATAAGCTTTTTTATTTTTAGTTTTGGGTAGTGATAGAAGTATCGATTAGTAAATATTTACCTACTATTTCATATCCTTACCTCATATATATAAGTTTTCTTTCCAAGAAGAGCATCACGGGACCATTGAGTCAGTAATGAAAATTCTTTGCCAACAAGAGTGATTTCACCTGTACGTCGCCATACCACAGTAGGGGTGCCAGAATAACTGATCAGTTTTTCATATTCCTATATAATGATAAAGAGATAAAAAAAAAAAAAAAAAGGTAAGAATCTTGTTTTCTAATCGATAAATCAGTGTCACAGTCCCGGATCCCGGTTTCCTACCAACAATGTCCTTTGTAAACATTTTTCCGTAAATACAAGATCATCTTCCGTCAAATTCATCATAGAGGCCAGAACAGAAGGTCGAAATAGCGCCAGCGCCCGACTGATTCGCATCAAATCCTTACGACTCATCCTAATAGATCAACAAAAAATTATATATATATATATATATATATCAGTTAATTCTCTACATGTATTTTTTTTTAATATACACTTACTTTTGTCGTACGTAGTTGATCAAATAATGATAACCATCCGCGTAACTAAAAGGTTTTGTCGCTCTTGCATAGACCATTTCCGGTGTTACCAATTGATTTCGACGTTTGACCTGTGCAAGTGCAGTGTTGGGACTATCTACCTTGGCGACGACTGCACCTTCTCCATAAGCAGAAAGAGAAGATATCCGTACATTGTTACTAGTTTGTGATGTTGGAGTGGAAGGATTGTAAGGTGATCCAATTGTATTTTGATCAGGTGAGTATAATACTGTATCTAAGCCAGATGCTGATGGTGATGATGCTGATGTTGATGGGTGTTGAATCGAAGGACGAGTCTCCATACCATGATTAGTTGTATTATTGAAAGGTAATGATTTCATGTTTTGCTGATTGTCAGGTTGAATTATAGATGAAGAGAGACCAGCTGCTGTAGCACTTGCCTGCCATAAATTTGATAACGAAGTGGGTGTAGTAGGCGTTCCTGTAGACTCTAAAAGTTGGCTCATCGGTGACCCTAACATACTAGACAAGATGGAATACTCCAAGTTCGTTGCAGTAGATCCAAATCCATAATTGTAGTTATGCAAATCCAACAATTGACTAGCATCAATTCCTAAGTGAAAATGAAGAGAAACAGTCATTAGTATCCATAAAACATTTATAAATATAGATATTTATTTTTGATCCTCACCATTAGTGGAGGCAAAAGCATCTAAAGTTGATTCAGGCGGTAAAGTTGATATTGATTGAAGAGATGCAGCTTGTTGAGAAATGGCAGAAGGTAAAGATGGAGGAATTGTTGCTGAAGATGGAGGAGTACCAGCAGATGAAGGAGTAGAAGGTGGAATATATCTTGATTGAGTATCGTTATCTAATATAATACAACAGATAGAAAAAGAATGAGTTCTGAGAAGTCAATCTGTAGTTGTTTGGTACCAGTCCAAATATAAATAGAAAAAAATAAGTTTTACCTTCTGTATCCTGTAAATACTTTGCCTTTTTCCTTGCACCATCGGTACAGGTACTAGCCAATCCACGTTTCGTACAGCGTTGACAAGGTCGTGCTATTGTTCAAATAAGAAGAAGAAGAAGAAGAAGAGTTAGCCTAAAATAAAGTAAACCCACTATTATTCTTACCATCATCGCAAGTCAAATGTGCCTATAAATATATACATAAAATAGTTAGGTAAAGATCACTTTTTGATAATCTTTTAAGTTGCTTTTTTCCATTGTTTCTTTTTTTTTAACCTTTTGACAATGGATACAGGCTCGAGCAGCTTTCTTCTTTCTAGAGGTTGGTTTTCGAGTAGGTGAAGAAGCAGCAGATGTAGGTACAGATGTGGTGTTATTGGTGTTATTTGTGGTCATTATATAAATATATTTGTATATTGTATATGAATAGGTTAAAATGGAAGAAGAATCCAAACAAGAGAAGAAAAGAATGAAGCGTCAACGAAGGAAAAGAAAAAAAAAAAAGGAAAGAGAAAAAGGTAGTAGTAAACTAGAAAGTTTACATACAAAATAGATTGAAATGTGTAAAAGAGATAGAAAGAAAAAAAAAAAAAAAAAAAAAAAAAAGGTGGGGAAAACAAAAAGGAGTCAAAAAGCCAACCAAATTGGTTGACAGGTTTTAATTGCTTCAATAAATTTCTATGCGGTATTTCAATTATCGATATGATGATAGATCAGTGAGAACCAGGATGACTATGATGATCAGCTGTATCTTGTTCATGTTTTTCAGCTGTATCGGGTGAATGAACAGGAGAACCATTTCTTGAATTATGATGAGAAGAAGGATGAGAATCTGTTGCCTCCGTTGCTACTTCGGCAGCTACAGGAGCTTTGATATCTTCATGATGCGTGTAACGAATACCAAAATAACGACCACGATTCATCAATGCCTGCCAACCAAAAGAGATCAAAAACAAAACAATGGTAAAGGAGAGTAAAAGATAGACATCCCGGCTAAGTACGTATTGGACCGAGTGCAAAGGATTATGATCCACAATCGTACGAATACCAGCCACATAACCTGTGCGTGCAAGTACATCCACCCCAACGAAAAACAGATAGGCACCCAAAAAGCTGGTAGAGAAGAGGATCACATAGCGCTCCAAGAAAAAAGTCAACCCTGCAAAACCAACAGTCATCGCAGCAAGGAAACATGCTCTAGCCACTAAGGATTGAATCACCAGATCCTCTCGCCAACAACAGATATATAATGCCAAGGCTAATCCACCCACAGCTCCAATTAGATAAAACCCAATATTCCAAAATATAAAAAAGAGAATCGCACCAAATAATCCAAGTCCTGCAGGAACTACAATAGTTGTCACCTTATCATTGATGTAACCTGATGATGGTTGATAATTAGTCATGCCTACCCAAGTAACAAAACCTATCATCCAAAAAAAAAAAAAAAAAAAATTCATTAAACATTCTTTTTTTTTTTTTTTTTTTTTTTGTATTTTTTACCGAAGGCAAGAAAACCAAAAACAGCAAGAGTGATACGAAAACCTCTGAAACCAAAAGTTACTAAATAAAGTCCCAAGACGATAAACACAGAACCAAGAACGCCCATCTGAATGGTGATGATATGATTGTCTCCATAAATCGGGTCTATTTTTTATAAAAAAAAAAAAAAGTAAGTTGCCAATAATATCATGGATGAACCTACTCTAATGATAATTCTTATTTTATGTTTACATCCACTGCTCTGATCAGATGAACTTGATGATGAAGATGATGATGGTAATGTTGATGATGATGATATAGTTGGATGTAGATTATTTGATGTTGAAGGAGATGATGATAATGATTCGGTTGACGTAATAGTCAGTGTATTCCAACTTCCAACATCTAGGATGATATCGTCAAAGACTGGGTATGCATAAATATAAAAAGTGTTCAATAACATCCACCATAGCGTAGCTATTGGTAACACTTTCATCCTGTATATAACAGTACAACTTCGTTCAAAAAAGAAGAAAAGAGATATGAGCTGATAAAATAAAGGAAAAATTAGAAAAAAGAAAAAAGAGAGAACAAGAAAGGATTTCTCCATTGATATCTCACTGACAACATCTAGGCGACACCAAATAGGGAAATCCAGGGTTTGGTTCTCCGCATTGCTTCATCACCTTACTCCAATTTTGGTATATTGTTTTTTTTTTCGTGCAAAGACAATTTATGCTTAGAACATTTTCATAAAAAAGGTCACCATTGGGATTTTCTTTTTTTTTTTTTTATTTGCATGTGATAAAAAAGCAAAACAAAACAAAAAAAAAACAGCTGGTTGCATAATATTAAGAAGATCTAGTTTTAAAAAAAATCGGATATGATATAATTTTTTCTTGTTTTTGTTGTTACTTTATTGAGTGGGATGTTAACCGTTGAAGAAATGAAGAAATAGTGTACATAAAAATATAAATAAAAAAAAAAAAACAAGGGAGGATATAAAATCAAAGAAAAATAAAAGTAATAGTGGATACAAAAAAAAAAAAAAAAAGCAGAAAGAGAATGATGGAATAATGACAAGCTAAACTATATATATATAAATGGGGAAGTGAAAAAAAAATATGTGTATATGAGGAATATTATCTAAAGTCCATAAAGATAAGTAGCATAGATGACAAGCGCTGTTCCAAAGATAAAAGTGCCAGATAGAGTAAAGTTAAAGAGCCAAACACTGACTAAACTTGATAAAATGATACTAATAGAAGTAGCAAATCCCTTGAGAATATTATCCGCATATTTGACCACCAATGCAACTACCAAACCACCAAATGCTTGAATAGCAATGACCAACCAAGTTAAACTATTGTAATTGACAAAGAAACCCTTCTGTACAATGGTAGCACCATCTTGTAACATCACCACAAATACCAATCCCAATAGAATAGAGAAGAATGACATTTGAAGATTACGAATCCATAGTTGATTTTGTTGCTGTGTTTGTTGCATTACATCTTCACGTCGTCCATGTATATCGCGTAATCCAATACCACCTTCTTCATCATCAGGTTCACCATGATCCACTACTACAACACGTTTTGCTGTTCCACGTCCATCATTATCATCATCGATATTCTTGTTATTATCATTGTCATCATTGTCATCATCCATACGAGTGTTGACCATTTCTGGCATAGGTTTGGTAGCTGGAGCCTTGAGAATCTTTTCAAAATAAACACCTGCCAAACCAGAGAGAATACAAGCCATTAATACTGCAAAGAATCCTTTGGCATTGGATTGATTTCCAAGGTTGCTGGTATCGATGGTAGCTTCTTCTAAATTGTCTTGATAATTTCCAGTCAAATAAGCCATTGCTGCTGCTGATGCATCCCTGGGAAGAACTACTAACGCAATCCCAAACGTCAATAATCCAAGTGCAATCCATTTCAATCGTACCAAAGTTCTTTTCAAAATCACCACACTAAAGAAGGCTGTTGTTAAGATCTTGAGTTGATAAGTCACTTGAAAAGTTGCTGCATCTAAATTCGTTGCTGCCACATATTGTAAATTATTCTAATAAAATAATAATTATATATATATAAAAGAAGAACGTATGAAGTTAATCTATATCACTTGACTTTTTTTTTTCTTTGTTCGTTGATGAACTGTTTCTTATTTATTACCTGAATTAAATATAAAGTAGCAGGGACAGCCAATTTTGCAGTTTCGCGCCAGTTGGAGATAAGTTCTCGGTGAAGCAAAGAAGTTAAACGTTGCCAAGTGCGTTGATGAAGTGGACCACTAAAATGTAATAATGCTACACAAGCCAACCCCTTGATAACTTCGCTCATGACAACAGCTGTTGATGCCAAATAGAGTTGATCATCTGGAACACTAGCTCTAGTATATCGCATGACCAGAATCAAAGCACTATTTTGAACCACCAAGACAATCAAGGACAAGTATTTTAGTGGAATATTACTGAATGTTGAAAAGCCTATATAAAAGAAGATGAATATTTATTAGTTAGACAGCATATAGGTATATATTTATAGACATACCCATCTTTTTATGATTATTATTATTAATATTAGTATTTGGGAGTGGAGAGAGAGAGAGATTCTAGTGTTGAGTGTTCAATGAACAGATAACAAAAGGAGAAAGAAGGAGAATAATAAAAAGGGGAAGTAGGAGATGGATATAATAACAAGATAAAAAAAAAAGAGGCTGAAGAAAGAAAGAAAGAAAGAAAGAAAGAAAGAAAAGGGGATTGATTCAAAAAGATTATTTTGAACAAACTATAGGTGATAAAAATAGCATTTTGATTGGCCGATAGGTCCAAACAAACTTTTTTTTTTTTTACTTAGCCCAAACAGCAGAAGGATCAAAACAAAATAATAATAATAATAATAGACATTTAAATTGAACAAATATATAAATATATAACAAAAGAAAATATCAACTATCATCATTTATAACTTTTATATTATTATTATTTTTTTTTTTTTTTTTTGGTTTATTCTATTAAATGACATTCAAACAAGCTATTCTAAAATTGGTACTTCAAATAAAAAAAGAAGAGTGGTGAAACAATCCGGAGACCAAAATAAATAGAAGTGAGGTCAAAAAAAAAAAAAAGTGTCAATGATTTTGTATTGTAACGATGGTAACATATGTAAATAAAAACAATAAAAATATAAAATATAAAATAAAAAACTATACAAAAAAAAAAAACAAGATCAATCATACTAATAATAATAATAATAATAATAATAAGAATCATCATGGATCAAAATCACCCAAAAGTTCTGGTACCCTAATATGTCCTTGAGCAATATCATCCGCAGTTCTGACAATATCATAAGTGATGGAAGGTGATACCACTGAATCATGTTGATAATCTGGATGTCGTTTCACCAATTGTCGTAAATAAGTTGCACCAGTCATCAATTCACCACTTGCTCGCTTGCTAATCAAATCCAAATATTTTGTCAATTTGCATCGAGTTTCAATATCAATATTGGTACTGTTAAGATAACTATGTATCAAAGGAATAAAACCAGGAAATCCATCTTCTTCATTTTGTCCATTCACTATTTCATTCATTGTCATCAATTCAAACGCGTCATTATCTTCTTCATTTTTGTTATTATTGGCTAGAAATAAAAAAAAAAAGTTAATTTCCATTACATATCTATATTTGGAACTTACATTCAAATACATTTTTTCTAAAATAAAACTTGTCCTTAGTAACTGCACCTCGTCGATGAGCTGTTCGCATATTTTCATCCACCTATCATAAACATAAAAGTTTAAATATATTTATATAAAATATCAATTCTTACCTTTGTGATTGGGATATAAAAATTCAAACCAAAACTGAGGATAGCTCTTGTTAATAATACAATAAATACGGAAAACGCTGCGTTTTCAAAGTCAGTGAGCTGCACTTCCATACTTCTAAATTCAACACGCCATCCTATGTTGGAATGTGGTGGTGGAGGTTTGAATCGTACAGTTTGCCAGTTGGTCGATTGAATATTCTAATAATAATATATGATAATAAGTATAAACCTCTATGAATATATATATATAATTACTTACTTCAAAATGATCAGAAGATTGTTCATCGTCAAGGTTCAATAGTTCTTCAAAGATAACCAAAGGATCACGAATAAAAAGATGAGCTAAATGTTTCGCCAAAAGATCATCCACACCATTATCCATTAACTTTTTATAAATATCTTCATCATATAGTAAATCCAAATCGTTGTATTTGTCCTTGTATGTGTCATCCGTAGAAATATAGGCATCAATGGAATCATATCGAGATTTATTGATCACTCTTCGATTATTCTTCAGTGGCTATTCATCATAGAAAAAAATAATAATAAAAAATAAAGGTCATCAGTTTTTTTGCCATCTTTTTTTTTTACACGATTTTTCCTACTAACCTCCAGTCCACGTTCTTCTTTGGTTCGATCATCTACACTTGCAGCAATCACATTCCAGCGGCTATCAACATCAGCTAGATAACCACGGAAAATTGGAGTTGCCGCCGTCAAAGCCAACTAAACAAAAAAAAAAGATAAATGAATATAGTATTCACAATGAACCTTCCTTTTATTTATTTTTCTCTTTGTTTTTTTTTTTTTTTGTCGTTTTCTTACCATGATAGGAGCTACCGGAGCAAGTTGATCATATAATCTTCTAGCTTCATCAATATTGCATGCTTGAAAAGTGATTTGGAGACAACAACAACCCATACCAAAAGCCATGGCGTCCATATAGATATGATCTGGTTTGGCTGCACCTTCTTTTGCTTCTTTATCATGATCAAATAATTCACGATCCCATGGAATGGTTGGATCAACAAAAGGTTTTGGTGTATTTTTATCATGATAGATAGGCATATTAATTTCTACCTTAGCACCACGACGACGTCTAATATTGGCTGTCAATGTACTATATGATAAATAAAAAAATAATAATAATCCATTAATACATATGTATATATATTTATAAAAAGATCAATTGATAACTTACGGAAATCTTGCATGAGGATTGATAATTTCATCAGGAACAAACATACTTTGACAAGCTTGTCCATTGGGTTCATGATCAGGAAGCAATTCATTAGGACATCCAAGACGAGGGTAGTTTACAAGAGTCACAGGGATATCGCCAGGATGCATAACAGATTTGGCCAACTGTCTTCTTCGTTTCATGTTGTTTTCCACTTGCACTAAATCTTTAAAAGTAGCTCCATAAGGTACACCTGGTGTACTTTCCAACATATATCGTCCATATTCAGGTCGCCATAAAGCTTCAGGTTCTTGTCTATAATATAAAACATAGAATTAGAAAAAAAAAAAAAGGAAAGAATGATGATGTGTAAATATATGACCACATTCAAAACTTTCACTTACTTTGATTTTCCAGCGTTATAATCAAGTTCAGGTTGTTGTAAGCCAGGAAGAATGTCAAATACGCGTAATGATAATTTGGTCTTCTGCTTTTCTTTATCCACATTCACAACCACATATTCTATCTATGCCATATATATATATATATATATAAAAAGAAAGAGTATGTCAATAAACAAACATATAAATACCTTTTTTTGTTGGTTACCTCATCACCCCATAAGAGATTATCCTTTTGTTGATCCTTTCGAGCTCGGTAGATAGATAAGAATTGGTCAATACCATGAGACCTAATATGGTCGGCATATTTTTGAGCATCATTCCAATGAAGTGGTGTACCAAGTGATAAAAGACCCATGGCTTATATTGGTGTTTCTTTTTTCTTTTTTTAAAAAAAAAAGAAGGTAAGAAAGAAAGAAAGCAAGATAGAAAAGGTTTTTTTTTTTTATACCATCGGCACTTGAACCTATTTTCTTGATGCTCTTTCCACCAATAAAAAGCCACCTGCGTTACCAGACCAACCAGCTTAATAATCAATCTGATGTTTTTCAATCTCACTCATGCAAACAAGGGAGGGTCAAAAATGTGCGCAGGTAAAATAAATATGGACCTGGTTTTTTCGTAATTTCTTTATTTGGAAAATGTTCGTCATGGATGATGTTGTATTCGTCATCACTATGATGATTTCCATCAATTGATCAAAAAGAATACACACATAAAGGAGATGAATTATCGTATGATATGCATATTCTTTTGTACACATCCTATTCTTTAACATCTTTTCTTTATCTCTCTTTGTCACAATAAAAATGAATTCACCTATATTACTACACTTTTTTGTATTTTTATTCTGGTTGTCATGCATGATGGTATTTGGAGATACTCAGAAGATTCGAACTTTGGTTGTGTTGATGATGGAAAATCATAGTTTTGACCATTTGTTGTAATCTAATCAAAATGTCTTTTTTTTTTCTCACTCACTGTTTTTATGAATTTACCTACACTCATTACTTTTTTTTTTTTTTTTTTTTTTGGAAGAGGTCAATTTCAACAGATCAATCCCATTATAGATGGATCGAATGGAACAATGTGCAATTCCATTAAAGGACAACATCCTATTTGTGTTTCTCATGATGGACTTTTTCAGTAAGTTTAAAAGGATGACAAATCTATCAAAAAAAAAAAAAAGTTCATTGGGATGTTACACACGTCCATTGATCGCTTCAATTATAGCACGCAGGAACCAGAGAATTTTATTTACGATAATAACCAACATATTTATGATGTTCCATATGGATCATCACCATCATCCTCATCGAAACCTACAATGAAAGGATTTTTGAATAACTTTGTTCGTTACCGAGAGTCTCAACATGCTCCTGAAATCATGCGTGGATTAAATGAATCTACATTACCCGTTTTATATACTTTGGCAAAAGAATATGCTATTTCTGATGTAAGTTAAATGGTTTCTTTAGTAAAAAAAAAAAAAAAAAGGCTGGTGATGATACATTGACAGTATATGATAATGATATGTGATGATGATATGTGATGATGATATGTGATGATGATATGTGATGATGATATGTGATGATGATATGTGATGATGATATGTGATGATGATATGTGATGATGATATATGATGATGATGATATATGATGATTTTTTTCTCTTTTATGCAGAGATGGTTTAGTTCAGTGCCAGGTAAAAAAAAAAAAAAAAAAAAAAATGCAGATGATTAAATAAGCTAGCAAGATATTTTGGTGCCTGAATAAGACTAAGCGGATCCTGAAACACTTTTTTTTTTTTATTATTTTAGGATCTACTTTTCCAAATCGAAATTTTCTTCATGCAGCTACTTCTGGAGGTGTAGTGAACAATGATATACCTAAACTAGGATACAACATGACGACACTATTTGAAGTGATGGATCAACAATCGATTTCTTATGGCATTTACACTGCATCACCTGTTCCTTATACAATGATGTTCCGTTACTTTCGAACACCCAAAGCGATTCAAGCCAAAAAGTACTACGACATGGAAACCTTTTATGATCATTGTGCTAAAGGACAACTTCCTTATTATGTATATGTGGAACCGGCTATGTTTGGATTGGATGAAAGATTACGAAATGATATGCATCCACGAGCAGGAGCATATTATGATCTTCGACGTGGTGAACTTTTTTATAAACAAGTATATGAAGCTCTAAGATCAAGTCCTCAATGGGAATCAATGTTATTTCTATTAACTTGGGATGAACATGGAGGGTAAATCTTTTTTTTTTTTAATATATATCGATGATGTTTATTGGATTAACACAAATAATAATAATAATAATAGATGTTATGATCATGTTGCTCCACCTATTAATGTACCTAATCCAGATAATATTATTCATCCAACATTTGATTTTACTCGACTTGGTGTAAGAGTTCCTGCGATTCTAATTAGTCCTTGGATTCAACGTGGATTCGTATTGCCTCAAGATCATATTTTGGAACATGCTTCTGTTAGTAGTACAATACATGCTTTATATGGAACTCCTTTTTTGACAAGACGTGATCAACAAGCCAATTCATTTCATCAGTTTGCCAACCTATCAGTACCTCGACAAGATTGTCTCCTTACTTTACCTGAACCTGCATGGCAATATGATAAAGAATGAATAAAATTTATATATATATATTAATATTGTAATGATGATGATGATGATGAAAAAAAGATTCTACTTCTTCCCCCCCTTGATTCATTGTGAAACAATATGAAATATATAAAGTGTATCAGCGAGGACCATTATTCGTTTTCCGACTGAATCTATTCCCTAGTGGAAAATTTTTTTTTTTTTTTTTTTTTTGTTCTTTTCCTTCTGTCATTTGGTCCGACTTTAAACAAACAAAAAACCTTCATCACCTTTTTTTAATATTATTCCATCTATGAAGCAAACAATCAAGAAAACGAAGAAAATACGTACTTTGAAAGATATGACCAATCATTTGGCTCAACATCAAATTGGTAAAATGACAACTTCCCCCCTTTTTTTATATTAACAAAATTCTTTTTTTTTCTTAATTTAGCCATTCCTCTTCGAGTGATTGCTGTTGTCATAGCTGGTTACTTTTTACGACTTCCATATTTTGACCATTTCCTCTTTATAAGCAATGAACGTCTTGATGGTCGTTTTGAAAAAAGTTATTGGGACTTGACCTTTTTATTTTTTTATATTTGTATATTTACTGCTGCTCGGGCTTCGTTTATGAAATATATCTTGTTACCTTTGGCTAAATGGTGTAATGTTTCTCCCAAGAAGTATGATAGGTTTTGTGAACAAGCTTGGTCTTTTGTTTATTATACTTGTAGTTTCAGTGCTGGTATTGTAAGTATATATAATATATAAATAATATTTACGTGTGGATGAAAAAAAAAAAAAAAAACATTATTAATAATAATGTTTATTTGTTTTATTTAGGCAGTAATGTATGGTACGAAATGGTGGTTTAATACAGCATACTTTTGGATTGATTATCCCGTAACTGATTATACCAAGGCATTCAAGTATTACTATTTGGTTCAATTTGCATTTTGGTTACAACAAATATTTGTTCTTCAAATCGAAGCCCCTCGCAAGGATTATCGTGAATTGGTCATGCATCATATCAATACTTTACTATTGATCTTTGCTAGTTATCTATGTAACTTTACTCGGGTTGGTAATGCTGTTTTTGTCTGTATGGATTTACCTGATGCTGTTCTTGCCGTAAGTATTTTTGAGAATTTATTATAATAATTTACTAATTTTTTTAATTTGATTATAGCTCGCCAAAACCTTAAATTATACTTGTCCAGGGATTGTTTGCAATTTTACTTTTGTATTGATGTTGATCTCTTGGATGTATACTCGTGTTTATCTTTATGGATGTATCATGTTATCTACCTGGACCGAACCTGATCTTTATGTTGATTTTCGTTTGGCGCCTTTGGAAGGTTGGTGGTTCCCTCATTTTGTGGTTTATATCATTTTTGGTTTGATGCTTGGTCTTTACTGTTTGATTCTCTTTTGGACTGCTATGATCTTCAAGGTGCTATACAAGATTGTATTTACAGATAACGCTAAGGATGTACGATCAGATGATGAAGATGAAGAAGTAGTGACATTAGAAAAGGATGATCTTAACCAAAGGTAAAAAAAGAAAATATAGATTGATTTCCATCATAGAAGAACAGGTATTGATTATTATTATTATTATTATTATTATTATTTTTTATGTGTATATCTAGTTCGGCAATCAATTCAAATGGTGTTACTCATGTTACTCGTCGATCTAAGGTGAATGGTGGTAATTGATCATATATATCTCTCCTCGGTTATTGTTATCCTTTTTTTTTTCTTTTTTTCCTTTTCTATCCCACCTCTCTATATAGTTTTATTAATTTACATTTATTCCTTTTTTTTTCTCCATTAATTACTTGTCATTTTATTATTTGATAGTCCTGTTTATTTACTTTTCTGTGAATAGTTTATTCCTCATTATCCATTATAGTTCCTCGCCATCACATATTCTTACCCAGTTTCTCTCTCTCCCCGTATTTTGTAATATGTGATTATCCCCTTCTTCTTTTACTTCACGCTTATTTGTTCAATACAAATAAATAACATACATACCTTATTGACACATTCTTGTATATTTTCCCATTGGTTGTGGTGTAAATAAATCTACCATTTATGGAATGAATTTGATCCGTCTATTTTGACATCTTTGTTTGTATCATTCATTGCCCTTTTTTCTTTTATCTATATAAACTTGAGATATTTTTTTTCTTTTTTAACTTTCCTTTTTTCAATTTCTAATCAACCTGATATATTTTTTTTTATACGATACATTGTCTTCAGTCTGATCATCTAACAACAACAACATAACAATTTAAAACTACTCAAGCGAGCAACCATGTATTGTTCAAGAAAATATTTACTTGTAACGGTACTGTTGGTCCTCCTCTTTCTCCAAGTGGTCCAAGCTACTAAGCACAAATATCATCGTCGTGATGACGATGATGACGACGATGATGATCACGACCATCACCATGACGACGATGACGATGATGATCATCATCGCAACCATGATGATGACGACGATGATGATGATCATGGTCATCATAAACCTAAGAAACCAGGTCAGAACATATATACCTGTTAATTCCTATCCTGATCATCAATTATTCACTCACACATATTTCTATTTTTTTTTTTTTAATAAATACAAGACATCATCACGCCTCGGGATGAAGCATGGCTTTCGACTGTAGATCAAGGCAGCGTACCACCTATTCCTATCCGAGCAATAGGTAGTGGAATTTGCAAGGATGCGAAATGTGATGGTAGCGACAATGATGAATGTTTTGAATCCTGTGGCAATAAAGCCACTGATGATGATGTGTATGGATGTAAAGCCGCCAATCAATGGGCACTGACATTTGATGATGGACCTGGGGAACACACCGAAGATCTCTTGGACATTCTCCAAGAAGAAAACGTGAAAGCGACCTTTTGTGTGACAGGTGCCCAAGCAGAAAAGTATCCTGAAGTCGTTCGTCGAGCTTACAAGGAAGGCCATCAGATCGCTTTACATACTTATTCGCATTCTCACCTCATGAGTCTGTCTAATGAAGAAATCATCTATGAACTCAAGGCAACCGAACGTGCCATTGTTCGTGCCATCGGTGTACGCCCTCGCTATCTTCGTCCTCCCTTTGGGGAAGCCGATGCTCGTGTCAAGGCTCTAGCCAAAGCCATGGATTATAAAATCCTGATGTGGAACGTTGATCCTAGAGACTATGATGTCTTTTTCCAAGAAAAGAGTGGAAAGTTGATTTCTAAGCATCTCAAAAAAGTAATGGATACTAAAGTCACTAATCTCAATGCTCATAATGATCCTGGTTTCATTAGTCTTCAACATGGTAAAAAAAAAAAAAAAAAAAAAAAAAAGAAAAAAAAAAAAAGAAAAAGAAAAAAAAACAAATCTTAACTCCTTTTCCTTCTCTTTTTTTTTTTTTTTTTTTTTTTTTTTGGTTCTTTCGGATGATGCTTAGATCTTTATGAAATTTCTATCAATGAAGTACCAGGTATTATCAAGGCTCTTCGTAATCATGGATATGATATGACAACAGTAGCTGAATGTATTGGTGATGATGAACCATTTTCCAAAGAAAAATCCATGTTCCGTGACGAGTATCAATATGCTGGTGAGGATGAAGAGGATGATCACAAGAAGAAGGATAAGAATGATAAGAAGGATGATGAACACAATGAAGAAGATGAGGATATCGAATCCAATGCATTAAATGGTGTAATCAAGCAAGATAGCATGCCTATTAACATCAAGGAAGAAGGTTCAGACCAACAAACAAAGGCAGCACGACCTTTGGATTCATCTGACGCCAATTCTTCTGATAAATCATCATCTACCTCGCCCACTTCTTCTGCCACTGCTACTACTGCCATCACTTTGTTTTCTTCCATGATTGCTCTTGGTTTGGTCATCCTTTCCATTCTTTCTTAATGGGTAATGATTCTTTTTTTTTTTTTTAGTCCTATTATCTTAATTCTATCATCTTTGATTTTTCAACTTTTATTACAATGATAATAAACAATTTACTTAAAAACCTTAATCTATCCATTCAATACATAGTAACGCCATCATTCTCATGTTAAAAAAAAAAAAATTGCAGGATTATTTAGACCGCGGAATTTATTTTTTCTTATATTTCCCTTTTCTTCTCGCTTAGCATCACTTTTTTTTTCTTTTTCTTAAAATACCTGACTTGTTTGGAACTTCTCTCATCTTCATTTGTTTCCCAAGGAATGGTTAGATGGCAAATGGACAACACCCTTGTTAATTGTCAAAGAAGAAAGGGATGCTTGGGGTCTTATTGTTGTTTTAACTGTGTTTTTGGTAAGTTATGCTTTGTCCTTCCCCTGATTTTTTTTTTTTTTTTTACTTCTATCTTCTTATTCTCCAATTTCTTTTCTTCCGTACTTCTTTTTACTTTCCATCATTTCTTCATATCCTCATTTACTTCCTTTCGACTAATCTCGTTTGTCTTGTTATCTTTTTTTTTTATCTATATATAAGTATAATAAAGGACGACTAGGTGACTATAACACTGGATCAACGAATTGGAAAAACACATGATAGACTATACGGATATATATATTGGATCAATTTAATATGGATGCATGTACTGGATCAAGTGGATGGATGCAAAACAGAGCGAACAGAATGCATATACTACAGGATCAAAAGAATGGGTGTTCAACAGGGTTTGGTTGGACAAGAAAAGTAAGTCAATGGGTGATGAAATATCTATGTGATTGCCTTATTCTCTCTCTCTTTCTGTCTCTCGGATTTGGTTGGATCTCTCTCTTTTAACTGCTTCTTATCACCGTAATTTTTTTATTGATATACGTTAGTTTTAGTTGGTGTTTATATTACATATTGTAGATCTTTTGTTTTATGTTTTTCTTTAATAAAACCATATACATGTTTATAGAACCACAATTATCATTGTCATGATCATTGTCATCTCAAAGTTATCAGTAATCATCGACTAGTCACCAACATAGGTATCATCGTTCGTCGTCAATATGAATGTCTTATAAATTATCGATCGTCTATCTTTATCGCTAAAGAAGTCAATACAAATTTGCCCACACATATCATTGATTTCGGAAAAAAAAAGGTTTCACCCAGCTTTTAAGCCAGAGTCTTTATTTGTATGTATCAAACAAAATAATAATAATAATAATAATAATAATAATAATAAAGGTATACTATAGGTACTACTATGATCATCGCTATCACTAATATTCATAATTAAAAAGAAGAGAGAGAGATAAAAATGAAAATCAAAAAAAGGAATTTACACTAATGTTGATAAATTTCTTCAAACCAGATCATCCTATTGATTTTCCAATATATTTCTAATTTTGTTGTTATTGCTGTTTAGTTGCCAGGGATACATCGACTGATAGGAGCCTCGTCACCGCCTTGAGACCAAAGCACGATGGTGATACCAGTAGTATAAGTCATGGAAAGAATACCAAAGATCAAGATGGAGATATCGATAACCTTTTGGCGCCAGGTGTTTGCAATTGCCTTGAGATGGAATAAGGGAGGGAACAAGAAGCATAGCGGTACACAACAGAGAGAGCCTACCAAAGAGACAAATTTATCCAGATCACCAGAACCAATGATAGCAATAGAGGCGCATGCTAGGACAGCAGCAAATCGGAACACATTCTTTTGCCATTTCACTACCGGGTTGTTCTTTCCAGATTTTGAGAACAGAGCGTTTTCAGTAATACGAATTGCTGGGAATAGTTGGAGAGGGATCGAAAGACAGATGGCTAATGCATATAGTGCTTGCACAGTGTTGACGGCCGCCGTTCCAGGTAAATTCAACAAGATCACTGTTTGTACATTGTTGCCGAATGCCAAATAAGAAAAGAAGCCAACTGATAAGAAGATCGTCGTAATGCCAATCATAGTATAAGAAAGTACCTTGGGGAACTTTTCTGGTTCCTTCATAGATTCAGTAATAGGGATCACTACATTGGAATAAAAAAAAAAAAAAAAAAAAAAAAAAAAAGAAAAAGAGCATGATTTGTTAATCCCTCCGATTTTCTTCTAACAAAGATGTTTCTCTCCGTTCCTTTTTTTTTTTTTTTATTGTTACCTAAACCAACACCTTCATAAGTAAAGACAGCTGTACCGATGAACATTGGAAAAGATTTTGCATTGATAATCCATTCTACATTTCCAATACCCAGAGTCATCAAAGTGGAGAAATCATAGTAATAAAGACAGATCAAACCAAGTAAAATGAATAAATCAGCAATCAAAGCAAAGGCAGACAACTTTTGAATCTTGCGGATCATCGCCAAAGGTACAAAGATAGCAATTTGACCAAGGATTAAATAAGATAACGGTACACGAATTTCACAGTTTGATAATGCTTCAACTAATGCTTGCATGTTTTGAGCAACAAATACCATATAAGCACATACAAAACCAATCTAATGCAAAAAAAAAAAAAAGATTATTCCATATATTATATATATATATATATATATATATTTATTTTGATTTACCTGAGAAAATGTGATTGCAATCAAGACAGCCATCCTCATCCGTTTTCCATATAGAATACCACCAATATCACCAAATGAGACAGGTACTTTATTTCTTGTTTCCACCAAAAGTAAAAATGTATAAAGAGACACTGCAGCAATAGTGGTTAATAATGCCGTGGAAAAAAATAAACCACCATTGTAGAAACTAGAAATGAAACAAAAAAAAAAAAAAAAAAAAACTGTGTGTGAATAAATGCAATATTTCGTTTTTTTTTTTTTTTTTTTTTTTTTTTTTTTTTTTTTTTTTTTTCTTGTAGACTTACGCTTTGGGTAAAAACATCACACCTAAGAAAGGAAATCATGATATCATTAGTCAGTCAATGTTACATTCTATATGCCCCTTTCTTTTTTATTTTCCTACATCCTCTTTCATCATATGTCTCTCTTTTTTTTTTTCTTTCTTACCAGTGCCAACAAATGATTTGAGTAAAAGAAATACCGCCTTTGCAGGAGTTGCTGTTCCTTGAACTGCATTTGCTTGTGCTTTTCGAATCAAAGGAGAAGTTTCATCATCCTCATCCTCTTCTCTTTGTCGTCGTCGTCGTCGTATACCAGTAGAACCTTCTTCTTCTATTGAAAGTCGATCCTCGAATTCATCCTCTTCACCTTCATCATCACTGAGATCTTCACCACCAAAATGTCCATAGAGAGCCAAAAAGTCAACAAAAGTACGAGTCATCCAATGAGGAGGTTCTTTTCCTTCGCGAGCAGCTTTATCCACGACAAAATGACGACGGAAACCACCAGGATCCTTTAAATGAGCCAATGCTGGATCAGTATGCTCTTGACGAGGAATATACATGGATTGGGACCGTTGGCGTTTGCATTGTTCAAGTTCTTGATCCTCGGCCCATTTGTAAATATCGTGCGTGATTGCGCCGCCGGGTAACTGATGTGCATTGATCACTAAAGAAGAAGACCCACCACCATTCCAATCCTCTGTCCAATCAAAGAGACTACCAGTTTGACTTGATGATCCATAATGATCCATTCTATTGTTGCCAACCGAATTATGTGTATTGACACGAGAAAGATTATTATTGGGAGAAGCACTTCGAGCTGAGCCAGTTGGAGAGGAAGCACCAGCCAAATGCCTTTTGACGACTCTAGCAATCCGATCATCAGTCATATCAGCAGATACTGTATTATCTTCATAGTTATAAGTAGGTGTAGACATTGGACGAAACAATCCAGTACCAGTGGTAAATAATTGTTCTAAATCGGTATGACTTCCTAAAGACCTTTGGGATAATCCATCACTTCCATCACCTGAAGGAGGGGAATGTCGAGAACCAGAAAAATTGGGAGGAACTGGAGAAGATGTTAATCTTGCAGTGGCCATGTTTCGATCATATGAACTTGAGAGAATACCAGTATTATCACCGCCAACACCAGAATGAGAGGGTTGAGTTGATTCTTCATCTATATTGTTAGCCCAGTATTGTTTGGCATTGACAGGTAAAGGAGACGACATTGTTTAGTATTTGGTTTGCGTAATTGTAAGTTACAGGAAGACTAATGGATGAATAAATAGAATAAACTTGGAGGGTATCTTATTGTTTTGTATTATAATTAAAAGTAGTGAGTTTTATTGGATACGTGGAATGGTATAAAATAAGTTGTTAAAAAAAAAAAAAAACAAAGAAGCGAAAGAAAAACGTCTTTTTTTTTTTTCCCTTTCTCCCTTTTTTATGTATTTGGTCTAGCGCAAAATGAAAAGGAATTTGGGTCTTGTTCAATTTTAACCAAAAAAAGATAAAAACAGTTTAAAAAAAAACTATATATCATCATTTACCATAATTTTTTTTTCTGATTTATTAAAGCACTTATTTGAAACATAAAAGTCATTTTTATTCATAAACAATCAAGAAAAAAAAAACCAATAATAATGATGATAGTGATATTCGAATGATGTTACTCTTTTCATTCATTTCTTATAGCGTGAGAATCCATAGTAATAAGCAATGAATCAGTTTTCTGATGAATCTTGTGATACCAAACCCAAGTTTTGTACTGACATCATCTTCAATCATGCAAATTACCTTATACAAGTATTTTTGAAGCTCCTCCAAAACAATTGTGTTCAATCTTCAGTTTGTAAAAGGTAAAAAACTCAGCTGATGTGAGTGTAGCATACATATACATTGCTTATGACTTGATCCGTGGTTCTGTTTCTTATCTTTTGTCCTTGTGATAAACATTTTTACATATATAATAATAATCAGTCTCTTTTTATTGATAAATACAAATTATAATTTGGAAGATTGTTCAAATAAATAATGTCTAGAAGAATGATCCACTAAAAAGGGTTCAGGGAAATAACTATCTAAAGATTGATCAGATAACAATTGAGCTAAACCACGACCACAGAGGAAAGTACGAGGCATACCTATTTAATCAAAATAAAAAAAAAAGGAGAAATCGAATCATTCATCTGAGCTTTTTTTTTTTTTTTTTTTAAAAAAAAAAAAAATTCTTACCATGACCAGAGAAACCAGCAGCAATATATTGACCTGAACCTTTTTCTTTACCTAACAAACGAGTCAAATCACCAACAAAAGGTAAACCATCTTGAATAGAAAAACCCATGGTACCAACCCATTCACGTTCAGGAAAATGAGGAAAACCATAATCTTCAAGTTGACCACGCAGATGACAGGATACTGTTTGATTCAAAGTAGAATCATCATCTTCATATACCATCCAACCCGCAGTAGTATTACGACATCCACCAAAAATTAAGGTTTGATCATAGGGTCGATACGACAGGTATTGGAACCCACGATTGGCACTGAGTACATAATCCATTTTGGCAGCGTCATTTTCAGTCTTGGAAACAGGAGGAACAGGCACACTAACGACTTGATTGCGAATTGGTACAAGATGACGTTGAAAAGTAGGTAATAAATACTTTGTCCATGCATTAGTACAATAAGCTACTTTTTTTGCTTCAATGATGCCACGATTGGTGATGATCTGGTGACGGTATTCCTTGGATTGTTGTCGTACTTCCTGCACACTGGTAAATGTAGCTAGATGAACCTTATCTTCCACTGCTCTTGCTAGACAGTATACAATCCGTGCCGCCCATGCAATCGCTGTATGCTTGATTTGGAGTCCACCATATTTGAATACCTTTTGTCCAGTGATTTCTTGTACTCTTTCAGGACTGAGAATTTCAATATCATCTTCATGAGGTCGTAATTGTTTTAATTTGATGGCACCAGGAAGGGCTTCATAGGCTTCTTGTTCTGATGTCCAAGCACAAACCTACAATAAAAAATTAAGTTTTAGATAGTTGACTCCATTTATATATTTTTTTTTTTGATATTCTTACTGTTCCATGCTTTAACCATGTGATTTGGGGATCAAAAGATCCATTATCCTTATCACCATGTTCTTCTAAAAATTGAGCCAACATGTCTACGTTCCTATAATCAAAATCCACCAGTCTTTCTGCTTCCTTTTCACCATACTTTTGTACTATATGATCAAAATTGTCGTTCAAACCAGGACATATGATACCACCTGAAAAGAAAAAAAAAAAAGGAGTCAATAACATGTGGTGAATGAGATTCAAAATGGTATGACTAAAAAAAAAAAAAAAGGTAAAATGAAAAGAAGTACATACCATTTCTACCAGTCGCCCCACTAGATAATCCTCTTGCTTCCAAAACGACGACAGATTGAGTTGGGTTAAGTTTAGTTAACCAGTAGGCAGTGCTAAGACCAGTAATTCCACCTAAAGGTGATTGAACAATGAGTCATAAAAAAAAAAAAAAAAAGGAAGGAGAATGAAACCTCCTCAAAAAGATAAAAAAAAAAAAAAGGAAGACTTACCACCAATAATGACTATATCCGCTTTGGTTGGTAAAGGGGTTGTTGTTGGTTGTTGATAAGGGGCATTATGAAGCCAATGAGAATGAGTATTACAGGAAGGATTAAGGTGAACCATTTAAAAATAAAGGAGAAAGAAAAAAAAAAAAAAAAAAAAGAAAAAAGAAAAAAAAAAGACAGAGATTAAAAAAGGAAATCCAGAAGAGATTGTGGGAAATACGTTTTTGAATTTCCTACGATCTCTTTTTTAGATAAACAACTCAGAATTTTTGTTTAATTCATTTAAGGTTGAATTTTTTTTTTTATTGAATCACATTGCATTGGGTTTATAAGTTTGGCCCGCAGTACCGGGTTTATAATAGGGATCATGATAATAAGGCACCGATGGAGGGGAACCATCTACGACTGTGGGAGTACTGTAACCATCATACTCTGATTGTTGTTGAGTATAATAATAACCACCATCCGATGTCATAATACCTTCTTGTTGATGCATTGGTACAGAATCCATCATCATCATTCCTTGATCATGATGTACCTGTTGTTGCTGTTGGTGTTGAAAATCCTGTTGATAGTCCTGTTGATAATCTTGTTGTTCATACTGCTGTTCATATTGTTGTTGATGATCCATATATGCCATAGAATTATTGGCGTTTGGCATCATTCCAGGTGCCACAAATCGCCTAGAGTAGTCAAAGGGGGATGCAGGTGTCATTTCCATCATACCTGGATTTGTTGTAACTGTTGATGGTTGCATACCAGGGGATGGTGAAGAATGAGGTGTAATATCGATAGAGTAATCATCAGTCTGTTTAAACCCATCATCCCTTCCCCCACGTTGTCGTTTAGTACATCCACCCTGTCGATTAAACCATGTCACTATCCCTCCAATCATGGCAAGACCAACTAGTATATGATCATACATACATATATATAAAGAGAGAGAGAGAGAATATCATTATCATCTATCATCATATCAATAGTACTCTTTTTTTTTTTTTTTTTTTTTTTTTTTTTTTTTATACCTAGACCACCCACCACGGCACCAGCTATTGTACCCGTGCTACTATGAGGAGAGGAATCCGCTGATGGAGAAGCATCATCCGGATTTGTAAATGTAGATGCAGGAGAATTATTATCAGTAGAAGAGGTAATGGTTGTACTAGGATGAGATGATCCATTATTACCATTACTAGGGCGATGCTTATTCTCACTGGACTCAGTACTAGTAGATGAGACGGGAGGTGTGACTTTGTTGGGTTGAGGAGTGGTATTATTAGTATTATCACCTGTGTTGACCGAAGAAGATGAAGAGACTGGAGATGTAGGGGGAGGAAGGGGTAATGATGAAGAAGGGGAAGAAGAGGAAGAAGAAGGAGGAGGAGGACTGGTAGGTGATGATTGATTGGGTGATGGCTGTTTATTTCCATTTGATTTATTATTATCATTATTAGATGGTGGACTTGGTTGCGCTGATGATGGTGGTGTGTTTCCAGGTAAAGGAGGACCATTATTAGGTGATGGTGGGTTATCGTTTTTATCTGATCCATTTATTCCAAGTAATCCTCCTATTATATCAGCTTGGATAAAATGAACACTAATGAAGATACAAAAGAAAAATAGAAAACATCGGTTGACCTTCATTGAAAAGAGGATGATATGATAAAACAAAATGGAAAGAAATGAAGGTAAAAGAAAAAGAAAAAGAAAAAGGAAAAGAAAAAAAAAAGAAAGAAAGAGAGAGAGAAAAAAAATTAAGGGGATGTCGAATTAGGCACAAAAGAAAGAAAGATTCTTTTTTAGGTTTAAATCTATATATACTTATATGCTTACAGATAAGTGTCAATCTATTTGAATATAATAATATTCTTTTCGTTTTAAGAGAATATATGATTGGTTTCCTGTCTCCTTGATTTTTCTTTTTATTAATTTACTAATGATGTTTTTGTAGTTAGTATTTATATATTTCATACCTTGACTTTGTTTATCCTAGTTTATACAATAACCACGTCAAAGTTGATTTCCCCTATCACGATACTCAAAAGAGTATACATTCCATTCCTTATTTTCATTGTTTCTTTTTAAGTATTCGATAAAGATGGTAGTAATCTGATGATATTGTCTTATGCAAATAGTGTATGATAATTGATTAATATTTGTTCGATAAATAAAATGAGAGTGATGTTAATAACAAGGTGACTTTATTGAATATAAAATAAAATAAAATCATTCTAAACACTAAAGTACCAATAAAAGAGAATCACCATAGCAAAAGAGGAGAGAGAGAAAAGTCAACCAAAAAAAAAAGGATCAACAAAATGATACTTGTGCATAATCCAGTTGTCTATGAGTTCCATTTGGATCCAACTGTATATATCCTAACCTAAAATATATCCTATTGAATCATCGGCCTTGATCTTGTGGTATGTCTATCCTGTTGCATATCTATCCTGTTATGTCCATTCTGCTGAATATTCTTGCTATTATAACCTATTCACACCTATACAAAAAGTAAAATAATAATAAAAAAAAAGATAAAAAAAGAAAAGAAGAAAGAATGTGAAAAATAGAAAAAGATCTTTTTTGTCAGGCTATTTTAAACAGTGGAGTTTGAATATTTTTGGTTTTGTAAGATCCAGAAGTTGAGAGCATTTCAGATGAATCAGGTACAAAAAAGAAAATTTTTATGCAAGCAGATGAAAGTGAATATTGGTTAGTTGTATTGATACCAATTTGTATTATAATGAGATCTTTCAATTTAAAACAATATCCTTACTTTTATTAAAAATATAATAAGAAATATACTTCTCATTTTTGCTTGTTCAGGTATGAATGAATATACAGTAATGCAGGTCAGAAGTTAGTTAGTTACTGTATATTTGTAAAGATATATACTTTTTCTTTTCTTTTCTTTTTTTTTTTTTTGTTATAAATAAATGATGATGATGATGATGGGGTGGGGTTTTCATATGAGAGTTACACGATTATCATCCATTTCCCTCTCGTTTCCATTGTTAGTAAGGGTGTGTGACACAATCTATTTTTTTTTTTAAAATAGTTCTGGCCATCAAAAAAAAAAAAAGTGTTTATATCTTTTTTCATTCTTTTTTTTTTTTTTTTTCCCCACCTTTCTTTCACTAGTTCATCTTTTTTTTTTCACTTCCTTTCCTTTTACCCTCCCTATCCATTCGTTACTATATTCTTTTTTCTTATATATCCCTGTGTTTTAACAATGGGGAACTTGTTTGCCACTTTATTCCTTATTGCCTTCTCTTTACCTTCTATTTTAGCACAATGCACAACACCAGCTCCTTCAGACCGGTATTATTATGATTTGGCCAGTGTGGACGATAAAAAGTTATATGTGTTTGGTGGAACTTTGGTAAATCATTATTCAAATTTTATTTTTTTTTTCTTTTTGGTTAATTCGGTTTTCCTTCAATAGAATAAAACATATATGGATACATGGGCTCTCGATCTTAGTCAACAGGTAGATACATCTTGTCCTCCTTGGTCTCAATCTCCACCTCTTGCTACTACACAATCCATCAGCTCATATATCTATGGTGTTGCCTTTAGTCCTAACAACAAGAATAATTATATCTATCTTCAAGGAGGTGATGCTGAAACTACTGGTATTCAACGTACTCCTGTTATTTATGATACTCTTCAAGGAAACTGGTTACTCTCAAGCAGTAAGCATTTAAAGAAAACAAGAAAAGAATGATGGGTATACATTTATATCAATCGTTGTCATCCTTTTTTTTTTTTAGTTTCTGGTTCTATGACACCTCGATCTCAAATGACGGCTACAGTAGATAAAATCAACAACAAAGTATGGATATTCGGTGGAAGAGTACCTTTTGAATTTGGCATGGTAAACGAATCATACAAAAAAAAAAAAAGAAAAAGAGAATAAATAAATGTACAATGGTTAATAGACCATCAACTCACCCATTGTTATTAATCATCTTCATTTGATATGTTAGAGTGGTAATATCAATACTTTCAATGATTTGTACTATTATCAAGTGAGTGAAAGTGGAACTGCTTTAACCATCACTCAAGCCTCTATCACGTCATATTATGGATCTCCCGCTGCTCGATTTGGTCATACAACAACGCTAGTGTAAGTTCAATTCAAAAGTCTAGCTTTTTTCTTAATACTAGGTTTATGATTTGATAGGAACAATCGATTGATCACTTTGGGTGGTTATGTTAAAGTCAATGATACAACAAAGATGATTACTGATTTTGCTAGTGCCTTTGGTAATAGAAAAAATATATAAATCAAAACAAGTGGATGGAATCATTCTGATTTATATTTATTTATATAATTTAGTCTATGATATCAATACTGGGGTTGGAGTGGCTATGGAAACATTGGGTGATATTCCTTCCGCACGAACAGAGTAAGTTTTAGATATAATATTGATGATGATTATTTTATAGTGATAGAAACTAAACCAAGATATTATATATATATATATATATTTGTATATAGATTCTCTGCTGTGGCAGGTAAATAAATATTGGATGGGATAATAACGATGTGATAACTCATTATATATATATATTTGTTCTTCTTCTTCTTCTTAGCTCAAGATGGTCAATCAATTATTATTTTTGGCGGTGTGACAGCAGACGATCTTCAGAATGTGACAAATGATGTTTATATTTTGGATACCTGTACATTGACGTGGAGAAAGCAGGAAATCAGTGGACATGCTGATGGTAGGGCATTACATCAAGCATATATGCACGGACAATTCATGATCACCATGCTGGGCATCAGTGGTCATAATCAAGGTGAACCTATTCCCAACAACAATCTTTCGATTTTGGATACCAATCTGTGGTCATGGACATCTTCTATTCCTTCTGGATATTCACCTGCCGGTATCAATTCATCCCCAAGTTGTAGTTTTACATTCCCAGCACCACCAGCACAACCTCAGACTCATGGCAATGCTCCCAAAATATACGACACCACAGTGATCAGTAATCCCAATGCTCCCAGTACACAACTGACTAGCTCTGAAAAGGGAGGGATTGGTGTAGGCGTACCACTCTTCATCATTCTATGCCTTGGTGCAGCTTTCTTCTTTTACCGTCGTCATCAACGCAACAAGACACGACAATTGAATCCTCGATGGATGCCTGGTGCTCTTTCCACGAAATCAGAACAAGAAGGAAACAATTATCCTATGTTTAATTACAATGATCAACCAAGTACTGGATTACGAACCTATACTGCTTCCGATCATGATCAATGGGAAAGACAATTGATTCAAGATGAACAACGACCTCAGGATGATACACCCATGGCTCGACACGAAGAAATTTGGTCAAGAATGCGCGGATTACATGCCCCTGCTGATGAAGAACGTCGTTAATCTTTTTTTTTTTTTTCAGTCCACATCATCAGTTTAGTTCTTTTGTATTCCCTAATATTAATAAAGAAAAATCATTATTTTTTTGAAGTCATCACCAAAAGAAGTAAAAGTCTATTCTATATTGATCCATTTATTCCGCAGTAATCCATCAAATTCATTTACGCATTTTCTTTCCTAATCCAAAAAAGGGTATTTTGTTTCATATGGTAGTTTTTTAATTTTTTTTTTTATTGTCATCATAAAAAAAAAAAGTTTTGAAGTAATTCAAATCAACATGAAGGGAAGATTGTGAGTGTGTATGCTAAGCGTACTTGTCTTGTGAAAAAGAAAGGATGAGATAAAATAAACATGATAAGATCAAAGGGAAGGAGAGGGAGGATCATTGAATCTAGTAAGTGGTATTTTCCATAGGTTGAGGCAATTTTCTACCCACCGTAGCCATTTCTCTATTATCAAAATAAAAGAATGAATCATATATTACATCTAATTCATTGATATTTTTACCTTCTCAATTCAGTCAAAACAGTTTCCAAAGAGAATGATCGTTTCCAGTGAGCAAGGCATGGCAAAGCTTGATTAATGACCTAAAAGTAAATAGAATGATATAGAAAGAGAAATCAAGTGAGTCAAAGTGACACAAATAACATGTTAAGTCAGCAAAAAAAAAAAAAAAAGGAAGACTTACCATGCCATTATCAGGATGAACACTAGGTAAGTTGATTTTTGATACGAATTGTACTTGAGGAGGTTGATCAGGGTAATTATCACCACAATAAATCTTCAGACTGTAAATACGATTTTCATGTACGGACTATAGGATAATAATAATAATAAAAAATAATGATGAATATTTATCTTTTTGATGAAAACAAACAAAGATATGGAATAAAATACTTCTTTTAACCATATATTTTATTATTTAACTTACGTGAGGAGCACCAAGAATAGTAGCATGCCAATGGTGCATGAGGACATCATCATCAGATAAACCATAACTACAGGTACCATCACCAATACCTTTTTCACCCTTTTCTAATTCTTCTAATAGTCGGAAATTGCGAGGAACTACAAAAAAAAAAAAAAAAAAAAAAAAAAAAGGTCCAAAATTAGTATCCCTGTTTAATGTTTATTTTTTTTTCCCTCCATCATCCAACAACAACAATAATAATAATAATAAAAGGAGAATCATAAAATCAATCTATTGTCAAGTTTTTTTTTTATTCTTCCTACCTGTGGCCATGGTATAAATTGAGTAAAGAGGTTAATATGTATGTTGTATGTATATATAGACTTGAGACTTGTCTATTTTGTTAAGATAAAGAAATGAAAGGATTAACATCTTAAAATGAAAAAAGAGGATAATTTATATCTATACAAAGGACTTACTCTGTTCAACCAAATCAACAATCAAAAAGAAGAGAGGGTGTAAGGAACAAGGTGTTGGGATAATGTAAAATAATGAAAACAGAAGGGAAAAAAAAAAAAAAGAAAAGAGGACGAGAAAAAAAAAAAAAAAGGTGGAAGACACCTCGAAAAAAACATCCCCATTTTTAGTTCCCGCCTATGAATAATTTGCAAAACGAGAATTTTAGGGTACAATTCAAATTTACTTCTATTTCTTCCTTTTTTTTTTATACTTGCTTATCATATCACCTTATTTTATATCTAATATATTATTATACCATTTCATTTGATTCTTCTAAGAATGCACAATTATTCACCTTGTTTTACATTTATTATATCGCCATGTCATTTGATTCTTACCGAAAAGCACAACTACATCTACAAGAAACAAGAAAGACAATTACTATACCACAGTTAGACAAAGATACCTGTATATCATATTTCAACAAAGTATTCCAAGTATTAGTACGCGAAGATTTACATAAGCTTTGGACAAACAAAAAGAAGAAAACCGAATCCGAGATTCTATCAAACTATTGTCAACAACAAGAAAGAAAGCGAACAATACCAAACCTTTACAAAAAGACTGTTGAACTGTATAACCAAGGTAGTATACATATACATATATACATCTATTCCAATATTAATCTAACTTTTATTTAGAAAACTCAACCGACTTTTCCAAAGATACAGTTAGAGCAACTGTAGACTCGAAAGCTATACCCTATGTTCGCCTTTATAAAGAATTTGTGAATAAGAACGCTGCCAATATATTAGAGGAATTAAAAAACAACGATAACAACAACAACAACGACAACAACAACAACAACAATAATAATCAAGATAATGAGGATAATTTTATTCACAATACAATTACTTCTCAATTGAAGACAATCTTACGACCAGATTTGTCCGTCCTGGAGAAAAACATCATCCATCAATCACTTCTGAAGTCACAGAAGATAATTACCAATATAATGGCGGATATCTCAACTTTGGTTTTGTTAGACCTTTTGAAACGAACCACGTAAGTAAATAGTGATCATGAAATACTAGTCATATACTCATATGCTCTTTTTTTTTTCTTAGTGGTCCACCTGTAGAAATAACTAGTATTCTACCTGAATGCAAGATTACCAAGGTCCTTCCACCACCACTGATCTCTCCTCCTTCTTATGATGTCAAGAAACTCATGGCCAGTCACAACAATGCCACCAAAGCTGAACGACGTCTATTTGAACTGTATACTGGCGGCCATTTGATGCATCTGTTGACCTCAACTCATAACTCTCAAGAAACCTTTCTTACTGACATTGCTGGTCCTTCTACTTCTTCAAGTCATGATTCGAACAAGGACGGTATACTGAACTGGAATTTGGACTTACCGGACATCACCAACCTAAACCTTACTGATATGCCACCTGGATTATCTACCATTATTCAGCCTTATTTAAATACGTACGCCACCAATTTAAAGAATATATATCAAGGTGATATAGTGGATCGTCTGCTATCAAGAACTATTATGACTGTTCTTCGGTGTCGGCTTATTCTTCCAAAAAAGGACCAAAATAAGAATGAATTGAAAGAAAGGTAATGCATATTGATGATTTAATGATGATGATGATGGATGGTTCACATTATTAACCTATCTATATATAATTAGAAAATCACAACCAAAGAGTCCAAAGAATTCTTTTACATTCAAGTGCCAAATCAGACGCCACAGCAAAAGAATAAATCGGTTGCAACAGTTTGATAATATAAATAGACCAGACGTTCTTCAGAAGGAGCAACAAATTCTCGAACACTTGATGCAATCCTCTATTCTCAATTCAAGTACTACTGCACAGGTTAACGTGGAGATTCCTTTGGTGGACGATACTAATGCTCAAATGAATTTGGATGTTACTTTGGTGGATGATACTAGTGCTCCGATGGAAGTGGATGCCCCTGAAACCATTCATGTTAACCCCTCCTACAATCGACTGAAGAAAATTGCAAATTTTGTGAAGTCAATTCTATTCAAAAAGAACATCGATCAACCGTTAACTGTCGAGGATCTTAAGATGCATGCGCCAGATATGGAATTTAACGATGACGAAGCCAATTCAGTACTCCTTTTGTATCAATTTTTCTCACCATATCTGTTACCCAAGGTATATGATGACGATGTAGATCGGCATCCCCTTCTCAATTTCCCTCTTGTTACGGTATGCAATCATATTCTTCGCTCAACTGGAAACGAGAAATTTGTAAGACGATCTGTACCAGTTGTAAAACATTCCAAGACCTATTCCATTACTTTGGATCCAACAAGATTGTATTTGACTCTGTGCTCGTTGAAAGGACGTGTTGGCGGAACAAAAGGTGGAACTGTGCAACCTCTACATTCGTATGGATTCGATGTTTTTCTTCCCAACGGTGACATAATAAGCAATATTACCAAGTCAATCAAATTCCAGGATGAACTATTTGGTGCTTTTTTTGATCTTCCAACCAGGCGAAGACTCTGTGCGAAAAAGACTGGCTTTATCTTCTCCAATCGAATCACAATCACTAACTATGGTGCGGTGCGGCTACATTCCAAAAAAGAAAAACCAATTGACACTGATATCAAGCCATCAGCAACCAACGTACGACGAAAAAGAAAGTTATCTGAAGAGATTACAATGCAAGAAAAGATAAAGTCACTGGACGCTTCCTTATCAACACCAGCTGAAGAATTGCGCAAGTTGAATAAAGAAATAGATGAAACGAAGATGAATATTATGAATATCAACAAACAAATTGAATCTATTGCCGACACAACACATGATGATCTGGAAGATCTCCCAACGAAAGATTTTTTAATTAAACAGCGGGCAGAAAAGAAGCGACAGCGTGACGATCTACTTCGACGGAAGCTTGTTGTGTTACGGAAGATATCAGCCCTCAAGACAGAGAAGAAGGACCTCTTTGACGAGTTTTATTCAACTGACACGACAGATATTAGCCTATCCTCATCATCTACTGGTAACGAATGGGAAAATGGAAGTATTTTTGTTGGATGTGATCCGGGTCTGGCAACCATGGTCCAAGCTACAAGTGCTGATATCAAGAAAGTACTGTACTATTTGGCAATCAACAATCGTTATCAACCATTGGAAACATTAGTAGAAAAGGTGGATAGTGATGGCGATGAAAAGGAAATGCTTACTTTGAAGAAATACTCAATTACCAGTAAACATCTCGACGATCAAACTTTCTCCAAACGCCATCGCAAGGGAATAGAATTTAGAAAGAGACGTGATCATAACAAAGTAAGTGATTCCAAAAAAAAAAAAATAAGGATGTCAATAACCTATTTTTTTTTAATTACTAGTCTCAAACTCAAGGTGTGCTTTCCGTCAAGCAAGTAGAAGAAAAGTTGGCTGGATCAATTGATGTCCGTTTATATGAAACAAGTCTACAAAAAATCATGACAAATCATAAGGTAGGATCAATTATTATACATCATCACGGAGACCAAAAAAAAAAAAAAAAAAAAAAGACAATGAATATTAATGAATGCAATCATTTCAATTTATCTAGTTGGTCAAGGACAGCTCACCTATTCTCCAGGATTTCTATTGTGATCAAAAATACAATCAGCGGTGGAAACGAACTGCAACGATATACAGCGAAAAGGGAACACATGTAGTCATCAAACATCACCAACGACAAGTAAAAGAAGAACCTGGACAAAAATTACATTACTTTTATGGAAAGGCGGGCCGTGGTAGAAACTCACGTATCGGTGGATTTTTAAGAAGAGGTCATGGACCCTTATTACAAGCTCTTGGTCAACATTCTTCTATCTTCCATACAGATGAATTTAGAACGACAAAACTCTGCTGCCGTTGTCATGAGCCTATCTATCATCCGAAGAAAGCTAATGGAAAATTAAATCTGGGAACTGTTATTTGTCAAAACCCTGATTGCAAAGGACGTCAAGCTGGAATGATTGCTGAATCACGAGACACAAATGCAAGTATGAATATGATCATCACTGGATTATGGCAACAAGTTACTGGCAAACTTCCTCCATCCTTCCGGCGGTCAATCTCATCAACAGAAAACGATAACAACAATATTGATAAGATATTCCAAACTTTGATCTCTTCTCATCCTGGACTGGTTGAAGACGGATACATCATGCCTCTGTGCTGAACACAAAACTTGAATTGTACCCTAAAATTCAAGTTTTGCGAATAATTTTTGCTGGAAGAATCATACAGCCTGATAGAAAAGATATTTTTATTTTATTCAAATCACTATAGAAAAGAATATAAATATATAATAATAAAGCGAAAATCTATATAACAAATATGAAAACAGCAAATGAAGAAAAAAAAAAGATAAAGAGCGTATGTGCGTGAAGAAAAAAAAAATATACATGATAAAGAGTGAAAAAAAAAAAAAAACTGTGGAACTACATATTGAATGATGGAGACAAAGTAATAGTAAAATAATAATAGTAATTTAGGATTCAGTGACTGCTGCTATAGTATGTTTATTTTGACGACCATGATGAGGAAGTTTGATATTGGTAGCCACCGCCTCTGGAGCCTTTGCATTCTTGAAATCATTGGCTGAAGTATAAGAGTTCAATAATAAAGACAATCGTTCTGTAGGCTTGATTTCTCGTTTCTTCTTGTCCTTCCGATAATAAAGATATGCCCAGAATTTTTCTAATCCATATAGATGTCCAGTATCATAATCTGCCAATGTCAAATCTTGGAAATCTTCAAAGACTTCGCGACGATATCGTTTTTCCAATCCATAAGAGTAAAATCGAAACAAACATTCCAATCCATATCTATATCCCCCCCCCCAAAAAAAAAGATCAGATATATTTATCCAACAAAATAATAATTATTTTTTTTTCATTACCGATAGTCATGATTAGCATCATCCACAGCTAACTTCTTGAATTCATTATACATGCGTTTATTGAAATGATCCCGTAAGAAATGTGACCAGAATCGAAACAATGTATTCATTTCTTGAGATTGACCCACACCTAGACGCTTTCGTTCCTTAAGTGCCTTGGCATGATACTTGTAATACTTTTGTTGTACAAAACCTTTTTCGCGTAATAAGGAATGACTTGGATGTTGGAAGCTAGGAATTGAATGTGCCATTGTGTCCAAAGAAGAAGGTGTGTACAATGATCCACCAGTTGCATCAGTTCCAGCAGTAGGCATACTAGCATTTGTCATAGCTGTAAAAGAAGTTGATAATGGTGATTTTCCTAGACTTGACGAATAAATATCATTTGGATTGTAATGATAAGCTTGATCACCAATTACCCAACCAACGTGACCATGTTCGTTCCCAACCATTGAAGTATTATTGTTATTGTGGTCATCAGGGAGTTTCAACATTGTAATATCAGATAATCCTCCTCTGTATAAAGGTAATGATTCCCGTCGAACCGGATAGAATCTTGTTTTCATGTTGTCGTTTTGAATACTTGATAAATAATAATAATGATAATAATAGAAATAAAAAAAAAAAAGATGATGATCAATTTGATATCCTTTTTTTTTTTTTTTTTTTTTTTTTTTTTTTTTTTGTTTCTTACTTTTTTGCCACCACAATCTTGCTAGATGAAATCTGGCTACCAACTTGTTCACCATTACTATGTTGTTTTTGAGATGCTGAAAGTTGTTCAAAATGTTCTTGATCCATGGTATTTACTTTAGAATAGTCTTGATGATTGTGTCGATGTAATCCAGTTTCATATTCATGTAAGCCTTCGTTGATCATATCATAGAGATCATCATTTACCTTGGCCCTGTCGTAGGATGTATGTGATCGATCACCTCTATTGTTGCGTTGAGTGACAATCATAATACGAGCAACCGTGTCTTCATCAATTTCTTGATCTTCGTCCGAGTCGTCATCCGAGATATAATATTTCTTCAATGTATTTGGTCGCCGATCATCGTGCCATTCTTCGTCGTCATCAAAATCGAACAAATCATTTTCAAAATCATCTTTCACATCTTTGGACTTGTCATTAGGGTTCGGACTATTATTGAGAGATCTGATGGTTGATGATGTCGCAGCTGGTGATGACTTTTGTCGTGGCGATGAATGAGGAATAGGAGGATGTGGTAAAGTAGCATTCATGGTTCTTTCAGTAGTTATTGTATTGTCATTGATGTTGTGTTTGACAATATCAGCCGCAGTGGTACTTGGATGCTGAGGTTCCGGATGAGCAGGTGGCACAGCAACAGGAGGAGGAATCACCCAATTTTCCCAACCTTCACTTTTTCGAATCTTGTCGCCTTTTATTTGCAATAGTTGACTATCCTTCATTGCTTCCTTGATCAAGTCCAAATCAGTCGTCAGTCCTTTGACACGGTTAAAATTGGCTAATAGTTGGATATTAACATATCCTTCTGAATCCATCTAAATCAATAAAAATATAAATAAATCATTCATTTTTTCCTTTTCTCTATTTCTTATTTTTCCATTACTTTGTTGCGTAAAAAGAGATCTTTGCATAAATTATCAATACTGAAATAATATTCACTATACAATTCAAAACAAAGTGTCAGAAATTATTCTTTTGACTTTGTAACAATTAACTTACATTTGCTGAATAATATAAGATTTCAAAGTTTCAGCATCCACGTTGACATAAACAGGTAAAGAGGTATCGGAATACGGTGAAGAGTAATTTTGACGACGTCTTTCATGATGATTATTATCGCTAGTCGAGTTTCCCGTTGTGCGTGATGAATCTCCATGATTTTTCTTTTGTTGTCGTTGACTATTTTCTCCACGGGCATTTCCTTTTGAACGTTGTTGTTGACCATCTTTTTGTTTTCCCTTTTTCCCACGGCCATCGCCGGTATTACCCTTTTCATTTGTTGGTTTCGGTGAAATAGTTGTTGAAGCCTTGTCAGCGGAAGATGTCGTTGTTGAAGTTGTTTTCTTTTCACCATCCTTTTTTTGTTGTTTATGTCGAGATTTTGATGATTTCTTTTCCTTGTTACGATTATGACTACTACTTTCACGACCTGCACCTGATGATGATGATGATCGACCTGGAGTTGGTGTTGTATGAGTAATAGTAGGTGTCAGATGTTTCCACTGGCTTCGCCCTAACAAGGTTCATCAATAAAAGTAAGAGCATATTTTAATTTTTGTGTAATTCCCTAACCGCAGACTGTGAAACTTGAAGGAAAGATGTTGTGTGATGATGATAATAATGATAATGCAGGTTCCATGTGAGAGTATTTTTTTTTTTTTGTTACCTTTGGTTGTAAACTTTTCTTTCTTGGCTTCACTTGGATGATTTTCTTCTTCAATAGTAATTTCATTAGGAGCAGGCCAGGATTTGGTGTCTAAGGTTTTTTAAAAAGATAGTAATAAATACCTATATATAAAACGAAAAGTGGTGTTTTTTTTTTCTTATTTACCTTGTCCTTGAGATACTTCGGATATTTTCACTGTAGAATCGTTACCATGCATTCGTAAGTTCCATGCATTAGTAACAGGAATAGGAGCAGGGACAAGAGGTTTGTTTTCCTTATTACTAGTTTCCATTGTCATTTGATCTTGAGAAATAGAATTGTTCTTTGACGTTGTACTTGTTGTAGTAGTAGTAGTTGTAGTAACAGTGCCAGTATTTGTTGTAGATGCTTTTGAAGTCACTTGTTTGGTAGTATTCTTGAATGTCGTTTCAAGTAGGTTATCGGTCATGAAGTTGTTTCCGCTTATTGAAGTAAGTAAAACGAGTAATGAAAATATATATTAGACAAATAGGAACAAGTAATGAAGAATTCAACCAAACGATATAAAAAGGTAATAGGTGTCTTTTTTTTTTTTTTTGTATGTTATAGAGAAAATAAAAAAAAAAAAAAAAAAGAGGTGAATAGAGATATACAAAGGTTGGTTGAAATATACAAATATAATAAAATATAATATAAGTAATGTTTCCTTTATAAAAAAGAAAAATAAAGAAAAGAAAACAAGTGAAAAAATTGAAAATGAAAAAAAGTAAAAAAGCAAAAGGAAGAAAAACGACAAAAATAAAAAAAAGATATTTTTTCTTTTTTGTCTCCACTCAATAACCAAATTGGGGGTGTACGTTCTATCGGAAATCGAAAGCTTTTGTTGTTTCGAAAATTCTCAACCTGTCTTTTTCACAGTTTCACCATTTCCCTACCGACAAAAAGGTAATCATCATCAATTCATCTGAGCTCATTATTATCATTCTCATGAATATCGTTCATCCAGTCCCCCCTATGAGAATGTTTTAACTCAAAAAAGTAAACTTCAAACATATAAAACGGAGTTGTATCTATCAGCATGAATGTTGAACAAAATCCCTTTTTTTTTTTTGATGGGCCAAAAGTAAATTTGATAATTCTCCATATCTTTCTTTCTTTCTTTCCTTTTTTTTTTTTTTTTTTTTTTGCAAACAAAAGTCTATATTAATGAAATCAAGGTAAAAGAATCACTACTAAACTATTGGAAAAACAGAAAGATAAAAAGATTTATTCTTTTTTTTTTTTTAAATAAATATTATGACCCTTAAAAAAAAAAAAGTAATATAATGATGATTGCATTTCATGCCTTTTCCGGCGGCGTTTCGGTGGGCATTTTGATCTCAGTGATCTTGGCCAATTATCAACAGTTTCAAGCAGCTTATTTGTTACCGCCAAACCTACTAAAGGGTATCGGTATACTTGCATTGTTACTTGTCTTTATGTCTGTCATTGGTCTTATTAGTCTTTTTTATAAAGTAACATCTATGCGTTCCATTCATCTTATTTATATAGTAGGAATGGCTTTGGTTATGATTTATCATATTGCTTTGATCTTTCTTTCTTATGATTATTCTTCTCATCTTTATTCTATATTAACTAAGATATGGGCAAATGCTCCAACTGATTATCGTCTTTATGTTCAAAATAAGGTAAGAAAATTCCATTCTATATCATTATATGTTTTTTTTTTTTTATTATTAACCTTTCTTTTTTTTTTTCCATTTTACGGAGTTTTCTTGTTGTGGTTACACTAGTCGAAGAGATCATCCGGTGAAACCATGTCCAATAACTTCTTCCATGAGCCCTTGCTCTATTCCTTTAACTAGTCATATTCAAGATCAATTGAACGTGATTGTCTGTGTACTTATAGCTACTTTGTGTATAGAATGGTTCGCAATTAATACTGGTGTCATATCCTTGTGTTTTCCAAATAACAAAAAATCAAGAGTAGCTTCAACCCAGGTTATCGTCTAGAATCATCTACATCATCATCCAACCCCTCCTTTTTTTTTTATTGATACAATTCAAATCTAACTGATGATACCATATTATATACTATACTACAAAACTATTACTATTCTAAAGGTCATTATAAAGAGGTATCTTGCGATGCGTTCCAAAATACACAGTTTTGTTTCAGTCGTTCCATCCCAGTTGTTGGTAAATTCACAGCTTCATCCATTGTACGTAATCCAGGTTCACCAAGTAAAGATAGTGTAGCAATACCCATATATGAGTGAAGAACATCTAGTATATAAATCAAAAAGATTAAACATTCATAAATAAGTCGACTAGCGAATAAATCCTTTAAAACGAAACACTCCTTACCTGGAAATGATTTATCATCTTTACCAAATCCACCCATTTTTGTTTGTGTTGTCATCAGGAATCCTCGTAAATTTTCATGATTGATCCATTGAAAAGCATTGAGCATCTATTAAAAAAAAATAAAAATTATAATTAAATTACAGTTTATACGAATGAAGTGTTACCTTCAAACTTGCTCCAATCCAAAAACAATAACAAGTATCAGGCTGTTTGTTAGGTCTTCCTTGGAAACCGGTAGATTGTCGATCAAGACACCATTTCACCATTTGATCTTTATCCAGTAATCCTTCATCTTGTTTGCCCATCAAAGTCAAAGCAGCAACACCACAAAAGGTCGATCCACCATGAGCTTCTTCCCCAGGGCATTGTCCAATACTATATTCATAAGACTATAAAATAAAAAGCATAAAATAAATATAATGTCACCTATTCTTTTTTTTTTTTGTACCTGTAATGACTTGATATGTTCCACTGTTCTTTCAATATTCAACCCACTCCAATCATTCAATATGTAAGATATCGCTGCTGCGCAAAAAATGAAACGTACATCCCTTTCCAAGCTGTCAAATGTAGGCGCTATACTATAAAGAAGATGTTCTTGTGATATAGTTCTTTCCGTTTTCGAATAATTAATAATTACCTTCCATCTTCTTGTTGTAAGCATCGAATAGTATTCACAATAGCCTTTCGGTTGACACGAGATAAATCATCACCTAAAAGTAGCAAATTCAATAATGCAGTATACGTATTGGCAATATGACTGGAATCGTAATAGTGGTATTCACTAATGGTCTATATATAAAAAGTTAGGAAGAAAAAAAAAAGATATTAGTTCCACCGTGAAGGAGAAAACAAGATTATACTTACCTTGTTAGGGGTAAAACATTCACCAGACCAAGGAGCACCACGAAAACCACAATGAGGATCATCTATAAGGAATCAATGCAACAAGTCATATATAGTCTATAAGTACCTTTTTTTTTTCTCGCTTAAATATCCGTGTATGTCCTTACTTTTGCCATCTTCACTTGGTAATATCTGTTGAGCATAAATCCATTCTATCCAATCTTTTTTATTATGGTCCGATACTACTGTTTCCAAGGCACCTAAAAGTTCGAGTCCACCCAAACAAAAGTAGGCCAAAGTCATTCTATAGAGCAAACAAAAGTGTTTATATACTTCTACAAAAAAAAAAAAAAAAAGAATTCATAGTGTATCTTACCTGTTCGTTTCTGTTTCCGTATATGGACTTGGTAACATTCTAAGATTAGACAAAAAATATTGAATGTGTTTTTCTCTTTCGAAATCAGTCATGATAAATAACGGTCGATCAATGTCTGTATAATGAAAAAGATGAAGGGATAGAAAAGATCAGAGAAGAAAAAAAAAAAAAAAAGACGACCAGAAGGAATGAAAGGAAATTTCAACCCCGCTGGTAATGTATGAATGAAAAGCATGTGCCTGTGTATTTGAAATGCAAAGCTTCTCCAAGTTTACTGATATCAACTATATCATTATCATCATGATAGAAATCTTGTAAATTATTTGAAGGTATATAACAAAAAGTGATAAATTGTATTGTACACGACCATTTTTATTTTTAATTGTTTTAAAACAACAAGTAATTGTATCAAACTATATAAAAAAAAAACTACACTATAGGAATCTTATTCTACAACACCTTGGCTTCGTTCTTCAACTTATCCAATAATTCATCTACATTTTCCACAGTACGACCACCTTGACGCTTAGCGGGTTCTTCCACCTTGAGAGTTTCAATACGAGGAGAGATATCAACACCCAAATCTTCAGGGGTAATTTTGGTCAAAGGTTTTTTCTTAGCCTTCATAATGTTGGGTAAAGAGGCATAACGAGGTTCATTCAATCTATATTAAAATAAAACATGAGTATCATGATTCAAAATACAATTAGATGAGAATATTACCGAAGATCAGTGGTGATAATAGCAGGCATCTTGGTTTGTAAAGTTTCTAAACCACCATCAATTTCACGAGTCACCTTGAGAGATTCACCTTCGATTTCCACCTTGGAAGCAAAAGTAGTCTAAAATAAAAAAAAAAAAATCGATATGTCAATGAACCGTGGGAAAAAAAGATATACAACCAAAACAACAATTGACACTCATTCCTCTTCAAGATCATATATATATATATGTATTTTTTTTTTTTTTACCTGAGACCAATTCAATAAACCAGCTAACATTTGACCAGTTTGATTAGCATCGTCATCGATAGCTTGTTTACCAAGAATGAACAAATCAGGTTTCTTTTCTTGTTTGTCAGCGTAAGCCTTGAGTAACTTGGCAACAGCCAAAGGTTGTAAAGTAGCATCATCCTTGACTTCCACATGTACAGCACTATCAGCACCCATGGCCAAAGCAGTACGTAAAGTTTCTTGAGCCTTGGCAGAACCGCAGGAAATAGCAACCACTTCAGTAGCCTTGTTCTTTTCTTTAATACGAACAGCTTCCTCAACAGCAATTTCATCAAAAGGATTCATACTGTGTTTAACGCTACGATCAACATCGGTTTTGGCAGGATTCACACGAACCTTGACAGCTACAAATAATATAAGGTACAAGTATGTTATAATGATATTTTTTTTTTTAAAAAAAAAATGAGTCATCTGATATAAATGCTAGATTGTTCTTATAATAAAACAAAAAAAAACTATTTGTCAATTATTTTGTCACTTACCAAAGTCAATGACACGTTTAACAGGAACAAAGATACGTAAAGGGTTGGACATGATTATAGAAAGTAGAAAGAAATAAAAAAAACAACGAAGAGAAAAAGAAAAAAAAAAAAGGAAGAGAGAAAAGAAAAAAGATCAAGATTGAAGTAGGCATCGACAAAGATTGGTGGAGTTTCAAATGCTCCCCGGATTTCAACACCATCTTCGTTTAGTTTGCACGTCATCACACTTGAGCAAGGTACATGGACCTTATTTTTTTTTTCACAAGCAGAAGTATGTCTAACTTCAACCATCATCCTTTTTAAAAACTTCTTATTTTAATCCTCTATATAGAAAAAAGAATATAAATATGAAGAGTATGATATATATATAAATCACTTACTTTATTCCTGTTCCCTTGATCTACTTTTGACACCCTCACAATATTTTTTTTTTTTTTCGTCGTACAGGCCAAAAGAAAAAAAAAAATACTAATGCAAAATACTTCAGAGATATCTATCCTATTTATTAAGCATTCTAGCAGGAGAGCAAATTTTGTTTTTTCATTTCTCGTTCAAAAGTGATCATCATCGTACCAAATTTGGACTGAACATAGATGAAGACATTCTCTTTCATTTATCTTAATAACAATGTATATGATACATCCCAAATGGTAGAGTAAAATGAAAAACCAAATGCCAATATCGTCATTCCTCATTCAATAATGATCATCATCCAATGAAACTACCACCATTAGATTCCTTTAAAAAAAGTAGTTTAATATCATCTAATTTCATTTTATCGCTTATCTTGCCACCTGATCCGCAATGAGCACAAAAGCATTTTGTTCATTTTTCGAAAAATTGCCTGACAACCCCTCGACGATTTATTTTTACAGCCAAAATTTGGCTGAGGAGTTTGAAAATTTTGGCTGTAAAATGGAGAACATCGATCCGTTTTTTTTTTTTTTTTTTTTTTTTCAGATGGCTTTTTTTCTCAATGAGCAAAAAGAGTTTGAGATTGGAAGGGATGAAAAATTCGAACCATTTCTACATCATCCTATAAAATATTGTCATTTATTCCCATTGGCTGCACTGCTAAAATGGTTACCTTGTTTCATAGCGAGAAATTCGATTCATAACATCTTTGCATTAAGCTGTAATGTCACATGTGATAAACATGTTACCACTTTATACCTTTGTAGTTCACTCAAAAGTCATCATCATTGCTCCAAATTTGGATCGAAGATACATAAGCATACTCTCTTTCATTTGTATTAATAATGATCTATATCTTAACTTCCAATTTATAGAATAAATTAAAAAATAAGAGTCAATATCATCATCTTTCATGCAATAATGATCATCATCCAACACAATGATCATCATTGAATTCTGATCAAAAAAAAAAAAAAAAAAAATAGTTTAACATCATCTAATTCTATTTTATGATTTTTATGTTGTAATATACAATGATCACCAAAATTATTTCATTGATTTTTCCAGATCTAATGAATCTCAAACCTCGATATCATTTATTCAAGAAAAAAAAAGCACTTTTATTGGTTAATTTTTTACATAGGAGGTATCACAAAAGGCTTCAGAGCAATTGAAGCAAATTCATTTTGGTTGCACGAAACCCCTCTTATTTCCTGATTCAGTCAATTTTTTATGGAATTGAAAATTTGTCCGCTTTCCAGGTGTTCTATTTTTACACCTTTTGTTTTCCTTTTTTTTTTAATTCAAGTTTCTTTTGTTACTTACTTGTTCATGACTTTTCTTAAATGATGACTTTCCGCTATGCTGTCATCTTCATAGTTGTATTAGTTTCGTTAATGACTCTTCACTTGATCAACCATACAAGTACTATTAGTTCATATTCACCATCACTTGCGTTTGAATCTACTAGCAACACAACAACAACAACAACAAATCAATTGAGTACAGGTTGGAATAGTACTTTAACCATGTCCGCTATTGAAAAATCACCTTGGCTTTGCGATTGTTTTCATTATGGATCACCTATACCCCAACTATTACGAGACACACCTATTCCTGATCCTGATCCTATAACTGATGGTCAAGTAATACCACTTATTGAAATGACGAAATTGACGATACCCGACGATGATGTGATGAAGATCATCAACAACAACCTTCATTGGCCACGTACTTTAATTATCACAGTTGCAAACTACGGCATTCGACATTACGTATATAACTGGATCCGATCACTGGAAAGGACACACGAAGAACGATATGTGATAGTATGTTTGGACAAGGCATTATACGATCATCTATACAAAGCAGGCTATGGTAATCATGCATTTGTGATTCCGTCAACGTGGATGCACTATTCTGTTTCAAGTAATCTTGCCTCTTATCCTACACAGGACTATCGATTGATCACTTTTACCAAAAGCGTGGTAGTACAGCATATTCTTCATCTGGATATTTCGGCACTTTACTCTGATGTGGATGTGGTATGGATACGACCAAGAACAAGGGATTATATACGTGCATTGATGGATGTACGCGGTGGAGGAACTCATGTCCTTTTCCAACAAGATGATATGCAACAACATAGAATCAACTCTGGGTTCTTTTTGATGAGACCAACACCCATCATGAGAAGATTAATGGCTGATACAATATATATACAAGAACAACGCGAATTGGCATTATGGGACAATACAATAAAACATGAATATCAAACGACACAACAAATAGCCATGAATGAAGCTTTATCAAGATTAAAATTGGAATTACGAACATCTCGTGTGGTACTTTTGGATCTCTTTTTATTTCCTAATGGTGATACCTATTTTTATAAACGACTTCATGATATGTTGGGGACGAATCCTTATATTGTACATGCAAATTATTTGGTAAGAAAATAATAATATATATTTGGAACCTGAAATTAAAATAATCTACTTTTGATCTTTACTAATATATTTTTTTTTCTTGTTCCAGACCGGAGATGAAAAACTGGCAAAACTAAAGGAAAATGGACTTTGGTACGTGGATGATACTTGGTTAACCTCAATAGATGATAGTATTTTTTTATAATTTAGTTAGTTATTATTTTTTTTTTCTTTAATTGTCTCCGCATGAAATATGTGATGGCTCTCATTTATTGTTTATCATAAATAAAAATAGATTTTATAGTAATGTCTCACTGAACAGCCAATGATGTCTCCTCCGTGGAGCGGATGTATAATGTTAAAAATAAAAAAGTAGGATTTCAAATTTCCCAATTTATCTTTTTTTTTTTTTTTTTTTTTTTCCTTCTTCTTCTTCTCTTCATCTTTTTGTTATTCCATACCATTGATATATTTACATCAGTATGACTATTTCCACATCTTTACCTATTAGTGAAAATGAATTTCAAGCTATCAAGGCTCGTTACCAAGCTGCTGGACAAGATCATTTATTTACCTTTTTTGAAGAATTAGGTCCTACTGAACAACAGTCTTTATACCAACAATTACTTGAGTTTGATGTGGAACGTATCAATCAAATTTATCACAAAGCTATTGAAGGTGCTGCTAAACAAGAAGAATGTAATGTGGAACCTCTTTCTGAACAAGTCTTTGATTCTGTCTTGACGGCTTCTCCACAATCCTTGAAAACTTGGGAAACTTTGGGTTTAACAATGATTGCACAAGGCAAGGTCGCGGTCATCCTTATGGCAGGTGGTCAAGGTACTCGTCTAGGTTCCAGTGATCCTAAGGGCTGTTATGATATCAACCTTCCTTCCAAGAAGTCCTTATTCCAATTACAAGCTGAACGTATTCTTCGTTTACAAACTTTGGCTCGTCAATACAAGAAACCAACTGATCCTGCCGAGTCCATCATTCCTTGGTATATTATGACATCTGGTCCTACTCATCAACCTACTGTGGATTACTTTAAGAAGCATAACTTTTTTGGTCTCAAGGAGGAAAACATCTATTTCTTTGAACAAGGTACTTTACCTTGTTTGACTATGGATGGAAAAATTATTTTGGAATCAAAGAGCAAGGTAAAAAGTGATAGAAGTGAAACAGGAGTATTACGTGGATATACAAAGTGGCACAACAAGGGGGGGGGGATATAAAAACAAAAAAAAAAAAAAACAATTCTAACTTCTTATTTATGATTAGGTTGCTATTGCTCCTGATGGAAATGGTGGTATCTATGCTGCAGTTCAAAACAAAGGTGTGATTGCTGATCTCAAGAAACGTGGTATTCTCTATTCTCATTGTTATTGTGTGGATAACTGTTTAGCCAAGGTAGCGGATCCTGTTTTTATTGGTTACTGTGTATCCAAACAAACGGATTGTGGTGTCAAGGTTGTTGGAAAAGCTGCTCCTGAAGAACCCGTGGGTGTGGTATGTCGTCGCAATGGAAATTATGGTGTGGTGGAATATTCAGAAATCTCTAAAGAAGTCTCGGAACGACGAAAAGCAGATGGATCATTAGCATTTGGTGCTGCCAATATTGCCAATCATTTCTTCAGTACTGAATTTTTGGAACGTGTACCAACCTTTGCCTCTCAACTCGAATATCACATCGCAAAAAAGAAGATCAAGTATGTGGATTTACAAACGGGTGAAGTAGTGGCTCCTACTAGCAATAGTGGTATGAAATTGGAATGCTTTGTATTTGATGTATTCCCCTATGCCAAGAGCTTGTCAGTGTTGGAAGTGGATCGCAAGGAAGAATTTTCACCTTTGAAGAATGCTCCTGGTTCTGGTGCTGATTGTCCCGAAACATCAAGACGTGATATCATTGCTCAACATGCTCGCTTCATCATCAATGCTGGTGGCCATATCAATGGTGACTTGAATGATCCTTTGGTCCAATTCGAACTATCTCCCTGGGTGTCTTATGGTGGTGAAGGTCTTCAAGATATTGTGCAAAACAAAACAATCACGCTCCCTGCTATCATTGAAACTAAACAAGATTTGATTAGATTAGCTCTTTGATGACATATAATCATATTTCCTTTTCTACCTTTTTTTTTTTTTTTATTTCCATCTTTATACTCTTCTTATTATATTATTATTATCTTGTGTTGTTGTTGTTTTTTTTTTATATATATTATTCTTATTATCACAATAGTATACTTTGATTCTCGTTTCTGGATACCAATTAGAGTAGATTTTCTTTTTAATGACTGGAAAAATAAAATAAAATAAAAGAATAATCATATCCTACAACAATAGAAAAGAAAGATAAGACTTTTCACTTTTTGCCATGCATCATACTACTACATACATCATCCCCATTATAATACCCATTCGTCCATTCAATACATACTGTAGCATCACGCTGTAGCATATAATACATTGATCCGTACCTATACAGAAAGATTCTATTGATTTATTGAGATAAAAAAAAATTGCCAATAATTAGGCTTAAAAAAAAAGGGAACCGAAATACATATAAAATGGATGAGACTAACTAATGATTAATCAAAGGATGTAATGGATGATGTTGTGGGGATAATCGTATTTTGTTCCATATCAATGTTGAATAAACGTTCCCATTCTTCTGAAGGTATAAGGGATCCGAATAATTGTGTCATGGTATCACCAAGCTATATATAATACAAAGGGATCAATATCATGCATATTTTTTTTATTCCCTCTTTTAATCTTACCTTATCCAATTCACGAATGATATCTTCCATCATGGTAACATAAGCATAATAATAGATATAGACATGATCCTTTTCCAATAAATGTTGATGTTCCACGGTTGGTAGGTGACGCAAATGAGATAGTAGATCTTTCCAGGCTTGTCGAGCAGGAGGGAAGTATGGAGGAAGAGGTGTTTTCAATCGTAAAGCAGAAGCTAATAGATAAAAATATAACAAGACATTACCCACCAATTGACGACGTTCATGACTGACTGGGATAACGAAATCACGCTGCACTTCATCAAACCAGGCATCCTTGAGTATCAATGTCCGCATTGATAAGAATTTATCCACAATATTTTGACATGAATCGAGCATGGTACGATAAGTGGTTACCGGAAATTTGCCTTTGAGACGTGGTTCATTAGGTGTTTGTAATAAAAGTGCTTGCAAATCAATCAATGTGCGTTGTAGTTCCAATTCAAAATTCATAAAGTTTTTCGTCAACAGTTTCCGTTGCATATTGGGTGTCAGATGATAGACTCTTGTATTCGGTGATCCTTCACTGCTGTTGTTGTTGTTGTCACTGCCGTCGTCATCATCTTCATCACTGATATCTGCCTTGGCACCCCGTATCACAATCATTTTATCCGTAGGTTGTTGAGAATAAACAGATACCAATTTTTGATATAACCAAGCCAACCGTAGTAAAAAATCAGACATACCTTTTCGTAATTCCACACGAGCTTCATAAGGCCATATATAAGCTGTCACCAGTAAACCTGCGACAACACCCACCAAGATAGCAACACACCGTTGGAATGCCAAAAACCATACTTCAATTGTATCTGTTTCACGATCATTGTATTTGTTGAGCATCACCAAGTTATATGCCAAAAGTGTGAATTGACCGAATTTACCATGCTTGTGGTTCAGAATCAACCAGAAATTTGGAATGGAAAATAACCAAGTGAGAATTGGAAGTGCATACATGTTGCCAGGGAACAACAAATAGAATATCACCGCGGAATAACAACCAAGAATCGTTGAGAATATACGGTAAATGGCTACTAAGTTTGTTCCACCCACTGTAGGAGTCATCACCACCATTAACTAACCAAAAAAAAAAAAATGAATATTGAATATACTCAATATTCATATATTTTGTTTCCCAATCAAGTAATCATAACTCTCTTACCGTAATCAAAGCCCATTCCATTCTCCATTCACGGAACCAGGGACCAGTTCTTTCCAAAAATGCTGGAGTGGCCATTAATGTTGCTGCTAAAGAAGCCTTAATAGCGTACCGAATTTTTTGTTCCTTGAAGAGAGAAAACGTTTTCCATAATCGAATGAAGAATCTTCGCCATTTTGTCCTTGCCAAAGGAGTATGTAAAGTATTAGTCATATTGCGTTCATTAGGAATGAAGTCTTGATAGGATGAACTAAAAGCAGATTCTACCAATAAGAAAACAATTAGATCATCATCATTTTTTTTTTATCAAATACACACACTCGTTCCTTTTCATTTTTTTTTCTTAAAAAAAAAATAAAAAATAAAAAATAAAAAAATCTCTTACCAGGATTTATCTTGTGATGATATTTTTTCTTTGTAAATAACCCCCTTAACCATCCTAGTCGAGTTTCTTTAGATTCAGCCAATCTTCCTACAGATTCCACCAAAGGTATGAGTTGTCGTGCAAATTCTACCATATTGAAGACGAAAAAGTATACCAAAAACACTTCTTCCCCAGGAGCATTGTCTATCTCTTTGCCATTACATAGTTGTTGGATTCGTCGTTTGTGTAGTTTGTGTAGCGCTTGTCGTTGTGCCACTTCAAAAAGTGCAATTGCCTTGACCAAATTATCGTTGAGTACTTGAGCAGTTGGAATTGATTTCCTTGTTCGAGGAGATACAAGAATACCTGAATAAAAGTGAGATTGAAGATGCAGAAGTGTTTGTTTGCAGGTATATGCCAAAGACTTGAGTGGATGTTTGATAGTTGAGATATAATCAATCAAAATACTATATTCATCTTCCGGAATATCCATGTTTCTATCTGTATGATGATGATGATGATGATGCATTGTTTCTGTGGTCATTGACGAACGAGGAAGATCAGTGCTATGAGATCGGCGAGGTACTGTTGTTGTTCTCTGTCTTTTCAATTCATCCTGCATTTTTCGACGTCGATATCCAGCACGTACATTCCATGTTTCTGTAGGATTAGATGTTTCTGGTGTGCCCACTATAGTTTTGGATCGTTGAGGTTTTCTTTTTCCTTGAGTTGATGGTCGATTGATGAGTTCAAATTGCAATCCACAACTACTTCGTAATCCGCCTATGTACTGCGCCAGTCGTTCCATGTTTCCCACTACTTGTTCGTATTCCTTTTCATGACCACGTATATCAGAGCTCCATACTCTTTCCAATTTAGCTTCCTTGAGTGATTTCTGTAATGAAGTGAAACTGGATCGATGTGCCTCAATAGCAGATTGTAAAGTGCGGTTGGCTTTGAATTCAGGTAGATCATCATCCAATAAGAAGGTTTTGGTCAACAGCTTCAAGAGTACACGATAGGAAGATAGTGTAACATTAATATCCTTGCTATTAATAAATAAATAAATAAATAAAAATTTTTACAATAGGAAGTAGATCTTTTTTTTTTGTCTTACCAAAGTTTCTTTGTAGCAGATACTGGCCAAAATAGAATACAACTTGTAACAGTAATCAGAGTACCAGTTGCCACAGCCGAAGTGATTTGTTCAATTCTTGTGGTATCAAAGTCCCCTAAATTTGCAGATCCTTCTCTTACAACGATAATAAAGATGATAATAAAACAAAGACTAGATGCTATCAAAATCAAACTGATTAGTTAACAAAAAAAAGATAAAAAAGGTTACGAATTTACCAGTAGCAACAGGAGGTTTATTCCAATGAGCCTTGAGAAAAGCGACAATAAAAGTAGATCCAGCCAACCAAAAGATCAAAGAAATAGCATGTGCGACATCAAAATAACCAAGATCCACAAAATAGTCAGTAGTGATCATTGAACCTATACAAATGATAAGAGCAAATAAAGTATAACCCCAACCATAGGCAGCAGCCTCCACCATACCACCTAGAGTTTTCGCAGGATTGAAGAAGACAGTTGCTGTGGCGACCAAATGACTTGAAGTTCGATTATGACCAATAAACGCGTTGAGTACAGGTACAAAAGTAAATAAGGACGCTAAAAAGTAAGCAAAGCTGCATTTGAGGACCATTTTGCTTTGAGGTGTGAGAGTAATCATTTGTAAACATCTTCTAAGGGTAAGACCCGGGTACTGATACCAAACAGGATGTTGTCGAAATGCTGTTTCGTCCACAACATGATATTGTCTTCGCCTTCGTCTACGTTGTTCTTGCTGTTGTTTAAGTGGATGACTAGGTGGAAAAAAAGGATCATCAGAATCGGAATCACTAGAGGTATCGGAAGTGTCAGTACAGGAGCTGTCTTGTTCGTCAGAGGAGCTATCATTGTTGTGAGTACTTTGATAATGTTGGTTTCTACTATTGAATAGTAATGGTGTAGTTTCCAAATTCCCATCTCTAATAATAATAAAAATAAAACATTTAGTTCGATCTTTTTTTTTTTTTTTTTTTACCTAGAGTTATTGGAGGTATGTTCAGAAGGTTCATCTTGATCGGGTAAAGTAGATAAAGATACTGATCTTTTTTGGATCGTTCCATCATCCATGATAACTTCGACTTCACTTGACGTTGGAGAGCGCGGACCCGAAGACTGACTGAAGGACTGGAAAGAAGTTGTTGGGAAAGACTGGGGAGAGCATGATAGGTGTTGAAGATCAGTTTGAAGTATATATTCTGGAAGAGTAGGAGTAGCATTTTTAGGAAGTCTCTTTTGATCCGGTGGATCAGTCATGATAAGAAAGTATGGAAAGAACCAAGTGAAGAAAAAAAAAAAAAAAAAAAAAGAAAGGAAAAAGCACAAAAAAAAAAAAAACAAACTCTTCTTCTGCAAAAAGAGAAAAGCATGACCACGAATTTTATATTCCGCTATCTTTTATTTTTTTTTTTTTTTCATTGATATTGAGAAAAAAAAAACCTTGTTTCTCTTTTTCCTTTTCTTCCCTTTTTGAAAAACCAAAACTATAATAACAATATGACTGAATATCATCAAAAGACAAAGATTGCTATGATCTTATGTTCCTGTTTCTTTGCCTTTGGTGTAAGTTGTTTAATTATCATGAAAAGAAAATAATATTAAACTTTTTTTTTTTTTATTTATATCTTTAGTCATACTGGTCAGATTGGGCCTTTGACTATTACTTATTATGGGCCAATCCTGCTGAACACCCTACTGCTGTTTCTCGTGCTGCTGTAAGTTCCTTTCATCATCTCGACTTTATTGTTTTTTATGTTATATTTATTATTATTATTTTATTTTAGCTCTATTATACTACTCAATCAGAAGTACCTAATATTTTGAAATATATTCCTTTGGTGAACTTGTTGATAGCTGCTGCTGGATTCTCGGCTGGTTTAGCGAATATGACCGATGGAAATATGCTTTTTGATGGTGCGTCTATTGGTAAGTGAATAAATTATTTGAAGACGTGTTTTTTTTTACGAGATATATATTTATATTTGTTTTTATGATTTAAAAAAAAAAAAATAGTATTGCTCTTATTTGGAATATCCACTTATGCCTCCTCTGTTAAACCAGGTAATGGATTGAATGAATTACATGAAAAGGGAGCGTGACGGATCATATATTATTTGATTCGATTCGCTTACGTAATATTTTTTGATTTGATATATAGCTCTAGTTGTGATTACTGAATCCAAGGATGATGCAGAAGTATTAGCATCTTTGAAGAATATTGCTGCTGCTCATTTTATCATCGTTTTGGCTGTTACTGGTAATTAAAAAAAAAAAACCTTAATTTAAAGTGGAAACGAATCACATACTCACACATTAACTTTCCCACCATTATAGGCATCGTTGGACTTCAACTTGCTCATCTTTTTGTTATGAAAAAGACCGAAAAGAGTGAACGCTTGGAAAAGGCTCAAGAACCTGTGGATGCATCTGCCTCTAACAAAAAGAAGGATTGAAGAATGATTAGGCATGATTACTTTTAATACTTCTTTTTTTTCGTTTTTGTATTTTATGGTGATTTTGAAAAAATAAAAAGATTATCGGTATCTCAATTTTTTTTTCTTTTTCTTCCTTCTTCTATATTTGTTTGTTGTGTTGTAGTTTAGTTTTATATATTTTTATACTCTTTTGTTCTTTTTTTTTTGATGATAATGACAACCACAACTTCAACAATGTGTGAGCAAGATCCATTGAATGGTGTGTGCAAAGAATTAGATCGATTAACTCTATCCTATCTCACAATACTCAACCAATATACCCAAGATAGAGCAGCAATCAGCAGTGAACTACAAAAAGTAAGTCAACCTCTATCTTTAGTACTTTTCTGCTTTAACATACACATACACACAGACACATATACTCACTGAAAAAAAAATAGGGATTCCTTGACTTGGCTCATGCGAAATATACTATGGGTGCCAAAACCATATCACACTTCTCCTATGATGAACGAATGAAAGCACAAATACAAATGTAAGTTTGAATCAGTAAGACAAGGAAAAAAAATATATAACATCTTTTATTCCTTGGTATGATATAGAGATGTAGACTATAAACAAACACTACCCTACACCATATCGCGCGTACAGTCTGAAGATGAGAACAATTCGGAAGCAACCAAGACAACTAACAAAACTGATACAACATCAATAACAACTGGATCAAAAAAATCCACGACAAAGAAAAATACCGAGCTACGACAGAGAAAGGATAACGACACTGAATGGATGCAAAAGAACCCTGATGATGTAACAGAAAAGGAAGAATACGAAATGGATGAAAAGAAACCAACCAACAAGAAGAAAGGAAACAAGGTTAATAAAGTGAATGGAAATCCTCTACATTGGTTTGGTGTGTTGGTCTCACCTTCTTTGCGTACATCTCAGGAACATTTTCAAACAGGTAGGATGACCATTTGTGTATGCAATCACACGCGTGTGTGTAGGCGTAGGGTGATGATCATTCAAACTAACTATTTATATGTATATAATTTATCACTTTTTAAAATTTAGCTCTCACCCACTTGATTGATATGGCCAACCTTGTTCATGATATAGAAAACTTGGAACAACAATACAAGGCATTAAAAAAAGATAAACAAGCTCGGATACAAGAAGCGAATACTACGACTCTGGTGGATGATGACTGATACAGTAGTTTTATCGGCTAGTTAGATACATAATTATTTTTGGTAGTGTACTAGTTAGATACATATATTTGATACAACACTTGATATCATTTTGTTACATTGTATATATATAATAAAAAACCGGTTTTGTTTACTGATTTCTTTATTTTTGAATCGTTATGATAGCAAGGGCAATTTGTACGAACTATATATTGAAAACGGAAATGTAACAAAGATAAAAAAAAAAAAAAAAAAGCTAAAAAAGTAACTACAAGAAGAAGAGGAATTGAATGCTATAAGGAAGAAGGGGAAAATAGACAAGGTAGATAAAAGGAAACAGATGCATACCAATGATCATCAGTGTATGTTTCAAATATTTTGTTCAGGTTGGCGTAAGGACTCAAATGTTTCTTGATCAACAAGCTATATACATATATATATCGAGTCATTATTTACTGTGGAAGACGTGTCTAGTTTTTTTATTTTATTTTATTTTATTTATGTTTCCTTACCTGTAATTTGCGTCCACTATCGCGTATAACTTCATTTTGATCTCTAGGAGTGCTAGAATAAAAAAAAAAAAAAAAGAAGAAGATATTTTGTCAGTAATAGTCAAAGAACGGAATAAAGACCATATATGTAAAACTTACTCGTCCACATTGGCAATTTCATCGGTCAAGTTTCCCCAATTTCCGTAGCCTCCACCCGACTTTTTAACTGGACTACGAATATCAGTCAAACCATTTCTATATAATAGAGAAATAAAAAAAAAATATTGAATACTTAAAAAAAAAACAGAGAATAGCATTCCTTTTCTATACCTTGCTACATGTCGTTCATGCTTGTTGTTATAAACAGATTGCTTGCTTCTAGTCATATTTTATACGTAAGGGGAATTTTAAGTAATTTTTTTATAGGACGTGAGAGAGTATTTGAATATATATAGTGTGTGTGAAAAAAAAGTATAGAAAAGAGAAACAACAAAAAAAAAAGTGTCAAATGAGGTGATTTTATACCAAAAGTCGGGTGGGAAAAAAATCATGCGCCTTCTGCTTGCAATTAAGATACCGCATGGTAATAGAATAGTGGACTTTCCCTTTTTTTTTCACTATATTAGATATAATATAATGATGAAATGACCAATGACTGATTTTTATGTATTAGTAGGACAATATGGTGCTAATGGAATAATACTAGGTAAGCGAAATGTACTAATGGTTACATAAAGTGTATAAATCATTATGCCGACCCCCCACAACACCAGTATAGAGTCGAGCAGAATATCTAGCCTTTTCTCCGCGATCCTAATATGGAAGATCCCTAAATAAAACGAAACAACAGTTTAATCATCCGTTGTCTTTCCTTGTTCTTTTTCTTTCAAACCTGGAAAAATGTAACACAATGGTATGCAAGCAATTGATCCAACTAGAATTAAAAAAAAAAAAAAAAAAGTGTTGCATTAGTGTGAGCTTCCTTTTTTGGACTGAGTCTTCCCATTGTCATTTCCTTTATCCACATATATATCAATCATCATCATCCATCAAAGACATACTTACCAAAAGCTACAAATTTATCCAAATTGTCACCACCAATCAAATAGGCCATCGTTGCACAGCCAGTGGTCAATACACATCGAAATATATTTTTTAACCATCGAATACGAATATCCTGTGATCCTGATGGGCACTTTTGAAAGACACCATTTTCGATGATTTTGATAGCAGGGAAGAGCATTAGTGGAATACTATAAAAATAGACATATTAGGAGTCAAATCTTTCCACTCTTTTTTTTTTTTTTTTTTTTTTTAAAAAAAAAAAAAAAAAAAAGAATAAATGAGGATGGCTACTTGCGATAAGACAATAGCAATGGAATACAACAATTGAACAGTGATGGTCAAACCACTGGCAGGAGGGAAATTATAAACGACGGCAGCTTGAATTTGATCACCATATGCTAAATAAGACATGGAGCCGACAAGGATATAGATAACACAGATGATGATGGTTCCTAAAGAGACTACAAGAGGGAATTTATCAGGTTGTTCCATGGATTCAGCAATAGGGATGACTAAGCCAATGCCTTCAAAAGAAAAAGTAGCAGTACCGATCATCAGAGCAAAATTGGATGGATTAACAGCTTGGATATGTTTGCCAACACCATGATGAATCAGTTGAGAAGATGTAAAATAAAGCACACAGATCAGACCGAATACGATGAACATATCAGCGAGGATGACAGCCAAGGACAATTTGGCAATATGTCGTACAAGGATCAAAGGGATGACAATCAGCAATGGCATCCAAATATAGGATGCTTGAGGGATCAATACAGAACACTGAGAAAGTACATGCATCACACTCACCAGATTACCAGAGATAAAAATGAAATACGAACATACAAATCCTACTTGCGAGATGATGATGAAAAATAAAACAGTATATCGTACTCCTTGCCCATACAACCTATGACCCATGTCACCATAGGATCCACCAATCACTTGTTGTGTTTTGACTAGTCGTAAAAATGAAAATAAACAGATCGATGCAATCAACACCATCAATGCAATCGATAAGGCCAATCCTCCATTTTCGAATCTTTATATATAATATATAAAAAGGAGGGATATTAATTATCTTTTTTTTTTTTTTTAATTATAGTTTCTATTTCAATTACCCTTTTGGTAAAAATAGAACACCAGATCCAATGAAAGCCTTTAAAAACATAAACATGGCTTTTTTTGCTGATGATGTAGGATGATTTGTGTCATTGATGGATGGATCGTCCACTTGATCGATTTTTTCTTTATTATTCTCGATGGTATTGTTTTTTTTATTAGAAGATAATTTCAGTTCAGAATGATGACGACGATGATGATGATGATGATGATGATGATCCCATCTTTCACTGGCAAAATGACAATTGTACAAGGAATACGATGACACTGAATGAGTGAATGATTTTGTGCTTAAAAGGGAAGGACGTTCTTGTGGCCACTTATTGTTAGTATGATGATTTTTTTTTGATGCCAATGGAATAGTTAGATGCTCTCGACAAGATGTAGCAGAGGATGATTGCTCTGATTCAAGTGTTATTTTTTTCTTTTTTGATGAATGATCAGCAGGTGTACTGGATAAATCATCATCATCACTTGTTGTCATGATACATCAATGGTATTATGTAAAGGTTTAAAAAAAGAAAAAAAAAAAAGACAGGGAATGCAGTAAGGAAAGTAGAAAACAAAAGGTTAGGTATAGGAATTTTTTTTTCTCTCCCCTTCCCTCTTTTTCAACATATCGAAACTACCGAGCTTAATACAACTAAGATTTTTTCGGTTTTCTTTAGTCTTAAAAGTCGTGATTTCGTTAGTATATTTGAAAAGACAGGGACAATAGGATGATAATTACCCGACCTGTCAGATAGTTATCCAGAATAAGTGTCTATGCGCGGCGTTCTAAAAGGACGTGATTTGCCACTGTGTCAGATTTATCCATCAATATTTTTTTTTTTATTTTTTTTTTCCTTTTTCTTTTCCTTCCTTCTTCTTTCTTTATTTTGTACCTTACTTATAGAGCATGCTCAAACCCAACCTACATATCTTATTCCATGTTCCCGAAGGTAATAGATAACTTGACCAATGCCATTATCATATGGCTTTATGAACTCAATTTTTTTTTTTTTTGGTGATTATTCGTTTTACTCTTTAGGTTTGGAACAAATCGCGATTGTTGATCTAAAAGAGACAATTTTACCCTTTGAACTTGCTGATCCTTTGGCCACTATCTTTATTGCTGAAGAACGTACAGGGAGAGTTCATTTATTTACCAAACTCCAACAACAACATGATACAAAACTATGGCTCCAGTTTCTGATTCACGTTCCTCTACTTAGTGTTTACCATATGACGATCATCACCTCTACTACTGTTGTACCTTTTGATATTTATCACGATACTCATGCCGATGCACTTGGACAATTTGTGTTTGATGCCACCAAAGAAATACCTTGGTCTGACTACATTCCCAACATGATCAAACGAAACAATGACAGTGTATCTTCAACTACACCTACTTTTCGAGCAACATTTTATAAGGATCAATTACAGCATAGTACCAAGTCGCAAGCACTTTCGGGATGGATGGGATATGCCTACAGCCAACTTTTCCCAGACTGGAAGGTCAATTTGACAAAATATGATTACGATGTAGTGGCAGTATGGGGTCGAAGTCGTGATACAGCACTTTTGGGTCATTTTGGTATATTTGATATAGATGATAATGATGATGGTGACGACAAGAATGAACAACAGTTACAACAATTGGGACCTATTCTACTTTATATTGGATTCGATATTCCTATTCCCGACACCAAATATAGAAATCGTGTACTTTTGGGTAGAACAAGTTTGAATCCTCCTATAGCTTTTTGTTTGGTCCGTCTTGCTTGTCCTTTACCTGGTCAGATCATCCTAGATATGTGTTGTGGCACAGGTATGTATAAATGATCTATTAATGGATGTTTATTGAACTGACTGTCTTTGTTTCTTTATTATGTAGCAACTATTCCTATTGAAGGTAAAAAAAAAAAAAAAAAAAAAAAAAAAGAAAAGGAACTCTTATCAGGATGATTATTAAGTTTTATTATTTTTATTCTTCTTTTTATTATTATAACTGGACGACGATTTTTATATGAATAGGTGCATCCAAATATCCAGATACGCTTTGGATCGGTGGTGAAGGTAAATACATAAAAGAGAAAAAAAAATGATATCAAAAGAATTGTTGATTCAATATCTTTTATATATATATTTAGTCGTTCCGAAAACACTTTGTATCAAGGCCAAAGAAAATAGGCAACACGCTGGTGTCCAGAATGTGGAATTGATACTCAGTGATAGTCGAAGGCTGAATTTTAGACCCGAATGCATTGATACCGTGATCTCAGGTACATCATACTTGTTTTCTTTTCCCCCCTTGAAAATTATATATATATATTTCTAATTTTATTTTTATAATAGATTGGCCATGGGGTGTTCGGGAAGGATCTTATTCTACCATCACAAAGGTAACAATCCGGGAAAATGTATATATAGAAATGATTCTAATAAAAAACTTTATTATATATATATAGTTATATCCCAAGTTTATGCGTCAACTAGGAAAGGTGTTACGTCAAGGTGGAAAGGCATATATAGTATCACAAGGGAATAAACTGATGCAAAGGACACTAGATTACGATTGGGTACAAAAGATGTTTAGTATAGAAGAAAGTTTACCTATAGCTATTGGTGGATTAGGTGTTTGTGTTTATATTTTGAAAAAGAAATAAAAATCCTTGTTTATCTCATGTTCTCAAATGATGTCTGAATGAATAAAATTGATTGGTGGGGGTGAATGTTGAAAGTTTATATATATGATGATGAACAGAGTTTCGGGTCCACGTGATGGCACTCTTTTGTCTTATTTTTACCAATGATTTGACAGCATGTGCTGGTAAATAAAAAGTAGATCTTTTTTTTTTTTTTCTTATCGTCATTTTCTCTCCAATCATTTTGCATTTTTAACTGACTATTGATCATTATGTGGTGGTGTGAGGGTTCTCCGCATGAGGGGGGTAAGGCGGGAGAAACAACAAAAAAAAAAAAAAAAAGAAAAAAAAAAAGAGGAAGAGCCAAGCATCGGACTCTTAATCCTCGGATGACCCAATCAGGACCACACGTGTCAAAAATACTTCAACATGATTGGCAGTTGAACTTGTTTTGAATGCCTTAACACGCTTGATCTTTCTTTTTTTCCATTGGAAGATACATAAAACGAGATATGATTTTCCTCTATTCTTTTTTTTTTCTTTCTTTCTTTCTTTCTTTCTTTCTTTTTTCTTTTTTTTTTTTATTATTATTTTTCTTCATCATGTCATCACCAATTGCCTCCTCTCCTTTAAAGAAACGGCGTCGATCCTCCTCGTCCTGTGATGAATCATCGAATAAACGACCATCCATTAGTCAATCAAGCTCAGCATTGGCACCTTTACCGCCACCTATGCTTTCAACCAACCATCCAGCATCACCATCATCGTTAACTCCAGGTATTGCTTATTATCCTGTTTATACTACACATACTGGTCATTTTTATATTGCATCACCACCATTACATCCTTCGTCACCATCACACCCTACCAAGATTTTACCTAAACTCCCTACCTTACCACCCTCTCCTACTCCTTATACATTTTATCATCCATATCCATCATCATCATCATCATCATCTGATTATCCCATCACGACGGCCGATCAACGAGAACAAGCAAGAAAAGTATCACATAGTGCAATTGAAAGACGACGACGAGAAAGAATCAATGACAAGATCATGCAATTGAAAAAATTGATCCCCACCTGTGCCGATCAAGATAATCTACACAAGATGTCCATTTTACAAAGTGCCATTGATTATATCACCTATCTTAAACAAGTCGTACCTGCTACCCATCCAACGCCTCTGCCTGTCCAACGTCGCTCCATGTTACCAAAGGAAGTCGAGCCTTATACCAATCAATTCAGTACAAGACCTGTCTCGCCTCCCTTATCCAATGATGATGATGATGACCATCATTCTTCTTTGAAACCAAGTGATCTCTTATTATCCACTCCTTCTTCCACCAAAAATATGAGCTTAAAAAACATTTTATGTTAGTTCTCTTTTTTTTTTTTTTTTTTTTTTTTTGTTTGTTCATAGTACCTATTTATCTATCTATTGATTCAATAAAGCTATCTGTTATTTTGATGTATATACATATGTTGAATGTCCAAAAATGGAGTGTGTGTACAATAAGTTTATTATGATGATTTCTTTGTAAAATATAATTAAAACTGACTAATTAAATTAATATCTACTTTTGATGCGAGAGATACAAAGGAGAGGGGAATAGAATGAATATAAAAAAAGGGTGAATCATAAGATCTACATGTTCAAAGTACGTTTTGTCTAGGCCGAATCCAAAAGAAAATAGGTGATGAAGAAGTGTCCCAAACAAATCGATTCCGTCCTCGCGAATGATCAACCTTCTCATTGGTACTATCTGTCGTCAAGTGATTGCGTTGACGTATCTGAGGAAGAGATAAAGACGAAGCATTCACCATGCCTGATGGTGTCATATCAGAACGGAGGGAAGAAGAAGAAGAATGATGATGTGGTGAGACGGCAGATGACGAGTTCAGGGGAAATGCTGATGTTGGGAGTGTTTTGCGATGTTGATTTTGGTGCTGCCACGGTCGAGAATCCAATCCTATTCTAACTACAGGTCCAACTTCCTTTGTCATGCTTGGTGGATGATATTTCAATAACTTTGTCAATCGCCGATGATTCGTCATATTTTGCTTATCCTTGTCGTTTTGTTCGAGATTCATGGTCGGCGACGCCATCGGAGGAGTATCAATCAATAAGTATTTCAATGACTTGAACCAATCTGAATATGCTCCATCATCTGTACACTGAATCTTGAGACCACGGTGAGACGTTTGGATATAGAAACTTGGGATTTTTTCATTACGAATGATCACAAAAGATTCAATCATCACTAAATAAAAGTCATCAACAAAAAAAAAAAAAAAAAAGATGAGTAGCTTGTTTATTTTTCAAGGATAAAATAATAATAATAATAACAATAACTTGCCACATTTTGTACTATATTCGCATCCATCTAGACCGGGTTCTTGATTGCTCCAGTATAAAGTCTTTGAATAAGGATGTAACCAAAAGAATCGCTTATGTTTCTTTTCAGAGATACCACTCCCTACCACCTTTCTTGTATATTTCCAAATCCAATCACCAATCATCGTTCTTGTCAACGCCCGTATACATCTTTTATTATCATCTTGACCAGTAAAATGTGGTTGTGGTGTTACACTATTTCCAGTATCCGTCTTTTTACTGCCATCATCATTGTCATGAATGATCCCTAGTTGTTGTGATGGTGAATCCTTCTTCCTTGCTGATTGATAAATATAACTTTCTGTGGCTAAAAGTGATCCATAGTTAACTTGCTCTTTCTTGTCTTCCTCCGAATTGATATGTTGAACTTGTACCACTTTTGATAGCGATGTATCGTCACCTAACTGATGATCATTGTTATTGTTATCATTGATACTGCGTGGGGGTTGCGTAGTAGACTTCATTTCCATGATTTCATTAAGATTGGTTTGAGTCGGAAGCGTAGTGCATGACCATTTCCTTGCTATTACTCGTGGAACAACAGATAATGAATCATAATTGTTTCTGTAGCTGTTACTTATAGTATGTTCGTTATTGCCGCTATCTCGCTGATGAATGGTATTGCTGCTGTCATTATCATCACTACCTTCGCCATTTGTGGTATTGTAGTCATCCCTATCATTACCATTATCGTTGTTGTTGTTGTTGTTGTTGTTGTTGTTGTTGTTGTTGTTGTTGTTGTTGTTGTTGCTGCTGCTGCTGCTGCTGCTGTTGCTGTCATGACAATCGCCATCGTTTATTCTTTTGATGCTTTGACCATTTTCATTCTTGTTTGGATACAGTTTGGAGAAAATATCGTTCACGTCATTGGAGCCAGCCAAAGAGAGTTCATCACCAAGTGATAGACAATTCTTTCGATAGGTACGAGCTTCTTGCGTCATAACACGACCACGTTTTTGAGAATTTGGGGCACAAGCAGGAGTGGATGTTGAGGTTGTCATTTTGGAAAGAGAGTGATGTACAGAAGAGGATGTTGAAAGTGACGGTAGTAGAGTTGATGTTGTGACGTCCGAAGAAGAAGAAGAAGAATAAGGTAATAAATGATCATCGTCATCCTTTTCATTCTCTTCAATGGTTTCTTGAGCTTGACGCCATAAGGTTTCCATTTCAGTCCGTTTTTTTCGCTCATCTTCCAAAGAGTGCTGTAAGGATTGTATAGTGTCATTAGCGCGCTGTAAAGAGGCTTGAAGTTCCATATTGGCATTGATGAATTCATCTTGTTGTTGTCGATACCGAGTATTTCTGATGATGGGTGCTGAGAGTGGTGGAAGTGAAGTGGATGATGGTGATGGAACAGATTGAGATGGTATCAATAGAGGTGGATGCGGTAAATTTGAGAAGTCTAGTTGAGGGTCAGCAGGTAGACTATAACGATAGAGAGCAGAGGATGAGTCCGTTTGAATGGATGAACGTGGACGATCAATGAAGGATACATGGGAAGTATTGGTCATGGTTTTATTGCTAGACACCTGACGTTGTAATGCTGCGAGTTTTCTGCGAGTGATAGCCAAATCCAGTTTATCTTGCTCTGCACTTTGAATCGTTTCTTGCCAAGTGGTTTGTTGTAGTTTGAGTTGTTCTAGTTCATGTTTGAGTTCATATTCTTGATCGGCGAGTCGCGCATGATCAGTCAAAGTACGTTGTATTTGTTGTTGTAGATCATTGATAACCTGATTCAGTTCTTGCTTTTCCAATTCTAAATTCCAAATTTCTTCTTTGCCGCGTTCTATATCATCCACATCATCATCGTTCAAAAAAAAAAGAAAGAATGCATGAATAAAGGAGATAAAAAAAAAAGAGAGAGAAAAAAAAAAACAAAAGAGAAAGATGAACTTTTTCTATTGTGGCAATATCAAGTCAAAAAAAAAAAGGGGGGAAGAAATTTCATAAAGGAGAAGGAAACTTACCCAATTGGTCTGAACGTTGTTTTAATTGATTTCTGAGCTGGTCGATTTCTTGATAACAATCTGCTTTTTCCAATGTAAGACTAGTCAGGGAGTCATTCTTTTCTTGAAGGAGGCCTTGCAGTTTCTGTACTTCTACCAATAAACCGTGTCCAATTTCAGTAGCCAATTCAATATCCCCTTGAGGACGATTCTGCGCCAAGAGTGAGCAATATGTATTGGACTTCATCACCCGTCGATTATGTGAAATATTGTTATAACCTGTGGATAATGTTGGTAATGGGTTGGCCTATTGTATTTTTTTTTTTTTAAAAAAAAAAAAGAAATCATTTCAATTTATGTTCGGGATCATGCAATTTTTCCTTTTTTTGTACTACAGCTTACTTTGAATACTGTACTATTTTCTTGAGAGGATTCAACTACGAGATCATCTTGAAAGGATATTGACTATTTGAAGAAGAAGAAGTCTCTTATTTAGTTTTTTTTTTTTGTTTTCTTTCAAAAAAGTTTCATGCTACTTTTTTTTTTTTTTTTTTTTACCGATGTTACAGGAGAAGAGGAAGTTGAGCGCGTCATGGGGAATCAAAAGGAATTCAAAACGCCACTAAAACAGTAATAAATAGTAATTACTGTGTTATGAAGGTAAAGAAAAGTAAAAATAAAACTACTTGATAGGGTAGTTAAAATCCACCCCTGAATAGTTGTAGAATGAAAAGGAGAAAAGAAAGAAAAATAGAACAAAACTTGACCTTATTAATTGACCTTACCGGAGAATTAAATCCCACACAAACTGATAGTCGCCCTGTTTTTGTCATTCCACGGTGAAAAAAAAAGATTTTTTATTTTTATTATTATTGTTATTATTATTATTATTTTTATTATTTTTATTATCATTGAAAAAAAAAATGAAATAGCTAAAAGTAAAAATGATGGACAAAGTAGAAATGAACTACCAGAGTAAATATGTATATATTTATAATAAGAATAATCAAAGAAAGTGAATCTAAATAAATGTATATATATATATATATATACTGTGTTTTCAAATTATTTTTTTTTTTTTTTTTGCCAGATCACGAGAAATAGTTTCGTGATGTTATAAAAGTATCGGTCTTTCCCAAAATGGATGTCGCATTACTACTTTTTCAGATATAAATATGTCACAAACGTATTGATTGATGATTGATGATTGATGATGATATAGTATATTAATCATTCTCTTCTCTTTTTTTTTTTTTTTTTTTGAAATCTCTCTTGGTGTTCCGAATTCAAAGTAAATAATTAACCCGTATACAGCGACATACATAAATATGTTATCACCTCTTAGGAGAATGTATTTAATACAGAGAAGTCAAAATAAATATATAAAAAAAAATGGATATGTTGACTAAGTATATATATATTTTTTTTTCTGTTATTCAAAAATATCTTATACTCAATGGAACTACTACCAGTCCTTTTCTTCTTTCTTCTTGTATTCAATTTGGATTATGCAACAATTATCTTTTTTTGTTCTATCCTTACAATATTTTATTTCCTATTTTCGCAACACCTTATTTTTGAATTTCGTCATTTATTATTGAATAAAGTGTAACAATGCATGAGAGTAAAAAAAAAGAGAAAAAAAGGATCAAAATATAAAAAAGATAAAAAAACATAACTAAACAATATACATTTAAAGATCTATCCTAACCCCTAATAGTCAAACCACGTTCAGTTCCATTCCTATTTGCCCGACCAGTCTTATCCACATGATCCAGACCCAAAGCATCTTCAAACGTAAATTGATGTTCGCTTAACTTATATGAATCTATAAAAAATATATATATTATTATTATTCATTCTATTTCCCCCCTAAAATAATCATTTCTTACCATCTTCTAATGGAGTTGCAGAGTAAGTAGATACAATGCAAACCTTGACTTTGTTCCAATCCTTATCGTTCATACCAGTACGAAGTTGAAGTCGTTTCTTGGTTTGTTCCAAAGGTTCATCCTTGATAATCAAAAACTTGAAGGGCACCGAGTGTGTACGAGAGATATCACGTTGATAATGATATACAGTGGTCAGAACATCTTCTTCACCTTTTAATAATTCTTCATCAGGAATTTCTTCAGCATAGAGTTGACCAGTTTCAGAAATGGTGGAGATCGGGTCTGTCATACCGAATTCACGATGGAATCGATGATTGATTGCTTCAAATACTCGTACTTGTCGTGTTCCTTGATTCGATTTGAATTTAGCATTGCGTGCTTCCAGTTGATGTAATATATCACTAATTCGGCTTTGCTTGGGTAGGAGGAATTCTTCATATGTACCGTCACTGAGTGTTGGGGAGAACCATGTAATCTTGATCAATCGATTATTTTCTAGTTCTGTCAGACTGATGTCTAGTACTTCATAGGTCAGTTTGCATAAAGTGGATTCCATATGGTAATTGGATTTCTCAATATCAGCCAGAGTGCCATTGGGATACCTTCTTGTTTTTCTATCATCTTTGCCACCAGGAAGATGAAGCATGATTTTATCTGGATCTGCGTTTAATTTTTCCGCCACCTTGGCCACCACTTGTTCATATGTCATTGTTGTCTGTAAAACCAGGTCAAATTCCATATCAGGGTTACTTTCAGCAGGATAGAATCGTACAATCCTCTTATGGTAAAGGAAATTCATATAATCAGGAACAGATGCACAGAGATCGCGACTTTGTAAATCGTGGATTCTAATTCAATAGTATATATATCAAAAAACAAATTAATCTTCGCCTGTTCTTTTTTTTTTTTTTTTTTTAAATATCACCATCGATCCTACTTACTCAGCTTCACTAAGACCCTTTTGGATACAAATAATATCACCATCTTGGATTTCCGATTGTGAGAATGTCTTGTCCGTATCCATAAGTTCAATCATTTCAGGTTTGATTTCTTCATAGAGAACTAATTCAGTATCAGGAGCAAATCCAGCCATTTCATTCAAACTTTCAATGATAGAAGCCACCTTTGCGAGCTTAGTCACATACATTTTTCCAATACCACTAAATAAAGTTTAAAGAAATAAAGGATTTAATAATTTTTAATCAGTAAGTAATACCTTTTTTTTTTTCTAAAAATCATACCAAACATCTTGAGTGAAAGGATCGAATAATTTGATAAATACCAGAATTTTGGTTGCTACCTTAGAAGGAAGAGGAGGGAACGCGGGTTGGCCATATGGATCAAAAATGGTTGGTGTTTCAATATACAGACGTAAATTGATTTGATTTGCCAGGTGTCTTTGACGTACATCATCTAGAGCTGTTATTGCATGACAAGCAAAAAAAAAAGGTTCTTTTTTAATAAATGACATTAATACTGTCAAACGAATTCGTTCTTTATCTTTTGACTGAACTTACTGCTATTCATTTCTTCATCAGGGATTGGAGTATCAGGTCGTATGGTTCGATTCTGACGATTCACCAAAAACCAAGGACGGAAATGTGTTATGGGTAATCCAAGTTCAGTAGCCAAATCTTGTTTGAATTCACCATATGTTTGATCTTTTCGTACATGAAGTCTGCGACAGAATCGTTCATCCATAGTCTTGTCTTCAGCAAAGCTTACAAAATCGAGTCCATGATTATTTTCAAAAGATTTGTCCGATACAATCTACACATATCAATAATAATAATAATAATAATAAATATTCATCAGTCAGTTTCTTATCTTGTATTATTTTTATAAAGTACTATCCTTACCATCACAGGCATAAATAAGTGTTGTTGTTCTTTTTCACGTCGTCTGCGTTCTAAAACCTTTTGTTCTTCTTCTAAACGTTGAGCTAAAATGAAGAATCATAATCAATACATATTATCACTTTCTAATTTTGATTATTATTACCTAAATGTTGAGGAATATCATTTTCTGTCACCGATGCCAAAATTTCGTTCATCATAGATCTGCGAATGTACACCAACATGTAAGCATTTGTCCATCGTTTGAATGTTCGTCCGTTGTTCTTTACATTCAGAGCTCCAGCAGCTTCACCACCATAGTTTTCTTCCAGAACTTCTTTGATCGTTGAAGGCACCACACGATCATCATCAAATTTCAGCCATTTGCCATCAGCAGTTGGTTTAACAAAAGCAAAGTAGTGACCACCACTAAGATCACCACTATGAACCAAGACACTATAACAAAAACACAAAACAAGCATTAGATCATTTGATAAAAATGATAATAATAATGATAAAAGATTGAATTCATTCATTTTACCCGTGTAAAGCATATTCATGAGAAATAGATTTATCAGCTGATTCATCCAGGTAAGGTTCCAAATCTATTGAAAGTGGGAATTCATGACGATCATTGATCTAAAACACACACAAATGTATATATATATGTTAGTCAGAGGAAAAGTTTGACAGCTATCACTTTTCTATTTCTTACCTTAACCATGGTATCACGCATAATATCATATTCAAAACGCTTTAGTTGCAAATGTAACACAGGAGGAAAGCTTTCAAAGATTACACCCTTCTTTGCGTCTTGTAGACCATAACCTTCAGCGTGATATTTGTTGTCCCCTTCCAATGTTTCTTCAGCAATGTAATCTTTAAAAGAATGTTCGAGATCCTTGCATCCTTTCACGTTCAATTGAATATCTATATGATAAAAGAGATGTTAGATCTATGATCAATCAGTAGAAAGTAATCATTTTACCATAATAATCTTCAGATCGAGAAGATTCATAATCCACATTGATACATTTGATATAACTTTTCATTTTTCCAAGAAACAATTTCTTGATCGCACCGTCAGCAGGAGTATTCTATAAATGATTGTCATTAGCGCTCTTTTTTTTTTTTCTTGATAAACATATTTGTTTTAATTTACCTTCATTTTGGCTTCCAAATTATCTTGCAAAACACGATTGAATTCTTGTACGTCATGTTGCATAAAGGCATCCAAGGAATCCCATCCAAAAGATCGAGTCAGTTCCGTCGTGCCTATAATATATATATATATATAAAGAAGATAAATGAATATATATATATATATATAATATGTGACAATAGACGCAAATTAACTTACCCACAGATGAGTTATTGAATTGTAAGTTATAAAATACCCGTTGTAATGCCAAGGCCACACTTTTTGTAGGTTCATCGTTTTCAGTTGGAATTTGATAAACAGCCTTCCGGAAATAATTCGTACAATACAAAGATTGGAATAAAGAGTTCATATAGCAAGTAGCGCCTTGATTTTTCAATCCTACATAGCCTGTCATTTTCTTGGAATCATAACTATTATTAAATACATTGTAATTTTAGTAAAAGATGATCTATACATATGTGTATAAAACTTACTTTTGGAAGTTGTGCCATAATACACCGGTGGGATCCTTAAATACTCGTACAATTGAAGTGATACGTAAAGCATTGTTTTCGATATAACTGTTGTTGGTGAAATTTGCCAATTGTTTAAATTCCATAAATTTTGTAAATCCCCAGTCAGATTCGTCAGCATGGAATCGATGTTGTGCACCTAATAAAAACAAATGATAATATCCATTAATATCTGTATGAATCATGTAAAGTAAAATACTTACTGTGTACAGAATAAAATGTTGGATCTGAAGGTTTGGAAATACATATAACGAATTGAGCACAGGCATAGTTATCAGGATTTCCACTTTTTGCGTCCGAAAATTCCAAATAAACTGAGACAGCTTCTCGCTGGTTGTTGCCTCTGGGGAATAGTAGTACGTTCCTATGTTTGTTTCAAGCACAACATTAAAAAAAAAAGATGGTACCAAGAATGGGATGAGAAAAAAAAAACAAAGAAATACGTCAGTACATTAACGTCATGTCATAATATATTATTATATATCTTACCAACGATAACCACCCACTGTAAAAATAGGACCTTGTACGCGTTCTGGTAAACCAGCCCAATCTGTAATTTCCCATTGTTGACAATTGGTTTCGATGACTTCTTCGTCGACTTGAGCTAATACTTTATTGGCAATGGTTTCAACTTTTTTCAAAAAAGGAAGAATAATATAGAGTGAGTTCAAATAAGTGAAAAAAAAAGGTAGGTCTAAAAAACAAGACTTTATTTTCGATACTTACAGTCAGTTACAACTGATACTTTTTGGTCCATAGAAGCTTCAACTTGTTCAAGATCGGTTGATACTTCATTGGGTTCATAAGGAGGAACTTGTTCTTGGGTCATCTCTTGGTCTTCCTATAGGATGGCAAAGTAATTAAAAGAGAGGAACAAGTTAATATATTTATTTGTTTTTTTGTGTTTTTTTTTTTCTTTTTTGTTTTTAATTCACTTACGTCTGTAGGTTGCATGACAGATGTTGGTGTACTAGTTTAAATTATATTAACAAAAGTAAATATATATATATATTATACTATATTATATATATATATAAATACTATATATATATAAGATAAAGAATGAAATGGAAAAAAAGAGAAAGGAAAGAAAGAAAAAGAAACTTTGCCAAGTCTCACTGTCGCGAATGACAAAAAAAAAATAAAATTAAAACACCGTCTATTTTTTTTTTCCTTCTTCTCTCTCTCTTTTATGATATCCACTACGACCAAAACGGCAACGGAAACTCTTGATTGTAAGTAAATGACCTTGTTTCAATTACTTGATATTAACAATTAATTTTATTCATTAGTATGTTCTGATTATCTATGTGGTTTCTGTCCTTATGACCTTTACAAGTAAGTTAAGCTTATATATCGAAATATATAATTATTGACTTTTTTTTTTTTGTCTGATAGAGATACAGTATGTTTTATTTTGTATATGCAAAAAAAAGTTTCATTGATCACTTTTTCTTCTTGAATATATATATATAGAAAATAATTCCAGCCACTTGTCCAAGGACTCATTCTGACGAAGCTAAGCAAGTATACTATGAAAGTGTCAGTAGCAACCCAGAAATATCACTCTTGAATGAACATTTAAGAAGCTTGGAAAATCACCTAGAAGAAAAAGACAAACGAATAGAACAAGGACGGATATGGATGGCAACACAAACTGGGGATAATTTGGAGGCATTAGTAAGTTTTTTGGATTAAGCTTTGTTTGATCAGTAACAAATATTCACTCTCTTTTTAATTGATAGGAAAATGAGATCATACAAATTGAATTGGATACCGCTAAATATGAAAAGCAAATACATACAAACGACTTTACTCCCAATCAAAGGATACAAAATCAACTAATAGAAAATCAAAAACGACTTCAGGTAAAAGCTTTTATTTTTATTTTTATTTTGTCTTATTATTTTTTTTTTTAAAAAAAAAAAAGATGAATTGTTAACTAATCCTTTTCTTTTATGAACAGGAACAATTGCGACAACTATCAGTACCACCTACAGAAAATAACGAACAAGAATTGAATATTTGTGATACTGATGGTTGTTTTCTGAAATCAAACATGACAGATAAAGAAATGGCTCAACATGTATCATCACCAGTAAGTTGGAAAAATAAAAAATATATAGTTAAATTCAGCGAGTATATGTATTCGTAGGTTCATCAAGCATACATCAAAATACAATCAAAGACAGAAGCAATAAGGCAACAATTGACCAACAGACCTACTATCAAGTTTTGATCCAATTCTTCGTAGTTTGAATGTAATTTTTATTTTTATTTTTATTTTTTATTTTTCTCTTTTTTTTTTTAATACTTCCTCTTTTGTTTTCTTTTTATATATATATATATATAATAAATTCATTCTTTGATATTCATGGTATTATATATATATATATTCCATTATTTATTATCATCATTAACTCTTTTGTTCATTTATATATAGGCTGACGAAAGTAGAGAAAACTTACTTGCTGGAGCGGCTACTATATCTGCAGATACAGACCTTGAAAGTGGACAAACGCGACCTCTACCTCAACAACAACAACAACAACAACCTACTACCAATGCTGTTAGAGATTATTTTGAACAATCAAGGTATTATTTGAAGAAGAATTATCAAATTACCTGAAAGTTATTATTTTGTAACTGACTTTTTCCTTCCTTCATAGTCATCCTATAGCTGCCTTTTTTTTCCTGGTGTTTCGATTAGGTGCACTTCTCATGTATTTACTAGGTTCCATTTTTACAGACAACTTTACTTTGGTTTTTGTTATTACCATTCTACTACTTGCTTTTGACTTTTGGACAGTAAAAAATGTCTCTGGGCGTTTACTTGTGGGTCTTCGTTGGTGGAACGAGATTCAAGAAGATGGTTCTAACAAGTGGGTATTTGAAAGTGCCAATGTAAGTTAGCATCCTACTATCATACTTTTGTAACTATATCGTTTTTTTTTTTTCTATAGCCGAATCGACATATCAATGCTGCGGATTCTCGTTTATTCTGGACAGTATTGTATGGTACACCTGTTCTATGGGTTTTGTTTGCGTTAACTTGTATATTCACTTTCAAGGTGTCTTGGTTAGTTATTGTGGTAGTAGCTATCATCTTGAATATGGCCAATGTTGTAGGTTATACTCAATGTGACAAGGATGCAAAACGAAAATGGGCAACTGGTATGGCTGCTCAATCTGCTCTTGGTACTTTGACTGGTAGTGCTGGATTCGTTGGAAAAGCTGTTACTTCAGGTCTTGGCAAGTTCTTGTCTTCTCGATAAAAAAAAAAAAAAATAGAATCACTAGCTTGTCCTGTTACATTATTATTCCTCTCGATCTCTACTTTCCCTCCATGTCTCTCATACTTTATTCTTTGTATAGTTTTCCTTTCCTTTCCTTTATTCCCCCCTCCCTACTTTTACTCACCCACTTACCTTCAAATTTTTATCTTATGTAGTCTCCTTCCCTTATTTTTATTTTTATCAATAAACCTTTGGGAAATTAAGGATGTATTAAGTATCTAATTTATTTGGATAATGTAGAAGATTGACTTTGTTGGAACATGATCTGGTTGATCTACGTGGTCAAAGTGCTTTTCACCTTTGGCTATTGTAGAAGGATGACGTTGGATGATGTAATGATGAGTAATGATGTTATATGATTTGATGAGTACTGAATATGATAATCTGTTGATGATATGATTGATGGATATGACTGATGAATACCATAGATAGATATTAATATGAAAGGATGATATATGACGGTAGTTGTTTACTTGAAGATGATGATAACAATAATAACGCTAGTGTTAGTGGAGCATGACTTATTGATGTAAAGAATATAAAGGGATAATATATTAGAATCACTACAAATAATCTACACTATGGAAGAGAAAGCAACCATCATCGCAAGAAAAAGATCATCAACAAATTTTATAGATACTAAACAAAGTAAATTTATTTTCAAAAACGAAAGGTTTCAACTATAAAAAAAAAAAGAAGGGGAGTTGGTATACACACAGATAAAATAAATCTCTAAAAGAGAAAAGGAAATAAAGAAGTATACTATGGGGGGAAAAGGATGGAGGGAATTGAGGAGAAAAACAAGACTATATAAACCAACAGATATTGAAAAAAAAAATATAAAAACACAAAAAAAAAAAAAAAAAAAAAAAACAGATATGTATATAATATGTAGATATGTAAAATGTATGTATGTCAACTATATATGTATGTTCTAACAACATCCACCTTGTTTTTGATCTGAGGAAGGTTGAGTAACAGAGATCGTTTCACCAGCAGTAGGACGTACAACATCATTGGAGGATTCAAGGGCTTTGTTGGAAACAATACGATAGATTTCTAAACAGAAAAAAGAAAAATGAAAAGAGAGTGAATAATAAAATAAAGTTATTATATTTATTATTATTATTACCAGTTAAAATACGTTGAAAAGCCAATTCAACGTTGCTAGAATCCAAAGCAGAGGTTTCGATAAAAGAAAGACCATTATCAGCAGCAAATTGTTTGGCTTCTTCAGTAGATACAGCACGTAAATGTCGCAAATCACTCTTGTTTCCAACCAACATGACAACAATATTAGAATCAGCATGATCACGAAGTTCCTTGAGCCATCGATTCACATTTTCATAGGTAGCATATTTAGCAATATCATAGACTAGCAAAGCACCTACTGCACCTCGATAGTATCTATAAATTATAATATTGTGAGATACATTCTTAATAATAATAATAATATATAAACTTACGCACTAGTGATGGCACGATAACGTTCCTGTCCAGCTATATATAATAAATATATGTCAGATCTAACCCCTTCTACCCCTGATTCCCCTCTTTTTTTTTTTTTTCTTGATTATTCTTTTGTTTTCCAAATATTTTTTTTTTTACCTGTATCCCAAATCTGAGCTTTGACAGTCTTGTTATCTACTTGAACACTTCTAGTAGCAAATTCTACACCAATAGTACTTTTGGATTCCAAATTGAATTCATTTCTAGTGAACCGAGCCAAAAGATTGGTTTTACCTTTTTTTTTAAAAAAAAGAAAAATAAAATAAAAATAAAAATAAATAAAGAAGAGTCAAAAAAAAATAATATAAATGGTTTTCCTTACCAGTGCCGGAATCCCCAATCAACACAACTTAGAAATGATGAAGAAAAAAAAAAATAGAAAAAGAAAAGAAAGAGAAAGGTTAGAGAATATGATAATTATCAAATAAACATATTATTATTTTATAACTTACCTTTAAAAAGATAGTCATATTCATCATCTCTACTCATGATGATAACAAGAAATAAATAAAAAAAAAGAAAGAAATAAAAATAAAAAAGAAAAAGTGAAAGAGAAGGAGTGACCCAAGTTTCGCGATTTTTGAGTTTTTTTTTTTTTTTTTTTTTTCTGGTCTACACTGTATTATACTCCGCTCCAGATGATGAAAGGCAACAAGAATAATCTTTACAATAAAACAGACAACATTCATATCAAAATCAAAAGGAGACTTTTTTTTTATTTTTATTTGAAAATCATAATGAAAATTAAGTATATGATGATAGTAGAAAAGGAGGAGGTATAAATGTCAGATTTCATATGTTTTGCAAAGGAGAAAAAGAGAAAAAAAAAAAAAAATAGTGGGACGGGGTTGAATTCACCGCCGATTTGTAAACCTTTTTTCCAAAAGAAAAACAATACTATTTTTTTTTCTTCTTCTTTTCTTCTTGTTTATTTTTTTTTTCTTTTCTTCTTCTATTTGATACATTCTATTAGATATAATATAAACTATGTATGATTCTACTAATCAACGAAACAAAGCAATTTGGGCTGGTTCACTAGCTTTACTGACCGTTGGTAGTCTTGTTTATTTTACTATGCTCCGAAAATCTGAAGGTAAACGAGAAGGAAAACTTATACTTTCATGAAGATATGTATATATGACTCGGTTTATATATATATATATCATATATATATATACATATGGATGTATGGGCATATATATGTATATATGCGTTATGTGTGGGTGGGTTGGATGTTTTGCATAGACGTGCCATGTTATATTGAAAAACAAAAAAAAAAATCTTTTGACTAAGTATATACTTTTCTTTTATATTTCTTTAGATTCTTCCAAACCTACTAAAGATTCCAAGTCTCGTGAAATCAACAAAGAAAGATCAATCAAGACTTCTGACAGCAAAGGTAAATAAGAATGGAACTAGGTCAAAAAGAAAAAAAAATAAAAGAGGAACTAGGGAGAGGGAAAAAAAAAAAGAAGAATATAGATCATGAATAAAATAAGAGATTTGACAGGGGGTGTAAAACGTTACTTTTTTTTTGATTTTCTATTCATATTACTTTTTTTTTTTTTGAACTTAACTCTGGAAACAGTGAAGGATGATGTTCCGCAACAAGGTGACGTTCCACAAGCCAAAGCCACTGTTACATTGAGAGAAGAAATCACGGAAACCGTTGACATCTCATCCGAACCTTGTAAAATAGATGAAGAAAAGGAAACTTTGATCACTTCTATTACTACTGCTGCTGCTACCATCACTGACGATGTTACTTCAGATCAACAAGACGAACAACTAGAAGAAAAATCACCACTTTTAACGGCTGCACCATCTACCTCTACTTCATCCGATATTAGTACGTCTCTTTTGAATGAACAACCTACCGAACTTACTACTCCTGTATCAACAAATGACAACATGACTACTTATGATAACAGTAACTTAAATGGAAATGATGTAAATGGTTATTGGCAACCTCCTGCCACAAACGGTACCTTTCAACATAGTATGGGTTGGCCAGAATTGTTCCCTTTGCAACAACAACAACAACAACAACAACAAGAAGTAGAAGAAAGTAAACAACATACCAGTGCTAATGACATCAATGACAAGGATACCGCCAATGATACTACTACTACTACTACTACTACTACTACTGCCACTGGTGCTACTGATGCCATTGCTACTGATACTACTTCTGCTACTGCTACTGTCTCTAATGGGGAAAAGAAACGACATACTAAGAAGCGCATGACTCGTTTGGAACAAATCGATCAACAACGTCAAAATTATGTACCTACTATGAAATCTAGATGTAACTGGTGGCCTAACTGTACCAACAAGAATTGCAAATATCATCATCCTCATCAACCTTGCAGGTAATTTCAATCAATAAGAGAAATATCATATGAATTAACTTTAATATTCCAATAGATATGGTGATATGTGTCTTTACAATGAACGATGTATGTTCTTACATCCATGGGATTATGAAGAACCTGTTCGACATTCCAAACAGCAACAACAACAACAACAACAACAATATCAACAATATCAATATCAACAATTATCTCAATATACAAGCAACCAAGAATAATGAATGATTCCTATCGTTTCCCCCTTTTCTTTTTATATATTGTTGTTTATTGATTTCATTTTATACACCTGTTATTATTTGTTTCTTTTTACTATCTTGTTTTATTTAGCTCCCTCCCCTTTACATCTTTTGTGAATATATTTCTCTCATGTGAATAAGTTCATCCGACTGGTACACCTTCTCATCCTGTCATCCTATCACTCTCATACAAAAAAAAAATCCCATCCTTGTCCAGCCACCTCCCAAAATAAACACATCATATACATCTTACGCCATTCTTTACAGTATAGTATAGTATTACTTTTTTTTTTTTTTACTCGAAATAAAGAAATAGATTTTTAAAAGAAAAACAAACAAAAAAAAAGACATCCTATATATCCAAATATTTTATGTCCAAGTACAAAGGAATCAAATCATGGTTTATTCAATAAATATCAAAAAAAAAAAAAAATCGCTTAAGTTTGATTCAAACTTCCTGTTGCTTTTTCATCACTAGAAGAAATAGGAGTACTTGATTCATGTGGATGTGTGTCCGATGGTGATGATGGTTGTTGTTGTTGTTGTTGTTGTTGTCGTTGTTGTACTCTTTCCGCTAATTGTTGTTGATGAGATTGTTGTTCCAAAGCTGCTTCTTCAAACAGATCATGAATCTTCAACCATAAATTTTGTCCAAATGATTTCCATGCCACCGTTGCACAGAGCAATTCGATCAACATGAATAGGATAATGAATGTAATAGCAGTAGGAATACGACGGTGATACATATAATACCTATATAATAACAAATAAAAGTTGGTTTATCAGTATGAACAATATAAAAGATTATTATTTATTCCCCTTTCCTCTTTTTTTTTTTTCCTCTCCATCATTATGTATATTTACCGTAATCCTCTGAAATCTGCACGAACACTCAACTGAGCATCATAAATTTGAAGAGTGGGACTAGAGATTGTAACAGCAGCTTGAACCACAGGTTTTGACTAGATGGGAAAAAAAAAACGACACGGATGAATGATTATATATATCCAATTATTATTATTATAACGATCTTACCTTTTGTTCTACATAGCCTTCGATCAATGGGACGGTAATGATTTGACTTTCTTCTGTAAATCCAATAAGTAAAGGCACAGCCTTCGCAAGTACATGTAAAATGCGTTGTGTATGTGATTGGTATCGAAGAATGGCCTAATGGAAATGGGAAAAAAAAATCATACATATATATATAATGCATATGTCCAGTATATCACCCAAATACCCACTCTTGTATATACCATTCTTATTTCAAAACTTACCGGACGACTTGATTCAGATACCATTGTTCCATCTTGAGTCAAAAGTTCAGCATGCACCATAAAGTTTCCCAAATCAAAATTGATATCAGAAGTTGGCACGTGAAGTTGTACAAAAACGTCGTATGCTTGTTCATGACGAAGGGGCTAATTAATATAATATAAAAAGGACAAATGAGTATTAAAATAAAAAAAAAACTATTCATTTAGAGGATATTCATTCTTTTCTAATAGTTATTGAATAATACTTACCGCATTTTGATATCCATCCGTCAGATCAATAATCGCTTTGGGTTCTACAGAAAGACGTTGATCGACATGACCATATTGGAAAAAGATGGGTTCGCTATGTAAGGTGCGAGGAACATATTGTTGATAAAAAGTGAGGTAGGCAGTGATACTTGTCAAAAGAATCCATACAAATACAACCATAAAGATAGCTGACTTGATCATAGTACGTTGTGCTTTTGGAGCAAAAATCACACGAAGAATAGGTGTCGCTAGTTTCTTGGCTACTCGACCTAATGCAAGAGCAGCTGGATGCCATTCGAAAGGAGGTAGTTCGTCGTCGCTGGATGATTCTGTATTGGCCGGATTATCATCATCATTATGCCGATGTATTGAAGAATGTTCTTGTACATCCGGGGAATGAGAAGCTTGACTATCAATAGAGCTGTGGTCATCAAGAAACGCATCGTTTTCGTCATAGGAAGGGACTACTTGGAATCCATTGTCACGCTATATAAATAAATATAAAAAAAAAGAGTTAAGGAGCTGTTTAGTTAAACTAGTTAAAATGTAACTTACTCCTTGCCGTGCTGGTAATGATTGACTCATGGTATGATGTTGGAATTAGAAAAGTACAAAAAAAGAAAGAAAGAAAGAAAGAAAGAAATAAAATAAAATAAAAAATAAATTATGAACTTGAAACGAGAAAGACGATCCACGTGAAAAAAAAAAAAGTAAACACCCCGACGACCCTCACCACTCCCAGTAATTCAAAGCATCCCCATTATCTTGACCCTGAGTATTATTTCAAATATTTTTTGTCGTACAGGCCAAACAAAGTACTTCCAGTATTTGACAATAAAAATGGAGAGAACTATCGTGTTTCTTCATCCTTCGTTCAAGCAGGAGAGCAAGCTTTGTATTTTCATTTCTCGTTCAAAAATCATCATCATCACACCGTATAGGCACCATTAACAAAAGATATGTATATTATCTATGATTACTTCTTTTGTTAGTGGATCAAAAAGATAGCTTGTCGACAAGGCGTAGAAAACCGCAGAAAGGGCTCATCAGATAAGAAATCTTTAAATTCCATTTTGAGATTTAACTCCAATCAGATCATAAAACCACTACTAGTAAAACATATGTAATATCATCTATAACTACCTTTTTTTTTATTAATGTCAAAGCTCAGATACCACTGAGATGTCGCGTTAAACTATAAAATTTGAAAAAATGGGAATTTCTTCTGGTTTCAGGAACTATATCATCAAATGTATTTCATATAAAATACCCTATTTATTGTCGACATAAAAAAATGAAAATAAAACTATAATATAACCCTAAAAGTCTTTACTACTACTATAGGAAGGAAGATAGTGCCGTCGCCAATATTCATAATCCCAATCATGATCTTCCAGTTGTCTCTTATCTGCTATCCAAACATAAACTTGACATGATACTTGCTTCTTATCATCAGGTTCTTCTTTATCCAGTTTTTCAGATAACATTACTGTTGTAGTATATCGTTGATATTCCTAACAAAAAAAAAAAAAAAAAAAAAAGTTAGGTTGTCAGCTATAAAGTCATATTTCATCATTACTACTTACGTCACCTTCATAGTTATCCAAAGCATCCACATCCTTCAAACTGAGTCCTTTGCAGAGTATCCCTTGAACTTGATCATTCTTATTTTCAGATGCCAATATTCCAGGATAAGTAGCGTGTTTCACAGCATAACGTCGATATCCCTATCACCAGATAACAGTACAAAATATGAGGAAAACAGTAATATTTCAGTTTTATATATATTCGCATTCAGGATAGTCATTGTTGTCGATAGATATAGGTTGTCATGATGTTGTTTGTTGAATTCTAGTTCACTCTTCACTATCCATATACCTTCAGCACAGCTGGCTCGAGTTGTAACGTGTTGAGTTTGTTTTTCTTGATAACCGCATCAGCCTTTCTGCCACAAAGGACTAAAGAAATCAAATTAGTGTCTAATTCAACACATCCCTTTTTATTTTATTACCGTCACCAATGACTTCTTCTGCCATCAAAGTACCATAAAAATAACAAGCTTCTGTCATGAAACGAGATATCTCCAACGAAAAAAAAAAAAAAAAAAAAAAAGAGGGAATAAAAAGAAGATGCCTCCTTCCAGTAACGGACGAAAAAGAAAAAAAAATGCGGGTCCTGAAATCAGAACATTTGTGGAACAATATATTCCCTAATTGTGGACGCCTTCAAGCCGATGAAAACTTATGGTTGCTGACATACAATCATGTAGGTGGCAACAAATTAGCAAACGTACAGGATGACATGGATTTGTTTTATAGGAAGATCATTGCAATAAATTTACGTTTAGTCAAGATCATTGTCGTCATTTCAAGTTGAATTGTAGTTATGAGATATCATCATCATCATCATCATGATCAATGGAGAAACTGCATCATCAGCTGCATAAAAATGTGAATAATAAAAATACAGCGGTTTTTCAAACGAATGAGGTAATTTGGAGGCATACAGGAGCGATATCAAAGAGGTGGATTGCGTTATTTTATTTTATTTGTTCATGATTCTGCAATAGATGGGATAAATGGAAATTAGTTTTCGTTGAATGGTTACCGTGAGAAATGAGGAAGGATTCTGGATCTTTGGTAACTGAAATGAGTTTCATGTGATCCCTCCTAAATGTTTTCCATACTATAAATGTAGACCATGACTTCTAAAAGGAACCGAAACAAACTAAAAGTTTTTTTTTTTTGTTATATCATATACCTTTTACTTTTTTTTTTCATGACTTGATCCTTTTGGTATGTGAATATGAAAGAAACAATAATATTAACAGAATGGATCACATTTCTTATCAAGTGGATCTGAGTTGTCAAAATAGAGGAATAATATGATATTACAAATAAAGTGGTCAGCGTGTACAGTTAAAATCGTATACATGAAGAGAGATTCATCCCTGATTGCCTAAAAATAGGAAATACATTTCCCAGGCTACTGACCAATCACGCTATTCATTATGACACCCCCCTCTTTTTTTTCACAGCATCTTTCATAAGGCCGCGTTTTTTTTTATTTCCTTTTTTTTCTTTTCTTTTTTTTCTTTTTTTTCTTTTTTTTTCTTCTTCTTTTTTGTTATCAATACTTTTACAAATCTTTTTTTATTATTTTACTTATATCACACATCATGACGGCTGATACCACTTTGGTGCCACCTTCTAGCAATGGCATCTCTCTCAAGAAACACAATACTACTGATGATATTCAAGGATATAATGCCAACGTGTTCCCTGCCAAAAAAGAACAAATGGTTCAAGTATGTGCCCATCTGGAAACTACTGGTTTTATCCCTGAATCTTTTTTACAAAATGAAGTGAATTGGTTTTACAAGTAAGTCTAAAAAAAAAGAATAAATGGAAAATAGAGTGGTTGATTTTCTTTGTTCATTTAGTAACCTTGGGATTGATGACGACTACTTCCGTCTGGAATCTGTTGAAACCATTGCAAACCATATTATGGCTCTTTATGGTGCCAAGATTGATGCGTTTACCAAACAAAATAGTGGCCTAGATATTCAACTTGAAAAAGAAAATGAAAATTCATCTGTATATATTCATTCTTCTAAACCTGGTATCTCACAATTGGCAGGACCTCAATATGAAAAAAAGTAAGTACGGAACAATAGGAAAGATGAGGATGATATTTTTTTTATTTAATAATGTTTTTTTTTTTTTATAATTTAGAATTGATGATAAATTCCTTGATTCATCAGTGGCTAATCATGCTTATCGGGTGGAATCCTATCGTTCCAATGGTACTGTTGCTTCTGATATTTCCTCCCAACTCCGGTGTTATTTTGTTACCAAATGTCAATTTGTGAATCCTAATCCTACTCCTGAACAAGAAACTGATATTAATCAAGTGGCAGATAAGAGTTTCCTTTTGAAAGCTACTGAATATACTCGTGAAACTTATCAAGAAGTCATGCGTAGTGTCTTGCAACGTACTGGTCCTGTCATTGAAGTATTTGAAGTCCAAGGTACACGCGAACATCGACTTGTTATTGGTTATCGTCAACGCAGCACACAAGGTTTCTTCTCTGCCATGTCTGATCTCTACCATTTTTATGACCTGTATTCCTCAAGAAAATATGTGGGTAAGTTATCAAAAGGAAATATCTAATGACAAAAAAGGAAGGGAGAGTACTGATTGGCGTCATCTTTCTTTCTTTTTTTTTTTTTTAATAGAACAATTTTCCAATGGTGTTACTATTATGGGTCTTTATCTCAAACAATTGCCTTCATCTAAAGCTTTACCTTTGGAACACTCAATACATCAAGTGATGAAGGAAACATCTTTGTTGTATTGTTTACCTTCGACACCTCTTCAAGGATTTTTTAAATCCAACAAGCTATCGGTACAAGAAACTGTCTATGGTTATGTCACTTGGATCTTTGCTCAACACTTTTTGAATCGGCTCGGCAAGGAATATCTTAGTCTCACCAATATCCTGGACAATTCAAATCCTATCCATGAAGAAGTTCTTGCCAAAATGAAAAAGCGTCTTCGTCAAGATACCTTTACCCGTGAATATATATTGGACATCATCAAAAGATACCCAGAACTCATCAAGTTACTTTATGCTAATTTTGCTACTGTCCATTATGTCAATCAACGTGAACAAACGCTTCAACCAACCATCTCTTATCAACGATTGACTGTTTTGGAAAACTTATCAAATGATCAATTACGAAAGAAAATCTCAACCATCACCTCCAACGCTCATGAACAACTTGTCTTTGATGCTATTCTTACTTTCAATCAACATGTGCTCAAAACCAATTTTTATCAATCCACAAAGGTAGCTCTGTCATTCCGTTTGGATCCCAATTTTCTACCTGAAATCGAATATCCCAATAAATTATATGGTATGTTCTTGGTGGTTGGCTCTGAATTCCGTGGATTCCATTTACGATTCCGTGATGTCGCTCGTGGTGGTATTCGTATCATCCGATCTCGTAACCGTGAAGCCTACTCTATCAATCAACGTACGTTATTTGATGAAAACTATGCTTTGGCAGCTACTCAACAACGCAAGAACAAGGATATTCCTGAAGGTGGTTCCAAAGGCACCATTTTATTGGACATTGATCAGCAGGATAAACCCCTCGTTGCATTTGAAAAGTATGTAGACTCTATTCTGGATCTTTTAATCGATGGCCAAACACCTGGTATCAAGGAAAAATTGGTTGATCTCACTGGCAAGCAAGAAATCCTATTCTTTGGTCCTGATGAAGGTACTGCTGATTATATGGATTGGGCTTCACAACATGCTCGACGTCGACAAGCTAGTTTTTGGAAGGCATTTACCACTGGAAAAAGTCAAAGTCTTGGTGGCATTCCTCATGACACCTATGGTATGACCACTCGATCGGTACATCAGTATGTTCTTGGTATCTATCGTACTTTCGGATTGAAAGAAGAAGAATGTACGAAGCTTCAAACAGGTGGACCTGATGGTGATTTGGGCTCGAATGAAATCAAGATCTCAAAGGACAAGACATTGGCTATTGTAGATGGATCTGGCGTACTTTATGATGCTCAAGGGATTGATAGGGAAGAACTTTTACGTTTGGCAAACCATCGTTTGATGATCAGTAACTTCAATATTGATAAACTTTCTTCTCAAGGTTTCCGTGTATTGGTGGATGAAAATAATGTCAAGTTACCTAACGGTGAATTAATTGAAAATGGTCTTTCTTTCCGCAACACTTTCCATACCAATCCATTGGCCTCTGCTACTGTATTTGTTCCTTGTGGTGGTCGTCCTGAATCCGTTGATCTGTATAACGTCAAGAAACTTGTGGACAAGGACGGCGTTCCTCTTTTCAAATATATTGTGGAAGGTGCAAATCTCTTCTTTACTCAAGATTCTCGTTTGCGATTGGAAAAACAAGGTGTAGTTATCTTCAAGGATGCATCTGCCAACAAAGGGGGTGTGACCTCATCTTCTCTGGAAGTTCTTGCTGCTTTGGCATTCAACGATACTGAATTTGAAGAACACATGTGCGTCAAGGATGATCAAGTACCGGAATTTTATAAAAATTATGTCAAGGAAGTGCAACAAATCATCGAACGTAACGCGGCTGTAGAATTCGAAGCGTTATGGCGTGAACATCTCAAGACAAAGACTCCTATCTCATTGCTATCGGATGATCTGTCTACCGCCATTGTACAACTAAATGAACAACTACAAAATACTGGACTATGGGACAATAAGAACCTTCGACATGCTGTCCTACGCAAAGCATTCCCTAATCTACTATTGGAAAAAATTGGTTTGGAAACTCTTTTGAAACGTGTACCCGAAAACTATGTCAAGGCTATCTTTGGTGCCTCTTTGGCTTCTCAATTTGTTTACAAGTATGGTCCTCATCCTGATCACTTTGCCTTTTTTGAATTCATGCGTGAAAACTATTATAATGAATTTGATGATTAATAGATATCATAGCTGTTAAATCATTCTTTTATATATTCGTATGTCTTAGTTTAGTTGATTTAGATACATACTTCTTTTTTTTTTTATACATATATATTATGATTATTTTTATTTTTATTCTACTTGAAATCAATAAAATCTTTCCAAAGTTTGAGTATATTTGAACTATATAATGATGATGATGATGATGATATTATATAAATCAATATCATACTTTATTGTGTATGTTTTCTTGACTTTATATTTTTTTTTTCGTTTCTCTGCAAACACATAATATATCCACACAAGGTTACGGATGCACCGCAGAAAACGACCTAAAAAGGTATTCGGGAATGAAAAACGACAAGCCCGCAGCAAAAGGAAGAATAACAATAAAAAGAATTTCCTTTTCTTTTTCTTTTTTTTTTTTTTTTTTTTTTTCTCTCTCATTCTCTTTTTGTCTCCTATTCAACATATACCATGGATCCAGCTTCTATTGAAAAGATACGACAAGAGAAAAAGGCGCTCAAGGAAGAAAAAAGAAGGTTGAAAAAACAACAAAATCCATCAGGTCCTCCTTCTCCTCCTCCTCCTTCACCTTTCAAGCGTACGTGGCGATCCACTTCAGCGCGATCTATCTCTGGTCGTGCTACCATTACTATCATGTCTTACAATGTAAGTGATCCATATTTGTAGTTAGGCCTCATATTGATATTCTTTCTATATTACTTTCTTATATGATATGCTTGACTTTTTTCTTTTTTTTATCTTTTGTGATGTTATAACCGGTTCTTTTTTTTTTTTTTTTTTTTTAGATTCTGGCACAAACACTCTGTCAAAGATGGATTCATCCTACTGCTGGAGATATGCTCAAATGGGTAAGAGGGAAAGTAAAAGGGAGAGTAAAAATAGGATAAACTGATTCACTGTCTCTTTTTATTTTTGGATTTGTTGTATAATAAATTTAGAAAACTCGTCGTCGAATGATTATGGAAGAAATAGCACTTTATCAACCTGACTTGATGTGTTTACAAGGTAAAGAGAGGATGGATGATGATTATGCATAATATCATTATAAATATTTGACTAATATGACTTTGTTTTTTTTGTTGGTAGAGGTGGATAACTATGAGGAATTTTACAAAGAGTCGCTGAAGAAGTTAGGGTAAGTTAGAAACGATGGGGAATGTCATATATGTATGTCTTGAAAAGAATAGGAGTGAAGAGTAACAAGATGGGATCAGCTATATTGATGTTTGTCTTTTTTTTTTTTTTTAAAGATATGAAACGATCTTCCACAAACATGAAACAAAACGACATGGGTGCCTGATTGGATATCAAAGCAAAACATGGAAACCTATGACATATCGTACTATAGACTATGATACCGATACATCAAGCAAACCAACGCAAATTACTGGGAATATTGGACAACTATTGGCATTGGCTTTCCGAAACGAGAATGACGATTCTAATGGAATGACATATTCTTCTACTTTGGGAGTAGTGGTGGGCAATACACATTTTTATTGGCGACCTCCATCCTCGTATGAACGATGTCGTCAAGGCTTGATCTATAGACATCATTTGATGGCATTGCAAAAGGAACTCAAAAGCAGCCACTCGGGTGAATGGGTGCCTCTTATGTTAGGTGGTAAGAATTTACAAAATATAATAATACAAAAAATGAATCAACACTTTAACACATACCAAACTTTATGTATAGACTTCAATACTCAACCATGTGATCCCTTCTATTCTATCGTGACTGGCCGAGCACTGACAGATGAACATCGATTTGTACTGAAAGCGACACAACGAGCATTTGATGATGATGATCATGATTATGAACCACAACCCAGTAGCAAGGATGATATTGATGCGACTATTTCGGCAGCATCAGAGACAACCTTAGAGGAAGATGGATTAATGGATATGGATGATTTAATGAGAATGATTGGACCCAAGGAGGATGAAGCAATGCAAAGTGTCTATAGTCTACACAAACAACTCTGGGATCAACAGCAAGAACAAGAAGGAATCAAGACAAATTGTGAAGAACATAATCGTTATGGGGTGGGTGAACCCGATTATACAAATGCTGCACACGTATTCAAGGGTACGTTGGATTATCTTTTTATACCTCCCCATATCACCATCATGGATGTATTGCTTTTGCCACCCAAGGACAAGATTCAACCTGCTTTACCCAACGAACATTTTGGAAGTGATCATGTTAGTCTAGTGGCCAAGATCTTATTACCTTAAAAAGAATAGATAGAATAGTAGACAAAATTGATTTTTATTATTATTATCATTGTTTGTTTTGTATACATTGACTTTCAAATAAATAGATATGATAGCAATAAATAAAGTATGATTGAATGACAAAAAAAAAAAAAGAAAAAGAAAAAAAAAACTTTAAGAGGGTAAGGATAAAAAAAAGAAGGGGAATCGGATTGAGGTATGTTTGTGTCATCTATTCCATATCTTTCGAGGGAGGAGGAGTACCAGTAGGAGAATGATGTCGAGAAGAGAACGATTGCTGTAACCATTTTTTCAAAGGGATCCACCAAGCAAATAAACAACCAGTTGGAGCATCTGATTTTGTAGTATCATGATGTGATATATGTACTTGTTTTGAAGTTTTATTGACAGCAGTTGTTTTTGATTTTGAATCTGAAGATGATGGTGATCGAGTTGTCGGTCTTGGATGTAAAAAAAAAAAAAAAAAAAAAAAAAAAAAAAAGTCAAAAAAGTGTTTTTCTTTAAAAAAAAAAAAAAGATATGTCCACTTACAAATCATCATCTTCTTCATCATGAGCATATAACATAGCAATAAGAGCACCACCAATTCCAGCACCATCTCTAGCTACTTCCAGTCGAATACGATCAGTTATTTCGGGACCAAACCAATCAGATAAAGATGTTAGAATCCTATCAGGCATTTGTGGGTACAATTCAAAGGTGGATCCATTGATACCAATCACAATGGGTTCTTTTGGATCTTGAAATAAGTCATATTGTTGTTCAATAAGTGAAGCCAAAGCTGCACCAGCCAATTTCGCGCCACGGGTAGCCACTGATCTGCACAATTCAGTCATTGTTGTCAAGTCTTTTTCTGTAGGTTGATAATGAATAGGAGTATCAAAAGTAAACATGGAGGCAAAATGCTGTAGTCGAACTTCCAATGCATCAGCCGATCGACTATATTTAGAAAAAAAAAAAAAAAAAAAAAAAACTTAAAATGGTTTTTCACTTTTTTTTTTTTTTTTTTTTTTTTACCTTTCCAAATCACTGAGTTGAGAAGATTCAAAACTATACATATCCTTGAATTCAAGTGGAATATGACCATCAAATAAATATTTTTCCTTGACCAATTCCAAAGCAGCCAATCGGACTAGTTCTCCTAAGTAAGCACCACTCATCATTTTTTCATATAATTGAAATTCAGGTTGATTGTGATTGGCATCCAATAGACGATCAAACCGATTCAAAGGCAAATAAGCATCACTTCCAAATATATCGATTTCTGTATTGACCAACATTTCGGCATCATCTTGATAAAGCGAATGATCTTTGTTCAATTTCACCATTTTCGATACCTTTTCTGGATAAGCAGCATTGGTTCCAGTTCCATAAATAAATCCAATACGAGCTTTGGGATCGTTATATGCATGAGCCACAAGGACACCAACAGTATCATTGATCAAAGCCGTCACCTTGACTTTGACATTCTAACTCCAGGAGGAAGGAAAAAATGACTTTTAATATATTTCATTATATCATTCAAAAAAAAAAAAATGAGACTTACCTTTCTTTGGAAAGCTTCCATAAATAACGTTTTCAAATCTTGACCTTCAATTCCTTTCAAGTCAAATCCTTTACCCATACGAAGAATCTTGCCATCAGATACACTGGTTTGACTATTTCAGAGAAAAAAAAAGAGAGAGAGAGAGAAAAAAGAAAGTAATGTCAATTAGTCTTATGAGGAAACAGTAATGTCATTATGCACCCCTCTCTTCAAACATGCGCACACACACACATATATAATATATACCAATTTAGATCATGCATCAATGAATATACCTATTTCTCCCTGTTTGTGTTGCTCCACACTGATTGTTTCCTTTTTTTTCTTCCCCCCTTATTTCCATTTTTGACTTACTCAATAGGGAAACTCCAAGACACGCCCATAGATAAACTTGAAGTGGTAGTATCCAAATGATATTCTTTGAGTAATAAATCTACAGTATCCACCATCCAATCAAAGAAAGGTTCAATTTCACCAGTACGAAGAGGATCTGTCATGGGAATAGATCTTTTGACTTCATTGACCTTGACTTGACCTTGACCCAAAAGTTCAACAGCACATACACGTAAAGTACTTCCACCTATATCCAATGCTAAAAACGTACCTTTTTCTTGTCCAGTTGGTAATCGTGTGACATAAGAAGGAATCATAGTAGCCAACCCTTTGGCTTCAGCAGTATTGAGACCCTGTTCATATTCTTGTTTGAATCCATTAACAATGGCCTGAAACTGATCTTTGGTGAGATTGAAACTTGACTTGATGGCATCCAATGATGACATGATGGGAGAAGAATAAATAAATAAATAAAAGAATAAAGGAAGTAAAGAAAAAAAGAGTGTGTATGTGTGTGTTAACTTTACGTAATAAACTTGGGTGAGAAAAACAAAAATAAAGGAAAGGAAAGAAAAGAAAAGAAAGAATATATATATATATATATATATATATAAAAAGAACAAAAAAAAAAATTGGAAAAGTGGAGAACAAGAAAAAGGATGATTTTTATATTATTTGAAGAACGGACTTTTTCAATTTATTCTATAATAGTAAGAATGATACAAAAAATCAATCAATATATATATATAGGAGGAGGAAGAGGAGGAAGAGGAGAAGAAAGCCACTGATTTGTCAGATGAGTAGGATGAGAGAAAAATAGTAGTACAAAGTAACCAGAAACAGGTTGAGTAATCAATAGGGTCCCTTTTTGTCCTACATTTCATTGTGGCAAAAGATAGATATAGATTTGTATACAATTAAGAGAAACCCTGTCATATTGAAACGTAATGTTTCTATTTTTTTGTGTGTGAGAAAAAAATAATCATTTTTTTTTATTATGTAACAAATAGGATGTGACAAAAAGTATAAGGGATAACTACAAAATAGGGTTCAACTGATAAAAAAAAAAAAACAAATAATCCTTATTATAATCTAATCTATTTTATTCATGAGGAGCATTCATAGGGGTCTTTGGGCGACTACTACTACTACTAGTAGAAGTTGATTTCAATTTTTTGACTCCACCTAAAAGAAAGAAACAAAAAATTTATATTTTTATTATCTATTTTTTTTTTTTTAAATATACATATAATATTATTATTTGTTTACCTTGTAATCCAAGATTTTCACTACCAATCAATACTTGATGAACATGTTCAATGGATTTGAAATATTTCACTGTCTAATTACAATCAATAAAAAAAAAAAAAGAAATTCATATTATTAGGAGATGACCAATAACATGATACTTAGTGTCACCTAGTCCCGTCCTTTTCCCTCCCTTCTTTTTTTTTTCCCTATCCAAGACCCTTATGTAACTTACTTTGACATGAAGTTCAAGGGTCGAATCTTCATCACAAACAATCAACCCCTTGGGATGAAGTTGGATAGAACTGACAGTCCCCATATGATTCACTCCGTCTTCAATACATTTGGCTAACGCAATAGACTTAAAAAAAAAAAATAGGAGTATATATAGTCAATAACATCGTCATCATATATATTATATATTATAACTATTATTATTATTACCTTGTGAGCACCAGTGATGATCACTACTACTTCTCGGGCATCCATCACAGTACTATCATAATTTAAGTATGAATACAAACAATCATCATCCATATATATATATCTATAGACTTACGCTACACCGACAGTCAAAGCTAATTTGGGTACCTTATTGACATCACCATCAAAGAATCGAGCATTGGCAATAATAGTTTCATAAGCGAGTGTCTTGACACGAGTACGAGAAGTTAAAGAAGAACCAGGTTCATTGAAAGCAATATGACCATCAGGACCAATACCACCCAAAAACAATTCAATACCACCCACAGCAGCAATATCAGCTTCATACTTTTTACATTCTTCATCCAAATCAGGAGCATTACCATCCAAGATATGAACATTATCAGGCTTGATATCCACATGCATAAATAAATTTTTCCACATAAAAGAATGATAAGATTCAGGATGATCTCGAGGTAATCCTACATATTCATCCATATTGAATGTCACCACATGTTTAAAACTGATTTCCCCAGTCTTGTATAATTCCACTAGTTTTTTATATACTCCAATAGGTGATGATCCAGTCGGTAATCCCAATACAAATGGTCGTTCTTCAGTAGGCTTAAATTGATTGATACGTTCTTTGATATAGTTGGCTATATAAAAATTAAAAAAAAAAAAAAAGATGTATGAGCCTAATTTTTCTTTTTCGTTCGTTGATCCTCGTATTTCTTTTTTTTTTTTAAAAAAAAAAAAAACAAAACAAAATAATAATAATAATAATAATAATCAAATAATAATAATACTAATAATAATCTTACCGATATAATCGCTCACTTCAGTATGGTCTTCACGAATAATTAGTCTCATAGTGATGTACGTTTATTGTAATAATAATAATGATAAAAAAAAAAAGGTAAAAAGATAGTTGGAGAAAGAAAGAAAAAAAAAAAAAAGAAAGAAGGAAGAAAAGAAAAAAAAATGTAAAACCAAAAGAAATACCTTTTTTTCTCTCTCAACCTGATCTTTTCATCTCCGTCACTTTTTTTTTCATTTTCTGTATCAATAGTAGGAAACTGGTCATTCTTTCACTTTTGACTTTGTTCATTTTTATTCTAGTACACTATGAATCTTATATTCCCACACATACATTTATTATTATCATAAGTTTTTTTTTTTGTTTTTGTTTTTTTTATTTAAATATTTCATAATCAAGTAGCATAAAATGATTGGCTTTCGCTGATTACATAAACATTTTGGAAGACCCTGTCAAGTTTTTGATCAGATTGCTGCTCTTCAATATAAAAAAAAAAACTCATGATTTCTCTTTCACACTCACTCCTTAAACTGAGACGGGTCCTTGAAGCGGCAAAAAAAAAAAAAAAATATTAAGACAACCGGAAAAAAAACATTCCGGTACGTTGTAGGAAAATAAAACGAAGGGGAAACTCTTTTTAATGCATAGGATAATGATCAATGTTTGAAACACCGCTTTGAGTTTTAGATCAACAAGGTAGATCCTTTTTTTTATTGTATTGTTACATACCCCTCCTTAGCTGTTGATATCATTTTTTGATTTTTCAAAATCAAACTGTGATTTTTTTTAGACTGTAATATCAGTGTAACACTGGCAATTTTATTTTGTCTGGACCGCGCAAAAATGAAAAAAGTCCTTTTTTTTTTTACTCTTTCTTTTTTTTTTTTTTTTCTTCTTCTTCTTCTCTCTCTTTATATACCCTCTTTCCTAACTTAATCCTCCACCTATCCCCCCTCCTCTCCCTTATTTCTCCTTTATACGTGCAATTATTTTGTATTCTTGATTTCATATATTTCCCGTCATCTTTTCAACTTGGCTCAGTGAGTTCATTCTGTACCCTCTTTCCTTTTTTTTTAAAAAAAAAAAAATATACATATATACCATGGTATCTTCACAAAACGAAGATATTAATCTTCATACGGTACACGGAACTCGTAAAGTACATCTCATGATAAATAAAGTCATTACATTACTAATAGGGGTAACCCTCATTCTTTACTTAGGAGAAGAACAACCTTTAAGTGGTCTACAGCCCGTCTATCAAACGCCACTTGATATTCATCACTCTTCATTCTCACTTTTACCTACTCACCAAACTCATCTATTTGAATATGAAAATGAATCTACAGAAATGTTAGAACGATCTTTTAGTCGCAATAAACACGATAGTCAACCTTCTTATGATGACGATAAAACGATCATTGATAATACTCATTCAACTTCACAAGTTCAAAAAACAACTTCTTCTCGATACTCATTTTATCAACAATGGATGCGACGAAATACAAATGACTCTTCACCACGACATATTTATATTCATAAAAAATCGCCTCAACAACAACCACCTTTTTTACACAACAGTGTTTCTACTGCTAAATATAATATCTTGACATTTTTACCTAAATTCTTCTCGGTGGAATTCAGCAAATCTGCGAATCTTTTCTTTTTATTTATATCGGGAGTTCAGGTAATAAGGGATGATGACAAGGATGATGAAAACCATAAAAAAAAAGGGGTGATGGGTATCGTTTTTACGTGTTACTGTTTATATATATATACTGATTGATCTCTTTTTTTTTTTTATGATTAAAAATAGCAAATTCCAAATATCTCACCTACTTCTCGTTGGACAACACTAGTACCATTGGTGATTGTTTTATTTATCACTGCAATCAAAGAAATCTTGGAAGATTATGCAAGTAGAAAATAAATCCCCTTTCACCCCCTTTTCCTTCTCCTGTTTCTATCTAATATCCCCTTTCTTCTTTTTTTTTTTTTTTTGGTATTTTATCTTTTTTTTTAGGGTGTGCACAAATCAGATCATGAATTGAATGGACGAAAATGCAAAGTACATGAGGGTGATCGATTTGTGGAAAAAAGATGGAGTGATGTCAAAGTAGGTGATATTTGTCGTGTGGAAAGTGGTGATTTTTTCCCAGCAGATTTGATTCTTATCAGTAGTTCTGAACCTGAAGGACTTTGTTATATTGAAACAAGCAATTTGGATGGGTAACTTTATATATATATTACTAAAACAAGTTGGACTCTAATTTTTTTTTTTTTTTTTTTTTTTTTTAGTGAAGTCAATCTTAAAATCAAACAAGCTTTACCTGAAACAGCAAAGTTCATTTCTCCAAAATCATTACTTGAATTCTCTGGTGTCATACAATCTGAACATCCCAACAATCGACTTTACAATTATGATGGTACTCTTACTTTAACTTTAGATAATGGCAAAGAAAAGGATTTTCCTTTGGATCCTAGCAAACTTCTCTTACGTGGTGCTCAGTTAAGAAATACAAGTTGGATCTATGGATTAGTGATATTTACTGGTCATGAAACAAAGTTGATGTTAAACTCAAGGTAAAATACATGTGATAAAATCAAAAAAAAAAAAGAAAGTATTCATTCTTGTCTTATTTTCTATTCCAGCAAAAAACCAACAAAAGCTTCCAATGTCACTCATATTACCAATCGAAATATTTTGTATCTCTTCACTATGCTTGTTCTCATGAGTATTCTGTGCTCTGTTGGAAATTATGTGACTATGGTAAGGATTAAATAAGATCTTTTTTTTTTTTATCATTCACTAGATATTTTTCTTTTTATTTATAGAATAAACTTGGTCGAAAATTGGATTATGTAGAAATTCCTGATACGTTGAACAAGGCAAGTGAATTTGGGTTTACTATCTTGACATTTATGATCTTATTCAATAGTTTTATTCCTATAAGGTAGTAAAAAAAAAAAAAAAATGAATCAAACAAATTCAAATAAATCAACTCATCTATTTTATCAATTTAGTTTGATGGTCACCATGGAAATCGTCAAATTTGTACAATCAACGATGATAGATAATGATTTGGATATTTATCATGAAAAGACGAATACACCAGCTGTAGCACGCAGTAGCAGCTTGATTGAAGAACTTGGTCAAATCGAATATATATTCTCAGATAAGACTGGTACACTCACATGCAATGAAATGGAATTCAGAGAATGTTCAATAGCAGGACTTACTTATGCAAATCAACCCGACCCAGACAGGCGACCTACTTCAGAATATAATGACAGCAATGCACAATACTCATTCAAAGAAATGGAAGGTCATTTACGAACAGCTCCTCAAGCACCAGTAATTCATGATTTTCTGACAGCATTGATGACTTGTCATACTGTGATTCCCGAAATGAACAAGGTAGCAACAAAAGAAGAAATCATCTATCAAGCATCCTCTCCTGATGAAGCCGCTCTTGTTAAAGGTGCTAGTACTTTATTTGGATACCACTTTTATGCACGACGACCTCATTCCATTCATTGCACTATTGGTGGTGTGGAACATGAATATCAAATCCTCAACGTATGTGATTTCAATTCAACAAGAAAACGTATGTCCGTGGTACTCAAGGATCCTCAAGGTCGAATCAAACTCTATTGCAAAGGTGCAGATACAATGATTATGGAACGCTTAGCTTTGAACAATCCATATGTCAATTCAACATTATCCCATTTGGAGGTAAGACCCTTCAAAAAAAAAAAAAAAAAAAAAAAAAAAAAACAATTATGATATTTTACTGACTTTTTTTTTTTTGGTTTGGAATAAACTAGGATTTTGCTTCTGAAGGATTACGAACACTTTGTTATGCAATGAGGGAAATCAACAAGGATGAATATACACAATGGGCGCAGATTTACGAAAAAGCAGCAACTACATTGACCAATCGAGCTGAAGCATTGGATAATGCGGCAGAAATGATCGAACAAAACATGTCACTGGTAGGTGCAACAGCCATTGAAGATAAATTACAAGAAGGTGTTCCTGATACCATCCACACCTTACAAGAAGCTGGGATCAAGGTCTGGGTACTCACGGGTGACCGTCAAGAAACAGCCATTAATATTGGATTCAGTTGCAAGTTACTATCTGAAGAAATGGATTTGATGGTATGTTCAGCTGATGATCATGCTACCACTAGAAATATCTTGGAACAGAAAAAGGTGGAATTAGAGACTCAGAAATCAAATCACCATCAAGAAGTAAGTTAAAAAAAAAAAAAAAAAAAGACTGAAATTTAATTTATCTTTATTGTTTCATTCATTTAACCAATTCCCTTTGTTTAGCCTATGGCATTGATCATTGATGGCAAGGCGTTGACATATGCATTGGAAAAGGATTTGGAAAAGACTTTCTACGACATTGCAATCCAGTGTAAAGCGGTGATCTGTTGCCGAGTGTCTCCGTTACAGAAAGCACTTGTGGTCAAACTGGTGAAAAAGTACACAAAATCTATCCTACTTGCGATTGGTGATGGGGCGAACGATGTATCAATGATCCAGGCAGCACATGTGGGTGTGGGTATCAGTGGTGTGGAAGGACTTCAGGCTGCGCGCAGTGCAGATTTTGCCATTTCACAATTCCGGTTTCTCAAAAAACTACTTTTGGTCCATGGTGCATGGGCATATCAACGACTATCCAAAATGATCTTTTTTTATTTTTACAAGAATGTGACCCTGTATCTGACACAGTTTTGGTATGCCATCTTCAATGGTTTCTCAGGTCAAACCCTTTACGAATCTTGGACCATGTCTTGCTTCAATGTGCTTTTTACCATCTTGCCTCCCTTGGCCATAGGCATCTTTGATCAATTCACTTCTGCTCGGTTGTTGGCCAAATACCCTCAAATGTACTCTCTTGGTCAAGCCAATGAATTCTTTAATCAAAAACGATTTTGGGGTTGGATCTTGAATGCTGTCTACCACTCGGCGGTAAAGTTGTTTTTTAAAAAAAAAAAAAAAAAAAAAAAATCTGGTAGTTATCCTCTTTTTTTTTGTTATTAGGTTCTCTTTTTCTTTGGAATGGCTGCCTTCAATAATGATCAGGTATTTGTAGCTGGTTATGCTGGTGGACAATGGTGGGTGGGAACAACTATATTCAGTTCAACATTGGCCACTTTATTATGGAAAGCTGCTTTGATTACAGAGTAAGTGATATTTTTAAAATGGGGAAAAATGATAGGATGAATGAATGGATTTTTTTTTTTTTTTGGATGATAAACTAGTGTTTGGACAAAATGGACATGGATAGCTATTCCAGGATCAATGGTTATTTGGTTTATTTTCCTTCCTGTGGTATCGTATATTGGACCTTTATTACCATTTGGTATCTTTTTTGAATATCATGGGATTGTACCTGCCTTATGGGGAAATATCAATTATTGGTTATTTTTTCTTTTGATTCCATTGATTTGTGTTTTACGTGATTATCTTTGGAAATAGTAAGTGATTTTATTTTTTTTTTTTTTGTAATGTAACTAAAAAGATACTCTCTATTTTATAGTTACAAGCGAATGTATAGGGCCAAAAGTTATCATTATGTTCAAGAAATTCAAAAACTCAACTTGCCAGATTATCGACCTAGAATGGATCGGTTTCGGACAGCTGTCAACAAAGTACGCCATGTACAACGACTTAAACAATCCAGAGGTTATGCTTTCTCACAAAACGATACGGATCAAGGCAAACTTATTAGAATGTACGATACCACCCAACAAAAGCCCTCAGGATAGATCTTATACTTCTTTATATTACCACTTCTATTATCTATTTCCATTTATCATCTTTTTTTTTTTTTTACCATCATCTATTTCTTTTTGTTGTAGTTTTGCTTTATTGTATATATAGTGTACGGAAATAAAAACTATGGACTTTTTATCAATCCATATAAACTCTGCCACTTGTATTTTATGTAATGATAACGTATGAATGATGAATAAAAGTATTTATTGAATGAAAGAATATAAATTTAAAAAAAAAAATTATAAAAAAAGATATACAATGAAGAGAGAAGGGGGGGGGGGAAAGTCCTTGGAACAAGATGTATGATAAAAAAAAAAAAAAAAGAAAAGAGTAATGATGATAATATATATGTATAAACAAAAAAAAAAAGTAATAATCAAAACAATAAAAGATGAAGAGAAAGGGAAATATACTATTATGATCTATCTATCCACTACAACTGATACAAGCATCCTTGTTATCCAAAGAACAAACCATATCAGCTTCGTTTTCTTCCCTTTGTTTGAGAGCTTTGTAATCTTTGAGAGAAAGTTGATCGACAGTAAATTTGATGGCATCCACAGCAGGTCGAGTACGGAGATAATACATACCAGTCTTGAGTCCCTTCTTCCAACCATAAAAGTGCATACTTGTCAATTTGCCAAAGTTAGGTTCACCAATAAATACATTCAAACTTTGACTTTGATCAATGAAAGCACCACGATCTGCCGCCATATCAATCAAAGTTCGTTGCGAAATTTCCCATACTGTTTTGTACATTGCCTTGAGATGAGTAGGAATCTTGTGGATGTTTTGTACCGAGCCACTATCTGACATGATTTGATTCTTAACTTCTTCGTCCCAAATACCGAGTTCTACTAGATCCTTCAATAACCAAGGATTTACAATTTGGAATTCACCAGCAAGTACTCGACGAGTGTATAAATTGGATGTGTATGGTTCAAAACATTCGTTGAAACCTAGAATTTGAGATGTAGATGCTGTTGGCATGGGGGCCACCAATAAAGAATTTCGAATACCATGTTGACTAATTTTTTCCTTCAAAGCTGCCCAATCCCATAAAGACGAAGGTGTCACTCCCCACATATCGTATTGCAATTGACCCTTAGACACTGGACTTCCTTCATAAGTTTCATAAGGACCTTCTACTTGAGCCAATTCCATAGATGCTTCTAAAGCAGCATAGTAGATCGTTTCAAAGATTTGTTTATTAAGTTTCTTGGCCTCATCTGATTCAAAAGGATAACGCATCAGCATAAATGTATCCGCCAAACCTTGTACACCCAAACCAATAGGACGATGACGTTTGTTGGATCGCTCAGCTTCCACCACAGGATAATAGTTGATATCAATGATTTTGTTCAAGTTCTTGGCAATTACCTTGGTAACTTGGTGTAATTTCTTGAAATCATAATATTCACGGTTTACCACAAATGAAGGTAAAGCAATACTGGCTAGATTGCATACGGCTACTTCATCAGGACTTGAATATTCCACAATTTCGGTACAGAGATTGCTGCATTTGATTGTTCCCAAATTTTGCTGATTTGACTTACGATTGCAAGCATCCTTGTAAAGCATGAAGGGGTTACCAGTTTCCGTTTGAGCTTCCAAAATAGCATACCATAATTTTTGTGCCTTCAATGTACGACGAGCACGACCTTCACTTTCATATTTTGCATAAAGAGCTTCGAATTCTTCACCCCAGACATCTTGCAAGCCAGGAGCTTCACTAGGACAAAATAATGACCAATCACCATTTTCTTCCACACGCTTCATAAAAAGATCGGGAATCCAGAGAGCATAAAAGAGATCACGAGCACGAATTTCATCCTTTCCAACATTCTTACGAAGATCCAGAAAGGTAAAGATATCAGGATGCCAAGGTTCAAGATACATGGCAAAGGCACCAGGACGTTTATTACCACCTTGATCGACATAACGAGCAGTATTATTGAACACACGAAGCATAGGGAGAATACCATTGGAATAACCATTTGTACCAGCAATGTAAGAATCAGTTGCACGGATGTTGTGAATGTTAAGACCAATACCACCAGCAGTTTTGGAAATTTGAGCACAAACCTTGAGAGTTTCATAAATACCTTCAATAGAATCTTCCTTCATGGTGAGCAAGAAACATGAGGACATTTGTGGACGAGGAGTACCAGCATTGAATAAGGTAGGACTAGCATGAGTAAAGTATTTTTCGGACATCAAGTTGTAGGTTTCGATAGCAGAATCGATATCTTCGCCATGGATGCCAACAGCGACACGCATAATCAAATGTTGAGGACGTTCAGCCACTTTGCCATTGATTTTCAAAAGGTAAGAACGTTCCAGAGTCTTGAAGCCAAAAAAGTTATAACCAAAATCACGATCGTAGATAATAGCAGAGTTTAGACGGTCAGCATTCTTCATAACAATTTGATATGTCTTTTCGGAAATCATAGGAGATAATTTATTAGTTTTGGGATTCACATAGGTATAGAGATCTTCGACCACTTGAGAAAAGACCTTCTTGGTTTCCTTGTGTAAATTGGAAACAGCGATTCGAGCAGCCAAGATAGCATAATCAGGATGAGTTGTAGTCATATAAGCAGCAGTTTCAGCAGCAAGGTTATCCAGTTCAACAGTAGTGACACCTTGATAGACACCAGAAATGACCTAATATTAAAAAAAAAAAAAAAAAAAAAAAAAAAAAAAAAAAAAGACGAATCAATGAAACCAGTATTTTTTTTATTATTATTATTTGCTTATTCTTGAATGATTTACCTTTTGAGTAATGGCCACAGGATCAACAAAGTTGGTATCCAATCCATAGCAAAGTTTGTTGATTCTTGCAGTGATCTAAACATGAAAAGTAATGGAATTTGTTAATTAGTATAAAAGTTATGTCAAATGAACTTATTTTTACCTTATCAAAAGCGACTTGTTCTTGTCGACCGTCTATGATAAATAAAGAAAGCAAATTAGCGATATTGTGAATAATCAACCAAAAGATATTTTACATACCTCTTTTATAGACAAACATAGGCATGGTAAAGAAGAGAAAGAAGTGTATAAAATAATGTGAAACAGAACCAGTGGGATATAAAACAGAGTAACAGTAAAAAAAGAAGAATGAATAAATACACTGCTCCAAAAAAAAAAAAAAAAAAAAAAAAAAAAAAAAGATATAAAGAAATCAAAAAAAGATAGAATAAAATAGTAAAAGGAAAGGAAAAAAAAAAAAAAGAAAAAAAAATTGATTTTTATAAAAAATTCCTCTTACGCGACGACGCGAATTTTTTCAAGGTGCGATAAAAACAAGACTGCGCATCACTCATTCATTATTAATTATTAAAAAAAAAAAAAGAACACGATAAACACGACACGAACATATCATCAATACCTCCTATTCAACGATTTCTTTCTCTTTTTTTCCCAATATACATATAAAATTGCTTTTTATTAAATCATGAAACAAAGAAGATATAAAAACTAAACTAAACTATCATCATCATCATTATAGTTGTTGTTGTTGTTGTTGTTGTTGTCGTATAATCGCCATCATTTGTTCAATTTTTTGTGCAAAGGACTTTTCAGCTTCAGGAGTGATAGTGAGATGATGTTTTGCACCAAATTCACGTACTAATATTCTATAATCATTGGTTTCATAAACTGGAAGAATCGCACTAACACCAGGATGTAATTCAATGTTGAGTTGGAAAAGAGCTTTGACAACAGGCTTGACAGGTTCAGGATCAGATAGTGAGATGGTACCATGAACCGTTGTTGATGATGGAGCTGGAGTAGCAATGGGAGCTGGAGCTGGAGCTGGAGCTGGAGCAGAAGCAGGAGATGGAATAGCATATTTGGAAGCGGCAGTTCCACCACGAGAAGAAAAAAGTGAAGTTGATGATGATTGAGTTTGAGGAGCTGGTGGATTTTCTTGAAGAGGTTGAGAAGCCCACTTGGAGACTTGTTGTGATGATTGAGTTTGAGGAGCTGGTGGATTTTCTTGAAGAGGTTGAGAAGCCCATTTGGAGACTGGTTGTGATGGTTGTTTTTGAGCAGGTACTACAGGATTTTCTTGAAGAGGTTGAGATGCCCATTTGGAGACTGGTGTCGTAGGTTGTGATGGTTGCATTTGTTGTTTCTGAGGAGGTACCACAGGATTTTCTTGCAAAGGTTGAGTACCCCATCGTGAAATTGGTTTTGAAGGTGGTGGTCGACCTCCAGGAGTAGTGATTTGTCGTTGTTGTTGTTGTTGTTGAGAAGGTGCTTGAGGTGTCGAAGGTTTTGGTGCATACTTGGAAGCACCGGAGCCACCTTGTTCCCAGAATGGTGTTGATTGTAACTCGGATGAACCCCAGGCAGAATTCGTAATAGGAGGTCGTCGTGGTGCAGTTAATGGTTTACCAGTAGGTCGAAGAGCAATGTCATTGGGAAATGCTGGAGGAGGAGGAGCACTGGAAGCCTTTTTCTTCTTACCACCCCTTTTCTTCTTGCCACCACCAATAGGAGGACCGATTTTTAGTCGTTGGTTCAAGATTTGTTGTTCGTCCACAGGTTTATAATTGGCACCTTTTCGATGTAGATTTCCAGAGCCAAGACCATTTTTTGCAACCACTACATTAGGATCCAAAAGTTTTCGCCAGTCGCTAGCTTCAAAAGTCATTACTGCAGGTCCTTCGGCAGGTCTATCGTTCCAATTTGGCATACGGATCACGTCTTCTTCAGCTTCAGAACCAGTAGGTTGAGCACCCCAACTATTCATTTGTAATGGAAGATAGTCGTCGTCATCACTTTCGTCTGAACCATAGGATCCTTCAGAAGAATAGTCATCTTCGTCTTGTTCACTTGATCGACTTTGTACACTTTCGGGTATAGGAGCACCCCATCCATTTTGTGCAAGAGTAGTTTGATCCATCTATAACTTTAACAATATTGTCAAAAAAGAAAGGAAAAAAAAAAATAAAGGCACAAAATGTGTGATATAAGAAAGAAACAAAGAAGGAAGAAGAGAGAGGAAAAAAAAAAAAAAAAAAAAAGAAAAACAGAAATTTTAGTCTGACGTTCAAAAGGTCAAAAAAAAAAGTTTAAATCCAGTCTTGGGGTTATTGGATGAATTGCAATGGAAATTATTCATTGGCCTTTTTTTTTTTTTTTTTCTTCCCTTTTCCTTCCAGTTTTTTCTTTTTTTTTATGACTTTTGTTACTATACTTTACCAAACCTTCTATTGATGTATTGGAAATTCATTGTGGTTTTATATATTTTTATCTTTTTCAAGTCATGTGTAACACTCTCAACACAACTACAATGTATCAATCAATTAAACCCCTTTATAACAACTTGTCCTGCAATGGTTGTACCAACAGATCAATCTTCCATACTCTTCCCACAAGTATCCGATCTCGACTTGGTTAGTATATCAAAAAATGAACTCTTGGATTCAGTTATTATAGCTGTAGATCATGAATATCAACACCATCAGTATGATGAACAATCTCCTTTATCAACAATGTCATTTCATGGACCAACAATAAATGTACGTACAACCACGACGACAACTATTCCTTCTTCTTCCCAAACAGGATCTTCAAATGGAAATAGAAGAGTCACCATTCCGTCGTTTGAAGAATGGAAAAAACAAATACGACATAGTGAAGAAACGAATGATAACAATAAAAAACCCAAAAGAAAATCGACACGTGGCGCACCAAATCGAGGACAAGAAATGATTGATAGCGTGGATGGTGGTTTTTCCGATGATGTTGGATCAGTATTCGATAATGGAGATCCCAATGGACCTGTTTCGACTGCAGAAAATACGTACGAAGAAGGGGAATATATTGCACCTCAGAAACGACAACAAGATCAACAACAATCTAACAAGAAACAATTTGCCAAGGTACCTCTCAAATCTCTCAAGGAACGATTCAACTATGCCTGGACTATCTGTGCTGCCACTGTGCGTGATGTGAACAAGGAAGCCAGAGGTGCACAATCTATCTTATTTGAATCTAAGGATCAATATCTTTTGAACAAATGCTCAGCAGATAAGTTCGTCATCATCAATCTCTGTGAAGAAATCCTGATTGATACAATTGTTTTGGCCAACTTTGAATTCTTCTCAAGTACTTTTAAGGATTTCCGTGTCTATGTTTCCAATACTTATCCCACCAAGGATTGGCAGTTATTAGGTCAATGGCAAGCTAGAAATACTCGTGATTTACAGGTATACTCTTAGAAAAAACAAAAAAAAAAAAAAAAGAAGACGAGGTAGAGTTCTCTATCAAATGATGGTTATCAAAACAAGAGATTAACAATATCTTCTTTATTTTTTTTTAAAAAAAAAAAAGGTATTTAAAGTACAAGATAGTATTGGATGGTTCGAATATATGAAGATTGAATTCTTGACGCACTATGGTAATGAATACTACTGTCCTTTATCTTTGGTGCGTGTCCATGGAATGCCGATGATGGAATACTATAATGCTGTGGAAAGTCAAGGATTATTTGGTAATGGAGAAATCGAAAGTGTCAGTGATCAACATCTATGGCCAGCAGACGTACGCGAAGATATTATTCATCCTCAAATTGTTACCAACACTTCTGAATGGTTTCCTTCCAAAGAAGATATGGATTTCGATGATGATGTTGATACCGAAGACAATGGGACCAACGACAAGAATATAACAACTGCATTATCAGTGGATGGCGATATACATAGTTCAGAAATGACAATGGAATCAATTATAGTCACTGAGCCAGTGGACGACACAAACAAGAAATCACAACAACAAATAGCAGAATTAAACGATATGAATCAACCAGAAAACGATAACAACAGGACAACAGAGACTGAACGATCTAATTCCAATACAACAACCACAAACAACAATGATCTCTTTGAAAACAAAGATCACCATAATACTACGAATGGATTTGACTTGGAAAATGATAAAGAAATGGAATCACATGTTACATCAACAACGACATCAACTCCTGTATGGCATGACCCTGGCACGATGGATGATACTACGACTAAAATAAACAATGTTATTGATCATATTACGGTATCACATGACAGCAACCAAACTTTATCCAACAACTCCTCTTTGAATGACGACCATTTAGAATCCAAACAACAAGAAGACGATGGAACAACAATAACAGCAACAACAGCAACAACAACGACAACGATACTACCAACAACGGATGTGACAGACGCTATACCCTCTTTCTCAAATGATACTCGTATGTTACCTGACAATATCAGCAATTCAACAGATCAAAAAAATGGTGCAAATACCATCTATCCTTCAATAGTATCCCCATCTACCGTAACAGCAACAGCAACCAGCATCAACAACATGGATGACAACCGACCCAAAAACGTCCCCAATATACACAACAAAGAACCATCTACTCAAGAATCTATATACAAGATCATCATGAAACGCTTAAATGCTTTGGAAGCCAATGCCACACTATCACAACGCTACATGGATGAACAAAACAATATGCTCAATGATGTATTTACTGAAATGGAAAAAAGACATCAAGATCAACTTATTTATGTTTTGGATCGATTGAATGAAACAGCTAGTAATCGAATTGATGGAATGGTAAGAACAATATTATCAAATTTAAAAATAGATTCACTCAACCCATTTTTTTTATATATATAGAAAAGACGTTACGAGCAATCTTACGAAGAATTGAAGCATCAAATGGAATCAGATATGCGTGATATGACAGCTAAAATCAGTATTTTGACGGATCAGGTATATATTTAAGAAAACAACAATATGACTTATATACTCATCTCTTTTTTTTTTTTTTCTATTGATACTTGAACTTGTGATAGATCTCCTTTGAAAAACGGGTATCAATGGCGCAGTTGGCTGTGATCATTACTCTCTTTGTCTTCTTGGCTCTTTCTCGAGGTACACTCAGCACGTTATCACCTATCATGATTGCTCAAGCAGAAGAACGAAAACGGCGTGAATCAGATGCAACAACGACAAAATCTTCAGTGGATGGAAATTATGGATCAAAGCGATATCAGACCAGTAGTCATCGTCGGGATGGCCAATCATCATCTTCTTCTTCGACATCATTATCAACTGCAGCATCTGTCGCGGCCATGACAAGAAAAAAATTAGACTCATCAAGTTTATCATTATCATTGCCCACTAAAATCAAACTAGATATGGATGGTAGAAAAGCAGCTTCTTTAGATGCACTGAAACTTCATCTTGCTCAACAAACTGACTTGTTACCCAAACATATATCACAATCTACCTCTCAGCCTCCACCATCTTCAACGCAGCAATCAGAGCAACCAGGATCTTTATCATCAACTGTTCCATTAGCAACAACTACATTGGCTACACCATTACTTGCGGAGGATCGACAAACGACGTCAAAACCCCAGCGGTCTATTTCATTACAAGATATCACGAAGTGTACAGATACAATAGATGCGAAAGTCAACACAGAACAAGATGATTCTAATGGAAAAATGAATGAAAATAATACCGGCTATTACCAACAGCGCCAAGTACAGCAGCATACGATACAGGATAAGGATATAGATGATGATGATAACAGGAAGCGGGATGGGCGTTTACGACCTCACAATACGAATATTGAAAATAGTGGACTTGAAAACGAAAGTATAGGATCCAAATCTATTCGATCACCATTAACAGAGTCATCTTTGGTATTTGACAACCCATCTGAACGTCTACGGCAACAACAACCAAACGAACAAGCTATCTCCTCCTCATTGACTCAAAACAAATGATACCCTTTGTGATGGAATATTTATTTAGGATTATATAGTTTTTTTTTTTTTTTTTTTTTTTTGAATAGTATATTAGTTGCATGACTGATTAATTATTGTTGTTTTGTTTTTACCATACACGCTAATAAAAACGACTCAAAAAAGATCAAGGTCGCGGCGTTTCAAACATACTTTGTACTTTTTTTTTTTAGTATATCTCTTTCCTTCGACACCTTTTTTTTTCACTTTTATCATTACTTTGTCACAACTTATCTATTACCCAAATGGAAAACAGTAAGCTGCAAAAAAAAATTATAATGACATATAATGATGCCATTTTTTCAGTTTCTTCTTGCACTTTATTGACTATCCGTTAAATACAATTGTAATAATTAGGACAAGTACAGCCAACTCCACCTGTAGGTCATCGACCAAGTTCATATGATATGCCTACTGTTATAGTTGTTGTAAGTAAACAAAATGACCAAAAAAAAAAGACTTCCTCTTCCTTTTCTTTTTTTTTTTTTTTTTTTGTTTGTTTTTGTCTTTTCTCTCATGATGAATATTCTGCATAGTATACTTTGGTGATTATTCTAGGCATTGGGTTATGCTTCTGTCTTCGAAAAGCAAACCGACTAGTACCTAATAAGTACAGCTTCCCAATGATGTTACGAAGCAGTGGCAACCGAGCACAACAATGGACTGAAAGGGATGAGCTAGAAGATGAAGAGTCACGACAAGGCTTATTAAATGATTTTGAAGACCAAGACGATATGGAAGATGACGAACAAGGTAAAAGAACAAATTATATATATATATATATCTATTATATATTATATACACAAATGGGTAAATGCATTGACTTAATTTATATATATATATATATATTACTATTAGTATATGCTCAAAGGCACAACCCAGTCATAACAACTAATATCAAGACCAGTAATAGGCCGGATGACAATGACGACAGTGATGGTTTTGGTGATTTGCAGACTGTATCAAACAAGACATCAAATGCATTCGTGGTATCAATGGACGATGATGAAATGGATGATGACGACAATGTTAACGGACAATCAATTAATACTCAAGTAAAGAAATCAGTATGATATGATACTTGATTTATTACTGCAGACATTAATTCATAGTTGTAGTTGTAGTTTTATATGATATTTCATTCATTCTTTTTCTCTTTGTTATATAAATACAATAAAAAAGAAAAATAGTTTCATTGGATTCGATTGGATAGTTGATGTATGCAAGTGTTGATGTCTATATCATGCATGGAGAACATATAAGCGACGGTGATTGAAAAAATCAACCTTTTGGCGAATCACCTGCTCCTTTTTTTTTGTTTTCTTGATTTATGTTTGTCTTTTTTTTCCTCACACGATTCTTTTTCTTTTGTTTTTTTTTCTTTTATATACAAATTTACTAACAATAACGAAAAAGAAAGAGTATGTCCATACCATTATCACCATCTACTGACTTCTCTTTTGGACAATGGTTCACTACTCTTTTTGAGAAAAGAATTCAATCTTCGTCTACCAGCACTACAAGCAACACCAAAAGTCAATCAGTACAACCTAAAAGTAGGTAAGTGGGTAAATAGACAATCTTTTTATTGTGCTTTTATTAACTCTTTTTTTTTTTTAGTAGTGGTAGCGGTGCAACTGTTAATCATGATATTACCACTAATGACCATCCTACAATATATTGGGTTGATTGGTTTATTAGTTTGAAAGGAAATGATTATTTTTGTAAAGTGGATGATAGTTTTATTGCGGATCGATTTAATTTAGTCAAATTGGAAGAATGTATTCCTCGTTATTACCTTGAAGCTTTGGATATGATGACTGACAATTTTGGTAAGTTTCAAGTGGGAAAAATTCACAACATCTGCTGATATTTTGTTACTCCTCTCTCTCTCTCTCTCTCTCTTGTCATATTTTGCCATTCAAGATCCGACAGCATATTAATCTTTTTTTTGTTTTTTTGATTAGATTATCGCGAATATGATCAAACGACAAGAATTGAAATTGAAAAGATGGCTATGCATTTATATGGGTTGATTCATGCAAGATTTATTCTTACCAATACGGGAATGGCAAAGATGGTAAAAAAAAAAAATAAATAAAACCATTTATCATTATCCTTATTTTTCTCATCCATTTCAATAATGATAGATGATCAAATATAAACAAGCAATTTATGGCACATGTCCTCGATATTATTGTAAACATCAAGCTCTTTTACCTATTGGATTATCGGATCAACCTTTTACGCATACCATCAAATTATATTGTCCACAATGTGAAGATGTTTACAATATATATTCCTCTCAACATGCCTCTATGGATGGTGCTTATTTTGGTACAACTTTTGCTCATCTTTTTTTACAAACACATCCTTCCTTATTACCAATGAAATCCAGTGATCATTATGTACCACGAATATTTGGATTCAAAATCATGAACAACAAAAAAAATAATACCTCTTATATTCCCAACTCTCGTTTAGTACCCAGTTGATTATACTATTTTAATAAAAATACCCGTCTCTTGATGATCTTCATATTTGTTTTACTTGTTTTGGCTTTTTACGGATTACTTTATATAGATCATTGAATAGTAAATAGATTGACCACAAATCTGATTGTGTCCCCTATGACGATATTATCTTGTTCTTGGAATTCTTTTTGTTATCATTCATAATATATATTAAAGTGAGGTTATTATCAACTGAGCCCTTTTTTTTTTTTTTTTACTTCTTTTTTGGGCAGTTTATTTACTGAATGATGTACCTGAAGCATTTGAAATCCGCTGCTCCGTTGAGTTTTATGATGAATAGCCACATGATGATAAAGTTTATAGTACCCTTGATTATTTTCTGTAAATGACAGGTTGAAAACTACTCCCTTCTCTCATTATATTTTCCTTCTCCCTGTTTTTTTTAAAAAAAAAAAACAAAAGATTATACTTCTATTGAAAAAGAACAAAGAGATACATACAGTAAGATGATGATGATGACCAATTGTGATTGAAAAAAAAAAAAAAAAGCTGCAGGTTGATTATATCAATTTGATAAAAGGGAGCAAAATGGACACCATAGCCACTCTGGTACTACCCTTTCATTTTACGTGGTACCATTCAGCCAAAAACGAACAACTCCGCCCAATTACCTACTTCATTTAGTAATGTCATTTAGAGTTTTTTATTTTTCTAATATACATTTCAAATACTTGATCTTTTTTTTTTTTCCTACTTCTCTTATATAAAAAGAGAAATTTTTTTTTCATCAAAAAAATCATTTTAGCGTTGATCGTGTCTTTTTTTTTTTTCTCCTTCTTGTACTTTCTACCTTTTTCTCTTTTTTTTTTTTTTTTTTTGGAGCTGGCCCTCTCATTCACCCCCCTTCCTCTCTTTATTTATAACAAAGAATCATCCATCATTACCACTATCATGAAACAAGCTCTTTTATTGACAATTCTTTTTGCCATGACTTTATTGGCATTGACATCAGCTGCACCTCTTGAAAAGCGATTGAAAAGCTGTTATAAACATGCCACTTTAACTCAGTGAGTATTCCAAAAGAAAAACGGGAGCACTCCGATTTCCCATCATGCTAATTCCTTTCTTTCTTTTTTTTTAATCATCATCGTTGAATTATCTTTCAATTCATCATTATTTTAGATATTGGATTCCAAAACAAGGTGATAAGGATATGCTGAACAATGGGAAAACAGTGACTCTTTCTGGACCCAAGAACAAAGCACTGAAAACCAAAAAAGGAAAAACCATTGCAAAGGTTTCAAAGACAACATATGAAGTATGTATCAATCATCCCCCCCTTTTTTTTTTATGATCATGATACTTATACCTTTTTTTTTTGTTTTATTAGAAATTTCAAATGGAAGGTACTGGCTTACTTGAGAATGGAATCATGGTCAATTTAGATTCTGGAAAGGATACATTTCTTGAAGTCAATCGAAAAAAAGCACCTTATGGATTAGGTAAAAATCCATTTCCTTTTTTTTTTTTTTCTGTAAATTGAACCTCCTCCTTTTATTATTATATCAATTATCATAGGTTCCGATGATGATAATGCTTTAGTACCTTGGGTTAGTGTTGCTTCCAATGATCTCAAGATAGGCACTACTTTATATATCAAACAATTAGATGGTCTTCGACTTCCTGATGGTAAAAGACATAATGGATGTGTCCGTGTAGATGATGAAGGTTGGAGCTTTGATGATTGTCAATTGGATTTCTATGTCTTACAATTCTCAGCTTATCAAAAATTGGATCATACTATTCCTGATAAGGTCTCTGTTCAACAAAAGAAATGCAAGGTCTTGTCTTATGTTACAACAAAAGTCAAATCTTGGGCTGAATTGAACAAATGAAAAATGATGTCTCCACCCCCCTTTCTTTTTTGTATATTTGCTGTATCACTAGTTTAAGTCATTGAACAAAATAAAAAAAAAAATTCATTTCTCCTTTCTCTTTCTCCTTTTCAACTTTATGTATTTCAACTGCTGATCTGCAGGTTAGCAGATGAGTTGATTAGTATCATCTTTGCCAAGAATCTCGATAATGATGATGTAAATGATGATATATGAATGAATGATGGTATCATGATATTGACATATTGATGCATTTTCTGGATGGTGGATGATGATGGATGAATTTTATCGGGAAAAATGCAATTTCATTGGTTAATTTTTTTTTGTTACCTAGGTTTAAAAATAAAAAAAAAAAAAAATACCAAAAAAAGTTTGAGAGCTCTGTTATTTCTTCCTCTTTCTCTCTATTCTTTTATATATGACTCAATTTGAATCTTTCTCTTCACAATTAATAAATACATTGGATATACTTCAAAAACAACTTGATGACATAAGGCAAGTGTATGCAAAAAGAATAGACTTCTAGTTATCACTTACTCTTTTCAATCTTTAATAATATAGTCTGAAACAAGTCGACTTACATAACCAGATCACTAGTGCGCGTTCTGACTCTATTACAGAAGAAGAATATGCCGATGTTAAAGCCATGGTAAGTAAGACTCTATTATATATACATATTGATATATATTGGACAATTGACTTTGGTACAAATCTCATAAACTTTGTCTTTCGTTAGATGGACACCACATTAGCTTACAAGTCAAAACTATTATCATTGCGAACAACTATGGTCAATATGTCATTAAAGTCGAAACAACTTTTGAAACGGTCTGACAAACTAAAAGCAACAAAGATGGATTATTTATCCAAGGTAGAAGATATTCGAAAACGAGAACAGGAACGAGATCAATCCATCGCCGCCATTGTTTTAGAACCTTCAACAAGTATACATACTACCCAACCAAATACACCCACAAGGTCTTCTTCACCTATGATACCAAGCTCCTTACTAGAAAAAAGTGTGGATGATGATAATAAGAATAACAAAGCTGAAAATGAACAACAACAGGTACTAAGTCCTGCACCCGTAACTACAACAACGACAACAGATAGTATACTTGGTTTGAATGATAACAAGGGATCACCAGTAATATCACCGATCGGTCGAACATCATCAACATCCTCTTTGTCAACAACAACGGCAACAACACCAGTAGTAGCATCTGATTCTTCCTCTAAAGTAATTGGTTTGGCGAAAACGAAGAAAAAGAAGAAACCCAAAGCGCGTGAAGTGGAAATTGGTGGTGATGATGATAATCGTGCTTGGACACCTAAACGAACACTCTCTAGTAGTATTGGTAAGAAATCATAATTTTTTTTTTTGGATGTTGTTTAGTTAAGTTAGTTGGTTATGATTATAGTAGCATAGTAGTCTACTTTTACATATATACGCTTTCGTCCAATAAAATAAATAAATAATTTTTCGATTTGGATAGATGTTTAATCTCAGTTGTTTTCTTTTCTCTTTTTTTTCTTTTTTTCTTTTTTTTTTTTTCTTCGTTTATAATTTTCCTTTTTATTTATCTATTTATTTATTTATTTTGAATCAATGACATCACGCCAAGTTCAGGTAAACAATTCAAGTGCTATCATTATCAGTAGTGAATTGGATGGACATGAGTCTATGTGATTCTCTCTCTCTCTCTGTTTTTTTTTCGTATACTACCCTTCTTTATTTTATTTGTCTGGATGTCACCATATATAGCAACAACGAATGTTCGATCGTTACCATTCAACAACACAAATGACGTCAAATGTACGATCTAGGGATCAGATGGATAAAGATGATGACAATGAACATGACCTAGATACGGAATTCTCACTACCTCGCCATCTTGATCCTACTGGCTATGTTGATTTTGATAGAATACAACAAACAAGTATGGAAGAACATTTACCGGTGCATAATGTTGGTTATCGACTATTACAAAAGATGGGATGGAAGCAAGGACAAGGGTTAGGTAGTCTTGGTCAAGGTAAAAAAAAAAAAAAAAAAAAAAAAAAAAAAAAAAAAAAAGGAAAGGAAAGGAAATAGAGTATAGGAAATAGACATGGTTATTTTGTGTTTGTTAAAGGTGATTGATATTTTTACTGATCCTCTTCTTTTTTATTATGATGATAATTAAAAAAAAAAAGGTCGAAAGGAACCTATTCGAATAGATATGAAACAAGATGGATTGGGGATAGGCAAAGCAGAACAAGATCAAGAATACAATGAATCTTCGACAGCGCAAAGAAAAGCTATGGATAGTGAAAAACAATTGGAGGAAACCATGGAGGAGCGTCAACTACGGGAATCCAAAGTAATCAAGATTCAAGAAATTCAACAAGAACTCTTACAAGTCAAACGGGCTTTTTATTGTGAACTTTGTGACAAACAATATAACAAGGTCAGTGAATATGATCAGCATTTACAAAGTTATGATCATCATCATAAGAAGGTAAGTAAAAAAAAAAATTATAATATGGTCAAATCAAAATACTTATTTTATTCTTCTATCTAGCGATTCAAGGATATGAAGGAACAAACCAAACGATCAGTCATAGGACAATCGGACAAGGAAAGGAAACGTGAAAGAGAAAAACGACGTGAAGAAAAGGAAATGAAACGAATGCAAGATGCTATTATGAAGAAACATGCCCCTAGTAATCCACCACCTCCACCACCTCCACCTCCTTCTGATATGGATCAAGATATACCTCCTCCTCCACCTCCATCTGATAACTCTGAATTTGGCACTCCTTCTCCTCCACCACCACCACCACCTCCTCCTACAACAACAACAGCAACAACGTCATCATCATCCATTGGTTTACAAATGAATAGAAATAATATATTATCACCATCGACCCCTTCAACGAGTGCGAACAAGGTATCTTTTGGTTTTGGTGTCAAGAAAAAGGCGTCTGGGATTCGATTTGGCTTGCAGAAGAAGGAATGATTCTATCGTATAGGATCTAAAAGTTATAGTATAGTGTATTTAGTGCAGTCGTAGAAAATCAATAAATTAAAAAAAAAAAAGTAAACGACTTTATCTTATTATTCCAAATTTAGCAACGTTGTCATTTTCATTCATAAGAGTCAGAGAAGTGAGTCATGAAGAATCACAGCAAAGAGAAGTTATCCCAAACAGGTAGCCGCGTTTTTTTCATGCCCCGAATCCTTTTTTTTATAACGGGAAAGCGGTGGTTGGATTTTTTTTTTTTTGTTGTTGTTGTTTTTGTTGTTTTCTTTCATTCTTCCTTGTCTTTATTTTTGAGGAATGATCATGGAACCTCGTAAACTCTTATATTGTGGCAGTAAGTAAAATAGTATATGGAGAGGAAGGTAGAAGATCAATTTGACTAAACCATCACGTCATAATACCTATTCTCACCTTTTTTTTTCTATTTCTTTCTCGTTTGTGTTTGAATCGTGTTGTTGTCTTTTTATAAAGTTTGCACCATGCCTCCTGAAGTAAGTCTAGATACAAAAAAAAAAAAAAAAAAAAAAAAGGAAAAATAGGATCGTGAATAGAAATACTCATTACTTCTTTTTTTTCTTCTTTTGAATATAGTATTGTGAATTCAGTGGCACTCAAGAAAAATGTAAAGAATGGCTTCAAGATCACCATCCAGATATTTATAATACCGTATATGGTGAAAAGGGTAAGTATATATCTATATAGTTAAGGCAAAAAGAAAGAAAAAAAATCTTGAATACTCAAGAATTTTATATTGATTCTCTTTCCCTTTTATATAGATTTAGTACAGGGAATGGAACAAGTGACAGTGACAGATGATAATGAAGGCAAATCAGATCGTACTTTTGTCAAAGACAAATCTGCAAAATTGGAAGCCAAATTGGAACGTGAAAACAAAAAGAAGATGGTATAATGATTTGATCTGGATGATTTATGATGAAACTTAACCTTTATTTTGGATAGTCTTCCCGTGTTACAATTAAAAGAGTAGAACGAACGAAACGAAAGCGAATCACCACCATTCATGGATTAGATATTTTTGGTAAATTAAAAAAAGAAAGAGGGAACATGAAGGATATATGAAGTGAAACTAATTCTTTTTTTTTTTTTTTTTGTAGGTGTTGATTTAAAAAAAGCAGCCAAATTATTTGCTAACAAGTTTGCTTGTGGATCATCAGTGGCTAAGAATAATCAGAATCAAGATGAAATTGTGGTGCAAGGTGATTTTTCAGACGAATTAATTGAATTGATCATTGCTAATTGGCCACATGTAAGAAAAAAAACAAACAAAAAAAGGATGAATTGATCTTATATTATGTTTATAGGTACCTGAAGATAATATTGATTATATTGAAGAACAAAAGAAAAAGAAGGCACCACAATAGTAAATCTAGTCTCTTTTTAATATAATGAAGAAATAAATAAATAAAAATACCATGAAATGTTTTCTCGATTGTGTTACACTCACTTGTATTCCAAATCTAGAGGCACAGAGCGTGAATATTGGGCAGATCTGTTCAAATTTGCAATATGTTCCTGTGTTACTTTCATTTTTCATAAAAATAGTTTTTTTTGATTTCCCGCGGTAAAAATAATATCATAGTCCAACAGGTCATTTTTTTTTCACTTTCTTTTCACTTTCTTTCTTTTCTCTTCATCTTTCCGTTCCTTCATTTTAATCCTTTTTTTTACCCATCCCATTCCTTTTATTTTATATAAACTAGTATGGCCAACTCACGCTTTACTATGAGTCGCGATCGTTTGGCTGAATTACGTGTAAAAAAAGAAAAACTATCTTAAAAATGATAATAATAAATATATTCACTTTTCTTTTTTCTTGTTATAATAGGGTTCCAATACAAATGAAAAGAAATACGAGTAAGTAAATATATATATATGTATTATTATTGTTATTTTCATTATTGAAAAAAAAAGATATATACTTATTACTCACCATATTTTCTTCCTATTAACTCCAAATTGACGTACTGATTCTTATTGTGATTATTTACTAGTCGTTTAAGGTAATTGGTTGGATAGGAAAAAAAAAAAAGGAGAACAAAAGTTTATTAGACAAGGAGAAGCAGTAATAGTTACATCATCTTTTTCTTTTTTCTTTTTTTTAGTGATGATCATGATATGCCTCCTCCTTTACCTTCTACTGGTCAGCGAAGTGGTCCTAGATATGATGATGATTATGCTTATAATCCACCTTCCAATCCTCCTCCTTCTTATACAAAAACAAATCATCGACATCAAGATCAATATGAAATGATGGAACGGAAAAATATTAATTCTGTGCCTGATGCAAATGGTTTGGTTTCTATTGAGGCATTCTTTGCTGAGGTAAATCTATTAGGAAAAAAAAAAAACTTGTTTGGGATGGGAAAAATTAATCTTTCTTTTTTTTTGTAGGTGGAAGAAGTCAAGGAATTAAATCGATTAATTCATACTAATATATCTGAAATTGAAGAAATGCATGGTGCAGCTTTGGTCAATATTAGTGAAGAACAAATGTCACAGAATGCTCGTCGATTAGATACCATGGTGAAGGAAACTGCAAAACTTAATAATGAAACAAAGAATAGGATAAAAGGTAAATACAAAAAAAAATAGTGAGGGGAATAAATCATCCTCACCTTTTTTTGATTTTAATTTAGCTATTGAACTTGCCAATGCTCGTATGCCTGCCAATAGTGGTGATTTACCAATGCGAAAAACACAACATGCCGCTTTAAAAAAGAAATTTATTGAATCTATTCAACGTTATCAAGATATCGAACGAACTTATCAACAAAAGTATAGACAAAGAGTGGAACGACAAATTCGTATTGGTAAGATTCTATTTTAATTTTTTTTTTTTTTTTGTCTTCAGTGATTTAATCATTTTTGATTTTATATAGTACAACCTGATGCAACATCGGATGAAATTGAACGGGTATTGGATTCTGACGAAGCATCTCAAATCTTTACACAATCATTGATGCAAGCCAATCGATCAGGACAAGCAAGAGCTGTATTAAGTGAAGTACAATCAAGACATGATGATATCAAGAAGATCGAAAAAACAATTCTGGAATTACATCAATTGTTTATGGACATGCAAATGATGATTGAAGAACAAGGTGAAGTATTGGGTCAAATCGAAGTTCATGCTGAAACCACTGCACATGATTTGGAACAAGGCAATAAGGATATAGCAAGAGCTATTGTTAGTGCGAAATCCACTCGTGCCGTAAGTGAATTTTTATATTTGATTCTTGGTTTATACTCATCTCTTCTTTATATATATATATAGAAAAAATGGTGTTGTTTCTTTATCTTTATTATTATCTTAATTGTAGTCGCTATTTTAGTATGGTGGTTTGCTTTTGATCATCCTGGTGTGAAATAGACTATCTCCTCCTCTACTTTTTTTTTTATATATTTCCATCTTCTTTTCCCATTATTTTATTTTACCTCTCTATTTCTATACATTTATTTATATATATATATATCTAACCTTGACACCCTCTCACTTAGCATTAGTATATTCTCCATGTTTTTTTATTAGTATTAGTATTTCTTCCCATATTTTATTTGATAATCAATAAACTATAAAATATTCAAAACACAAAAAAAAAAAAAAAAAAACAGCGATGATGATAGTAGTAATGGGATGATGGACATTCTCTAACATAAATATCATGACAAACTAGCCAAAAGCTTCATCATGCAAGATTAAAGTCATCCAGGTGAATTCACGCCAGCATAATCTAAATGATTGCCAGCTTTATAAAAAAAAAAAAAAATTGGGTTGATTTTTTTTTCTGCTATTACTCCTTCTATTTTTTTTTTCTTCTTTGTTATTTCTTTGTTATGACTAAATCAGGGTCTGTTGACGTTTATCGGTAATGAATGAGATAGCGTTCCCCTTCCTCACCGCGTGTTGTAAACTCCCCTATGATTTGTCCAATTCATATGTTCAACTCAACGCCTACAAAATGCACATGTCATCTAGTGATCCTATTCTCTTTAGCCAACAGCAGATGAGTGAATGGATTCCCATGAAGATGAGGTGAATGGATGCAATGATGATGGTATCATGACAAGATAATGACATGGACGAAGAAGATGATGATCAATAATCAATGAATTTGATTGGATTTGATGCAGAGGTCAATGAATTCAACTGTGTTACAATACATTTGAGTTAAGCGTGATATGAATGACAAAAAGTTAGAAAAAAAAAAAAAAGGTCAAAGCTTTATTCATGAAGTAAAAAAGGGGGAATTTGTATAATGAAAGGATGGGTAGAGAGGCAGAATGCTGCAATGATGGGTAATAAAATTGATAATACAAAAAAAAAAAATAAGAACTAAACACTAAGTAAATAAGATGTAAGAAATTAAAATTAAAAAAGAGGGATCAGATACGACCAAATTGAGTTCGTCGTTTTTCAGCTCGAACATTGCGTTGTTTTTGTAACTGTTGAATATGGGTTTCACAATAGATACGTCGTTCATACATATAATAGATATCAGTAATTGCACAGCGACATACCTAATTATATACAACAAAAAAAAGGGTGAATTAAAAAAAAAATGCAATGTAGTATCTAACGTAGATTCATACGTGTAAACCTTTTAACAAACTTACATTGCATTTGAAACAAGCAGGATGGAATCTCCAACCTTCAATTGTTTGAGCACAGGGTCCTTCGATAGGTTCATCACAAGTTCGACATAAAGAATTGTTCAATTGATGATAATGGCGTCGACAATAAGGAAGATTTTCAAAAACATAAAAGGTATTATCAGGAAATGGTCGATGACAGGTCTATAGAAAATAATTAAATAAATAAAAAGATGATACCAAAAAAAAAAAAACTTACATGACAACCAAAACAGTCTAAATGCCATTTGCCTTGTAATTTCCCATCTACAGCAGAAACAGCTTCTTTTTCAACTGGAAGATGACAGGCACGACATTTTGGTAAAAATAATTCTTTATAATCTTTGCGACAGTATACCCTTTGTTGACGTTCCTTGGCACCAGTTTTTTCTGTCAAAGGACAATAACAATGATAACACTTGATATGACCAGGGTGATAAGTACGACCTAAAGCCTTGATCGGAGTCACGTTGGAAGCAATAGGGCGATCACTAATTTGAAGAAAGAAATGTAACGCGACACAATAAAAATGTTATGATGAGTAAATCCTTCATTTTTCCCTTTTTTTTTTTTTTTTACCATGCAGCACAAGAAATACGATTTTTCACCACATTATAATCCCGTTCACAATATAAGTGGTTTTCATATTCGAAATACCGACGAGGATCCAAAGGTGTTCGACATAAACGGCAAGTGAGGCAGGCTCTATGGTAACACTATAAAAACAAAATTGGATTATAAAAAGACACCAAAAAAGAAAAAAAAAACTTTATTTTTATGTATTACCTTTTTCCCAGTATTTGTAACATCATCCCGATAATCGAATTCATCTCCACAAGCAGCACAATGATTCTTATCCATAGGACGGGTTTCATTAACATCATTCATACTATTCATTAAATCTTCCATCAATGTATCCAAGGCTCCATGAGGTGATTTTGGTGTATGTATATTATTGAGAGAATCATTACGAGGATAAATGGATCCTATGTACGTAATAATCGCGGCAATAAATCAAAAGGAAAAAAAGGGGAAATGCATGATGAGTTACTATTTTGGGTATTTTTGAATTTGGTTACTTTTTTTTTTTTTTTGCTTTTGGCGGGTTTCCTTTTTACCTCCATTTCGGTCTTCATTCCATTCGGTACTATAAAAGATCATGTGTTGAAAAGAAAAGAAAAAAAAAAGTTAAGCTATATATCAATGGTCTTTTTTTTTTTTTTTTGGTGGTCTTACTTAAAATAAGGACTTTTAGGCGAAGGTGATTCTGGTGGAGCAGGAGAAGTTGAATTTTTTCTTGGAAGGTATTCATTCGAAGAATTCAAATAGGTTGGTGTTTTTGGTGAATAATAATCATCATTGTATCTGTTAGATGTTTGAGGTGGCGATGGTTGTTGTCGTTGATATGTTGTAGAAGGAGAATAATCATTATCATCGTTACGATAGCGGTCATATGGTGATGATGATTTGGCATAAATCAGGTTGTTTGATAATGGAGATGAATGATCATAATAAGGAGATGTTTTGTTGTTGTTGTTGTTGTATTTATTGTTGTCAGTTCTTGCACTATAATATCCATCAGGACTACGTGGTGAGATAGGTAATACATTTGTTTTTGTGGTTGTAGAAGGTTTCTTGCCATATTTTTCTATATAAATAAATAAAGTGTAAATAAAAATACCTATTTTAAACTATATTACCTGGTGGTAAAATAGGAAGTGCTGGAACAGGAGGCATATTAGAACAAATGTGGTTTCCCAATTGACGTAATTGAACATCACGACCACAATCTGAGCATTTCACTGTAGGAAGTATTTGTGAAATACGTTCGTTCCCTATGACTTTGCTCATCTTGACTTGGAACAAGAGAAAAAAAGAAGAAGAAAAAGAAAGAAAGAAAGAAAGAAAGAAGTGGAAAAAAAAGGGGGGAAGGAAAGAAAGAGAAAGGAATGGGAGTTTAAAATATTTTAACGCTTGTTTGTCTGTTTGGCGCTGGTCTTTTTTTTTTTTTTTTTGACCAATCAACGTTATAAGTAGAATAAAAACGCGCATCTATGAAAAAGAAACTAATTCTCCTTTTTTTTTTCTTTCTCTTTTCTATTTCTTATCAAAAAAAAAAAAAAAAAGTTGTAAACAACAAAATGTCACAATACAAAGCTATCATTCTTGTAGGTGGCCCATCCAGGGCAACACGTTTCAGACCTCTTTCTTTGGATGTCCCTAAACCTTTATTCCCTGTTGCTGGTGCTCCCATCATCTCTCACCATCTTGCTGCTTTATCTAAAGTCGAAGGTTTACAAGAAGTCTTGATCATTGGCTTTTTTGAAGATAATGTTTTTGCAAGGTTTTTAGATGAAGCTGCCTCCGAATTCCCCAAGTTACATATCAGGTATATGATATATAAATAATGAATATAAAAGAATACTCATCCTTTACCTTTCCCCCCTTCTTTTTTCTCTCCTTTTGTTTTTTAGATATCTTCGAGAATATCAATCTTTAGGTACAGCAGGTGGACTTTATCATTTTCGTGATGAAATCTTACGTGGTAACCCTCAACAATTCTTTGTGATGCATGTCGATATTGCTTGTGCATTCCCTTTGAATGAAATGTTGAAAGCTCATATGTCACATCGTGGACTTTGTACTATGCTTGGAACTAAGGTAAAGATAACAAGAAAAAATGTCGGTCAATAAGGGGATAGGAGGAGAAAGAGAAGGGGGGGAGGTTAAGAAATTGGATTGACATTCTTTGTAAACTCACAACACGTTTCTTTATCCTTTGTATGATGATTTATAGGTACCTCGTGAACAAGCTACCAAGTATGGATGTCTCGTGGCAAAAGCCGATACGAATGAAGTACTACATTATGTGGAAAAGCCTGAAACCTTCATTTCCGACTTGATTTCATGTGGTGTTTATTTGTTTGACACGGCTGTATTTGTTGAAATGAAAAAAGCTATTGATCGGAAAAAGGATGTCAATCATGAAGAAAGTGATTACCTTTGGACTGCTTCAGATGATAGGTTGCGATTGGAACAAGACCTTTTACGTCCATTGTCTGAAAATCGAAAATTGTATGTGTATGTTACTGAAGAACCATGGCGACAAATCAAAACTGCAGGGTAAGTCAACAAAGTGAAAAGAAAGAAAATAAAGATATTGATTGTTTTTTTTTTTTTTGATATAATATATATAGATCTGCCATTGCTGCTAATGCCACTTATCTTGAACAACAGGCCAAGGAAAATCCTGACCGTTTAGTGAACAAATCTGCTAATGGACCAGAAATTATTGGTGCTGTTTATATTCATCCTTCAGCTCAAGTAGATCCAACTGCTAAGGTAAAAAAAAAAAAAAAAAAAAAAAAAAAAAAAAAGATGATAATGCTTTGTATATTTCAATCAAATTCATCATTTTTTTTTGTTGTTGTTAGATTGGTCCTAACGTATCTATTGGCCCTCGTGTACATATTGGAAAAGGTGTACGTATCAAGGATGCCATTATTTTGGATAGTGTACAAATTGGGGTAAGTCATGTTTTATTTCTTCTTCGGTTGATTGGTTAATAATTTGACACTAATATTTTTTTAAAAAAAAAAAAAAAAAAAAAAAAAACGCGCGTATTTAGGCCGGCAGTTGTGTTCTTCATTCTGTCATTGGTTGGAATAGTAAGATTGGTGCTTGGGCTCGTGTTGAAGGAAGTCCTATTACAGATCATAATATCGCTATGATGGAAAATGGTATAAAGAGTCAAAGTATCACCATTTTAGGTAAGAGAAAAAAAGAACAAAAGGTTGAAATGACCGATATTTGACATTTTTTTATTTTATTTTTCTAGGGAAGGAAGTATCTGTCTTGGATGAAACCATTATTCGAAACTGTATAGTTTTACCTCACAAAGAACTCAAATCATCCTTCCATAGTGAAATCTTGATGTAGATTTGACCAAAGTCTTTTTGTTTAGTTAGCTTGTTATTAGTTAGTGTTTTATTGTTATTACCTTATTGGAGAAGATATGCGGGCAATAAAATAGATGCATTTTGAAATTGGAATACCGTTATTGATCTTTCGATGGTTTTTTTTTTTTTATATACATAGCCACCTGCATTGATTTTTTTTTCTTTTTACTTAGTATCGAAAAGAAACAAAGGGTTACACGCACGCACGGTCATTTTTAAATCTTTTTATAGATATTTTTAGATGATGATGATAATAAGAATAGAATGAAAGTGATAAGAAATAAAAAAAAAAAAGATAGGAATGACAAAAATGTTTTTTTTGGTACCTGACACAATAGTAAAGCAAAGAAGATCTCCAAAATAACTTTTTTATAATGATGCAAATGAACAATAAGTTTTAACTACAAAGAGAAAAGATTGGTAGTACATAAGGTTTTGTCTCTAAATTAAAGTAATATTTGTCTAGCAGAAAATAAATAAATAAGAGGTTTTAGATAGTCAAGAGAAAATTTATTTCATCATTCGTACAACGTAACACAGAACTCATTCTACAAAAGGAGAAAACATCAAAAAAGCTTGAAATTGAAAAGGGAGTAATATAAAGAAAAGGCGCGCAAAAAAAAAAAAAAGAGGGTTGTCATAGTAATTAGAATGATGATGTAGATCTTATAGACTAACGAGTGGCAAGTTTGAAAAATAAAAGAAAGAAAGAATATCATTATAACACGTGATACGAAGTATATGAAAACGAGAGTTGGATGGTTTGGTGTATTCCAATTGGACGGGGATTGAACAGTGTGTAACTATTGACATTTTTTCCTCCTATTTCTCTTTTTGACCATAAGAAAAAAAAAAAAAAAGCTCCCATCTTTCCTTTTTTTTTTTAACTTCTTTATTCTTCTTCCATTTCTTTTTTTTTTTCCTTCTCTTTCTTTTCTTGATTATACCAGCTTATTATTAATGCCCTTATTTTGACATTCACATATTAAAATATAATTCAACAGAAAAAAAAGAAACAAATCAAATTATTTTTCTTTTGTATATACCCTTCCTTTTTGTATAAAAAAAAAAGACTCTTTCTTCCCCTCTTTGTCACTCGTTTTTTTTTTTTATTTTCTTTTATTGTAAACTTCTTTCCCTTTCTTATTCTCTCATTCACCTTTTTTTTTTTATTATTATTCTTATTATTACATTCACTTATTCTGCATTATGGCCGCTATGCTCTCACAATCACCCGTTGTTCTTCGTACACAACAACAACAAAAAGAAGATCAAGACATACCTAATTACGTTCATGGCAAGATGCGACAGGTAATAAATAAATAATAAAAAAGATCACTTTGAGAGAGAGAGAATATGTCCTCCTTACTTGTGTGTCACCTCTCTTTTGATACGTTCTTTTCATTGTGAGCCCACCTTCCTTTTATAGGATGTTGGGTTTATTTTTACATTATTATCGTTACTCAATTTTTTTTTTTTTATCATCATTTTATTAGGCACAAGAAGTATGGTCTTATCCTCAAGAATGGCAACCACAGCCTTATATCAATAATCCTTGTTATTATTCTTATCAACATTATCCACCTCATATGTATCAACAACAACAATCACGTTCACATCGACCTCGTACTCAAAGTACTCCTTCCAATACAAATATTCAACCTCAAAAATCATCTTCTACTCCTACTTCTCAACAACAACAACAACATTTATATCAACAAAGACAAAGAAAAAACCGTTCTAATGATCCTCGTAGACCAAAATCAATGATGATGATGCAAACACCACCTTCTTCTCGTCCTATTCCTATCACTCCTGTCTCTTCATCTGATTCTGGTAGAAGATCTTCTATTACTTCTACATCCTCTACAGTTAGTCAATCCGTTTCTATTCGATCAGAAATGTCTCTTGGTACCAAATTATCTTTATCCAAACGTTTACGAAAGGTTTTTAGTGTGGGCAATTTAAGATCATCATCCTCATCAAAAAGTTTGGGTTCTCTGGGTGGAGCTAGCTCATCCAATGTATCCGTTGCTACTGTTGATATGATTCCTGAAGAAACCAGTGATTCTCCTATTACACCTTCTACTCCTCCTCAACGATCTCTTCGAAGAAGATCTTTAGCTTCCTTATCTACTTTATTCCAAAAATCATCTCCATCACCATCTTCACCACAACCTTCAACTCGTCGTCCTTCCACTACTACTACAACAACAACAACAACATCTAATTCTTCTTCTGACAAGAAAGATCGTCCTTCTTTACGTGTTGACACTACTCAACCTTCAATGACATCATCATCATCAACTCCAACATCATCAGCAGCAAGAAAACCTGCCTTTAAAGGTAAAAAAAAAAAAAAAAAACATAAATAACAAGGAGAAATAAACAAAGAAAGTATATAACTTATTATTATTATTATTTAATAGGACGATCTCCTGTAATTGCCCCTGATTCACCCAATTCCAGTGTTTCTACACGATCTCCAGTCACACGAGCACCAACACCTGGACCTCATCGATTAGCTTCTGGATTACCAAGTCCTACACCTTCAGCAACTTCATCATCATCATCTTCATCATCATCTCAACAAAAACAACGAGTTCCATCATTAACTCATGATGATGATGATGATCATCCTTCTGATTTGGCAATGGCACCTCCTCCTGTGATTGGATTACATTATGGTTTACCGATGCATGGATCACCTAAACTCAAACCTGCATCTTCATCATCCAGTTCGTTGATTGACCAAGTGACTCCTTTACCTTCCAGTAAGCGTCGGTTACAATTCTGTCCTACTGTTCAAGTCCATGAAACTTTTGCTTCTTCTGTATATGATCGTCGATGTGATGTCAATTCCACTTGTCAAAAACTTACCATGGTTATGGCTTTACAAATCAAACAAGAACTAAATGAATACAAACTCACTGAAATGGATGTCCACGTAGATAGTCGCAAATATACTCAATTCTTTTTGTAATTCCCCCTTTTTCTCTACCTCATATACTCTTTTCTTCTTCTTTTTTTTTTTTTTTGTTTGAATTGTTTTTTTTTCTCCTCCTCCCAGCTCTGTTTTCTTTTTCTTTTTTTTTTTCTTTTTTTTTTTTTCTCCTTTGTTTTACCATACATTTTGATAGTTTTACAACCTGCTAATAATAAAAAAAAAACATACATAACAGTTTGACGATAAGCCACTTGGATGGTATTGGATTATTTCAATTACTCTCCATTTCCTGTTTAACACTCCGAGGCTTTCCTTTTTTTTTTTTTTGACCCCTTCTCTCTCTGTTTGAATATTGTTTTTTTTTTTTTTTCCTTCCTTCATCGCCATGCTCCGTACAACGAATAAACGATTGACGACTATTTTTAATCAATATCGTAGTATTAAGGTAGTTTCGTTTATTTTATTGTACAACTGTTATTTATCTTTTATTTTGAATTCATTAGGTACAACGTTGGGCTTCTACTGAAACGAAAAATGTTGCTTATGAAGAAGCTCTTAAATTGATACAAGCTGACAAGGCGGAACGTTTAGAAATGTTATCTCGTGTTGAAAAGGAATTAGCTCGTGTTAAAGGTATAGGAAGAGAATCTTTTTATTGACAGACATGGTCATTCATTCTTTTTTTTTTTTTTTTGGTAGATACTTCTTCACCTACACAATCGGCACAACTTGCAGCTTTGAATACTCTAAAATATGATCTACAAGTCAAGGCTGAATTGAATGATCCTGAAGTACGAGCCAATTTTGAAAACAACCAGAACAGTAAAGTCTACCAACAAAACAAAGAAAGAAAAACAGTAGACGACATTTATTAATACCTTTTTTTTTTGTAATATATAGTTGATATGTCACGACCTGTTTATCGATATCTTACTCAACGACAATTTGAAAAACAACCTCGTGCTAAACTTTTGGAACGTATTACTCAAATGAATGTGGCTCCTGATGTGGTGGATATCGATGTCAATCCAACCGTGGAAATCAAGTTACAATTGGATGATTCATCCATCATAGAACCCGGTGTATTCACTACTCCTGAACAAAGTATCTCTCGTCCTCACATCCAGGTCACCAATTTCCATACTGAACGTCGACTTTATACCATGATGCTTGTGGATCCTGGTAAGGAAAAAGACATACATATAGGGGAATAATAAAGTATTCCTTTTTTTCTTTTTTAATACTCAATTTACCTTTTTTTTTTTTTATGTATCTAAATAAATTAGATTCACCTGATGTGGCCAATAAAACATATCAACAACATTGTCATTGGTTAATGTAAGTGGATTGGAAACTAAGTTATAAAAAAAAAAAAAAAGATGAGGTATTGATGATTATTTTTGTATAGAACCAATGTACCCTTATCTGCCACTCAACCTACAGTTCAAGATGGTAATACGATTCTTGATTACATCCCACCTCATCCTCAAAAAGGTACCAAAGCTCATCGATATACACTCATTGCTTATGAACAAGGAAATCAAGGACAAGATACATTGGATTCTGTCACTGTGAATCAACGAGATGGATTTGATGCCAAGACATTTGCAAAGGAACATGGTTTAACCGTTCGAGGAGTTACCTTCTTCCGTCAAAAATGGAATGAATCTGTCAGCAAGATTTATAGTGATATCTTAGGTAAGGAGATAAAAAAAAGAGGGGAAAAATAATAGAAATCACTGACTTATCTTTTTTTTTATATATATAGGTATCAAGGAACCAATTTATGGTAAACCACCAAAACCAGAACGTATTATTCAACGCACTATGTATATCTAGTAGATTTAGTTATAATTTTTAGTATTTCTTTTTTTTTTTGCCATCATCATTTCATCTTGTCATATTATTTTTTTTATCACGTTCTTTTTTTTTTCCACACAACATAGATTATTCTATTTATATATATATTTACATTATCAAAAAGAATAAAACGAAATTTCATTTTATCTTTGTTAGTTTAGTTGAAATCTCCTGAAATGATTTTTTTTTTTTTTGCGAAACCCAAAGGAGGTCTATAGAAAACAACAAGAAAAAGGAGGGAGATGATAGAATTGTTTATTTCTGTTTTAAATGATAGGAGATATGGAATCAATTATAACTAACTAGGGTACAGTGGCGGCAGTAGAGGAGGCGGGCATGGTTTTTCGTCGACCTTTTTTGATAGCATCCCAATCGATGCCCGAGGTGGCCTGTTGTTTGAGTCGTAAACTGGTACGTGAAGTCAATGAGGCTGCTTGTTTCCGTTTCTCTTCTTCCAATTGTAGTTGACGTTGTTTGGCGGCTTCGGCTCTTGCACGGACAGTAGCTGTTTGACCAGGGCGGTATGTGGATGCCGTGGATGATGTTGTTCTTGTGGAACTAGATCTGGACAATGCGGTAGGTGGTGGGGAGGAAGTAACCGAGGATGATGATGACTTGATCGAAGGTGTACGACTCATTTTTTGACCAGTAGGTGAGACTGATGATTTGATGACTTGTTTGGATGGTGTCACGGTAATAGGTGATTCACATCGAGGTGGGACAGGTGCTATATCATCAAATAAAAAAAAAAAGAAATGTGAAAAAAAAAGGTTCTTTTCTATAAATATATCACCTTTGTCATGTATGTACCTGACATGCGTCTTGTTGCCTTTGCTGAATCTTTGGTCTGTTGTACTTGTGATTTCTTGCCTTTGCTAGAGTCCAAGTATGATCTTAAATCTGGAATCGTAGGATTATGAACACTAGTAAAAAGAAAAAATCATGTGGATGAGTCAGTATATATATATATAGTAGAAAATGAAAGATAGATTTTTTGAAAGCATTTACCTGGTTGGTCTTGATGAGTTTCTATTTGATTTTGGAGTATCATCAAGTTCAACTAGATAAAAAAAAATGAACGTCAGTATAAATAAAATCATCAGTAAAGTAAAGTATTTTCAAAGATTGTACCTGGTATCCAAGTTGTAATATTCATTTCCTTAGTGGTTGACTTGCGTTCTGAAACACTAAGTTGATCATTGGAAGTAGTTTTGGTGTTATTATTGTTGTCGTTGTTGTTACCTTTGGTGATATTGTCAGTATCATGATGTCCCCACCATTCAGGAAAAGTATAAGGCATTGTTGATTTTTCTGATGGTTTGCCAGCTACTGGAGGAGAAGAAGAAGAAGGCATTGAATGTTGAGTTGGTTCCTGAGTTGGAGAACCTAAAGCTGGCCTTCCTAATGATGCACTGTACATGTCGTCTTCTTCCATAATGGGTTTGCATTCAAGGTGCGGTTGGTCTTCTTGTTGTTTCAGAATGGAAGGCATTGTCTTGTTAATGATATCAGAAGGTACCAATTGTTGAGAGGTTTGTACAGGAGAAGCTAACATGGGAGTGGAAGCTAAGGATGATAATGAAGACGAATAATAAGGTTTGTGAGCTATGGCTTCATCAGCACCCTTTTGTAACAAGTCAACAGATAAAAGGTTGATACGTTCGCGGTCATTGGAATATAAGACAGCAAAACAGATGAGTTCTTTCAACACAGTAAAACATTCAGTAGGTGGATATTTATTAATATATTGATGTACATAAGGTGGTAATGTAGATAAAAACGACTCCATAGAATTAATAAGGGGAAATAAATAAAAAGTGAAAAAGAAGGCAATATAGAAAAGAGAGAAAAAAAAGAAAAAAAAAAAGAAGGTCAGCTGGATTTGAAAACATGTAAAGAAGTGATTTTTTCCTTTTCACTCTTCCCACTTTTTGACATTCCCAAAAAGATAAAACTGGTAATAGAAGGGATGAATGATCACTACTTTTTTTGAAATACCGATGTCAAAAAGAATAACAAACAGAGATAAAAAGATGCATAAATTTTTGTCTAGTAGTATTTTTTTTTACAAATTGTCAACTAGTTTATATCAAATATCATTTTTTAATGTAAAATCATCATTCGACTTTTGTTACTGATCGATTAACTTTAGAAGATCAGCATGATTCTCTTTTTGCATGGATAAAAAACAAAACCATTCGCTGAAAAACAACGCCAGGATTTTCTATTATTTCAAAGCTGTTCATTTTTAACTCCGTCGCATCAACAAAATGACTCACCTAAGATCTTTCTTTTCGTCTTTTTCTTTCTTTTTTTTTTTTTTTTTTTTTATCATTCTTTATGTTTCTTCGCCGGATAAATTCACAACATCGTTTATCTATTACTTTGATTAGACAACGACGATTCTACCAAATTGGTTCTCCAGCCAGAGCAGCTATTTTACCTGATAAAGTAGATGTTGCTTTGACACCTGATGTACACGAACATGGTAAACTTGATCCATTCACTCTTCTATTCGTTTACTTACTATTCTGACTTGTAATAGCTTCCCTTCATAGTGATACGGAACGGTTACCTTTTATGACACCTCGACATGCCAATGATATAGTGCAAGTACCAGGAAGTACCTTTGGGTAAGGAATGTATATAATAGCATTTGGGCTTTCTTTATTGACTTTGAATGATCTATATATATATATATATAGAGGACAATTCAGATTGGAATGGAAACAATTACCTCGAAATATTTTGATTGTTAAAAAGCCTAACGATGTGAATACAGAGAAAGCTTTGGTAGATATTGCAAAGTAAGGAAGTTTTTCTTTTTTTTTTTTTTTCTTAAACCTTTTTTTTTTTTTTAATAGTTGGCTGAACGACAATTATCCTGGTGTCAATATCATTGTGGAACCTGAGGTAGCAGATCATTTCAAACACGATATTCCTTTTGCCAATGTAATACCCAAGGAACAACAACATGAATATACAAGAATGGTGGATTTTGCTATCTCTCTTGGTGGTGATGGTACGATGCTTCATTTGTCTTCTTTATTTCCCAAGGCTGTTCCTCCTGTGGTATGTTTCTCTATGGGTACCCTTGGTTTTCTAATGTCCTTTAGTAAGTAATAGATCAAATGATATTTTTATATCATTTTTATTACTGATAATAATTCATTATTTTTTCTTTTTTATGAAATTAGAATTCTCTCATTATGCAAAAGTGTTGGAAGATATGATGTATGGTCGATTTGCTTTGATGCTCAGGATGCGATTATTTTGTTCACTTCATCAGTATGATGGTCGAAGGATTACAGTGGATGGAATGGAAGTAGGTAAGATTTATTTATATAATTGAGAATTAAAATATATGTACATATGATTTTTAGGATAATGATTCTTTTTTTTTGTTTAAAGGTGATCGTCAGGTGATGAATGAAGTGACTTTACATAGAGGTAGATACCCTCATTTGACTTCTATTGACTGTTATGTAGACAATCATCATTTAACTGAATGTGTGGTAAGATACTTACAAGAGAAAAAAAATGATCACGGTGACTAATAGATCATTTTATTCTTTTCATTATATATCCATAAATTATTATTGCAGGCCGATGGGTAAGAAAGATTAGATTTACCAAATTCTATTTCTTCTTACCAACTTTTTTTTTATTATTATTACTATTTTCTTTTTCCTTAGATTGATTGTATCAACACCAACGGGATCAACTGCTTACTCTTTATCAGCAGGCAAGTCATCAAACGATGTACTTATATGTATTCATCTCATTCTTATATTGTATTTAGGTGGACCTATTGTACATCCAAGTGTTCAAAGCTTGGTCTTGACTCCTATTTGTCCTCGATCTCTTTCATTTCGGACAGTCTTGTTACCTCCAAGTGCTGCCATCCAACTCAAAGTAAACATGATTTTAAGAGAAAGAAGAATAACATTAATGACATGTTTCATCATTTATATATTAGATTGGGGAATCAAGCAAAAGTCAAATAGAAGTATCCATGGATGGACAGGAAATATTCATGTTGGACAAGGGTGAATACTTACAAGTAAGTAAATCAATGAGAACGAAATGATTTTTATATTCATTTTTTTTTTTTTTTTTTTTTTGGTAAAAACCATACATAGGTCAGGATGTCCAAATACCCAGTACCTTGTGTCACTCGTACCAGCGAAGGAAATGATTGGGCTCAGGATATCAACGAACTATTGAAATGGAATCATCAATTCAAACGTGCTATGTGATGTGGATCCTTTAGTGATAATATTTCCTTTTTGTACATATTATATATATATATATATTTCATTATTAGATAGAATATACTACATTTTTGTACACTCATAAACTGCTCTCCACATCGATCTGATTTTGACTACTTTAAGCTTATGACTGTATCCACTATGTACATAGATATTCAATAAAAAAAAATTTTAATAATAAAATCGTTTTACTTAACATTAATATCAATATCGTTATTCGTCACCTCCATTATTTTTTCATATCCATCGACAGTCGATCACCACCATCAAGATATCCTCTACCTGATCCCAAGAACCCTTGCATTATCAAAAGTAGTTTCTTTTTTTTTTCTCCTCAATTTCTTCGTTGATAAAAATGAAAACCAAGTTTCCATAACATTCAAACCTTTATATAAAATCATTCCTTTCAAATTCAATTTTGCCACTAAATATAAAAAATGTTTAAAAAACGTTCCAGAGGTGCGTTTATTTCTTTATTCAATCAATGTATAATACAGAATTCAATAAAAAAAAAAAAAAGGACGTGATAAAATTAAACTATGGTAGAATAAACGACTAAAGGAAAAATGTACAAGAGATAAGAGATGAATGTGTGTGTATATATGTATACGTATGCATAAAAAAAAAAAAAAAAAAAAAAAAAAAAAAAAGGGTAGTTCATATAACATAATGGGGAATCACAAAGTAGACTGTTGGGCCAATAGTTGCAATGTAGTTTCTTCAATACAATTGTTAATAGTTTCTTGTAAACTGTCCAATCGAGTACGATCACCAAGAACAGTAGCTAAATGTTCCTTGACTTGCGCTCGTGTGGTAGAGTCCAAATCCGCACTAGATAGATAGGATCGTATTTCCATCTGAATCAATTCGATAAACGTTGTTGCATTATGCTGAGAGGTATCACTTGTATTTCGTTGATGTTGAATAGATGAGCTTCTGGAAACAGATCTTTGTTGTTGTTGCTGCTGTTGTTGATGATGATGATGAAGTCGTCGTTGTTGTTGAGGTCTCATTGTCCCAATATTGATATCGTTCTTGTTGTTCACATAAGATGCTTGTCGTTGCCTGTACGCTGCCGCTGTCATAGCCGCTGCTGATCGTTCCGGTATCTTGAGACCAACTCGACCATGAATGGCCATGCTTCGTCCTTCTTCATCTTCTCTATCACGGTATTCCCTACATTCCAATGTTGTTTCTGGATCGAGACTAAGGCAAGAATTGGTGATTGATGTTTGTGAAGTGACTGATTGACGATCCAATGGCAAAGGCATCGCTGATTCTGCTGAATAAGATCGATAATGACCCATTGTATCTCTTCCTGCACCATCCCCTGATGATGATGATATCGTTTCTTCCATGGGTATAAACATGTCAGGTGCATTGTTGTAATAATCGTAACTTCGGCTAGATTGATGACTAAAGTAGGATGATTGAGAATGACTTGCTTTATGTTGTTTGTACTGTTGTCGTTGTTGCTGATGTGAAGATAATGATGGTTGATATTGATGATGATGATGATGATGATGATGTGTAACAACTTCTGCCATTGGATATATAGATGATGACGTTGAATCAATATTATTATTGCTGTTGTTGTTGTTATTATTATTCATATTATTATTGTTGTTGATGATGATGTTGTTATTGATTGCATATCCATCGTCAAAGGGGTTGTCATAATTGTCAGCAAAAGGATTTGTTGCTAAACTGTCAGTGGGTGAAGACGTAGTTCTACCATCTGTTAATCGTGATCGAGGTAATAAATCGGTATCTATATCGCCATCATTGATTTCCATATTATCACCTAGTCGCTTGGTATGCATTGTTCCATAAATATCTCCAACAGATGTCACTGGTCGATAACCACTGGTCGTTCCACGGAAACTTGCATATTCATCCTTCATCTGTGCCAATGGTGGAGGAGAAGGTGAGATCACATCCACGCCACTTGCTGCTGAATTGATATTAGAAAGAGATTGATTTTGACCAAAAACTGTAAATCCAGTGAATTTCGCATCCAGAGCAGCAGTCTCTTCAGTAGCACGTTCATAAGCCCTTTGAGCTTCGATGGTTTCGTATTCACCTAGTTGCATTCGTACCACAGCATCTGTTTCTTCATCATCGCCACCATTGCCTTCATTGTTGCTATTCTTTTGTTCACCTTCCATCACGACGCCATTTCCTGAACGTTGTCGCCTTTTTTCATGTAGTTGTTCCACCCGTCTTGAATATTCATCATCCACGCACCCATGTAATCGATCATTCCAACGCCAACCACCTGCCGTAGGCCACACATCATACCACCGTTCAGCATGATCACTACACCATACCGCTACTAATGGAAACCAAATGGCAAAAAGAGGCACCGAGAACAGACAATAAAGGAAAAACCAAATCACATACTTGAATTGTCGTCGGATCAAAAAGTACACAATATGGAGGATGAATAGAGCACTGAAGCTTATCGCAATGATATAATAAGCTTGACCTTTTCGTAAGAAGCACCGAATGAAGACACCATAGAGATAGATAATGATAGGCATCGATAAGATCATATCCAATATTTTTGTGAATGACAAGAACCAGGAAGCAAATCCAATGTGTCTCGCTGCTCGTGTCATTTCGACTTGATTGTGGAAGGCAGCACGAAGATTTCTACTTTGTAAAGCTTGTAGAGCCCAGTAATTGGTTGGAATAGTTGCATAGCCTACAGCATCAGGTTCAAATCCAAGATGATGATGAGGATGAGATCGAAGTAGGACAACACCAAAATATTGATCTTCACCAAGTAAAAGGACATTTTTCATATGTAGTGTATCCGGTTGTGGGGTTGCAAAACTTCGTAAAACGGTGGGATGAATACAACATGGTCGAGTGTTTGTGTTGGGTGATAGCGATAGTTGTGATTCTCTACCAGTGACAATGGAAGGTCGATCAGAAGATGAATACCAAGTTGGCTGAGGTAGCGTAGTATCACGTGGTAAAGTTGCAAAAGGATCTTCGTCGTCGTTATTATCGAATTCAATTTCATCACTGACTTTGGGCCACTTGCTACGTATTGATTCTTGTGAAGTTGATTGACTTTTGCTGATTCGTTTTTGTCGCATCCTCCAACGTAGTTGATTCTTACCACTGCTGTCGTTATTATTATTGATATTGTTGTTGTGATCCATGCCAAGAGAAGGAGAAGGTGTATTTTCTGTCCATATTTTGTACATCACCAAACCACCATTGATTGTCAGTACATTTCCTAAACAAGCCTCATAAGCCAAACCAGTGAAAAATGTCATATACAGAGGGAAGATTTGTAACATAGTGATAACGTTTTGTTCAGGATTAGCAGGACGAATATGACCACTGACTGCAAGCATTCTACGATCTCGTTCGAGTCTTGCCACAAGTTTGTGTACCACATCATTTTGAACTTGAGTATCAGCATCAGTCACCATCATATACTTGAATCGCCGAGGATCAATACCAAGAACATTGTAACATTGATTGAATAATTCATATTCCAAAGGAGTCATTCGATTTGAAGCCAAATTCGTACATCGCTCCAAAAAGCCTAAAACCAAAAGCATTGAATCCCGTTTGCCTCTATTACCAGGAGCACGTCCAACAGAAATTTCACCTGGAGCGCCAACTTTGACGATGACCATAAAAGGAACACGATTTCGACCAGTTTCATAAAATCCAGAGTAGACTTTTGCAAAGTTGATTTTTCGACGATGTTGACCTAAAGATACATAAGCATGAGGTGTTGTTGCTTGAGCGGTCGAGCATCCCAAAGCTTCCAATACACAGGTATATGTCTCCTTTGTATCTTGAGAACTTTGTACCACACCATCACAGACAAACATGAGCATTTTTCTAGAATCATCATAATTTGTTCTTGCCAAAGAATTCAGGGTATCACGGATAGTTTCGGCATTTTCGGCATAACAAGGGATCATTAGTATAGTCATAGGCCACACACGGGAATTTCCACCAGTTGAGAATTCGGGATTGGATTTAAATAGAGAACGTTGTACCCATTTCAGACGAGAGAGATTAGCTAGATTCATCTTGATCAAGAAATAAAGAAGACCACAACCCATAGTAGCCCATAAAGCAGGATTTATTCGTAAACATTCTTCCACTTTTCCATTACTTGTAATACCAACTTGAAACATATCCCTGAGGCATCCACGATATGTCTCCGAGTCAGAAGTTATATTGCCAGCTTCAAAATAAGGAGTAATATCAGAGCCAAGTTTGAGATAGAGCAACGTAGTCAAGTCGAGAGGAAGAAACATTCGGTCAATAGCAAAAGCCCGAGAGTGAACACCATTGGCGACAAGAACAATGTTGGTTGCTGATTCCAAATAAGAAGTGACATCCAATACATCATTGTCTAATATGACAAAACCTTTACCAAGAGTAGAAGCCGTTGATAGTGTTGTATAATTCAATTCGATATCAGTGATGTCGTATACAATATCTATGATGAAGAAGAATGTCCTCAAGTTAGTTTTCTTTTTTATTATTATTATTATTATTATTATTTCTCTTCATATTTTTCTTTTTCACTTACTTCCTTTAGTACCAAGTGATTTTTCTTCTTGAATATCTTGAGGTAAATAATAACAAGGAGCACCAGTAACATTGGGTTGTGTTGGGTAAGGACAAGAAACAAGTTGATTGTCCTTAAAAAGATAGCCTTGATCGTTGTTTAACTTGAATTCTAACCATTGATCAGCCTTGGAGGACATACCAAAGTTACCAATACATCGTTGAAAAACAGGATTATCGTAAGGAGGATCTGCACCAAAAGAAGTATTGCGTTGTAAACCCATAAAAGTTGGAAACATGGGTGAAACATCGTAACCAGAATATTGATTAACTTGTTTTGCCATTTCAGTTGTTGAGCCATGCCAGTCGATAGCATTTTGTCGAAGACCTGCCATGCGAGAACCTTTGGAAAAAACGGCGGAAGAAGAGTAATACTTATTTTGATCACAAAAAAGAGTTGATATATATTCCAACCAAAAACAAAAAAACGCTGCGCAAAATAAAAAGATGCCCATCATAGTGATCTTTTCACGCCATGCTTGTCGAACAGCTATATAACAAAAACAAAAATAAGGTGAGTTTTTTTTTTTTTTTTTTTTTTTTTTTTTTCTATGATATTCAAGTATTCGCTTACATGGTGAGTTGAGGTTGAAGACATAATGTAAGATGAAGTCAGGTAAAAAGAATGTACATAATCGTGATAAAGTAACCCAAACAATCCTCCTAACTGTAGGTACATGCATACGGGAGGGATGACGGACTCTCATATGCACCAAAAACAGATAGAATAAGGAACCATAGACAAAGGGAAAAAAGAAAAAGAAAAAAAAGGAAGGAAGAAAAAAAAAATTGGGAGGTCCTTCATTTCTGAATGGAAAACAAAAGGCATTTTATTGTCCGCTGAGAGAGAGAGAGAGATTGCTGTTTGATTTGAATAACAATGAAGGAAAGGGGGAGATATTGTTACAAAGGATAAAAAAATAAAAAATAAAAGTGAGGTATGATATGTACGTGGATAAAATAAAATAAAAAAAAAGTGTTATATAAATAGTGACAAAAGTGAAAGAAAAAGAGAAAAGGAACGGGGGGAAGAAAGCATGACCATCAAACAAGTATAATGATATAAGAATAAACTATAAAATAAAATCATATAAGGAATAAGAAATAAGAAAAAGGAATAGCTATAATAATAAGAATAAATAATATAATAATAAGGAAAAAAAAAAAAAAAGGAAGGGTAGTGGGAGAAAAAAAAAACGATAGATAAAAGGGGAAATAAGAAAAAAAAAGGAATGATCATTGAGAGAGAAGGTTTTCTTGCTGCTACTGTTGTTGTTATTGTTGTTATTTCTTGAATTGATCATCCATGTCTTTGATTCCATTGTCTTGTTTGTTGATGAGGAATAAAATAATCATTATCCAATTTCCTTTTCTTGGGTGAGACTGGTTTCCAAAGCTGACATCGAATAGGTGATATTTGAGTAGGCGTTTGTAAAGGTGATGAGTGATTCGAACTTGGTAATGATATCGTTAGTACTGGCATTGGTGTTGAAGAAGGTGAGGATGAGAGTGATGGTGAAGTTGTATCAGATGATGTACGTTGCCGTTTACGTCTTGAAGTAGATTGTTCATAATAAGGTGATTGATGAACAAAATGAGATTGTTGTTGTTGTTGAGAAAAGAGATGATGATGATGATGATGATGAATAGAAGGAAAGTTAATTGGTGAAGTAATTGGACTTGTAGTAGATGATTGTTGTGAAGATGATAATGAAGAAGATGATAATGTAGGTGTTGTTGGTGTTGATGTTGTTGTTGGCATATTATAAGATAATAATACCATGGGATGATTTTGAGTTTTCGCTTCTACGTGCATATGAAGTAAATGATGCCATTGTTCAAATGTAGGTTGAGAAATGTATAATCGATAATCGACCAAATCCAAAAAGATACGTTCAGCAGCATTGATTTCAGCAACAGGAAGTCCAGCAATTTTTGCCCAAGCCGAGTTTCGATAGGTTTTATCTTGTACAAACTTTGAGGCTACCACCAAACTTGCAAGAAACATACGTCGACCACAACTAATATATGCACCTTCCCATTTATCTTGTTGACATTGTCGTAAATGAGCCATAATTGCTGGGCGAGACCGAAATAGATAAAACAGAGCTGTTTGAAGAGTTGAATATGTTGTACGTGATCGTTTTAATACTTCTTGAATAAATGTACGTAAAGGAACTACAGATGCTTGTCGATTGGATGGTATAGTTGAACACCACATGGTTTCGATGACGAGGGCGTTGGTGTCTAAGGTTTAAAAAATAATAATAGTAAAAAAAAAAAGTGGAGATAAATGATTAAATGGAAATAAAATGATTTCGGAGATGAAACATCATATGTATAATTATCTTTTGAATATTATTGTTCTGTGATGATCATTACCTACTAGGGCTTCCACATATGCCAATCGATTATTTAAGGTGCTGTTCTTCGTTCCGTTACAAGTACGCCGTCCAGAATAAGGTAAGGTCCGATGAGCTGATAACATGGCTCTTAAAGCATACATTTCGGGATCAGTTTGATGGCTGGGTTCAGTAAAACGTACACTTGATAATGTTTGTGTCACTGGCGCAGGTGGATGGTAGTAACAATGTAAAGTTGATGCATAGTAATGACCAGTAGTAGATAATAAAGAAGTCATCAAAATAAAAAGAAATGTAGATAAGTGAGAGAATAAAGGGAATGAAGAGAGAGAGGGACAGATAGAAAAGGAGGAAAGAAATACAATATGAAAGAATAAAAACAAAAAAAAAACAATGGGCTAAGTAACAAAATGCAACAAGGATGAACGTACAAAGAAAGAAAGAAAAAAAGAGGAAGAAGAGAGTGAGAGTGGAAAAAGGAATAAAAAGGAATCAGATCCTTTTTAGGAGAAGTACGAATATAAGAAAAAGAAGAAGGAAAAAGAAGAAGAAGAAAAAAGGAGACGGAGAGAAAGAAAGAAAGGAAGAAAGAAAAAGGGAGAAAATAAGGGGAAGAGAGAGAGAGAGAGCAGAAAGGAATAGACAAAAAGATGTTAAGCAATCAGCAAGACGGAGATAGAAATCAGAACAATGATGGAATACAAAAGATGACTGAAAAGGTAACTAGGCTATCTATTTTATATAGTATCATCCTATTAAAGCTCCATATGAGGAATCTTCCCTTGTGTTGACTTTTTTTATCTCGTGTTTTATTTGGTAGTGGCAAAAAAAAATAAAAAAAAAATAAAAAATAAACATTTGAAAACTATATATTGTGTGATAGATCAAATGGGTAAACTTAACTACCTAACTACCGAACTAACTAACTAACTAACTAACTAACTGACTGACTGATTGACTGACTAACTGACTAACTAATCAGTTATAACTAAATAAATAAAACAAAAAAAAAGATAAAAATAAAAAAAAAAATATCTAACTAAAAAATCAAATAACTAACAAACTAGAATCCAAATAGCTAATAAGGTCGGTCCCTGCGCTCGTGCCTATCCTTTCTATAAGAATTATCATCACGACCTCCACCCACATGACGGCTGTAATCATCTCGGCGCTTTCGCCCACCTCCGCGATCATCGTGTCCATTTCCCCTTTCACTGCTTCCTCGTGTTGATTCTGGACGAGTACGGCATTTGAAGCATTCGATACGTCTTGCAAAGTTGTTTGATCCACAGCTAAAAAAACACAATCAATATATCAAAATCAACTTATAATCAATATATCTAAAACCTCCTTCCCCTTTTTCTCTCTTTTTCTTTCTTTACCTTTTACACATCCAATCACCTTCATTTGTAGGAGTAAAGTTCGATCCATTGGTACCACCTCCTCGACTACCTCTATCACGGTATCCGCCTCCTCGGCCACCAGTTCTGCCACTATTAGAGCGTCCACCAGATGATCCAACTAAAAAAATCATAACATTTAATTATTATTATTATTATTATTATTATTTTGTTTTGTTTGTATTATATATATATCTTACATGAAGTAGTAGGTAATTTTCGTTCAGCCTTGGTAACTTGAATCACTTTTCCCATAAATTCTTTACCACTAAACCATTCAATCGCCGCATCAGCTGAAGGAGGATCATCATATGTCAATGTTGCTATAAAAATAAAAATAATAATAATGAAAATTATTGCCTTGATTAAGAAAAATAATCAAATTACAAAAGAAAAAAAAAATCTTACCATCACCCTTTGGTTTTCCTGTGCTTTTGTCGTAGTAAATCCAAACTAGAAGTAAATAAATAAATAAAAATATGTTACAATACTTGATTTCTTTTTCTATTTTTTTTTTTTTGTACACCCTCTACCAATAAATCTAACTACAAAGTTTTCTTACTTTTTGGTTTCCTTGTTTTTCGATCAGTTTTCAATATACCAATAGATCCAAAATGAGTAGCCAACTTTTCTTCAGTCACATCTTCAGGTAAATTGTTGATATATATAGTATCTTGGATCTTTTGGACTCCATCTAAGCCAAAAAAAAAAAAAAAAATAACTTAAAATAAATAACTCTTTTTTTTCATAATCATTACATTACCTTTAGGTTCTTCCCTATGATAGGAACGGTCTTCTCTATAAGATCGACCACGATCACTTCCACCATAAGATTGTTCTTCATTACGGTCCCCATAGTATTGAGAGGTCTGCTGCTGATCGTATCCATAGTAATTGTCATAAGAAGTTGACTCTTGTTGATATCCAGAGTAATCATATTGACCTTGATCGGAATAATCATCTGAAGCGGAAGGAGAGAGAGAGAGAGAGTATATGTCCCAAAAAGATGATCAATAAAAAACATGATATACTTTATATGCAGTATATGTTATACAAGTATATATAGAATATATACATATATAACATATACATCAATAATGTTTAACTAATGATAGGTTCTTTTTTCCTTTCTTTACATTGCTGATCCGAGTAGTATTGATTTTCTTCAGAGTATTGTTCTGCTGGTGGTTGTTCTGACATTGTATAGAAATATAAAAAAAGAAAGGAAAAAGAAGAAAAAAATTGAAGCCTGGTTGCGTCGATACTCTATGACTGGATTTTTTTCAAATACCGCGTTTCACTTGTGTTCGCGGTCTGGTACATCTCTCTTTCTTTTCTTTGACCTTTTTTTTTTTTTTCTTATGCTAACCTCATGTTCAGACACAGATCTTGAACAACTTTATCATGAAATACTTGAAACGTCTTTATCACAACAATCATCTTCTCAATGGACCTCCCAACAACGATCCCTTATATTGAAGATTGCCAATTTGAAACGTTTCCTTGTTACTGATGGTTGCAAACTTGTCAAGGTAAAATCACTAGTCAATAGAAAAGTAAGTTCCTTGAACTTATTCTCTCTCTCTGTCTTTTTTTTTTCTTTTCTTTTCCTTGGGTATGTTACAAATTATAGTGGTCATTCTCGGTTCTACTTGCGAAATCATCTACAGGTAAAACAAAAAAAAAAAAAGAAAAAAAAAACGAAAAAAGAAAAAAAAAGAAACACGTAAATTAAGTAATATCAATTTTACACATTTCCTCGTTTAGATGATGAAACATTGAAGGATCCTGTCATCAAGCATATCCTTGACTTTTTGACCAGCTGTATCTCGTTTCTGGAAATGATTAACAAAAGGTAAATGAAAATGATACTGAATGACTTCAAAATATTTATACCTTTTATATTTTTTTAATATTTTAGTACGTTAGGGGCTCTCTTTGAAGTAAGTTTTAGATTCATGCAAGTAGATAATCAAACTTATTGATTTCAAAAAAACCTTATTTCTATACAGATGACCAAGGAAAACATATTACAAGCGCGTGAAAGAACTGTCTATGCGTTTTGCCTTGTTGCCGACAACCTGCCTCAATTCTTTATTCCAAAACTCCACCGGTATCTGATGACTCAACTCGCCGATATTGGCAATCCTATCACCTTAGCAATTAATAATAGCAACAACATGGATGAAGATGATCTGGGAACAGTGATTATACTAGGACACGATTTATGGGAACACTTACTCAACAAACATATTACTCTTGTGCGCGAATCAGTGATGGATTTGTTGGATTCTTATTTACGCATTGTAAATAATTCCTCTCCCGTGCAATTGAATGATGGAATGAAGTCTAATATGGATCAAGGAAGCTCTCACGATTGGGAAAGATACATACTGGGTTATATAATGGCAATACCTTTGATATCTTCTCAACTTACGAATGGTAAATGAAGATGATATATACCAAATACATATACTTTTACTTACCTTATCTTTAATATTATTATTATTATTATAATTATAGAATGCTGGTCCGCAGTTTTCAACAAACTATATCACAACAATACGATTAGTAACTTAATCTTATTTGAAAATCAAACAGGCTATTCATTATTACGCAGGACTTCAAAAGAGTAAGTTTTAAATAACATCAAAAGAAAAGGGGGGAAAAAGTTGTTATTTTGATATTAACTTATACATGTATTTATTTAAGTGAATTTACCAATATATCCAGCATCTTTGGTTTGTGGCTTTCCAATGTTGCCTTTGTTCCTCAACAAGTTATCATGAAACATGCCTTTGATGTAGCTATAATGCTAGACACAGTCGTATATGATCCAAGATTGCATCTTCAACATTTGGCGCCATCTGACGGCAATTCGACCTTGGACAATTTTCTGCCATCTTTGGACAAAAGCGATATATCTTCATCTTCTATTGATCTTGTGGATGATTGGGTGGTTCCAATATTAGATCCAATACGATGTCAACAACGACAATACGATCAGCCTCGCCAACCCCATCAATTGAAAATCCCCATCTTTTTCTTGCAATTCACCATACTCAACAACAATACCTTGGAAAATGCGGTGGATTTGTGTATCAAACTTATGACTCTTTTACCGATCGCATCAATGGACCATTCTGAAACAAAGATGAGCACCAATCGGCATCTTCTACGGAACGTTACTGGAACTGCAGAGAACAAGTGGCCAGATTTTTTTAGGTAAGAGCGAAATCCCATACTTATATAGTATATACTTTTATCATGATCTCATTTTTTTTTTTTGATTTCTAACCAGAATCATGTTGGAACAATTATTCTCAAAGGCCATGGCTTTCAGCATTACGGGCGACGATAAGGACAGTACAAAAGTCGAAAACATTTTTGGAAATTTAGCCATCATCTTTGACGATCTTCACAATAACGACGTGGATTCATCAACACCGGAAGTGACACCATCTACTGGATTCCAAATATTCGCATCGTACATCGCATCCCATTGGCGGCAAGTAATGCTTCTCTTTATGAGTCATCCATCCAGAGTTTGTCGAGCAATGGGCTATCGTGTTATGATCAACTCCAAGTTCTGGCTTCAAGAGGATCAACTTCAACCTTCTGACCCTCCAGCAATTGCAAAGGCGCTTGTGGAATCATGGTTTACGCAACTAAAAAGCAGGTACTCTATGGTAGTAGAAAATGATGAAGATCGTCTTGGTGACAGTAACGGTACATTAGATATATGTCTATTGGAACTACAGCAGCTTAGTAAGATGAATATAATAAAAAGGGGGGGGGGGTGGGATACTAATCATTCTTTTTATATATATACACGTTACTAGTGTCTCAGTGCTGTCTTCGAGAACCAATCGCAGCTATACTTATTTCGACAATATTGGAGTCGGTTTTAAACGGTGAATTGGAGACATTTCCTCGATCGGACGCTTCCTCGTGGTCATCAAGTACTGCAACATCTTTTTTGGATAGAATTGTCAATAGCCGACATACCACCAATTCAAAATATGGATCATATACACTTGATATTCCTCGATATATACCCACTATTGAAGTTCTGAAATCGGATTGGTAAATGAACTGGAAAATAACAGGAAGGACAAAATAGTAACCGAGATTCTATTTTTTTTTTTTTTTGTTTTCACCTTTTTTTTTAATTTTATTCTTTACTATTTAGGAAAACCAAGGACAAAATCTACATGAGTAACATTGACCATACAGCAAATATATTGCGTCAGACATCTAGTGAAGGTAAGATCTTCCCAAGTGATACGTGCAACATATACTAATATCATACATATATGTATCATTGTCATTAGCTGTAGCACGACAGCTTATGATCAGTATCAACGGCAAATTACCGACACTATCAACCGTATCGCAAGATATATACGACGATGCTTTACCGTACAAAATACCATATGCAACCGATATTACCAATGGCAATGCATTCAAAGATCATCCCATATTGTTCTTGATGTTGGATCAATGTTTTGAAGTGGATCAAAATTCATGCAAAGCTCTCTTACGTAGTGTATTTATCTATTTTGTTACTTTTTGGAATCTTCAAGAAGTCGCCAACAAACCCATGTCGTTATACTTTGCCACTCAATTACAAGAAACCATATATCTATTATCTCGAATGGAAATGGTAAGTAAGAAGTGAATATTAATCTATATTTACTAAACTTACCTCTTTCCTTTTTTTTTTTTTTTTTTTTTTTTTTTGGACGCAACTCTTAATTGACTAGATGATCCCAACGAATCTGTCACATATTGGTGAACTCCTACCATATCTCTCTAGTCATGATATTGGTGTAATTCTTCATAAAGTGATATGGCCATGTATTCGTCATTTTTATGACCCTTCTACAGTAGCTATTCCTGGTTTTACATCCTCTTCCAGTCATCAAGTATTATCTACTTCTAGCTCTAGTTCGACAGACCCTCAACTAGTGAATCAGTGCATGGAACAACTCAAAAAGATATACCAACAACGAAAACTTGTATTTAGCGAATCTCAAGATTGGACAACAGCTTTAGAAACAGTAGGAAATAGATTAGGAATAGATCAACAGATTAACAATAGTGATGATGCTGATTTATAGTTTGTAGCAATAAAACTAATACACTTTTTGACATGATCGTGACTTACCTGAGTTTGAATTATCCTTACCTCCCTCAATTATTTATCCACCAGTGATAGAAGCAAGAAGATTCTTCTTTTTTTTTCTTTCTTTTCTTTTTCTTCAATACATAAAGAACATGTTTGGTGTCATCCGATCTATTCCTCGAGGAGCTAAGCGAATTCAGCTTACTGCTAAACAAGGTCACAACTACTACAAAGGTAATTAAATGAAAGAAATAAAGCAAACAAATGATTAGATCACCCGAGGTTAAATCTTTCCCTCTGTTACTTTATTTTTACTATAAGGTACTGGAAGTGGTGCTATGGGTCGTCATACTAAAAACGGTGGTTACAAGGTTGACTGGAACAAAGTACGAACATTTGTTGTTCCTGATCTTGAAGGATTCTCAGTAAGTGAACCAAAAAAAAGAAAAAAAGAAGTTCAAACATCTTATTATTCTTTCACCATTGTAGCTCTCACCTTACGTATCACGAAAAACAACACCAGTACCCAAGAACTAAGGAAACGATTATTAGTATTACTTGACGGACATTTACAATGTACGATTCTTCTTCTTTTTCTACCTTTACTTCTTTTTTGACTAGAATTTTTTTTGTTTCATTTTACCGATATATCTCATTTGCCATCTTCACTCGATTTTGCTTTCTTTACTTTATCTTCATCCCCATTTACACTCATGTCTTTATTACCTCTTATGTACATTATTTGAAATACAAATAAATATGTCTTTTTTTTTTTTTTTCTCTTTTCTCTTTTTTTGATATATGTTATCTCTTTATTAGTAAATCTGCTATCTCAGCCACAGAGATGGAACAATATTCCAAACTGACAGCGGTAGTTGAATCAATTCAAAATGCAAATGAAAAGGTTTTTTTCTTTCTTTCTTTCTCTTTTCTATAGATCTTTTCAATGACAAGATATGCAAAACTCGGTGGAAAAGCCAAATACGTCAAGACAAATGAAAATTTCCATGTGACACCTTTGATTCCCAACAAGAAAACACAACAAGAATCCTCAAATACTGACAATAACAAGAGAGAAAACGACACTAAGGATAACCAACAACATAACAAAAAAAGAAAAGGTAAAGAAAGGATCAAAGATATGGATGGCAATTTATCATTTGAATGTTGTTTTTATAGTGGATGAAGGTCGTAAGGAACGAAGAAATAGAAATAAAGAGAGGAACACAATTTGCTTTGGTTGTCGAAAAAAAGGTCATTCAGTTGAAAACTGTCCTGAAGGCAAACAATCTATTCAAGGTATATGTTATAACTGTGGATCTACTGAACATACTTTGAAACAGTGCAAGAAACCAAGGAAAGCAAGTAAGTTTAAAAAAAAAATATTATATTAGATAAATATGAGAACTCAATTTTATTATTATTATTATTATTATTATTATAGATATATTACCTTATGCCAAATGTTTTATTTGTCAAGGGAAAGGACATCTTGCTGGTCAATGCCCTGAAAATACGAAAGGTTTATATCCCAATGGTGGTGGATGTCGATTTTGCGGTCAAGTAGATCATTTAGCTAAGGATTGTAAGATGACAAAAGAACAAGCTGGAACTACTGTCGTTGGCAAGATTGATTTAGATCAAGGAGCTGATGATGATGATTATCATATCTTCGTTACCGAACAACAAAAACATACCGAAGAAGTCGCTGTCGAAAAAAAGATTGCTCCTATTATAGCAAGAAAGCCTTTGAAAAAGAAGATTGTCAAGTTTTAATGGAATAGTGATAAATCATTTGTAATATATATATATAGTATAGTATTTTTAGTTATAGTCATTTTCAATGGGTCAATTAAAATAAAAGGATGTTTGTATTGTTATTATTATATTTATTCATAGATGATTGTATAATATATATGTATATATAGGATGGAAGGACAATATAAGTAATAGGAATAGACAATAAAGAGTACAACTTTCTAGATATAAAAAATATACATAATGGGGAATGATGAAGAGATTGATGTACAAAAAAAAAAAAAATAAAGTTGATCAAAGTTGTATCATCGTTGGTTGTTGTCGTAATCATCTTGTACGTATTCTTCATCCTGGATAGAACTATCATCTTCTTCGTAAGCACTATCTAGTCCAAAATCATTGTCACTATTTTCATCCTCATCGCTTCCTTCATCATCATCTGTATTGTCATCGGCAGGTCGGTATACACGTGGTGTAGAATCAAGTTGTAATCTATTCATTGTAGTACTATGTATAGAAGAAAAAGAGGTTGGATGCATATCTACCGTAAACATAAGAAATTCTTTTCTTTACCTAATATCATCTGTGATACTTCTATCCTGATGTATTGATTTATTCAATTTTTCCAATTGTTTCCGGTATCCTTCTTCCTAACGACCATGGAAAACAATCCGAAAAAAAAAAAAAAAAAAATGCGTTGTTAGTGACGTTAACTACCTTTCATCAATAGTATTCCCAGTTCCTTTTACCTTGAGTCGATCCCGTTGATAATTTTGAAGTCGAACAGATTCTTCCAAACTAATCATCCGCACCTTGGCCTATATATTGCAAGGAAAAAAAAAAAAAAAAAAAGAGAGAGAAAGGAAGATACTATGAGTATCCTAGAAACTAACCATATTACTTGCTTTTTTTTTTTGTATTTACCTGTTGCCCATCATCATATTCTTTAACGCTAGAGGTACCTGTATCTTTTTCACCTGTATTGGAATCATTCTGATGACTAGTACCACCGACATGAGCTCGTAACATGTTACTTGATAGATTTATGCGACAAGCTTCCAGATTCGCATCTGCAACTGATTTCTTCCGAATGTTAGGTCGATTGTTGTTTTCTAGAGATAGTTTTGAGACTTTTTCTGTCACTGTGTCAGGTGTATCCTTTCTGGAAGCCAACAGGTTGTCGATTGTATTGATCTTTTCCTTGAGTTTCGATCCTTTATCAGGTAAGGTAGCCACGATCGTTCTAGTCCACAAAGAAGAATAAACAAAAAAAAAAAAAAGTACAAGAATGAATAACGATAATAATAGTAATAATATATCTTCGCCAATTCATCTTTTTTTTTTCTTTTTTTTTTCTTTTTTTTTATTTCTGTATACTTACGAATTGTCGAGCATGGACTTGGTTTTTGAACGAAGGTCCAACAAATCGGATTCACTCAAAGTGTCAATTGGTCGCGTCCTGTTAGTTGAAAAACCGTCCAAGAGTCTACTGGATTCACGTTGCGCTTTCGATAATCTTCGTTTCGGTGGTAGGGAAGTTGGAATAAAGGATTGCATTATTTGTTATATTAGATGCTAGAGAAATAAAAAAAAAAAAAAAAAAAAAAAAAAAAAATAAAAAGAAAGAGAGAAAGGTAAAAGAAAAGATTAGTTTAAATAGTTTTTATTCGAAGACCGCATACACTTTATTGATGAAACGCAATCAACCAACAATTGACGATACAACTCATCCTATGGAAGTTTTTTTTTTTTTTTTTTTTTTTTTTTTCCGTCACGCATAAAAACTGAACATTTATATTTTTTCATTTTCATTGACAACGTAATCATCATCATGACTATTTTCAACACTACTGTCTCAATGTAGTAAACATACTAGGCATATTCGACATTTTTACAATATACGCATCCCAAACAGAAAATAAAAATAAAAGTATATTGAATAGAAATATGATCATCATCCAAAAAGATAGAAACCAAAATGAATGTGGTTTGATCAGTTGATTTTTTTTTTTTTTTTTTTTTTTTTTTTTGTTGCAAGGGTTACGGCATCACTATATAAGGAGATATTAGGATTCCGCTGTCATAGCCCAATCGTCATCCAGGAGCACATGACAATTCCAACAAGAATCGAGATACTGTAACACCAAATTACAAATACTCGATCGTGATTGGCTGAAATTTGGATGAGGTTCATAATGGAGTTTTCGTTTCGAACGAAAAAATGGTCGCTTGGTGTAGTTGGTTATCACGTCTGTCTAACACACAGACGGTCGGCGGTTCGAATCCGCCAGCAACCATTTCTTTTTCTTTTTTTAAATTTTTCTATATGTTACACAAGAAAACTAAGTGTTATGTTAAGCGTTGTTAAGTGATTTTTTGGTTGTTAAGGCTTGTAGGGTGATTTTTTGGTTTATAGGTTCAAAATTGAAAAAGTAAAACGGATGATTGAAAGTTGATAATGTTTATAGTGAGCACCAGTACTTGATTACGCAAGCACACGTATAAGAAAAGAGATAAAATAAAAAAGGAAAGTAAAGTAAAGAAAAATAAAGTCTTGTTCCAAATTTGGAAAGTAGAAGTAGAGTAAAAGATAAAGATTTTTTTTTTGATTTTTTTTTTTTCTTTTTTCTCTTTTTTTTTTTTTTTTTTTTTTTCTCAACAAGGCCAAAATTGAAAAAGTAATTCAGATGTGTTAAAGATTTTTTTTGTTAATGGGTAGATGATTGATTTATATACTGTAATTGGTGGATGATATTATTAAAATAATAATATCGACGATATTTGATGAGTAGTGAGCACCAGTTCTTTTATATAAAAAGAACAAACGTAAAAAAAAAAAAATGTAAACCAAAAAGGAAATAGATGTCTTGATGATTTGATCACAGATGATGATGATCAACTAAATAATCTTGAATAAAATGCTTGATGATTGCTTGAAGATAAAAAAAAAAAAATAAAGATAAAACTTAGGATGATTTATTCCTTAAGAGTGGCCAATGTGATTTTGGTTAAAAAAAAAAAAACTTTTTATTGAATAAAAAAATATAAAAATTGACAATGTAAAAAAAAAAAAACTAAGAAAAGATGGTTATTTATACTAAAAAATAAAAAGAATAGATAAATAAAAATAAGAAAAAAAATGTAATGTTTGACATTTTTCAAACATTGGGAAAATAGATCCAATGTTTGAAAAACTTCAAAAAAAAAAAAAAAAAAAGAAAAAAGTTGACAATGAAAAAAAAAATTTAAAGGCTGTGTGCCTGTCCTAGCTCTACAGATGATTGAGTGATAATAAGTTAAATAGTGAGCACCAGTACTTGATTACGCAAGCACACGTATAAGAAGAGATAAAATAAAACAAAAAAGTAAAGTAAACAAAGTGAGCCAATCAAAAATAATAATCCACAAATACAATTGAAATGGGATAAGAAGGATGTTTTTTATTATTAAAATAAATTGACTAAAGAAAAAGAAAAATAAAGGAAAAAGGTGGGGTATTTATAATAAAATGAAATAAAGTTAAAAAAAATGAAAACGAAAACGAAAACGAAAATAAAAATGAAAATGAAAATAAAAAAATAAAAATGAAGATAAAAATGGAAAATGAAAATGAAAATAAAAATAGAAGTTTTTTTTTTTCTTACATCCCTTCGCCCTAAGAAAAGATGGTCTCCATCTTAGAACCTTGACCAGGTATCGTTTTTTCGGATTCTCTTCAGAAATGACCTCAAGATATTGTATGGCATGCTATGTCGTAGTAGCTGCCTAATCCATTCATCTCTTTCCTTTACATAGATGTATCTTGCCTTTCTATCAGTTCAAATAGCCAAAATTAAAAAAAAAAGTAATTCGGATGATTGAAAGATAATAAGTTAAATAGTGAGCACCAGTAATTGATTACGGAAGCACGCGTATAAAAAAAAGAGATAAAATAAAAAAGAAAAGTAAAGTAAAGAAAAGTAAAGTAAAGAAAAGTAAAGAAAAATAAAGGTCAAAGGTAGGAGTTTAATAAAATTGTTCTGACTTGATATAGAGAACAAAATGAGCCAATCAAAATGAATAATCCACAATACAATCGAGTAGGGATGTAAAGAAAAGTTTTTTATTTGAAAAATATATAAAATATTGACTGAACTCAGGAAAAAAAAAAGGAAAAGAAGAAAAAGGATGAAATATTTATACTAAAATTTTAAACAACATAAGACTAAATATAATTTTTTTTCCTAGACACTTTTTCTTCTGCAATTTGAAGTTGGATGATGTTTTGTAAAAAGGCTTGATGATACTATTATAATAATAGTATATCTTTTGTAATAAAGTCGAAAAAGCTTTTTTTTATTGATTGATGTTAGTAATAAAGAATTGAGAAAAGAAATATATATAAAACTATGAACGTATTTATATAAAAAGTAAAGATAAAACTATTGTTGGATGATTGTTATTAATTATCAAAAAGAAAAAAAGGGAGTGAAAAGGAAAAACCTATCCAAAGATGATTGTATCAACTTGTTGTGATGATGATTGATGGATAGACTTGATGATATCATTAAGTAAGTAATACCGAAGATGGGTATCCATGAGAATGGGTTGATTCTTTTTTTTTTTTTTTTTTTTAAAAAAAAAACAATCTTTGATTGATAATATAAAAAAAAAAGGTATTCTATATAAAAAGAAAAAAAAAAGATCAGTAAAATGATCAAACTTCATTTCCATTTCTAAAAAATCAGATAAGATGTCACTTTTTTTTATTTATTTATTAGAATATATAATAGAATTAAAGAGAGGAAAAAGGGGGGAAATAGTAGAGGTGAAAAAATGAATGAGTAAAACAAAATAAATCATATTCTATAAACAGGGACAAGAAAAAAAAAAAAAAGATATGATACAAAAGAAGAAGAATAAAAAAAAAGTAGGGAGATACTAATTCTGATGAATCATTAAATGGGTAGGTTGAAACAAAGAAGAGAAAAAATGAGATAAACGAGCCTTGTTATGTAACCAAAAGGATTTAACACGTTCCAAAGAAGACCGATGAGTCTCATCCACCATATCGAGCATTTCCAACCAAGCCAATTGCAAATCATGATCCAGATCGATAAAAATCAATTCCCATTGATTGATCAATTGTTCATTGTTCTTGTCCATTTTCCGCTGAGCGCTTGTCCAAATCAACTCGATTGATTCCGCATATACATTGTTTGTCCTATTGTCGTCCTTTTTGCGTTGTAACCAGATCAAATCATCCGCCACAGAGTTTGCCATATCCAAAGTATTCGCCATCATTGCCGTCCATGATAGAATCAACTGGTTCAAGTATTTGTCATAGGTCGATTTGTTCATCGCTGAAACGTTTTCACGAAGCCGATTGTAAATAGAATGCATCGGTTGGTGTTTTCGCGGTGGAGTTGCGGCAAAGAATTGACGATGTAATTCCTTATCCAATCGTGCAAATCGTCTCATCATTGTTTTCTTCAAATTGGCTAGCATATCTATGGAGAGTTGTCGATGCGTTGTATGATTTTCCTGGTATTGTTGTTCATCTTGTTGTTGTTGTTGTTGTCGTTGTTGTTGTTGTTGTTGAGGGTGGTTTTGTTTGTATTTAATGATATGAGGGGTTGAAGATTTGCTAAAAGGAGAGGATGATGGATGAAAGGTTTGATCACTGTGCTGGTGGTGGTTGCTAGGACAGATACATTCAATAGTAATCTCCAATTCCTGGTAAATTTGTTCCAGTTCAAATATCCATTCATATCGCTGACGTGTAGTAGAAGTGGTACTTTGTATTTGTCGTGATGATGTTGATGATGAACCTGTAGAATCAGTTGTCAGTATAGATGAAGTAGCCGAAGAAGGAGGTGAAAGGAGTAACAAAGCTTGACGCCGAATTTTGGGAGAACAGTCGATTGTGGTCATCAAGGAGTCGGGTGGTGGAAGAGAGAGACAATCCAACATGGATTCCATATCATGATAGAGCGACTGCATAAGTTGAATCCAATCTTGTTGTGTTTGCACGACAAAGTTATGTGTTTGTGAAGCACCGTCTTTAACCCATTGTGTAAAATCACGCTTTGAATATAGTACTTGAGTTTGTTCTTGAGGAGACATTTGTTGATAGTATCGAGCCATTTGCTGCTTATAGAATTTTCCATGATAATCCGTTTCTAACATATCCTTGAAGAGATCATCCAGATTCGAGAATGGCGGCGAAGAATTGCTGCTATTGATCCTTGTAGAAAACAAACTATTTGACAGCAATCGTAAGAGTTGTTGATGTATGTGTTGTAAAAAGGAATCCATTCCCAAGTGTCGCATGAATAACCTTAATTGACCAGTCAACTTTGATGAGAAGATATGCCATTCTAGAGCTGGATGAGTATAAATGTCTTCCAAAAATTGTACCATGTCTTCTTTCCTGTCGTTCAATCCATACATCAATGGCCAGAGTTTATGGCGTATTTCATACATTGTCGGCTGTAAATGAGTACGTATCATGTAACCAGTAGATTGATAAAAGCGCACTACAGTGCCTGTAATGAATCTGTCATATTCTACTTGATGTAATCTTTGTTGGACTACATTCAAAAGGTGATGCATTTGCTGAGCGGCGGTAGCGAGTTTTTGTTTGGTTGAGACTTGTAGACGATGGATCATTTCCAATATAAACTTGGAAGATGGCATATGTAATCTTGATCGTGCTTTTGCTGTTGTGGTATGGGCATAAATAGGTTGTTGTCGGGAAGTTGGCGGTGGCAAGTCATCAATGGAACAATATAGGTGAATGTCGATGGTCTTATTGTCAACAGTGGACGGTTGTGTAGTGGTCAAGAAGTTATATTCGTAATCGACGTTACAACATAAAACAGAAGATGTGAGATAAAGAAAAAGAAGAAGGGATAAAATATTATGTATTGACATAAGAGTAGGTTAATAAAAGTAAAATACAAAAAAAAAAAAAAAAAAAAAAAAAGAAAAGAGAAAAGAAATTGTTTTTTTTTAGTATCCAGGAAAAAAAAACTACAAGCGGATATTTAAATGATTTGCCAGTTTACGGACAATTTTTATTATTATATTGGGACAAAAAAAAAAATAAAAAAAAATACTAAAGAACTATCATATTCAATGATGATGACGCTGAGCATATTGAGGATGTTGTTGTTGGTGTTGAGGAGGAGGAGGATGATGATGATGATGTGATTGTGGTGGATAAGATGGGTAAGGGGGGTAAGGATGTTGTTGTTGATGATGATGATGTGGAGGAGGATAAACTTGCTGTTGTGGATGATGATGATGATGATGCGCTAATTGCTCTGGATGATGCGGTTGATGATGATAGTGAACTTGTTGTTGTTGTTGTTGTTGCTGTTGTTGTTTCTGTTGCATTCCTTTTCGTTTTCGTGCCTCTGAAGCTTGTAATCGCTTGAACCCATTGATCAAATCATCAACGTTGGGGTAATTGGTGTCCCGTAAACGATATCCATCAGGTAAAACTTTGATGACCTGAAACAAAATTAAAATAGATAGAATAAAGTAGTGAGTATAATAAGTTTCTACAAGAGGAGGTTTTTTTTTTTTTTTTTTTTTTTTTTTTTTTTTTTTTTTTTTTTTTTTTTTTTTTTTTTTTTTTTTTTTACCCATCGAGACAAGTTTGATTTTTGATTCAATTTGAAGCCAAGATCAAAATAACCAGCCTTTTCGTTCAAACAAAATCCATAAGCAGACATTTTGGGATTAGCTCTTGTTGTCGAATCCAAATAATCACCTATATAATATAAAAGAAAGTAAATTCTCTCATGCATTTTTTTTTATTTCCTATATATGTATTTAATTTACTTAAAGCTTGCGATCCACCGGCTTGGAATTTGGGATGGACCATTAACTCATCCACCTTGTGAGCAATGGCTTCCACATATGTAACAATCAGTTCATCCAAATCTTCAAATATCAATTTGCCAATTGTTAAATGAGTAGGAGCACTATATGCGTTTGGTTTTTCTTCAGTAACATCAATATGTTGATAGACATCTTCAGCCACTTTCCATGTAATCGCCATATGACTATTACCACGAGAAGACGGTCGAATCACCAAATCACCGGGTTGTCGTGTTTCTAGATATTGTTCTGCTTCACTATGACTGAAAGGTCGGAAAAGAGGATGGTTGATAACTCGGTTACTTCGTGCCTTCTTTTGTTGTTGTTGTTTTTTGCGGTCCACAAATGTCTTTTCGCCAATTTTGTCATAATATTCATCTTCCCGAGATCGTCGTATATCCAAATCACTTTGGGGTTTTGTATCTGAAGCCTTAGAGCTAAGTTCCACCATGAATTTTTCCCTATCGATCCGAAGTACCTTGCAATTGAGTGTTTGACCCACAGTAAGCACATCCCCTACATTCATCACACGATCATCAGATACATTGTCAAGATAGATAATGCCTTCCAAGCCAGAGTCCAATACACAATTTGCCACACGACCACGTAATGATACCACCTTGGTAGGAACAATAAAACCTTCCCGTAAAGTATCTCGAGTTTCTCCTGTTACCATCGAAAAAGTTTCATCCATACTTGGGCGTGAATAACGTTGTCGTCTGTCATGATAAGGGCCTTGTAATTCTAACTTGATATGTTCCAAAATTTGCCGCTTAGGAGCATTATATTGTTGTCGTAGTACCACCGCATAATCATCCAAAATCAAATCGTTAAGTTTTTCAGGGTATTCTTTAATCACACGAGTCACAATTGCTACTTTGGAATCATAATCATCCATTTCATCTTCATCAATTTCAAGTGCATCACCTGCCATTTTGCGTGCTAGTTCATAATCTTGAGGATGAATTCGTGTATCGTCCAAAATATCCGCACCATCTATGTCCCGAATACGCAAATAGCTTGCACAATTAATAAATGTATTGGTAGCAGTCAATTTGTGTAATACGAGAGAAGATCTTGCATCGAGTTCACCCTACAAAAAAAAAAAAAAAAAAGGTCAAACACCATACTAACTGATTCTTTTTTTTCTTCTCTCATTTTTATTATACACTTACAATGGCTTCAATTCTTTTCAAAATACTTTGAGCTTTTCTTGGACCAAAACCACAAACGTATTGTAAAGAGGCAGCAATATAAGGTGAATGAATAGCAGCATTGATATCAACACCCAAATCATTCACAACAGTAATAAGTGAGCGTTCCAAGTAAAATAAGAGAACATCATCGGGTACCAGATGTTGAGATGGATGGAAGCGAATGGCCAATAGATCACGACCCAAGCCAGTATATTCATAGACAGGATTTTGCAGTCGGCGAGCCAGTGCAATACAGTAACGCATCACTTCAGGATAATCTGGGAATTCATCTCGAGCACGTTTAGAGTTCTTGTATAATCGAGCTGCTTCATCATCCACTACTACTAGATCGATAGGACCAGTTCCACTTTCCCTTGTTTGATTGATTTCGCTAATCATACCTTGTAAATGTTTGATAAGACGTCTAGTTTCAGCATTGTAACCTGCCACACCAACAACATGGGGTTTACGTGATCGGATGAATTGATCTAATTGGGAGACATAGCGTCCATCCTTCAAATGAGGTACTTGAATTTGATCCAGCACTTTACCACGTTGATTAAGCATGACAGCCATTGTTGGAGACTTGAGATCACCATTACCATGAGAAACAGCAATAACACGAGGAAGACTATTTCGGTGACGGTCAGTATCAGGGCCACGATAAGGTCCTACATTGATTTTGGCGAGGAGGTTTTTAGAGGCTTGCTTGCAAACAGATTCTTGAGACTCCACACGTAACTTTTCACGAATATACTTGTCCATCAATGGCACTAAATAATCCCTAAGACATTGTTCCAATACTTCCTTTCGTTGTAAATTCCATTGTTCCACTGATTCGCTGTACCCATCAGACAAGTAGTATTCAGTAATTCCAGCAAGCCATGATTCATAATTGGCAATTGTCACTTGTAATATTAAGAGACCGTCCGATTCACCTTTGAGTAGCTCCAAAAAGTCGCCATTCTTGAATGTTCCAATAGGTTTGTTTCGCAAATATTTGAATCGATGTAGAGGGTGTAAATCATCAATGACATTGAATCCTTTGTCGGTCGGTTTGACTATTACCACAGCTTTTTCTTCCCAATCTCTTCGGATTGCCTTACGGACTTGAGGATCGAATGCCATTTCTTGGGCCAAAACGGTTCTTGCAGCTTTAAGTACCTTGGTACCATCGGTAAAAGTATCATCCACATTGGCTTCACCCTCAACCATAGGATCCACCAAACTATCTTCAGGATAATAACGTCGATTTTTTTCCAAATAATTGGCACCAAATTCTTTTGCAGTAATACCAAACAACTAATGATGACAAAAAAAAAAAAAAAAAAAGAGTCATATAAGATAGAATAAGGTAAGTTATTTGAAAATTAAAATACTTACAGGTAAGACATTGACAACCATTGTCTTATTCATTGTATCATATAAGGATTTGCTAAGAGGACGTTTGGGACCTTTATTTTGAGCTTGTACTTTGTTGATGACTTCACTGAATTTGAGGTTGACAAGATCCAAAACATCATTGACTTCTTCCATTTTTTCCACCTTTGATTCAGCATCACGGACATAGGCATCATCAATATTGTATTTAGTTAAAAAGTCATGTAAGGTTTTCTTGCGTTCCATAAAACTATGATACTTGAAATCTAAATCATATATTTCCCAAAGATCATCTTCCGTCAATATTTCCGTAGTAGCACCAGTGACCTTGTTAACCTCGGTAAAGAAGTCTCTTCGATGATCCTTGATATGAGGTACTTCTAAAAGTTCCCGTGCAAAGAAGCCAACCACATATGTTACCGCTGTTTGGAATTTTTCAGGTACTGGTTCCAATCCACGAAGTCCAGCCAATTGTTTTGCAACCCAAATACCTTCTTGTTGGATTTCTTCAGGTGTTGATTCCACAAACTTTTTCGACAGTCCTTCATATCGCATTTGTAATCGTTCTGGTACATCGATGTTTCGAATTTTATCATCTTCTTCTGTCAACATTCGTTCAGCAAGTTCACTTGGTTCAAAGATATCTGCTAACTGAGGCTCACGCTGTTCATTTTCCATGTCCAATTGCTATGAAATAATTACATATAATAATAAAATATTAAATGACCTTTCCTTTCCTTTTCCTTTTTTTTTTTTTTTTTTTTTTTTACTTACGTCTTCAGGATATAAAGCATATTCGTAATCACCACCATCTCCGAAAATATCATACATATCCACCAAAACACTAAAAGAAAAGAAAAGACAACAACCAAAATATGAGCACACCCATCCTATCTATTCTTGTTTTAAAATAATGCTTGACTTACTCTTCACTGATGCCTTCAGGTAACATATCCATAATGCCTTTTCCAGGTTGCGTATGACCATGATCATCATAATAACCAGTAGCAGCACCATCATCACGTTGACCAAAATGACGCTCACCCAATACTTGATCCAAATCATCTTCATCTTCATCAGCAATAAAATCGCCCATATCGTCATAAGCATCTCTGTGTCGATATACCGGTTCATTATATTGTTCTTCTTCATCTTGACCATAACGATTATTGCCACCAGTAGAAAGTAAACCTTGTTCTTCCTCTTCTTCTTCATCAGAAAAGATATTCTCAACACCGCTTGTGATTTTGGAGGACATGCGTTCAGTATCTTCACGACCCCTTTTCAATCGTTTCAATTGAGGCTATAAAACAGTAATGATGATATTTGAGTATGATATTTGATACTGCAGATTTTTCTGTTATATTACTTACTCCAGATGACCTTCCCAATTTTATGCCTGTGTTTTCTTCAAGGAGTTCCAGATCTTCTTCATCCAGTTCTTCATCGTCTATAATACAGAAGCTATGAGTATCGATAGTAATAAAAAAAATAGTATAGTCTAAACTTACAATCTTCAATACGTCTCTTTTTCTTTCGTCGAGCGGCAACTTTGGTATCGGCATCTTGTTCTTCTTCTTCATCATCAACAATAAAGCCATCAGCAACCTATATAAAAATATAAAAGTAATAATATTCATGGTAAGTTTATTCGTTCTTTTCGTTGATACTGATTAAAAATGGATATCAGCAGCATAATATGATATCTTTCTTCTTCTTCTTCTTCTGTTGTTTTACCTTTCTAGCTTCTTCTTCATCTTCCTCTTCTTCTTCCTCTTCTTCATCGTCATCATCGTCTTCTTCGTCTGGAAGGCCATACCCTAAGTCTTCCCCTTCTTCGTCCGAGTTTTCTTCATCTTCGTGGTGTTGATTTAAACGTTGTTGTCGTTGTTGTTGATAAAGACTGGGTTCATCATCACTGTCTTGCATCGACATTGTATAATATAGATGTATATATATTTGTTGTTATTGTTGTTGTTTACTGTTGTATGTTTATCTGTTTGATGAATGAACTATTGATTAAATCGAAAAGCAAACATTAGATAAAAAAAATATTAAGTAAGACTTTAGTAGAAAAAAGTACTAGATCGTTTTGTTATGTTAAAAAAAAAGGACAGCTTACCAAATAACAGAAAAGCAATACAGAAACGGTTTTTGATAAAGAAACAATGAGAAGACTAAGTTGCACTCTGAGACAAGAAAAAAGAAAATCGACAGCTCATTGCTCAAAAAAAAAAAAAAAAAATTCAGTCCCAGTCACGATTTTTTTTTTTTTTTACTCTTGTCTTATGAGAATGACAAGCTGATTTTTTTTTTTTTTTTGACTCTTATGCTTATCTTTTTTTTTATGCAATCTTCTTTAAAAAAAAAAAACACTTGAATACGCATCTCTTATGAAAACTTCCCACGTTTGACTGTATATACTGATAAGAAACATCATTCTTTCTCTACTAATACAACTTTTGTATTCATTCTGATATATTATTCAACTATGATAGTGATGACTTTATTGAACTTTCTTTTGAAGTGGTCTTGACAACTGGTAAGATGCTTTATCTTTATCTATTTAAGAAAAAAAACGTGAATAACTACTGGTTTGGACTGAATGAACTTAACAATAGTATATTTAACATGGACTTCTTCTTTTTTGAATACTTCAGGGAGAAGACTCAAAAATCGGTTGCTGGTGTGAAGAAAACCTGTTGGAAGGGAACGTCTTTCTATATATATATATATATGGGTAGATAGATTTTTAGGATAGGGGAAGTGTAAGTTAGATATATCATAGAATAGATCATAGTTAGTATTATTTGAATGAAAAATAAAAAAAGAAGTTGGACTTGTATTATTGTTATTTTTGAAGTTGGCTTCGTAACTTGTTTCCTTTTCTTTTTTTGGGACAAAAAGGGAACCCTTTCAAACTGTTGTACTACAAAAAGGGAAAGGGAAGGAAAGGGAGACATAAATCTTACTATTGGTAATAGGAGAAAAGTAAAATTAAGGGTCTCTTTTGTTACAAGTTCTTGATTCTAATAGTGCTGCAATTTCCCTTAAAACACATACAACCTACACAAGTACTTAAAGGGAAGGAGATAACAAAAAAGTAAGTAAAATATAGGACAGATGATTGTTTGTAAAAAAAAAAAAAAAAAAAAAAAAAAAAAGAAAGCCTATTGATGTTCCCCCTTTTTTTTTTCTCCATTATATGCACAATAATTGAAAAAAAAATGAATAACTTTATTATATACAAAACAAAACAAATATTAACATGAAGGCAGGAGATATTAAAAAAAAAAAGAATATGAGAATAGGAGAAGATGAATAATACGGTATATCTAAAAAATAATAGTGGTGATAGTGATGATAAATGAATAACAAGGGACCTTAATCAAATGGCAAAATCGGGAGTGACGCTAAGCCGAACGGTTCTTTCAGGATAATCCAAGATCAATTGTTCAATTTCCATTTGTTTGGGAGACATTGGTTCATCATATACAACTGTACTTGTAGAACTTGAAGGTGATAAGGCAGGCAAAGAGAATCGTGTGAATGAAGATGATCTTCGTCGACTGAATAAAGATGATAACCTTAATGATTGTCTTAAAGTTCCAAACTGTGATGATGTTCGTCTTGTTGTTGATGTTGATGATGTTGACGAGTATGATGATGAAGAAGGACGTCGTTCATAATCATCTTGATGGAAGTAATAGGATAGAATATCATTGTCTTCTTCATAATTATTCATCATCATGTTGGTATTATTGTTGATATATTTCATATTTGATTAAGTATTAGTTTTTTTTTTTTTTAAATAAAAGAGAAAAGTAAAGAAGGAAAGAAAAAAAAAAAGAAAGGCTTTGCATTTTATATATTCCATTTTGTTTAAACTCAGTCCAACTTTAAAAAGAAGGTATATTCACTTTCTTATGAGAAGGCTTATAGAGAAAGTCTGTGCGTTTTCAAATATCAATATATCAAAACCCTCCTTTTATTTTACTACAATGATGATATTGTCCCTATTTCTCTTTCTTGTTCCTTGTTCTTTTATCAATAAAAAAAAGGGAGTTTTCCATAAAACTATTGTGTAATTTTGGGAGTCCATTCATATAAAACCAAAACAAAACAATGCACGTTCTTTTATCCGATTACACCATTTATGATCTTTTATTAGACAGACTGGGAGATGAAGAAAAAATAAATAAGTATGGGATGATTGATTCAGATGAAAGGAACCTTTTTTTTTTATTATTAGGATGATCTATATTACAGTGACATGTTGTAACAAAAAAAAAATAATGTTTTTGTTTACTATTTGCTTTGCATAAGGAATTTCCATGTGGATAAAACATCAAAGAAAAAAAAAATAAATAAGGTACACATTCGTTGTTGTAGCATAGAAAAAAAAAAAGAGAGAGAGAGAGAAAAAGAGAAAAAAAAAAAGATTGTTTGTATGTATGTGTGCAAGCTTCCTAAAAAGGAGGTAACTCAAAACACTTGATGTAGACGGAGTTTGTTTATCGCATGAAAAAAGAACATCCTAAGGGAAAAGAGGATGATGGTAACTACTAATCCCTTCAACGACTGCAATAACCATTATAACAATAAACACCACTTCCTAAATGAAAAAAAAAAATAAAAAAACAAAAAAAAAATTAACATCAACCTGCATAATCAGCATCTATTTTTTTTTTTTTTTTTTTTTTTTAGTTTTCCCTCCTTTTTTTTTTTTTTAATGTCTAAATCATACCGTATTGATTATAACAATCATTGTTGGTACGACTAAGGAGGATCATTATCAATAAGATGAAATAATAATAATAAAAAGGTATTAGTGTGAACATCCAATTCAATATAAATCATATATTACCAGTAAGAAGAACCATTTGTACCGTAAGAGCTGTATGATCTCGTGGTTAATCCAGCCGCTAACCCAACGATCACCGCAATCAATAGGATGCAACAACACATAGAGAGAATTTTCCGTTTTATCCCTAATCGATTGTTTTGTGGAGGATTATAAAAATTCACAAACCTACTTTGCAGATTACTGGGTGGAACATGTGGAGGATAATACTGTTGTTGAGCACCACCTGCATTCGGCGGAGGTTGATAATACGTTTGTCCTGGTCGATCTCCTTGTTGTTGATAAGTAGGTGGTGGGACTCCAGGAGCATCTACAAAGGTGATCATCATCATCATCGGGTTTAATATTTTTTTTTTTTATCTCTTTCAAACCTATATCCCTTTTTTTTTTATATGCAACCAAAGGTAATGCTTGAAGATCACCCTCCCCTCATTTTTTTTTTTAATTATTGTACTTACAAGGTTGACTCATAGGTTTTTGTTGATCCATTCTAAGAAACTTGATGATGATGATACCCAGTAATTCAAAGAAAGAAAGAAAAAATAGATACCACTTTTTTTTTTTTTTTTTTAAAAAAAAAAAAAAGATAAAGGTTTTTAAACCCGGGTCTATGAAACCTTCATGGCTTTATTGTCCGGTTGACCCTCCACCATGCCTGTCAAAATAAACCCTGCTGTTTGATTTTTTCTGTGAACCAACTTTCCTTTTTTGTATATGTGCACTATTTGGAGGCGTTTTTTTTTTTTTTTTTTTTTTTTTTTTTTTTTCATCATGATGATGATGATGATGATGATGATGATGAATGATGATAATGATAATGATGATGATGTTGATGATGATGATCATCATCATTACAATCATAGAATGAATTGCAATCAGGCATTTAATTTGATTCAAACTATAGCAGGATTTTTTTTTTTTTGATATAAAGAACACTAAGAAAAAGTTCTCGCGGTCGCTGCGGATCAGATGGCAAGATAAGCGATAAAATGGGATTAGATGATATTAAACTACTTTTTTTTTAGAGGAACCTAATGGTAGTATTTTCATTGGATGATGATCATTATTGAATGAGGAATGATGATATCGACATTTCGTTTTTAAATTTACTCTATAATTTGGGACGTATGGTATAAATTCTTATAACTCAAATGAAAGAGAATGTCTTCATCTATGTTCAGTCCAAATTTGGTACGATGATGATCACTTTTGAACGAGAAATAAAAAAAAAAAAAAACAAAATTTGTTCCCTCCCTTGGATGCTAGTTAAGAAATCATCATCCTCTTTAAACTAGGAAGGAAGTATATACGAGAGATGGATCCGGAGATTGAAAGCGCATGACTGTCTGAGGCTTTGATACGATAAATTTTTTTTCTTTTTCTTTTTGCCACTTTTTGTCCGAAAAACTATAAAGGTTGATCTTTTCCGCCACTTTTTTTTCTTGTTTCTTTTCCTTTGTTATTTGATACTATGTGTTAGAATTTGATATATTTGGTAAGTCTTTTTTAATAATATATACTACTGTGATTGTTTTTTTCTTCTTCTTTGGTTTGCAAGGATGATACTGGCATTTGGCTTTAGCCGTTATGGCGCTGATGAAAAAACCCTAGCTACCTTATAAATTAACCACTGAGCCCAAAGAAAAAAAAAGCAAAACAATTACAGTTAGAAAAAAGAAAGCTTGAAAAAGAACCTTTTTTTTTTATTGACCATTGTTGTTTTATTCTTTTTAGGATATCAAGAAAAGACTGACCTAGTGGATAAGATAGATTTAGTATAGCTTGTGCATTATTATATGATAATAAAAAAAATATTTATAAATATCATCATGTTTTTTTTGGTGTTTAATGATGATTCTTTTATGATGATACCTGATTTCTTACGTGATCCTGACCAAGTGATTGGCGGGGTTCAACAATAAATTTTTAAATACATTTTTTTTTTTTTTTCAATGGATCATATTTCTTTCTCTTCTTTATATTATGCATATACCTGAAAAGTTGAAAAAAGTGATATCAGAAAGGAAACGACATTTTGTTTTACACTATCATGATATCATGTTGGAAGAAGCTGTAAGACCATTAAACCAAAAAAAAAAAGAAATAAATCTAATCTTCTCCTCTTTTTCAATGATAGGATATTGAAACACTTGATGAACAACAATGGTTGAATGATAATGTGATGACCTTTTATATGGAATATACAGAAAGACAAGTGATACCAAGAAATATAAAAGATATATTATTGTTACGTCCAACCATGACTCACCTTTTAACTTATTCCCCAGGTAACAAAAAAAAAGAAAGTTTTAATACAAATTATGCAAAATATTAAACAAGCCAACTATTCTTCATCTTTTTATTTCTCAAGGGAAACCGTCTGATCTTATTGGTGCCTTACCTCCTCATTTTGAAGAAAAACGAGTCATTTTTGCACCTATTAACAATGGTACACCAGAAGCAGCAAACAATGGAACCCACTGGTAATAACAATAAAAAAAAAATAGAACTTTTTATATAAATGTTTAGTTATATGAAGGAATGAATTGAAATACCTTTTTTTTTTTTCTTTAGGTCACTTTTAGTGTATTTTCGGCCTACAAATTCATTCTATTACTATGATAGTTTAAACTTTACCAATATCAAGGATGCTAAACAAACTGCCAAACGTATGACTCCTTTACTTGGATCCAAACGGAAACCACGATTTATACCTTCATCAACACCTCAACAAACCAATGGAGCTGACTGCGGATGTAAGTGTGTTTTATTATCATGGGGTTAATAATAGAGAGGAATTCAGATGAGTAAAACATGTATGTATGTGGCTGCTTGTGACTCCCTGCTATCTTCTTTTCATCTTTTAACCAACCAATTCGACATTATCTTTTTTATTTTTTTAGTGATGGTGATCAGTACCATAGAATACCTGTTACATCAAATCTTCAATCACCCTGGGAACAACAATGGAAAGACTCTTTTTAGTATGGATAAATCAAGCTCTATGCTCTCGCCCAATGATATTCGCATCATGCTGAAATCACTGGTTTACCATTTGCGACAGAACGACAAATGATCATTTCACTAAGAAATTTTTATCATACCCTTCTTCATGTGATTAGATAGAATATTTGGTTTACACTTTATTCAATAAAAAATGACGGAATTCAAAGAATAAGATGGCGCAAAAATAGGAAATAAAATATAGTAAGGATAGAAAATAAATGACAGAAAAAAAAATATAATTGTCGCATAATCAAATAGAGAATATAAGAAAATAGATATCATGAAAAAAAAAGAGTAATCAAAAAAAAAAAAAAAAGAAATCCACCAATTGAGTTCACCAAGTTAACATATAAAAAAAAATAAAATAAAAAATGAGTAATACTTATCCAGATAAAAATATTTCACTAGCTTACCATTTAAGTGTAATGAGATCACCGTACCGCTACGGTGAAAGTAGGTAACTTGGCGATAACCAACCCGGAAATTGTTGAAAAAAAAAAAAAAAGAAAAGGCAGACCGTAACCACGCAGATGCGCATTAGCGACCACGGTCAAGCCCAAAAACAAAATAAAAGCAGATCAAGGATAAAGATGGTGCAACGATTAAAGGATACTTGTAAAGAAGAAGATAGATCAAAAAAAAAAGAAGGCAGACAAAAAAGCAGGCAGGTAGGCCAAAAAGGAAGCAGGTAAGATGAATATAATGTAAAGAAATAAAAAAAAAAAGTTAAATCAAAGAGATCCTTTTATAAGAAAATGAATCACCCCTGCAATTATGAGCTAATTTTAGTTGATAAAATGATGAGACAAGATGTAAGCGAGTTTTATCATCTTTTTTTAAATATTAGCAACATTTCTATCTTTATATTCTATCTAATTCATCATCATTTTTTTTTTTTAGTATTAACAACATTTCTTTCTTTATATTGTATCTAATTTATCATTTGTCTTTTTTAGTATCTACTTCATCATTTTTTTTTAGAATTAGCAACATTTCTCTCTTTATATTGTATTTAATTTATCATTTACTTTATTATTTTTAGTATCTACTTCATCATTTTTTTTTAGTATTAGCAACATCTCTCTTTTATAATAAAGTTAATTACATAAATGTTCTACATTAAATTCTATTATTACAATATCCATGTACTAACTGATACATGGTACTGACTTGTTTTTGCCGTGTTTTAGTTTAATGACTAGATTTTTTTTTTTTTTTTTTTTTTTAGTTGTTCTATTTTAAATGATAGTATGATTGTGTACAGCACATTTATTATTGTATTTTTTAATTTCCATAGATGTTTGATGAATCATCGTTATTATATTGATTTATCATGTTGGGTGATAAAAGAGTGTTTTGACATTTTTCAAAGAAAAAAAGAAAAGAAAAAGAAAATGTTGTTCTGTCAGAAGGTAACTAGAATGAAGTATTTTGTATTTTAGCAGAAATTTGTACAGTGACTGACTACGATGTTCCATCATCCATCATCAATCATCAATCATCAATCATCAATCATCAATCATCAATCATCAATCAATTGATACCTAAAAAAGAATGGGCAACACCCAAAGCTGCTAAAAATATGATAAGTCCATGTTACTTTTATTTCGTGTCTTTTATTTTTAATAAACAAGTTATCATCAATATGTTATGTGTTTTTAATGTACTCTACCGCCATCTCTGGAGCGATATCTGAGAAAGTGGTAATGCGCCATTCATTTTGGGAAAGTACGATATTTTATTTTATAACATTACGAAAAGCATTTTCTTGTGACACGACAAAAAACTTTGAAAACACTGTATAAGTAGTTTTTTAATTTTAGTTTTCTACTTTCCTTGATGAATAAAGTGAAAAAAAAAAATGTGAATGTTCTATGCGTGTGGACAATTGATTTTTATTGCCTAATGTAGATGATACTAATGATGGTTGAATGATGATGATGGATAGTGTGATCATAGAAGACTTTTATGATGATGATTTTGATGGATATTTGAAATGATTATGGATAATGGAAGTGACAGCAACAATGATCATAGTATGGAAAAAGTATGTCGAAAGTGGAATCTAATAGAAAGCGACTTTATAGAAAATTGATCGATCTTTTTTTTTTTTTAATACAAAAAGTCAAATGATACACGCATACACAAAGAAAAGATGAATATAATATTTTCTTTTATTGATTTTATTTCAGTATGATAGCAAAAACAAAAAAAAAAAAAGGAAGAATAGATGATAACAACAACGATGACGAATGAAATCAAGGTGGAAGAATTCTAAAACAAAACAAAACAAACAAAGATATAAAGAGAGAAAAAAAGAAATACGTGTGTAAAAGGGTAGAGTAATAATTTACAAATCCTTCTTGGTTTCTTGTTCAGGTACAGCAATGGGTTTGTCAGAAGTAGGTTCGACACCAAGTTGATTAAGACGTTCAGTCAAGGTAGGATGAGAATTATTCCAAGCAGAATACCAGGGATCCATATTGAAGCCACCCAAATTCTTAGTGCTCAACTTGATCAAGGCACTACGTAATTTGGAAGCAAATCCAAGTTTGAGAGCAAAGGCATCTAAAAAAAAAAAAAAAAAAAAAAAAAGAGTGAGAACATATGATTTCTTCTTTTTCCTTTTTTTTTTTTTCTTTTAACTTACCGGCTTCATATTCATTCTTACGTTGATACATATGCATGAGGAAACTAATAGCACTATCAACAGGAGCATAGACACTTTGGAATAAAACAAAACCAATCAAAGCGGGAGTGGTATGGAAACCAAAGTCCTGATAAAACTTGACATTGTGAATAAAGAAAGAGAAGAACCAGAACATAGTGACAGCATAGATTTGAGTGACACCAAGTAATTTCAATGTATGTCCCATTTTCCAATGTCCCAATTCGTGAGCCAGCACTGCACAGATTTCATCATTGTCAGAATGATCAATCAATGTATCATATAATACAATATGTTTATTTTTGCCAAATCCATAAAAGTAAGCATTGGAATGTCCTGATCGTTTGCTTCCATCAATCACATAAAGCTTTTTCAAAGGGAAAGCGATACGTGCAGCTAAGGCTTCAATTTGACTACGAAGATCACCTTCTTCCATAGGAGTTAATTTGTTGAATAAAGGTTGAATCACAGTAGGATAAATCATAATGATGAATAATTGAAATACCATCCTAATGAAAATCAATCAATTAAAAAAAAAGAAATATTTACGTTTTTTTTTTTTTTTTTTGTACTTACAAAAGAATCCAAATATATAAAAAGAATTTATCACCAGTGGATTGCATCACCCATAAACAAGCAGATAATAAGGGGCACATCAATACGAGCATAATCAGTTGGCTCTTCAAAAGGTCAGTGAAAAATAAACCAATAGTTTGTTTGTTGAATCCATGTTTTTCTTCAATCACAAAGGTAGAATAGAGAGAGAATGGAATAGAAGTTATAGTAGAAAACCAACTAAATAAAATGGAAAATACCAAGGATTGTAAAATCTATTTAAAGTAAAGAAAAAAAAAATGCGGCTTGTTATTAAAACAAAAAAAAATAAAAAAATAAAAAATATATTATTAATATTATACCTGATATTCAGATCCATAACCAGCATATGTTTCCAAAAGATGACCGGAAGTATACCAAAGCCATGCCATACCATCATAATTCAAAATAAGTAAAGTTTCTAGTTGTTTGACAAGATCGTGTACAAATCCAAATTGAGATTTATCCAAATTATAACTTTGTGCTTTTTTAAAGTCTTCTTCAGTAACAATATCAGCTAATTCCTTGGGTCGATCACGCATCAGATATCTTCTATACTGACGATAACTATATTAAAAAAAACAAAAAAGAAATATAAAGTTAGTTCATCTTCAATTAAACACGTATTTTACTTACTTCAAGTATTGTTCAAAAGTAAATATAATACTAGCAAATCCTATGACATATTGTTTGTAATCCACATAATCCATGGCATCCACTATTTTTTGAATGTCCATCATGATCAAATAATAGTGAACCAATAATAAAATAATAAAAATAAAAGGAAATAAAAAAGAAAAGAAAAAAGTAAAATACCTCCTTTTTTTTTGTGAATGCTATTGCAAAGAAAAAAAAAAAAAAACCACATGTATTTTCATCTCCGACTGGTGTTTTTATTTTCTTTTGAAAACAGGTGGAGCACTCTTCTCTTTCACTTCTTTGTATTCTTCTTCTTTTATGATAATTCTTGTGTTTATGGTTATCAAATAAAAAAAATAATAATATTATCATTATTATCATTACTAACCTTATTCACATCAAAGTGTAAGCAAGTTCGAACAGTAGACACACGATAAGTATTCAAGATAAATGTGATTTTTTTTTTTACTAGAAGGACAATGATGAAACCCATTTCACCTACTTTATTTGAACATCTTGACCAATTTTAGTACCTTTTTCCTATTCAAAATTTCCAGGTAAATGATATTAGAACAAGAGGGAAAAAAGACGATTCTATAGACAACAAAATAAAACGAAAATTACCAGTAGATTTGGAACATTCTGCATAACGGTTAAGTTTGGATTGTTATTTTTAGACTTTTTCTTTTTTTTTGGGACAACAAAGACGCGTTCTCATGTTTTAAACTTTTTTTTTGATTCAAGGATTTTCCACATTTACAGATGAAAAATTCCAAGATCTTGGGTGTTTAGCTTGCGTTAATACATGTTCTTTTTTAAATATAATACTTTTTTTTTTTTGATAAAATAAAACTAATGATTTTAATAAGAAAGATCGATTTTCATTTTCATTTCAGAATAAAATAAATGAAAGAGTAGACTCCAGCTATCGTAGCCAAAAGAGAATCCACTCTATAATACAAAAATTATGCGTTCGATATGTCTTGATATCCATACCGCAAGAATAACATTGATTCTTGTCACATTTGAAACAACCAAAAAAAAAAAAAAAAGAAAAAAAGAAAATAGAAAGCGGACTTTTTATTTTCTCTCTTCTTTCTTTTTTGTTTGGCTGTTGTGACACGCCCTTTTTTTGAAGTTATCAAAAAAATCTATTGGTTATCTTTTTTTCTTTTCTTTTTCTATTCTTTTCAACTTGTGGTTGATGCTTTTATTGACCCATCAACATATACATGATTGGTCTTATTTGGCAGAAGGAAACGCTCACTTGATTCTTACTTATGTAGGACATGATATCAATCTGGTAATGTATATAAAGAAAAAAAAGAAGAAAACAATATATAAACTCATACTCTCTCTTTTTTTTTTTTTTTTTTTTAAAAAAAAATAGAAAGGTCATGTTTTAAGATTGGTCAAAAACCATGGCAAAGACTCTTATTCTAGCCACTTTACAATCGATTTTAGTCAACACGTTATAGGCGCTTTATTAGGATCTAGTTACATTGATGCTATGGTAAAGTCAATAGTATTATATTTTCTTTACTTGAAAAATAATGTTTTTATTTGTTTTTTTCTCTCTCTCTTGTTTAGGTGACAGTGGAAGTGACAGTCGAGTTTATGGAAGCTTTGTATGAAAAGGTGCTTCCAGATCGTTTATCAAACAATCGTCTAGATCCTATTTGTACTTCTCCCTCCTCTGGTTTTTTGTTGAAAAATTGGACTCGTTCCTTTGGACCTCATGATACTTGGACTTTTGAAATAAAGGTAACAAAAAAAAAACAACTAATATAAATAAATCAATCAAATTTATTGAGTGAAAAGATCTTTTTTTTTTTTGTTTTTAATTAACTTTAGCCTAAATGGGGATTTCTTCCGGATTCGCACTTGATTGATCAAAAACATCGATATTTGAAGAAACGACGTTGTCGATTTTGTATGCATCAACGTTTACGGAATTATCAACATAGAACATCAACCACTATGGAAAAACGATATTGTCCTTTGGATTTATATTCTGGAGATCCTCAACGTATGCGACAAGCATTGATGATTTCCTTAACACAACCACATGGATATCTGAAGTTATTTCATAATGGTCACCTGATGCCACATGAACAATGGTCTGCCTTACTTTCTGCATTATTTGACGGTATGGATGGTGATGATCGTAGTACATCTACTTCAAGCAAGCGTGATGATTGGATAGGCAAGGTAGCGGATTTACTCGTTAATATTCTCATGGAGGATCCTATTTTGGCAATCTTGAAGGAACGACAACAAACGTTGGATACATTTGATATTGAAGGCATTTATCCCTTGTATGAAAAATATGGACAACAACCCACACACGATATTGATCATTGGAAGACTATTGTACAACAATACCTCAAACGACAACAATCAAACTCTTATACTGGTAAATGAATATAAAAAAAAAAGAAAAAGATTATTTTGACTATGTACTTATATAAACAACTCCTTTTTTTTTCTTCTTCTTTTATTTTAATTAACGGTTCTTATCATGATGATTAGAAAATTTGGATATACAAGACTTTGATGACGATCAAGAAGAAATTCGAAGGATATACGAATATGTGCTATCTATGATTCTCAAAGACTGTTCCGTTATGATTTGTTTGACGAAAGATTACGAAAGCAAGAAAGGCGATGGTGTTACGACAAACTCGGCGACAGCAGCACCAATGACGATGAAGACAAAATCGGATCCGCTTCTCACGACATCAACAAGCAGGCTGATTACATCCTCGACTCATTCATTTCGATATCACATCAAGGTGGTGGATTTGGATTTGAAAAAATGGGATAAGATACCATATTGGTTCGAATTGGATAAACAGATTATACAACACAATCTATGGCGCGAATATCAAGATCAAGAACATGACTGGACATGTTTGGAGTAGTTTAGCTTTATTATTATGTATACCTTTGTTTTCTAGTTAGTTAGAGTAGTACGCATTTTATTGTACCACAATTGTATCGTCTCCTATTAAAATCATGCTTCCCTTTTTTTTTTTTCCTTTTATTTTGCTAGTTGATGATTTTACAGTGTTTCCAATTGGATCATGATGATAAAAATAAAAAAAAAAAAATGCTTGGATCAGAAACAACGTTTTTTTTTTTTTTTTTTATTACTTTTTTTGACGATTTGTGTGACATGGCTTACTGCAATCGACTTGATCAGTAAAGTTAGCATAGACGATCATCAATGATGCATATCCTTCATAATTATTGATGTTGGTTTTTTTTAAAGATGATGTGAAAAATAGTTGTTCATATTAAGGTCATCTGTGCCAAAAAGCGCATACACATTGAACTCGAATTGACAGATCCTGGAAAAATTTTTCAATAGTAATCAATTGTTGATTATCATCATTCTACTATCATCACAGCAGTGATTAAAAAGAGGATGATAAGAATAGAAGGAAGAGCTGCATACAAAGTGCATACTATGATTGAAATTTTCTAATGGTTAGTTTACGTAACACGGTACTCTTAAAAGGGAAGTATAGGTTGGGAAAACTTGGGATGTTGTACAATTATACAATGGTAAAAAAAAAAAAAAAGTGCTTCGCTCCTGCTTTGCATATAAGTATAAAAAATATCTCTTTTTGTAAACATCATCATATATAATAATGATGATGATCAGGGAAGAAAAACATTTACCCATTTAGGCGGGAATGCAAAGAATGACGCGTGTTCTATCATATGCTCAATTCCATGCAGAAAGAAAGAAACCAAAGAAAAAAAAATCTCATTTTAAGAGGATGAAAATAAAAAAAAAAAAAGAGAGAAAGAGATTGTACTTCCATCTTATGATACAGAAGAAACCTAATCATCATGAAAGAAAGCATCAAAAGCTTAAAAGGTAATTCGTGCCTGGTTTGACGAAAGGTTTACCAGTTGATTTATGATTCTTGTCTAAAGCAAAAAAAAAAAAAAAAACCTGAGGGAATAAAAGAAATCACAAGATAAAAAAAAAAAAATGATAAAGTTATTTTCGTCAACCTAAAAATTGAATATGAATTTATTTTTAAAACTCATTAGACAACTTGCCTTATCAAGCACTCTACTATGACAAGAGTTAGAACATCCTACTTTTAGATTACTGTCATTCTAAAAGCCCGGAGAAAAAAAAGAGATGGAAATTTTTTTTTTTGATGTACCTGAAAAATTTTCTTTATACTACAAAAATTTTTTTTCATCCAATGATCATCATCATCCAAAAAAAAAAAAAACTGAGATATGATTTGTCATAAAAAAAGATGATGATTGATTAGATCAAAGAGAAGGAGACAAAAAAAAACTAACCTACCATCATCAACGAACCATCAGGTCACGTTTTCCTTCTGATGTAGAATTTCTATCGCGGATAAAAAGGAAACGCGGGCAAACCGGTATCGGTCATTGAAGTCCGCTAACGAAAGAGAAAATCACACTTGTATGATGATCCTTCTTGATTGGGTAGAATGGCACAAGGACTAGTTAAATGAACCAGCGATCCATCGAAGCGGGTTGGATATGTTTCTTTTTCATGATGATGAAAGAGAGCAGCTGAAACCGCTGATCCTTTCTTTTTTTTTTATCATTTGAATTATAAATTAAAAATTATGTATGTTTTGCATATCGGAGGCTTTCATCTTCTTTTTATAGAAAAGAAAGTAGATAGATGAACATCTAAGGAGGGAAATCAATCTTATTGTTTGATCATCATTCTTTTTTTTTTTTTTTTTTTTTTTTTTTTTTTTTTTTTTTTTTTTTTACTTTTTAGCAAAATAGCCTAACTTTGTAGTAAGCAGGAAAACTTTAAAAAAAAAAAAAAAACACTTGATCCCAGTCTCTATTTTCATTGGGTTCCCCCGCTCAGAAAATCAAGGGGCGTGGTCCATTACCTTTTATAGATGATTTCGTCCTACCATTGGATTCTTTTGCGTGCGAAAAATAACCTGTTTGCTATTTCGATAAACCGCACGTTCCCTTTCCAACTATTCGTTTATATAATATGATATGACGACTTTTTATTTTTTTTTATATATATTATGAAAAGAGTGTTATCATTAAAAAAAAATAGGTTTGATTTATAATATGGGATGATCATCATCACAGAGTCATCATTATATATATATATATATAGATTGATCAAATCGATTACAATTCATAATAAAACATTCAATGGATTATCAAGGAGAGAGAATAATATCCTAGTTGACGGAAAAAAAGCAACATGCGGACCTGATTTTTTTATTGAAGACACTAAACCAAATTCAATATGTTTGAGAACCGCCACGCAATGAAAAAGCAGAATGGGAAAAAAAAAATGGTGAAAAATCGAGCGAGCGAGCGAAAGAGATCCCATATCTATGGGTACAAAAATCAAAAGAATATCCGATTCAAACTCCCTGTTTTCCTTTTGGTATTAGCTAGTTTCTGCTAAAAAAAAAAAAAAAAAAAAAAAAAAAAAGGTTCTCCAGACTTTTTTTATACTTTTTTATCTTTTTCTTTCTCGTGTTCAACACTTTTTTTTTTTTCTCTCTTCTTCTTCTTCTTCTTTTACCTCTCCTTTAGGTTTCATCAAACCGTATAACCTTTCCTTTAATTTTTTCCCTTCTCCCCTTCCTCCTCCTTTTTTCTTTCATTCTTTCTCTCTCTCTCAAACAAAAGACCTTTACTACTTTCATATCATTCCTTTGCAACAAAATTTTTATTTTTGAACATACGCTCTCTTTCTTTCTTCATTCTTTCCTTCTACAATGTCTTTGGTTGAATCAACAAATACTACTTCCCCTACACCTGAACCTTCTAACAACAACTTGGATGCACCCACAACAGCAGTAAGAAAAAGAACTCGTGCTACAGCCGAACAACTTTCAGTTTTGGAAGATACTTTCTCAGCTAATGTCAGTCCCAACAGTAAACTTCGAAAGGAGTTATCAGAACGTCTCCAAATGAGTGAACGCTCTATTCAAATTTGGTTTCAGAATCGAAGAGCAAAGGTGAAGCATATGCAAAAACGTGCTCAAATGCAAATGCAACAAGCCTCCATTCGTGCTCAACTGTATCATTATCATCAACAACAATATGGAATGCAACCTTATGGTGGAACACCTATCATGCCTTTACCTCAACATCATCAACAAATGTATCCTCGTGTGCCATTACCAAGATCATCTAGTGTTGATAGTAGTTCAATACATCATCCATCTTCTTCTTTATCATCCATGTCTACTCCTCCAGCATCTTCTACATCATCGACCACTTCATCATCTTCACCCAGTGCTTCTTTGGATTCTTTGACATCATCTGCCAACATACCCCCATCTCATCATCTTTCATACCCATTACAAGATAATGTTGATTTTCCAGATTATTTACATGGTAATCCTTTATCTCCTTCTCCTAGTCCTCATCATCATGATTACTCTTCTACTTGTTTGTCATACCCTTCTGTTTCCGCTGCTTCTCCTACTTCCTCCATACCTACATTGGTTGCTGTTCCTGATGCTGGTCCTACTGCTATGTTGACTACCTCTTCATCTACTTCTTCTTCTTCTTCTTCTATATCTACCACTTCTTCCGCTATTACACCTCCTGATCAATTGGATCAAGCTACTGTTAGTCCTCAAGATATTTGGCCTTCTTCTGCTCATCGTAAGTATCTTTAATATTATTGATGATAATGACTATTTTACTTATCTTTTTTTTTTTTTTTTTTAAATGTAGATGCTACACGATCACAATCTGTATCTGTGTTGTATGCCAAAAATGGAACTTGTTCAGATTTACCAACACCTCATCCTGTAGAACGATCTCTTAGTAATCCTCCTGTTACCATTGATCCTTCCAATTTGATGATGAACAAAAACAATAATGACAATACTATACCAACATCACCTCATATCTCACCATCCGACATTACTACTACTACTACTACTACTACTACCATCGAAAATAATGGATTATCTGACATGATATCAATGGATGCTTCTTCGGATGTATATTTGAATTGTACCACATTAACCATTGGGACATGGCATCGACTCAAGTTACGTGTATCTGATTTACTCTGTGTGTTCAAGAACAATGTGTTTGAATGGCAAATAGAAGATGCTGGATGTCATTTCAAGATGGAAATCCCATTATCCTCTGTAGCCGGTATTGAATTTGTGGAAGACAACAATGTGTTGGCAGATGTGCATTTTGATATCAGTGAAAGTCCTCTTTTTTATATGGAAACTGGATCATCAGAGAATACTTCTTGGGTACAATGTAGTGACTTTACTGAAGGAAAACAAGCCTCTCGCTTCTTCCGACATTCTTTGAAAGGCGTCTCTCAACATTTGAAACAAGATTTGATGACATTGATTGAAAAATGCCCTGAAACTCGTCGTTGGGTTCGATTTGTTGAACCTACTCAACATTATCCATCATCAAATTATTATCAACCATCTTCACATTATATTGGTCATCCTTTACAAGATCCAATGATGATGTCTTCATCTAGTCCCACCAATATGGCCTTTGCATCTTATATCCCTCCTCCAAACCCTTCCTCTTATTGGTCATCCATGTATCCTTCCACACCAATCATGATGGGTGTTTCCAATTATCTTGTTTGATTTTTTTTTTTTTATTTTTTATATCTTTACCCCTCCCTTCTCTTTTGCTTCCCATATCATACATATATATATATATACATTAACCACCCCGTTTTTTTTTTTTTTTTTTTTGTCATTAGTTATTCTGTACCTTTTTTTTTTGTGTTATGTTCTTCCCCACCTTATTGTATTATAATAATAAAAATTGTTTTTTTGATTCCAAATAGATAGAAAAAAATGTATAATTTATTGATGACGATGGATACGAATAATAAAAGACTATGGAAACTACTTTTCTATGAATTTGAGTTGAAACACTAATTCATTGCCACTCACTCCATCCTCCATCACACAATGAATAGCATCCAAAGGATCAGGTTTCAAACAACGGATATTATTGCCAGGTATGATTTGCACAATATGGCCCTTAAAAAAAAAAAAATTAAGGATGATATAAAAATAAAAAATTCATTTTACTTACGGTATCAATATGTCGAATTTCAACAAAACTAGAATCAAAGGCCACAATGTATGGGTATCGGAACGCAAACGCTGTAGGATGACCTTCCCATCGCATCATCCAATCTTGTCGTACACGTCTTCCTTTCTTATCAATATAAAACGCCAGATCTAATTCATTATAAAAAAAAGATAAGCCCATATTCATTCATTAAAGATATTTACCATTATAACATAATAAGATGTTGCCATTGGGATGTCGAAACATGGAAATAGGTCGCAAATCATATCTTGAGGCAAGCACATTATGACTTTCATCACTTGGATCCAATACACCTAAAATAAAAAAAAAAGGTCAGTTTCTATATATATATATATATATATATATATATATATTTGTCGTCAACTTACTTAAAACACCTGCCGAACCAACATCTACCATTTGGAATCCTTTGGCACTGCCTATACACAAAACATTCTTGAAATACTGAATAGATGTAGCTTCACCTGGAATATAGAGATCCTTGAATACTCGTAGTCCTTCATGTTGATGCCGCAGTAAAGTACCCAGTTGTTTTGTCTTTCGTCGAATACTTTGCTGCTTTTTCTTCTTGTTCTTGGCCGTTGTGCTATCATGAACTTCCAAAGCACGGATGGTGGATGTCATTGCATTGTATCGTACATAACATACCAAGGATCTTTCTACTCCAGCCTGACCTTCAGATTTATCCATCACCTTGCCCACTTTGAAAAACGATACATGGCTGCTGATCTTGCGTCCTCGTCGTGCTGTTGTATTGTCATCGGATGATTCATCTTTGGTTGTTGGTTTTCGATCAAGAACATCGTCATCCATACCATCATCATTATTATTTTCCTTGTTTAATAATGATTCCATCGAATACGTGTATAATGTTTTATCTGCCAGAACGAGAATAAATTTGTTTTCCAAAATGTCGATCTGTGATACTTTATCCATGGCTAATAGACGAACCACCTTTTTGTTATTTTTGCCACCAGTCGTTAAGTATACCCCTTGATCACCACCAATAATAATACTATCCCCTAATGACAAAAAAAAAAAAAAAAAGATCAACATTCATACCTTTTTTTTTTTTTTTATCAAATTTTACCATAGGTAGAGGCACAATTGACTTTGTTAAATCCATTGAAGAAATCATTATTGATAGGTACTACTTGAAACACTTTTTGTTTTTCCATCACTGCATATCGATAAGATTCAATCTTATCTACCCATTGTCGTCTACTTGTGAATGTACTGGCATATAATGTGATCGGACTAGCACCATGACGTCCAAGATGTACAAAACTGATAGGATATCCACTTTTTGCTCCTCCAGTCGCAGTTGTTGAAACGCCACCATTATTATTGGATGTATTGGCAAGGGCTGATAAATCAATGGATGAGATTGAATCACTGGTTTTATGTTGACCATAAGGAAGTATTACACTAGCACGTTTGGTTTGATCTGGTAATGAAATGGCAAGTAAACCAATAGGTATAGGCTATCATATTAAAATAAAAAAAAAAATAAAAATGAGTTTATCTATCAATTATCTATTATTTTTACTTACCTTTCTATATAACTTGAATTGTTCAACATCACCTACAAACTTTTGTTTGGTGATAATCAAGCAATGATCCAGTAGATAGACTTGTAATGCCAATGATTCTGATCCAGTACCTTTTCTTTTCAACGGTCCTTTCATAACAATTTGTCTATTTTCATTCAAAAGATCCAAATCCTGAAAAAAAGTAAAAAGATATCAATATACATATTCTTTTCTTTGAATATCTAGCTTTTTTTTTTTCTCTCTCTCTATCTTTCAATCTTACCATATCTGCCAAGTAAGAGGAATCTTGAAGTTTTTCAGCCAATAATTGTAAATTAAATCGATTTTCAGTTTTCCCAGTTTCATGATTCACATTGGAGAGATGCTCAGCAATAATTTTCATAGCCTTTGGAATGGTTTCTTGATCCGGATGATCTTTTGGTGTATGTTTCAATATTTCCCTTAACAATAAGGAGTATCTACCTGTATAAAATAAAATCAATAAATATAAATTTAGTAAATCAGATTCTTTTTTTTTAATGTTCCTATCTTCCATTTCTCTTTTTATCATCATCATACCTAATCGAGTGGTAGGTTTAGTCAAGTAGCCATTCAATTCTAATTTTCGAGACACTGGTAATCGTTCTGTTGCCTGTATAATAACAATAATAAAATTTTAAATTATAGTTCACAATGTTGATCATTCGCCTATCATCATCATCATGCATTATTCCTAACCCCCCTTCTGTCTCTCCTTGTTTTTCCTATTTTGTTTAATTACCTGAACAAAAGCAGCAAATTCTGGATTTGTCGATTTTTCAGTTTCAAATATAGATTTGCCAATGATTTGATGTGCACCATATTGGACAAATGGAGTAAAATGGGCGACATATTGTAAAATAATATCACCTACTTGATAGACCACAGGACTTGCTTTTTGTCGTTGTTGAAGGGCTTCCACAAATTGTTTATTGGCGTCATATACTTCCATGATATTCCAGAAAATATCACGAACCAAGGATTCCCTTCGATCAGCTGGTTGAATTATATCATCAGTCAAGAGTGGTTGAATCCAATGCTATATTATAATAAATTTCAAGGATGAATAAGATTGTTTCTCAATCAATAACTTTAAACTTACAGTCTTCACATAGGCCAAATCATCAACAAAATCTTTTTCCGTATAAATGAATTCAAATATGTTTTCTTGGCGTTTTCGGTCTTCCTTGCTGAGCTTATCTACAACAAATTTTGACACTGTGCTGGCCCACAAACGATCCTTCTATAAAGCGATGTAAGAACAATTGAGTTTAACTTTCCATGCTTTTTTTTTTTTTTTTTTTTTTTTTTTTTTTTTTACATCTCTCTTCTTTGTTTTACCTTTTCAATAAGTGATGACTTGCTGCTTGTACGATGTACAGTTTTTCGGTTCGAATTTCTAGCTTGCTATTGAATTTTACAATCATATTATAATGAGTATATAAACTTTGAAATCTTTTCTTTTTTTTTTTTTTAGTTACCTGTTCCAATCGACGAGGACAAAATACACTATAACAAAGTTTTTCTCGAGTACATGTTGGAGAGTAACAATTTGTCAAAAGAGTGAAGACGCCGTTAGGATGATGATCATCGGTTGTTTGTTGTAATGCAGGATAATTGACTTCGGAGATATCGTCCTCTTCGCCATTTGTTACAGAGTCGGGCTTGAAGGATGTGGATATACCTTCATCGGTCATAGATGGAAGTTGAGAATGTCGTACATTGATACGTTCAGTAAATCGATATAATTCTTGTCGTGAATCGCGTAATCGATGTTCATAGTTAACGTCGTGGAAGAATTTCTGTGCATCCAAAGCTCGACCAAGTAGTAAAGCCAAATTGCGGTCTTTGGTTTTTGTCAAAAAGGCCAATTTGTCCTACCAAAACAAAACAAACTATAAATCAATGTCTTATTTTTATAATTACATATATATACATTTGCACCACATGAAATCAAACTTACCACTGCTTCTACTCCATCAAAAGTGTCCTTGTATTTGATACTATCCTTTATCTTTGTTCCTACCGTTACACGTTCCTTGAAAGCTGTTGCAACTTCTGATAAGAGAGCGGCGTAAACGAGTGACGTACTGTCTTTGCTACTGGATGATGTTGAATGATTGGAAGATGAAGTAATCATTTCCCTAGAAGGCCGGACTGATTTTTCAAAAGAGAATGATTGAGCTCTTTCGCCTTGAGATCGTCGACCAGTAATTCGTAGTGCTGCCGTTGTTGGTAAATTGTAAACACTTTCTGCTGATCGTCGCAATGGTATAGATAAGGATGCCACCATTTCTGATTTCAGATAATCTAAAGAAGAATAAAAAGAAGAAAAAAAAAGATATGAGAATAAGGTATTTATGATTTTTATTTTATCATCCACTTACTGCTTGTTCTAGACATTGCTGATAATCTTGCTCGCATAGGAGCTGTTGTTTTGGATAATCGTGACAATAAACTCACTTTTTCGTTAGATGAGGATTTTTGCCAAGAAGGTTTTGTATTGCCTTTATGATCCATTGTTGAAGAAGGTACACATAGAGTTTGACTACTTTGTTGACGTTGTAAAAGGTTTCGAGATTGTTGAGTATTGACAGAATGAGGAGAAGGACCAAAGCCAGAAGAAGTAGAAGGAAGAGTGCTATGACCACTATCGTTGTTTCCAATACGTAAACTATCCATAGTTTGTAAACTAATGATGGAACGAGTTGCAGCATCGTCGTCTTCTGTATCATATTCAGTATGTCGAGATAGTAAAGATATTTCATCCGTGTTGATAGAAGGAAAGTCAGGTAGTTTCAAGGGAGCAAATGCAATGGCACCTTCTGGTCGATAGTCAAATTCATTATCGTCTTCTTCTACTTCGTCACGTAATGGATAGTTCAGATGTTCAGTTGGTGAGTTGGTATTACCATGAGATCTTTGTTGTATGCCGTGTTTTCGATAATATTGTTCGCGTATAGATGCTGAAGGTGTAAGTCTTGTTTGAGTGGTCATTTTAAATATGAAATAAATAAAGAAGGAGAAGTCCTATAAATATATAAATAATATAAATTTTTTTTTAAAGGAAAGGGAGCATCACAATAGTTCCAATTGTAAAAAAAAAAAAAGTGATAGTAAAATGTATATATGAGAGATAAAGGACAAGAGACTATAGAGATACAAGAGACTCGTCTAAAAATATATATACATAAAAAAAATATTTATATATATTTATATATATATATATATAAAAGGAGAAAGGGCAAAAAAGAAAACGAAAGAAAGAAAGAAAGAGAAAAAAAAAAAAAAAGAGACCAAAAATAAACTTGAAATATAAAAAAGGAGACTGTGAGTGCGAGGGGAAGCAAAAAAAAAAAAAAAGAGGGAACACGAAAATTTATCTTTTCTGCCCCGATCATCATTTTAACCTATTACTTTCGCCCTGTCATTTCTTTCTCCAGTTTTGGATAATGGGAATACATTTACTTCCCCAGTCTTTTGGTTTACTTAAAAAAAATGATATACGCGATTACTTATTTCTTTTTTGATCATCATACTTGTTTTTATTATCTATATTATATTATTGATATATCAATTCAATCATCATTTATTATGTACCTTTTTTTTTTTTTCTTTCTCTTTCATTTCTTTTTACTTGGTATACTTAAAAAGGGAATCGGATTTTTAATCATTATCAAACCTTAAATTGAAAATGTCTCGACCTTCGATTCTATTTTTTTTTTTCTTTCTCTTTCTTTCTTTTCATTCCCAAAAATGAAATGGATTGGAGGCACGAAGTAATAATACTTGATTGAATATTTTCTGCATAAAAAGATAATGCATAATAACCATTCTTGTCATTGATACTTACGTTTTCTTTCCTTTTTTTTTAGATTCACATTGCATAACAAATCAACTCAACAACGTATTCATCAACAATCAAAGGCTTTTAAATTGGCTCGTTTTCGTAAGTCATGTTATCTACTTTTTTTTTTTTTTTATCTTCCATTGATTCATTCTTATTTTATTTTGAGAAGGATATGCTCGTTATGCTTTGAGGCATCATCATCAAGTACGTGATCTGTCTTCAATTATCACACGAATGAAGAACACAAGTCATCCTTTACATCAATTATCCATCGATGTGCGTATATTCCAATATCTATATAATTAGGATAGTTTACCTTTTATACATGATTATTTTATAAGCTGAATGTCACAGAATTAAAGTTTCTATTTTATTATTATACATACTGTTGTCAATAAAAATAATTTTATTCCTTTTTGATTTGAATTGGTTCTGACAATGAGATACTCAAAACACAATATTACTATATATATATATATATATATCTTTTTATTTCTTTGTTATTCTCTTCTAATACAAATGAGTAACAATTGTTCCATTTTCTTCAAGAATTACCTTTTTAGAGTCTGACATATACTTTTTTTTTTTTTTTTTTTTTGTTGTTGTTGTTATAAAGTCAACACACAGTCGTTGATCCACCATCTATCATCTTCATCCAAAAAAAAGGGCTTGTTGAACAGACTATCCATCTTTGGTCATTGAACGCATGAATCGGGGTTGGAATGGATTTTGTTTTTATTCAGAACAGAAGTATAAGGATAAAAAAGGATAACTATGCTGCTATAAAATAATACCTTCTAATGCTAACCAATACTATAACACTGGTATAATGATATATATATATTTGTATATAAAATCAAGTTTTTTGTAAAAAAAAAAAAAAAGAAAAAAAAAGATCTAATCGTCTTCATCAGTGGTATAGACTATAAAAATAAAATAATAAAAAAGTAATACAGTTAGTCATTTATCCATTTTACTCTATTCTTTCTTTCTTTTTTTTTAAGATGCTTACCTTCTTCACCCCTAATGATTTTAAACACAAAGGAAAAAAGAAAAGTGAGATGAGATTAATAGAATGTTCATCCAATAATATTGTAAATTTTTTTTTCCTTTTACCTCTTTCGGCGTTCCATACGTTCCTTCTTCTTCTTTCGAAGTTCCTTGGAAGTAAGTTTGACTTTCTTCTTATTAGCTTTGACAGTATTTCCTTGAGCATCAACTTGATCTTCGTCTTCTTTTTCATCAATTTTGGTAGTGCCGTTACCAGAGACCCAATTGTGACCAGAAGCGACTAGTTCACCATTATCTACCTTCCAAACTTCACTACATAAGGCTTCAGAGAATTCACGGTTGTGAGTGACAATGACCACACCTCCGCCATAGTTCTTGATTGCTGTTGCCAAAGCACCTAGAGATTCACGATCCAGGTAATTAGTAGGTTCATCCAACACCAACATGTGTGGTTTATTCCACATAGCAGCACCGATGACCAATTTGACCTTTTGTCCACCAGAAAGACCACGAATACGAGAATGAGTAGCGAATTCAGGTTCCAATCCAATTTCAGTTAAATGCTTTTCAATTTCTTTGGATGTCAGTGGTCGATTCAATCCCAACTTGGCCGCTTCCAATGCATCCACTTCGGCAATCTTTTTTGCAAATCCCATGTTTTCTAATTTTTGTCGTGAAAGCCATGTATTGTCCACAGAAGATCGACCTTTCCAGGATACTTCATATTCATACGACTGTTTCAGTTTTCGACGTCCAACGAGATCTTCCACCACGCGTTTTTCTCCATCAATAACAAAGGTTTGATTCATTTGTTTTTCTTCATCTTCATTGATCACACGATCTACTTTTTCTAGTTCTTCCCGATCTTCTCCAGTTGCATATCTCCATTGAATATATTCATTTGGTGTGCTATCCAAGTGCTTTTCAATATGGTGGAAAGCATGTTGTGCCACATAAGCGATACGAAGGTTGGGATGTTTCCATACTGTTCCAATATCAGATTCAATTTCTCCAGTCAATAACTTGATCAAAGTGGATTTACCTGTTAATAGACGATGTACAAAAAAAAAAAAAAAAAAAGGTAAGAAATAAGATTTTATATATAATTATCGTTTAGATTCACTTACCAGCACCATTGGGACCAATGACAGCAACACGAGAAGCTAAAGAACACTGCATGCTAATGTTGATCAATTGCTTGCGATTTGTACCAGGGTATTGGAAATCAACATTCTTCATTTTCAAGATAGCACGTTCCTTTGTTTTGATGCCTTCTAAGTAACCAGGTTCAGGAAAAGCAAAATGAATTTGAGAAGCTTCCAAAGAATAATAAGATGCAGCCTTGGGGACTTTCTTGACGAATTCTGATAGATTTCCACGGTAACGTTTGAGTTTGTAATTGGCTTCATAATGAATGATATCAGAACATACATGATCTAAGAAACCAGAATCATGAGAAACAATCATGGAGGTTACAGTCTTGAGTCCAAGAAGATAGTTTTCCAACCAAGCCACATTTACCACATCCAAGTGATTAGTAGGTTCATCCAATAACAAAATATCAGCATTCATTAACATAGCACGAGCTAAAGCCAGTTTCATCTTCCATCCACCAGAAAGAGCACCAATAGGCATAGAAGTAACCATTTCTTCAGTGAATCCATATTCACGCAAAATCTTGTGAACTTGATCACGATCCTTTGTCTCTACACCTTGAGAAGATATAATAAAGTCAATCAATGGAGTATCTGCTTCAGAACCATCAATATCGTGTTCCACATAAACTGTCTTGAGTTCTGATTTGGGTGGAAATCCATCTACTTGTTCATTTGCAATAGCACGCATCAAAGTCGACTTGCCTAATATGACATTCATCCAAAAAAAAAAAAAAAGGTTGAATAAAATGGATTTTAAAAGACAAATAAATACATACCACAACCATTAGCACCACAAAGACCATATCTACGACCACGTTTGAGATGTAAGGAAGTACGATTCAATAAGATTTTGGCACCATAAGCAAGTGAGAATTCACATTTACACAAATCTTCACCTTCGTCATCATCTTCTTCAGTATCCTTGGGAGTCACTGCTTCTTCACATTTGTCTAAAGCCATGGAAGCAAGACCTTCAGCATCAGTTTTATTAGTATTAGGAAGCATCAAAAGATAAGGGACCAAAGAATCAATCCAGACTTGCTTGAAAAAGTTTTTGGCAATACATAAATTCAATGCAATATCCTTGATATAGCGTACCACTACTTCCAAAGAGCCATCCACCTTGCTGGGTAAAAGAGCCTTGAATGCTGTATCGACTTTGGCAGATTTTTCTTGCTTGGAAAGAATAATAGCAGATTGTTGTTTTTGTTCTGTAGAAGAATTACCACCAGCACTCTTCAAAGTCACTAATGCTTTTTGAACTACACCACGACATTCAGGATCAGCCACCATATCTTGTACTTTTTCAAGGGCAGGTAAGAGAAGAGGTAAAAAAGGAGCAGCCACTTCAGGGTCATCCACTAGTTTGCACATATTGTCAATGATCAATGCTGACTTGCGTTTGATAGGGGTAGCTCTTTCTTGAAGACCACGACTGAGTAAAGGAACCATGATAGATAAAGTAGCAGTATCAACTTCATGAACAAAAGTAGTAGCACCAAGAAGATGAATTGTTTCAGGTACATTTTCAGGATGATTAATACAACCAATGACAGCAGGAATAAAACGTTCAATATCCTTGTTTTCTATTAATGCACAAATGACACCCATAGTAGTAGTGGCTTGTTTCTTGACATCAGCTTTTGTATCCCACATACAACCAGATACAACAGGAATCACTTCAGGGATAGTAATATAAAAGGGTTCAGGATGAGTCTTGACCAATAATTCCAAAAGACGTAATGAGAGCATCTTGGTTTGCCACTTGGAGGAATTTTCCAAACCTTTCAAAAGATAAGGGACAATGATGGCAGTTGCATGGGGATTCACCTTGATACATAACTTGTTGGCAATTTCTTCTGCTTTTTGTTTGACTATAGCTTGTTTATCTGCTTGAAGTTCCAAAAAAGTAGAGAGAAAAGGAACTAGATAAGGTTCAGTAATAGGACCAGATAATAACATTGTATGAATAGTTTCAATGGCATTCAACCGAGCAACTTGATTCTTTTTGGATTGGAGATCTTTTTCTAATACTTCAATAATCTTGGTTTGATCTAAACATTTTGCACCACCATGACTTTCAATATATGAAACCAAAGACTTGGCAACTGCGGAACGTTCATCTTCTCCACCAGTAATAGAAGATAATTTTTCGAGAAGTTTCTTAACATCTTGATTTAAAACCTTTTTGTTCTGAATACTTGTTGCTGTCATACCGTCGGACTTGGTAGTTATCGGCATAGTTGATTGAGAATAAAGAGAAAAGATAAAAAAAAAAGAAAAGAAAGAAAGAAAAGAAAAGAAATTGAAAAAAAACGGAAGCTATTTTTATTTTATTTTATTTTATTTTTTTTGAACTAAAAAGAAAAAAAAAATAAGGGGCAAAAACAAAAAAAAAAAAAACCAGAGAAAGAGACAAAGAGAAGAGTTTTCCTTAAAAAAAAAAAAGGGAGAAAATATCTGAAAAACCAACCATTAGGAGCTATTATGAACACACAGTCGATTTTGGGGGGGAAATAACTTTGACAAATCGATCGGACCCCCGTTTACTTTTGAAAATGACATTTATTTTCTATTGACTGTATGATAAAATGGATTTCATCGATTTGATTCATTCTTATAAATATAAACATTCAGGAGCAAAATTATATATATATATATAAACAATAGTGCGAATCAGTTGAAAAAACAATATCGAACGATCTTCTTATCGGTTGATTTTTTTATCAATACAACCCCCCCTAATTAAAAAAAGGGATAGTGTTTCCATTTATGTTAAATCGCCTATCTATATATTATATAAAAAAAAAAATGAGGGGATGAGCCTTCTTACTTTTGATGAGCCCTTTTTGAATAAACAGTATAATTCATCCAATAATAATAGTAGCATCTTCTTTTACTTCCTCAGTTTCACATTCCGTCAGATGGGCAGCCTCATATAGGGCTTCAATATTTTTCTTTCTTTTTTTTTCTTTATTCTTACTTTCTTTTTTACTCTTTTATTTATTTATTATTCTTATTATTATTTTACTGTGCCTCTTATAATCGACATTAGGTTATGCTGAAGGTAATTTTTTTATATTTATTTATCATATCATTAGTTTTATTAATTTATTGTATTTATTATTATTATTATTATTATTTATATTTAGGGGAAATCAAAAGATATTACCTTTGAACAGCTGATGCAACAGGCAGCTGAAGTAGCCAAGGCTCAAGATGCAGTATTAGAGGAAAAAGCCAAGGAAAGACGAAGATTAGAAGATGAACGACGACAAAAAGATGAACGAGCTCTTTTGGAAAGGCAAAAAAAGGAACGTATGCTGAAGGCTAAGGAAGAAGAAATCGAAAGACGACAACGAATGCTAGTACAACAAAAACAACAATCCTCTCCTCTACGTAAACCTATCACCTCTTCAACGCAACAGCATCGACAAAGATCTATAGACTCAAAGTCTCAGCCATCATCGAAGTCAACCAAATCTAAAAATAATTCAGTTTCTTCACTACCTTTAGTCGAAAAAAAGGTATTCGTCGTTTTCCTTTTTATTATGTATTATATATATTCTATGGTTACTAACGTATCTTTATTATTATTATTATTAGAAACCTGTACACATGTCATATGAACAACTTTTAGAAAAAGCTAAAGAAGTGTCTATACCAAAAAAATCGACATCTCTTCCTCCTTCTTCATCATCAATATCTTCAAAGAACGATGAAAAAGCATCAGTAATAAAGTCAACAGCAAATCCAACGAAAGACAACAAACCATCATACTCAACAAATCACAGATTGCCAAAGGATGGTACAAAATTAGCAACAAATCCGAAGAAAGATAGCAAACCATCATCCTCAACAAATCATCATAGACTTCCAAAGGAATTATATGGTAAACACGAAAAAAATAAAAAGATTGAATACTAGTACTATACTTACCCCTTTTTTGTTTTTCTCTTTTCATCTTTGTTTATAGAAACACCTACTAATATAGCCACAGCATCGGCTTCATCGACATCACTGTATGTCAAACGATCCGCTATGGCCAAGTCGAAATCACAGCAACAAGAATCAATGACTACGCCATCGAACATACCAGCACGCGATCGGCTTAGATTGTTATACAATACCCCAGCTCAGAAGGTGGTACGAGCTAAACGAGACCGACAATCCATAGAAGAAATTCAAAGAGATATCCGTCATTCAAAAGGGAAATATTCTGATGATGACAGTGATAACGATAGATCACGACCTCGAAAACGACAAGAAACGCAATTATCATCATCTCGACATTCATCATCAGCTTATATGTCAAGAAAACCACAATCTCCTCCTTCAACAAATCATCGCCAACCTATTCGAATGCCATTTAGACGTCCTATGGATCCAGAACGATTTGCTAGAAGACATCGACCACGGGATGATTATATTGACGAAGATGATGATGATCTTGAAGAATTCATTGTCGATGATGATGAGGAAGATGACTACAGGACTTCTGACTATTCCTCGGAAATTGGCAAGATCTTCCGTTACGATCGAAACAGGTAAAAAAAAAAAAAAAAAAAAAAAAAAAAAAAAAAAAAAAAAAAAAAAAAAAAAAAAAAAAAAAAAGGGAGAAGAAGGGTTGAAATGAAATGAAATTAATTTTTTTTTCGTTTGGTTAGATATATCAATGAAAGTGTTTATTCAGATGATGATATGGAAGCAAATCCCATGGATGTTATACGTGAAGAAAAACAAAGGTAATAACAAAGAAAATGGGAAGGAAATAAGAGTTTTGATTTAATGATAATTCTTTTTCTGGATGATTTAGTGAACGACTGGCACGACGAGAAGATCAATTAGAAGAACAACGAGAAATAGAACGACGCAAGAAACGATTGGGCAAATCAAAATGGAAATAGCAAGATTTCAATATATCAATATATACAACATACTTAATGATGATGAACATTTAGAATAGTTTCTAGTAGATATAATTTTTTTTTTTTGTGAATATTTGATTTATTGATCAACTGAATAAAATGATCCTTTGTATAATAGAACAATATATATTACGCTTTTATATGAGATGATGGATGATTGATAATGAGTAGTACTCACATTTGAGAAGAATATAAAAAACTAAAAAAGGGAATATCCAGTTGAATCCCGCAGCAAGAGAGATCCTCCAAGTAATCAGCCGGGCTAAGATTGCCATTTCCGGATTTCGACCGAGAAGACATCAGTTGTTGCCATATTTGAAAATATCATTTTAGATTTCTTTTTCATTGATGTTTAATATATATATATATGAAGAAAAAGAATAAGTGAAGGTAAATGTTTATACAGTTTATTCATGATTCAATATTCAAGTAGCAATAAAAGAACTAAACTACACAATATTATACTACACTATATATTATATATGAATTTCCTATACGGTCCAGCTACCATCCTAAATCGACAAAGAAAAAAAAAAAAAGAGAAAATCAGTAACATGTAACCAAAATAATCAGATCAGCAAAGATATATATATATATATCTGTCTGACCTTTCAACTTACCACCATGATGACCGTGTCCGTGATGCCCATGATGTCCGTGATGTCCATGATGACCGTGATGCCCATGATGACCGTGGTGACCATGATGACCATATTCTTGATGGGATCCATAACCGTAGATACCGCCGTAACTATCATAGCCTTGAGGTGGAGGTGGAGGAGGAGGATAATGCCCCTGTTACACAAACATATTCAAAGATGATAAAAGGTGAATATCAATTCATACTCGATCTCCTCTATTTCCACTTTTTTTTTTTATTATTTTATCTTACTTGTTGATGACCGCCACCCATTAAATTGCCAAGTAAGCCACCACCGCCACTATGTTGTTTCCCACTCAGTTTCCCTGCGGCCAATCTAAAAATAAAATGAATCATACAATAAAGATTATCATGATTATTCATTTGATCTACGATCTTGGCATTCTTTTTTTTTTTTTCCTTTTTTAATTACTTACGTCAGTAAAGTACCAGCCAGAGCACCTCCTGCTGCATTCATTGGGAATCCACTACCACTGTTGTTACTGCTACTACCATGCTGAGGCTTCATAAAACCGCCAAGCATAGATCCCAAGCCTCGATCGCCTTCTTGTGTTGCAGTTACACCAGGTGCTGATGTTGATCCAGATACATTACCATAACTAGGAGGTTGACCAGAAGGATAACCTGTATTGTTACCAGATGACATATAGCTTCCAGCCTCACCATTTGGCATGCCATTGTTGGGCGAATAGTTTGATGTTGATGAGTAGCCTCCATATTGTTGTTGTCCTGATTGCTGTTGTGGCATACTTGATGTTGAAGAAGGATGTTCCCATTGTGTTACACCGGTGCTTTGGTCAACATAATAATAACGTTGAGCAGTTTCGTCCCAGAGTGCTAACCTTCAAAAAAAAAAAGGTATTTTAAAAACGTGTTGCCTGGGTTAATTTACATACTTTTGTAAGATACTTACCATCCAGTAGGAACTTGAGGTGGAGGAGGAGGATATTGTGAATTGGAAGACATTACTAGATATAAAAATTCGAGATAATAATAATAAAATAAAAAAAAAAGAAAAAAAAAAAGAAAAAAAAAAAGAAAGAAAATAAAAAAAGGGAATAAAAGGAAAAAAAAAACAACTTTTATTGTACATAAAATTAGAATTCCGGTATCGTTTCATCTACGCATCAACAGGAGACACTGAAGTCAAAGAGTCTATCCTATCCTTTCTAATATAAACCAAAAAGTATGGGTTTGCTTTTTGCCCTGATGTATTCTTGAAGATTTCGGATTCTGCAACCTAATAAACGATAATAAAAAAAAAAATAAGAATAACCATATGCTGTCCTTTTTTTTTTTTTTCTTCTTATTGTTACCTTTGTGACTTTAGAGTCATTGAATTGCCACCAATGATCTTTTTCATGATCAAGAATATACAACCAATAGTGTCCATATTCAGCTTCACCTATAATTTAGAAATAAAAGATTCAGTACGTGATAAAGTTTTGTTATTTTTTTTTTTTGTTTACCTTGATGAATAAATACAGCATGCAGTACGTATGCACAATCTGTCAAATCATCATATTCGTGTTTTATTTTCAATTCATACTCTTTGGCCTTCTTCATGGTTTCTAAATACAAATATATATATATATGTATGTTAATAATTAGATATTAGTAAAAATCGCACCAAGTTGGTTTCAGCTTTTTTTTTTTCTCTTTACCTTCAAGTCTGATACTAGCTGATAATGCTTCCTTCTTTAAACCAATGATAGCATCTTCATATCGACTGGAGTCATTATAAGGAGTATCAAATTTGTATCCTTTCAAAATATCGGCAGTAATATCAAGCATAGCAGGAATAGGTAACTTGGTAGACTAGAAGAAGGAAAAATTAATAAGTATTCTTTTTTTTTTCTTCTTCTTTCTTTCTCTTCAATACTTACCTTTTCTTCAGCTAGAATTTCAATAGTTCGACGACATTGCATCAATTTCTTTTGCCAATGGACCACATTTGCACGACGAGAAGCCAAAGTTTCAAAATTGCTATCAAGATACCTGTCCAAATAGATTGTCTTGTCAAATTGTACAAAGGCATGGGATTTGTAAACTTGAGAAGTAACCCTATTGAATTGTACCCTTTGAACCTGAATTTGTAACACTGGAGGAAATGATCGAACAGATACTTCCCGTACAGCTTCTTGTCCACCTTGGAAATTTTCCACTTGAGCCGCAAAAAAGTATTCATTCAGTCCATCATAAAGATTCTTGCCTGCTGCTGCATCTACAATCACATGAGAGAATTCTTCTTCTTGGATTTTTTGAATAATCTTCGTAGTCTTGGTGTCCTTGTAAGATAAAATCTGTCGTGCCTTGCCATAAAAAAGATCACGGATCATGTCCCTTGTTTGCTCCATATTTTCCGTTTCTTCTGGTTTTAGTGCCGCTTCTACCAAATACATCACATTACCCATGCATTCTGTCACATCTTGTTGCGTCCCTAACATCATCATATTCATATCGTTAGTCTTCTTTGGAGGTACTGGTGGTGGAGGTAGTGGTGATTGTTGAAGAGTAGATTTTATCGTAGACGTTGGTTGTTGTGTTTTTTCATCATTGGAAACGGTTTCACATGTTGATACTGGGTTGTTACCATGTAAATTGCCTTCGTCATCAGATTCCTTTTTGCTTTCTACAAGAGTACTAACCGATTCTTCCATGGATGAGTTACTATCTTTGACTTCAGTATTGTAAGATCCAGTTTTTTCAACAGTTGAGCTTTCTTCCTTTTCGTTAAGTAGTGCCATCTTCGCCAATTCCATATCCGGTGCTATTTCAGTAGCATTTGTGTTCCCAAGTTGCATAAACAAGTCCCTAAGAAGACCAACAACTATATATAATATGATTAGGAAGAGTTAGACGGTACTGATATTTCTGGTGTATTATTCTACTTACATTTTTTGGCTCTTCTGACTTCTTTTTGATCCACTTCAATACCACCAATTTTCTTGATTTGCCAATCAATCTTATCCTCGTTTTCCACATAATCATCCTTGTTGATGATTGTATTCCTGAAAGGAAGAAGAGTGTAATAATACTAGGCAAAGTAAAAAAAAAAAAAAAAAAATTCATAACGAAGATTCCCGAAAAAAAGTATTTTTTTTTTCTTATACCTGTAATAAACTGTTCAGATAGCAAGTATTTCCAATGTTCGTCAATCCCACAGGTCTAAATAATATGCGAATCTAATTAGTAGTCTATTTATTCTTCTTGTATCATGTATAAAAGACTTACGAGGTTTTAATCAAATCGTTTACATTAAGTTCTAGAAGTAAAGGAAGAGGATAGAATAAATTACTTATGATTCTATAATAATGTAATCTTACCATTGTTATTGCCTAATATTTGTTGTGTATTGGGTGATCCATTTTTCTCCAGATACTGTAATAACTTGGTACTTTTCCTTGATTCACCGATAATACGTAGTTTTTCGTCATGAATGACCTTTTGTTGAGGATAATCTTGTGTCTAAACCAAAAGAACAAAAGATGAATTACTAATTCTCCTCATACCGGTGTTTCTCTTTTTTGTTACCTTGTATTGATGAGCAGCTAAAAGAGTTTCATCTTCAATATCCTTTTGAGCACCAAAATGTTGATAAGCATTGTTGACATCGTTGTCACTAAAATACCCTTTACTGCGTTCAATTGTCACTCCAAGTTGTAAAACGTCACCACCCTTGATATCAGTAATATGACTCAAAGCACCTAGCAATTCGTACAAATTATCAGGTTGTTCTTGTACCAATTGATGATAAGCCCAAACGATCAGTTCATCCGAAGCCAAACTAGTAACACCTAATGTTTTACAATAGTCATCTAATCCGTGGTTATTACTACTTCGATTCCCATGTTCAACACTGTCTTGACATCCCAAAAAGTCATTTAATATCACAGGCGCCGCAATAGGACAATTTTTTTCGGATACATTCATACGTTGATTGGTAGTTGATGCAATTTCAAGAAGAGATGCTGTTAATTCTTCTTGTATCATATATAATCGTTCGTTATCCACTTGGGCAGGTGCCATAAAGTATCCATTTTCATATCTAAATCCAATAATGCTCAATAATCGAGTTCTATGGTTTGTAGTAAAAAAAAAAAAAAATGCAAACGAATTATTTTTTTTTTCCTTTTAGCCAATTCTATTCTAATATATCTATCTTACGTTGTTTTATCCAATCCAATCCGTTCCATAAAATGATAATTTTGTGTATTAATATTGCGACGAGTGTTTTCGAGTAAATCCTTGATATATATTTGACATGTTGACAGTGTACTTGATACGGTAGGTTTGAGAGCTTTTTGTTCAGTAGTATCTAGATATGTTCGTATCATAGGACGGTTCGACGACAGTTCTTGTAAGAGATCATCAGGTAAGATGGGCTTCTGGAGAGTAAATTTGACCTGAGTATTGCATCCGCAACATTGGTATACTTGAGTGGAAATGTTGGGCAAAGAAAAGGTATGATAGTGATGAGTCATATAACCAGGTTCTGGACAAGTATATCGATAGTGAGATGTAGAAATATGAAACCAATAATGGCAGATATGACAAATGAATCTGGATGACTGACTTGATGCTTGAGTTGTTGTAGATATTTGGTTTTCTTTGTCTAAGGTCGAATCAAGTATTAGATCACTAGTATTCTTATTATTTATAAGACTGGGTGTGTTGATAGTAAAAGCTGCACATTGACGAAGGTCGTGTATATGTGTTGAAGGAGGAGCTTGGTATTTATTCAGTAATGCAGCTGGTGTCCAAACAGTTCGTTGCGAATTGTTTCTGTCGTCCTGAGAGTCGTTCATATTTCGATAAGGATTGTTGCTTCGAGGAGGTAAAGAGGGAAGTGATTGTTGTTCAACCATGATATTATCCTTTATAGTTAAAAAAAAGAAAAAGAAAAGAAAACCAAAACAATAATAACAATAACAACAATAATAAAGAAAAGAAGGTGACAAAAAACGAAAGAAAGGAACAAAGTGAATAACAATAAAAAAAAAAAAATTACGTTAGCCAACTTCCGGAGCGTGAAATTCGATTCCTGCTCACAAACCACTATATTAAAAAAAAACAAAAAAATTTCTCTTCAGAAGTAGAAAATGAATTGATTTGGAAATGTAACCTATGCTAATAGTCATATATGTATATATTTTATTTTTCAAAACATTGGTAACTACACTAAAACTGAAAAGTGAAAAAAAGACCAGGCAAATCCCCCCCTCTAACTAAATCATTTATCGACTTTGGACCTATTGGAAAAGAGAAAAAAAAAATATAAATAAAATAATCAGTATAAAAAACGAAACATATATTACATTTTTTTTCTTTCTTTTTTTTTTTTTGTTATTACCAAATCATCAATTTTCAAAATCATTTTGACAGTTTCAGAAGACAACTCAAGAGCACTGGTACTAACAAGTAAAGGTTGAATAACATTTTCTTCGAGGATATTACTGATAGTTCCTTTCTTGACATTGATACCAGCAGTCTTATCACCACAAGCATGTTTGTTTCGCAATTCAGTCACAATAGAGATAGGGTTCAAACCAGCATTTTCGGCTAATGTAGTAGGGATTACTTCTAGAGCTTCAGCAAATGCTTGGAAACAATATTGTTCCATACCATGAAGAGTTTTTGCATAATCCATGAGTTTTTGAGATACTTCAATTTCAGGAGCACCACCACCAGCAATCAAATATCTAATAATAATAATAATAATAATAATAATAATAATAAATATATATATGAAGAATTCCATTTCAAATCATCATCTTTTTTTTTTTTTTTTTTTTGAAAACTTACTTTTTCTTTACAAGACAGCGTACTACACAGAGAGCATCATGGAGAGAACGATGTGATTCTTCCAATACCAAAGAGTTTGCACCACGGCATAAAACAGATACAGTTTTACCAGTATTCTTCATTCCAGTGACCTTAACAACACGAGCTCCAGCAGAGTCCACTTCTTCAATCAAATCAGCATAACCAAGTTTATCTTCGGTAAATGATTCTACATCAGCCACAGGTTTACATCCAAGAGACTAAATAATATAATAATAATAATATATATCAATATGATAACAACTTATATCAATATTTTACACTGAATTACCTTGGCAATGAATTCAATTTCATCACGTTCTACATCCTTAACAACCATAATCTTCAATTTGGCTAAAAAGTGCAAAGAAAGTTCATTGACAGCATCACGAAGAATCGATTTTTGAATCAATAATACATTGCATCCACTTTTTTTAATCTTCTTGCACATATTCAAAAGGTATTGTCTTTCTTCTTTCAAGATCTTATCCATTTGTCGATAATCATTGACAACGATTTGATTTTCCATCTACCAAACAAAGTAAAAAAAAAAAATAGTTAGTACAACGAACAAAAAGTTTCCTTATTATTTACATCAGGTTTAGGTGCAGACAATTGGAATTGAACTAAACCAATCTTGGCTTTTTCAATACGAGTAGGACCACCAGCACTTTTGACCACATTTTGATTTAAAACCAATCCATCCACAAGTTCGGTATCATCAATAGTTCCACCAACCTTCTTGACCACACGAACATCATTCAAATTGACATTATTACTGACAGTGGGATCAATGACACGTAACACAGCATCAACAGCAATAGGTGCAAGTAATGATGAATATTGAGATACAATCTATTAATAAAAGAAACAAAAAAAAGAAAAAAAAAAGAAAAAGTGAATTCTCTTATTCATGATTATAGAATTTTTCAAATGATTTTTTTTTTTTTTTTTACCTTCGAGTTGAGAGAAGTAGAAGCAGCACGTAATAAGGATTCACGATCAGACAAATCAACAGGTGTAGCCATTTCAGTAAGGAAATCTACTGATTTTTGTGCAGCGCGTTGGAAAGATTCAGCAATAGTAGTAGGATGAATACCTAATGAATATAAATATAATATATTAATAATCATAAAAATCTTTCTTTATCCTATCATTATTTGTATTTACCTTTGCTAAGCATCTTTTCAGCAGCAGAAAGTAGAGAACTACATAAAACAACCACTGAAGTTGTACCATCACCAGCTTCAACATCTTGTGCAGCAGATAAATCAACAAGCTATATAATAAAAAAAAATAAGAAAAGAATTCAAGATAGGTAGTTCACTTTTATAAGACTTACCATCTTTGCAGCAGGATGTAATACGGCCATATGTTTCAAGATCGTAGCCCCATCGTTTGTAATAACTACTTCTCCTGTACCAGTTTGAATCTATTATAAAAAAATAAAAATAAATAAATAAATTATCAGGTACGTTTTTAAATGAGATGGAAGTAGATCTAATTTACCATCTTATCCATTCCACGAGGACCTAAAGAAGTACGGATGGCATCACCAACAGCTATATAAAAAAAAATTAGATGAGTCGCGTGTTTTGTTAGGAAGCCCGACTTTTTTTTTTTTCATCACATACCTTTAGCAGCAATAATATTACTCAATCGTACTTCTGTAGGCTTTTCCTTATCTTGAAAACTTGTGTTAGCTTTGGGAGTAGCCTTTGCTGGAGTTGCCACTTGAGCCATGGTAAATTATATAGAGTAATCTAAAATGAAAGGAGGAAGAGAGAAAGATGAAAGAAATAAAAGACGTAACAGAGCTGTCAAAAAAGAAATTGGGAGAAAGAAAAAAAAAATTACCACTTGAGACGTCACTCAACCCACTCCGACACCAACAAAACGGAAAATGAGAGAGGAGTGAGTGAGAAAGAGAGAGAGAGAAAAAAGTTGGAAGTCAAAAAAATAATTACTGTTTGGGTCTCCTTCTCTTTTCTTTTCTTTTCTTTTCTTTTTTTTTTTTTTTGTTCATTCTCAATCATACCATGGCCACCAATATTGATCCTAATTCTGCTGTTTATGCTACTGATGAATATGGTCGTCCTTTTATCATTCTTCGTGAAGGTCAAAAGAAGGCTCGAGTTAGTGGTATTGAAGCCATTCGTGTAAGTTCCAAACGAGATGACGCGTTTTTGATCCAACGAAATAAAAAAGATGATGATAATAACTTACCTTTATTTTTATTTTTTTTTAACTATTTAGTCTCATATTTTAGCTGCAAAAACAGTGGCTAATATCATCAAAACCTCTCTTGGTCCACGAGGTAATATATATATATATATATATATATAGATGGGTTGGATTGTCATTTGACAGCTGATCTTTATTTTTATTATATTAGGTTTGGATAAGATCTTGATCTCTCCTGATGGCGAAATTACTGTTACCAACGATGGCGCTACTATTTTGGATCAAATGGAAGTAGAACATCAAATTGCAAAGTTACTTGTTCAATTGTCAAAATCTCAAGATGATGAAATCGGTGATGGTACCACTGGTGTTGTTGGTAAAGTCTAAAAAAAAAAAAAAATTGAAAAATGGTCAAATAATTAACGCATTCTTAAATATGTATATATAGTACTTGCTGGATCTCTCTTAGAACAATGTGAAGAATTGTTGGACAGAGGTATTCATCCTATTCGTATTGCTGATGGGTTTGAACGTGCCTGTAAGGTAGCTGTGGAACATTTGGACAAGATATCCGATACCATTGAATTTGACAAACAAAATGTAGTCAACCTCAAAAAGACTGCCAAGACCAGTCTTGGTAGTAAAATGTAAGTATATATATATATATAAAAGGATATTCGGAATGAGAAGGTTTTAATAGGATTATTATTATATTATTATTATAGTGTCTCCAAATGTCATGATCAATTTGCTGATATTGCTGTCAATGCTGTTTTATCTGTGGCTGATTTGGAACGCAAAGATGTTGATTTCGAATTAATCAAAGTGGATGGCAAAGTAGGTGGATCATTACAAGATACATTATTGGTACAAGGTGTTGTTGTGGATAAAGATATGTCACATCCTCAAATGCCTCGTGAAATCAAGGATGCCAAACTCGCCATTTTAACCTGTGCCTTTGAACCTCCTCGACCCAAGACTAAACACAAGTTGGATATTACTTCAGTTGAAGAATATGAAAAATTACAAGCTTATGAAAAGGAGAAGTTCCAAGATATGATTCAAAAAGTCAAGAACTCTGGTGCTAATTTGGTTATTTGTCAATGGGGCTTTGATGATGAAGCTAATCACTTGTTATTACAAAATCAATTACCTGCTGTTCGATGGGTTGGTGGTCCTGAAATTGAATTGATTGCTATTGCTACCAATGGTCGTATTGTCCCTCGATTTGAAGATTTATCTCCTGAAAAGTTGGGTAATGCTGGTGTCGTTCGTGAATTGGCTTTTGGTACAACAAAGGATCGTATGTTGGTAATTGAAGATTGCGCAAATAGTCGTGCTGTTACTGTCTTTGTCCGTGGTGGTAATAAGATGATCATTGATGAAGCCAAACGTTCTCTTCATGATGCTATTTGTGCTGTTCGCAATTTGGTTCGTGATAACCGTGTGGTTTATGGTGGTGGTGCTGCTGAAATCAGTTGCTCTCTTGCTGTCTCTAAAGTGGCTGATGAGGTAACAAAAAAAAAGATGTATTTTAATAGTAGTATTTGCAATTTATATATATTCACTCTTTTTTTTTTATTTTCTTTTAGATTTCTTCTATTGAACAATATGCTATGCGTGCATTTGCTAATGCATTGGATGCTACTCCTTTAGCTTTAGCAGAAAACTCTGGTCTTTCTCCTATTGAAACTTTGGCATCTGTCAAGGCTCAACAAGCTACTACTGGAAATCCTCGTCTTGGTGTTGACTGTTTGTACAAGGGCTCTAATGATATGAAAGAACAACATGTTTATGATCCTCTTATCTCAAAGCGACAACAATTCCTTCTTGCTACACAACTGGTCAAGATGATTCTCAAGATAGATGATGTGATTATGTCTGGTCCTGAACAATAGATTACCAATCACAAATTTCCTCAATACATACATAATCACAAGATATAGTTTTACATTCTTTTTCCTTTTTTCTTTCTTTCTTTATTTCTGTGTCTTATTCTTTTTGTTCATACTGATGTTTTTTTTTTTATACTGATTACAAGTCAAATAAAGAAAAAAAAAATTGATCTTCTACTGGTTGTCCTTATTTGAAAAAAATATGAAAGTGACGGGGTTTGAAAGCATGAAAATTTTCCAATCTGTTACAATTGCAAAGCGCAAAATCTGCGAATAGTATTTTTTTTTTTCTTCCATTTTTTTTTGTCTTCAAAACTTTATTTCTGGTTTATCTTTGTGTGAAGATCTTTATTGAAACAATTCTTATAAACACCACAAACTTTTGGTAAAGAAGCCTATTTGAAATATTTAAAACTATCTATTTACAAGATTAACCATTATCTTTTTTTCTTTCTTTCTTATATTGACAACGTCATTCTCACAATTCAGTCCGTTTATCTCCTCACGAAAGCTCCTGTCAGTATTCCACTAAACAAATATAGCTTGCTATTGGTCAATGGAAGGAATAACTACTTCACCAACATCAATAAAGGACACTGAAAGATCTAAAAAGGATACCAGTCACCGGTCAAGAGTCTCAACTAGTCCCAAATCTGAACGAAAAAGTACATCCTCCAAGCGAAGGCGAGACGACCACGACAATATAGACGATTATGACGACGAAGACAACGATTATCACCATAGCTCCAAGCGTCGATATCGGGGTCATGATGACCATGGAAAGAATAAAAGTCATTATCAAGATGAAAGGCGATCAACGCATCATAGGGATCGACGTTATGATTCAAGCAGACGACATGAACGAAGCAGCAGACATAGACACCATTCAAGTCGCGACAAACGAAGTAGTAGTAGGGGAAGGACAAGCAGTAGAAAAGATAGACATTCGAGCGATCGAGACAGGCGTCACAATTCAAAATCATCGACACATGATAGTAGAAGGTCAACTGGAAATCATACAAATGTCAATTCTACAACAGTATCATCATCATTATCATCATCAACATCAACAGTACCTGTATCAACAATGACTTCATCATCATCTATATCCGCTTCATCTTTACCGCCACCTCCTCCACCACCACCTTTAGCTCCACCTTCTCCTCCGCCTCCTCCACCTGCATCGAATTCCATTATCTCAGGAAAAAACGCCGGCGTAGCATCATTTTTTCCTGAGAAACCAGAAACAGAAGTGTCAATGAAACAAGATATATCAACAGATCCATATTATCAATATTCATCAAGGCAGCCGCAAGTAACTCAACATCACCTATATCCTCAACAACAACAGCAACAACATCAACAATTGTCACATACTCAAGATGAATGGAGTTACTATGGCGACTCGGCTACAGCATGGGATTATACAGCACAACAACAATATAATCAATACCAAGCATCCTACTACAACCAGCAAGCAGCTGTCTCAAATCAATCACTATATTACGGTCAACATTATTATAATGGAAATCAACAAGACACGTCTTCATCATCCTATTATTCTTCATTACCACCACCACCACCTCCACCGCCAACACAACCATCACTAGCAGATGATTCATCATCATCATCACCACCGCCACCACCACCACCACCACCTCCACCATTGACGTCTTCTATGCCCATGTCTATTAATGAACAAGAATCTATCGCGATATCTTACAAACCCTTGGAGGAAATAGGTTATCCCTATCCTACTTTTGAAGATCCAGCAACATTATATGAAAAAGTTGGTCAAGTTGGGGAAGGAACTTATGGGTAATAAACAAACAAAATTTGATATGATATATGTAATCAACGTCACTGACTTTTTTCTTATTTTTTATAGAAAGGTATACAAGGCACGAAATTGTAAGACTGGACAATTGATGGCATTAAAACGAATAAGAATGAAAACTGAAAAAGAAGGAGTAAGTGGTGTAGATCTAATAATTGATGATTCTAATCTTTCATCTTCTTTAGTTTCCAATTACAGCGATGCGGGAGATCAAATTATTACAAAAGTTGAAGCATGAACGTATCGTTCGATTACAAGAAATTCTGGTTTCCAAAGGATCAGTATATATGGTACTGGAATATATGGATCATGATTTATCTGGAATATTAGGTCATCCTGAATTTAGATTTGAACCTGCTCATACCAAGTCATTGACAAAACAGATATTACAAGGATTAGCCTATCTTCATCAAATGGGTATTCTTCATCGTGATATGAAAGGTAAAAAAAAAAAAAATAGAAGAAAGAGTAGTTATATTGATGATGATAGAAAATTAACATGGTAATTATTGTAATAGGATCCAATTTACTTGTAAATAATAAAGGTGAATTGAAAATTGCAGATTTTGGACTAGCAAGAATATTTCAGAAGAATCGAGCTGGAGATTATACCAATCGCGTCATCACTCTTTGGTACCGACCTCCTGAATTATTACTTGGGGCAACATCATATGATACTTCAGTAGATATCTGGGGAGTAGGATGTATCATGATGGAGTTTTTTATCGGAAAACCAATCTTCAACGGTACAGACGAAATCTCTCAATTAGATACTATTTATCAAGTCATGGGAACTCCAACAAAAGATATTTGGCCATCCATTGAGGAATTACCTTGGTATGAACTGGTACGACCAAAGGAACATTATGAAAATGTATTTCGTGATACATACAAAAAGTAAGTATTGAAAAAAAAAGAAAGAATCAATATAATTTATTTTTTTTTTTTTTTTGTTGTAGTACACTCACACCTGGAGCTTTAATATTAGCTGAAGCCCTTTTATCTATGGATCCAAAGAATAGACCTACAGCTGCAGAGGCATTGGAATTTGATTATTTTAAAACGGAAGAACCTGAAGCTCTTTTACCAGCAAAGTAAGTAGATGCAAAAAAAAAAAAAATCATCGGATCTTAATTGCTCATTATATAATAAATTTCATTAGTTTATTGAATATAGCTGACGATTGGCATGATTTTGAATCAAAACAGCGTAGACGGTTGCAAGCTATTTGATGGATCAAACATTTTATCATCTCCGCAGCTGATCCGTTTTTGGTAATCTTTTTTTGATCATCCATCTCTTTCTGCCTGTCATCACAGACATTACATTTTTTTATCTTGATTCTTTTTTTTTCCCGCTTTTCTCCCTTTATTCCTACTTTTTATTTATTTTGCTTACCTTTCCCTTCTCTCTCTCTCTCCCCTTGTCCTTTCTTCCAATCTTTTCCTTACATTATACAAAAGAAATAAAAATATGGTCTCTGCATTCTTATCTTGTACTACTAGAAAGGTAATATTTTCTCCACGTCAAAAGTTACTCTCTATCTTACCCCATTTATAACTCTTATTATATATAGACTGGATTGACTTTGAAGCAACAAGTGGCTTTACATAGTGTACGCACTTTTGCTAGTTTTACTAATCCTGTTGTTGAAAAGGATTGTCGATCTATCACTCCTCCTTATACCAAGTTGAACAATAATCTCAACAAGGTGAGACGTATCTTGAGCAATCGTCCCTTGACTCTTGCTGAAAAGATCGTGTATTCTCATTTGACCAATCCTGAAGAAACTGTACCTGTACGTGGTGAAACTTATTTGAAATTATCTCCTGGTAAAGTATATATATCTATGAATGATATTTATAAAACTAGATGCTGATATCTTTTTTTTTTTTTTTTCGTTAGATCGTGTTGCTATGCAAGGTAAAAAAAAAAAATAAATAAACTATTTAATATATAAACTTCCTTTATCATACATGTATTGAATGGATTATTTATTACGTTATATATAAATATAGATGCTTCTGCACAAATGGCCTTGTTACAATTCATGTTATCTGGCATGTCCACCACAGCTGTACCTTCCTCGATTCATTGTGATCATTTGATTGAAGCCTTTGCTGGAGCTGACAAGGATGTAGAAACCTCAATCAAGAATAACAAAGAAATATTTGACTTTTTGGAATCAGCAGCGAAAAAGTATGGTATTGCTTTTTGGAAACCTGGAAGTGGGATTATTCATCAAATTGTCTTGGAAAATTATGCTGCTCCTGGTGGTTTGATGCTTGGTACAGATAGTCATACTCCAAATGCAGGTAAATGAGATTTTTTTTTTTTTAAAAAAAAAGGGAAAGAACAAAAGAGAAAAAAAAAAAAAAAAAAGAAGGAAACTAATGAGTATTCTATAGGTGGTTTGGGTATGATTGCTATTGGTGTTGGAGGTGCTGATGCTGTAGATGCTATGGCTGCTATTTCTTGGGAATTGAAGGCTCCTAAAATTATTGGTGTTAGATTGACTGGTCAATTACAACCCTGGGCAAGTCCAAAGGATGTTATTTTGAAGCTGGCTGGTGATTTAACTGTTCGTGTAAGTTGATAAAAAAAAAAAAAGAAAAATATCATTAAAATAGATTTATATATATTTATTAGGGTGGTACTGGACATATTATTGAATATTTTGGACAAGGTGTTGAAACATTATCTTGTACTGGTATGGCTACTATTTGTAATATGGGAGCTGAAGTGGGTGCTACTACTTCATTATTCCCTTATACTCATCGTATGCGATCTTATCTCAAGGCTACTGGACGATCTCAAGTTGCTCAAGCTGCTGATGCTAATGCTCACTTTTTATGTGCTGATGAAGAATCTTCTTATGATAAAGTAATAGATATCAATCTCTCCGAAGTAGAACCTCACATCAATGGACCTTTTACACCTGATCTCAGTACGCCTCTCAGCAAATTCAAAGATTTTATTAAACAAAACAACTGGAAGGACGAATTATCGGCTGGTCTGATTGGTAGCTGTACCAATTCTTCTTATCAAGATATGTCTCGTTCTGCTTCCATTGCTCAACAAGCCGCTGATGCTGGTATTTCCGTCAAATCAAATTTTTTGGTGACTCCTGGATCTGAACAAATCCGTGCTACTATTGAACGTGATGGTCAACAAGCTGTATTTGAACAAGCTGGAGCTCAAGTCTTGGCCAATGCTTGTGGTCCTTGTATTGGTCAATGGAATCGTACTGAAGAACAAGGTGAAGAAAATGCCATTATGACCTCTTTCAATCGAAATTTCAAAAGTCGTAATGATGGTAATCCCAAAACCATGAACTTTTTAGCTGCCCCTGAAGTAAGTGTTAGTTTTTTTTTTTTTTTTTTTTTTTTTTTTTTTTTTTTTACTGATTTTTTTTTTCGAAATATATATGATAGATTGTCACTGCCATGTCTTTTGCTGGAAAACTTTCTTTCAATCCAATGACTGATAGTTTGATAGATAAGAATGGTAAGCCTTTCCAATTTCAACCTCCTATTGGTGATGATCTTCCTGGACAAGGTTTTGAAGCTGGTCGAGCAACCTATGAACCACCCTCCCCTACACCTACTCCAGATAACTCTGTGAACATTGTGGTCAATCCTACTTCTAATCGTTTACAAGTCTTGGATGCCTTTGAGCCCTGGAATGGTGAAGAATTCAAGGATATCCGTGTACTTGTCAAAGTCCAAGGCAAATGTACCACTGATCACATCTCAGCTGCTGGTCCTTGGTTGAAATACAAGGGTCATTTACAAAATATTGCTGAAAATACCCTGATTGGTGCACAAAATGCTGATAATGGCAAGGTCAATTTGGTTCGTGATATTACAAAGAATACAGATGGTACTATTCCCGAAGTGGCCAAGAGTTATAAGGATCAACACATTGCTTGGACAGTGATTGCTGATGTAAGTAATTTCTTTTTTTTAAAAAAAAAAAAATTTCACTGTTTAATTCTTTTTTTTTTTTTTTTTTTTTTTGGAAGCATAACTATGGTGAAGGTTCTGCTCGTGAACATGCTGCTCTTCAAGTACGATACTTGGGATGTCCCCTCATCATCTCTCGTTCATTTGCTCGTATCCATGAAACCAATTTGAAGAAACAGGGGGTACTTCCATTGACATTTGCAAATGAAAAAGATTGGGAATTGATCTCAGGTGGGGATGTGATTGAAACATCGGGTGTCAAGGATATTGCTCCTGGAAAACCTGTACAATTATTGGTGACCAAGATGGATGGATCAAAACTGACCATTGATGCTAAACATACCATGAGTGCCGATCAAATCGAATGGTTCCAAAAGGGTAGTGCTTTGAACTTGATCAAGGAAAAGGTCGGATCTGCTTAGACCTTATTACAATTGTTTTAATTTAGTTGACATTTTTTGTTGTAGATTAGTCATACCCTCTCTGTTGTGAATACTAGACATGAGGTGATCTTTTTTTTTTTGTTATTTTTGTTTTAATGATTTCTTGAAATAAATACTTTTACATATTATGATAATTCATTATGATAGTTAAAAAAAAAGAGAGTAACCATCTTTTTTTATTATATATATAATACATAAAAGAGAAGAGAAGAAGGAAAAAAAAATACAATTGGAAAGAGTAATTAGAGACTAAAAACTACAGTGGGATACATAATTAGATAAATAACAAACGATAAATAGTAATAATAATAATAATAACAATAATAATAATAATAATAAACAAAAAAAAAAAAAAAAAAAAAAAAGGAGGAGAAATCTGAAAAGCCATCGATATAAATAAACCAATATCTATCTATTCAATCACCAGAGTCCCTATCAGTATATCATTGACCATATCCATGATTGATCTGCCTTGAAAATGATGTTGATAAGCCTGCCACTGTAACGTCAACGATAACCTGAGTTCCTGCTCAAGCTGAAGTTGTAAATCAGAAGGAATGCCATATACCTTGTAAGCCAAATGATCCACCGCATATTGTAATAGGGACTGAACGATCAATAGGCGAATCAGTTGATCAGCCAAATTGCCACCACCACCTTTTAGTTTTGATTCCATACTTGATTCTACTGGTGACATCGTCCTTGGTTTTGTTGTTGATTCAAAGTAGAAAGGTGATACTTGCTCTAAAAGCTGTCGATCAGCCGGTGCCAAATCCCATATACAGTTTCGAACCTTTTCCATCACTGATCGTAGTTGCTGCTTTGTTCCAAACCGCTGCGTTGGTTCGTCAAGATAAGAATTCATTTCATGACTATCCATGGTTGTCATGCCAAAATCATCGACATATCGTATCATAGCGTATATTAGAGTCCTAGCTGCTATCAGTTGTTGTACATAGATATTCATTGTATCGACTTGAGAAGATGTTGGAGGTGCATGAGGGATTTTGGCCATATGTTTTCCAAAAAAGCGAGTACGTCCTTGTTGATCATAATAACAATGAGCTCTAATAAAGAATTGTACAATGCTGGAGTTGAGAATGCCAAGATAATAGTGTTCCAAAGGAGTTGGGGTCGAAGTTGAATGTGGAGAACAAGATGGTGATAATAACAATGATGATGATGATGATGATAAACCGGTATCATCCGTATGTTCACTGTCTTCTTGATGTTTGACAGTGAAATACATACATTGATTGGTGACACATCGTTGTTGCTGATCCATAAAAAACCTTTGCCGTGGCTGTGTTCTACTAAAGTAACCAAAGTTGATCGGATGTACAAGTTTCACTCCAATGTTCATTCCACATTTGTTGAAATGACACCATGCCAATTCCTTATCCATTTGTCCAGGTTGCAATGCCAGTCGTGCTTCATGTAAATATTGATAGAGAGCCGAAGATTTATCCAAACGACTAGCACCTTCTTTGTCCACCAGAATCATAGAGTAAAAAGAGTCGTCAATGTTATTGTTGTCCCGCCCATCGAATGGCACATAGGCTTCAGCTGGTGAGTTTTCCTTTTTTGTCAGTCGCAGAGGATCCCTAGGTGACCAAAATTGTACTTCCTTACAACTTGTTGCCAATGGTGATGACGATAAAGAGGATGAAGATGAGGATGACGGTGATAATGCTGAAGGTGTAGAAGAAGTAGACAAAGTAGACGATATTGGGTTGGGATCAACGATGCTGTCGATACTAGGGTTTACACTATCACTACGATTTGACGACGCAGTAGAGGAAGAAGATCGTGAAGACGGAGTAGAAGATTTGCCATTCCAATAAAAGACGGGTCGAAGCCATTCATCACAACATGCTTTTCCAAAAGTATCTAGAGCCCATTGCGTACGTACCACTAGTGCATAAACAGGATTTGTATTTGGACCACGATGCCACACGAGAGGAGTTTGTGAACCCTTGACACCACGTTCACCATCACAGATCCGAGGATAATCACGAGTCAATGCCATAAGTTGATCAGAAACAGCAGATGTGGGAGATAAATAAGCAAAAGATCCATGCATTGTTGTCATAAGTAATTCGATATCGTCAGTCATTGTGAATTTGTATTTGATCAAAGGGTTTTGAGATTCTAAATGATGTCGATCGAAATGCTGATAATCATATAAAATTTCTGTCAATGTTGATTTCCTTGATAAGTGCCGTAGAAACATTACTTGTCCACTTTGATGATGATTCTTCGATATTATTTTTCCATTCATATTGCCAATCATATGAGATTGTTGTTGTCGTTTACACAATCGAAAGATAAGAGAATCCGTTTGTACTTTGGGCCATACTTTGTAAGGTTCAAATTGAAAAAAGTCCAATAATTGACAATGTGTCCATATCCATTTTCTATTAAAAAAAAAAAAAAAAAAAGAAGAAGGTTAATTTGCCTATTCCATTGATTGACATAGTCATATATATATATATATACTTACCTAAGATTTTCAGCAAATTCTAATACAGTCCACTGACTTGGAGTAATAAAGCATAACTGACCACATAGAGGATCACAACGTTGAAGACAGAGCCACATAAAGTACATATATGCTTGAGTACCTTTGCCAGCTAGATATCGATCATCATAGAGAGCTTTGTCAGGATCATTGACAAATCCAGTTTTTCGAATCATATATGGGGGATTGGTGACAACATAATCAAAGACAAGCTGAGATGGATCACGTAATCGTAAAAGTTGTCGTCTTTCCCAAGCCTTGTCTTTGGTAGTGTATGGGTTGGCATCCAAGTCGAGTCGTAATGTATCGTTCCGAAATAATGATAATCGGCCAATAGAAAAGTTTTGGAAAGAGGTACCAAGCGAGAGACCTTGTTGATAAAATGGGAACATATGTACCATAATGTTGAGTTTTCCAAGTTTGTAAGCAAATGGGTCAATTTCAACTCCCCAAATGGTTTCTGGTAGTTGAGCAAGAATGTATTTCAGAGAATCACCATTGTTCCATAGATTATCATGTCTTTTTGTTGCTTCAATCATTCTTGTCAAATATTCGCATAAAAAGGCACCAATACCCATACATGGATCAAATACACGAGGAAGAAATGGAGTAGATGGAAGAAAATCAGTATCAAAGATAGAATCCTGTTGTTTCTTTGTATAAAAGTTGTGATTATTGAGACAAAGAGACCACATGAACCGTACGACACTTTGAGGTGTATAAAATTGTCCGTGATCTTTTTGATGCTGAATAGCCACAGGTTGTAAAAGATGAGTAGTATAGAATTGAGTCAAAACAGTGTCGATAAGATCCAAAGTTTTGAATTGTTGAAATCCATTAGATATCAATCGTTGTCGAAGATCAATAACAATGTGATCACGGTATTGCCAATGATACCAAGTAAAAAGATCATCTGCAGAACTAGCAACATCATCACCGCAAGCAAACAATCCCATATAATCATCAAAAGGATTTTCTTGATAATGTTTTGTAGTAGTATTCTTGATCAAATCATGAAAGACAAGTTCTATCAAACCAAGATAAATGGCCATAAAACCAGTCATCAAGCAGTAAATATCAGCAGCTATAAAGTCGGTAGGTGTTTTGATATTATCTTGCACTTGATATAAAAATGTATTGACAGCCAATAAAGGAACACTGGGTATATCATTCACTATGTATATATCAAATAAGGTTAGTATCCCAGTCGAAATGTTTATATTTTAATTTTAATTACCAGATTTTTGTTGTTGATGCAATAATTTATACCAAACATCCATTTTGACATTTGTCAGCATAGTACCGAGAATATCAATGACTATTTGAGCACAAGCATCAGTCATTCCTCCAATTGTAAGATTATCAATAGTAGATTCCGTTGAAGTATTTATAGGTAATAATAAGTCAGGTTTATCCAGCATAGCTTCATGATCTCGTTTGATACTTCTTGAAGGACTAGGCATAGGTGAATGTAATAAAGGTATGGACACATTAGAAATAAGTGGCGGTGAAGGAGAAGATTGAGGAGATTGTGGCGCAAGAGATCTCAGTGAAGAAAGAGTAGATTGAGTAGACAAGTTGAGGTCGAGCATTACAACATGGTCAAAATAAAAATAAAATAAAAATAATTTAAAGATCTCGAAGGAAAGAAAAAAAAAGAAAAAGGAAGGAAAGAAAAGGAGTGAAGATAAAGTATATCAATAATGAGTGAATAACGAGAAAAAAAAAAAAAAAAAAAGAATGAAAGAAAAAAAAAATCACCAGAACACATGGGTTCAAAAAAAAAAAAATCATCACCATGAATGAATTCGATCCCAGCGTGTCAATGAAAAAGAAATAAGAGAATTATAAAAAGAACATTTAAAATGATAATTCATCCAATACTGTATTTTGACAGCAGTTGATTTACTATTTTATTTATTGGCCCTGAAATTTTTTATTTATATTTGTTTGTTTATACTAATTGAACATATTATGTCATTTGACCCTGATTATATTATAATAATAATATTTACCTAGGTGATTTGATAGGTTTGAAAAATCAAAAAGAAACCCATTTCTTATATTATTCATATGATTAATAATTTAAAAAGTTAGAATACAGTAAATAATAATATTATATATATATATAATAAAGAAAGGATTTTGACATAAAAGTAATAAAACTCACAATATTCTGCATTATCTTACCAAGAAAGGAATTATTTACGAAATATTCATTCTCAGCTTTTTTTTTTGTATCCCCCAACAAAAAAAAATTTTCATCTTTTTTTATATGTATATATATTTCAAGGATGTCAAAGAAATCAGTCAAAAAACAAATAACAATGGATGAAGAACCTTCTGAAAAGTCTACTATTCTATTAATGAATGAAAAACCAAAGAAAAAGTGGCAAAATATGTGGATACGAACTCTTTATACTATTTTGATGATCGCTTCTTTCTTTTTTGTTCTTGCTTCTGGTTATATTTGGTCTATTATTGGTGTCCTCTTTATTACAGTTATGGTTTATAATGAAGTAGTTCAAATTGCTTGTCTTGGTGCACAGGAACAAAGTATTCGTTGGTTTAAAACTATGAGCTGGTAAACTTTTATATCTATATTCTATAACACCTTTTTTAAAAAAAATTTATCATATTCTTCTTATTTTAGGTACTTTTTAATAACTACAGAATATTTTTTATATGGTGAATCTATTATTTATTATTTTAATGAAATCATTATGGTTGATTCCTTTTTGATTCCATTCGCAACACATCACCGTTTTATTAGTTTTATGTTATATGTTATTGGTAAGTTTTATTTATCATTTGATAAATAATATTCATTTTTTTTTTTTTTTTTTTTTGTGATAGGATTTGTATTCTTTGTAGTGAATTTACGGAAAGGACAATATAGAGTACAAATGTCTCAATTTGGTTGGACTCATATGGCTTTATTCTTGATTGTGGTTCAAAGTCATTTCATTGTAGATAACATATTGGAAGGATTAATATGGTAATCAACAAAAAAAAAAAAAAAAAGGTATCATTTGAAACATAAAAATAATGACTTACCATTTATATTCATCAGGTTTGTTTTACCGGTTGCTCTTGTTGTTTGTAATGATGTATTTGCCTATCTTTGTGGTTTCTTCTTTGGTCGAACCCCTCTTATTCAATTAAGTCCAAAGAAAACAGTAGAAGGCTTTGTGGGTGCACTATTTTGTACTTTAGCACTTGGCTTTGGTGCTTCTACATTCCTCAAACAATTTGATTACATGATATGTCCAGTACAGGTAATATATATATATATAAAAGGAAGCATTGATTAACAATAATTATTGATTGATAGGATTTGGGTGCTTCTGCTTGGTCTGATATATCTTGTGATCCCAAAAATCCTGTTTTTAGATCTGTCCCTTGGGTATTACCAGATGCTATTCAATATGCTATCAAGTATCTCACTCATCATGATATTCGTCAAATATGGATTGCTCCTATTCAACTTCATGCTATCGTCATGGCCTGTTTTGCTTCATTGATTGCTCCTTTTGGTGGATTCTTTGCAAGTGCTGTCAAACGTGCTTTCAAAATCAAGGACTTCGGAACTATGTAAAAAAAAAAAAAAAAAAAAAAAAAAAAGGTAATCAAAGAAAACAGTACTCATTAGTAAAATCGATTTTGTATTAGTATACCAGGACATGGTGGTTGGACCGATCGTATGGATTGTCAATTCTTGATGGGTTTCTTTTCTTATATGTATTATCATAGTTTTATCAAGGTGAAAAAACAATTTAATTTGAAAAGTACGACATGTTATTCATTCTTTTTTTTTTTTTTTTCCTGTAGAAATATTATATGACGGTGGGTAGTGTGCTGACACTGGTGATCAACAATATGACAAACAAGGAAAAAGTAGAACTACTAGAACGTCTACAATTATATTTGATAAATCAAAACATTTTGGAATCAAGTCAAACTCCTCCAACGTTATTGGAAAAAGTGCAACAGTATTTTGGTAGTTAATTGATTTTTTTTTATATTATTATTATTATTTTATTTATTAACGCAAAACAGTCGATATCTCTTTGTTTTACATCGTATTTTATTTACTATATTATCCATTGTCAAGCTATCGATCGTCCTTGCCATTTTTTATTTTATTTTAATATACATACCTATCTATCCTATAAAAGATTATTTTATTATACCATCCATTATTAAAATAAAATCATACTTTTTATTATCATTTGTTATTGTCATCCACTATTATCCATATCATTCATCTATTCATCCCATCGCCATAAAAGAGGTATCATCATCAAAAGTAAGGAAGAAAGAAAGTATTATTATTTTTGTTTTCATTGAAAAATAAAAATTATCTGCTATAAGTATAAACTATCTTCTTTTTTTTTTTTTTGATTTGATATTAATATATTAGAATGGTTGCATTCTTTGTATGCGGGTGGGGTAAGGGTTTTTCGCCTACTCTTTTTTTTTTTATTCGTTTATGTTATCTTCGACTAGTTTATTATTATTATCATTTAATAATAGTTTAATCCATATCATCATTATGATCTTATTATTATTATTATTTATTCATCTATTCAACTTTATTAAAATCATAAGTGTTTCCATAAATGGTATAACTTCAAAGTCCGGTCTCAATGTGGGGTGTGTTTGGATCAAAAAAAAAAAAAAAGGTCTGGAGGTTCCAATCTCAAAAAAAAAAGTTGGTCGAGATCAAAAAAAAAGTCTGGGAGATTGAAAAAAAAAATTGTTGGAGACAATGGAAAAAAAGTTGGACCAAGCTCTGACAAGAAAAAAAAAGTTCGCGCACTTCACCTTTTTTTTTTCTTTTGCATTTTTTTACTTTTTTTTTTTACTTCTCTTTTTTTAATCAATGACTCTTTTGAACATTATAAGTTACCATTATACATTACTTTATTAATCTATATTATATATTTAAAAGTCACTCTTTATATATATTATACTTACTCTATACTTATTCTTTCTTCTTCTTCCTCTTACTCTTTCATATTATGAACTAATCTATTTTTGTTTTATTTTTTTTTTCTGTTTTACTCTTTATATAAAGATACAGTAGATAGATATATGAAGAAATATACAATAGGATTAACTGGACATATAACAAGTTTTCTATTGGACAAAAGAATAGCAAGTTAGAGAAAAAGTATCCAACTCTTTGTAATGGAAATTACTTTATTTAATAGTTTAGTCTTTTAGTTATAGTGTTTTATATTATATTTTCATTTAAATAAAATCATATTTTTATTATCATTTGTTTATTATATTGTCATTTCACTATTACTTATCTATTTGTCCTCGATCATCATCATTATCAAAAGGAGTAATAAGAAAGAATGATATATTATTATTGTATTTTCACTAAATAATAATAATAATAATAAAACTATTGTAGAAACAAGATTCATATACACATCAGTATCTACTATTTCATTTCATACGTTACGTTCATCATTTTAAGCATATATATTCTCTTATTATCAATCATCATCATGACAATAGCAACTTATACCTGTATACTGTTGATTGTTCGTCTTTTCTCTTAACGAAAATAACGATGTCATTGATCAATTGCTTGGATTCAGCTGTCATTTAATTTATTTAAGGAACCAGGTACAGAAATGCATTGATGACTCTTCGAGAAAAATAATAATTATGATTTTATTAAAGAAAACGAGTATAAATATATACAATTGATGTACTAAGTACCATTCTAAACTACAATTAAAAAGAATCACTAACGATTCATAAGCCAGAATAAGAGAAAAAGATACTTCTAATTGATTGTATAATCCAATCCAGTTGAATCCTATAAAATATTCTGCTCATCCATGTTGTCCACACCTTATGACAATAGCATGTATTCATTTCGTTTCATTCTGTGATTCTATTGTATATCTATCCATTCCACTGATTCAGATGTGTAGCCACTTCGCGTAATTATCCTATTGATACTATATTTAAATGATCAAGTCTTCGTATATCCAGATTTCTTTCTTACTTTTAGACATATATTCAGTGATGATGATTGTCAAGGATACCAAGTATGAAGTATGAGAAGAAGAAAGAACGGTAATTCTAGGTAGATGGATGTTGTAGTAAAAAGATCAAGGTCAGAAGAACGTATATAATAAAAAAAAGGAGGGAGGTTAGAGAGAAAAAGAAGAAAGGCACTTGTTTTTGAAGCTTACCTTTAATAAGAGTAAATATTTGTAAAAACCACATAGATAAAATGAGTAGGATATAGTAACGAAGTTGGAATGAATAAAAGAAAGAAAGAAAGAAAGAAAAAAGAAAAAGAATTATTTTATATGTCTACCTGATCGGAGCCAGTTTAAAAAATCATGCAAATCAAATCTACCAATCATAAGGAATCACATAGGTTTAAGTTTCTTTTTTTTTGAATTGATTTTTTTATTATTGATTATAGTAACATCATAATGATGATGATGATATATTAGAATAAATACTTTCAAATGAATGATTTTATCACTTATTTCATATTCCTTGTATTCATTGAAAATTGAATAATCATGATAGTTGAAGAAAGATCGCAAAAGAAAAAGGAATATCAAACCTATAGGTTAAATCAATTTGAACAACTTTTTTATTAATCTGATGGAACATCAATTACATTCATTTAGAATAATAAATCAGTTTAAATATCACAAATTGATTATCTGATAATAACAAAATAATAAAGTAATGAATATAAATTATGAAAAGCGGTAGTTGAACATCCAAAAAAGGAAAGGCTCAATTCATGAGGTTATATAAAATAGACCTCACATTTTTTTATTTTCTCACACTTTCTTCTTCTTCTTCTTTATCACTATTGTTATAAACTTCTTTTTTTTTTTATTTTGTATAAAAAATAAGTAAAGATATAATAAAAGGAACTTTATATACTTGTTAACTAAACTCTCTCTCTTTTTATCTTGCTATAGAAATACCATTTCTTGACGCTTCTTTACAAACTGAATCCTCGATATATATTCAACAGATCATGAAACTATAATAATGGGACTATAACTATCAAAGGTACTACTATAAATCCAAAAGAAAAAAAAAGAAATAGTAAAATAGTAAGTGATTTAGGTATCGCTGCGATTCTCATTCTTTCCTTTTTTTTTTTTCTCAGTGGTATTCCTGTATCATGCCAATGGAAAGGCTATTGAACATATCTATCAATTATGGTTATCAAGCACAAACAAAACAAAATCAAGGGTATTATCTTTGAAGGTAAAGCCTAAAATATGATAATGAAGGATCTGTCAATCAAGGTATCTCATTTTTTTTTTGTTGATGGGTAGTGTTACAAATACAAGTTTAGCTGCTTATATGTTACTCTATTTTCTATAAAGGCATCCTTCTTATCAAGATGGTTTGAATTCACATCAGTTAGTTATCCTCGTGGAAATTGATATCGTTATCATTACTATCGTTGTCGTCCTTCAAATATTATCGGTATAAGTTCCAATTGCAGTGGAATATATATTATACACATCAATCATTAAATATTTATTTATTAAATAGATAGGTTGTTATGATACATCGTCCATCAGTCTTATTATGTTACTATCATTCAAGTGTTATGATCATTTTCAAGTATGGTCAATTACTGTATTCAAAGTAAGATATAAAAAAAAAAGAAAAAGAATATTTAAAATATGATTCTCATTCTCATTTTCTTTTTCTTCTTTCTTTTTTTATTGATTTCATGCATCATTATCCTATATATACCGATCACAGAACCAAATGAAAATTGGATACATAAAAAGGATGAATAACTAATGTAACTATATTATTAACAACAACTGGAAAGGAAAATCAATTTGTGTACAAATAGATGACATTTTTTCTATAGTTTCTTTTATTGATAGTTTTAGTCTTATTATATTCTTTTTATATTCTTCTTCTTAGTCTTTAATAAAGTTTATCTTTATATCATCATCATCATACTATTATTATTATTATTTATTCACCTTATTCAACTTTATTAAAATCATAAGTGTTTCCATAAATAGTATAACTTCAAAGTCCGTTCTCAATGTGGGGGTGTGTTGGATCAAAAAAAAAAAAAAGGTCTGGAGGTTCCAATCTCAAAAAAAAAAAAAAGTTGGTCGAGATCAAAAAAAAAAAAAAGTTGGGAGATTGAAAAAAAAAAAATTTGTTGGAGACAATGGAAAAAAGTTGGACCAAAGCTCTGACAAAAGAAAAATTTGGCGCACTTTCACTTTTTTTTTTTTTTTTACTTTTGCATTTTTTTTTTACTTTTGAATTTTTTTTTACTTTTTTTTTTTTAATCAATGACTCTTTTGAACATTGTAAGTTACCATTATACATTATTTTACTAATCTATATTATATATTTAAAAATCACTCTTTATATATATATTATGCTTACTCTATACTTATTCTTTCTTCTTCTTCCTCTTACTCTTTCATATTATGAACTAATCTATTTTTAGTTGGTTTTTTTTTTTTCTTTTTTACTCTTTTTATGAACATATAGTAGATAGATATATGAATAAAATATATAATATGATTAATTGGTTTATAAGTTTTCTATCGGATAAAAGAATAAGCAAACCAGGGAAAAGTATCCAACTCTTTATCATGGAAATTAGTTTATTGAATAATTTAGTCTTTTAGTCATAGTGTTTTATATTTTATAATCTTTTAAATAAAATCATATTTTATTATTGTCATTTCACTATTACTTATCTATTTGTCCTCGATCATCGACATTATCAAAAGGAATAATAAGAAAGAATGATATATTATCATTGTATTTTCACTAAAAAATAATAATAATAATAAAAAACTATTGTAGAAACAAGATTCATATACACATCAGTATCTACTATTTCATTTCATACATTACGTTCATCATTTTAAGCATACATATTCTCTTATTATCAACCATCATCACCACTCATGATAATAGCAAGCTGTACCTGTATACTGTTAATTGTACGTCTTCTCTCTTACGAAAATAACGATGTCATTGATGACACCGTAGGATAGACCATGTACTTTATCACATAATACACTCAAAGAAACATTTTTATTAAATCATCACAGCAATAGATAGTAGCAATGGGTACATACACAAAACATCATAGCAGGATAATTTAAATAATCAAACATTTTATTTAAATAAAAGAGTATTTTTACAGGAGAAAAGAAAGGGAATAAAGAAAAAAAGTAACTAAATACCAACAATATAAATAATATATACAATACTGGTGATAATAATGACAATGATAATAATAATAATAATACTAATGGAGACAGAGATGCCAAACAAGTAGAAAAACATAATGAGACCATCAAACATGGGAGAGACCAACCAAATAAGAAGAACCAAAAAAAAAGATAAGGACTAACCACGTAGTAAAGGGTTCTTGAAGAAAATACCATGACAACGAAAGACAGATGAAGGAAACGGAAAGAGAGAGAGACAAACCAGATAGAAAAAGACGAAGAGACCACGCAAACACGAGAGAGAACAACAAGAGAATAAGAGAGACACCATACCACTAGAGAAAATAACCAACCAAGTAGGAAGGAAAAAAAAAGACCTTCAAAAGTATCTACCTGTACTTACAAGTTGACTTGCATTTGCTGTTCAATCCAGAGTCCAACCGTAAAAAAGATAAAAAAAAATAAACGATTAGTTCCTTAATCTATGTCTTACCATCATAATTGTCATTCCATCCACTTCCAAACCATTAGAAGAGCCATAACCAGCTAAAACTAGAGAAAATAAAAAAAAATAAAAAGGAAAGAAAGATGAGAGAAATGAGATAGATAAAATAAGAAAGGAAAAAGAAAAGAAATGAAAACTCAGTTAGATAGGAAAAATAAGAAATGAATTTATAAGTTGGCTGAATTAAAGTATCTCTCAAAGCAATCACGTATCTTTTCTTTTCTTTTCTTTTCAATAAAGAAGATTTAGACTATATAGACAATAATATCTAAAAGATCAATAAAATAAAAGAAGAAATACATTAGTATCATTCTCTTTTTTCATCTATTATTTTTTTTAGACTTATCATTTTGCACCATTGATCGTTTTATATCACCGTTTTGTTTGACTAAAGGTTAATATAAAGTAATGATGATCATTCGAGATTTGATTACATAAACAACAATCATTGTATCTACAGATAAAATCAACCAAAAAACAGTACTCCATCACTGTTATTCTTATATATGTCAATGTTACCTTGCGTATATCATCTGACAGCGATACCGTATCAATCCCCATACAATAAAAGGAAGGATCTAAAAAAAAAAAAGAGAGAGAGAAAGAAACAAGTGATTGTATGTAATATTGATTGATCATCTTTTTCTTTCCTGACAACTTACTAATTTGATTGTATAGGCGACAATCATAGTATCTACAAATAAAAATAAACCAACTGAGTAGCAATCTGGTACTCTTTTTTTTATTTTATACATGTTACCTTGTCAACATCAGTGAAGATGTTTTGTATCATATTGCAATTGAATGTCATCATCATCATGGGTTCGAAGAGAAAGAAGGGTTGCCACTAGCAGTACATCTGACATTTTAAGACCATCAAGGAAGGTAGCTTGTTCCGGTTTTAATAGATACGCTCCACTGACCAGTTATGATATTATCCCCTAATTCTTTCCAAACCATACCGCAAATGGCAGGACTTCCAAGGACTCCAGCATGAAACAACACGACCTACAGGCGATATACTGTATTCCCTGCATGTTGCCTTCTAGCCTCCACCTACTTGAGCACCAGATCCAGCCTCTAGATTCATAAATGATCCTAGACACCAGTCATCCTCGACCAAGTCCAATGCCTGTTAGATAAACAAAAGTCATCCCGCCATGATCTTTGAATATCACCAAAAGCTAAGTACAAAATGATGATGATCATTCGACATTTGACTGTGTAGACAACAATCATGATACCTACAGCAAAAAAAAAAAAAAAAAACCAAATGAGTAGCAATCTGGCACTCTTTTTTCCTTTTTTTTTTTTATATACATGTTACCTTGTCAACACCAGCGGATGTTTTGTATCATCTTGCAATTGAATGTCATCATCATCATGGGTTCGAAGAGAAAGAAGGGTTGCCACTAGCAGTATATCTGACATTTTAAGACCATCAAGGTAGGTAGCTTGTTCCGGTTTTAATAGATACGCTCCACTGACCAGTTATGATATTATCCCCTAATTCTTTCCAAACCATACCGCAAATGGCAGGACTTCCAAGGACTCCAGCATGAAACAACACGACCTACAGGCGATATACTGTACTCCCTGCATGTTGCCTTCTAGTCTCCACCTACTTGAGCACCAGATCCAGCCCCTAGATTCATAAATGATCCTAGACACCAGTCATCCTCGACCAAGTCCAATGCCTGTTAGATAAACAAAGGTCATCCCGCCATGATCTTTGAATACCACCAAAAGCTAAGTATTAAACGATGATGACCATTCGACAATTGATTGTATAGACGACAATCATGATACCTACAAATTAAAAAAAAACCAAATGAGTAGCAATCTGGTACTCTTTTTTTCTTTTTTTTTTTTATATACATGTTACCTTATCAATAACAATGAATGTTTTATATCATATTGCAATTGAATGTTATCATCATCATGAGTTCGGAGAGAAAGAAGGGTTGCCACTAGCAGTATATCTGACATTTTAAGACCATCAAGGTAGGTAGCTTGTTCCGGTTTTAATAGATACGCTCCACTGACCAATTATGATATTATCCCCTAATTCTTTCCAAACCATACCGCAAATGGCAGGACTTCCAAGGACTCCAGCATGAAACAACACGACCTACAGGCGATATACTGTATTCCCTGCATGTTGCCTTCTAGTCTCCACCTACCTGAGCACTAGATCCAGCCCCTAGATTCATAAATGATCCTAGACACCAGTCATCCTCGACCAAGTCCAATGCCTGTCAGATAAACAAAGATCATCCCGCCATGATCTTTGAATACCACCAAAAGCTAAGTATAAAACGATGATGACCATTCGACAATTGATTGTGTAGACGACAATCATGGTACCTACAAATAAAAATAAATCAAATGAATAGCAATCCGTTATTTTTTTTTTCAATACATGTTACCTTGTCAACACCAGTGGATGTTTTATATCATATTACAATTGAATGTCATCATCATCATGATGGGTTCGAAGAGAAAGAAGGGTTGCCACTAGCAGTATATCTGACATTTTAAGACCATCAAGGTAGGTAGCTTGTTCCGGTTTTAATAGATACGCTCCACTGACCAGTTATGATATTATCCCCTAATTCTTTCCAAACCATACCGCAATTGGCAGGACTTCCAAGGACTCCAGCATGAAACAACATGACCTACAGGCGATATACTGTATTCCCTGCATGTTGCCTTCTAGTCTCCACCTACTTGAGCACCAGATCCAGCCCCTAGATTCATAAATGATCCTAGACACCAGTCATCCTCGACCAAGTCCAATGCCTGTCAGATAAACAAAGATCATCCCGCCATGATCTTTGAATACCACCAAAAGCTAAGTATAAAGTGATGATGACCATTCGACATTTGATTGTATAGACGACAATCATGATACCTACAAATTAAAAAAAAAAAACCAAATGAGTAGCAATCTGGTACTCTTTTTTTTCTTTTATACATGTTACCTTGTCAATAACCAGTGGATGTTTTGCATCATCTTGATTGTATAGGCGACAATTGTGGCATCTACAAATAGAATCAGTAAAACGAGTACTAGTTCATCACTGTTATTCTCTCTCTTTTCTTTTTTTTTTTTAATGTATGGATTACCTTAGTTACATGATTCACCAGTGTTGATGTATCAATCATAAAAGTGAAACCAAAGGAAGAACCAAGGACAATTTACAAACAGTATAGGCGAAACCGAAGCTATTGATTTTTGTTGAAAGGAATGGAGAGTACCACAAGACGAAAGGATAATAGTCCAAGTTCACGGGAGAAAACAATAAGTGGAAGACATCATACCAAGTGGGAGGGACAAAAAAAAAGAAAGACAAGGACCAACCACGTAGAAAAGAGATCTCGAAGAAAACACCATGACAATGAGAGACAGATAAGGGAAAGGGAAAGAGAGAGAGAGAGACCAACCAAGTAAAAAAGAGAAGAAGAGGACACACAAACTCGAGAGAGAACAACAAGAGAGTGAGAGACACACCATACTGGTAGAGAAATGATCTTGAAGAAACCAACATCATAGGAGAGAATAACCAACCAAGTAGAAAGAAAAAAAAAAGATCTTCAAAAGTACTTGTAACACAGGTTGACTTGCATTTGGTGCTCCGTCCAGGGTCTAACGGTAAAAAAGATAAAAAAAAAAAAAAAAAAGAAAAACGATTAGTTCCTTAATCTATGACTTACCTCCATTCTTGTCATCCCAACCAGTTGCAAACCATTAGAAGAGCCATAACCAGGTAAAGCTAGAGGAAAAAAAAAAAAAAAAAAGAAGGAAAGAAAGACGAGAGAAGAAAGGAAAAAGAAAAGAAAAGATACGTGATTGCTTTGAAAGATACCTCAATTCAGCCAACTCATAAACTCATTTCAATAAAGAAGATTTGACATTTATTATTATTTTTTTTAGACTTATCTTTTTACACCATTGTCTTGTTTTGTATCATCGTTTCGTTTAACCAAAACGAGAAGAAAAGAGATCTTGCAATTGGAAAAACCAGAAGAGTCATTAATTAACATAAAACAAGTAAGTAATTATATTTTATACTGTCTTTTTATTATTTTATTTTATTTTTTTTTTAAATTGGCAATAATAGAATAAGAATCCATTACTGTCATTGTATTTTATATGTTACCTGTCATTAGCCAATATGGAGACACGAACGAAGTGCGGAGAGTGAATAAAAAAGTGTGGAGAAATGGAAAGAGAAAGAAAGAAAAGAAAAATGTGGAGAAACGAAATAAATAAAAAAAAAATGAAAGCAGAAGTCCGAATAGAGAAAAGTGACGTACCAAAGTAGCAAAATAAAGAGAAAGAATATATTGTAATGTGATAATGAATGTACAATTAAAAAAAGTAGATTAGTTTTTTGACATTGAAAGGAAAATGTCAAGAACTAACCTACTTTTCCTTTCACTGTTGATAATACATTTAGATCGAGTCGCGAATACAATATATGGCAAAAAAAAAAAAAAAAAAAAGACAAAATATATGAAAAAGAGAATTAATATGATTCCATGTTGTTTCTTGTTTTTCATATTATTGTTAGAAAGTCTCTAAACTCTGATTCTCTTTGCCTGGATTCAGCTGTCATTTAATTTATTTAAGGAACCAGGTACAGAAATGCATTGATGACTGTTCGAGAAAAATAATAATTATGATTTTATTAAAGAAAAAGAATATAAATACATATAATTGATATACTAAGTACCATTCTAAACTACAAGTAAAACGAATCACTAACGATTCATAAGCCAGAATAATAAAAAAAGGATAAAGATGATACTTCTAATTGATTGTATAATCCAGTCCAGTTGAATCCTATAATATATCCTGTTCATCCATGTTGTCCACACCTTATGACAATAACAAGTATTCATTTCGTTTAATTCTGTGATCCTGTTGTATGTATATCTATCTATTCCGCTGATTCAGATGTATAGCCACTTCGCGTAATTATCCTATTGATACTATATTTAAATGATTAAGTCTTCGTGTATCTAGATTTCTTTCTTTCTTTCAGACATATATTCAGTGATGACGATTGTCAAGGATACCAATTATGAAGTATGAGAAGAAGAAAGAACGGTAATTCTAGATAGATGGATGTTGTAGTAAAAGGATCAAGGTCAGAAGAACGTAGATAAAAAAAATAAAAAATAAAAAGAGGTCAGAAAGAAAAAAAAAGAAAAGAAATTGCTTTGTTTTGAAGCTTACCACTAATAAAGGTAGATATTTGTAAAAATACATAGACAAAATGAGCAGGATATAGTAAAGAAGTTGGAATATGGAAAAATAAAAATAAAAAAAAAAAAGAAAAGAAAAGAAAAGGAAAAAAGATTATTTTATGTCTACTTGATCGGAGCCTATTTAAAAATCCTGCAAATCAAATCAACCAATCATAAGGAATCACACAAATCTAGTTCCCTTTTTTTATATATATTCTTGAATCGATGTTTATTGATTAACATCATAATGATGATGATGATATATTAGGACAAACACTTCCAAGTGAATGTCTTTATCATTTACTTCATATTCCTTGTATTAATTGAACTTTGAATAATTGTGATAGTAAAGAAGAACTAAAAAAAAAGGAATATCATCCATCATCATCCCATCATTCCATATCATCCATGTCTACTGCCTTTTTTGTTTAATGTACAACATTTATTATTATGTTTCCTGTTCTAACAATTGAATTTTCCATGAATAAGAGGGGGATGACCATTTTCTGTAATGATACTAAAGTAAAAAGATGGGGAGTGATAAAATAAACAAATAAATCAATCAATCAATAAATAAATAATAATAATAAAAAAAAAAAACTATATGTAAAGGGATCTAAGCAATGAAAGACTTGGTGTGAGTATCACAAATATCACGGAGCTTGCCTTCCAAATCCTTGGACAAAACACCTTGAGAACGGATTTCTTCGAGGACATCCTTGTGTTCAGTAGAGATGTAAGAGATGAAATCCTTTTCCCATTCAACCACCTTTTGGACAGGGATCTTGTCGAGGAAACCATTGACACCAGCAAACACAATGGGGACTTGAACTTGGATAGACAAGGGAGTGTATTGAGGTTGCTTCAACAATTCAGTCAAACGAGCACCACGGTTCAACAAGAATTGAGTGGAGGCATCCAAATCAGAACCGAATTGAGCAAAGGCAGCAACTTCACGATATTGAGCCAAGAAGAGCTTGAGAGAACCAGCAACTTGCTTCATAGCCTTCGTTTGGGCAGCAGAACCGACACGGGACACAGAGAGACCGACGTTGATGGAAGGACGGATACCCTTGAAGAAAAGTTCAGCTTCCAAGAAAATTTGACCATCAGTAATAGAAATGACGTTGGTAGGAATATAAGCAGATACATCACCACCTTGAGTTTCAATGATGGGCAAAGCAGTCATGGAACCATAACCAAAGTCTTTGTTCATCTTGGCAGCACGTTCCAACAAACGGGAGTGGAGGTAGAACACATCACCAGGGTAAGCTTCACGACCAGGAGGACGACGGAGCAAAAGAGACATTTGACGATAAGCAACAGCTTGTTTAGACAAATCATCATAGATGATCAAAGAGTGACGACCATTGTCACGGAACCATTCACCAAAGGCAGCACCAGAGAAAGGAGCAAGGTATTGAAGGGGAGCAGCTTCAGAAGCAGTAGCAGCAACAACAATAGTGTACTTCATAGCATCATTTTCTTCCAAAGTACGGACCAATTGAGCAACAGTGGAACGCTTTTGACCGACAGCAACGTAGATACAGTACAACTTCTTGGCTTCATCAGAACCATTGTTCCAGTTCTTTTGGTTAAGAATGGTGTCAAGAGCAACAGCAGTCTTACCAGTTTGACGATCACCAATAATCAATTCACGTTGACCACGACCAATGGGGACCATAGAATCAACAGACTTGATACCAGTTTGCATAGGTTCGTTAACAGAGTGACGAGGTAAAATACCAGGAGCCTTGACTTGCACACGAGAACGACCAGTGGTTTCCAAAGGACCTTTACCATCAATAGGGTTACCAAGAGCATCAACAACACGACCCAAAATACCAGGACCAACGGGCACATCGACAATAGCACCAGTACGCTTGACAGTATCACCTTCCTTAATCAAACGATCGTTACCAAACACCACAATACCGACATTATCAGCTTCCAAGTTGAGAGCCATACCCTAATATACATATATATAAAAAAAAATGAGAAGACGTGAGTCACGATGTTCTACAGAAAAAAAAAAAAAAGAGTTTCTCTCTCTCTTCCTCCTTATTTTTTCCAATTGTTGTTGTTTTAATGTCTTCATTTTTTTTTATTATCATTCTTTACCTTGAGACCACTAGAGAATTCAACCATTTCTTCAGCTTGAACATTCTTCAAACCATAGACACGAGCAATACCATCACCAATGGACAAGACACGACCAGTTTCTTGAAGGTTAGCTTCAGAAGAAGAACCCAAGATACGTTCTTCAAGAATGGAAGATACTTCAGAAGTAGAAGGCTTGGCAGTAGCGTAAGTACGAGCAGCAGTAGCGACAGCACCAAGGTTGAGACGAGTCTAAGTAAAAAAAAAAAAAAAAAAGTTGTGAGTGAATATATTCCTTTTTTTTTTAGATGTTGAAGGGGGAAAAGGTGATATTGATTGATAATATATATTTGTAATAGAATACTAAATGACTTTCTCAAGTTTTTCTTTGATCTTTTCTTTGTTGATATCCAAACAGAATAGAACAAGAAAAAAAAAAAAAAAAAACAGAGAAAAACAAAAGAAAAAAGGTTGATAGGACGGGAGGTAGAAAGGAAATGGGTTGAATATGAAGAGGGTAAATGTTGCTTACGGCTGACAAGACGCTACGTTGAATAGATAGAGGTCGGGCAAGACGAGTGACGTTTCGAAGCATGGTTATAATATGTTCAAAAAAGAAAGAAAAGAAAAGAAAAAGTGAGAATAGGTAGAAAGGAAAAAAAAAAATATAGAAAATTTCAATCTCCTTCAAAAGAAAGGAGGGGTTGGTGACAAAACATGGAAAAGTGACAGCCAGCCACCCAAAGTAAAAAGAAACTGACTTGCCCCAAGCGTCATCAAAACGCGGAGTTCAATGGAACTATCAATCAAAAAGAGACAATAAAAAAAAAAGGAATTCATTTATTATTAAAAGAGAATGATGAATTGAAATATGCCTAAGAAGTATGTAAATGGAAATAGATATAATGATAAAAAGAAAGGGAATCATAAAAATAGGTAATAATAAAACTATGTATCAGAATCTGAATCACCATCATGATGAAGAGTAATAGAACTAAAGTTTTCAAAAGGATTATGATGATAAGATTGAATTTTAGTATTATCTTGAGTAGATGATGATAAAGTAACATTGACCAAAACGTGATCCAAATCTAAGTCTAAACTGATACTTTCAGCAGCCATTTTCCGAAAGTTTAAAGCGTCGATCCCATCAGGACTTTGAATCAAAGGTAAAATAGGTGGTTCCAAATGTCGAAGTAAGGCAAAATTGATAGATTTGAAAAAAGGATGAGACTAATCATACAAGAAATAAATAAATTATTATTTTATTTTTTATTTTCATTCTTGAAAACTTACTTTGATATCCGAAGCACCTGCTCTTGATCCAAGTCTTTTCTGTTCATCTTTTTGTAATAACATTCGTATTAGGTGACGACAATGTGTTGAGAGAGTAGATAAATAGGGTATTGGTTGTTCAGTAAACGTGATATCATGATCCATAATACTTGCAAAAGTGTCATTTCGATTTGATCCTTTGAAAGGAGTAATACCATACTAGAAATAGATGAATAAATATATATATATATATTTGTTATTGTAAATAATATAAATGATTACCAACATTTCATAGATCAAAATACCAAGTGTCCACCAATCAACAGCGCTAGTATGTCCACAACCTTTGATCACTTCAGGGGCAATATATTCTAAAAATAACATCAAAACAAATAATAACAATGGTCATCTATCTATCTATCTTTTTTTTTTGTCAACAAGATACCTTCAGTACCAACAAAACTATTTGTACGTAAATGATGTACACAACTTTTCGTATCAATGGAAGGAGGCTAAATAAACAAGATGTTGATGAGTAACACAAAAAAAAAAAAAGAAAATAATTGAAATAGAAATAAAAAGTCAGCTTACCATGTGAGGTAATTGAGACTTGACCACTCCAGGTTGACCAGGAGGACTTGAACCTTTACTAAGATCAAAATCAGTTAACATAATATGCCCAGTTTGATGAAGCAATATGTCTAAAATAGGAATGGACCAAAAAAAAAAAAAAAGAAATAATGAAAAAGTTAAGGTTGTAAAAAATACAATAACAATGAGTTTTTCTTTTTCTTTTTTTTTTTCTTTTTTTTTACTTTCAGGTTTGAGATCACGATAAATAAATCCATGTAAATGTAGATATTCCAATGCAGCGGTAACCTCAGCAGCATAAAATTTTGCTCCTTCTTCATTCAAACATTTTCCAGGGCGTAGTTGTAAGGCTAAAATCAAAATGAAAAAAAAAAAAAAAAATGAAAAAAAAAATAACAAATAATGAATTAGGACGATCTTTTTTTTTTTTTTTTTTTTTTTTAAATCTACACTAGATATTTCTTACCTCGGAAGAATTCACCACCAGTACAATATTCCATTACAAAATAAAGATAATCTTGACTTTGAAAAGAATGATATAAAGTGACAATAAATGGATGATTGGATGTAGTAAGAATTTCTTGTTCAGCCAAAGCACGTTTGATTTTATTTCGTTTCACCATTTCCCGTTTGGAAAGTACTATTATAAATAAGCAAAAAAAAAAAAAGAAAATTAGTTTTTAATAATAATAATAATAATAATAATAATAATAATAGAAATAAAAATAAAAAATTTTAAATCATTTACCTTTCATAGCATAAAGTTTACCAGTATCTTTTTGTTTGACCATATAAACCTTGCCAACATCACCTTTTCCTAACATTCTTACCTTTGTAAAACTAGATGGTCCAACTTGGACAGACTTAACCTTGACACTACTACTACTATAAGTACGTCTGCAGCTTCGGAAACGTTGAGAAGATAAAGAATGAACTGATCCAAAAGTTGTACCAAGGGGTTTATTGTTATTGTTGTGCATATAACCAATGGGTTGTTGTCTAGTCATATTCAAAAGTTTATCGTTGGGAGTAGAAGCTATACGTCGTATTATTTTAGTAGAATCATCTTTTGAATGGGTTGAAGAGAACCAAGAGTTACTTTTGAATCCTTTTTGATGTGAAAGTGAGGAAAAGTCGTTGGATACTGAGAATAAACTAGTAGTTGCTGATCCAGTAAAGAAGGCTTTACATTTAGAGAATCGATCAGGTGAATGATAAGACGGTGGAGGTACTTTTACTTTTGAATCCATATGAAAAAGTATAAATATTATAAGAAAGAAAAAGAAGAAGAAAACAAAAAAAAAAAAAGGAAAAAGAAAAAGAAAAAAAAAAAGGAAAGAAAAATTCAAAAGGAAAGAAAAGTTTAAAAAAAAAGCAAACAATTAACAAAAAAAAAAAAAAAAAACACTCCGAGGAAGTCAAAAAATAATAAAAAAAAATCAGGCCAAACTGAAGAAAGTTTATTTGATATATATAATAAACTAAAAAACCGTAGTTGTCATTGATTTCTTCTTACGTCTATCCTTCATATGTGGTAAAATAGTTGATTTGCATAGACGATACAAGTTGAGAGTTTCATCAAAATCCACACCTGTCACTTTTTTACGCCATTGTTCAGGAGGTATCAAATCCACAGAGAAAACACGATTCGCTTGTTCCATGAAAGTATCTTGAGCTGCTTGATTTCTTACTTCAGAAAGACAAATAATGATTGTATCAGGTCCTGCCAATTTATCCATTGTCATTACTAAACCTACCGCACTTGCTTCAGAATAAATACAATCACACGCTACAATATAATCAATAGGTCCTGCCGATTTGACATGTCCAATAGCATCATCATCATTCCATAATAATGGTTCCACCACCACTGCCATGTTCGAATAATCTTCCATTGATTTTTCATTCTTACGTCGTCCAGTGATAGATTGTACTAAAATACCATTGGCTTCTACATTACGTTCCAAAGTAGGCACCAGTTCTGCTATATCCGTCACCATCACATGTTCAATACCAAGTCGATGAAGCATCAAACCAATCAATCCTACACCTGAGCCCAGTTCCACCCATCGTTTGCCATGGTCCATATGTATCCATTCATGACGTTGACCACGTCCTTTGTGCATCCCTGCATGTAAAGCAGAAAGGTATGTACAAAACACAATTGAACTAAGCCAAACATATCCACCAAGATGATTAGAATGAGGATCTTGTACAAGTACAATGTCAGTGTCGTCAATATGAATAGTTAGTTTATCCGCTGACTGGAGTTCCCATCTATCTAACTTGGTCAGAGGTCGTTGATAATGTTGTCCATCTTCCCAACCTTCTACTGTTGCAATGGGTTTTTCTTCACTAACACTTGACCGCTTTCCCATACATACAAAAAAATAATATATATATATATATAAAAGAAGAGCTACTAAGAAAAGAAGAGAAGAATATGGAAAAAGGAAGAAGAAAAAAATATATAGAAAATGGAATAAAGTTGCACCGAAACTCCGGTTAACATAATCCAGAAATGATTATTTTTTTTTTAAAAAAAAAAAAAAGATGAAAAACATACACTATTCTTCTTTATTAAACACTAGATGATATAAAATAATATAAGTAAATAAATAAATTAAAACTAACTAGTACGATTAGTAGGCTTGAATTTGGAATTGACATGATTCTTATTTTGTTCCACCCAATCATCTACATGACATTTCCAAATACATTCATAACGACCAAACCAACCAATTTTATTCTTTTTGACCAATTGGAATCCATGACGTTTCTGTAAGATTTGTTCAGCAGCCATTTGTACTTCATTTGTAATAGCATAGATATCAGTCAATTCATTTTCTTGAGCCCATGTCATGACACGATGAATCAAAAGAGAAGATAATCCACATTGTTGATAATCATTAGCAATGGCCCATCGAGCAATAGTAGCAGTATGTTGAGGTTGAGCAGGAATGATGACAGGTCGATCCACAGAAGAAGAAGAAGAAGAAAAAGGAATAGGTAAATGAAGGGACTTGATGACTTGTTTCCATATGGGAAGAATATGAGGACGTTGATCAAGTAATGGATGATCGGATGCAGGAGCAAGACCTACCATACCACATACTTCTTCATTGGCTAATAAAACCCAAAAATGACCTGGCATCACTTCATCCAATTCAGTAGAAACTTTTCGTCGACGCACCTTGGCATTATCATCTTGTTCATAGTGAAGATATACCGAATCAGGATCATTGAGATCATTGGCCAATGCTTGTTCTACTTTATCTGTGATTTCAAATCGTTCTGTGATAATAAACATGGCACTAAAACCAACCATGGCCCAGACAAAAGTTAACACCAACTTGAGTAGTTTGATCCAATAACTTGTTTCAATGTCCACTCCAGGAAATACCATCTTGACTAAATAATTGGGCACTACCGTGAGAAGTATAGAATAACCCAAAAACCAGATGATCCACGTCGATGCACTCCACAACTTGCGTCGTACTCCTTCCGGCACAAGAGCGAATAACGTAGAAGTATAAAGGGCACGCACTGCTTCATAATCTGTAGGTCGATAAGTACGAAGCATCAATTTAGGTGTAGCAGAATGTTGAGCTTTTCCTTCATTAGTTTTTGTATCGTTATCATTGATTGTTGACATTTTCTTTGGGGATAACAAATAAAAAGAAAGAAAGAAAGGAAATAAAAAAAAAATGAGAGAGACGAAAAAAAAAAAAAGGTAAAGCGTCGGTTTCTGAACAAACCGGATAAACTCAATTTCCTAAGATATTTTCACTGTACTCCCCCCCCCCCAGCATACTGATAGTTTCAATTGACAAAAAAAAAAAAAAAAAAAGCGACCACTTACTCACCATATTCAATTTTTGTATATTCTCTTTTTTGGTACACACTTTTTTTTCACCTGTAACCCATATTATTCAATTACGCAAACTATTTATTCCTCTCCGTCAATTCTTATGAAAAAAAAACAGTATTACTCTTTGTCTCAATTTAAAGTGAATAAACTATATAATGGATCCACAATAAAAAATGATCATCATAATTATATATAAAATAAAAATGAAATAGATAAAGTGATTGGTTGATAATAAAACAAAATAGATGGAGTTAAAACATCATTTTTTTTATTGAAATAAGTAGTGTAAAACAATAAACAAATAAGAGGAAGAGTGCGTGTATTTCGTATACTGTATATGTAAAAAAAAAGAAAAAAAGAGAGAGAGAAAATACGAAACGAGGGGATTCTACTGATATAATAAAAGAAAACAAAGATAAAATAAGTATCCAGTAAGAATATTTCTTCCAAAAATAAAAAAAGAAAAAAAAATAAAAAAAAATACCTTGTGAATATAAATACAACTTGTATCCCTTATAAAGGTCATTGGAAAGTGATTGTGAATATGATAAGTGTAGATGAGATTGTTGTCTTTAATGGTGTTTCTTGTCCTTGAGGAAGAAGTGTTCATAAGTACAGTAAACAGCAAAGGCAACAGTTGCATAACCTAAACCGGGGAAAAGAGTTCTAAAGTTGTTGGACTTTGAGAAAATTTGGTGAGATCTCCAAGCTTCTCGTCTCTTCCAAGGATCGTTATAAATAGGTCGACGAGCTTGAGATTCAGTATGGCTTCTCAACATTGTATAGGATAAAGAAGATAATGTAACAAGGGAAAGGAGAAAAAGAAAATGAGAAGAAAAAAATAATAAAAACAAAAAAAAACAATTCACAGTCAGACTGGGTTCAAATTTGTACCCCTTTTCCCAATGAGAGAGAGAAACAAAAGATGATGGCAAATCATCCTTATTCTTTTTCGTCACCAACATTGATTCAAGTACCGCAAAAAAGGTAATGTATGTAAAAGATGTTTTTATTATTTAATGAAGAAGAATAATATATACAAAATAAAGAATAAGTAAAATAATAATAATAATAATAGTATCTAATTTTAACTAGAATTAATATAAGTATCAATAATCTTTGTTCTCTAACCAAGAAGCAGAAAGACCATCTGAGCAAGTCCAATACCATTCCCTATCCAAAGAAGAAGAGCCAATCATGGATGATCGCCTTAATTCGTCCAGAATCAAAGAGATAGATGGCCAAAATGGATGATGTCTTCCACCTTTAATATTGCTATTATTGTCCAAAGGATATGAAGTATGCGGATAATGATGATGATGATTGGTATGAATGTTCTTTTTATCTGGATGTCTTTCAGTTTGTTGAGACGTAGTAGTGGTTGGATGTAAATGTCCTGATGAATGATGAGAAAGTAGTGTCACATAGTCAGTTGTTGTTGTTGTTGTTGTTGTCGTTGATGTGTTGACATTGTTGCTAGTGAATAAGGAGGCTAGCCAATGAATGGGTGTAGATGATAGATGAGATGGTGCAGATGATTCAATAGATGGATTTGTTGCTGGTAAAAGAGATGACGTGGTATCGTTACTGGAGGTTTGTTGTTGACTAGTAATCTGTTGATATTTTTCCATCACTTCTTGTTGCACGCGTATTTCATTTTCTTCCACTTTTTTCACATAAGCTACTTGGAGATGATTGATAGTGATGGACAGTTGACCAATTTCTTGTAAAAGTTCTTGTAACAGTTGTACCATACAGAAAAATTCATTCACCAAGAAAGAAAAAGTATATGACTGTCGTCCATCAGATGCCTTTTCATTGATCATGCTGGGATCATCATTGTTACCGTTATTGTTTTCATCCGGAGCCAGCCAGATAAATCTTGCATCCATAGTATCCACGTCAGTCACGATATTTTGTAAAATAGCGTTACTCATATTGCTAAGTTCCGTGATATCAAAAGCACGCTGTAGTCGACGATTCAAGGTTCGAGTATCTGTTGATTGAAGACGTTGTAATACTGCACGAGCTTGATTCAAAAGTGTAGTGTAAGGGGTGAATGATGAAGGCGTTTCTGGTAAGGTGGTCAGTGGTGGTGATTGAGATAGTGGTATTGTTTGTTGATGAAGATCGGTTATAATAACAGGTCTTTCAGTTGTCGATACAGGGGCAGAAGAGCTTGGAGAGAGAACAAAGGTATCATCCAGAGTATTGATCTGTTGTATTTCTTCCGCGTCTTGATGATGGTAATGGTTATGAGTTTTGTCGATATTACTGAGAGTGATGGGTGATATCATTCCAAAATTAGATTCATCTTTTGCTGTTGATTTGGTATGCATAGAGGAAGGAAAAGGCGTAGGTAATTTTAGATCATCACAGTGTTGATCGCGACATAAAGTTGGTACAATATCCTGATTGGGTTCTTCATCAAGGGTATCACTTTGTTTGCGTTGTCGTAAATAATAATGATAATGATGATGTACTACAGGTGTAGATGTTGTTGTTTGAGGTATGGGAGAAGTGGAAGATCGCATAGAAGAAGAGGAAGAAGATTTGAGACCATCTCGAACTGATTTTGATCTAGGCATTCGAGTTGAAGTTGAGCGATGTCGTCTTGATCGAGAGTCATTATTGATGATAGTAGTGCTAGAAGTAGTTTGATTGTTTGTAAAGGTGGAGTGTCGTACATTTGAATTTGACTTATTGTTGGCTTTTTTTGTAGATTTGGTGATACCTTTCCCCATGTTCATATCTTGATCTTGAAGAGAAGCAGCTTCATTCCTTGCATCTTCTAGTCGTGCTGTAGTATTTAATAATTCATTTTTGAGACTTGTATTTGTTGATAAAAGTTCATTGATAAAAGCATGTAATTCATCAGTTGTAGCACGTTGAATATCAGCTACAGTTGGAGTGGTAATAGTAGATAATGACTAAAAAAAAAAAAAAAAAGAAAGAGAAGAGATTAGTATAAAAGTATTCAAAAAGAAATAAAAAAATAGTACCTTGATATTGAATTTTGTTTTCAAAGTTGGTTTATTCGTATCTTGAGAAGAATAGGATAAGGATTCTAATAAAAATAAAGAAAAAAAAATTAGAATTTATATGTTGTATTCATTGTAGTACTAATAATAATAAGAATCATAATTATTTACCATAACGAGCCATAAGTTTTTTGTATTTAGATTCCAAAACCATTTCGTTTTTTCTTGAAATAATTAATTCTTGAGTTGTATCTTCAAGCTAAAAATATATATATATATATATATATATATATATATAAATAAAAGAAAGAATTATTTGATATATGAATATTATTATTATTTATTTATTTACCTTTGATTGTAAAGTATCTTCACGAGAATCAAATTGATGAGATTTGACTTTAAAGAGTTGTAATTTTTCTAGTTCAGATTTTGTACGTTCTAGTTCTTCAGTCAATGCAGCACATTTATTGTTTGTATTTTCCAAATCCGCTACTGATTCATTCAATATCTATTTAAAAGCATATTATTTAAGTAAGTAAAAAAAAAAAAAAAAACAATATAATATATATTAAATATAAACCTTTTCTGATTTTTCATATTGCCACATCCATTTATCTTTTTCTCGATGTAATTGTTGTGCAAATCTTTCAGTTTCATCCAAAGATATTTCTAATTCTTGTTTTCTTTCTTGACATTGTTCAAACTACAAAAGAATAAATAATAAAAAAAAACGGTTACACATAAACCTATCTCTCTCTCCCCCCCCCACCATTCCTACCTCCCCATTCCTCCTATTTCATTTTTATTTTTTTTTATTATTTTTTTTGTTTTATTTTTTTTTACCCGTTCTTTTAGTTGATTAGATTCCATTAAATAAACATCGTTCTTTTGTAGCAAAGATTGTCCAATTTCTATAAAAATATAAATAATAGATCAGTATTATTGTACAACTATATAGAAACAATAAAGGAGTACCTGCTGCTAATCGAGTTTCGGTTTCCAATTTTCGAATCATTTTACGTATATTTCTCCAAGAATCACATTGTATTGATTGACAACAAGGACAATTGGTTGTGGTAATAGTAGAAGTAGTACTAGTAATTGAAGCACCATCGTTTAAGGTTTCTGTTGATTGACTACTGTTGCTTCTACTAAACCATTCATCTAGAGAGTGTTCTAATGATGTAACGTTATTGTCATTGTTAATTGATGTTGTAATTGGTCGATGTAATGAACGAGGTTTATTTGATGAAAGAAAGAGTGACATGAAGAGTGTGTTATATATATAAAGAAATAAAAAAGGGAATAAATAATATAAAAATTAATATAATTTTTTTTCACATTGACAAAAAAGGGAAAAAAAAGATAAAGAAAGAAAGAAAGAGAAAGAAAATATAATGCAGGCCAAAAAGAAAAAAAAGAACTAAGGGAGTTTTTTTTTTTTTTTTTTTTTATATATACCTAAAAAAAATAAAAAGTCATCAGACCTTGAAAACAAAAAAGGGCCATTTTTTCGTATCACCAAACGGTTTCCTTTTTTAGATTTCAACCGGTGCCTTTTCAATGATAATAAAAGAAGAGAGATTTTTTTCTTTATTCATAATGAAAAAAAAAAAAATAAATATCAAATACTTGAAATATCGCGACCAAATAATCCAGTTTTAGTCCAATCAATACTTAAATTGAGACGAGTTCTAAGACTAACTTGTTCACTCCAATAGACACTACGCCATAAATAAAGAGCCCATAATCCACCAAGCATTTTGAATCCACCAGGTGTACCAGTATTAAATTCACCAACTGCCGTATTGCCCAAATATGCTAATGCACCCAAATGCTTGTAATCAAAAGGATTTACTTGTGCATTTGTCTTATCTTCATCCCCTTTTTCTTTAGCCAAGACATTGAGATAATGACCTAAATGATTACCTTGTTGTGATGCTACTTGAGCCGTCTATAATATAATATATATATTCATAAAATAAATTAATTTCTTTATATATATATATAATATAAATCAAACAAAACTTACTGCAGGTAAATGAGTCATTTTACTATCAACGTCTTGAAGTAAAGTTCGCATTTCATCCATATCCAAAAGTCCATTTTTATCCTTGTCATAAGTATCAAACATTTCCACCAATTGTCCCAAATGTTGTTTTGTCAAAGGATAACGTCGAGAGATATATTTAACAACATGAGCAAATTCTTCCATTGTTAACATACCATCATGATTTCTAATAAATAATTATAAAATGTCAGTAAAGCAAAGTATGTTTTTTTTTTTCTTTCTTACTTACTTATCAGCTCGTTCGAAGAGTTCAATAATACGATTCACTAGTTTAGGATTTTGAATACTTGCACAATCACCAAGAGCAAAAATAGAATGATCTGGAATACCCTTGACACGTAAATATTCATCAGTCCATAATACACGTTGATGACGTTGAGCATCCAATTGTTCAGCTAAATTCTTTGTAAACGATGTCATTGCTAATCATTCATATATATACATATATTAGTATCAAAACATACACATGCATATACATTTATTATATATTCTTTTTTTTATTTTCCTCTTCATACCAATGCCAGTAGCCCATAAACAAAGACCAAAAGGTATTTCAACAAGTTCGGAGGAATCAGAATCAGGACTTTTGCGTCTATATATCACTTTGCCATCTTCAATACGTTCCACCCGAGAATTTGTCACCACATTAATTTTCTTGCGTTTGAATCGATTTTCTGCATAATTACTAATTTCATGATCAAATGTATTCAGAATATGATCCCTTGATTGAATAATCGTCACTGACACATCTGGTCGCATTGATTTGGGGAACTACAATATAAACATATATTTGTAAAAAAAAACATTTGTATAACAACACAAGTATTTTTTTTTCCTTTTCTTACCCATTTCACAAAATCTTCTTCAATCCAATCCGATAGCTCAGCAGCGACTTCCACATTAGTGGGACCCCCACCTACTGCTACGAATGACAATAATCTTTTACGTTCTTCAGGTGTTGTTGTTGGTAAAGCAGCTTGTTCAACATTGTTCATGATTTTTCGTCGGATGTTGATAGCATCTACAATAGTTTTAAGTGGCAATGTATGTTCCAATCCTTCTACACCATGAGAGATACTAGTTGCTCCTACAGCTATCACCAATTTGTCGTAAGGTACATAGTATCGTTCATTCTCCAATGGTACTCCATTATGTTTCACCCTTTCCACTTCCACTAACTTGTTGTCAATATCTACATCCACAGCTTTGCCTTCTAGGAAATGACCTTGTACACGTGCCGCTATTTTTCGAATGGGTTCCAATAATGACCTATATATAAATAATAATAGTGATTAGTATCAATTGTTCCAATAAAAAAAAAAAAGAAATTTATAATGAACTTACCGAAGTTCTAAGGTTCCAACTGTGGCACTTGGTAGTAATGGAGTGAATAAGAAGTAGTTGTTTTCACTAATCACTGTAACATTGTATTTGTCTTTGTCCAAGGACTTGAGCACTGAGACTGCACCCCATCCACTTCCAACAATGACCAACCTAGGTTTGTCTTCTTCTAACGGATTGTCATCCAATTGATGAGATACCACAGGTAAATTCTTCTTTCCACCAGTATCAGGATGAAGTGCAAGAGGAGGTACATTATCATGAGCTTGTTGTATTGCACTTTCGAGATATTCCTTATCCTGTTGCAAAATATACGCAAGAGTCCCTACACCAACTATGGCAGAAGCAAGTAAACCGCGTCGAATCCATTTGCCTTTTTGAAATAGTTTCTTCTTGGGAGCTGAAGTCACATTATCTTGTTGTTGTTGTGTAGTATATTCACGTAGAGAAAAGGTAGTTGTATTCCAAGTTCTTCTTACTGTTGAGGTTGCTGTTGATTCGGAAGATACGCGTCCCAAGATAAAGTTTCGAGAACGATAGACTTTCGTTGGAAAAGTTTGCATTGTTTGCTTGTTACCAAGAGACATGGCAAAACGTTGACCGTACATTTCTAATAGATAGTAGCAATACCAAAAAAAAAAAAAAAAAAAATAATAAATAAATAAATAAAAAGAAGAAGAAGAAAAAAGAAAAAGAAAAGAAAAACTTGAAAATAAGGGAAAGGGCAAGTGAAACGTTTAACACTTCTCACTAGGCGGATCTTAAAATATAATAGCGTAAAAAGCATAATTTCTCATTGCCATGAGAGCTTGATAGTGTAAAATCAATCACCATCATCTATTAACAACTAGAGAAATTTACCATCCTAATGATATACTTATCATTATTTATATATTTTTATATTTACATTAATTCAGTACCTTTTATTTTTTTTTATTTCTATATTGGTACCTCGGATTTCCATCAAAGTTTGGAAAAATCTTTAGGGAAAAAGGTTTAAGATCATTCGGGAGATTATTTTCCCTTGAAGATCTAATGATAAATCGTCAAGTTCAATTGTAGAAAATGGTGGGAAATTGATACCAATCAAAAAGAAATGATATTAACTATCATCATCCATAGATACTATTAGCTATTCATTTACCATCATACATAAGAATGAATGTAGACCTATAATCAACCATGAAAATAAAGAATTTTTTCATCTATCTGTATCTAATAGCTACACAATATAGCTTTTCATTGGCATGTTTTTGATATCAAAAAGATTAAAGTAAAGACAAAATTTCCTAGGATGATTCAATGATGACGGATTTATAATGATAATGAGTTCTATGGATGACATACAGTAAATGCTCTGTAAAAATAGAAAGCCTCATAATACCATACAAAGTAATCATCTATTTTGTTTTGAGGGGATTGATTTGTATATATATATATATAATAATGATTGATATATATATTTATTCAACATATTTTTTTTATTATACGTTTTATTTTATTTTTTTGCCCTTTGCTTTTTTTCGATAATGAGCGTCTGCATGATTTTCATATTTCGTATTGAAGTCTTGAGCCCAAGCCACATTACATCTCACTAATTTTGCTTCCAAGTCTGGCACTCCCCCTTCTTGTCGGTGTGTAAAAATATATCCCTCTCCAAAAAAAAAAAAAACAGGAATTATATATTTTTTTTTTTCTTTTCTCTCTACTTTTTTTTTTTATATCTATCGATTGATCATGTCATTGAAGTTATTCACACAATCTTTATTAGGTAAATGGACTAGTCCTTTATTACCTGGACGACAAGTAGCTGCTGCTTTTCATACTAGTTTGATACATCAACAAGCTGCTACTTCTACCACCACTACTGAACCAACTTGGTCTCCCAATTCTATACGAACTGGTGTTATTGCAAAGAAGAAGGGTATGACATCTACTTGGACTGCCGAAGGTGTACGTATTCCCGTTACTATTTTACAGGTATGTATAACATTAGAAAGATTGAATCGTAAAAAAAAAAAAAAAAAGGATCATCTCACATTCTTTTTGTTTATTCTATTTTATTTTATATTCAATATGGACAACGATAATGATAATAGCTGGAAGATGTGATTGTGACTGACGTACGTAATGACAACAAACATGGTTATACTGCTTTACAAGTAGGTTGCAGTCCTTTGAAAGAAAAAAGTGCTAGTAAACCTATGAAAGAACATTTCAACAAACTCGGTGTTCCTTTACGACAAAAACTCTTGGAATTTCGTGTATCTAATGATGCTGTTTTGCCCATTGGTACTCCTCTGAAAGCCAACCATTATATTGTCGGTCAATATGTAGATGTTACTGCTCCTTCGTAAGTTTAGAAAAGAAGAAAAATGGTAATATAAGGGGAAAAAAAGTGATTGATTTTTTATTATTATTATATTATATAGTATTGGTAAAGGGTTTGCTGGTGTGATGAAACGATGGAATTTTGGTGGTTTACCTGCTTCTCATGGTCATTCCTTGTCACATCGTTCTGCTGGTTCTACTGGTCAACGCAAGGTAAGTTAAAATAATATATATATATATTTAAAAACTAATATACGGATGTTTTTTGTTTTAATAGTGGCCTAGTAAAGTGTTCAAAGGAAAGAAAATGGCTGGTCGATTGGGTGGTGAAAGTGTAACGGTACAAAACTTGGAAGTGATCAAGGTAGATACTGAATTGGATCTATTATATATCAAGGGTTCTGTACCTGGTTTTGATGATCAATTTGTCAAAATCAAGGATGCTGTCAAGAAGAAAGGCGATAAATTATTCCCCAAGGATTCTGCCCCTCCTCCTTTCCCTACTGCCATTCAACAATAGAATTTACCTCCCTATCTCTTTCTCCAATTTTGTGTCATAGATTTTTTTTTTATTCTTTTTATATTATTATTATCTTACATATCTTTTTTATACATATATAATAAAAAAAAAAATACATACAGTGTTTTCAAAGTTTTTTGTCGGGTCACAAGAAAATGCTTTTCGTGATGTTATCAAAATAAAAAATCGTACTTTCCCAAAATGGATGTCGCATTACCACTTTTTCAGATATCGCTCTAGAGATGTCGGTAGAGCATGTCATTGATTGATGATTGATGATTGATGACTGATTGTTAGCTGATTCTTTTCAACAGGCCATATTTAAAAACGAAAGAACTATATTTTTTATATTCAGTTAAGACAGGGGTATACTAATGTAATATTCATATCTTGTGATGTTGATGTGAATTTGCATAATAGTTCCTTTCTTTTTTTTAAAAAAAAAAAATACATTTACTCGGGTCTTCTTTGTTTATTTTCATCAACTGATACATTCGATCGATCGATAACGAATGTAAATTTGCATAATAGTTCTTTTTTTTTCTTCTGAGATATTTTTGCCTGGTTTATTTTATTCCTTGATCAAGTGAGAGATATAAAAAAGTGCTATTTTATTTTTCTTTTTTTTTCTGTTTCTTTTTTCTCTTTTTTTTTCCTTTTTCTTTTTTTTTCTTTTTCTTTTAATTTCTTTATCTATTTTGATATCAACTTTTAAACCAATTTACAAGCACACAAGACCTTTATATACATCCATACCAAATACAAGTTTTTTTTTCTGGACTACAACTTCACAAGCATCAAGACGGGCCTTTAGGTCCATTTGCTTTTTTTTATATATATACTTATTGGACTTCCTTCTTTTCTTTGCTTGCATCAATAGTAAGTTTCTTTTAATGATGATGATGATGATGATGATACAGTATATTAATCATTCTCTTTTTCTCTTTTTCTTTTTGAAATCTCTCTTGGTGTTTCCAATTCAAAGTGAATATCAACCTGTAACAGCAACATATTAAACTATGTTATCGCCTCTTCGGAGGACGCATTTAATGCTTCTCTACAGGTAATTTGAAATAAATATAAAAAAAATGGATATGTTGACTAAATAATATTTCATTTTCTGTTATTCAAAATACTCAATGGAACTACTATCACTCCTTTTCTTCTTGTTCTTTTTCTTAATCTACCCTCAATTTGGATTATGCGACAACCCTCTCTTTTCTACCCCGTCATTTATTTTCTATCCTTACGATATTTTATTTCCTATTTTTGCGACATCTTATTCTTTGAATTCCATCATTTTTTACTGGTTTTTTCCGTTCGCTTGGCGGGTGGCAGGATTTTTTTAACGTGCAAATAAAAAAAGTTGACGTGCAAATGAATTGTGGCACACGTGAATCATTTTTCTACCTCACGCCAAATGGTTTTTTAATACACGCCAAATGGTTTTCTGGCACACGCCAACCGTTTTCATGGTGCACGCAGATGATTTCTAGTACACGCATGTGTGTAACTGTTTTGCGACAAATGTAAATGGATTTATGAGACAACTTTGATTTTTGGATGATTTTTGGATGCCAGTAAAAAAAAAAAAAAAAAAAAAAAAAAAGAGGCATCGTTGTGTCAAAAACGACAAATTGAGCGACAACTTTGATTTTTGGATGATTTTTGGATGATTTTTGGATGCCAGTAAAAAAAAAAAAAAAAAAAAAAAAAAAAAGAGGCATCGTTGTGTCAAAAACGACAAATTGAGCGACAATTTTGATTTCTGGATGATTTCTGGATGATTTTTGGATGATTTTTGGATGATTCTTGGATGCCAGGCATCGTTGTGTCAAAAACGACAAATTGAGCGACAAACTTGATCTTTTTGCTGGCATCCAAGAATCATCCAAAAATCATCCAAAAATCATCCAAAAATCATCCAGAAATCATCCAGAAATCAAAATTGTCGCTCAATTTGTCGTTTTTGACACAACGATGCCTCTTTTTTTTTTTTTTTTTTTTTTTTTTTTTACTGGCATCCAAAAATCATCCAAAAATCATCCAAAAATCAAAGTTGTCGCTCAATTTGTCGTTTTTGACACAACGATGCCTCTTTTTTTTTTTTTTTTTTTTTTTTTTTGCTGGCATCCAAAAATCATCCAAAAATCAAAGTTGTCTCATAAATCCATTTACATTTGTCGCAAAACAGTTACACACATGCGTGTACTAGAAATCATCTGCGTGCACCATGAAAACGGTTGGCGTGTGCCAGAAAACCATTTGGCGTGTATTAAAAAACCATTTGGCGTGAGGTAGAAAAATGATTCACGTGTGCCACAATTCATTTGCACGTCAACTTTTTTTATTTGCACGTTAAAAAAATCCTGCCACCCGCCAAGCGAACGGAAAAAACCAGTATTGAATAAAGTGTACACACCTAACTCTATATTGACTCTTTTAGGAAGAACTTTTTTGTTTTGGAACACCGCTTACACCTTCATTGGGCAACAGCCACCAATAAAATATTTTTATTTCTTTTTTTTTTTTTTTTCTATTCTTCTTTGTTTTCTTTTGACAGTGATCGATCAACATTTTAATTCATGTCTACCACCAAAAAACGAACTTATTCCCAGGAGGAAAATGATACGCCACCAACAAAAAAACAACTTTTGGACACTAAATCGACCTTGACTTCTCTCCTAAGTAAATCTATTGAAAAAGCAGAAGGCGACGAAGATTTTCGTATCATTACAGGCACTTATGAACGTATTCTTTATGGTATCAATTGTTATTGGACTGAAACCAAAACAGATAAGGTAAAAAAAAAAAAAAAGAATGATTATTTGTTACTGTTTCTATAGATCTCATTGTTTCCTTGCTTATTTTTTATAACTATATAGAAACGACGTTCATTGACATTGGCACCTATTTTTATTGTACCAGCACATACAGGTTTGATTCGCACAGTTGGGATCGGTGGTCACTTTCTTGCATCAGGAAGCACAGACGAAATCATTCGATTGTATGATATTAAGAAACGAAAGGAATATGGATCATTGGGTGGACATCACCAAGGTGATATTACTGATATCAAGTTTTATGGAAAATTCATGTTAACAGCAAGTGAAGATCATTCTATTTGTCTGTGGCGAACAAAAGATTGGGAATATTTGAAAACACTCAAAGGTCACAAAGGTCGTGTCAATTCTTTGGCGATTCATCCAACTGGAAAGATTGCATTATCTGTATCAGTTGATCGTACAGTCATTGTTTGGAATCTTATGACGGCAAAAAAAGCAAGTGTGAACAAATTACATGGTAAACCAATTTAAATGACAAGAAATATCAAAAAAAAAAAAAAAAAAAACTTGAATAGTCTCTCATTATTATTATTATTGTTGTTGTTGTTGTTCTCAGGTGAAGGGATGAAAGTATTATGGAATGAAAAAGGTGATCAATATGCTATCATGTTTGATCGGAATCTCAAGGTTTACAACGTTTCGGTAAGTTGAAGTTTATATTAAAAAAGAAAAAGAAAAAGGAATTTTATACTAATATGATTTTTATATAGGATGCTGAAGTAAAACAATCTATGGAACATCGATCTAAATTTCATGATGCGTGCTATTGTACCGTGGATGACAAGGAATATCTTATTTCTGGACATGAAGATAAGACAATCCGAATGTGGGATGTGACAACTGGTGATTGTATATCTGAAATAGTCAAAGCACATGACTACCGAGTCAAGACAGTAGCTATAGTTGAAAATGAAGGAACAATTGTATTGGTATCTACATCATCAGAAGGTTGGATCAAATGTTGGGATATCAAGGAAATGGTAGCGTCCAAAGGCAAGGATTTACAAGTATTAGGTCAATATAATACCAAAAGTAGAATCACATGTTGCGCCGTACATCAAGGTTTTGCCAAGTCAGAAGATCATTAGTATAGAACATCATATTGTGTATATATATATATCATTCATTCAAATAAAAAGATTGTGGAAGTATAGAGTTTTCTTTTTTTTTTTATTGTCCGCATGTTATTTTTTTTTCTTTCTTCCCTGGTTTGACTTTTTTTTTTCTTTCTTTCTTTCTTTCTTTCTTTCTTTACCCCTTCCATTCTCTATAATCTTATTGATTCTTTATATATAGTCTTTTTCCTCTTTTTTTCTTTTTTCCTTCTCTTTATATCTACTTGTTCTTTTTGACTTCTTCCTTCAACATACTGAGGCATCGCAGTATGTCAGCATGGAGAACGACGGCAACACTCTTCTCAATGAATCATCAATTGTAGCAACAACCAAGTCTCGAAAACAAAGACAACGACAACAACAGCAAACTGGTGGTTCATCTGAAAAACGACCTAAAGCCAATCACGCCTGTGATTATTGTAAAAAGAAAAAGGTAAAGGCGGCATAAAGTTATTTTGGTTAAGCTTATATTCTTACTTTGACTCGTCAAGTTTCAGTATTGGATTTAATTCTACCCACAATATATTATATACTTTTTTAACTCAGATAAGTGCAACAATCAAAATTTTATTAACTTTTTTTTTTCTTTTTTATTCTAGCTCAAGTGTAATGGTGAAAATCCTTGTGCTCGTTGTCAGAAGCTCTCCATTGTATGTACTTATTTAAAACCTTATACAAGTTCCGTAGAGCAACGATTACGTGCTTTAGAGAAGGTGGTGGATTTCTTATCAGCTGAACCTATCGTGGATCAACGTTGTCGTCAACAAGTGAACAATATCCCAATACCGTTATTGAAACCAATAGGTAACTTAAAAAAAAAAAAAGAGCTTTATTTATTTGTTTGTTTAATGTTTTGTTTTGTTGACTAGAAAAATTTAGTTGCAGCTCAATAGGACAACCATATTATACCAATGATTGGAATGCACGCCTTGATCGAATCCCTGCTACGTTTGACAAGATGACTACCTTGGACAATGAACCCAGAAAACCGGATGCAGCTATTTTACCAGATACATTCATCAATCCACACTTACTTTCAGTCTATTTTACTCATGTACATCCTTACTTTCCTATGATTCATCGTGAATCCTTCCTCTTGCATCTATCCGATACAAGTCCATTACTATTGAAGGCCATGTATGCTGTTGCTGAACAATGGGTTGATATGGATCGTGTTTCTACTTTGATCTCTGATTCTCCTTTATCTACAGACCAAGTCTCTCCTGGATTCAAATACTATAAAGATGCTATCTCCTTGGTGGAACTTTATACGGATGCTCCTCGACTATCGACAATTCAAGCACTTTTATTGATCATCAAATATCAAGAATTGGTTCAACGTCCTGGTTTCTTTTTTCGTACTCGACTTTATTTTGATTTGGTGGTTCGCATGTGCAAAGATCTGGGTCTATCTCGTCCACTTTCTCCTAATTGTCAAGTCCATCCTATCTTAGCCGAACAAAGAAGACGTATCTTTTGGACCGCCTATATTTATGATCTTTTGATGAGGTAATAATTATAATATATATATATATATATATATATAATGTTGACATCAATTTTATATGATTTTATTATTTTTGTAGTACGGAACATGGAACACCTGTTAATTTTCCAGTAGATGAAAGCACTGTGGAATTACCAAATCTTTTGGATGATGAAAAAAACTCAAAGGAACAACATGATACAACTCTTTACTTCCATTGGATGATCCTGGTGATGAAAGGTCAAGGTGCGGTATTACAGTATCTACAACGAAAATATAATGGTCGATCAAGTCAACAACATCAACAGAGTATGGATGATCACTTGCAACAATTACAACAGCATATGAAATCTTTAGGAACAGAATTACAGTTATGGAAGGAACCTGCTCGTGGTCGGGTCAACTTTTTATTCTTAGCTTATCATTTCAGTAATATTTTATTGTATCGATCAATTGCTTTGGATCTCATCTACAACAACGACAGCAATGTCAATGGAAATATTATCCCTGTCAGCAAAAAAGAAATATTGAAAATGGATAAGGATCATGTCAAGGAGGTCTTGTTACAGGAAGCCAATGCTATTGTCAATATAGTGGAAATGCTACTTCGGGACCATACGGTGGCTTGTTTACATTATTCTTTCCGTGGAATTCAACAGATTATTCATTATTTGACTGCATCTTGGACAGTTCAACTCATGTATCAACAAACAAACGATAACAAGGTGAAGAAAATGATACAGCAATTGATTACAAGGACTCCCGCCATTGAACTCCATATTACTGAAAATGCGTCACTACTGAAAGCAGACTCCACACTTATGAAATCGACTGGATCAGAAATAAGATCTTCATCAGGAAAAGCGAAACAAAGAGTTGAACGTCAAGACCAGCCACCAAGATTCCAACAAAAATCATCACAGCCGACGTCGTCACCGTTTTCATCATCATCAGTTTCGTTAGAACAACTTGATCCATCGAGTTCTATACCCATCGATCCAAATAAAATCCAAACGTTTGGTTATGCTCCTCCAACCTCTTTACCAACTCAATTTTTATTTCAGCAACCTGGGAACTTGCATCAAACGAATCATCTCAATTTGGACAGTTCATCTCAACTTCAATATGTACCACCATCGACATCATCGCCCATACCCTCATCCCATATCCGTCATACAATACGCCCATCACTTATTCTGGATACCACAATGCCATCAACAATATATCAATCTTCTTCTGATACTTCACCCATGATACCAACTCCTCCTCTTGGATCATCTTCTTCGGCTTCATCCTTATCAACAAATGCTTCTATTATTGCTGATACTTCTTCTCCAGGTGGTGCACAACGTTCATTACGATTACGACGCTCCCATCAGCAACTTCGAAACACATCACATCATCGTTTATCATTATCGGGTTCAAATACCATGGATGCAAGATCTAGTGGATTATCTTTACATCATCCTTATATGACGTCCTCTCATTCTCCTTCATCTACAACCTCCTCCAGCACAAATGCAACTACTACTCTTCGTCAAACACATCGTCGACACACAGTATCTTCTAGACCATCATCCCCATCATCTTTGTCTTTGCCTTCATCACCATTACATCGAATGACACTATCAGATGATCCTTGGATTCAGTCACCTCCTATTATTATTCCATCAGATCAATCATCATCACCGTCCTATTATTGTTCATCTTCTTTGTCTCCTCATTCGGTCACAGCTCCTCCATCTTCTATCAATGAACAACAACAACAACAACAACAACAACAACAAAATCATCCATTCTACCAACATCAGGAACAACAGGAAATATATGGTATGACTACCTTGGAAGTATCTTGTTTACCAGGTGCATCTTTGGGTCTATCAATGGATGAACATTCAACCATGGATTTGTTATCAAATCAAACTTCAATGATGGGTACATTATGGGATCAAGTACCAACAACAACATCATCAGCAATATATTCGCCGTCTACCATCTTTCCTTCTCAATTGTATCAAGACCAACCATAAGTTAGATTATAGTTAGTTCTGTTATGCAAAAAGTTATCTTCCTCTTCTTTTTATTTTTTTTATTACTTTTGTTTTGTTATATTGTTCTTATCTTGCTTTGATTTCCTTACGTTATCCAATAAAAAAAAAAGTTCCTGTTTACACAATGTCTTCGACAATAATAATAAAACATCAAAGAACTGTAATTGATTAATATATTATACACTTTTATTTGTTTGTTCAAATTCTCATGTTTTGACTATAATATATCTATATCATAATAGAACCATCTATCTATATCTATATCTATATCTAAATCCTTAAACTTTTAAAATTTCATTGGGAATGTATATGATATTCGAAGAATCATGAAAGAAACGTTGAGTATTAAAATATTGGCTGCGGATGAAGATAGATTCTACTGTGTCTTTATTTCGTATCAGCAATGGAATTGATTGGATGAATAATTCAGCGGATTGAAAACTAGGTTCTTGTCCAATAAGAAATTCTAGGCCCTATGAATGAAATCCACTTCCTTACAAAGAAAAGGAAATGAGTGTATTGATATTTAAACATAGTTCTTTTTTATATATACTTTATGGGAAATCAATGAGAGTATATATATATGTCAGAGATGTGTGATAAGATTGACATATAAACAGTTTTGTTATTTCTTCGCTTGCCTAATATGGATTTCGGCCACACCTATAAAAATTCATATACAGCCAACTTAAGTTCACCTCCTTTTTCTTGTTTCTCTTTCTTCCTTTTTTTTTTTTTTTTTTTCCTTTTTTTCCTTTTTTTTTTTTCTTTCTGCTACTGTTTCTGGTCAGCATCCTTCTTTTCCTTTTTTTTTCTTTTCTTCTTTTAACTTCTATTTTATTATATTAAAGTAAAATAATAAAAATGGGTGCAAACGGGTCAAAAGATGCTTCCTCAAGATCTAGTAGTTTACAATCCATTCATTTCAAAAATAAACCTCAAGAACAAGTTGACTTTGGTACTGTATTCCCAAATGGCCTTTATTCCACCACTCCACAAGACTTTGACTCTAGAATCCTACGACAACTCATTTTATCCAAAAAATTATCTCCTTTTTATAAAGGTAAATATATTATTATTAGTATTATTGTATTGAACTCTCTCTCTTATTATTATTTTATTATTGACAAAATAAAGGTCTACCTGATGCCCCGGAACAAGTAACAGCAATTTCTCATTTACCCCAATTACAACCTTCTACTTCATTATCAACATTATCAACACCGCATGTTACAAAAGGACGACCTCGTAGTGCTTCTAACCGAAGTGAAAAGATGCAACGAACAGTAGAAAAGGAACCTTCTTATGCCGACAAGATGAAAGCACAAAAGGCCATGTTATACAATGATGCTGTAGAATGTCCTATTTGTTTTTTGGTAAGGGATGAAAATGATGTTTTATAAAATAATGTATTCATTTTTTTTTAAATATAGTATTATCCACCAAATATCAATTATTCTCGTTGTTGTGATCAACCCATATGTACTGAATGTTTTATCCAAATTCATCGACCCACAGATGATCCCTCAAGTCCTGCCACATGCCCTTTTTGTTTGGAATCAAATTATGGTATAACTTATACTGCACCTGCTTGGAGCGAAAAACCAAAACGACTTCGATCCTTTTCTTCTTCTTCTTCCTTATCAACATCCTCATCTCCTGTCATTTCCACTGGTGCTCGTCATACTACTTCTGGTGTTAGTGATGGTGTAAAACCTCGTAGAAAAAGTATCAGTCATAAACATCCGGATGTCGTTTTGATAGGTATAAAATGAAAAAAAAAAATAGTGATAATAAGGAAAATGAATCTTAATCCTTTTTTTTCATCTTCGTATGAATTAGATCATATTCGACCTCATTGGAATAAACCTTCAACAACATCATCAACAAGATCTTCACGACGTAATTCTCTTACAACATCCAATTCACCTGGACGTCACTTACTTCGGGCAGTAACACGACCTGGACGTTCAGCTTCATCAGCAGCATCTACAGAATACAATCAATACTTGGCCAATGTGCGTGATATGAATATGGATTTAGAAGAATGGATGGTGATGGAAGCTATCCGATTATCTCTCGCAGAACATGAGGAACAAGCACGAAATGGACAACAACAACAGGAAGAAGTTGAAACACCATCCACCACCACATCTTCATCCATGTCATCATCTTCATCATCATTACAATCACCATCCATTCGACCTCAAGATCCATCACCATCAACTGTTCATGTTCCTGGCACCTCAACTGACCAACTGGATGACGACGATGAACAACCATTAGCAGTTCGTGTGCAACAATACCAGCAACAAACAGCTCAGGAACAGAATAGGCTTCTTTCATCTTCGCCTTCTGCGGTTTCATCAACTTCAACATCATCAACAAATCAAAATTTATTAGATGAAGAAGAATGTTCAGTGGATAAAAAATCATCAACCGAACATGATCCAACTTCACCAACCACCGATATTATTTGTTGATCATCCCCCCTTTCTGTTACCCATATTGTAGTGTTATAGCTCTTTCCTTTTTTTTTCATTACCACTTTTCATTTATGTATATCTTTTTTTTTTGGGTCCTTTGTGTAATCAACCCGTCCTCATTTTGGAAAATGTCAATAAAATGATCCATTGGTTTATTCTTTTTATTTTTATGATCTATACGTTTCATTGTATCCAACGATATTAGCGTCATGTGTGTATCATATCTATTTCGATAAGGTCAGGAATTCCAATATCACGTTGTGTACGAATCCCAAGTTGTAGGAACATAAGGATGAACTTTCCTTCTCTTTTTTTTTCTGACTGATATGTACTCATCTCAAAATAAAGATATTTGTCCATGTCATCTTTGAGTTGTTGTTGTTTTTTTTTTTTTTTTTTTTTTTTTTTTTTTTTATTCTTGTTTGGTTATTATTCCTCATGACACTGTCATCCACATCTATCATATTACGGATTTTTTTTTCTCTTTAGCTCGTACTTGCCCTTTCTGATCCTATAAAAACAAAACAGGTACAAATGTCTATATTTTTTATTAATTCCTATATATACATACCATACACAACTCATCCTGACACTATCTGCCTATCTATCTATCTACATATATATATACAATCTATTCTATCTATATACCATTCATATTTTATCTAGCTGCCTAACTTTCTATATACTATATATCCATTTATTCTATGTATTCATTCCAATCAATATATCCTGTTGTCCTTTGTGGCTCCATGGCTTCAGAGAAAATATTGTTGATGTTTGTAGTCATAGTCCCATATTGTTCTGAAGTAAAATATGATTAATAAGGATGACAATCGATAGCAAATTAAATATCTATCATATACATAACTTACCATATAAATGACAGATATTTGCAGGAGACCAATTTAGTCCATGTGATATTGAAATTGAATCAAATCATTTATCTATAAAAGAAATATAAAAAAAAAAAAATTGAGAGAAAAAGAAATCAATGAATACATGAAAAATAGTTCGTTTCTTTCTACACTTTCCAGAGAATGACAGAGAGTCGCATACTACGTATCTTGTCAACCAAAAAAAAAAAGAGTATCCTTTGTTCTTGTCCGTATCATATGTTGCTTCTTGTACCTTGTTTGATATATATATCTATATAAACCAATCCTCTATTGATAAAGAAGTTCCTGAAATGAAAACTTGAGCTAATGGGAAGATAAAAAAAGAAAAACAAGTTGATTGATATTTGAATGAGGATTGACTTTTGATACTTATCCTATCTCCACGACTTGGTACCAAGACAAAAAAAAAAAGGAAGAGATAGACTGTCTTGCTTTGAATCATTCAATATATAAGAGGAGAGAAGAGGAAAGACGAAGACTGATTGCATTCACCAACATTCTATTAAAAAAAAAAAAAAAAGGTCGGACATAATAGACAGATAAAAAAAAAAAAAAAAGTGAGATAAAGACGAAAGAGAAGTGATGAAATAAAATAAAATAAAATAAAAAAGAAATTTTTATACACAACATCGATATTTGAAATCCTCATTTCTCAAATATCGTCCAAACTATATAAATCTTTCCATTCTATTATGAGACAAGTTTTTTTTTTTTTTATTTATACAATCACAATAATAAAAAAAGGGAGGGTATCATTGCCTATGAATATGGAAAGGAGCTTTACCTATAACAGCTCTCAATATATCCCATAAAGCACGCATGTAGACAAAGGAAGTGAAAGGATCATGAGAAGCATCACGAGTAGAACGATGTGGACAACCACGACGAGGAGGAATACCAGCAAATCGTCTTTCCAAGTAAAGAATGGCATCAGCGGCACCCCCAAGAATCAGTCTACTATGATCTAGTGTTTGATCCGTCAATAATTCGATGCGAGCGCCCTGTTGACACCACTTTTTATAGACGGCGGCGGTGAGTTCAAAGGGAGCGATGGGATCATGCTCAGCATGGTAGGCGAAAATAGGGATGGTGGGAGTATCTATATTACCCATATCACTTTTGGCCAACATGTTTTTCACCACAGAAGCCTGAGCAAAATCAGGATGGGCAAAATACGTGGTGATGTCTTGCATAGTATAGTTCCCTACCAGATCACCATAGCATAATTCACGTACCTTGTAAAAAGCTTGCTTTTTTTCAGGCACCAACATAGCATCAACGTAGGCAGCGAAATCATCATACTGGGCTGCCACACCCAAGATGCCAGAAAATCCCAAACCAGAAAAAAACGCTTGATTGACGGAATATAGCGTAGCATTCAAGTCCACAGGTGTGCCTCCCAAGACAGCACTCATGATGTTGAGTTCTGGAGCATACCTAGGCTGTAACTGGGCCGCCCATCCTGTCGCCAATGCACCCCCAGAATAACCCCACATCTGAATCTTCGCATCTGGTCGGATCCCTGTCTCAACATGACTGGCTAAGACGGCCCGGATGCTATCCAACAACCCATTGCCTGCCATTTCGCCCACGGTAAACATCGATTTGGGCCCTTGATAATCAGGCATGCTCACGTACCATCCACGCGCCAACATCGTATCCATGAACAAGACCTCTGATTGTGGTAAAATATCGCGTGAGTTAAATTCCTTTTGTAGAATGTAGGATGGTGCACAATCAGCCGATACATTGTCCTGAATCACCGCATAGGTCACCAGTTTTCTAGGATTGGCATTGAATGGGATCATCAGTGTCGTTACCGTGGCTGTCGGTTGCCCAAGTGCATCGGTGGTGCGATACAATAATTGATACGCTCCTCTGATGTTTTGTGGAAAGGCTGGAAGCGTTTGCTCGGGATGTCGTGGTAATTTACGTGATCGTAAAATCGTACCTGGCTTGGTACGTTCGTACCCTGAAGGTAATATGTAAAAAGGATCCATGGACGGTAGTATCAACCCAGCATGGAATGAATCTCCCTTCACCATCCGTATTGTTTGTAAACAATAGATGGCTATTAAACCCATGATGTATTGTTTTAACAGCTTGATCATTAAAAAAAAAAAAGATCATTACATTCAAATCATCTAGTCTCTTTTTTTTTTTTTTTTTTTTTTTTTTTTTTACCATGTTAAAGAGTAATCAATCCAGCTAGAAAGAAATAGATAAAAATAAAAAAAAAAATGAAAAGGAAAAAGAAGATAAAAATATTTATACATAAAATAGAACGGATGATTAAAATATCCTTTTTCGATAAGATTGCCTATATCACTCCTCAAACAATCCATCAACTTGGGCAATCTATTTTTCATTCATCAGAAGACTAACGATTGATGAAGAGGGGGCTAGGCATAATGATGATATATAATAAGGAATGAATTCTATTATACGGAAAAGAAAAAAAAATAATAAATAGTAGTTGCTATAGAAATCATAATAATGTCCGGTATGTACCTTTTAGGAAGGAAAGGTACTTTAGGAAGGAAAGAAACATTTTGATATAAAATAGAGGATTCTTTTATTGAAGGATATATAAATATAAAAACAAAACTATGTATACAGTATAAAGAGAAAAAAAGTATATAAACAAAAAAAAAAAAGAATATAATAATATTAATAAAGTAATAAAGTACAACTATATGAGGAATAGGATATGATATGTATAAATATATATATATATATATATAATAATAATAAAAATAATAATAATAATAATAACAAAAAAAAGATAATCCATCAGAATTCATTTTGTAGACTACGAAGGAGATCTTCCGCAGATAAAGGTACCACCATGTCATTATCTTGATCAGTCAAAGGAGTATCAGATGAAGAAGAAGTTGTAGCTGAATTAGAAGCTCTTAAACTTGTCATGGATGTCTTGACATTCAGTTCTCGTCTTCTTGCCCGTCGTTGTTGTCTTGTACGATGTAAACTTTCCCCAGATCGTAGTCTATCCAAAAGATCATCCATCATTCGTCGATTGTCCTTTTGATCTCCACTATCAAGCATCGTATTTTCATCCGATTCTTCAGGTGTTTGTGGTCCAGCAGATTCTTCATCATCATCTTCTTCTTCTTCATCATCATCATTGTCATTGTTGCCATCCGCTTTTTTACCCTTTGTATCTTTCATCTTTGCTTGTTCTTGATGTTTTCTTTCTTCTCGTTCTTTTCGTTCACTATATTTTTGCTCTTGAATGGCTGCCACCTATATACAGTATATAAGTTTCTATTCAACGGTAGTATTTTTTTTTTTTTTTTTTACCTTCCAATGATGAATAAATTGAGCAAAAATGGAGAAAAAGTCATCTGGTCGCATCACCTTGGGATTTTCACCATAAAAAATCATTGCATCCTTCCATTTGACATCCATATTGAGATAGAATGTTTCAAGTACTTCAAACCGGTCATTGGCTGCCTTATAGTGTTCTTTCATGACTTGTACAAAGAGATCATCTTTATCCAATGATTCAATCTTGTCTTCAGTCCAATATGTCATCAATTCCTGATCCAACTGTTTTAATGTTTGTCGCATGTCAGTATATTGTTGAATAATATCATTCATGTCAGCCATAACTAAAAGAAACGCGTCAATTATGTCAAGTTCATCACATCTTCCTTCTATATATCATCATGAACTTACTTCTTGCTGCACTTCCAACATCCTTAAGATCGTTGATAAATTCCAACACATGAGGGAATTCACGACGCACAGTACCAATCAGAACATGGAGTAGTGTCATAGACGCTGTATCAGAAGCTCTTGTATCCATTAACTAAATAAATAAATAAAAAAAAAGTAAGTACTCATCATCATCAATCTTAAAAATAAAAAATAAAAAAGAAATTACCTTATTTAAACCAGAGATACGTATACCAAAAGCGCCACCTTGCAAACTTGAACCATTCATATAATTACCCATCAAAAGAATGATCTATTATAAAGATGATTAAGAAATAAAGATATGGCTATTCATTTTTTCTTTTTTTTCATTTCACTTACATGGAGTAATTCCTTCAAAGGTTTTGAATTTCGTAATGAGTCAGACACATCCACTATAGTTTCCATGCTCTACAATAACAAAAAAATATAAATATCATATGAATATGAAGGTACTATGATAACTTACTGTAGATAAGTGATCAAACTTTTCCCAAAATTGAATGCGGAATAACATGAAACGAAGACGTTCCGGGTATCGGTACAATTTTATCATCTAATGAAAAGGATACAATAGGTTATCATTCCATTTGCCTATTATTGATCATTCTTTTTTTTTTTTTTTACCTCAATAGTAAATTGTTCAGGTATATCCAAAACTTGTTGTTCTTCTGTGGTAGCATTGATGTATTTCTCCATAGTTTTCAAATCATCTTCTTGAGAAGGTGCATAGGTAAGCATATTTGTCAAAAGAGTTTCCGTACAAACATCGTCATCCAGTTGCATGATACTCTTCCTAACAGACTTAAAATCTTCAAAATGCTTGAATTTGGGTAAAACAGCAATATCTAAATATAACATTAAAGAAAAAGGTAAGTTCAATTATTTCCTATTTTTTTTCTATGTATCAATTTGCTTACTTAAGTTTCGACTTTTGTTTGCTGATAGGAATTTGATAGCATTTTTCTTGCCATCGGTTATGGATTTCAGTTTGCGATCAAAAGAGATATTGGTTTTCGCTGGGAACATGACATCAATGTGCTGAAAGATACCAGCATTGGATAGTTTGGATTCAAGTTCGTCATCATCATCATCATTTTTCAAACACCAGACTGTCTTTTCCACATGTTTCAAGTCAAGCTTTTGCCATTGGAGATTCTTGAGTTTCAATTCTGGTTGATTTTTCATTTCTTTTCGTAGTGGACCGCTCGGTACAGGTGGTATAATGGATGGAGGTAGCATTTGTTTTGAAATTGCTGATCCAGTAGCAGGAGGAGGAGGTGGTGGTGGTGGCGGTGGCGGTGGTGATGGAGAAGAATTTCCATTAACAGATGAACCTAGTAAAAAAAAAAGAGGACAAGTAAATATGATGATATCATTTTTGCCTTTCTCACTATTTTCGGTTCCACTACCTTGCACAGCGGCATCATCAACAACAGTAGGAGGAGGAGGAGGTGGTGGTGGTGGTGGTATACCTGAATCAGAAAAAGTTAAATCAAATTAGATCTTTTGTCCTCGTTGATATTTCAATTTTCTTTGTCATACCTGGCACAAATGGAGGTGGTGGTGGCGGTGGTGGCGGAGGAGGAGGAGGAGATGTATCAGATAATGATCCTAAAACATAAAAAAGAAATAGATGAGTATCAAACCTATCTATATTTATATTTTGCCTATTTATTATTGTACCTTCAGAGTTGGAAGTCATGACACTTGAAGATTTGTGAGCTTGATTGAGGTAAGAAGATTTGCGAATAGTTGTAGTTCCTTGTTCCATATCACCGTTATCTAGATTTGCTGGTGACGATGACGATAAAGTAGAGCCACCGGCAGCTTGTCGTCTTGTCATTTTCCATTCCGATCCAACTATTATACGTGCAGGTCCGTTTCCAGTACTATCAGCATCACTATTCTCCTTGTCCATCATTTCAGTCAGTTCTGATACTCTTTTCTCCAGCATAAACATGGTGTTCTTTGATGTCCTAACCAAGGTTCGTAAAGATTCGTTTTCCTTTTCCAAATCCAGCGACCCTAATAGAAAAAAAAAAGTAATATAAAGTCGTCATGAATATAATGTGTTGTTGTTGTTTTTTTTTTTTAGAAAAAAAAAAGATAGTATAGACTTACTTCGACGTGGTTGTTGTTTCACTTGTCCATCCTTAAAAAGTTGTTTCAATTGTTGAATTTCCAGTTTGAGTTCCAGATTTTCATTCATCAGTCGAGAAGTCTTGGCTTCATGATGGAGGGCTTCTTTTTCTAATCGTTCAAGTCGATCCAAATCACTAAAGCGTTGAATCAAATTACCCACCGAAACTCCAAATGTAGTTGTAAAGTCTTGATCATCCACAGTAATCCGACGATTCATCACAATTTGTCCAACTAAAACATGTATGATTTGATAATAATGTGCCCTAAAATAAGTAATACGGAAAGGTTAATTACTCTCCCTTTTTCCTAACTTGGTGAATACTAAGCTTACATTGTTTCCGGATGACCCCTGATCAGTAACATACTTCTAAGTATACCCAAAAGATGCTCCATTGACTTTGGCGAGATGGTAGTATGGCTAACAAGTTGTTCTAAAAGCTTGTTAGGATCGTTGATGTTGGCATAAAGTTGAATTTCATCTCCAAATGCAGCATCCAAATCGTTTTCAGCAGCATCTTCATACGACTCCACTTGATACTTGAGATGATCGAAATCCATAGAGTGAAGTTTCGGTAGGATCTTGGTTTCCATACCAGACGCATTCAATTGGTTTCGAAGTAGAATACGTTGAGATGGTATTTTGGGTACTTTTGTAAGAGCATTGATCAATAACATATTTGACACCTACAATACAATAATCTCATAAGTAAAAAAATAATCACTTTTTCTCTTCTTTTTTCTTTTTTTTTTTTTTTAAAAAAAAAAAAAAAGAAAATTACCGCATATTCCATTAAATGTTTATCAGGACCATTCGAAACACCTAGTTTTTTCAGATCATCATGGGCACCAACCAAAGATCCCATACGACCTCGACCATCTAAAGTGGATTCAAATTGCTTGAGCCAAGTATCGAAAAGTCCCATGTCCTTTGTATGCTGCTTAAGTAGTTCAAACCCTTTCATCACCTGTTGATGACCATCATGGGAGTTTTCATCTGTTCCACTATCGTTATCACCATTAGAGTAGTAACATATAAAAGCCAGGATTTCACATACGAGTTTTCGAGTTTGCCAATGAGGACATAATAATGAGAATACAATGGTATGTATATATTTTGGATGACTAGTTGTTTCTTTCCCACCGAGCTAGTAGATAATGAATAATTAACCATCAGTTTTCTATCATTCTACTGTATTCTTCTTTTATAAATCATACCTTTGTATTGACGAGAGCTTTGATACATTTGATGATTTCAATTTCAATATCTAATGCTTTTTTGTCAGGTCTACATATAAATAAAATGTATATAAGTACCCAGTATCAAAGTACATTTCTTATGTTGAGCTTACCTATCAGTCTGATGATTGATTTGACCAAGGCATGTGATCAGCACGTGTAAACCTTTCAGATCGATGAACTTGACAAGCCAGCTACAAGTTGTATAAAAAAAATTAGTCAGAAATCAATAGAAATTTGTTTCAGTTCGTAACTTACGTAATTGGTCGAGTACGAAGACTAACTTCAAGATTACTTGCATCCGATACAGTAACACCACGGAGGTGAGTTTCCATGAATTTTCGAATAAAATGTTCAGGTGAATTGTGATCTTCAAAGTGATCTTGTTGCATAGATAAGGAAAAGGATGAACTACCCAAACTAGTTGTTGTATTACTACTGGTAGAAGGACAAAGAGAGATAGCACCACTTTTGCTTGTATTGGATGATAACGTTTGTTGTAAAGATGGCAAGTGTTTCGACGGTTGATGTTGTTGATGTCGATTTCCAGTAGATTTATCTAAAGTTGACCGAACCTTTTCCGCTTTTTCGGCCAATATGCTGATGAAATAAGATTGTTGTTGTTGTGTATGATCAGAATCGTTTTCAATGATAGTAGCAATGTTGTTAAGTGTTGTTGATGAAGCGATAGGTTGAAGATGATTGGCAGCTAATAATTCAGCTTGGGTATCTTGATTGACCATTAACCATTTCTTTTCACTAGACCAACCTTTCATAGTTTGTAATATTCGTTCATCATGTATTCCTCTTCGTTCCTAATGAATAAAAAAAAAAATGTTCAATTGCCGTGACCAAAAAGTCAGTTAGTACTACTCTCAGGATCTATTGTTCATCACTACGCATTGTTTCTTGTCCTACATACCAGCATTTGGTCAAAAAGTTCATCGATTTCGATTTCCGAAGGTAGTACCCGGATAGTAGGGTCAGTTAAACTGGATGTCTTATTATTGTTGTTAGTTTCGGTTGAAGTACGGCGTGTACGGTTATTGGATTGTTTAGAGTTTGGAAGATAGTTCACTTGTAAGAAAGTATAATAAAAAAAAATAAAAAGTTAGTTTCTTTACAGGACATTCATTTGTTCTCTTTTTTTTTTTTTTTTATGTATTACTTGTTTGAGATCTTGGCATAGAAAGTAGTTTCGAAGTAGAGGATCTTTGTTTCGTAAAAGTGGCAGCATGAGGAATATCTCGCGTATTAGAAGACGGAGGAGGTTCAGATAGTTTAAGGTTTTTCCTTCCAAGACGATTGAAGAAATCCGTCATGGTAAAGGCTTTCTAAGATAGACGTAAAGAAAAGAAAGAAAAGAAAAGAAAAGAAAGGGAAACAGTGCTATTTTCAATTTTTTTTTTTTGATTCTAAAAAAAGAATTTTTTGGCTCTCAGCTCATCACTTGAATTTCGCAGTAGATGTCAAAATAAACAATACATTATATGTGTGTCATGCTTCCCCCTTTTTTTTTGTGTGTGTGTGTGTTGAACTAGATTGATCAAAGAGCTCAGTACATGATGTTGAATGATATTTGTTTATTAAAAAAATGTTAATATCGAACATGCCATCAGATAGGAGATGTTTCAATAATGGGAAACCTTACTTTTATTAATATTTGATTTTCAGGCACTCAATTCAGTTTGAGCAAGCACTAGTCGGTCATTCAATTCCATTTTTTTTTTTTGGGCCGTGTTTTTTTTTGGGCGTGTCTGCTCCTTTCTTTTTTTTTTCAATGTCTTCTTTTGATATACGAAACTTAGCTCCTGAATTATCCTTTGATAGTACTAATGATACCTCTCTTTATGCACATATTACTGACTCCAACGATGATAGTGTCACTATCCTGACACGTGTTTGGATGAACGAACGTAATGCACCTGAACTACTCCCTTACCAAAAACATCTTATAGACAATCTCATCGATTCGCTTGAAGAGCAGGTATTATTAAAAAAAAAAATATATCAATTTTAAATGTTAGTTTACTCATTTTTCTTTTTTTTTTCTTTGAAAGTCTGGCCTAGTAACAGATGAAATGGCTTCAAGTATAGAAAACAAATTTATGTCCATGTTATATCAAACTGAAATGGAACGAATACGGTATTTGGTGAAAAGTTACTTACGGACACGTTTATTCAAAGTAAATAAGAATATTATATACAAATCATATTAAAAATTACTAATGCTGGTCTTCTTTTGATATAGATTGAAAAATATACCTTGGAACTATTACGAAACCCTGATTATACAGAAATCATGTCCTCACAAGAAATTGTTTATGCGCGAAGGTAAAAAAAAAAATCATACTTGGTATATATTGATCCTTTCATTTATAATCTATTTTTCTATAGGTACCAAGAACTAGTAGAATCACATAATCACGAATCATTTTTACATCATCTTCCCGTGGCACAGCATAAACAAGACGAAAAGACAGCAGAATTAGATATGGGTAAATATTTATATTATTCATTATTTATATATTATATTGATTGATATATCAATTTCTTAGTTGTCTCGGCGAATCTTGAAGCACCTGTGTTTTGCAAAGTATTAGATGACATTGGCGAAATTCATTGGAATGTGTAAGTGAATAAAAAAAAAAAAAGAAAAGAAAAGAAGATCAGAAAAAGTTAGAGAGAAACTAAAGATTAGATTATTTAGAAATGATTCAACCGAGACTACTGAACTTGAAAAGGGTGGGACCTATATTATTCGATATCAAGCCATTCAACAATATCTCAAAGAGGATCGTGTACAACTGATTTAGATTTAGTAGGATTAGAATAGCTATGGTTAGAATCGGTAAACAATAAAAAAAAAATTCAAACTTGTTTGTTGATGGTATAAGGTTGATCTTGACAAAGGGATTATCGATGGGCGGAAAAAAAAGGGACCAGGGGCAGAAAAAGTCAGGGGCAAAAAAAAGGAATAATGAAAATTGAGATTTTATATAGTGTTTTCAAGGTTTTTTGTCGGGTCACAAGAAAATGCTTTTCGTGATGTTATCAAATAAAATATCGTACTTTCCCAAAATGAATGGCGCATTACCACTTTTTCAGATATCGCTCCAGAGATGGCGGTAGAGTACATTAAAAACACATAACATATTGATGATAACTTGTTTATTAAAAATAAAAGACACAAAATAAAAGTAACATAGGCTTTTCATATTTTTAGCAGCTTTGGGTGTTGTCCATTCTTTTTTAGGTATCAATTGATTGATGATTCATGATCGATGATTCATGATTGATGATATGTGATAACGGATGATTGTATATTGGATGATTACAGGATGGATAATGGATGACTGTATGATGGATGATATGTGATAATGGATGATTATATGTTGGATGATTGTATGATTGTATGATGGATGATGAAACATTGTCGTCAATCACTGTACAAATTTCTGATAAAATACAAAATACTTCATTCTAGCTACCTTCTGACAGAACAACATTTTCTTTTTCTTTTCTTTTTTTCTTTGAAAAATGTCAAAACACTCTTTTATCAGCCAACATGATAAATCAATATAATAATGATGATTCATCACATCAAGGGAAATTAAAAAATGGCAATAATAAGTATGCTGTGCACAATCATACTATCATTTAAAATAGAACAACTAAGAAAAAGAAATCTGGTCATTAAACTAAAACACGACAAAAACAAGTCAGTATCACGTATCACTTAGTACATGGATATTGTAATAATAGAACTTAATGTGAACATTTATATAATTAACTTTATTATAAAGAGAGAAATGTTGCTAACACTAAAAAAAAAATGATGAAGTAGATACTAAAAATAATAAAATAGATGATAAATTAAATACAATAGAAAGAGAGAAATGTTGCTAACACTAAAAAAAATGATGAAGTAGATACTAAAAATAATAAAGTAGATACTAAAAAAGACAAATGATAAATTAAATACAATAGAAAGAGAGAAATGTTGTTAATACTAAAAAAAAAAATGATGAAGTAGATACTAAAAATAATAAAGTAGATGATAAATTACATACAATAGAAAGAGAGAAATGTTGTTAATACTAAAAAAAAGATGATGAATTAGATACAATATAAAGATAGAAATGTTGCTAATATTTTAAAAAAGAAAGATGATAAAACTCGCTTACATCTTGTCTCATAATTTTATTAACTAAAATTAGCTCATAATTACACGGATGATTCATTTTCTTATAAATGGATCCCTTTGATTTAACTTTTTTTTTTTATTTCTTTACATTATATTCATCTTTTTGGCCTACCTGCTTCCTTTTTTGTCTGTCTTCCTTTTTCTTTGATCTGCCTTTTTCTATACAAGTACTCTTTAATAGTTCAAGCATCTTTGTCTGTTTCTCCATTGATCTACCTCTTTTTTGTTTTTGGGCTTGACCGTGGTCGCTAATGCGCATCTGCGTGGTTACGGTCTGCCTTTTCTTTTTTTTTTATTCAACAAATTCCGGGTTGGTTATCGCCAAGTTACCCACTTTCACCGTAGCGGTACGGTGATCACGTTACACTTAAATGGTAAGCTAGTGAAATATTTTTATCTGGATAAGTATTACTCATTTTTTATTTTTTTTTTCTATATGTTAACTTGGTGAACTCAATTGGTGGATTTCCTTTTTTTCTTTTTTTTGATTATTCTTTTTTTCATGATATCTATTTTCTTATATTCTCTATTTGATTAATGCGACAATTATATTTTTTTTTTTCTGTCATTTATTTTCTATCCTTACGATATTTTATTTCCTATTTTTGCGCAATCTTATTCTTTGAATTCCGTCAATTATTATTGAATAAAGTGTAGAAAAGATCATCTTCCTCTTTTCCTTTTCTCATCTTTTTTTTTTTTTTTTTTTACTCGACTATTTTTTTTTTCCCATGATTTATCTTGTATTTCTTTTTACTATCATTGTGGCTATCTTTGGAAAACTATGGATTTGGTTATCACATTACTCAATTGCTCTCAACACTAGGGCTATATTCCAATCTACAGAATTTTCAAATACACCTGAAGTCAATCATCCTGTCTGGTTACCAATTCAAGGTACATTACCCAACTGGCTCAATGGAATACTTTATCGAATCGGTAAGTGTAATAAAAATAAATAAATGTATAATGAATATCTATAACTCATATTATTCCTATTTAGGACCTGGTCGATTTATTCTAAAGGACCAAAATGACAACTCAACTACTGGAGATATCACCATTATTCGTCATGCTTTTGATGGTATGCCATTTCTTCATCGATTTCAAATATCAGCAACAACTCAAAGAGTACGTTATAACTCACGTCATTTGTCATCAAAAGCGGAAGAGCTGATTCGTCAAGGGAAAACAACTGCCTTCTTTGGACATGTGTCTTTTACATCATCTACCTGGACACTATTTAAAAGCTTTTTTCGACGCTTCATCTTATTTACTCTTCAATCTCAGACAACAACTATGATGGGTCATCGGCTAGATCCTTCCTCAGCCATGGTTGGTGTTACGCCTACTCCTAATTACTCGTTACCTAAATCAATATCGATGTCTAATCCTACTTTGGTCACGAAAACAGATGCCAATTTATTACAAAAGATTCATGCTGACAGTCTAGGTAAACTATTTCTATATTACATAGCATCTTGATTGATTGTTTTTTTTTTTTTTTTTGTATTTTTTCTTTTTATCCAATTAGAACCTGAACTTCTTTATAAGTATACTGAAATTCATCCACAATTGAAAGGTGAACTTTCCGCAGCACATCATCAACATGATCCAGAAACAAAAGAAATTTTTAATTTTACTTTGAAAATCGCTCCAACGCCAACACTTACAGTATTTTGTACAACACCATCTTCTCAAGTTACTATCCTTGCAAAAATCACACATCGTCTGGATCCCAAACGAACTCCTATTCGACCTTGTTATATCCATTCTTTTTGGTTAACAAAGAACTATATCATCATACCTGAAGCACCTCTCTATTTTCGAAACTATGGATTGGATTTTATAGTTAGTGGATCTGTACTTAGTGGATTGGAATGGAATTCATCATCTCCAACTTATCTTCATGTCATCAGTCGACGTCCAGGTCTTGGTCATATTGCTAGTCTTCCTGTTGACTCATTTTTTACTTTTCATGTAAGCAATGGTTGGGAAGAAATGGATGATAATGGTACCGTATTGAATCTGGATTGTACAGCGTTTCCTGATGGTGATATTATGCATCAACTACACACCTTTGGACACCCTCTTCCTTCTGACATTCATCAATCATCTTACAATAATCATTCTATTTATCCACCAACACCTCCGACATCATATGACGTTCTTCAAAGTAATCTATGGAAAGATGGCGCACAGAAACAACGTCAAGACAAATGTAATGCATACACCAAACTAAAGCAAACAAAACATCATGGATTTAACCTTCCTCCTTTACGACAATCATCGTTTGGAGAATTACGACGATACAGAGTGGATCTTCAGTCAATGGATTCGGTCTCATATACCACGTTGTTGACCAATGTGGAATTCTTACGATTCAATCAAGCATACATCACCAAACCTTATCGCTACGTATATGGAAATCAATTAATATCTGCCACACATGAAGAAGGGGAACGGTACAACTTGGTCAAGATGGATCTGGAGACAAAACAAACATGGATTTTTCAAGGCATGGATTATATCTGTTCAGAACCTATCTTTGTCCCTCGACCACATGACAACCATCAACGATCAGAAGATGATGGAGTCTTACTTAGTTTTGTGAATGTCATCAATACTGATCGGCGGACGAAATATTGTTTTTTATTGGTATTGGATGCCTCTACAATGAAGGAATTGGCTCGCTGTCATATTGGTGATTTTACTGCTACTACCTTCCATGGTTCCTTTGTTGATCATGAATTCAAATCGATCTCTATTAATTAGTTTTAATTTTTTATTTATGTAGATAGTTTGAACCTTTTTCATATATTGAATAAACGCTTTTTTGGAATCTGCTGGATTGTTCTGATAAAGATGATCTTCTTTTTTTTTTTTTTTTGTTAGAATGTTTTATGGATGATTTTGATTGATTTTATATTACAACATTTGATTTCATTCGTAAATATGAAAAAAGGTCGATTTTATGGATGACTATAAAAGCTTGATATCTTATATTTTATATATATAAAAACAGAAAGAACAAAGAATTGGCTTTGTTTGTTATCTGGCTGATGTTTGGAATTATTTCTTGGAGTGGTTGACGATGCGCATATGTTTGATGAACGATACAACAATGCATAAATAATGAGTGATGAAAATTTGTGTACTGATGACAGTCGTACAATATTTATAGATCTATAATGTCAGGTGGAGGAATAACAATAGCTAGTAGTAATGACGGTGATGGTTAGAATGGGAAAATTAAAAGACGAATGTAAAGACATTTTCTAGTATTAACTTGGGTGAACTAATATCCAGTACTTATTGCGACATCATTCAATCACCATCGCGTATCATCACAGCACATTGATTCAAAAAAAAAAAAAAAAAAAAAAAAGATTATAACAAAAAAATATATTTTTTATTGAATCATCAATATCGACAAAAGAAGGGACATATATCGACAGAGAGAGAAATATAATAAATCATAAGGAGCTAAGCTAATAGTCTTCGTCGTTTTCGATTTCAGAATCACCCAAAGAGTCAGATCCAACTTCTTCGTAATCCTTTTCAAGGGCAGCCAAATCTTCACGGGCTTCAGAGAATTCACCTTCTTCCATACCTTCACCGACATACCAGTGGACAAAGGCACGCTTGGCATACATAAGATCGAACTTGTGGTCAAGACGGCTCCAGGCATCAGCGATGGCAGTGGTGTTGGACAACATACCTATTATAATCAACAAAAATTAAAAATAATTAATTACCCATAACAATGAGAGATCCAAAAAAAAAGAAGGGAGAATGGTTAGATTATACTTACAGCTATAAGGTTAAGAAAACAAGTAGGGTCCAGATAGAGATAGAAAAAAAAAAAGGGGGGTAAAATGATAAAAGTGAGTAAAAAGGATTCGACAGATAAACGAATAAAAAAAAAATATAATAGTAACAACTTACAGCTAAGAATGAAGATAAAGAAGATAGACAGAGAGAGAAAAGAAATGACAAAAGTAAAATAATTGGGTTAGTAATGACACTATAAGGGATGACAGATAAAAAAAACTTACAGCTATAAAAATAGAAAGAAAGAATAAAAGAAAAATGAGTAAATACCCCCATCAAATGCACGTTGACATAAACAAACAAACAAAAAAAAAAAAACAAGAAATCAAACTTACCTCGGTTGACCTTGGCAAGATCACCACCATTGACAGAGGTAGGGGCCTTGCAGTTGATACCAACCTTGAAACCAGTAGGACACCTTAGAAAGAGAAAGTATGAAAAAAAAATTAGTATATACAGAAGAAATAGAAAATAGAAAGGAGTCTCACCAGTCAACGAATTGGATGGTACGCTTGGTCTTGATGGTAGAGATAGCAACATTGGTATCCTTAGGGACAACATCACCACGATACAACAAACAGCAGGACATGTACTTGCCGTGACGAGGATCACACTTAACCATTTGGTTGTTTGGTTCGAAACAAGCAGAAGTGATTTCTTGAACAGAGAGTTGTTCATGATAAGCCTTGGCAGCAGAGATGATAGGGGCATAAGTGACCAAGGGGAAATGGATACGGGGGTAAGGGACCAAGTTGGTTTGGAATTCGTTAAGATCAACATTGAGGGAACCATCGAAACGAAGAGAAGCAGTGATAGAGGACACGACTTGAGCAATCAATCGGTTGAGATTGGAGTAAGTGGGACGTTCAATATCCAAGTTACGACGACAAATATCATAGATAGCTTCATTGTCAACCATGAAAGAGACATCAGAGTGTTCCAAAGTAGTATGAGTGGTCAAGATAGAGTTGTAAGGTTCAACAACAGCAGTGGAAACTTGAGGAGCAGGGTAGACAGAGAATTCAAGCTTGGACTTCTTGCCATAGTCAACAGAAAGACGTTCCAAAAGCAAAGCACCAAAACCAGAACCAGTACCACCACCGAAGGAGTGGAAAACGAGGAAACCTTGAAGACCAGTACAGTTGTCGGCAAGTTTGCGAACGCGGTCCAAAACAGAGTCAACCAATTCCTTACCCACAGTGTAATGACCACGAGCATAGTTGTTAGCAGCATCTTCCTTACCAGTGATAAGTTGTTCTACACAAAAAAAAAAAAAAAAAAAAGTAACAATAAGTATGATAAGAATTAAGGAGAAGATGAAGAGAAAAAAAAAAAGGAGTAAAAAGCTTACCAGGATGGAAAAGTTGTCTATAACCACCAGTACGAACTTCATCAACAACGGTAGGTTCCAAATCAACCATGACGGTACGAGGAACATGCTTTCCAGAGCTAGTTTCACTGAAGAAGGTATCAAAAGAGTTGTCATCGGCACTTTGAGCTTCAGGAATATGACCATCAGGTTGAATACCGTGTTCCAAACAGTAGAGTTCCCAACAGGCGTTACCAATTTGGACACCAGCTTGACCAACGTGAATAGAAATGACTTCTCTCATTGTAATAAAGGAATAAAAAGTAAAAGGTATGTATTTGCTAAATAAGAAGAGGGGGTTAAATGAGTCGTTCTATTCAAAAGTTAGGGTAGAATAAACGATGGATGTGAAAGATGATGAATAAGAAAAAGAAAAAGAAAAAAAAAAGAAAAGAGTAGACTTTTTTTTTTTATTTACTTTTGAGAAAAAACACGTTTACGCGGAGTGGTAAAGCTACATGCACTGAGATTCAAATATAGTTTATTGGAACGAATTGGATTGGTGGAAAGATATGAAGGAGGTGAAAAGGTACAACTTTCTAAGATGTCGCAAAAAATAGGAAATAAAAATATTGTAAGGATAGATGACAGAAGAAAAAAATAAATACGAGTTGATGCATAATCAAATAGAGAATATAAGAAGAAGAAAAAGAAAAAGAAAAGTAGTGATAGTAGTTCCATTGTGTATAAGAGATTTTTGAATAATAGAAAAAGAGTATATATATATTTAGTCAACATATCCATTTTTTTTATATATTTATTTACTCTAACTTACACTGTAGAAAAGTATTAAATACATCCTCATGAAGAGGTAATAACATATTTATATATGTTGTTGTACAGGTTGATTATTCACTTTGAATTGGAAACACCAAAGGAGATTTCAAAAAGAAAAAAAAGAGAAGAGAATGATTAATATACCGTATCATCAATCAATGTGTTTTGACATATTCTATCGACATCTCTGAAAAAGTGGTAATGCGATGTCCATTTTGGGAAAGACCGATATTTTATTTTTATAATATCACGAAATTGTTTTCTTGTGACCCGATAAAAAAAAAAAACTTTGAAAACACTATGCTAAAACCAAAAGAGTTTCCATTGAGAAAAGAATATAAAACTAAATAAGAATAAAATATCATCAATAAGTTCGGTTTTCTTGATCTAAACCCCTTGAAAAAGTAATAAATCTTGAGAGTTATCTTGGTCATCCTTGATTTGATCCTTTTCCATAAGAGACAGCATCGACTGATTATCTTCTTTCATGACCATCATCACATCGGCTGGTGTAACTTGACGAGAGGGTGTTGAATTGCTTAACATCGATTGACCATGAGGACCATGAGCTGTATGATACACATGAGATGTTGGAGGCACCATATTATTTTGTACTAGATCGTGTAACTGTTTATCTTGAGCAACCAAACGCATCCATTCAGCACGGAGAGCTAAAGCAGGTCCATCAATATAATGTGTTTGTACTGTTGTTGCTTGTCTATCTTGGGTAAAGTCGCGACATTGCGTCCAATGATCATTTGCTGTACCAAAAGCTTGAGTACCACTTTCTTCCATATAAAAGGATATTGTTTCTGGGTGAACCACAGTCAAAGAGAGCCTTGCCCAACCCAATCGTTCAAGTAAAGGATCTAACTGCATTTTCTCAATTGAATCCAACTTGATATGCATCTTGAAACGTTGTTGACCATCCTGAATACGCCATACCATGCATCGAAGTTGTCGATCAAAGAAACATTCTAAATCTTGAGGTTGTAGACTCATTCGTTTCCAAGTCCCAATTTGTAGAGCTTCAGCCGAAATACGATATTGATGATTTTCTTCTTCTTCACCAGTATTGAAATCATCCAATGACATAGGTGTTCCTAAACGATCATCTAATAATATAAAAATAAGTATAAACTTTTTTTTTTCATGACGATCCTTTTTTTTTTTTTTTTTTTTACTTTGAGTATGGCCAGGATCAAGAGATAAAGAAAGAGGAAGCATGGATTGATCTGCGGGAGTAGAAGACCAAGAGGGATCATAACCAGTAGATAGATCAAGTTGATTTAATGATAATGTTTGAGTTGTCATGGCTTGAGATGTAGCAGAAGTTGCATCTTCTTCTGGAATCATAGGATTATTACCCATCATAAAAGAGGAAGAACCAGACCACATGTTCATTGGAGGAGGAGGAGGAGGAGCTTGAGGTGCAGGAGATGCTGATGATGAATAAGGACGACGTTGTGGATAAATACCATTAGCAGGTTCACTTGATCCATGACGGTTTGTATGACGTTGATAAGGATTATAAGGATAATGACCAACAGAATGAGCTCGAACACGACCACCAGCAGTTTCAGGAGCACTCATACCAGATGATGCAGACGTTGATGATGTACTTCCAGCTCGTTGATGATGATGACGTTGTTGTTGTTGTTGTTGTTGTTGTTGATGATGATGATATGCAGAGATTGGAGTAGATATGGAAGGAGATATTGATGAAGGTGGTGGAGTAGATAAAGAAGTCCAAGGTTTTTGATTTGTTGTTGGCATAGGGGGAGGAGGAGGAGGAGTAGATTGATTTGATTTCAAAGGTGAAGGAGAAATCATGGAAGAGCCATCTGTACCATAATAAGCTTGTTGTTGTTGCTGTTGTAATTGTTGTTGTTGATTGTAGTAATAATAGTAATAGTAATAATACAGATCAGGATTGGAAACTGGAGTACCGTCAGGTGAAGTATGTTGTTGATGTAAACTAGCAGCTTGACAAGCAGCAGCAGCAGCAGTAGCAGCATAATATTGCATCCGTAAGGTTTCATCATGGAGTAAAGAAGAACGTTTTGCCATATTCTTAACTTTTGCACGTCTATTTTGAAACCAGATTTGAATAGACCTTTCTGTCATGCCAAGTTCCCTAGAGAGTTGCTCACGTACACGGTTGTTGGGTGATGGATTGACACTAAAAGTTTTTTCCAATATAGCTAATTGTTCAGGTGATGCACGCGTCCGTTTACGAGGTTGACTAGCTTCTTGTTGTTGACGTTGTTGTTGTTGTTGTTGTTGTTGTTGTTGTTGTTGTTGTTGCTGTTGTTGTTGTTGTTGTTGTTGGTGATGATGGTGTTGAATATTTGGATTCATATAGTTCGTCGGTCGTTGTTGTTGTTGTTGTTGTTGCTGTTGTTGTTGTGATGGTGGTAAAGGTTGTAATTCAGTTGAAGTAGAAACAGTGGGTTTTGTAGTAGTAGGTATATAACAATTGTAGTTTGGAAGCATCGTCATGCCGGCATGGGGATGATTCCGTTCATTTGAAGATTCCATGGTTGATATAAAGGAAAGTGATGTTAAATGAAAGGCTGGGGTTCAATAAAGAGTTGGACTTGTAAAGTCCCTTTTCAAGAAAAAAAAAAAAGAAAAAAGTAAAAAAAAAAGTAATGAAAGAAAAATAAAAAAGAAAAGAAAAGAAAAAGAAAAAAAAAGGAAGAAAGAAAGAAAGAAAAGAAAAAAATATAATAAAGGGAAAGAGAGGAACTTGAAAAATGGGAAGATTTCAAGTATTTGTGCAACGAAGATCCATTCAATTCTTTCTTTTTTTTTTTAATGTCATTTCATGTCACTTGTTGTAAGATACTCTCAGTTTTAAATTGACAAGTATGAAATATTCTTTTATTTTCATTATACATCTTTTCAATAATAATAATAATATAATAATAATAAAGCTTACAACAGGAAAAGATCATCATTTCCTTTATATTCCGCTTTTACTATAGAAATCGCGGAATTGTCAAAACGATCTACAATACATCTTATATTATTCTATTTGGTTTAGTGGTGAAAATAAAATAAACCATGCGTTCTTCCCATAAGATCATCATACCATTGCTGTTGTTGTTATAACAAGTACAACAAACAAAAAAGGGACATATAGACATAGAAAGGGGGGACCTGAGACACGTGTGCCAATCGGGGATTGAAGCTTAAATATACTTAGAGAATTTGCTCAGGTTTAAGTAGTACACATTGTCCAAAAGTATAATAATAACACATGGCTTACATTGAACTTTTGAAGGCTATGACTTGATTTAAATCATCATAGTAATCATCATAGAAATCATCATTAATCATATGAATTGTAGAAATCGACATTATTTATATAAGTGATTCATATCATCATCATGCATTAGAATTTGACATTTGACATTTACTTTTTCTGTTTTCTTTTTTTTTTTTTTTGATTCTCTTGTTAACCCAGGTTTTTGCCCCATCCATTTTTTTTTTTTTTTAATCATTAATCTGTCAATTGGATCTCCGGATTCATCGAAAAAACGAATGATACAGAAACTGCGTCCCCTCTTCTCCTGTTTTTTTTTTTTTTTTTATTATTTTATTTCTAATCCCGTAACAGGCTAAAAGAATATGTAGAAAGCCTAGAACAATGTTAACATATATAGTTATTTTTTATGAAAATCAGATAAATCATTATTATTAAAGTTGACATATATGTTAATAATGAATTTACAATAGTTTTAAATATTGTTAATCCATCAATCTTCAATCATAAAAAAAAAAAAGAGAGAGAGAGGACTGTTAACATATTCTTTCCATGTAGCCTAAAGAGAAGGAAGGAATGTTGCTAATGGTTACATTGATCAACATGATCAAGGTTCAATGTTTTTCTCTCCGGACGATAAATGATTCTCACCAACTCAAAAATGGGAACCAACATTAAATCTGGCCATTTCAAAGTAAGATATTCAATATCAATGCACGATTGTTATTTGTTTAATTTTTTTTTTCCCATTCGATAAATGAAGATTAATATTCCACATAGAGTCAAATGTTTTTGTATTACATTGATTCATCTATTCTGTCTAACCTTCCAAACAACGCAGTAAATGATGATAAATGATCGATTTTTCTTTTATTCTTTTTATATATATACACAATTCTAAATAAAACATTCTAATAATAAATAAATATATCATACTATTCTATATAATAATCCGGGGGCGGAATGGAAGGTATCTTGTCCAAGGTTGATGCTATTTCCATGGTTTGACAGAATTCATAATAGCATTTACAGAGGTATGCGTGATGTTGTCGTTCGTCAGTCGTTATTGTGCTTGTATGTCCCATTTGCTCATCATCATTTACTTTGTTGAATCTTGTTTCCTTTTTGTTTGACAGATGATGACCCTGTTTCTGTCGGCATGATAGTTGTAAATCGTGGTTTCACCAGTCCAGTTTCAAAATAAGAAGGTAAGCTACCATAGTCCTCTTTGAGCCTGCAATCGAACACATGGATTGGAGTCGATACCACCACTTTTTCATATTGTCGACCATGCTGATCTTCGTCATATTTTCCCGGTCTTCCCTTTCGTAACTTGAGTAAAACATTTTGCCATGCTTGCGCTGATGATGTAGGTGATGATGACACTATTGCTCCTGATGATGTAATGGTACTGGATGTCGTTGTTGGTGATGATGATGATACTGTTGGTGAGTTTAAATCGATGTGCACCCGTTCTCCACTCTCCTCCAAATAAGAAACTGTGAGTCGAATATCCAAACGATGTCGAAATGAAATATCATCATAATGAGTGGTATGATGAATGTTACTTTTACAAGTTGGTGTTGCAAAGGTAACCCGGTAACTGAACGTATCCATTAGATCCAAACCAGAACCTTGTCTGTCAAAGATCATCGCCAAATCGGTATTAGAACTTGAAGAAGTAGAGGAATAGGATGATGATGTTGATGAAGGAAGGTCGGTGAGAGACGTTGCATCAAGATATCGTAGTAAAAAAGTATCTGAGGTAGTACGCCATGCTTTCAATTCTGAGACTGCATACCGTCTTGATTCTGTCACTGTTGCTTCGATATGTTCTAATCGTACGTGTTTTTGATGAGGCTGGATCGTAAAGAGGAGAGTAAATAAATCACCAGGAGAAAAGACAGCTACATCTACCATAATAGTCACATCTGCTGCTGTCAAATGCCGATCAAATGTTTGTGAGAGATCTTGTACAGTATGATTCAGTAATAATGAATTGGATAAAAATGTTCGAAGGACCAACACCGGTTTCGAAAGTTTCCATTGATTCAATATCGATTTTTTGTTTTTTCGATTCACCGTCACTTCCACTACATGTCGTACCCGTCCAAATTCATCTTCAATCGTATCCACTAATGACTAAATAAATAAATAAATACGGTTAAGAAATGATAGCGTTAACATTGTTTTCATATACTTACATTGGGAACAATAAATGTGAAAGGAAATCTATGTTCACCTATGGAAAATTCTGTTTTTTGTTCCAAAAGAGTCAAAGATTGTTTGTTGAGAGTCTTTTCAAATGTAGTTCGAGACGCACGAGCACCAATGCCTTTGATATTAAAAAAAAAAAAAAAAAAAGTTAGTAAACTATAGTTATATTCTCTCTTAGAAGACCTGCCTTCTGGAAAGTACACTAAACTAATCGACCTTAGAGTGACTATGATACTTGATAGTTTTTCAGGTTTCGCAAGTGTCAGAGTAACATGACTTGTAAAGACAGTGGAAGCATCTTCTTCTGGAGATCCTCGCAGTACAATAGGTTTGAAAGGACCAAATGAGAGCCGGTCGTTTGACAATAAGCCCATGACTTTATAAGAAATACAGAAAGTCTTCTATTGATGCGTGAAAACACCTAATAATATTTAAATGATTAATACAGATATTTATTGGAATACAGAAAAGAGGAGAGGAAAAAAGCCAAAAAAAAAAAAAAAAAAAAAAAAAAAAAAAGATAAGAAAAAAATAAGGTTCGGCAGTTGAATAATGTTCAAAAGGGATCACCCCAATGATAGGGCAACTTAAGCACTGGAAAAAAAAAAGGGAATATGATTATGATATGAAATAAAGGTTGAGACTATTCTATGAATTCTTCCTTCTTCTTTGGAGGACCTTCTAACTGACTAATCCGATGTTCCATGGTAGATAAGACATCATCCCAGGCGATAAAAATTTCAGATAATGTATTGATCTATAAAATATAAAAATACTATCATTAAGGATAATCATATGGTTAGTTCTAAATATTTTAAAAGTAGAATGATAGAAAAAAAAAAAGGATACGGTGCCATTATAATTATCCATAGCTTGAGAAATCCGACTAGTCAAATCGGCTAATTGCTTTGCTTGTTGTTCATGATCTAATTCTAGTGGTGAGAGTTGATTTCCAAGTTTATCCACTATTAAGTATCATTAAAAAGAACAAATTTAAAAAAGGGTAAATTATATAATATATGCATTATTTTTCTAACTTTTTTTTTTTTTTTACCTTTCAAATCGGAGCCATCCACTACATGTTCCAATGATTTTACTTGCTTGACTTCATTAGCCAATCGTTCCAAATCATCATAAGCTGCTAGTACAAGTTCTAATTTTGTTTCTGGTTGTAACAATTCACGTTCCATATCGTAAGTCGAGTTGGTTGGATTCAGTACTTTGGCATATGGATCATCTAAAAAAAGTCAATCATCATGAGTCCTCTATCAGACATATAAAACATGGATGCTATTATTTATCAAAGAAGAAGAAAAGATAACTTACATTTTGTAGCAAAATCTTGTAAACTCTTGTTGTTCTTGTAGAGAATGTTTAGTTCCTTTGCCAACTGAGAACAGCGTAAGGTCAAAGAGCCTTGTACTGACCGAGAAAGATGTTCTATCTGATCACCAGCAATTATATGTTCAAGATGTCGCAGTCGAGTTTCAAAACCATATTCATCCATTGATAAAGTGATAATGATTGTTCAAAAAGAGTAGGATTAAAGTTGAACGAGAAAGAGAGACAAGAGAGAAAAAAAAAAAGGAGATCCTCTTTCTATACGAAATAGCCTTTCAAATCCCGCGCGTTTTCATTTTCTTATTCTTTTACGTCTTTTTTTTTTTTTGTTGAATTGGAAACCAACTTTTTTTTTTTGTTCCTTTATACGCAACGTAAATCACTTTTTTATCACCTGCAAACCATTTTATTCACTACCGTGCAAATTATTTATTTTTACCCGCTAACTATTATGACAAATGGTGAAAGTCACATATGGTATTCGATTCACTAAACAGTCTCCTTTGGCACAGGAGATCAAGGCTCGAAAACGAAGATTGAAACTATATATGGAACAAGACGATACAACAAAAGCATGCAAAATAGCCTTGGATATTGCTGATCTACTCTTATCTCAAATCGACTATATTGATACTGATCTACCTGCTACAGACCAAGAACGCGACAAGATCGATTATGCAACTGAAGCTCTCAAGTTTTGTACAAAAGCCAATGGTGTATTTATCAAGCAAAATGATTATAGGCGGCTTGCACAGTAAGTTATAGAACAAAATTTTGAAATACAAGGGCAAACAACTAATGACTTTTGATATATTTTAATAGGTCTTATCTTCTCATGATCCGTTCCTATCAAAGGTACAAAAAAAAAAAAAAAAAAAAAAAAAAGACTATTATTCATTTCTTTTTCCTCTCTCTCTCTCTTTCTCTCTCTTTTTCTTTCTCTCTCTTATTCTCTTTCAAGGTTGGGCAACTATGACGAAGCCATTCAACGAAACACGAAACTGTTGGAATTCTTTAAACAACCTCATCCCAAAATCAAAGACAAGCAACTTTTACAACAATCTTATAAGCTAATGGGCGACACATACTTTACTCATGGTCATCTTGGTGATCGTATCAGTAACCATACAGATCTTCCTATGGCTTGCAAATATTATGAACAGGAACGTAAGGTACTTTCTGTTATGACTGTCAAGGATGTGGATGGTGATCATTCAACGCTTACAGATTTAATGCGATCGTCCGACTTCAACATGGGTGTTATCAAAGGGAAACTTGCCATTTATCAGCATGATCAGACTGTGGAACAACATTTACAGGATGCCATCAAAGCTGCTGCTAATCTGGACGACGTGGATAATGAACGACGATCTTGGTGGGAACTTGGTAACATATATGTTCGGCGTGGACAGTGGGATAAGGCTTTGGAATGTCAGAAAAAGGAACTCAAATTGGTCAAGAAACATGGACTGGATGATATATTGGCAAGTACTGTTGAAATGGTCAAGACCTTACTGGAATTGAATGATTACTCTGGCTGTTTGGCACTCTGCCGAGATATGGAAACCTCAGTCATCCAAATATACAAAGGAGAAGGATTAGAAGCAGCCAAAGCTATGGCACAGGAAACAAAAGATATTGTACTCACCATTCAATCAAGACGAATAGAACTCGATCAACTTGTAGCCAATGCGGATCAAGAATGCATCAACTACAACAGGAGTAAAAATATTGATATCTACACCACTTACAATAACTATAATAACACAACACTTCGGAATACTATCATTGGAAGAAAGTTACGTCGTCAAATAGCTACGGTATGCGAATCTCTAGGACAACTATTGTACAACTACAGCATGTTTCTTTCAGCAGCATCAGTAGTGGAAATGGGTCTGACTTATGTAGTAGATGATGACAATGTAGATTCCACAATAGCGCTTCCTCTCATGCTCCTTCGCATCCAACTCCTGCAACTCAAGGCTTCAATCCATTGGGCAAGACATGATACTTCTTTGAATGAATTGGCTGCATTAAATCAAGATATCATCACATTGGCTACAAATCATACTCAAGATAGATTACAACAATTGGACATTATACTCACTGCACAGCAAAGAAATCACAGTCTTTATCATTACTACGGTCAAACTGAAAAAGCTGCGGAATGGCATCGAATGGCTAGGAAAACTGAAAATCAATATAATCGATTGGTAATTATAAAAGAAAAAAAAAAGAGAGAGACAAGGAGTTGGTAAATATTGAATAACTTGATCTAAATTATTTCTATAGGCTGGTATTACAAAAGATGAAGAAGATTTGGAAGCAACTACGGATGAAGATAATGATGACAACGGTGACGCTTTGATGGATAAAACAAGTTCACACAATCCTCAACCATTATTTGGACCTGCAGATAAAGCTTCAAGGATGGTATGTCGCTAATATAAAAAAAAAGTAAAGAAAATATAGGATAGCTCATGCAATCTTTATTTATAAAATAGACAATAACGGTATCTTTAAGTTTGAGGAATAAGATGGAGCACATGCTGGTACCATGCGAAGATGATATGGATACACTAGAATGGTTGGGAAAGGAAGTGACAAGAAGATCTTGGGAACTCTATGGAATTGAGGTAAAACAAAAATAAAAAAAAAAGTGATGATCTTTTATTTACTTAACCTTTTGAAAAAAAACTATCTTATGTATTTAGCCAATCATTAGTCACTTTCGATTGGATGATACTGATCTATTTCCAGATGATACCCTCAACATATTAGCACAACATCAAGAAAAAAAACTAGATGCGATTGTACAAGGTAATCACCAAACAAAATGATATGTTTGGAAAATGTTTCTTATATGAATATTTTATTGAACCTAGGTTATCAAGTGAAAACATTACTGGAGGTTTACAACAACGCATGTTCAAGAATCAAGAAATCACCATTACCGCAAATACAACGAGTACTGAAGGATAAATCATCAGACACTACAGTCTTATCTTTACGTGGTACAGGTATGAAAATAAAGGAAGAAGAAGAAAATATGAAAAGGGGGTATTCATATGATATTGAACCTTTTTTTTTTTTTTACTCTTACTTCTCTAGGATTATCATCTGAAGGCATTGATACAGTGATTGAATTGGTACATCTATTACCTTTCCCACTTACAGAAATAAATCTATCTGGTAATCTATTGTGTAAGTAAATCAAGTAAAAATAAAAACCTTACCTAATCAATAATTTTATTTTGACAACATTAGGTGATGACGATATTATTCGATTATTTGATGCTATCCCTTGTCCATCTATAGTGAATTTGAATAGTAATCTGCTTACCTTCAAGACATTGACATACTTTTCTAGTGGTAGAAAGCATGATACTGTCCTTGTATCTCTAGACCTGGCATACAACTTTCTTGGACCTATGATAATGGATCAATTAGATGATATTTATCAAGCTTGTACAAATCTCCAAAGTTTGAACGTAGAAGGTTGTCAGACCAATATATAGTTTTCCGGGTCCACTCAATTGAATCATCTCGATTCCGTCTTTTTTTTTTTTTTTTTGTATATATGTATTTGTAGTTATACCTTTTTGTTTTATATCATTCTTCATCGTTACACGAACTGCTTTTTTTTTTATATTTTTGGTTGAAATAAAAGTCTTTTTGTCTGTTTTGTCTATTTTATTTTTATTTTATTTTTTTTACCAATGAATTGGAGTTTCAATAAAGGAATAACCAACTGTGATTGGGGAGGCGTCAGTGATTACTCTCAGGAACCACTGTTTGATAGAAAAAAAAAGGTGTTCTTGTCATTCTGATTCAAAATAAAATTTTCTGAATAAAATCATATGAATACCAAAATGTCATCAAAATATATTAAAACATTATCGTATATAGATTTAGAATCCACTAAGCAGAGTTGCTTTCGTTCAATTGTAAAAAAAAAAAATGAAAATTTTTATTAGGTTTTTTTTTGTTCTGCGGGCATCGAAATGCTCTGTCAGCATTCCATTCCAAACTATTCAAGATGATGATTATTGTAGTTTTTACATATGAAAAACGATTGGCAAACAAGGCTTTAGTAAGCGTTTGAAACTCCGTAGAAATCCATAGAAAGGTCTATATTAGCCCTTCTCTTCTACTTTTAGATTTATTTTGTTTTCCGCAACTTAGTTAAATTTTTTTATATAAAAAAAAAAAATTAAAAAAGATACCCTTTTCTTCTCTCTTTTTTTTTTTTTTCCTTTTTCATTACCAATACTCTTTTAATTAATCAACATGGTTGCTCAAGTTCAAAAGCAAGCTCCTGCCTTCACTGCTCCTGCTGTTGTCGATGGTGACTTCAAGGATATCTCATTGTCTGACTACAAGGGTAAGTACGTTGTTTTGTTCTGGTACCCCATGGACTTCACCTTTGTGTGCCCTACTGAAATCTTGGCTTTCTCTGAACGCGTCAAGGAATTCGAAGCTTTGGACTGTGCTGTGATTGGTGCTTCTTGCGATAGTGAATTCTCTCATTTGGCTTGGATCAACACTCCCCGTAAGCAAGGTGGTCTTGGCGAAATGAACATTCCCTTGTTGGCTGATAAGACCAAGTCTATTGCTCGTGACTATGGTGTTCTTTTGGAAGATGCTGGTGTCACTCTTCGCGGTCTTTTCATCATCGATCCTAACGGTGTTGTTCGTCAAATCACCATCAACGATTTGCCTGTCGGTCGCTCTGTTGATGAAGTCCTTCGTCTCGTTGAAGCCTTCAAGTTCACTGATGAACACGGTGAAGTTTGCCCTGCTGGTTGGAACAAGGGTGATAAGACTATCAAGCCCAATGTCAAGGATTCCAAGGAATACTTCAGTGCTGCCAACTAGATAGTTTCTTTTAAGTTTTTTTTTCATTATACATATATATATATGACTTTTATTGACGTACACTCCCCACTTCTTTTATGGTTGTAAATAAAAAAAAAAGACAATAAAAATTTTAGTACATTTTTTTATATATATTATTGTTGATTGTTTGAATGAAAAGTATCTTTTATTTTTTATGACGATAAAGAGTGCCTGATGATGGATGATGATGATGATATATATATATATATATAAAGATAAGAATCACTTGGGATGTTCATGTGGATGGTATTATTGATAACGTTTTTTTTTTTTTTTTTGACGTGTAGGTTGACGGTGATTGAAAAAAAATCCCTTGTAGGTAAGGGGGTGCTCTGACGTTTTTCTTTTGACACTTGACGAATTCTACGTATAAGAAAGAGCAAGTAGTCTTTTTTCTCCCCAATCTCTTTGAAAAGCCGCTGAGAGGAAAAAGAAAAATCAAAATAAACAACCCTTTTGTTTTTTTTTTTCCTCTTTTTTCTTTCCAACTCCCCTCTCTTTTTTTTTTTTTCTTTTCATTCATTATACGCCATGCTTCGTACATCTACTTCACGATTGTTGAGCACACGTCTTATTCAACGACCTGTAGTCATGTCTGCTCGTGCTCAATCTACTTTGGATACTGGTGAAGTCATTCAAGATCCTCAAATTGGTGATTATCCCAACTTGCCTCGTAACAGTACTCAAGCTCGTGGTCCTTTCGGTTGGTGGGATCCTCAAGATAAACGTAACTTTGGCGAAACTGTAAGCTATTAAAAACTTAGTTTTACATTAACCAATCCAGTTGAAAATATATTAACATTCTATTTTTTTTTTTTCTAGCTTCACGAAGAAGATGAACTTTTGGGTGTTTGGGCTCCTGATCTTCATACTTATAGTCCTTACAAGGCTCTTGCTCAATTGGCTTTGGCTACTGGTGTGCTTACTGCCTTTGCTGGTCTTGTTTACTCCACTTATCCTGAAAGACCTGCTGTAAGTCCAAGTTAGATTTATGGATGAAAAAAAAAAAAAAAAAAAAAGATGCTTATTCTTTTTTTTTTTCTTTTCTTTTTTTTTTTTTTTTTTGTAGGTCCAACGCACTTACCCTAACGATGGTTTGAAGAAGGATTTGGGTTTCCGTGAAGGTGATGCTAGACCTCGTGGTGTAAGTGAGAAAAGAATATATTTGTAGGATTATACCTAATATTTGATGATGATGATTATTTCTTTGATATCATAGGCTCGTCCTGACGATTCAGAATAGATTATACATATATTTCCGCAATTGAACAACACCAACCACACAAACACCCTTACGCCGGATTACTTATATACACACATTATCTCTCTCTTTTTTTTTTTTCTTACATCACTGATGCACGAATACTCACATACGCACATATATATATCTACAACCCCCCTATATTAGTAGTTTGATGGTTTTTTTTATACAACAATATACAATTATTACAATACAGTACAAAATGGATTTTTTGATCATTGGGTTTTTATTATTAGTTATTGATTATTTGATTTAGAGAACATGATGAATATGAGGATTGATTCTATAAGGATGAATAATGTATACAATGGGAAGTATTGATCAAGGAGAATCAGTACGAGGCCTATGTTCGAATGGATTCAAAGGCTTGGTTTCGTCATCATTGTCGTCACTATCATCATGTTGATGCTGTTGTTGTTGATGTTGTTGTTGGTGATGTCTCGCCCATTCATGTGATGAAGATGTTTGTTGTTGATCATGTTGTTTGTTATCCCAAAGACCTAAATTATGTTTCGTATCATCTACGGGAAGACCTGCCCATGCTGATGGATGAGATAAAGAAAGTTTGCGATGACGCCTACTACTACGTCGTGAACGAGCAGCTTCAAAAACATCACTGTGTTGAGTCATATCCTCATGTTTATCGTCAAAAGCCACATGATGAGCTGAGAGGTGTCCTTCCACTGGAGCATCAAAAGGATGGATATGATAGAGATGGGAAAATCGGCCAGAATGTCGAGGGGAAGACACGGCGGATCCTGTACGACTTCTCTCTCTTCTTTTTTGTCGTTGCCGCTTGGTGATCTTTTCATATAATTTTTGTCGTTGGTTATGCTTTTCAAAGGCAATGGCTTTATTGGCTTCTTTTTCCTTTTGTGATGATTGCATCAAATTTGTTGGTAATTCATCCTTTCGGATGGGTTGTTTTTCTTCTTCATGAGCACGCAATGTTTCACTGTCCCATGATGCATCCACCATCTTATCAAGATCCGATCGTACATCCTTTTTTGATCGACGATAATACTTGATCATTAGAAGAAGACATAGCGTCTTTAAAAAAAAAAAAATAAATAAGGAAAGGCCTACCATAAAAAGTAATTTTTTTATTTTTTTTTTTTTTACCGCAATCAGAGCAAAGGTAAAACAACAAGCGACACGAACAGCAGAAAAACGGCCCCAATCACGTTCACAATGAAGAATCGATTGATGAATATCATCCATACTTTGATAACCAAAGGACCACCAAAATGCACCGGGAGGTTGACGACGAATACATGCTTCTACAAGTTGTGTTTGATATTTTTGATACAACAACCCAATATGAACCAAACCTGCTACAAATTGTACAATGCAAACTCCACAAAGCACCAACAATATATGATACATGCCGGATAATGATCTCTAGAAGAAGAATATATATATAGCATACCATATTATCTCTTTTTTTTTTTTTTTTTTTACCTTCCATATGGTGACTACAGCAATCATACTAAACATACTAACACAACCGGTAACAACAATATAGATATAAAAATCAGTCATGATTACGCCACTATGAACCCATTCTATAACAACAAAATAGAAATGAGTTGTTTTCTTAAGATGATGGATGATGAATGATCTTACGTGGAAGAAATAAAACCTCTAAAATGATTAATCCTATTCCTATTAACTAAAATAGTAGTCAATGATGATTAGTGATAACTAATTAAAAAAAAAAAATGAATATCCTTACACATAATAGAAAGCCCGACATCAATGCAAGATGACGGTTAGAAAAGATGGATCCACTTTGTTTCTTGGAAAATGGGATCATCTCTTGATGAAAATAAAAGGACAGTAGAAGATGATAGTAAAAAGAATATCTTTTTTTTTTGTTTTCTTTATTTACAAAATTACCCATGTTTTATAAAAAAGGAGACATCGGTTTCAAATGAATTTTTTTTTTTATTTTTCAATCTTCCATAGAACAATAGAAAAAAAAAAAAGGGATTAAACTAAATCAAATCAATCTACATCTACTTCTTCCTCTTCATGTTCAAGGGTTGTATAGCCTTCTCGACGTCGTTTCCACCATAACCATAGATAATATCCACCACCAACAATAAGAGCACTAATGGCCAACACAGATAAAACTACCAAAAGGAAAGACCACCAAGAAAGAGGATGATTATCATCTGAAGGTATGAGTACCCTATCGATTTCAATAACACCACCACCGTTCGTCACCCTACCAATAGTTACCACTTCCGCCTTGTCTTGCAAACTGCCTTTGACATGAACTGTGTAGATATCAGATGTCTTTTGATTGTTCTGTACCAAAGTGATCATCACCTTTTCATTATCATCCAGTGTATCGAATTCTGTTCCCAATGTCGTGATTTCCTGATGTTCATCCATATTTGTACTTCCATGATCTTTCTGTTTTTCTTGTTGATTGGATATATCAAACAATGTCATTTGAGGTATGGCCACTGGTAAAATATGAAGTCTTGCTACACGATTCAACAAATCTTGATCTTCAAGGAGTCGAGTAAGGTTCATCTTGGCAAAGGCACGATCACTAGGAGCCAGAATGGTGTATCTTCCTGAATAAGATTCACTTGTGTCTAAAAGATGCATCAGTTGCGCTTGTTCCATCAAATCCAAAAAAGCATTTTTCCCCGAACTTGTCAAAAGGTCATGATTTGTCACTTTCAATAAGGAAGGAAGTTGTACCCGATCCACTTTGTGCACTACACCATTCTTGATCAGCATATCATCTTCATCTTGTTCTTCCATCACCACTTTGCCAATCACACTACGATCATTACCATCTGCCGCACCAAACCCACGTAAAAAGAGTCCCTTGTCTGTCTTGTTCATATAAATGTTTTCTTCATTATGTTTTCCATCACCAAAAGAGAGTGTTGAGACGCTATATTCACCAGGTGCCATTTCGTCGTTTGTATAATAGATCCCTTGAATGGCATGGAAAAGAACTACTTGTGCCAGTTTTTTCTTGTTGTTAGGATGGAGTAAGTATTTTGTAAGCATGCCGAGTCGTTCAAAAGCATCATTGGTAGGTACAAATAAAGTGATGCCTTTTGCTGTCTGTATCACATTGTTGGATCCAGAGGCATATGCACTTGCTACAAACGTCGATAAATCAAGGTGGGTAGGGAGTTGATCCAATACATCACGAGGTAAAGTCACTGATTTCGATACTGGGTAAATATAATTTGCATTGGTTGCCACTAAAAAAAAAAAAAAATGAATCATCATGTAATATTTATTTATTTATTTATTTTTACCTGGTTCCCCTGTTACCACGGCGTCACCAAATTGAATCGATTGTTTCTTTTTTTCAGAATAAAAGGATTTATCTTGTACAGTGACATGGACTCGGATACGTTGTTGTTGATGTCTACCTAGTAATCCACCACCTGCCTTTGTTACCAAAAGGGCTCCATCTACTAGTTCTTCCGGAGCATACCGGTGCTCAATAATGTGATAACGTAGCCATTCATCAATATCATTTTGAGGTATCATTGTTTCATCTAAAGCTTCATTGGTAGGTACCAAGACTGTTAATTGTTGTTTGTCGTCATTATCTAGATAATCAGCAAGTCCATAGATATCGAAAAGGTCGACGAGTTTGGTTGCATTCATCCCCTTTAACACATGTCGCAGTGTAGAGTTTTCAATAGCATTGTAGTCGTTTGATATAGTTTGGTAAGAAGAAGTAATAGTAAATAAAGAAAACAATAAAATCAATAGAAAGTAATAAGGTAATACAACTGTGGTCGTCATAATAAAAAAAAAAAAAAAGACGAAAGAGAAAAGTAGTGAAACAAAAAAAAAAAGTAGCATAAATAAGACGGAGGATTTTTCAAAAGCCGAGATACATTTACATTTTTATTTTCACGTAGATAATAATACACTAAATTTAAAGAATATTAAGGACGGTATACGAAGGAGACATCTTCAACATCTGTTCTATCATCCACTTTTTTTGAATAATCAAACTGACCAGCAGCAGAAGGTTTGGCAGGAAAACCACGACGAAGGTTGGCACGAACAAGGGACCATCGAACATAACCATATAAGAAGAAAGCGATGATGTTGGCACCAGTAAATCCAAGCATAGCACCCAAATATGGAGATGATTGATTGTCCATCATTTGAGGTCCAACAAAATTACCAATGGTGTACCATACTAATTGACTTGATGTGTAGAATACCTTTTTAGAATAACCTATATAAATAAAAAGAAGAGAATGATGAGAGATCAATGATGATTTGATCATTTGGATAAATATGAATGGTTGATAATAGATGGAAGATCAAGATGGGCAATCAAAAAAAAAAAGGAGACGGGGAATAATCGTTTCATTATTTTTATTATTTATTTTACCTTTCACATTGTTTGAAATACTTGTTTGCATCAAAATATACATGGGAGTACATCCGTAAGCAAGATAGATACCTAGATCGAAAGAAAGAAAGAAGAAAAAGGTCAATATACTATGAAATCAGTGTCTCCTTTATATATATATACCTAATAATTTGACAGGACCATGACTGATCAATCCAAGTAATAAAACACCAGTCATAGAGATTAGGGTCATTCCCATTGCAACAAAGCAGATTTCATTATATCGTCTTGATAAATAAGTGGAAATGATGATAAGTAAGGCTCCACAGCAACCATTGGGTATATTGAGTAGAATCGATTGTAAATTCTAGAAAGTAGAATATTAGTATAATATATATATATAAGTGTAACCATGACTTACGGTGAAACCAATCTCTTGAATGATTTGTGTAGAAAATACAGTAAGACTTCCATTTTGGAGATTACAAAGACAAGACAGGGCACAATAGCAGTAATATTTTGGATCCTTAAGGGCTTCCCAGACATGATTGATATTGAAAGTAGTATCTTGAGCTGTTCCACTATCCAACATGCGTTCATCAACAATAAGAGATTCTTCAGGAGTGAGACGAAACCATCTTGATTTTGGATGATCAGGCAAGAAGAAGAAAAAGACAATACCAAGTGTAACAGTGACGGCACCCCAAATGATAAATCCTATTAATAAATAAGCATTAAACATTGTTATTGAGTACAAATCATTATTATAAATTTGTCTTACCATATTGCCAAGCAGATAAACCATTAAGACCTTGCATATTTCCAATACCATAACCAATCAAACCACCCAAAGCAGTAGCAACAGCATTTGCAATAAACATGGAAGATACATAAAAGATTTGTTCATGTCGTCGATAAAAGGAAGCAATCAAGATAAAAATACAAGGATAGGTGACAGCTTCAAAGAAACCAAGAATAACACGACAAGCAGCCAATCCACCAAAACCTTTTGACAGTGCAGTACAACCTAAACTGACACCCCAAAGAACCAAAATAAGTCCCATATATTTTGATATTGGTACTCTTTGAATTAAAAAGTTGTTGGGTATCTGAAAAGCCAAGTAACCGACATAGAATAAACTCCTATAATGTTATTCAATAAAAGATGTCAAAAAAAAAAAAAAAAAGAGAATGGGAATCTTACCCTACTAGAGCAAATTCGTTCTTTGTAATATGTGTATCTTCATATAAACCAAGTACAGCAGCCACATTCAATGTTGATTTATCAGCGAACTATTTAAAAGAATAAAATAAAGAAGAAAGACATGAATATAAATTTGTAAAAGGGAGAAATTAGATTCTTACCTGTACAAATAAAACAATACACACCAATGGAAGGAAACTCCGATCGATCTTACGTTTGAGTCTTTTTTCAGCAGGTGAGTAAATAAAAGGTGTAATAGTATCATCTACTTTCTCGATTTGTTCCAAGGAATCAATATCTTTAATACCAGTCATTTCGATCTTATGATCTGTTGTTGTATCATCTGTTTCCCTTTTATCAGACATAATTAGAGTGTGTGAAGAGAGATAAAAGGAAAGAAAGAAAAAAAAAAAAAAAAAAAGAGAGAGAAAAGTGAATGTTTCAATTTATATGCAGCAGATGGGAAATGCGGATCATGAAAAAGAAAATATCATCAATCATCATTCACAGTCATTCCTTTTTAAGGTTCCTATCCTTTTCTTTCCTTTCTTCCTTTCTTTCATTCATTAAATCAGTTTATAACTTCTCATCTTCAGATAACAAAGAATGATACGAATCAATATTCAGTTATCAATCATCAAAAAAAGTTAAGATTCCTTCATTTAGTGGTAGAATTTGTCTAGAGATAAAAAAAAAAAAAAAAAAAAAAAAAGAGGCTGATAGATATTAAGGTTTTACTTTCTGAAGTCCGAATGATCCAAAAACTTTAATGCTTAATACCTGTCATTATTCACACACTTTTTTTTTTTTGACTCATTCATCGTCTTGTTAGTCTTTGAGAACAAAAGGAAAAAAAAAGATCAAGATCAAGAAAATTGAAAATGAAAATGAAAAAAAAAAGAAAATGGATGATGACAAAGGAAAAAAAAGGTTATCTTTGTTCCTATCCAAGATAAGCGAGTTTATCTTAAAAAAAAAAGCTGATAGTTTCACTCTCCGGTTCCTTTAATATGCAATCTCATCATCCTTTAAAACAATAGCATCATCCAGTCTTAACATTCATATTGACAGTTTATGCAAATAAGCATAGTTTTATCGTTATTGTTTACAAACAAACTATGAACTTTGTTTTTTTTTTTTAAAAAAAAAATCAAGAAGTGGATGATGATTTCCCTTTTCCCCAGGTTCTATCTTCTTCATGTGCTCAGTTCTCACGCTATCAAAGAGGTTGGTATCTATTCAACATGATGATTATTTTTTTTTTTATTCGTGACACACACAGACTACTGGATTTTTTTTTGGTATTAGATCCTTCATTTCCCAGGATTTGTCTAAGAATGATTTATTTTCTATACGCACGCCACATTATGTACCTATATGTAGATATTTAATGAATCCATCAGAAAATTAATACACACACATATATTTCATTTTTTGATAAAAAAAAAAAAAAAAGAAGAAGACGCATATGATAGGTACGAACGATTGATATTCTTGTTTTGTATACTATTGAGAAAAGGGCAGAATTAAAAAAAAAAAAAATTACCCAAGAAAGGAAACAACCAAATATGGTTGATGTCACATGATCATTTTCCTCGATTTTCTATGCATTAACGACAGACTGTCTACTTGATCCACTAACAAAAGAAATAATCATAAATAATATACATGTCTTTTGTTAATGATGCTTATACGGTATGATAATGAATTTAAGCTTAAAAATAGGATTTGAAAGGTTGATTTGATCTATATATATATATATATTTTTTTTTTTTTTTTTTTGAAAATTTTGAATTCTACAGCCAAAAATTTCGAACTCCCCAGCCAAATTTTGGCTGTAGAATCCAATCGTCGAGGGTTCATCAGGCAATTTTTCAAAAAATCGATAAAATCTTCTTTGTGATTATTTCACATTACGTGGCAATGCAAGCAATAAAATGATATTAGATGATATTAGACTACTTTGAAGAGGAATCCAATGGTGGTAATTTCATTGGATGATGATCACTATTGGATGAGGGATGAGTGTTTCTATTTTTATTTTTTAATTTACTATATAAATTAGGAGGTAACATATAAACTGTCATTAATACAAGTAAAAGAGAATGATGTCAAGTATGTCTCTTCCAAATTTGAGTCAATGATGATCATTTATGAACGAGAAATGAAAAGATAAAATTTGCCTTGTCAGATTTTGGCTATAAAAATCCATCATCAAGGGGTTGCTAGATCGTTATATAAAGAAATACCTTTTTTTTTTTTTTCATCCTCTTTTAAGGCGACCGGTAGATGTGTACTGGTGCACTAATGAAATATTTTTATGCGTGCATTGAGGGAACACATTTTATGATATTATTAGTGAATAGTGGATGGATGACTTTTATAAAGTTGTTGAATTAGTTGATATTTGTATATAATAAAAGATGTATAAAAAGATAAACGAGATTCTTAAAAGGGTTTTTTATTTTAAAAGAGAATAACATGATAGATGTTTTGTAAAATAAAAACCAAGATGTATGTATTCTAAAAAAAAAACAAAAACAAAAAAACAGATAAATAAATAGGCAGAAAATATAAACGGAAATAAAATAGATATCTATGAATATTGAAGGATGATGATTGGATCAGTGAGGAGAATATAGTAAAAAAAAAAAAAAAAAAAAAAAAAAAAAAAAAAAAAAAAAAAAAAAAAAAAAAAAAAAAAAAGAAGGAACCCAATGTCATACTGGGGATCTCATTTAAAGCTAAAGTCCAAGTGACAAATAGAGTCCAATCAGCTGTACCGCATCGTCGAGAAGTAATAGCACGCACCAAAAAAAAACAGGGACCAATAGAGATAGGGAAAGCGCACTATTAGGTTGATTTCAATATCAAGTAACAGCAATGAGTATCATTTTGCAATATCCTTCTTTTTTATTTTGTATATACTTACGAATTTAGAGAGTTACTGATACACAATAGACATCCATATCCAAAAAGGTGGGTTCTTTCCATCATATACACGAAGTAAGCTACCTGTAGACTATCGATCAAGTATCATTCCAGTCTTCCACCTAGTTCCTAGCATGTCAACAATATCTTGGTATCTATTTCTGTGTTCATTGCCGTCCAAATCGAGTTCTTGAGACAAGAAAAAGAAAAAAAATTAATATTATAAGATAAAAAGTTAATATTATCAAAAAAGATTGTTGCTTACCCAGTTCAAAAAGAAAAAAAAAAGAAGCAACAAAGTTGATTGAGTAAGCTCTATTACCAGTAATGTTATACTTATAAGGCACTATGTTGATTTGTAGTCAAAATGTAGAAAGAGAAAAAAAGGTGAAGAAAAGGTAATAAAGAAGAGGAAACAAAGAACATTTTTTTTTAAAAAAAAAAGATCGAACGGCATTTTAAAAAAAAATTCAATCAACCTCCATTTCATTGTTCTCCCTTTCCTTTTTTTTTTTTTTTTTTTTTTTTTTTTTTTGGTTCCTCTATAATAACCTTATACCCTAATCAACCATGGAAGACACAAATAAACTCATTCTTAAAACGCTTTTACAATTATCCAACGAAATAAGAAGTTTATCTGCCTCGACCAAAAGAATGAATGAAAAACTGACAGCTATAGAAACCAAACTATCATTTTACGAACGTGTCAGACATTCACCTTCTCCTGCTATTAATACTTCAGATGAAACAATAATATCAACAGAGCCTATGACACGTATATTACCACCACATAAAAAGGAAAGTGTAACTCGAAAACTCAAGATGCTTATCAGTACATCATGGAACAAGAATAAGAATGGGATTGAACGGACTGAAGAGGAACAAGCACGCGCTTATGAAGCACTTTTGGATTTGGCAAAGGATACTCTAGAACAAGTGGATGACACTATGTTTTTACCAGGTCGAAACAAGACATTTTCCAATTTAGAACACACATATCAAGAAATATTAGTAGATCATTTTGAAAAGGCAGCTTCAGGTATTGGTTTACACTTGAAGGATTGTGCAAAACACTGGGCAGCAAGAAGACTTTTGACACGGGAAATGATCAACTCTAGTCGACAGAGCATCAAACGCAAAAAGAATGACAACAATGATGAAAAGAAAGAAGACAACGATGCTGACAATCACAATATCACCAGTGACAATAGTGACATCAAGGAGAATATCACTGACGATAGCGATAACAATGACATGAATGATTGTGATAATCACGATGATATAGATCACCAAGTGTAAGTGAATACTTGTGTATTGACATTCTAATTCATAAATGATTTTTTTTTTTTTTTTTTTTTTTTTGGATAGTGAATTTGTAGATAATTCTTCCTCACCTGCAGAACAAATCTCGTCACCTGATGGCATGATCATTGGTTCTCCTCATTCAGCACCCAGTCCCTCTCCAGCAAAACGACAACGGCAATTGAAGGAGGAAGATGATACCATTATTACTTAGTCATTAGAATAGCCATTACATTAGTTTAGTTTAGAACTTAAAAGATAAAATAAAATAAAAAATATCGTCTCACTTGATTCTTTTTTTTTTTTTTTTATGATTATACATTCCGAGAAGTTAACCTGGTTCTAATCATCAAGTCATGTCAATATTTCATGACAGTTTATGCTGACATACTTCCAATGCATCATATTCAACATTCCTTCTTTTATTTTATTTTTTATCGTTTTGATGGTTCTTTCTATGATTTCGTACACGGTTTATTATCGTATGGCCTTTTTTGTATATACTTTGCGTTAATTCTTCACACTGTTTTACACAATTCTTTACATTTAATAAAATTGTTTTATGTTTTCTCTTTATCTACAGCCGTTATTGTCGTTATCATATTCCATCTATAACTATTAACAATAAAAATAAAAAATAAAAAAAAAAAAATAAAATAAAAAAGAAAATTCAAGTCAACACACTTAGTAATGCAATATTCTACATGATCAACAAATCAATACGTTACATCAAGCATACGATATAAATGATCATACACATATTTGATTTCAAAAGACGCTAGGAGACTATGAAGGCGTTTATTTCCATCAAATCTAATACTAATCAGTAATATATATATATATATATATCAAGTGTTTCTAACGATGACTACTTTTCTATATAACTAATCTATGTATCTCGATGTCCAAATTTGTTTCAATAAGGTTGCAACTTCTATTGTCCATTTGTTGTCATTCATTCCATTCAAAAGCCAATATATTTACATCCATTCGCTCCAAGCAAGGACTGATCATTGTTAGATTGCCACTTCATTGTCTTTGTAGTTGGTCAAGGTGATCATCTATGAAAAGGAGAAACAGTAGTGTGAGTATATTATTGTACTATTTATTATATTCTACAAAGATTGTTCCTTCAATTCTCCTTGTTGTTCTATCTACATACCATAAAAATGAATAAAGCCATATCTAAAAATACAAAATAATGAATATTAATAAACGTGTTCAACATTTACAAAAAAAAAAAAAAAAAAAAAAAGGTTCTACCAATTCCTTTTCATTCTTACCATTCATATCCCATCAATCTACATTCCATTCACGTGAAATCTGTTGATCATGTCCACATAACTATATAAATTGATACATCGAAAAAGTGAAAGCATCATTCAAGTGAATTGATACAAGAAGTTTTCTTCTGATTTCATACCTGCGAGGTGATATTGTTTCCAATAATGAAGATAATACATTGAAGAGAAAACCATTCATAGGTATATGTGTGAGTTAAAAAAAAAAAAAAAGAATGATATACAATTTGTCGAAAGATCAGTATAAAAAGTCTAAAAAAAAAAAAAAAAAAAAAAAAAAAAAAAAAGGTAGTTCAAAATCACATTCTTTTGAATGAAAACCGGCAACATATCAACCAATAAGAATAGACCGGCATTTCATTGCCCAATCAAAATGCAAAATTTTTCAAATGAAAAATATATAGGAAATTTAAGCCCCGACGAAAGTTGTAGGGGCCGTAGTATAGTGGTATTACGCATGTTTCGCATACATGCAACCGGGGTTCGATTCCCCGCGACTCCAATTTTTATATAAAAACATGCTTTTTTTTTGTTTGTTTTTCTTTTGTTACGTCCAAAACGAATTGATAAAATAATATTAAATGTTTTTTTTTTTTTTTTTTTTTTGATTGATGATATTAATAAAATATTTGTTATCATCTGTGATTTGAATGATCATTCAATCATTGTGGGGACAAGTGACATCTGATTGGACGCGGTGATTAAAGTTTTTTTTTTTTTTTTTTTTTTTTTTGGAGGGTCATTATATCTTGAGCTTTTCCTATTTTTCTTTTCTTTTATCCAAACCATAAGTAGCAGTAATTGATAGTAATGACAAACCTAGAGGATTCACCTTCATACAGAGTGCTTAGTATTCAATCACATATGGTAATAATTAGTATATCTATTACAACATAATCTATAACTAACATATTCATTCATAGGTCTCTGGGTATTGTGGTAAAATGAACACCAAGAAACACCAACAGTAAAATAATTTGCCTAATAACTATATCTTTTTTTTTTTTTTTTTTTTTTTTTTTTTGTAACAGGCAACAAAGCTGCAGCCTTTCCATTACAAACTTTGGGATTTGATGTTGATATTCTTAACACTGTACAATTCTCCAATCATACAGGTAAATTCTACAAGTAGGAAACTTAGCTATTTATATAACTTTTGCATTTATAATAGGATATACATCTTGGACAGGAGGTCGTCTTACTGATGTAGATGTTCAGCAACTTTTCGATGGACTTGAAGCTAATGGGTTGATGGACCAGTACACTCATGTCTTGACAGGTAAAGAAAAAGCGATATGAAAACAGATTAAGTATTTTAATGTAATCCTTTCTGTTTGTTGAACTATTTAGGATATATTGGCAACTTTGACATACTACGAACGATTGAAAATAAGGTAAAACAGCTCAAGGAAAGAATTCCCTATTTGATTTACGGTAAGAACGGAAAACACAATGGTACTATATTTATATATCCTTTTTTTATTCTTCTTCTTCTTCTTTTTAGTCTGTGATCCTGTGTTGGGTGATGGTGGACGTTTGTATGTCGCTCCTGAAATTGTTCCCTTATATCGTGATGTTTTATCAGTTGCAGACGTTATTACTCCAAATCAATTTGAAGCCGAGTAAAGAATTATTAAAACAAATATAAATCTTAAACTTCTAATTTTTTTTTTTTTTTTTTGATGAATAGGGTTTTATCAGATATCAAGATTATCAATCTCAAAACAGCAAAAGAGGCGGCAAATCAGATCCATGCTTTTGGTGTTGACAATATTGTGATTACTTCCATGGTTCTTCCACCTGAAGATGTACCAAAAACTATTTTATTACCTCACAGCAAATCGACTGAATCTGCCAGCAATACTAATCATCAACCTCTGTATTGTATGACAAGTCAGCGACATCCTAATGGAGACGTTCAACAGCATCTGATTTCTTTCCCGACATATGAAGGCTACTTTACAGGAACAGGCGATTTATTTTCGGCATTAACAGTAGCAAGAATCCAGGATTATCCTCACTCATTGGCTCAAGCAATTTTTAAGGTGGTAGCGTCTGTGAATGCAGTGACTCGATTGACTTGGGAACATCAACGGAAACAACAACATGGGAATGATAAAATGATAGTGGACAAACCAAATGACCCTAAATTGGTACATGCCTGTGAATTACAAGTCATCAAAGGAAAGAAGGAAATAGAACATCCTGATCTCATTGGACACCAAATTTTGATGGTAGAATTGTAGTTTTAGAAATACCCCTTTTATCTTGGTAGTATTTACACTTTATTCCTAAATTTAATGTAGAACTATCATTATCATTATTACTACTGTACTCTTATATTTTTATTGAAAATAAAAACTTGTATTATGGTCTTTCATCATGTGGAAAATTGACTACCAAAAAAAAAAAAAAAAAAAAAAAAAAGTTGGTCGAATGGTGGGTTTGAAAATCTTGTTCAATTTTTCATTTGGCTTTTTTTTTTTTTTTTATATTTTCTTTCTTTCTTTCTTTCCTCACTTCATTCCATCGATTTACATTTAATGACTACTCGCAACAAAATATTGATAACAGGACTTCCAGGTATTGATACATTTCAAGTAGTTCAAGGTAAAAGCAAAATAAATCAAGTCAATTGTCAATTATTCCTAACCTCCGTTTAGGTATATTTACTTCTTCTGGACAAAAGATACCAACAAAGATCAGCACGACTGTCGAGGAACAACAGAAACAAAATGATCCTATAGCGGGAGTGATTGTACCATGGACAATCGACAACAAGTATTACACGGCATCCATCGACTTTTGGCTAGATGAACCTGATTTGGATTCACTGACAGAAACTATTGATGGTTATGGCAAGAAAGAGAATGGTGTCACTCAAGTCATCGATGCTTTCATTTATGTATTCAACAAATATCAAGTAAGAAAGAAAAGAAAAAAAAATGAGAAATGATTTCACAAGAGCTCATATCTAAACTTGGTGATCTCTTTTTTTTTTTTTTTTTTTTTTTTTATGATGCAATAGCAAAATAGTTTTGACCCTATCAAACAATGGATGTCCTTTTTAGAAGTATGTGATCCATCCATTCGTCTATGTATTGGAATGTCATCATCAATGGAAACAAAAGCAACTCAAACAACAACAACGGATAGTTCATCGACTGATGTATTTGAAGATTGGTGTCTGGAGAATCAATTCGATTATATAGATATGGATCAGCAACCAGAAATACCTATGGATAAAAAAGGATATGACCTGGTGGTGGATGCTTTACATACAAATATGTGGGATGGATTAGTACGCAAAAATGGACAGACAAGTAGAAAGCTCCCTGATGTGTTTGAAGCCGCTCTTTCTGATAATGATGATGATAATGACGACGACTTTGAACAATCATTGAAGAACATAGAAGATGATGGTGAAGAATGGATCAAAGGTATATATATATATATATAAACATGTGGTGGTTGGATGTGATATCTCATTCCTGTCTATTTTTATTATGGTAGAAATTGAAAAGCTGAAACTAGAGCATGATAAGCTAAGAAAGAAAGATGAAACAAGAACATTGACAGCAAGTGGCAAGGATATATTGGACTTTGACAATGATGATGATGATGATGATGATGATTTTGGTAGGTGACAGTCTACAAGAAATGGCATGCTTTGGAATTTTCCCTATTCTCATTCTTCTTATACCATTTATATTATTATTAGATATGCCATCAAAAGAAGAGATTGGTCGAATGCATGATCAATTATTTGGAGATATTGATCAAGATGATGGACTGGACAAGGCACTACAATCACTTCAAGCCATGCGAGGTAAATGTCATCAAAAAAAATATTATAACGATCGAATTCATTTTAAACATATCTATATTGTAGAAAAAGGAAAAGATTTACCAGATGAAGAACGAAGGAAGATGGCGGCTCAAGTAGCATTGTCATTTGCAGCTCAACTCGGACTCTAGGAAGGCAATGGAATTTTATATTGATGATGTATTTTAGATTGTTTTTATTTTATTATTTTTTATTTTGAATAAACATACCTTTTTTTTTTTTTTTTTTACGTCAAAGCATAGATGACAAATCATTTTCTCCTTATTTCATAGCTGACCCATGTGAAACGTGTTCATTTTTTCTTTTTCTGCGTTATGGTTAGAGATTTTTTATTGTATTGGGGTATATTTGCGGTGACCAGCATCGGATCATTACTTTACCTTGTTATTACCACCCAAAAACCCTACTTTTCTATAAAATGTTACTTTCTTGGTCTTTTTATTTCCTTCTCTTTCTTTATTACTTTTTTCTTTTATTTTATATTTCTTCACTATCATGACATTATCATTTAATTTTTTTCTATCTCCTCCACTAATTCTTATGAAAAAAAAAAAAGTACTTGAGGACAATCAATGAGGAGGATGATCAGCCAATGAAAATTCACAACAGCACAAATCGCTCACTTTTTTTTTTTTTTGTCATATAAAAAAGCACCTCACTGCTTTTTTTTTTTTCTTCTCCTTTTTTTTTTTTTCTGTAACATTCTCCAAATACCCTTACGATTACTAATATTTCTATAATGGCTGTAAGTATGAAGAATAGGTCATTATCTCTTTTTATTTTAGATGACGAATAGACTGATAACTTTTTTTATAGCAATATACTTTTACTGTTGAAATGGCTTGCAGTGGATGTTCTAATGCTGTGAAGCGTGCCTTGACTAAACTTGAAGGTAATAATAAAAGGAGGGTATGGGAAATATGTATTTACTTTTGCTTTTCATGAAACATTAGGTGTGGACAATATTGATATTGATTTGGAAAAACAAACTGTGGTTGTGGACACAAATCTACCTCGTGAATCTGTTTTGGAAACCATCAAGAAAACTGGCAAAACAGTCAAGGAATAAATTTTAGTTATCTACACTTTATTCAATAAACAAACAAGTTATATATATTATTTATTTTGATAGCACTTGAAGAAAATGGGATGAAGATAGATAGAATAAAATGATGATAGTTTGGGATAATACAAATGAAGGAATAATAATAAGAGAGAGAGACTAGTATCTAAGATTCAAGGAATGTGTTTGTATTTCAATGAGATGAAAAAGGTTGTTGACCACTCCAAAAGATGGTGATTTCACCATCACCCACGGTAGAACCTAAACTATGATTCGTCACAGGTCGAGAAGAAGGTTGTTCATCATCATCATTTTCCACCGTATATCGATCGTCTTGGAATGGATCTTGTTGACCATTTGATGATGGATTCTTCAATTCAAGTGTGTTGGATCGTGATAAGTCGTCAGATTTAGTCAAAATGGTACGTACTGAATCACCTCTTTTCAAATCACGTACAGTGTTGACACGTAAGATTTGCGGCTTTGCCCGAGTCACTTGTACTGCATGATGTGAAGCTGTTTGTGTTGTACTGATCATTGAATGGTGTTTGCTACTCATATCATCATCATCATCATCATCTATTGAATATTGAGAATGTCGAGGATCTTGGAATGGATTTTCTACTGCTGTATTGGAGGATGTGGCATGTGGAGTTGCTGTGGAGGAGGTTGTCCAAGGTTGATTTGATTTCATATAAGAGTTAGTTGAAGAAGAAGAAGAAGAAGAATGTGGCCGTTGTTGCTGTTGATAGTATGCTTCTTGTTGAATATGATAGGAAGGTGGGATGTAGGCAATTGGAATGACACCAGAAGTGATAGAATGACAAGTTGACTAAAAAAAAAAAAGTTATATAAGTATAATCCTATTTAAAAATACAAATAAGGACTTACATCTCTAGTATTTTCAGACATAGGACGTGGTATATCCGAAAAATCATTAAGTGAGTTGTGATGATTGTAATGTTGTTGTTGTTGTTGTTGTTTGTGAAGTCTTGTGGTTGTATGGAAAGCGATAGGTAAAGTAGTTTTTGATTTTTTCCTATATTGAAAGATACAATAGACCAAACCACCAACAAGAATACCACCACCTAAAAGACCACCTACAAGACCTCCTATCAAAGCACCATTGTCGTTGTTGTCATTGTTGTTATTGTCTTGACCATTGTTAGAGTTGGAATCAGATGGAGAGAGTCCAAGAGCTTCTTTACTCATACATTTAGAAGCAGGACATTGACCACAGTTGGACATGGTACCTAAAACACATACTTGGTCATCAGAACAACTAGGTTGACATTGGGCAATACAATTAGAAGGTGTACAAGAAGAAGCTATTGAAATAGATGAGAAGAAATGGTGAGTTATCATGATAATAAAAGTTTTTTTTTTTACATTGTGCTAAAGTTGATGTAGATAATAATAATAATAATAAAAGAGTGGAGATCAACCAGAAAGTGGCTATTCGTTGAAGAGAATGCATAGAAAGGAAAGGAATGATTATATGATCATGGATATATAAAAAAAAAAAAAAAAAAAAAAAAGGGAAAAGGGAAAAAAGGAAAAATGGAAGGGAACAATAATGAGAATAAAAAAATAAAGGTTACACAAATAGTTTATTGCTCTAAATTAGGAATCGATCAACAGATTGGTTAGTCAAGCAGTAACTATGATAAAAAAAGTAAAAATAATAAAATGTTTATTAAAATGGTATAAATAAAATAATAAAAAATAAAAAAAATAAAAACTATGACAAGACTAATAGGTAAAATAGTATTATATATATAATCCATAGGAGGGGGGGAATGTGTAACAAATACAAAAAAAAAAAAAAAAGATAAAAATACTATCCAAAGTTTTCCCAAATCAAAACATCACTTTCAAATCATCTGATCGTACAAAGACTCCTCTGTTGGGTGTTGAATCAAAATATCGTATGTTTTCATAAGATCCATCATTCTTGCCAACTAAAATATATTTAAAAAGAAAAAGAAAATCCCATTATTTATTTATAAAAATAGTAATAATAATTTTTTTTTTTTTTTTTTACCTCTACGATCCAATTCTACTCCAATCCATATACCATCTGCAAATGAAACAGGTCCAACATATTTTACAGTTCCCACAGTTAATACTGGACGTCGAGTTAATTGTACACGTTTTCCTACTACAATCATCGATGATTTTCGTTGAGCTTGTTTGGTCAAATCTGAATGTAATATACGTCGAAGCCATCCACGTTTCTTTTTTGGTGATCGTAAAGGTACTGTTGCCCATGAAAAAAGGGTTGATTTGGTAGTAGATGATGATGATGCTTTATTGTTCTCTTGTGAAATTGGATGTACATGTCGTCGTCGATGAGAATCTGGTTCCATGGATTCTAACCATCCTTTAATCCATCGTGTCAATGATTTTGAAGAATCATCTCGTCGATTGTTTGAATAAATAGAGGTTACATTGCTTTGTAAAGAATACGTTCGTTGTGTTGTTGTAGATGATCGTCGGGACATATTGATAGATGCTGCACTAGATGATGGATAAGATATTTTTGGTGGTGGAAATATAATAGTAAGAAGACTTTGTTGAACCAAACCTTGATGTTTTTCCAAGGATTTCACTAATGATCTTGCTGGTACATCAAGTTCTAAAAAAAAAAAAAAGAAATCTTAAATTTTGTCCATCTGATCTACTATGATTTGTAATACTATATATATATTTTCACTTTTTTTTTTTTTTTTTTTTTTTTTTTTTTTTACCAATAGCTAATGCTTTCAAAGTATTTGTATCCAAAATATCCAAAGCAGCCATTTTTATAAATTGATCCAATCTAGGAGACATATAAGAGAGTATAATATCTTTTGCTACACTGAGAATATGTTTGACTTGAGTATGATAAGATACAGCATGACGACACATAAGATCACGGACCAAACCTTGATAGAGTAAACCAGCATTCATAATATCCATTTGATCTTCCAAAACATGCATAAAGAGGTATTCCAAAAAGTCAAAAGAATAAGTAATCCCATCAATACAAGATAATAAGGCAGGATATTGAGAACAATAGTATTCAAAATGACGAGCAATGAGTTGAGTGGATTTTGCTTGTACCAAGGCCAAGGTAGCATGAAGAGAACGACTCCAACATAATAAAGGATCCATGGTAGATAACAAATTGGTGGCTAAAAAACAAGAATGAAGAGATTCCACAGCATTACATTTACTGACACGTTTGGATACAAGTTGTGATAACATCAATGAATGATCACTGGGAAGATGATCCAACATTCGAGCCATCATTCGGTGAGTCCAAAAGGTTGGCAAGCATTTTTCAGGGTCATGTGTCAAAGATAAAATAACCTTGATGTATAATTGATATAGAAGGTCATCCTCTTGTAGAGTGGTGTTTTTTGATTTTGATCTATTGTTTTTGGTGAGAATATGAAGAATGGTGTTATTGATAGTGGTGAAATCGTTGAATTGTTGTATATTTCCATTGATGAATTCAAAAAGTTGTGGCGTAAGGCAGGCACAATCATCGCAGTAACAAGTCCATTGATGTACAAGTTCCCCAAATAAATCTGCTACCTTGATGCATAAATCAGTCATTCCAAAGTAATCAGCCGCCAAATAAGTTTCCTGAAGCAAGTATAATTTTTCTTGTTCATCTATCTCGTGATCAAATAATAATAATGATTGATTTGGTTGTTGTTGTTGTTGATATTGTTGCTGAGTGCTATCCAACCATCCTGACATTGATGTTGAGTCACGCGAGTAATACATATAATGAATGACAGAACTGAGTCCCATTGAGCTTAATATAGTGGAAGGTAGACATATAATTGGTATTGATGATTCATAAAAATCATGTTCAAACATAGCTGCAAAATAAGGAGAGTGTTGAGAAAGTATAGATTTGTCAACTTTCCATTCATGTTCTGTTGTTCCATCGGTTTTATGTTTTCGTGAATAATGATAAGGAGAGTATTGCATATCTTCAATAGTTGTTAATGTTAAAAGGTCATTGTTGAATTCTATTGTCGTTTCTGAGAAAAAACCAGGATCGTCGGCTGTTTTTGTAATGAGGGTAAGTAAAACAGTTGTTGTATACTTGGTACCGTATTGTTGATAATCATTACAATACTTTTGTACCATCACTAATGAGAAATGAAGAGAGAGAAAGTTTAAAATAACGAAAAAAAGTAAAAGAAAAAGAAAGGAAAAAAAAAAAAAAAGAGAGAGAAAAAAAAAGGGGTGACAAAAAAAAAAAGTAAGAAGAGAAAGAGAGGGGTAGGGGATTCAAAAAGGTATTCTTTGTCAAGCGTGGGGTGATAAAAGCTTGGTTTCTTGAGATTTTATAAGTATTAACTTTACCAGGGATTTTATTATTATTTATTTATGGATAAATGACCTTTTTGTAGCACGTTTCAAAGAATTCTTTTTTTTTTTGTAAATATATAAAATCTAAAGATCTTCATCCCTTTTATCCACCACTACGCCACTTTTTTTATTGGATGTTTACCCTTGGTGGGAAATCAAAAGTACATTCGGAAATTCAAATCAGGTTCATGCAAACAGTCTACTGATATGGAAATCGCGTCTTATGACCTGTATATAATGATTAAAAAAGATATATAGAAAAATTATCATTTGAAATATGTTTAGTTGATATTATCATTTTTTATCAACTTTTTTTTTTTTTTTTTTTTTTGTTTTCGGCTAAATTATGCCAGTAAGAAAAAAAAAAAGGTATTAATTGATTTCCTCTTTGGTTGGGGGTAAGATACCGTCATCAAAGAGTAAATAACAAAGGTATAGAACTTTATTTGAAAAAAAAAAAAGACTCATCTTTTATTATATTATTTTGGATGAAAGCCCTTTTCTCACATTTTTATTCATTTCCCAGCTAAATATTTTTTTTTTTTCTTTGGTTCTCTTTCTTCCCCTTTCTTTTTTGGTTTCCGGCCTTTTCTTTGGCTGGCTGCATGTGAAATCATTTTTACACGTGAAGGAGGATGAATATAAAAAAGACAAAAACATAGGCATTCCTTTCGTTTTTTTTTTTTTCTTTTTTTTTTTTTTTCCCTTTCTTTCTTCATTACCTATATACCATGTCTGATATTAGAGTACCTGGATTCAAAAGTTCCGAAGTGATTGCTCTACTTGATAAACACTTCAATGCTTACTCTGCTGATGAGAAGGCTGCTTTGATCAAAAAGGTAAATAATATATATATATATATATGTTATATTAACAAACTTCTTTTTTTTCCTCTCTCTCTCTCTCTTTATTTAGGTGAATGGTGTCTTCCAATTTGTTATTAAAAACGCTCAAGGAAAAGAAGAAGTTTTTACAATTGATTGTAAGAAGGAAGGCAAAGTTGTACGTGGTAAAGGTGCTGTCAAGGCTGATGCTATTATTACCATGTAAGTTAATATAAAGGACGTGGGAATAAATAAATAAAAAAAAAATTCGAATAATCTAATGTAATATTTTCTTTATTTTTAGTGGAGATCAAGATTTTGTTGATTTGGCTGATGGTAAACTCAATGGACAAAAGGCTTACATGTCTGGTAAACTCAAAATAAAGGGTCAAATGATGCTTGCTATGGTAAGATTAATAAAGAAGAATGAATGATGAATTATGTAAACTAATTTATTTTCTTTTTCTATTAGAAACTTGATAACGTTTTCAAATCCATCAAACCAGAATCCAAGCTTTAAAGAAAATGTTGATATTTGTATATTCTTTGTAGTTGACTATTTTAGTTTGATTTTTTCTTTATTTAGTTGCTTTTTTCCCATAAGTTTTAAATAAAGATATATATAAAAAAAGGAATTCCTTAAAAATGCCGTGTTTTGATATCTTCTCTTGTTCTCCTCTCTCTCTACTTTCACTATACTAATTCTTGTATGCGTTTTTTTTTTTTTTGATTAATTTGATTTCCGCTGCATCTGCCATCTTCATCATCTCCCACCAGTCACGTAGTCATCAAAAAAAAAAAAAAAGACAAACCGAATTCATCTCCACTTTTTTTTTTTTATTCTTTCTTTTCTTTACTTTCCTTTTTTTTCTTTCCTCTTATCCCCCCACTCATTCCCTCTTTTTTTTTTTAATATAAAACCAATCTAATATGCGGAATCTTGTTGTTTTAGGAGGATCTTCTCATCCTGAATTAACCGAAGCAGTATGCCGTCGACTTGGCATTCCACCTGGTCAAGCAAAATTAGGGAAATTCAGTAATCATGAAACTTCAGTTGAAATCAAGGAATCGGTGCGTGAACGTGACGTTTATATTATTCAATCGGGTTGTGGTAATGTCAATGATAATCTTATTGAACTTCTTGTTATGATCAACGGTGCCAAGATCGCTTCTGCCAAACGTATTACTGCTGTCATTCCTCATTTCCCTTATTCTCGTCAACCTGATGTTCCCTACAAGTCCTCTGGTGCTCCTTTAACTTCTTTACCTCCTGCTACTCCAAAACAGTCAAAACATATCGATGAAGAAGACGTTGGAAAACAATTGATGCGAAAACTTGCCGTTACTTCTTCACAACAACAGGAAGATACTGTCGATGATCCTGCTCCTCTTGCTGCTTCGAAAAAGAATCCAGATTATCGTCCTTGGTTAGCTCGATCTGGTACCTTGATTGCTGATTTATTGACTTGTGCTGGTGCTGATCATATTATTACTATGGATCTTCATGATGCTCAAGTAAGTATATATTGTGATGATTAGCGGAGATGACTCATACTATTACCTTTTATATAAAAAGTTTCAAGGTTTTTTCGATTGTCCCGTTGATAATCTGGTTAGTCGTGCTTTGATGATGAAATATATTCGATTACATCTTCCAAATTATCAACAAGCTGTTATTGTTTCTCCTGATGCAGGCGGTGCCAAAAGGTAAAAAAAAAAAAAAATCCAGCAAAATAACCAAAATCATGATGAATAATGGAATCATATTATATTAAGAGCCACAGCCATTGCCGAAAAACTTTGTATGGATTTTGCTCTTGTACACAAAGAACGACGACAAAAAATCACACAAAAGACAGATTTGATGTTAGTGGGTGATGTTCGTGGAAAAGAATGCATTCTTGTGGACGATATTGCCGATACCTCTTATACTATCACCAAGGCAGCTAAGATGTTACGTGATCATGGAGCTCTCAAGATTTATGCCATTGTCAGTCATGCTTTACTTTCTGCCAATGCTTTGGAAAACATCGAACAAAGTGCCATTGATCAATTGATTGTTAGCAACTCGGTACCTCAAGCTCAACATTTACATAGTCCCAAAATCAAAGTTTTTGATGTTGCTCCTCTATTTGCTGAAGCTATTCGTCGTAGCCACTTTGGTGAATCCATGTCTTTACTTTTGAACCCTCGTTATGATTTAGATTAGTGTTTGCCTCATTCTATACATTCCCACACATACACATTCATCTATACACACAGTATATATATATATATATTTATTCTCACAAACACAGTTCCCAATATTTTTTATTATTATTATTATTATTTAGACATCTGTTTGTATTGTAGTCTTTTTCATGTTTCTCTTTCTTCAATATCAATAAACACACTAGTGCTTTTTGAAATCAGTGTACATTTCTTTCACTTCATTTAATTGTTATCTATTTCTTGGTGAATGATACTAGTTGACTAATAATGATGATGATGATGATTGAATAACAGTGAATAATATATATATAAAAGTTTTATTTTTTCAAAAAAAAAAAAAAAAAAGATTGGACTATAACTACAATTTGATTTTCAATGTCATGACTTGAAATGGTTTGATTTTGAGCAAAGCACCTTGAGCATGTTGTTTTTGTTGAGCTTCCAATCGCAAATCTACCATATCATCATCAAGCACACGAAGATTGGTACTAAATGTTCGATCCACCCTTTCAGCTGTACTTGTCATTTCATATACAGTTTCTAATTCATCTTCCAAGATATTACATTGTTGAATCGATTTCATAGGCAATGAACTATATACAACATAAATACAGTTAAAAAAAACAATGAATTTATATACTTTTTTTTTTTTTTTTTTTTTTTTTTTTTTTTTTTTTACCTATGGAATCTTGCAGTCGCATGCCCTCCATAGGCTTCATAAAGTCGTATAATCAAATCATCAGAGTCTTCTGCCTTTTTGATGGTATCCAACACAACATTTGGAGCTCCTTCAATACGGAATTGAGGTACTGATTTCGCTAGACTATTCACTTGATTGATAGACATGACACTAAAAAATAGGATTAATAGGTTGATTTGCCTATTTTTTTTTTTTTTTTTTTGATGCTTACCGTGTGATCAATGGGACATTGAAATTGAATCCTTCTCTCACAACATCTGATTGCATAAAATGATTTTCATGTGGATAGATGGCATACCTGAGAACATGATGACCTGATATGATTCATCATAAAAAAAAAATTAAAAACAATGTGTACACGTCATAGGATAAAAAAAAAAAAAAAACTTACCAATATCACAATTGGAATCAGGTGCTTTGGGTGATCGAATTAATGAAAGTCGTAAAACATTGCCGTAAGCAGAGTAACCATACTTGCAATCATTCAGTAAGGCAACACCACAACCATATTCAGACATGTCCGCAAATTTATGAGCAACAACTTCAAACTTGGCACCATCCCAGGAAGTGTTGTAATGTGTGGGGCGTTGCACTATACCATATTGAGTCTCGTAGAATACCTACAAAGAAAACAATCATCATTGAATATATATATAAAAAAAAAGAAACCAATATCATTCATTTTTTTTTTTCACTTACGTTGTCTGCCAAAATATCCCAAGCAAATTCCACTTTCTATCAAATGAAAAAAAAAAAAAAATTAATTTGATAGTCATCAACATATTCAAGTTCATACCAAAAATTGTCTATTTTCATTCCAATCCACTTCAGTTTCAAAATCAATACGTCGCGAAATGGCAGTTAGGATAACACATTGTCGAAGTCGGCTAGTATCAGATATCCGTTTTTCAATCAGTAAAGCTGCCCTTAATGGCCCATGTTCCAATATTTGCACTGAACCTTCTTCCGCAACAACACCTTTTTCCAAATGATATATCTCGACTAGACAATTATAACAAGAATATGGATTAAATCTTTAGCCAATACTGATGATTGATTGGTTCGACTTACCATCCCATGCTATGAAAAGGGCCAACAAGTGATATCATATAGTAAATATATAAAGTGGGAGAGAACAAAAAAAAAAAAAATGAATATAGTGATCTTCAGTATATTTTTTTTCTTCTATTTTGATCTTTACCATCCCAGAATAATGGCTATAGCAAAAAGCACAAGAAAAAAAAAAAAAAAAGAAAAAGAGAAAAAGCATCATGTTAAATTTTCATACTATGTAATAAAAACTAATTGTTAACCTACAATATCTTCATACATCTTGAATACGTTTCCTCGTTCGCCTTGCTTGATAAATTCGCGCCTATATCAAAAATGAATCAAGATGATATTGTGTTAGTATAAATACCAATGTAATCTTTTTTAATAATTTACATTAAAGATTTATCATATAATCCAATAAGGTGACCAGATTTGTCAAAGGTAACTTGAATATATTTGTTTTCCACCAAGATATTGTTGCTCTGATCCATATGTATTTTTACTGGTTCAAAATCCAAACAAGTCTTCAAATCATATCCTTTCGCACCTAAAGGAGGAATATCATCCACTAAGAAAAAAAAAGAAGTACAGTGTCATTAGTTTATATATGTATAATGTATGGTCTTATTTACCTAAAACATAACCAGTTCGACCAAATGCTGAATTCTGTGCCAAAGATGGTAAGCCTTCCACAAGTGGTATCTCCAAAATTTCTTGTCGTGGCCATGCCAATGTGTTGAATACACCAATAGCTATATTATGATATAAAAAAAAAGGAATATTAACCTCGAATCGATCTATAATAGTTTGATATTACCTTTCTCTTCGCTCATGATAGGATTTTCCCACCCTAGTAATTTGTCGACCAAGTCATCACGCATTTGTTTCCCATGCAAGTCGATTTTCGTATACATCTATGATATTCTCCAACGTCATGATAAATAATAATAATAATAATAAAAAAGGTGTGAGCATCATATGCAAACTTATGAATGCATTTGATATTTGGTTTTACCTGTAAACAATCATCATATACCATTTCAATGGAAGAACCAGCCATGACATCATGGAATTGTATCAAGCAAATCATCTTCCAAAACTGTTCGAATTCAGCCACCGGGTACCTATGTAAAAAGAGGACGATCAGTAAATTAACAGTCGTTGGATAATGCTATTACGTACTTGTAATTTTGATCTTTCATGATATGGGCAAATGAAGCCAGCATTTCCAAATCACGTAATAGTAGTTCACTACTTCTATTGAATTTCTTGCATAATGCATGTGTTGTATAAATTCCCCGATGTAATTCAAAATACTGATAAAAAAAAAGGAGTTAAGTAACAATACTTTATTCCTTTTTTTTTTTTTTTTATTCACTTACCAATTCCCCTTTCCAACTGCAAAGTGCATCTGTTGTTCGTTCAACGTTTTCGTAGAAATCGATTGGCGTACTGAATTCTACTTTTGGTAATCCATCCTAATAATAAAATAAAAAAAAAATAAAAGGATACATTACTAACATACTCACATACGAATAAATAAATTGATATTAGTCATATGACTTCTTTACCACATCTTTCATTCTTCTTAAACGTTCAATCATACTTGCCAAAGGTCCACCACCACCATCACCGTTTCCATAGACTAGCAAACTTGAGTTGGAATATTCCTTGTCTCGATGATTCTTCACACTAACGAAAAATGTACCAAAAAAAAAAAAGATCAATAAGGAAGTTGATTCGACTGGATTATTATTGATATCATGTCCCTTTATTTTTTTGTTCCTTTTCTTACCTTCGTATAAGTTCCTCCGGAGAACATTGTGCATTGTAAGTTTCAGAAGGGGCCATATGAGTCAAAGTTTTGGTTCCATCTAGGCCGATCCACCAAAATGTCGTCATTGGAAACTACAAAACGAAGATTGTATAATAATATTTATTTATTACACTAGTACTTTTTTTTTCTATTTGTGTGTGTGTTGTTCTATTTACCTTGTTGACATTATTCCAAGAAAGTTTCTGTGTAAAGAAATACTTCATATCTGCTAATTGTAAGAGTTGAGGTAACTGCTCAAGTAGAAAAATATATGAGTAAAACGAATGATCTGATAATCACGTTATTACCTGAGAAGAATAGCCAAAGGAATCAGGTAACCAAAACACTTTACATCGTTTACCAAAATTCTCTTCAAAAAAGCGTTGCCTATTCATATACAGGATACACAAGGGAGTGAGTATACTGATTCTATCTACTTTCACTATTTATATAAATACCCAAGTAGGAATTGTCGACATAAAGCCTCACCACTAGGCATATTTGTATCCATTTCTATCCAAGTCTATGCATAAATAAATAAATAAATAAATAAATAAAAAAAAAAAAAACCAGAAATCTGGAATAAATAACAAAAAGAATATCTCCAGTTTTGTTCTTCAACTTACTCCACCAGTTGGCAAAAATTGACCAATCGCAATCTTTTCTCGTATTCGTCCCCAAAGATGTGCATAATTCGTTTTAACCCATTCATATTGTTGTGCTTGAGAACATATAAATTTATATTCAGGATAACGATCCATCAAATCGATTTGTGTAGACCAACTTCTTGCTGCTTTTCGAATTGTTTCTTCAAATGGCCATAACCATCCCGTATCTAGCATATATATATAAAGTCAATAAAGAGTAATATATTAGAAAAAAAAAAAAAAAAAGAAAAGCTTACCAATATGACAGTGTCCAAGAGCATAAATTTCATGTTGTGCATCACCATTCTTGGATGCCAGGAACTCCGCTGCAATGACAAGGCATGTCATGATAGTAGAATCATCTCCAGGTACGAAAGTGTTGACGATACGATTAGCAGTATACATTGCTTGAGAAGATCGTAGTGAATCTGGTCCCAAATCCTTTGCCATCCCCAGAATGATTTGGAAATCATATAAGAGTTGCCATGCTGGTTTGTTTGGTACTGCTAAATCCTATAATAAAGTTAGTCATTTCATAAACGATATGATCTTATTTCTTTTTTGTTCTTACTAATTCACTCAGATTGAAGAAACGATTCGGATCAGGGGGACCAATCAATCCATTTCCGGCGCCAAACATTCCGTTGCAAGCCATTTCCACATAAAATTGTATAAAATCATCCCCTTGTGCTTGAGTAGTCAATATATAATCATGTCTTGCATCGCTTCCAGCTGATCATCAATAATAATAATATCTATCTAGTTAGAAACCATATTGTACTTTTCTCATCCAAACTTACCTCCACCTGTTAATCCTTGTAAAGGCATTCCATCCATACTCCAAATTAAAGCTTCATTATCAGCGTTCCAAATAAAATGTACTTCTTCACCAGCAAATTCCAAAGGAATACGTATTTGGACATGAAACCAATGTGTAGACTTTCAAAAGAAAAAAAGAAGAAGTTGGATCAATTGTCCCCATACTTTTTTTTCCCCCGCGTTGCCCCGCGTCAATTTCCATTATTTCCAACCTATTTTTTTTTTTTTCGTTTACCCAAGATGGACCAAACCATTCACCTAAATGAGTCGGTCGAAATTCTTGTTGCACAGCTTCTTCAAATGTAATTCGTTTCAAATCCGGTACACTGTACACCATTAATGAGATATGATCCTCTTTCAAAAATAAAAAAAAAAAAAAAAGAAAAAGAAAAAAGTAAAAGAAAAAAATGGTGAGAATTGGTTTCCAGAATTACCAAAAAGCCAATATGAAAAGATGGTATATACGTGTTTTTTTTTTCAAATTACCTGAGTTTGTACGTGCCTTATAAAGTTGTGAAAGAAGATTGATATCGTTTCCATTGGCGCCTCCACTAATGAAATTGCTGCATCTGTCAATCGTGATGCTGCGTATAAGTTTGGGACTTTCCATGACTGCCGGTTCTCGTTGTTTACAAGGTAAGTATCGCTGCATTCTATTCTTATGATATCGATATAAAAAAAAAAAGGAGAGAAGAAATGCAAATATATATGAAAGAAAGGGATTCAAAACAGAAAAGTAAAAGAAGAGAATAACGAGAGAAAAAAGCAGGGAAAAAGACCAATTTATATCTCCGCCAACGAAATTTGATGGATCATTGTGAATTGGGCTTTTATTTTAAGTGTGTATATAAGAATATTTATTTTTATTTTCAACTGAATTTCTATAACAAAAAAAGATAATAATACTATACTATAATAATATGACTACATCTACATCCAGTTTAGTCCAAATTTTCTTGAATAGGGAGACTTGAACTTTCAGCATAGGAATATGATTTGTCATTTGTTTCATCAAAAGCATAAAAATCGCCAACTGTCAAAGGTCTTAATTCCTTATCAATATTCTACATTAAAAAAAGAAAAAAATTAATAAATTTTGAAATCAAATATCTTTTTTTTTTTTTTTACCTTGATATCCAAATGCAGTAAATCTTGACTTGCATCTTCACTGTCCTTTGGTTGTTCTTTTCTGACTATTTCACGGATGGGTATCATGGCTGCATTTCGACAAAGTTCCTTGAGATCACTACCTGAACAACCAGCTGTACGTTGAACCAATTCCTTCATATCAAAATCATCTGCCAATTTGATATCTTTTAAAAGCTAATAAAAAAAAGAAAAGATGAATATAAAATATCATTTTTATCAAATATACTTACCAGTTCCAAAATACTTCTTCGTTGAGCTTCACTTGGTAGTCGCACAGCAAATCGTTTGGGCATACGACGAAGAATTGCAGAGTCAATATCATTTGGTCGATTGGTAGCTCCCAAAATGACAATACGTCGATCTTCACCAGTCGTCAAACCATCCCATAAACTCATGAATTCGGCTTTCATCATTCCAGTTGTTTCATGATCGTTACTACGTCGTTCACGTAAGAAGGAGTCGATTTCATCAATAAATACAATAGCAGGTTGTAATTTTCGTGCCAAAGAGAAGACTGCTGCCGCTAATTTATTGGATTCCCCATAGTACTTATCCGTCAATGTTGAGATATGAAGATTGATAAATGTCGCATTACTTTCCTTAGCAAGAGCCTTGGCCATCATTGTTTTACCACATCCAGGAGGTCCAAACAACAATACACCAGGAGGAGCACCGAGTAAACCAGAAGCTGATGTGAATAATTCAGGATAACATAATGGATAAATTACACTTTCACGTAAATCTTGAATAATATGATCCAATCCTCCAATTTCTATATATAAACAATTTGAGCCTTTTTCATCCAAATTCTTTACTTTTTTTTTTTTTTTTTTTTACTTACGCTTGAAATTAACACTGATTTCATCAGCATGAATCACTTCAGTAGCAATGATTTGTTCATATTCTGTCAACTTCAAATCCTTGATCTATTAATAATAATAATAATAATAATAATAATAATAAAAAAGATGAGTCATTATCAAATGAATACCTGTATAATCTTTCATTTCATAACCTACACCGAGCTTGCCAAGCACTTTATTGCTTTTTGTTTTGGCTTCTTGTCGTTTCGCTTTGGTAGGATCTAATGAACCAACAATCCATTTGAACGCAAAATAAAAAGCTACTTGAGATAAAGCAAAGACGGCAGCTATCAAAAAAAAAAAAAAAAAAAAAGAAGAGAATGAGTTAATCAATGAATGACCTTTTTCAAATATTTGAACAACGTACTCTATCACTATCCTTATTTTTTTCATGTTTTACCATCAGCAGCGTATTTCTTTGTCTCTGGTCTTTGTATCCATGATTTTAACATATTATATATATATATATATATAAAAGAATAAAATAAAAACTAAAGGAAAGAAAAAGAAGAAAAAAAAAAAAGATTGGAAAGCGAATGGGGGACCAACAAGATTCACATGCCCGTGACTTTTCTGACCCTATACCGCCTGCCATTTTTTTTTTCAATCACCGTTCCCCACATGAAGTGAGTATGTAGTTCGTAAATTAAACATTTATTCCAATTGGATTCAATCTACAACTAAATTAAAATATAAGTACATATTAGATTCTTGATATATATATATATATATATAAGAAAAGACCAACTTGTAATGGTAGTCAATAGTTGGATGATCATCTATCATTCTCTCTACCAATTATCATAAAGGGAGAGATCATGACAGGTGAAATCATTTAATTTAATTTGGTTCATATCTTGATGAAAAAATGAAATAAAATAAAGGATGAAAAAATAAAACGAGTTCTTAAATAGACTGTACCATCATCATCATCATTTGCTGATTCGAGAGTTTTTACCTGACTCTTTTGATGCATAACAAACATGTTTTTGCTCCTTAAGTACCTGAATCAAAGATCAGTACTACCTTTGAATCAGTTATTAATGTAATGTCATCTTTTTCAGAAACCCAAGATAAAACAGACACTATGTATCCCTCCATTTGATATCCATCCGGATCATATCGATACTTTTGTAGAGAAGTATAAAAAGTGACAGTAATGAGAGATTACCTATTCCCTCAGTTTTATCTAAACTTTGTGATAAAAAGAAAAAAAAAATACATCGGATTTGATGATTTTTATTAGCATATTGTAATTAAAAACAAACAAAAACAAAAAGGAAGAGGTATATAAATATCTAACGTATAAAATAAGTGATGTTGGATGATTAATTAAATGAAGAAGGATATTAACTAGCTTGACCTATTTTTTCTTCGTTGTTGTCGTTGTAGTAGAGCCAATACCCAATCTTTGTCTTGTCATCATGGTGCGTTGATCTTGTTGAGTTGGACGTTTTCGTTTTCCTGAATCTTCCATTGTTGCTGTTGTTGTTCTTACTACAAAGTCATTCATATCATCACCTACTGATTGCTTATTTGCTAAGCTAGCAGTTGCTATTGTTGAGGATTCAAGAAGTTCTGGTAAATTGTAAACGAATGACGGTGAGGATGCATTTGTTGCTGGAGACATGGGTGAACTCGAACGTTCTGTCCGTTGTTGTTGTTGTTGTTGTAATATACGATCTTGATATTCTTTTTGTAATTCATCAAGATCATCTACATCTCGTGTTGTAAGTTTCACAGCAGTAGAAGGGTATCGTAACATGATTCGACAATAACGTTCAAATAATGAATTTAGTGGAAAAAAAAAGAAAAGAAAAGAAAGAGTGAGAAAGGGACTTGCGAGCCACTGAAAGAAAAAAAAAATCTGACTTCAAAATAATTGAGGCGACAATGTGGATTTTCCAGCATGAATATCCTTACCTGTGAAAGTGTTTAACTAAAGATGTAAAACATATGACCTAGATTTCATCGTATATATATATATATATACATATTATTGTATTGATGTCATTCTCTTTTTCTGTTTTATGATTATTTCTTATTAAAATCACGAAGACTAGAGATCATATTGAAAAAAAAATATTATTCTTTTTTTTTTTTTTATAATTTTATTGGTATGATACAACTAATAAGGATCATCAACTAAAAATAATACAATGAATACAACGGATATAATAATACTAATGGGGGGGGATAAACTATAATATACTGATACTATAACATAAACCAATAGTAGAAGAGAAAAAAAAATCATCATCATACTTTTTTTCGCTTGTCCTTACCTTTTTTCTTGTTCTTTAATGTTGTAGAACCATTACATTCTTGCAAATGGAGATCCAGACACCGAGCACAGAAGCTAGAAGGATGAAGATCAGCATCAGTACTACCATCACCACAACGCGGGCAGATTTTTCGGCATTGATAACAGACGTTCCGTTTACTCATTCGAGATCCAACCATACCATGAATAATGATGCATTTGCAATGCCGTAAATCCATCTTGCTGACACAGGAATAACACCATTGACCATGACATCCACCACCACATTCAGATAAATCACAAAAAGGACAGACGACTAATCCACATCCTGTACATTGATTGGAGACCCATTTATTTTTGATCCTACATTGTGAATGAAATAATCCATGTTCTTCATTTGTTGTACACCAATGCCGTCCAAAGAACTGCTGTTGTTGTGATGTATCGGAACAACTTGATTGATTGCACATTGCTAAAGGTTGATGACATCTTCCACAATTATAAAGATTCAATTTGATATCCGATTTGACTTGACACATCATACCACCACATAGCCTGCCATGACATTGATCACACACTGGAGCACAAGCCTTGCATCTTCGTAATGAAATCACGCCACAATGTAGACAAGTTAAAGTATTTGTACAAGCATTCACCTGGCAATCATCACATACATAACAATCCATTTCAACTGGGTGTTGAGCTAACCTTTCCAGAGCAGAGTGAATTATCTTGATGTCCGTACCATGCATAGGAGTAGAAGTAACCTTGCTTATCATTTTGAAAACCTTCAGATCAGATTGACACACCGCGCCCTGATGATGACTAACGGGAGAAGTAGTAAGACCATCTAGTACAGTAGCAAGTTGATGATAGTCCATGGCAGGGCAGTGACGTAATGAAAGTGTTTGAATGGCAGGAAAGTATTGTAAAAGGTGACCAATAGAAAAAGCTGTTAGAAGAGTATGATCCAAAACCACACATCGAGGTGCATAATGAAGTTGAAACCGAAGTAAAAGAAAGGTAAGACCGCGAAATACCGAGTCGTTGATACGATCCACATCCATTCTTCTGAAGTCGAGATAAAACCATGCATCGCGATGCATCATCAAGGCATGTCCACGTCTACTCGTCCTAGATAGTTGAAGCCGAGATCGTACATCCAACCAATGTCCAATGTTGATGATAATATTGCTGGAAAGCTCCATCAAAGATCGCCTTCGGTGTTTTTGTTGTTTAGGTACTAATGGTGCAAAGTTGGGTTGATATTGTGGAGGACGGGAGGTTGATCTTTGTGAACGGCTTATCGTTTTCATGCTGTTGTCTATATTGTCATGATATTGTATAGGATGAGTTGAATGATACACTGGAGGAGCCGATCCAGAAATAGAATATGACGGTGAATCATCGATGATCGGCTGACAAGAAGAGGGAGAACTACTAGCAGTGAGTGAGTCTTGAGTAACAGAATTAGAAGACTGGATTGACAGAGCTGTCATTGTTTGATCCAAAGTTGTATTATTAATTGTGCCTGGAGTAGGTATTGTCGACAATGAGGAATTCAAAGAACTACCATTTGTGGAGATCATGGAACCATTGTTGTTCTTTTCTGTTGAAGAAGAAGTTGTTGTCAGTCTATGCCATTCGTCTATTCCAAAGAGAGATATAAGATAGTCAACATCTTGTGAAGAAATATAGTGAATTGGTATAGCAATTGAGGCACCACCTACTTTCCTAAGCTTTACTTTTGTTTTTTGGAATATGCTTACAAAAGTAGCTTCGACTTCAAACTTGCCATCTTTGCCTTTCCATAAACGAGTTTGAATAGATGCTTGGTTGTCTATCAGCATACAAATAAAAAGAGTGATTACAATGAGATATAAAATTATATGAAGAAGAAGAAGAAGAAGAAAAAAAAAAAAAAAAAAAAAGACGTGGAAAAAAAATTTGAAAGAGGTATTTTTATTTTTTCAGTTGTGTAACAGCTTTTGGCTACCGAAGTCCAAATATAGTAATTAAGCCAAGAAGACTTTGGTCTACTTCTTGGAAGTTTGAATAAGAAATAGCAAATTAATGATGATTCAGTAATGGTTATTATGATGGTATAATATATTATGTAATAGATGAAGAAGAAGAAGAAGAAAAAACAGCGTCAAGTAAAGATATATGGATTCGATTAAAGATCACTACTGTACATACATGCATGATATTGGTTATTTTTTCTGGAATGTTACTTAATTTCTAACCTATTTTTATATAGTTGAGTGTAAAATAAATGTGGTAGATAATTTGTCATTTTACAGAACGATATTCATTTTTGTAATTTGCCTTAATCTTCATTGATGCTTTGCTCGTCAGCATACTAAAAATGGGTTGAATTAAAAATCCGCTCTTTTCTCTTTTCTCTTTCATTCAAACAATCATACTATTTCGTTACCATTGAAATATACTCCATCAATGTTACTTGTAGGATCCAAATCTATGCATGGACAGCTGGTGCTATCTACCTTCCAAGTTAATTATTACACCGATGTACTATAGTTAAATCAAAGCACACAATCGTCTTCCATTCCCATTCTATATGCTAAGCAAATAACTAACATATATATATATATATATATATATTCTAGTGAAATCAATATATGTAGTGTTTCAACTTAAAAAAAGGTATAAACTCCTGGTAACATCCCATTTTAATTGTATGACCATCCAAGGACCTTATTCAACACCCCCCTTGAACAACTTGAAAGGTTAAGTAATAATTGAAATTTTTTATGATGAACCTCTTATGCTAAGTTTAACGAACTTCCCTTTTTTTTTTTTTTTTTTTTTTTTTAATAGATTCTCCTATGCACGGACAAATGGATGATGATTATTTTATTTCAGAACAGTAGGATGATGGAGTCACGGATGAATAGTATTGGGTTGAATAAAATGTACTTCAATATATTTATAGTTTAGTTTTTATCAAATTTAATTCTGCCCTTCCTTCTTTCTTTCTTTTTTTTTTTTTTAGAAAACTAAATAAAATGATACAATCGTGAAAATATGGATACTATTATTTTGAAGTTGAACTACGTTCTTACATGTGATGGTTGATTTTTTTTTTCTTTTTTTGAGGAAAGAATAGGAGAGAGCAACTAGCACAAACTGGTAATTCTCCCTTTATCATTATACTACTGTTTTCTATCCGATGTTTCTGGATAATAGTTTTTTTAGATAGTTTGCATGAACAATAGCCATATTTCTATATCGATGACGTTTTTTAAAAGGGTCATTCTTGGGATAGTAAACAGGCAATAAGAATAATATTTTTTTTTCTATTTCAACAGGAGATCGATAATGATATGATCACGATCATCATTATTATCGAAAATGAAAAAATAATAATAATAAAAAAAATATATATATACTCTGAGTTTATCATTGACTTTAGACTTATTTGTCATTGGTGGAACATAATATTTCCTAAAATCTTTGTGGAAATGGAACACCAACTTCTATCGTATAACAATCAAAAACTCAAAGTTTTATTAAAAAAGAAGATCCATCCTTTGCTGTTATTGAAGAGATTAAGGAGATAATCACTCTTTTTTTTTTATATATATATTGTTCTTATTATATATGGGATTATTATTTCCCAGCTTATGTAAAAAGCCGACTACAGCATCGTGATCTAATTTAGTAGGACCAAAAAAGAAAAGGAGTTCCTGAAATTCTGCATACCACTATAAAAAGGAATATAATATTATCATTTCCTTTTTTTTTTTTCTTCTATTTCTCCTTTCTCTTTCTCTTCATTTCTCTATTTTGTATAAATGAAGTATCTGACATTTTATTTTATCAGTTACTTCTTACTGTTTATTGACGTACAAGGTGAACAAAATGGAACAGATACATCAATATCGTCATCATCATCAAAATTGACGTGGGATCAAGCTTATGAAAAGGCAAAGGATATAGTAAATCGAATGACTGTGCAGCAAAAAACGGGAATCATGACCGGAAACGGTGGTATTACCGGTCCATGTGCTGGTAACACGTTTCCTGTTGAAGGATTATTTCCAAGTTTATGTTTACAAGATGGTCCATCGGCAGTAAGAAAAAAAAAAAAGGATAGAATCATCCAGGGAGATTTGTATTCATTTTAAAGTCAATTAGGTACGAGGAACAAAGGGAATTACAGCAGGTGTAGCAGGTATTAATGCAGCTGCCTCATTTGATAAAATTGCTCTTCGTCAAAGAGGTGAATATCTTGGTCAAGAATTCAGAGGTAAAGGTGTTAATGTGTATTTGGGACCTGATGTCAACATGGTCAGAACTCCTTATGCAGGAAGAAATTTCGAAACATTTGGTGAAGATCCTTATCTAAGTGGTGTGGCAGGAATGGAAACTATTCTTGGTGTTCAAAGTCAAGGAGTGGTAAAGCAAAAAAAAAAAAAAAAAAAAAAAGAAAAAAATCATCATCATCACTCTTTTTATATATTTATTTTCAAATATATTCTCTTTCCATTAGATTTCTCAAATAAAACATGCCATTGCTAACGAACAGGAAACTAATAGACGACTGGTAATTAGCATAAAATTGGATCATTTTTTAATCACCGTCTTCATTCACCTCCTTTTCCACCTTTTTTTTTTTTTTTTACTCCTCTTTTCAGTATTCCTCTAATCTAAATGACAAAGCACTCAATGAAGTTTATTTATGGCCTTTTGAAGAAGCTATCAATGTAAGTAAAATAAACATGATATAAAGTATCATTCTTACATTTTATTTTAGGCTGGTGTCGGTTCTATCATGTGCAGTTATAACAGAGTCAACGGAACGCATGCCTGTGAGAATAACTATATTCTTCGAGAGATTATTAAAGATCGACTTGGTTTCCGAGGCTTCATTACAAGTGACTGGGATGCAGCATATTCGACTGTAGATAATGCTAATCATGGTTTAGGCAAGTAATTCTTTTTTTTTTTTTTTTTTTTTTTTTTTTTTTGGTAAAGCGTTTCTCAGTAGTTGTCTTTTTTGTGATATTCACTTTTTATTATTGATTTGTAGATATGAGTATGCCTAATCCTGATATATATGGGAAAAGACTAGAACTTGCTATAAATCGTGGACAAGTATCGATTGAAGTGGTAAGGAAATATATTTATATATATATATATATATAGTTGCATACAAACTAACACATTTTCTTTTGATTATAGCTCAATGAAATGGCGACAAGAATTGTAGCAACTTGGTACAAGGTAATGTATATATATATATATATATATATATATATATATATATTGTATTTACTGATATAAAACTAATCTATATTTTTGATAAAGTTTGGTCAAGATAAAGGATACCCACCTGTCAATATGAATTCACTCCATCCGTTAAAAGATCAACATGTGAATGTTCAAGGCAATCACAAGACATATGCTCGATCCCTTGGTGCCGCTAGTGCTATCTTATTAAGGAATCTTGATGATATTCTACCTTTGAAAGCTGATAAGATCAAAAGTATTGCAGTGGTTGGCACTGATGCTGGCGACAGTCTTCTCCTGTAAGTAGGGGTTTATTATTTATTGTTATTATTATTTTTATTTTGAACTTAACACAACCTTGACTCATTTTATTTATTATTATTATTATTTGTTTTGTATAGGGGTGATAATATATGTGGTACATTCCCTTGTTTGACTGGTACTGTTGCTATGGGTGGTGGAAGTGGTTCTGCTGCCTATCCCTACTTAGTTTCAGTAAGTCTTCATTAAAAATTCAAAATTAAAATCTTTTTATCTAATATATAATATATATTTTTTTTTATCTATTTTATATTATGGAATATTGGGTTAGCCATTTGAAGGAATCAAGAAAAGGGCTGGTGACAAGATCAAAGTGACAGATATCAATTCTGATATCAGTCTTCTTGGTATCAACACTGCTTCTACCAAAAATTATGATGTCGCTATTGTTTTCTCCAACGTATTTACCACAGAATCCTTCGATCGTTTCAATTTGAATTTAGATAGAAATGGAAATAATCTGGTAAGAAATAAAAGGAAATCTATTTTATTTTTCTGATGATCATGTCTTTATATATATATATATATATATATAGATTAAACAAGTTGCCGACGCAAATAAGAATACAATTGTAGTCATTCATTCTCCAAGTGCGGCGACAATGCCTTGGATCGATCATCCAAATATCAAAGCTATTCTTTGGGCAGGTTATCCAGGTCAAGAAACAGGCAATTCTTTAGCTGATGTACTCTTTGGAGATGTGAACCCTTCTGGACGACTACCATATACCATTGCCAAGAAAGAAGAAGACTATCCTGTTAAAGTTGAACGAAATTCGAAAGAGGTAAATAATATATGAATGAATTATTTGTGGATGGATGATAAAGTGACTTTATATTTTCATCTTACTAAATACTTTTCCTTTTTTTTTTTTTTTTTTTGACTTAGATCGATTATACCGAGGGTGTATTTGTGGGTTATCGCTATTTTGATCAAAACAACATTGATCCACTCTTTGAATTTGGATATGGACTCTCTTACACCAACTTCTCTTACGCTGATCTCAAGTTGAAAACGTCCACCCGTAGGATGGATGATGATGAAAAACCAACCCATACTTGGTCAGCAGGATCAACCTCTTTAGTCAAGGCATCCATTACGGTGAAAAATACAGGTGGTATGGATGGAGCTGAAATTGTTCAAGCATATATCGGATTCCCTGCGTCGACTGGCGAACCACCCAAGGTATTACGTGGATTTGAAAAGGTGTTTATCAAGAAGACAGGCTCTACTACTGTACACTTTGAATTTGGCCAACGTGAACTCCGTGTATGGGACATTGACAAGAAAGGTTGGGTGCTGACTCGTGGCAATTATACACTTTATATTGGCGCTTCCAGTCGTGATATTCGTCAAACTACCTCCTTTATATTATGATTAGCATATATGATGACTTTTTTTTTTTTTTTTTGTTAGAATAGAATCCACGGGTTTATTATGTTCGAGTTTTTATATTTTCAATCAATAAAAAAAAGAGGGAATACAGGAATCGTTTGAACCAAGTTGAAAATAATATGTTGTTTTATTAGATAATGATATAATGGGAATATATATATTTATTGCCTTTGGTTCATCCATATTCTTTTATTGATATTTGTAAATAATAAAAAAAGCAAAAAAAAAAAAAAAAATCATGTCAATAATAGTAAAAACATAATAAAACTATACATAAACTACATACAAAATCACTCAACCAGTGATAAAAAAAAATCTATCCTATCTTATCCAAGTGTTTTCCTGATGGTGTCCTTTTGATCAGTTGTTAGAGAAGTAGGGAAAACAACATCATACTTGATCATCAAATCACCCTTTCTACCAGTTTTGGAATTTGGCATACCTTCATTCGCCACACGAGATACTTGTCCAGGTTGAACCACAGCACTTGCATTGGAAACCTTGAGTTTTCTTCCATCTAGAGTAGTGATTGTCTTTGTAAATCCCGTCAATGCCTCTACAAGAGATAGTTTGATATTCATTCGCAAATTGTCGCCTTCCCGTTTGAATAGATCATGAGGTTTTTCTTCCAATATAAATACAATATCTTGCGTTTGTCCATTTTCCATCATATCGCCTTCATTCTTGAATAAAATCTTGGTGCCTGCCTTCCATCCAGGTTTAATATCAATTGTTAATACTTTGTCTGTTGTTGTCATTCGGCCACTAGCATCTGGTTGTTTTCGTGTCACTTTGAGTCGTTTCGTTGTACCAGTGTATAAAGCTAATATTATTATCATTATTATCAAACATATTAAAAAAAAAAGAAAGAAAAGATTGTCAGTTACTCAAGTTAAAATAAGAAGAAGTTGAAAAAAAAGTAAGATATTTACCTTCCAATGTGACAGGTAAAGGTCGTTTAATAGCAGGAGGTTTTTGATTTGTTTGAGTTTGTCCAAATGAGTCAAAGTCGCCGAAGCCAGATTGTTGAGCAAATCTTGATGATGATTTTGGACGACCACCACCCATACTTTGGAATGAGAAACCAGGCATACCACCACCTAAATCTTCACCACCACCAAAGGCAGAAAAGAAATGTTTGAATATATCGTCAGCCGAGCTTGGATGATAGCCACCACCACCTGTACTGGTAAAAGTAAAACCACCAGGAAAAGCACCACCTTCAGTTGAAAAACCAGAAAAACCACCAGGTTCACCACCAGAAGGAGCAGGTCCTGCTTTCAAACCTTCTTCACCATATTGATCAAAAATAGCTCTTTTGTTCTTGTCTGATAATACTTCAAACGCTTCACCCACTTCTTGGAATTTTTCTTTTGCTTTTTCTGAATTGTCTTTGTTTCTATCAGGATGCCATTTCAAAGCTATCATATATATATATATCAAAATAAAGATAAATTAATACACGTTTTTTATTGTATAAGGTATAATATAATTTTCATTACTTTACCTTGTTTTCGATAGGCTTTTTTAATATCATCATCTGAAGCATCTTTAGAAACACCTAATATAGCGTAATAATCTCTTCCCATTATAATCAATTATTTATATATATATATCGCTTGTTTGTTTGTAAAATAAAAATAAAAAAAATAAAAAGAAGGAAAGGAAAAAAAAAGGTAAATTAAAAAAAATATGTAAGAAGAAGAAAGAAGAAGAAAAAAAAAATAGAATAAAAAGAAAAGAAAGTGAAAGAAAGACGAAGAAGATTCCGGAGGAAAAGGAAACAGTCGGATAATGAAACCCTGCATAAGAGCAGGGCTTTTTTTTTTTCTAAGCATATGTAACGATATCATGCAGAATCAAATAAAAATGATATTGACATTTTTATAACAATAATAAGATATTTTAAAATAATTATATTCATTGATTGATTGGTAATATATTGACATGGTTTTTTTGTATTGTGTGATTGACAATAAATGAGTAAAAAGAGATGAATATACAAAACAAGTGAAGAGGAGGATGAAAGAGGGAATAAAAATAATCATCTAAGATCTAGGCTTTTCCTTCTTTTCCTTGTACAAAGCAATAAGGGCAACACCAGCAACCTTGACCACCTTGAAACGAACACCAGGAATATCACCAATAGCACGACCTTTACGACCAAAACCAGCAATCAAGACTTCATCGTTTTCGTCAACATAGTTCAAACAACCATCATTGGGTACGAAAGCAGTAACCTTCTTACCATTCTTGATCAATTGGACACGAACACACTTACGAATAGCAGAGTTAGGTTGTTTGGCTTCAACACCACTATTGAGAAAAAGAGAAATATGAGTTTATAGTCTTTACTTATTTTATTTATTCACTTACATCTTTTCAAGAACAATACCCTTAGCATGAGAAGCACCACCAAAAGGATTGGAACGGAAAGCAGTACCCAAGGCACGTTTTTTATATTGTTTATCAGCCCATCGTTGTTCACGACGATGGTTACGTAACTTACGAGCAGCGTTCAAACCAGAAGGTTGACCTATTCATTAATTATAAAAACAGATGAATTATCAATATATAGATCCATTCATCCCAACTTTTGTTCATCCATCCATCCATCCATCCATCCATCCATCCGTTCTTATGATAATAAATAGATCGTTTTCTTCCATGTAATCGCCCGTAAATCGTTTCGTTATCTATATATCCTTTTTTTAAAAAAATGGTATGTGCACCTACCCATTGTATAAAGTGGAGAAAATATGAAAAAGAAAAAGATGCAATGGGGCTCGTTCTTCCTGACACAAATCATTCTATTCAATGTCCGCCGCCCCTTGGGATTTCTCATATAGAGATCCACTATCATTTATATGGTATCTTGATGATTTTGTTGAATTTTACCGTATTAATCTTTCTTTTTTTTAAAAAAAAAACAATTAGCAGGACAGAGTCATATAAAATGATTATAAAAAAAAAATCCCATTCATCCATGATCAATCATCTACTACAATATAGAAGTTTCATTAGGTGAATGGGTCAAAGCGGGGTTTTGCAGAAGCGGCATGATTTTGTGAATAGATACCCTATAAATGTATGATGTTGTCATTGTACAACCCTAGATGATGATGAATTTTAATCACTGTCGATCTAAAGAAACACCTTTTTTTTTTTTTTCTGACCGGAGGTTGATAAAAGTTACATAACCTTGTTTTTAAGAAAAAAAAAAAAAAAAAAAAGGGGGGGGGGATTTCTTCAAATTCCATTCCATAATCATCTAAATTCGGTAAAATGTGGTAAGTGTCACCAAATATAGGCGGAGGTGATAGTTTTGTAAGATGGTCAAGGTGAATCGGGATTATAAGGACAGTAATTTATTATTTTAATCATTTGGTATACAGAAAAAAGAAAAGATACAACGAGAGAATAAAGTAAAGGAATAAGTGTAAGGATAACAAGTATTAAAGTAAAAAAAAAAAATTTTTTTATAAATATAACATAAATAAACTAATAGCTACAAAGTAAATAGTAGATAACAAAGAAGTGAGAAGGATGATCATTGAGTCAACATGACAAATACAATAGCTAACAAGGTAAGTGCGGTGGTAGGATAAGAGATACCAGCGGCGTTCACAGATTGAGCAGAAACTTTACCAGAGTCATTCGCAGAAGAGGGGTTACCATTGGAAGAAGATGCTTGTGTATCAAGTTTGGAAGGAGAAGGAGAGGAAGAGGCAGAAGAAGAAGAGGCAGAGGAAGAAGAGGCAGAAGAGGAGGAAGAGGAGGAAGCAGAAGCAGATGAAGAAGAAATAGAAACAGAAACAGAAGGTTGAGTATTACCAGATCCTTTACCAGATCCGCTACCAGTCATAGGTCCACTATAATCACCAGGAATAACATGAGCACAACCCTTTTCGGAAATACCACGGTTACAGGTCACCTTGTCATTCTAATTATATATATATAAAAGATGAGAATCTAAATTACTATTATTATAATTATTTTAATTACTTACGCAACAACGCATACAATAAGTATTTCCAGTAGGTTCAATCATATTCACATAAAATTTCCATCCAGCACAGGAAGAACCCTTGGCTATAAAAAAAAAAAAAAGAAATCAATAAAACAAGATATATAAAAAAAAGAGTAATAATTTATACTTACGAGCAGCGATATCCATTTGACCACCATCATCAGTGACATTTAAATTAGCTTTAGCAGGATCAATTTGTCCTGTCACTTGAACGTATTCGTTTGTAGCGACAAAGTGAGCTGATTGAATGAAACCGTCAGGCATCTTGTTAGCTTTGGCAGCAAGAGGAGTACTTCCAAGACAATAAGCTTGAGCATTCCATTCAGTATCAGCAATGTTACGATTGGTTGAATCAGGTGGTGGTAAGTAAACACAAAAATTATTAGCGTCTACTACTTGAGATACTTGAGCTGATACTTGTAATGCCATAGTCATAACCATGGGTACAGTGGCTAAAATAGTTTTTAGTTGCATAATGAATGGAAAGGGGTGGCGATATAAAGGACAGTAAAATTAGAATATAATTATTATTATATAAGGTAAAAAGAAAAAATAAATAAATAAATAAATAAAAAAAATGGGGAAAAAAAAGAAAAGAAAAAAAAAATGAAAAAAGGAACAAAAAGAAAAAAAGTAAAAAAAAAGACTAGATTTATAAAATAAAAAGTTTTAAAGTTAGGCGGTTAATGTTACACGGTCAATCTTTTATAAAATCCGCCAACTCTATGAATGCCTGGTTCACCAAAATTTCATTTCAAATACAATTTTAGTAAAAGAATTCATTATATAAAGAAGTTTTTTTTTTTTTTCTTGATCGAAAATTAAGAGAGTACAAAATAGTTATTATATTATTTTTAGTTTGTTATAAAAATAAGTTAACTTTTTTTATATTTTCGGGATCAATCCATTGTCAATAAATCATTCATCAATAATAAACTTCTTTTTTTTTTTTCTCTATACCCCTTTACCCCTCCGTTTCTTTCTACTGATTTTTTTTCTCTCCTTCTTTCTTTTACTTCCTTACTTCTCCTTATATAAAAAAATAAAAAATAAAAAAAATAAAAAAAAAAGAAGTTGATTCTCTTTCAAGTAATGTCCGCTCGTGTAATAATATTCTCCAGTTATAAAAATAAACTCACACGTGTATCTTTGATATATTCAGTTATTTACATCAGAAATGTCACTTTTTCATGCAGTAAATTCATTCATCTATATCCTATACTAGGAATGGCCAAACTCATCCTCTGGATTTCCTGAAACTGCCAATGCAATGTAACCATAGCAACCTTGTTGTTTTCACTTCACGCTCCTCACCCCTAATGTTGTAGATAGATTATAGGTTAAAAAAAAAAAGAAACAAAATACACTGCTTCTATACTAAAAGTCTCGGCCATTCCCCCTACCAACTTGAACTCCTTTCAATCACTATACTGTCTACCCATTGATGTTCATATTCAACCAATCATATCGTCCACGTGGGTCGTTCAAAAACTACAAATATATATCTTTTTTTTTTATTTCATAAATCCTTCAATCATTTTCCTTTGTATGTCTAGTTGTAACTATACATTCTTCGGGTATCGTGCCTTCTGGATTCAAATACTTGAAATCATCGGTAAAACTATTGTCCACAGATGTCAAAAATGTATCAAATCTATTGAATAATAAAAAAAAAAAAAATCAGTATATCATTATCATACTACCTTTTTATGATTCTTTACCCTCGCTCTTCACGTTCAGCTTCAAATACTTTGGAATAGATAAAGGATTTCTTGAAATTGTCAATGGTGTCCTGGATAGAGAATATATCGAAAATTAAATCAAATTGAATACACCTTCTTATGTTTTTATTTACCTTGTGAATATCAAAATCAATGGGTTGATGAGCCTTTTGATTAACCTTGCCTTGCTGGATACGATTATTATAAGAATTGAATACGGGTTTTTCCAATAACAGGCCTAATGCAGGTGCTTTGGGAATATTGATCTTGGTAGGTTCAAAACTTTCTTCGATCAATGATAATGGAGTTCTACTACGTACAACAAGAACAGCCATAGCTATAACAACAAAAAAAAAAAATCCATTAATTAAAAACAATCTAATCCGCATATACATATCATTATGATTTTTTTTTTCATTTACTTACATATCATTTTTCGAATTTGATGTAACATAAAAGATTGTCCATGTAATTTCACACTAATCCATTCCACATTGTCGATATATAAAGGATCGGCTACCTATATATATATATATATTTGAAATACAAAAACCAAGTTAATTTGATAATCCATTAATAATGATCATTCAAACCTTTTCTTTTTTTTTTTTTTTTTTTTGCTTACCTTGATATCAATGATATATCGCTTACAACTATTGTCAACAGCAGATCTTCCCACGGTGTAATTGTGAAAGTTGTGAGTTCCAATATATTTCTGTAATGCTTCTTTGAATGTCTCCAGTTGATCAGCCGATATACGATAAGATTCCTTTTCCTTGATTTCTTCATCAGTACTTCGAGTAACATATTTGATCACGGAGCCATCATTACTCATGATTTTCATATCCGAGTCACTAGTGGGTTCGTCCATCAACATTTTAGCCACAGGAGCAGAGAAGGCATAAGAAGGTAAAAGATATTCATATACACGAGAATCACAGCTATTCTTGGCATGGAATGAACGCATAACATCGACAAAACCAAACACACGGATTTGGTCAGGTAATTGTTGATTGATGGCAGAAAGCATATCTTGATCGGATTGAGGAAACTGTAACTTGGCTGATACCACATTCCCAGCAGCATGAACACCTTTATCAGTACGAGCAGTACGCACCCAATGTACCTTTTTGGGATCATCAGAATTGTCTTTGGAGATAGCGTTTGCCTTGACAAGAGCTTCAAATAATACACTTTCAATCGTGGTTGCACCAGGATTACTATGACCAAATTAAATTACATTAAATAAATAAATAAAAGGAACTTTTCTTTTCTTTTTTTCCTTCTTTTCTATAGTATCACTTACAACTGCATGCCTTGATAACCTGTACCACAAAATCCAATTAATAAAGCTACTTTGCGTTTGGGATGTCTTGGTTCCTTATTGGGATTCGTATTAACAGGTCGAGTTTGTTCCACCTTTTTTTCCTTTTCTTCAGTATCATTTTTTCTTGCTCGTGTCTTTTCAAAATGTTCTTTTCTATCTTTGGCTGTCTTGTATCTCTTTTTGACAGTAGTCGTGGTTGTTGTAGAGATGGTTGATATAGTTTTGGTGTTTGTATTAGTTGGTTGTTCCTCTTCAATTTCTGATCGAGGTCGTTTGATACCAATATTAGATTCTGTTTTTGTTGCTTTAGATAATATAGACCCCATGATATAATATAATAATATTAAAAAAAAAGTCAATGTAATAAAAAAAGAAGTGCAAAGAAAAAGAAAAGGAAAAAAAAAGTTAAATTCATTCAAGTGTGATGGGTGGCTTATTTTTAAAGTCAGGTGGGACGCGCTCAAATTTTTGTAATGCATTGCCCCAACCATTCACTTTTAATAGTTTTTTTATTCTTTCTATCTCTAGTCATTCTTTTATTTCACCTCCTATACCATGAAGCAAAGAAGCAATATTGTATATGATTGCGTTTTATGGATATTTAATATCATGTTAGATATATTCTTCCGTGAAATTCGATCAAGAGCTTCTCATAAAGTACCATTACAAGGTCCCATTATTTTTGTTGCTGCTCGTAAGAATAAGAATAAACATGAATATACAAATACTAATCAACTCTTATTTTTTTTCTTCTTCTTCTTCTTTTTTAGCACATTCCAACCAATTTGTCGATCCTTTGATTGTTATGCGTGAATGTCATCGTCGTGTTTCATTTTTGATTGCAGAAAAGTCTATGCATCAAAAAGGTATTGGTTTTTTAGCTCGTTTGGTACATGCAAGTAAGTTATCATATATATATATATATATTCTATAATACATTATAATAACTTGTCAACTTATTTAAATAGTTCCAGTAGTTCGACCTCAAGATATGGCAGAATCAGGTGCAGGAAGAATCCATTTGTTAAATGCGAAAACCAATCCAACTCTGATATCTGGACTGGATACACGATTCTTATCTCAAATACGACCTCAGGATACAATTATCTTACCAAGAAATGCTGGTAAATTACAAGTGGTTCGCGTACTATCTGATACAGAATTAGAAGTCAAGAAATGGATGGATACAGCTGATCCTAGATATACAAGCAAACTTGTTTCCTTATTGACCAAATCTGATGGTACCGCCTACAAATGTGTTCCTCATGTTGAACAAGATTCTGTTTATGAACGTGTATATGATGAATTGAACAATGGTGAATGTATTACAATTTTTCCTGAAGGTGGTAGTCATGATCGTGCTGAAATGTTACCCTTCAAAGGTAAATTACTTTTTTTTTTTTTTAAAAAAAAAAAAAAAAAAAAAAAAAAAAAAAAAAGAGGAATACCCCACTTGATTTCATGACATTCTCTGATTTGATTGACTAAATCTTCTTTTTTTTGGGGGGAATATCTAAATGGAAATAGCTGGTGTTACAATTATGGCCTTAGGTGCTATGGCTAAATATCCTGGATTGAATGTCAAAATCGTCCCTTGTGGTTTGAATTATTTTCATGCTCATCGATTCCGAAGTCGTGCTGTCATCGAATTTGGAAATCCTATCACTGTACCTGCATCTTTAGTGGAAAAATTCAAAAAAGGTGGTGCTGAAAAACGTGATGCCTGTAGTAATCTTCTGGATACCATTTTTTATGCCCTGAAAAGTGTTACTGTCAATGCTTCCAATGATCAAACACTGATGGTAAAAAAAAAAATAAAATAAAATAAAATTAAAAATATAAAAATTCGATTCTGAGCCCCTTTGTTGATACTAAAATGCTCTTTTGTGTCTTTTATATATATATATAGATGATCCAAGCTGCTCGACGACTTTACAAACCAGCTGCCAATCGAAAACTTCATATTGCACAAGTGGTGGATCTTAATCGACGATTCGTAATTGGTTATAATCTTTACAAAGACAATCCAAAGGTCATTGAACTTCAGCAAAAGGTGATGGCGTACAATCAGCTATTAAAATACCATGGATTACAGGATCATCAAGTACCTGAAATCAACCTTCGTGAATGGCGCACTTTCTTTTTACTATTATATCGTCTATTGGTATTGATTGTCTGGGGTTTACTATCATTTCCAGGGTAATATAAAGAAATCGTCATGATATCATTAAAAATACTCATTCTTTTTTTTTTGATGCATCAAATCTAGTGCTATTCTCAACCTTCCTATTGCCGTCGTTGCCAAGGTCATTAGTACGAGAAAAGCACGAGGTAAAGAAAAACAAGGTTAAAAAAAGGAAGAGTAACTCACTTTTTATTATTATTATCACTTATGTAGAGGCACTTGCAGGTTCATCTGTGAAAATCTCAGGTCGTGATGTTTTGGCTACATGGAAATTCTTAGTAGGATTAGTATTGATCCCAACACTATATGGACTATACACGCTCATCGTTTTGGGTCTATGTTTACAAACTGATTGGTCATGGAAACTCAAACTGGGATTACCTTTGGCGACTTGGAATATGTTACCTTTCATCAGTTATGCTAGCATGCGATTTGGAGAAAATGGAATGGATGTTTACAAGTAAGTTTTAACATTTTATTTTAAGAAGAGGAATTTAACATGTGAATTTTTAGATCTTTGCGTCCATTATATTTAGCTTTGGCAGATCCTGATAGTACAGCCAACTTACGATATACTAGAGAGAAACTGTCACAAGACATCACACAACTGATCAACGAATATGGACCAAAACTCTTCAGCGACTTTGATCCCAACAGCGGTATATATGAAGGTGATCCTTCGGAAAACAAACAACAGGTATCGGAACTAGGTGAAGGTGGAAGGACATTCTCTCAGATAGCAAGTGAATTTGTGAACAATACAGCAATGGAATGGTTGGATGATAAGAACATTTTCAATTGGTCTCGGCAAGAAGAATCGGATTCATCAGACGAAACACTTTATTTTTTGGACAAACATGGGACCATCAGTGCATCCACGAGTGATGCAGAACCTTATTATCGTGCTGGCAGTTCCTTAGCATTCACCAAAAAACGAAACGAAAGACGAAAACGACGACAATCTGTTGAATGATGATGATCAGGCTTTTTTTTTTATTTTATTTTTATTTTATTTTTTTTTTTTTTTACTTTTTTTTTTTGTATTTACTATCTCCATTTTATATACACGCATCATATATACTATTAGTTTATTTATTTATTGGATTGAAATGATTGATTTCCCCCTACTTTTTATTTTGCGTTCTTCTCACTAACTACTTATGTAATAAATTTTGTGATGGGAAATCATACCTCTTTATTTTTAGAATTGTTTTCTCAATGTATATATGCTAAGGTTATTCATCCTAAGTAATAAATGCTTACTGATGACTATTATAATAGATCGACACTACTAAGATGAAGATAAAGAACATTTTGATCAGATGATGAATTGGATGATTCGAAAAAGAAAATGATTACCGAAACCTTATTTATTGAATAAATGATGATGGATAGCCATAATATGATGCATTGGACTTTTTTTTTGGCCTGTGATAATCTGGATTCTGTCAAAATCCAAGGTGTTAGGTCTTGAAGCCGAAGGGACTTTTTTTTTTTTTTTTTTTTTTTACTTCAAATACTGTCATGACGCCAATAGATCATGATGATAAGTATAAATACACTTTGTTATACTTTCAACATCCAACGTCTTTTTTTTTTTTTTTTTTTTTTTTTTGGTTCCATTGTTTGCTATTAATCAAGCCATCTTCCAATCATATTTTACTGGGATTTATACCGTTTGAATAAGAAAAGATGATCTATGTATGTTCAAATCAAGAACTTGATGGATGATAATGATAGATGATAATGGTGATGATGATGACAGTGATGATGATGATGATAGAAAACTCAATACTGACTCACTTTCTCTTTTTTTTTTTTTTTTTTTTTTTTTTTAAAAAAAAAAGTATGCTCTAGTTATTCGATTTTGTCTTCTTTTGCTGATTGGACTATATCTATTTGGATTAAGCATAGTATCAGCGAATGGGTCTCTACCACCATCAAAGGATCCTTTCTATATACCACCGATGGGATATGAAAAAGAATCGCCAGGTACCATTTTAAGATCTCGAACGTTATCAACGGGAACTGTCGATATTCTTTCCACTTTTCCTCTCAACATTTCAAAGATTGTACAACTCCTTTATCGCACAACCGATGGTCTAAATGAACCCATCACTGCTGTCACTACATTGTTGATTCCTTATGGTGCTGATTATGGTAAATTGGTATCATATCAAGTGGCAGAAGACAGTCCGTTTATAGATTGTGCTCCTTCTTACTCATTAACAAGAGGTGGAAGTACTTTCAATGATCTCTCTCAGGCGGAAATTTTACTGATGGATACTCTTCTTGCGCGTGGCTGGTGTGTAGCCGTACCAGACTATCAAGGTGCAAAATCTATGTTTATGGTTGGAGCAATGGCAGGTAATGGTGTGCTTGATGGGATACGAGCGGTGCTTTCCGGTGCAAATGGTTTTACAAGCACATCATCATCATCATCATCATCATCATCAAATTCATCAAAGACATTATTGAGTGTTAAAAATACAGCTGTGCAGCTCTGGGGGTATTCTGGAGGAGCTTTAGCGACAGGATGGGCAACACAATTACATGCAACGTATGCCCCTGAACTTAACATCATCGGTAGTGCTATGGGTGGAACACCTGCGGATATCAATGCAAGCTTTGCAAAGTTGGATAAGTCGTTTCAATCCTCTATCGGTGTGGCAGGTATCTTGGGGATGATGAATCAATACACTGAGATGAAGGATTACATTGAATCTATTTTGCGCCCGGAGACTAGGAACGAATTCTATAATATGGGTAAGTATTGTCTTCTTGAAATGCTTGTACGATACCCTTATCGCAACATGGAAAACTTTGTGAACCGTACCGATTACCTTGACAGTCCTGTGGCTCACAAGTGGGTGCCAGCCAGTGAACTAGGCAACTTGGGTACACCTTCCATGCCCCTTTTTTTATACCATGGCATCTATGATGAACTCACTCCTCATACATCCTTGCTCAATCTCTATGGTAAATGGTGTACCGGTGGTGCACGTATTGAATTTCTTCAGGAACTCATAGGTACTCACGTTAGTATTCAACTCTCAGCTGGATCCAATGCCATCCTCTTTTTGGAAAAACAATTCAACAACTATGATAAAGGTTTACCTCCTCCTCCACCTGGATGCTCTGCTAGAACTTCCGTCACTTCCTTAACAGATCCATTAGCGATGAAAACCTTAGGCAAACTTGTTCGAGATGGATTGAATGCCATCATGGGTAATCCTCTTGGAATTGGTCGTTTACTTTAACTCTTCCTCTTTTTTTTTTTCTTGATTTAATAATAGTTAATTTGATTTTACCTTTGTCATCCTATAGATAAACTTATTGATAATGGAAATAAAACATCAGTTATTTATACATCGTTGGAGTTGTATTATAAAAGATATCATCATCTTCTTCATTTCTATTTTATTTTAAATTAAAGTACAGAATATATATTCCAACTTTTTTCTTTTTCCTTTTTCTCCTTTCTCTTTCCGATTGTCAACACTTTTTTTTTTTTTTTTTTTTTTTGGGAGGGAGCCGCTGTGCTGGTTGGACTTTTATTATTATTATTATTCTGCTTTTTTTTCACAGCAGTTTATATGGACATATTGTTATTTAGGTACTTCTTTGGAAAGTTTGCAATTTTGGATGACTATTTGCCAAAGGTAAAATAGAAAAAGGACAAAGGAATTGTGGTATTGACAATGGTATTGTGATATTGAAAAAAGGAATGGTGATATTGATTTACTTTATGTACTTGTTCTTCTCTTTTTTGGAACAGGTCTTCTTATTTTTTTTTTCCCGTGGAATGGCTATGGTATATGATCTCTCACTATTATTTCTTTGGCAGTTCTTTTATTACTATCTTCGGTAGATTCTTCGGTTGGCCCATAGTTTTTTTTTTTTTTTTTTTTTTTTTTTCTTTTTTTTTTTTTTTTTTTTTTTGGCTCATTTTCATCTTCTTTTTAGATCATATCCCTCCTATTCACTTTTTTTTTCATTATTTCTTCCACCCTTCCCATCCTTTCCTCTCTGTCATTTTGCTCTTTACCTTTCTATCTCTCTACTACTAATTTCTTTTTTATTTTACCATGTTTTTGAATAGAATGCAACCGGATAGCTGTACTATAGGATTCAATTGGATGGATGGATGTAAAGCAAGGTCAGCGATGTGAATGACAGATAAAAGGATTAGCTGGGTGGGCGCAACAGGATCAACTGGATCGTAGAATCAACTGGATGGCTGCACGACTGGTTCGATTATGTGAATACACTGTATTAGTTAGTATCATTTGGATAGGCGATGTTTCTTTTTCCACTTCATATGTCATCTTGATGATTTGAAAAATAAAAATAAAAAGTAAAAATCTTTCCTTTTCTTTTGTCTTGTTTTTTTTTTTATTTTTTATTTTTATTTCTTTACCTTCTTTCGATCTCTTTTTCTTTTTTTTTATTCCATATACATATATACGTGATCGTGGATGATCAACAAATCCAACAAGACAATGATGTCCACACATTGATGAAGTATCAAAATGAAGCGACATTGACAAGAAATCGGGTACAACGTCCGATCAACAGGATTATAAACTATTTACCAAAACAAAAGGAATGGCAGATATGGTATCTCTCTTTTTTGATTTACAGTATGATGGACAACCGATGATGGATGATGATGGATGATGAATAGAATGGATGATGGATGATGGATGATGGATGATGGATGATGGATGATGGATGATGGATGATGGATGATGGATGATGGATGATGGATGATGGATGATGGATGATGGATGATGGATGATGGATGATGGATGATGGATGATGGATGATGGATGATGGATGATGGATGATGGATGATGGATGATGGATGATGGATGATGGATGATGGATGATGGATGATGGATGATGGATGATGGATGATGGATGATGGATGATGGATGATGGATGATGGATGATGGATGGATGATGGATGATGGATGATGGATGATGGATGATGGATGATGGATGATGGATGATGATTTTTTTTTTTTTGTAATCTTATCTTCATCTTTTTTTTTTTTTTGTACTTTTATGATTCTGTACTATTGAAGCAAATATATCCTGACGATTATCTTTGGTCAGGATGTGTTTTTTCCACAACTTTATATAAGTAATTCGAAGATCAAGTGCTAAAAGCACAACAGAATGATGAACGAGCTTTCACTTCAAGTTAAAAATCCAGTTAGCTTTACCTGAGTTATCTTCACGATTGACCAGTGGGTTTGAATCAATTACTGCAACAATCAAAGCTATGAATCATGATCATCAGTCAAATTTCCTGCCTCTTTATATTTCCGTAGTTCACTTGCAACCTATCATCATTGTATCAAATTTGGACTGAAGATGCGTGATGACATTCTCTTTCAGCTGTATTAATAGCAATATACATCTTGCCCCACAATTTATAAGGTAAACCAAGAATGAAAAAGTCAATTCAGTCATCTCTCATCCAGTTAATAATGATGATCATCATCAAAAAGAAAAAAAAGAGCCATGGAGAGTATATTGTTGTGTATCACAAAAAGCAATATAATTTTTATTTCAAAAAAAAAAAAATCCACATACTGACTAACTAAAACTATCACTACTGTATCTATTATAGTACCAACCAGAAGCATTCGTCCACCACCGAGATCCTAACAACAAGCTGCTCTTCCTAACCAAAAGAAGCTTGTCATCCAGTCAGTTTTTCGTTCACATTACTAGTAAAACAAAACCAGGCCAAGTAATTCATATTCTATTATAAAATATTTTTGCCATTACCTGTACTAAATCCTACATCCAAAATGAAAGGGTTTCCCCATGTATTTTGTAAATCCCTTTTTCAAAACGCTCCAAATCCAATAAAATCTACCTTGACAAGATCACACAGACAAAGAGGACACCCAATGTGGAAAAAAAAAGTGGATGGAGAAAAGAAAAAGAAAGAAAAAAATGAAAAAAAGCAAACCGCACTTAAAGGGCGTGATTAATTTTTGAAGCCCGTCCACTGATAACAGTTTGACATTTTTATTTTCTTTATTTTTCTTTTTTTCGCCCCAACCTTGCAAATTGATTTTTTTTTTTCTATAGTCGATAAATTTCAGCAAAACTTTTATATTCAGTCATCATCCATCGCCCATCATCAATCGCCCATCATCCATCGCCCATCGCCCATTACCCATCACCAATATATTACATATTTCGGAAAGAAAAAAAAGACTTCTTTATGCATCCTGGTAAGACTGTCCAAATTGACGTGGATGACTTTAAACAGCCACAATTTTGTGATTATTTCAGATATCAAACAAGTTTTTATTTTAAGTCTTTGGTTTCTAAAATAAATAAAAGCTCCATGAGGAAAGTATTTTATTTTTCTAAAAATAAAAACAAACATCAAAATAAAAAAAAATAGAAAATAAAAAGTAGGAGGCGAGAAATGACTAACTATGTATATAGATGAGTGTAGATAGATGCGATAGGTAAATTGATAAAAAAAAAAAATAAAGAAGTATATATCAATGTCAAAAAAAAAAAAAAGGAGGGGGAAAATACCAAGTAGGAATCCACTAGCAACAAGTAAAGTAAGGTAGCTTGCTTTTCACCAACTTGATAGTCTCCATGACAAATAAAACACGTTTTCTAACCGGTTCTTGTTGATCGTCCAAGGAATCAATGGATAAGTAATCATCTTCCATCATTTCTCCATCACTTCCAATATGTCGCAATGTCAAACGTCCACGACCCAAGTCCAATGATAACCGTTTCCGTACCCGGTCCTTCCAAGGCAAACTTTTTTTGTTGCTGCGATGAGTAGCTGAGGAGGATGGTGACAATATCGATGGCGAGTTGCTAGATGATCCGTCATAGGCGTTGAATGATGTAGATCGTTTCGGTCGTAATCTTCTTGTTCCATGCTTTGTTTTTTTCTGTTGTTGTTGAGTAGGAGAGGATGATGGTGAGAGTGAAATGGGAGATTGTAACAAAAGATCGTCTTGGTGGTGATTTGGCATGGATGAGGATATCGTTGTTTTTGTTGCTGTGATAGCTGATCCATTCATCGTTGTGGTAATTGGTACAGAGGATATGTTGCGACTTGAAGAGTCAGGTAATTCAGGTGATGGTGTCGATAATAATCCATGTGGTGATTGTGCAGATGATTGAGAAGGATGGTGTTGTTTTTGGCGAGACGGTAGTCGTTCCTCTAATCTTTTTTCATCATATTCAATGAATACTTCTTCCTGTTGCACCAAAATGCGTTCCATGGCTACCAAGTCCAAAGGTCCCGCATGACTGTCTTTCAATGCACGTGCTAGATTGTACCCCTGACCACGGAATACTGCCATTTGCCGCTGAAACATTCTTTCGTTAAAGTCAGGATCCACTTGAAAGAGTTGCCGCAGACGTTCCACTGTATTACGCCACCACACAGGATCAGATAGAATAGGAAGGAATTTGCGCCTTGTGCTTTTTGAAAATGGACGAGCTACCAAACTTGAAGGAAGAGCAAGCCAGCCATAAGGATATGAACGCCATTCATCCGGATGTTTGAAAGGGAAAGCCAATCCATTGTCAATAGCTGCAATGTGGATATGTGCTGCAGTGTTTCCATGTTTGCATGATGTTTTTCCTGTTCGCTCTTCATGATGATGATCAATAATAATGCTGGTATTGCTGCTGCTGTTGTTGGAGGAAGATGCATTTTTCAAATGACCTCGAGTTGTACCACCTTCACAGTATCTAATCATCCAATTATCCAATCCACGATCTATCCAAATAGAAAGTGTCAATACTGATGCATGAGTATACATGATGTATTTCCTTTGTCTAAAAAAAAAAAAAAAAAAAAAAAAAAAAAAAATTCAGTCCAACTTACCAGTATTGCGTATCAAGTAATCCAAAATGACTAATCGTTCGAATTCTTTTTTGAATTGAGACTGTAATTGAGGAGTCCATTGAAATGTAGGTTTTTGAATCTTGTTTCCGTAAAACGTAGTCCGGTTCCGTAAAGTATCCGAGTCATTTTCATCACCACTGCTATTGCTGCTGCCACCACCACCATCACTGCCCATATTCAAAGCAACATAGTCCTCAATAGTTGATTTTTGTTGGTGATTGTTGTTTTCCATACTAGATGCAATTCTTTGATATCCATTTTTGTCGTTTTTACTGTTGAAAGGATTGCCACGATTATCATCGTCATTATTATCGTCATCACGATTGCTGGTAACACCATCATCATCGGATTGTCCCAAGCAACTATTCCATACGGCAGAACCAGCATTGCCAACACCACCAAAACGAACAAGAGATAAGGAAGAAGACGTTTCTAAAGGCCAAGGATTGTCACGTAGGAATACATTAGCATCACGATAACCATGTAGGAAACATTGGAAACTGCCAATCTTGAGAGGTAAAGGATGTTGTTGAGGAGAAAGTCTGTATCGTCGACGATCCAAATAATCGTAATGGAAAGAGGGTGAAGTAAAATGATCCAAATTGGTGGAAGGAACAATACACGTGCCAAGTTCTTGATCAACCAAAGATGCCGCCGCTTCAGAGATATAACCTAAATTTGGAATCAAACAACTACGACCAAAACAACAAGGAAATAAATGTCGATGAATCCATTTGGCCCATTTAGGATTTAGTTGTCCATAAGGTTCTTCATTCTTTGGTTTGAATACACCAACAATTGTATTGTCTCGATCGCGACAAAAATAAGATCCACTCGATCCTTGACTGATTCGTGTTGGTTGAATATTATCATTGATAGCGAGTTGTACAGATTCTACGATTTGTAAGTATTGATCTTTGCTTACTGGTATAGGCTCACCTTCCCTCTTTTTTTTTTTTTTTTTTTTTTTTTTTTTGTATAAATAAATAACAAAAGAAAAATGTGAGTGATTCATATTGAATAGAAGCATCATCCATTATTTCCGTTTTACCTTGTTGTCATCAGAATGCAGAATTGTTGATCCAGAATCATATTCAGTTTTGATAAATATGGAGGCAGATAATTGGTTGGACGGTTGTAATGGAGAAGAATCTAAAAAAGGATCATGGATGTCATCATCAGTGGTATCACCCCCAGCAGAAGTAGTAGATACATGCATGGCAGAACCAATATTGGTATTCTTTCTTGATTTCTTCTTTTTCTTTGGTTTCTTGAGACGATAGCGACGACGATGAACAATAGTCCAACCACGAACATCCAATTCACGTAAAGTAGGATCAGTATGAGAAGGGATATTTCCTTGTTGAATATCAGATAGGATGACAGGAGGCATATTGGCTAAAGTTGCTTTGCTTGCTTTTGTTGGTAACCATTTATTGTGGAAATAATCACGGGTCGCCTGGGGCAATTTCGCCAAACTATCGTTCGGTAAAAAGGAAGACGAGTTTGTGTTGGAAGGATGAGAAAGAGAAGGACCTTGTGCTTGATGTTGGGGTATCATTGAAGAGGGTAACATACTACTACGACTATGAGGTTGAGGTAATACTATCGTAGCATTGCCATCACTGTTGAAGTTACTGGTGTTACTAAGTAGAATACTATTGGGATGTTGAGCAAGATCACTCCAGTCTTCATAGTCCAATTCGTCTTCACCATCATCTTGTTGCTGTAGTCGACTATATGTCTGATGATTGTATGTTGTTTCTTTGCGAGATTGGAACATACAATTTAAGCAAGTGATGTCTATATAGATATGATACAAAAAAGATGGAGAAAGAAAGAAAAGAACCAAAAAAAATCAAAAAATCAAAAAAAAAGATGTATATAAAAAAAAAAAATTAAAATGCCGCGTTTTTCCTTTTTGCTCTTTTTTTCTTTTTTATTATTATTATTATTCTTTGTTAACAATTCACTCCTGAATAATTGCTTTTTGATAAGTTGGAGGAGGTGGTAAAAGAGTAGTGATTGGATGGGTATGTTGGATTGAAATATAATGTAGAAAATAAAGATCATTTGGATATTCTCTGACTTGTGTTATTGCACGATGACGATATTGACGAATACCAGCTAACTGATATTGAACGTATTCTAACTTTAACCTACTTTGTTTATAGATAATATGAAGGAGAAGTAGTATGACAAAGTACAAGACCAATGGAAGCCATAGTAACATGACAAGTGGTGGAGCATGTGGAATGAATAAGGATATGATACCAACAAGAACAAAACATACCAACCAAAACACCAAAGCTGTTCCATAAAATTGACGTCGCCAAAATGGAACTTTCTTTTGAGTTTGAAGATAGGATATCAATTGGGTTTCCAAAGCATCAAGGTCAATCTGTGTATCTAACTTGTAGCTTGGTGGACGGGATAATGGGTGATGATCATATTCTAGTGGTACTGGTTGATTTGTGGTGATGGATGTTAGATGATTGGAAGATTGTGATAGATTAGTCATAGATTTTTATCTTCATGTAGATGATGATGATTTTTATTATTATTTTATTTACAAATAAAAAAAAAAAAGAAGATCTCTTATTGTTATTATTATTATTTTATTGATGCTCAAATAAAGAAACAATTATTCAATGAAACATTAGAAATTCTCCAATGGTGGAACATGTCATTGTTTGATTTTGTTCTTTCTTTCCTTTTTTTTTTTTTTTCATTGACTCACTCCAAAAGGGATGTAGTGACAGTTTCTAATTCTTTTTTTTTTTTTTTCTCTCTCTCTCTCTCTACCTCTTCGCTCAAGATGACGACTTTTGGGAAGTACCTATACCGATTAAGGAAAGTAGAGACGTATGGGTTCTAACCTTTTTTTCTCAACAGTATCGGTTAGGGTTCAACTAAGCCATACTAAAAAAGGGAAAGATCTATTCCAAACATTGATACACATTGAAGATAGATGATAATTTTTTTTTTATTGTTCGAGACCAGCTGTAAAAAAAGAAATAACATAACAAATGAGTTTTAAAATAAAAAATATTGATAATGTACAAATGAGGGAAAAAAAAAAAAGAAAAGAAGAATATACATAAATACACTAGGTGAAAAAAAAGAGGGTTCTATATACTATAATAATAACATTATAAAATAACAAAAAGATCAAGCGGAAGTAGCAGCAGATGTTGAGGGTGTTGAAGACGTAGTAGTAGTAGCAGTAGTGGTCGTGGTAGTGTTGTTGTTGGAAGTGGTGATACAAGAAAAAGGATGAGAAGTAGAGGATTGACAAGACATAAAATCAGTAACAGCATTCTTAAGCATTGAGGCAAAAATATCTAATTCCAAATCAGCATCCCAACGAGCTGATTGTCGACCAATAATAGCACGAACGAGATCCAAGAGAATAGTCATTTGAAATTGAATTTCATCCATCCATCCACGCCTAGAGAGAGAAGCCATCATGGACCTTAATTTATTTGAGTTTTCATCTTGCTGATGACATTGCTGTACAAGGAATAACGCCACAATTCGTTGATGAGTAAGAACACGTAAATCATTGGCTGTCAATAAATCAGTCTGTACAAGGGTACCAATAAATCGAACAAGAACAAGTACACTGTGTCGAACAGATCGATTCATCAGATGCCATGCCTTTTTATGTTTACAATCCAGTCGTCGTTTGTGATGATAATGATATCGATGGGTCAAGGCGTCTAAATGTCGATTGAGATGATTAATAAGAAGTCGATGATGAATGGATGCTGCATGATCATCAAACAATGCCATCAGAGTAGGATACAAGGTTGTCAAAAAATCAGTAATCAATTTACCCATACGTGTTGGAGAATAAGGACATTGTTTGATTTGTGGTATGGCGGATGTTAGCAGAGTAATGTCGGTGGTACCTGAAATATTAATATCGGGAATAGTATCTAAACATGTATCCAATAAAACATGATCGAGTAATATGCCAAGAGTTTTGTCGACCAAAAAATCCAAACAAGGTTCCCAATCACGTAATGGAGATCGATCGTATATTTCAACAGCAAGACGATTGGCAACACTTTGAAGTACAAGATGATTGGTAAAATCTGTTGATGATGATGATGATGATGATGGAAACAATGGTGATTTTGATGATGATAATGGAGGTGATGGTGAAGGTGATGGTAATGATGATACTGATGATGATGATGATAATGTTGAAGAGGTTGATGATGATGATGATGATAAATGACCATGTCGACATACATAGGCAACAGCAGCATGTACTAAATGGTTGAATGCATTAAGTCGTGGTTTATAGAGGTCAATTCCATACTTGTGCCATATAATGTGATGAGCTAATTTACGGCATGATCGTGAGGCAGTTGCAAGGTACCAGAGGTCAGCGAAATGAAGATAATCAGCTATTTTCAATAAAACTTCTAAAGGTAAAGATGATAATACTAATGTTTTTTGTCGACATGACATTTCTTTTGTACAAACAAACAAAAAACAAAAATAAAATAAAAAAAAAAATAAATAAAAAAAAAGAGGAAGAAAGAAGAGAAAGAAAGAAAGAAAGAAAAAAAAAAATCCAGACCACAAAAGGCTTACTCCTTTTCTAACCCATTTATTTTTATAGGCTACTGATTGAAACACAGCTTATCCACAACAAGGTCTAAACCTTAAGCGATCTTTTTTTTTTTTTTTTTATTTTTATGGGTCCAGACTCTCTCTCCCAATAAAAAGTGCTGCACATCTTTTTTTTTTTTTTTCTAGACTTTTATATATATTATTCTATTGATTATAAAAAAAAAAACAATGGATCATCTATCCAATCCTTTTTACATTTCTCTCTCTCTCCTTAATAATGATCTGTTCTCGAGACCCTTTTTTGATTATTATTATTATTATTGTCGGTGAGAGAAAAAAAAAATAACAAACAATAGAAAGTTTTAAAAATAGGAGAGAAAAACCTTCCAGACCCATAGGTTTCAAAAAAATAAAAAAAAAAGATCGTCACTCTGTTACTTATTCAATTCACATGAGACTAAATATCTAATAGTTTTGATGTTCTCAAGTTGTACAAACTGCGCCCAAGCCGTATGACTTTATCAATGTTAAGCCAAAATGCTAAATAAAATAAAAAAACTCCGGTATTTCCCTTTTCACCCTTTTCTTTTCTCTTTTTCTTTTTTCGATAATAATAATCAACATGACTATAATGTCAAATATGAAAAAGAAACATAACGAAACAAACCGAGTAGGTTTTCACTTTGTCTCATATTTTTTTTTTTTTACTCACATTTTTTTTTTATATATTATTATTATTATATATATTGTTTGTTTGTTTATTTTCTTTTTATTAGTTTTATATATACATATGAACCATGGTATTATATCTTATTATTACTTTAATAATAAGTAACTTCATTATATTGGTGAACACTTTGGAATCCTCCACTACTTGTGATTGTGGTTTTAAGGATGAAAACGGAAACATATGGTCAAACATTTGGCATTCTGATTATCAACAATCACTCAACAACAACAACAAACAAATTGTTCATCCTTTAGGGTTACAACATGATAAAAATTATATGGTGATGGATTATACTGTACGGAGAAACCTTTCTGGATTACCTCACGACTATTTACGCGTCTTCTCACCAGATAATATCAGACTCACTCCTTATTCTGTTCAACTCACAGTAGAAATTGATCATGATATATTGACTTCTGCTGCTTTTGGTACTCAACGCAACGATATATTATATGGTACTTTTAGAGCATCTATGAAACCTCCTGTCGCTCCTGGAACTGTATCTTCTTTTTATTACTTTGAAAGTAATAGTGCAGAAATTGATGTGGAAATCCTTGGACGATATACTGACCCAAGACAAGCTTTTTTTGTTGTTCATCCTCAAATATATAATCAAGATGGTTCTGCTTCCAATCTCACTCATCAACGAAAAAATCTACAATCTGATCCTACCTTAGTAAGTGAATTATTTTTTCCCTATAAATAATATATATACTCATTCTCTTTTTTTTTTTTTTTTTTTTTTTTTTTTTTTTTTTTTAATAAATAAATTTAGGATTTCCATGAATATCGATTTGATTGGTTACCTGGATTAGTGGATTATTTTGTGGATGGAAACTTATCAGCAACAATAAATACCAATGTTCCTTCGGTACCTGGTCGAATCATTGTGAATCATTGGAGTGATGGAAATCCAAATTTTAGTGGTCTCCCAGAAGAAGGTCAAAATATCGTACTGGATGTGGCCAATTTGACATTCTTTTTCAACTCTTCAAATGATATCTTTGGACCTCCTTGTGAATCTAGTAAAACTCCATGCGATGTAAAAGGTAATATATATACATATATATATATAAATACTATAAAAATTAGATCATTGACCTTTCTCTCTTTCTTAATTTCCTTTTCTACAACAGATATCATGTCCCGAAAACTTTTACCAGGCTCAAGTGCGACATCTCTTACTTCCTCCTCCTTACGTTCATTATTATCATTATTAATCATACCTATTGTATTGGTTTCTTTTATTATGTCATCGTAGTTTAATGTTGTGAATCTTCTTTTAATAAATAAATATAAATGTTTTTTTTTTTTTTTTTTTGGAATTTTGAATGTCGCTCAATGTCACGTATCACTATCATCCGTCACATACACATCCATACTTTACATATCATCACATCCACAACCATTCATTAATTGATCACATATCATCTGTGACAGACAGGAGAGCATATACTTTATATTAAATAGATAGAAGAAAAAGAAAAAGCAGTAAACAGAGTTGAAAGAGATAAATGAACTGATGTATTATAAAAAACAAGATGAATCGTTTTTAGCCAAAATAAAAGAGGATAATAAGTATTGTTTATTCCGTAAAAAAAAAAAAAAGAAAAAAAAAAAAGGGAGAACATTCTGACAATTGTTGGTATAATGTAAAAAGTAGAAGGAATGAGGGATGAAATGTTGTCCATGAGATAAACTAAACTAAGTAAAAAAAGGAATAATGATGCAAGCAAAATGTAATGTATATAGAAAAGAGAAAGAAAAGTAAAAAAAGAAAAGTTTAAAAAGAAATTTGGAAGAAACCCCTTTGAAGCCAAACTCCACCACGGCTATGTTGGACCAATAATAAAACGACGGAACATAAACCCGGCTAATTTCAGCCAATCAGAGCCGCGAATTTTAAAATTGACTTTATAATGAAGTTATCAAATTTTTGTTTTCGATTGGCCCATATAGCTCCAACGGCAGAGCGTCGCTCTCGTAAAGCGAAGGCTGAGAGTTCGAATCTCTCTGTGGGCATATATTTTTAATTAATATCGTTTTTTTTATGTTTATTTTTTTTTTATGTTGTTGGTTTATATCATGTTGATAAAGGATGGCTTTAAAGTGAAGGGGATTATTATTGTTAGGTGATTTTTTGGTTTATAGGTTCAAAATTGAAAAAGTAAAACGGATGATCGAAAGAGAATAAGTTGTTTAGTGAGCACCAGTACTTGATTACGCAAGCACACGTATAGGAAAAGAGATAAAATAAAAAAGAAAAGTAAAGTAAAGAAAAATAAAGTCTTGTTCCAAATTTGGAAAGTAAAAGTAGAGTAAAATTGTTCTGACTTTAAATATAGAACAAAGTGAGCCAATCAAAATAGATAATCCACAATACAATCAAGTAGGGATGAAAAGAAAAGATTTATTTAAAAAAAATATATTGATGATTAACTAACTATCAAAAAAAAAAGGAAAAGAAGGGGTATTTATACTATTTGAAATTAAGGTTAAAAAAATATAATATGAAAAAGAAAATGAATACGAAAGGAATAAGTGAAATAAAAAATAGGAAGGAAGGTAAAAAACGGAGGTATAAATGAAAATAATTTTTTTTTTTTTTTTTTTATATATTATTTTTTTTTCATTCAACATTATTCATGGACGATTAACTTGTTATATCATTGTTGAGATTCAAACAAACTATTGTTCTATTTTTGGAAAATAAAGTCAGCAGGCTTAACTTTTTTTTTTTTTTTTTTGTTTGTATACATTATTTATCGATTGTTTAATATCATGATGATTTTTATATTTCAGTTGTAGCATCCATCATTGTAATCATCCTAAGTCTGTCTCCTTTTTTTTTTTTCTAACGATTGAAAGAGAAACAAAAAGTAACTGATGATACCTTTTCTATTTTTATTTGTCATGTGCCATCATAGCAAACATATATTTTGTTTGTGTGATAAAGAGTCTTTTTTTTTTTTTTTTTTGTTGCTTCCTGAAAAGGTCACTAGGTCTAAAGGGAAAAAATAATAATAATAAACACCATAAAAGTTTAAGGTACAAATGGTCATCATTCAATATAATAGTCAATGTTTATTCCCTTTTTTTTCCAGATACAACATTATTCCAAAAAAAAAAAAGATGATTTTATTTATTTATTATTTTTTTTTTTTTAAAAAAAAGGACAATACTAATGTAAGATGATACCAGAAAAAAAAAACTATACTACAATGAAGACGATACTACACTAGAGAATAGTGATAATAGACGATCTGATTCATTCGACCAATGGGCACAACATAGGTGATAATGAACTGGTAAAAGAGTTTCATCTAAGCGTTGAATAATCCGGTATCGCGTCACATAATCTTGTACATAAGGTTTTCCACAAAATGAACACGGATGAGCTCTCATCATATAATCCCAGAGATGACTTGGTAGATTCAATATAGCTGATATATCCTTATTAAACGATCTTATTGTTGTTGGAGAAATTGATGATGATGATGATGATGATGATGTTGAGGTTGATGATGAATGTAATATTTGTCTTTTAGTTGTCAGGGGCAATGTAGTACGATTGAATTTCCTTTTGATGATTGATTTCCAATTTGCAAAAATGGTGTTTCCGTTTGAAGTCAAAACAAAAGTATTATGCTGTTCATGTTGTTGTGTTTGTCGTTGTAGATAAATCGTCAATGCTGTGTGATAAGTTGGTTGTGTCATCAATTGTCTTGAACACAGTTCTAATAAACTAGGAGGATCGTGGTGGAGTACATGAAGAAAGTTGGAATTATGAGAGATTAGACGAGGACAATGATCGATACGAATGGTAAGAAGACAGGCCAATTCCGCAGGTAGAGATTCAATATCTGTGTAAGAAACATCCAAAGTTGTCAACCTTACTGCATTGCTGAGCAAGGATGAGATATTGTTGAGTAATGTATTATGGGAGATATTCAACGTGGTGAGTTTGCCGAGATGGAATAACGCGGAAGGTACATGAGTAAAGTGATTATACGCTAGATTGAGATGACGAAGATGGATTAATTGGTTCAAAGTTGTAGGTAAGGTTGTTAAATGGTTGTGTGACAAATCGAGAGAAGTCAAATGAGAAAATTGATTGATTTGATTGGGAAGGAGATGAAGATTGTGGTTCTTCCTAAAAAAAAAAAAAAAAAAAAAAAAAAAAAAAAAAAAAAAAAGAAAGGAAAAAGAAAAAAAAAAAAAAAAAGAAAGGAAAAAAAAAAAAAAAAAAAAGAAAAGGTCGGTTAATGAACTTTTTATAAAAAGCACATTTTCAATTTTTACAAATCAAGCCGAGACATGGAAGCCAGTAAACTGATGGCACGATTGAATAAAGCAGAATTAAGAGATTGTTGAGAAACATCCAAAGATTTTCGACTCGAAGTTTGGGTCAATAAGACATGATCATTATCGGAATCATAGTAAGTTTTATCAACATAATGTAAATCACCTGTCAAACATGTTGGTGAGAATAAATGAAGCAAATGTTGATGATGATTATCTTGATACGTTGACAATGACAACTTTGACTTTGTCACAACAACGACCATTTGAGTGACAAAAGAAAAATATACACTAAATCAAACTATAAGAGTCTTAACGATGATATATTCGTATATATTTATATATATAAAGGGAATTTGTTAAAAAAAAAAAAAGAAGAGAGAGAGAGAAAAGAGGTAAAAAATAAAAGAGTAACCTGTACATAAACAAAAAAAAAAAAAAAAAAAAAAAAAAACTAAGGAATAAGAAAGATACCAAGTATGGGGAATACACAATATTCTATAAACAAATACTATGTAATCAAAGAATAGTAATAAAAAAAAAAAGTAACAAAACAACAATAAACTATTTCAGATAAAACCATCTAGCCTGTTTTTCCGTTGAGCTTGAGTAATGACCTTGATATCTTGTTGTCGGGCAAATTGAATTGCATTTTGAACCAAAGCCAGCTCGATTCGTGATCCTAAAGCGTTTACTTGGATTTGTCCTTCTTCCAAATGATTGTTGATTTCTTTACATCGAAGTATAGCCACACCTAATATACGACCTTTCCCAATGGACGATATCTTCTTGTCATTGTCAATCATCACCCATACATTACTTTTCGGTTGATCAAATACGCGTTCTATCTCATCAATGCATCGTGTTGTTCTTTGTTTCACCTGCGTGACGTACCTATGTGATAACCAAGCATACCAAGCCATTGTCCATCCCGCACTCCATAAAGTTAATTCCATTACAAGAGCTTGCGTTGTTGTCATTCTAGTGTTATGATTGATCACTAATGTTGGTGTATAGCGTTCCATAAGAGAAGAACAATAAGTCCAAAGTCCATGTCCTGCAACTGCATGAGCTACTATGGCCACCATCCCATATGACCACCATCGTTGACTTTGCTGTATCAATGTTTTCATCAATCGTCGTGTTTTATCCTTATTATAAAAATCATTATAAAATATTTCCAATCTTTTCCTTTGACCTGATTGATATTCATAAATAGTATTTGTCATTTAGTTTCTTTTAGATTTTCAAGAAAAAAAAAAAAAAGAAAAAAAAAGGCAAGAATGAAAAAAAAAAAAAAAAAAAAAACCTCAGCTTTAGTCTTTTCATTTATGATTTTCTCAACCCGCCAAGAAATTATGGTGTGTACGAGTTTGTTCTGTGTGTGTAACCTGTTCATTGATAGAAAATAGTCAAATAGAAAAAATACAATCTTTTGCATGATCTATTGTTATTTGTAAACTTTTTTTAATTTTATTTCAAATAGGTGAGGGGTGTACAACATATGAAGAGAGGGAAAAAGGGAGCAAAATAATAATAATAATAATAATAATAAAAGTAATGAATTAATAAAAAAAAATAAAAAAAAAGGAAAGAAAGACAAAGACATCAATATAAAAAGAAGAGAAAAATATGAAAGAATATATATATATATATATAATTAGACTAAAAAGAAATAAAAAAAAGATCAGGTAGAAAAGTAGAAAAAAGAAATCATGTATGAGAGTTCCAATCAACAGAAGTTTTGTCGGTCAAACCAAGGCAGAATTCCATATGAGAAGATATAGGATGAGGTAAAACACTTCGAATAGCTTGGCTAAGAGGAAATATACGTTCACTTGTTGGATCAGCAATGATGATTCGTTTGCCAGGTGGAGGAGGAGAACTAGTAATATCGGTTTCATCCAATAAATGACGGAAAGTGAAGGTATCAGTGATGGCCAGATTTCGAATAAAATAGATACAAGGTTCGTCTGACGGCATACTTTTCAATGACACTGTTTCAATTTGAATAGGTGGTGGATGCATAGGTGGTAATGGGGAAGTAGGTGAACTTTGTTGTTGTTGTTGCTGTGGTGAAGGTGGAAAATGAGATGAAAGTTGTAATGCTAATGATGATGATGTAGATGATGGATTTGCATTGTTGTTACTATGATGATGATGATGATGTTGTTGTTGTTCCAATTGTAGTTGATGATGACGTAAATTAAAAGAAGATGTTGGAGGAGGAGATGGTTGATGATGATGATGATGATGATGAAAGTGATATTTAGATGACGTGCCACTAGAAAGATGAAGTTGTTGTTGTAAAGAATAAGATAAAGAATTCAAAGAGGACGTATTTGATGATTGTTGTTGCTGTACATGTTGTTGTTGCTGTTGTTGAAGAGGGGGTAATTGAGGTACTAAATAAGAAGATGGTGGTGAAGATATCGAAGTTGGATGTTGTTGAAGTAAGGGACCAGTTCCATATAATGGAGTTGAGGCACTAGAATGTGGTGGTTTGATGGATGCTAATGGTGGTGATGACATTTTTGATGCAGTATTGTTGTTAGTTCGTTTCCTTTTATATGAAGTAGATGGACCCATCATAAAATCTGAAGGTAAAGGTGATGGTAATTGTTGAGGTGATAATCGTTGTTGTTGTTGTGATAATTCTTTGACTTTTGCTGCTAATCCACCACCTATTTCGATTTTTCTTCCAGGTTGCGATATAGTTGATGTTGGAGTTGTGGTACTACTACTATTATTACTACTACTACTTGGTGCTGTTAAATCCATTGGTGTATCAATATAATCCGGTGGTGAAGGAGGTGATGATGTATAATTGTCCCTTTCCCGCCTTTTCTTGGCCCTGTACAACGTTGAACTATGTGCCTTGCAAAGTCCTACTTCTGTTTGATTGGATAGACCCACGACCTTATTAGTATTATCTCGATAGATAGCGTGTGCATTTTCTTGAAGCCATTTCATAGTAAAATCATAATCATCTTTATCAGTTGGGTTGAGTTTTTTAGCTCTAGAATCCAATCCACCTTCTGGTAAGTTCTTTCCACGACGAGGTTGTACTTCTTCACAAATACAGTCGATAGCGTAATTCTATTTCAGTTTAAAGAAATAAAAATAAAAATAAAAAAATAGTTAGTTCATGGTAACTAAAAGATGAAGAAAATATATATAATATTCTTTTTTCTACCTTTGAACAAGTAAAACATATAGCACAAACAGCACAAGCATTCTACCAAAAAAAAAAAAAAAATATAGGAATTAGTTAAAAAAAAAAACGATATATTTATAATTACCTTTCTTAAAGGTAGAATACGTTGATCATGTCGTTGCTCTAATGGTGGAAGAGTCGGTGATGATCTTGGTGATAAATCGGAAATGACTTGAGCAAGTTGATACAAATGGTTATCTGTCATGAAATAATTGAGTATAAAAAAAAAAGGTTATGTATATAATAAAGTTGATATATTTTTATATATAAAAGTGGTATATAATAAGAAATGACAATAAAAAAAAAACAAAAAAAGAAAGAAAAAGGAAAGAAAAACAAGGAGTAAAAAAAAAAAAAAAAAAAAATAAGGGGAAACGGGGATGAAAATATTAAAAAGCAAGTTGTTGCGCAAAATGCCTCTTAGTAGCCACTTTTTGTTGGCACTGGGTGGGAAACCTTAATCAACCCCTTTCATCATCCTCTTTTGTTCATCAAAATCTAAACATTAAAAAGGGAAATTTGTTATTGTCACACATTTTGTTTATATTCAATATTGGGTGAGAAATCATCATCCTTCTTTCAAATTTTATTGTTTCACACAAATACACAAAACAAATCTATACTAATTCTACCATCCAAACGAATTCTGCTAATGCTACTGTATCTAATGTTCTATCTTTTACTATAACTTCAGTATGAATTTCATTCTTGCCATTAAGATCTTTTGGTAAACTATATTCTGATGTTGCTGTTAATAATCCACGAGCTTTCTTTTCATACTTTTTTTTGTAATCCAACAATAACAAGAAAAAACAGGATAAAGTGAGAACATGATAAAAACATATGCTTTTCTCTTATTACCTTGATATTCATTGATATTAAAATCGCACGATCTTTTGTTTTCAAATTCGTCATTAATGCTAATCCACCTACAGTTTCTGCAAATGTAGCTAAAGCAGTAGCATGAATACTATTAATATATATATATATTAGTAACTATCAAACTAAAATAATAATAATAATATGTGTTACCTTTTGAATGGATTTCGGTTTTTATGATGGTCCTAAAAAAAGAAGCAAAAATGAGATTTTTTTTTTGTTGTTATATATCTTTTTTGGGTCACTTACCCGCATGATAGCTGTACAAAACCCACGTGACAATGACTGAACGCGAAGTTCTAATATATAATAAAGAATCAAATCATTTTTTTTTTTTCATATAAATTTTTTTATCTTACCAATAGATTTAGCATATGGATCATTTTGACCTAATAAAAAACTAAATACCCTGGATCGTAGAGGTTTGATAATAGGTTTTCCAAGTTTTTCCCAAACAACTAGAGGTTGTCGAGCATTCCGGAGACTGAATATCAAATATAAAAGATAGATAAATGCCAACCCTAGTATACTAAAGGTCAAGCGTGAAAATACAGTCCATTCCAAAGTCAAAACTACTTGAGTCAAATGAAGTGTTGCTTGTACATGACTATAAAGTGCATCAACTAAAGGTGATATCGAATTAGTAGTTATCATGTTTGATAATAATAATATATATATAATATAAGAGAAGATAAATAATAAAAAAAAAAGAATAAAGACCTTTCAATAAATAAAAAAAAAAAAGGAAGAAACAAGGGAGTTGAACTCTTTGCCTTTTTAAAAAATTAAAGAGCGCCATTTGAAAAATCGAGTGCTCATGTCAAGCCGCACTCTATTTTTTTTTTCTCTTTCTCTTCTTTATTATTATTATTATTATTTTGATAGATGCATCGCCATTGTCGCCCCTGGTTATTACGTACAAGGAAACAATATCTACGTTCTTATTCCACTATTACTCCCGATTACGATGTTGTTGTTATAGGTGGTGGTCATGCTGGTACTGAAGCTTGTACTGCTGCTGCTCGAGTAGGTGCAAGAACCTTATTGATCACACAGAATCCAGATACCATTGGTAAAAAAAAAAAAAAAAAAAAAAAAAAATGAGGGTCTTTTGATTTATATATATATATATATATATATATTTTTCTGATTCAATTTATTATTACTTTCTAGGTGAAATGTCCTGCAATCCTTCATTTGGTGGTGTTGGTAAAGGTGTACTTGTTCGAGAAGTCGATGCTCTTGACGGTGTTTGTGGAAGGATCTCTGGTAAACTGTTATTATTGTCTTTATTTATTTATGTACTAATCTCTTGAATTCATCTTAACTCTTCAATAGATCTTTCTGGTATTCAATTCAAAGTGTTAAATCGATCAAAAGGACCTGCTGTTTATGTAAGTTGATATCATTTATCTAAGGATAATTTTCAGAGAAAATGAAATAGATCGACACTATGAAAATGGGAAATTAATCAATGGTCTATATATATTATCTATTTATGATGATGATGACAATGATGATAAATTAGGGACCAAGAGCACAAATTGATCGGGCCTTATACAAACAACATTTGCAAGCCTATTTGAAAGATTATCCGAATTTGACCATAAAATCTGGTAGTGTAGCCGACTTGGTTTTGGAAAACAATAATACTCATTCTACGAAAGGACAACAAACGGTACGAGGTGTACGATTAGGTAATATATCTATAGATAACGATATCGCATTCACATACTAAACAGACATATCAAAATTTGGATTAGAAAATGGTCAGGTAGTGCGAACTCCTAATGTAGTGATCACAACTGGAACCTTTTTGGGTGGGGAAATCCATTTGGGACTGAAAGTTTGGCCTGCAGGACGTATTAACGAAAATCCATCAATTGGTCTTTCAAAATCATTACACAAGGCTGGTTTTCAACTGTCAAGATTGAAAACAGGTATATAAAATAAAGGGAAAAAAAAAAGAGGATTATTGGTCTATACGGACTTACTTTTGTTTATTATAGGAACACCGGCAAGATTGGATGGTCGAACAATCAATTATGAAGGTCTTATTGTAGAAAAAGGAGATCATCCTCCGTCACCATTTTCATATTTACATAAAACAGTACCATACGCAGTAAGTACAAAATGTAAGGAAGATATGATACATGTATTGACTCATCATCATTTTTATATATTAGGATCAACAAGTTTTATGCCATCAAACTAGAACCAATCCGGCTGTACATGATTATATAGAAAAACATTTTGATCAGAGTATTCATATACGAGAAACGGTGCAAGGACCAAGGTAAGAAAAGAAGAAAAAAAAAATAAAGAAAGAGAAAATAAAGGTAAAGAATACTCCATATTTAAATACCTTTGTTTATAGGTATTGCCCATCATTAGAAAGCAAAATCAAACGATTCCGTCACAAGTCAAGTCATAATATCTGGTTGGAACCTGAAGGTATATATAATATATATATATAAAATAAAAGAAAGAATTTTTTTTTTCTGATTGACGATTTCTGTCAATTTCCGTAGGTTTGGACAGTCATCTGGTTTATCCGAATGGAATTTCAAATACCATGCCTGAAGATATTCAAATCAACTTTTTACGAATGATTCCTGGTTTAGAAAAGGTGGATATGGTTCGACCAGGTAAGGGAAATGAAAAAAGAAAAATATAATGATTGATTGATTGAAATATTCATATTTTTTTTTTAAAAAAAAAATTTTATAGCTTACGGTGTTGAATATGATCATGTTGATCCACGGGAATTACGATCTACTTTGGAAACCAAACGTATTGAAGGTTTATTCATGGCAGGACAAATCAATGGTACAACAGGATATGAAGAAGCAGCAGCACAAGGGATTATGGCAGGCATCAATGCTGGATTACGATCATTGGGTCGACCACCATTTATACTAGATAGATCAGATGCATATATTGGTGTTCTAATTGATGATTTGATTACCAAAGGTGTAAAAGAGCCTTACCGTGTCTTTACTGCAAGATCAGAATATCGATTATTATTACGTGCAGACAATGCAGATATGCGATTAACAAGAAAAGGTAAGATTTTGATTATGTACTATATGTGAAACTTTAAACTCGATTGATTCTACTCTTTTAGGTTATGAAGCAGGTGCCATTGGAAAAGATAGATGGTCTCAATTTATAGAAACGGAAACAAAATTGATGAATACAATGAATCTATTAGAAGAAACCAAGATGACAGCAAATAAATGGGCTACCTTTGGAATCAAGCCTAATAATGCGACAAAAACAAGGAATGATCATGGTTCATTAAGAAGGTATACAAGAAAGAACTGAGCTTCAAGCGGTATACTAATATGATGATGTTGTTCTTATTACAAATGTTTAAAATATTTGAAAAAGTGGTATCGATTTATTGTCATGGGCAGGTATTACATTGGCAGATTTTACTCAGGTATTACCATCCTTGAAAGACTTGGAACCCTCTTTGACAGAACGAATAATGATTGAAGGACGATATAAACCTTTTTTAAAACGTCAACAAGCTGAAGTCGAAGCATTAAAAAGGGATGAAAACTTATTATTGGACATTGATTTAGATTACAACAGGTAAAATATTTATAAAGTTTATTTTTCTTCCATTGATTCATTTTTTTTTTATATACGTAGTTTGAATCAATTATCTAACGAGATTCGGAATAAGCTTGCTATTGTGAAACCTGAAACGTTGGTAAGATTTTTTTCCCTTATTTTATTATCATAGTTATTTTGACTCATTTTTTTTTTCTTTTCTTTTCCTTTCGTATGAATCATAATATAGGGTGCTGCGAAACGAGTGGAAGGAATGACACCTGCTGGAATGATTGCTTTACTAAAATATGCTAGAAGGGGAAGATCCACTACTGTTACACCACTGGAACGACAAACAGTTGCATAGAATCGGTGTCCCTCATTGTCTTCTTTTTTAGTTTAGATAATAATACCTTATTATTTAAAAAATATTATATCACATTCATAGCATATATATATATATATATATATTAGAATAAAGTTATTAAAAATTTTGAAAAATGATAGAAATATATGGATGGATATAATATATATATATATATTGTTGTATATGTATGATGTATATTGATGTACAAGTAGTGTGTAAAAGTATGTGTGACGCAGTAAAGCAATAGATATGTGTTTGTGTGTATTTGTTACATTTTCCTCCCCCCTCCCCCCAAATTCTTTTCTTGCGCTGTTATAATATTTTTTTGTCAGTTTTTTACCATTTTCGCACTTCTTTCCTCTTCCCTTTTTTCCCTTATTCTCTCACCAGGCCTTATTTTATTACCTTTTTACAACCGTTTCCCCGATTATTTTTGATGGAAGTGGATCAATCGTCCCAGCAAGTTCGGCCTTTTGTCTATATACAATATCCTTCCGCCAGACCTATTCAACACTTTTCTTCTTCATCTCAATCCACTTTCTCCGTTCAACAACCAGTTACAGCTTCTACTTCCGCCCATACTACTAATCAGCAACAATCTCAACAACAACAACAACAACAACAACAACAACAACAACAGGATAATCCATCACCTCCAAAACGAAAAAGACAACAAATTGGTTATGCTTGTGATAGGTAAGTTGTATAAAAAAAAATATGAATGGTAAGTGTTGATAAAAAAACTAATCCAGTGTATTCTTTGATAAAATAGATGCCGGGAACGCAGAGTCCGTTGTGATAGGGGGAAACCAACTTGCGGACAATGTGACGGAAAGTATGATTGTATCTACAGCAATCATGCATTAAGATTAGATAATGTTTCTATGCGACAAAAAATGGATGATATGCAAGCAACTGTCAAAAGGATGTATGAAATACTTACACGAATGGAAGATGATTATAAAGAAACAATACCTCAAATACAACAACAACAACAACTACAGCAACAATTGAATCATCATGCTACGACAACCAACTGCATTGCAACAAACTCAACTTATTCATTACCGCTTTCACCAGATAGCTTTATGAAGGATAAAATATCATCATCGGATTTATCACTTTCTGTTCCTTTAGATGAACAAACATCATCAACAGCACCACCTGTCGTTCTTTATAATCAACATCCTACTATTGTTGATTGGGCTAGCGGAACTGGTTGGCATATCACTACAAACAATGGTCTTACTTCTATTCATACCAATATTACAAGCTATGAAGATTTACGTGATGCTGTTCGCCGAGCTCTTCAGATGACATATCACTTTCAAGGTCCTCCTTTATTTACCACTCCTACTTCTCCAAACATTCCTCTATTTGCAAGCGATCTACCCTCTTTTTCCGCCTTTGAAAGATTGGGTCGAATTTCATCACATTCATCTTCCTTCTCAAACACTAATGAGTCATCAACATCAGCATCAACAACATTAGCAGCATCAACAGCACCAGCATACTCATCACCGTCATCAGCATCTTCTTCATCACCAACACCAGCATCACCAGCATCAACTTCCTCATTTCCATCCTCGTCTTCCTCATCCATGGCCTCTTCTACTTCAACTTCCAACAACACCGATCATCTATTGGAAAAAGATGTCATGAGTCGATTGATCCATCAACATCATCAATGTGGGTTCCCTATCTTGGTCAATCCTGCCAGATTCGAACGACATTATCAACAAGGGGAATTGAAACCTGTTGTCCTTTCCTCCATCTTTTGCCATATTGCACCTCACGCTTGTATATACCATCCTTATCTTGTCCATCTTCAAGATTTTCGTACATTGGGCGAACGATTTTATGATCACTCACGAACTCAACTTGGTCTCTATGATCAATCCAATCTCTCCAATATTCACCAACGAACACTATTGATTGCATATGATTTGGACTTGGGTCGTGTACGTCGTGCCTTCATCCATCTTGGTGTGGCCATTCGGATGTGTTTTGCCTTGGATCTTCATCGACAAGAAGGTTATGTCCATTGTACCTCTCCCTTTGAACGTGAACAAGCCAAACGGGTATTTTGGACAGTATGGTTTTTTGACTCGATGGTACCTCACTTCTTTGCCCAACCTTCAACGATCCGTAGTGAAGATATCAAGATTGAAGTCCCTTGTGTACTTTCTAATTTTGATCCCAATGAAACCGACCAAACTCGCTTTGCCATCAGTATCATTCATATTCGTCGCCATGTCCATAACGCCAAATCCCTTCGCTCCTTTTACAAAAGTTTACCTGAATCCAGTCGTTGTCACCGTATGTCTTCTTCTTCCATTCAATCTGCTTCCCTTTGGGCTCGTCGTACCTTTTTCTGTGTCTTGTTGGATTATTGTCTCTCATGGATGAACTTGTACCGACCTCATCTTCCCAAACCCAAAGCCATCCGACGTACTTCTCAAGCTGCTTTTGCCATGTTATCTCTATTTGCTTGTTGGTTCCGTTCCAATGAACATTTTGATTGCTTCTTTCGACCTTATTTATTTCATTATATGAGTATCATTCAAGTATTCAAGGTAAAAAAAAAAAAAAAAAAAAAAAAAAAAAAAAAAAAAAAAAAAAGTATTTATTGTATATATATTTTACCCTTTTATAATTATAGGCAAATATTACTCAAGAAGATGGACCAAGATCACCCATGCTTGTGGCACAAAGTCAAGCAGCACTTGTAAAGTTATTCCATATGTATCGCACAACGCCAACTTACCGTTCATTTGAAGAAAGTCGACTGGAAAAGGATATGCTGGCATTTTTCCATCGACATGAAATCGTGACTTGGGCTCAGCTGCAGTATGGCGATCATCAAGAACCTGATCCTACATGTCTGGAGGAACTGATAGATGACCCAGAAGATTCGGATTACTGCGGATGGAGCATTTTTAGTGTACCAAAAGATGGATTTAACAATTCGGATTACCACCATTACAACAACAACAGTAAGAACAAGAATAATGGTAGTGAAGGTAGTATCAGTGGTGGATCAACCGTCTCCTCTTCCTCAAGTCAAGATATGATGATGGATTATTCAAATACAACAACTCAATTCGCACCTTTACAAATGGAAATGGATTATTTTTGAAAAAAAAAAAAAAGAATTTTTTTTGTTAGTTTATTCCTTCCCTTTTTATTTCTTTTCTCTTTTACCCATTTATTATTATCATCGTTATTAGTATTATCATTATTATTATTACTATTACTATTATTATTATTACTATATGTATCTTGTTGTATTTACTTTTCTCCCTTTACTCCCTACAAATAAAAAAAAATATGGTTGTTCATGGGTGCTTTTTATGATTCTACTAGACTAGGCTTTGATTATATGTATATATATATGTGTATGGGGTGTATAGGTAGATCTTACATGGATGATGGATAAAAAAAAAAAAAAAAAAGGATATTGAACAAGGGTTGGTGAAGGGGTATTGATAATATCCCTACAAGTAAAAAAAAAAAAAAAAAAAAAGATACATTCTTATTAATTTTGAAGTATACACAGGCTTTACATCAGCGGAGTCTTGTTGATGGATGATAGACCCCTTTCCTCTTCATCCCCCCATCACCCTAGTAACTTGCTTTATAGTCATATAAACATGGTTGTTTATTCAGTGAACCCATTCTATTTACAAGGATTCCAAATGTAACCCATCATCATCATTTCTTTTTTTCTTTTTTTTCACTTCTATTCATCATAGAAATTATTCCTTCTTTTTTTTTTTTTTTTTTTTTTTCCTTTTGTACTTACCCATATAAATTCTACCCAACTCCAAAAAAAAAAAAAAAAAAAGATAATGATGATCACACGATCCCTCATTCCTTTTTATATAATAATAATGATGATTGTTTTACTTGTTATTGAACCCGTTCAGGCAGGCACACGATCGATCACAGTGAAAAACAATTGTCCAGAGAAGATTTCGATTGGGGTACTGACAAATGGTAAAGCAAATCCAGATCAACGATTTGATTTGACACCACAAGGCACACGTACGATCAGTGAACCGGATACATGGGGAGGTCGTTTGTTTGGTCAACCGGAATGTGTAGGAGCAGGTAACAATGGACCTCATTGTGGGAATGCTGGTGCCAGTAATCCAGCTACCTTGGCTGAATTCTTTTTTAAGGGAGCTAATGGTGCTGATTACTACGATATCAGTCTGGTGGATGGATATAACATCCCTGCCTCCATCTCTCCACAAGGAAAAGGTGGTTCAGGAAAGGATTGTGGGACTTCTAATTGTCAAAAATTGCCCAATTGTCCTCCCAATCTGGCTATCAAGGATGGCTCTGGAAAAGTCATTGGTTGTCAATCCTCTTGCTCCAAAACAGGGAATCCTCAAGACTGTTGTGTTGGTCAATATGATGGTCCCGATAAATGTAAACCTGATAAACAAGCTGATAACGTTAAAAGTGCTTGTCCTGATAGTTATAGTTTTGCTTATGATGATCAAACGTAAGTTAAAAAAAAAAAAAAAGAAATATATTTTCCAAAAACAGGTGGCATGACCTTTTTTTTTTTTTTTTTTTTTTGTTCATTTCATAGATCAACTTTTAGTTGCAGTAATCCTACTGGATATACTCTCACTTTTTGTTAAACAGAAAATCATTCTCTATACAACTTGTAAATTTTTTTTTTTTAATACATACTATATAATATTAATAAAAACAATGGGATTGATAAAAAAGGAAAGGGTTTCATTCGGGGATTGCAAAGAGCTCTCATGATTGGATAAATGATTGGAAGTGAGGGCCAAGGGTGAAAAATTTCTCGGTAATATATGACCGAGATCATATCATTTATCATTATTATTATTATTATTCCATCTCCGAAGCTATGTTTGGTTTATCGAAGGTAAAAAAAAAAAAAGGAAGGATCATTATGATTAATAAGAAAAGAAGATAAATTTATTTTTGTTATTTGTCATTTCTTCTAGAAAAAAAAAAAGAAAAAAGAAAAAGAAAAAGAGAGATGAATGACAAAAGGATGACTGAGTGGATGGATAATCAAAAGTGGAAAAATTAACTTTGCATGATTTTGATTTGTGGCTGTTTTTGGCTGAATCATCTAAGTTAATGGATTGCTGACAAATTTCGAGAGAGAGAGGGGATATCAAAAAAAAAAAAAAAATTATGCGTATGGCGGCAATATATCTTCCCGCCTGCTTATATATTCAGACCTGTCACACGGTTCGCCCCCCTTTTTTTTTTAATTTTTTTTTTTTTTGTTATTTTCTCTTCTCATTTTTTTTCTTCCCTTCTTTTCTTTCTTTTCTCTTTCTTTTTCTTTTTCAAGTTTATGACTATAACGAAAACAACAGATCCTCTTCTCAACAACGAACCACATTCTCCTCTTACTAATTGTACTTCGTTGCCTCAAAAGCGACCACTCAATGACGACAGTCCTATGCTGACTAAAAAGAAACAATTATTCATTAAACGATCCCGAAACTGTACCAACTATACCCAAGCTTGCTTATTATTACACGCTATAGAAATCAATAGAAGACAAGTTCTAAACGCTCGTTGTATAGGTAATAACCACTAATATAAATATATGTTTACTCATTTTTTTTTTTAAATAGCTCATTTAGCAAACTTTGTTGTCAAAGCATGGGAAACAGATCCGAACGAAACCAAAGTACGACATTTATATCAATTGATGCAAAGTCTTTTATCCACTACAGGTATCAAACAAACCACATTGGAAACAGCTTTGGTTACTTTTTGTCGAAATACTGCTTCCACTCCTACGCCCTGTCCTAGTGTCACATTACTAATAGCCATCAGTTACATAGAAAGACTAAACAAGGTATTAAGAACAAAAACAACCTTATTAACGGTTGAACAAGATTGATTTCTTACCTTTTTTTTTTAATATTTATTTTAGAAATACGATATCATTCGAGGAACTGTTGGTTGTGGATCAAGATTGATCATGGTTGCTTATCTTATGGCTGCCAAATTCTTGCACGATAATTTACGACTCATTATCCATGTTCCAGCAACCAATCCATCACCATCGTCATCGTTATCAATACCATCAACAACAACAACGACATCAATACCATCAACGTCAATATCTTCGTCATCAACCTCACATCCAGTGACCGATTCTTTAGTAGAAAAGTCATCATCCACACTTCCAAGCTCTCCACCAACATCACCAAGTCAATCATCTGGCAATAATATCTTCATGAGCTCTTCTTCTTCGACTCAACAAACATCAAGCGAACCACCTCTTACACCTCCTCATCCCTCGACCAAGATAACCACTAGGACACCCAATGAACGCAATTTACGGATCATGCGATTGGAACTTGAATTCTTACACTTTTTGGATTATGATTTATCAACTCCAGATCCTGCTAGATTGGTACGATGGGCCCACACTTTTGATACCCCACCAGTTCCTGTAGATGATTGTACATCGGCTGATGAAGGAGATGATGAAATGGACGACGACGATGATACTTGTTCATTGGACTGATTCATAAACACTACCCTCTTTTTTTTTTCTTTTAGTATATATTTTTAGTTTGACTAATTCCTTTTAAATAAAAAAAAAGTTTCCTTTTTTTTTCTTCTTTAACTTTTTTTGTACATTCTTTATTTGACAATGATTATCTTTTTTTTCTTTTTTTTTTTTTTTTTTTTATTTGGAGGATGGACGGATGACTAATCAAAGAATTTGTTTTGGAGGATGAATGGCTGTGTTATTTTTTTTTTTTATAACTTCTTGACAAGGTGCTGTTTTAATTTTTTTTTTTTTTTTTTTTTTTTTTTGCCAAGATCCTGTTTTGTGTTGAAGAAAACGCGCTTATGATCCTGGTTATTGTAGCTTTTGTGAATGATTCCATTTCCTGATTTTTGTCATCATCGGATAAGCTACTTTTGGTTAAAAAAAAAAAATTGGGCGGAGACGACTTCATTGGTCCCTCACTATATTTTCTTTTTTTTTTTTTTCCAATCCGTTTGTGATCATGTTTCTTCTTTTGAAGTTCCTTTTTATTCTTCCCAATGTTAACGTTCTTTGGACTGATGATCTCCAATTATTAGTCATCACTGATTTTTTTCTTTGGAAATATTCTTGTCAATACTAATACAGTGGATGATGGCATTTGAAAAATAGAAAGGACAGTGGATTCATGTTTTTTTTTTCTTTTTTCTTTTTTTTCCGATCCATCAGCCAAACTTTAGCTGTAAAAACCAATTGTCGAGGAGATCATCAAGCAATTTTTGGGAAAATCGATGAATTTTTCTAGTTTTTATTGCACAAAGATAAACGATAAAATGGGATGAAATGATATTATACGTTTTTGAGGGGAATCTAATGCTAGTCATTTTATTGGATGATGATTGAATGAACGATATTGACCTTTATTTTTTTAATTTACGTTATACATTGATGAAGTATCAGTTATTATTAAGACAAGTGAAAGATTTCATCTATGTTCAGTCCTAATTTCGTACGATGATGATCTTTTTTCAGTGAATTGGAAAAGTAATGCAATCGGTGGATGACTCAATAAGGGCGAAAGACAATTTTTCATCTTTTTATTCTTCCATCACCGCTCCTTTTCTTTTCTTTTTTTTTTTTTTTTTTTTTTTTTTTTTTTTGTTTTTGTTTGAATTCAACAGACCGAGTATCATGGCTTCATACCCTACACAATGGACGACGATATCACAGGCCAATAGTTTCCATCCTCATCTTATTACCAACATTGACTTGACCGATGATTCTTTCTTAATGTCATTATTACCGGAATCACCAGAGCAATGGTCTTGTAGTTTAGATGTTATATACACGCTCCCACCCAGTGTGTTTGTCGATAGATATCAACTGAATGATACACTCGGAAGATCCTTCTTTGTGCATGGACTAGATGATTTGGAGTCACCTTTGGAACACGTGGATCATCAAGATACCTGGGTGATTGTTCGACCCTCACCAAATATACAGATAGATCTCCCTGTTCATCTACGATACCAAGCTCCTGACCGCTCATTGACCCATCGTCTTATACATATCCAACAACCACGCGTAGGATGGTCATGTCACCATGGTAACAAGAAACCAACACTTGATCAAACGTTCGACTTTTTCTTCTCACGATCTCAAAGTCTTACTTGGATTCAACTACCTTCTAATTCTTCTTCACATGATATCTCTCTACAAGTCCCTGTTGGCAACACAACCGATGCTTTTCTAGTTCAATGGGGAACTTTCTTTACCATCCTTCTCGGTACTGCTTGGATCTTACACGCTACTCTTTTTGCTGTCAAGAAACACCGTCGTCATGAAGCCAAAGGCAAGCGAAGGAAATCGGAATAATACTCTTATATAGTGTAGTAGAGAATCATCTTTTTATATCTTATTACTTTTTTTTTTGTAATCAATAAAACAGTATTCATCTATGTTGGATTATTTGAAAATTATTTTCGAGTAAAAAAAAAAAAAAAAAAAAAAGAAATTGATAAATGGAATAGATTTTATTGAAATAGATAATAGTGATAATAGTACTAAAAGGATGATGGCAAAGGATAAAAAAAAAAAAAAAAAAAAAAAAAACTAACAAAATAAATAAAGAAGTTGATTACAGCAAGAGGATCAAAGATCAATCAAAGGTGCTTCATAGGCAGGTTGTTGTTGTTGTTGCTGCTCCTGTTGTGTCGATTGCTGCTGCTGTTGTGGAATTTGAGAACCGGGATGATATTGTCTTGTAGTTGTTTCTTGGTATCCTTGTATAGGGGTTTGCTGGTAGTTTCCTGATCCATTCACAGTTATTTGTTGTGGTGGATATCCTGAAGGAGGTTGTGATGGTTGTTGTTGCTGTTGTATGGGTTGATAATACAGTTGTTGCTGTTGTTGTTGTTGTTGTTGTGGGAGCGAAGCGACAGGATGATACTGTTGTTGAATATTTTGAGTAGGACTAGAAATCGACGGATAAGATGATTGATAAGGCTGTTGATTGCTTGTAGTAGAACCAGAGACTGATGGATAAGATGGCTGATAAGGTTGTTGTTGTTGATATTGGTCTGATGAAGTATTGCCATATTGAGACAAGGATGGTGGTTGTACTGTAGGATATAAAGAATTGGATGTTGTAGGCGTCGTTGATGTGGTTGATGATGTATAGATTGTTGGAGCTGCTGATGATGAATAATACGTGGATGGAGGAATTCTATCAGTAGTACGAAAATGAGCCCCTGATACACGTTGTTCCAGTAACTGATCATATGCTTTGACCGCCATATTCATTTTTTCATGCAAGTCGACGAATATACCTAATAAATCATATATATAAATAACAAAATGAGTTCAATGATTTGCCATCAGAAATAATTACACATACGATGTTTCCGATCAGTTTCATCCAGGTTCTTCACCAATTTTGGTTGTAGAGTTCCAATTTGAGTGTATAATTTGTTGATTTGAGGGTCTCGAGAAATATCACCTGCTGCAGTGTGAACACGTTCCACCAATGTTGAGAAGAGTTGAATATTTTCGATTTCCACAGTAGAAAGTTCATCACGGTTTCGAGTTCTAGTATTGTAAGTTTCTTGCTGGCGTTGAGATACAGTGTTATTATTGATTTCCATATCACGTAGTGATGCCGCAATAGCTGCTGCCAAATCTGGATCATCCTCTTCTTCAGTTGTCTAATAGTAAATGAGATTTTGTTGAGTATATGATTTCTTCTATTTCCAAAGTTTTTTTTTTTTCTTTCTTTTTTTTTTTTTCTTTTTTTCAAAATTACCACTGGTTGTACTTCTTGTCTCTGTTCCTGTTTCAGTTGTTGAGAAGGTGTATATCCAGCGCCATAACTATTTTTGCGAGCTTCTTCTTCCTTAAGTGATAATTCGATAGCTTTTTTCATATCTTCATCAAAATCATCATCTGTTGCTTGCGCTGTTGTTGTTGTCGTTGTTGTTGTCGTTGCTGAAGTTCTTGGGATCGAGCGATTGGCAGTGACTGATTCAGGGGTATCCGAATATTGTTGCAAAAATGCCGGTATAGGTGCAGCTGCTGATCCAAAGGTAGAGGGTATAGTGTCCTTTTTAGCAACCTTGGCGAGTTTCAATTTGATATAACATCCATCACAGACACGTACCTCTTCAATGATGGCAAGATGAGGAAGCGACATATTTTTTGAAGAACATTGTTGACAAAAAGTTTTACCACATTGACGACAATGATGCTATAAGAAAAAACCACTTGGTAAGAATTCTCTTTTTTTTTTTTTTTTTTTTTTTTTTGAATACCTTTCGATTGGTCATGGTAAATGGAGTACGACATCGTTCACAAACATCCGAATCAGTCCATTCAGGGGCCTAGATAAAACGATAGAGAAAGAAAGAGTTTGTTGCCAAGAAAAATAAGTCAAAAATCCAATACCTTAGTTGATTTTCCTTTTATATCATCTTACCGCAGAAGTTTCCAAGAGAATAGCATCAACAGAATCAGTCATGGGAGGGAATACGTAACCTTCTGCTTGAAGGAGATAATAAGTGTCAGTCATATAACTAAGAGTTGGTTTTCCTTTTGCAGCTAATCCCCAGGTTTGCACGATAGATAATATCTTGTTTTTGACGTCTATATTGCAACCAGTCTATGAATATTGTTAAAAAAAAAGGTGAGTTCTTTTAATATTAATATTGTATTATTTAAGCTTACCGGACTTCGTAATAGTGAGACTAATTCATCTATGAATTCTCGGCTTGCAATTTCTCGTACAAAGGCATCACCACTATTCTTCACACAGGTATCCGTCAACTAAGTAAATAAATAAAGAAATAAGTTTCAATGGATCAGGAATAAAATGAAAATACATACGTTAAGAGTAGCCAAAACGACGTTTGGATTCTTGTGAGTGAGCCTTCGCTTTAGAGATCTCATAGCATCCTTACTATTGACCTTTTTACTTCGTATTTCATCACTGATTTCCAAATGAAGAGCCAAGTTTTCTTGTCCAATAGGAATATATTCGGAAGTAGCTTTATCTAGTTGAGTAATAAAATAAAATAAAATAAATCATGGTTAAACTTGTAAAACTAGAGAAGGAATTTCGATTTGGTAGGTATCTAGTTATATTAAACTTACCTATAAGTTCATCCAAAGGATTTGCACCCCACCATAAAGACATGTTCGTTGATAAATATATAAAATAATGTAACACGTAAAAGAAAGAAAGAAAGAAAGAAAGAAAGCGAGAATAAGGAAAATTGGCTTTGTCTTGGCGACTGAGATTGAATGTGATCATGAAAGAGAAGCTGCTCGTTTCATCCACAGCCACGCGCTCATAACTTTTTTTTTTTGGCGTTTTCGTTCCTTTCTTTCTTTCTTTCATTTATATGAGCATTGTCCTCTTATTATGAATCAGCTTGATGGCTTAAAGAAAAACAAACGTTTAAGCTTATCTCTGAATAGAAAACGTCACAATGCAACACAACCACTGGACTCATTACCTGCAGCTGAAGTTACCAAACACTCTCAGCATTCTTTGAACGAAAATTGTATCAACGACATTATCTCTAACGATCCGTCATATGATCAAAACAACACCTCCATGAAAGTTGAAGAAGCCAAGGAACATGATAATGACGGCTACGACGATGACGACGACTGGTTTTATTCTGATATAGATGAATCTTCATTGACACCCTACAAACCTACTCCACTTTCAACGACAACGGATACGGTATTCAATAATGTGCTTGATGAAACTGCTCGATTGGAATCTTTATCCGTCTCTGAGAATAATATGGATGATGATTTTGTTACTACTACGACTTCTACTGATACTGATTTGGTTACAACGAAGGAGTTTACTATCGCAACGGACAAAATAACTTCCAATTCAACTGAAGCAACTATAAAGAAACCAACTTTGAAAGGTGAAGATGTATTTACAGAAGCTTGTGTGAAAACTTGGCAAGGATCTCGTATCAAGGCATGGGAAGGTCGTTACTTGGTAGGGAATTGATGAATATACCGCATGATGGTATCCTTTTTTTTTTTTTAAGAAAAACTTATATTATTTTTACCTTGTTTTCTTTTGCATGATAGAACCCTGAAGGATATTATTACCGATTTGTTATTCCAGGTGAAGGACAACAAAATGGTGGATGGTCAAGTAAAGAACATACATTATTCATGAATCGTTATCAAGAGTGGATATCACATGGATGGAAAATTGGTGCTTCTTGGGGACTATTTAGTAAAGGTATTCCTCATCGTGTAAGTCTTGATGATTTCTTGTCCATTTTTATCCTTACGATATGATGACTTATTAACTATTTTACTAGGTCGGATATCAATGTATGAACTATTATCGAAAACTCTTGGAAAAGAAAACTTTAAAGGATGATTCCTATGAAATTGTGGATGGCAAATTGAAACAAACACGAAAAGACAAGGCTCCTCCAGGTGATGTGCCAGACACTGATCTTGGTCCTGAATGGGATCACGAAGATGTCAAGGAAGTCGAAAAGAATGTCAATTTATGGTTAAAACAATATCACCAACGATCCGGATGGTAAGTTAAAATGCATTATTATACCATCTCGATCAAGAACATACTCTGACGAGTAGCCTATTTCGTTTTATTTTTGTCATAGTGATGCAACAAGACCGACTCCAAAGCCAAAACCATTACCGAAACCACGAAGAATCACAACAAAGACACAACGAACGAATCGAATCGCAAGTATGGTAAGAAGTCAACATTTACACAAACGGCCTACTTTTGTTGATGATGATAACGATGATGATTTTGTCATGTTGGATACAATGGAACCGGAACAAGCATATTTAGCACCACGAGATTGGGATCAAGAATGGAAGGAACGTTTAGATACATACAAGACATTTTGCAAGTAAATCGAATTAAAAAAAAAAAAAAAAAGAGAAGGATGCATTGTTTTTGGGGATACTGAATTTTACCTCTTTATTTTTATTATTATTATTACTATTATTTCCATTTCCAAAGGCCATATCAAGACAAGGATGTCCGCTACAAATATTGGCTTGCGAAACAAGAATGGCGACGAGGACTCTCTACAACAGAAATGTAAGCATACCCAATGAAAAATAATAACAGTAATATATATATCGAGTCATGATACAATCTGTTAATCACATTATTTTTTCAGGATGATGAATAAAGAAATGCTAGCATTCCAACAAAAGAATTTGTCAACCGAAAACAATACACCAGCACCAGCACGACAACAATTATCGTTATCACGATTTTTTACTGGGGTCAAAAAGGTCAAAGTGGATACTCCTGATGAATTGATACATTTGACTCGTATACCAGTCGATTTATATAGTGGAGTTAAACAAATTCTACCTCTTATAGACAACTCAAATGGAAAACAAAAGGACGATGACAATGATTTGAAGGCACACTATTACGAAGTGGATGATATGATGGAATGTTCACAGTATTTGGAAAACTCACTTGGATCTGAACAAGTCGATAGTACGCAATCACAAATCGAAGGACTTTTGGTGGATCCCCCATGGGAATTCATTCTTGAAGATGGTAGAAATGATGGATCATGTCATTGGAACTTGCATCAAGTCGTAAGTTTTGGAAAATAATCTTACCATATTTTGTCTAACAAAATATTTAATCGACTATGATAGAGAGACCTCATGGAGAAAGTATTGCAACGGATGTCAGCGGGGCTCGTTTTCATGTGGACACATAAACTTATTCAAGCTGACGTGGTGCGGATGATGTATAGTTTGGGTAATATAAGGAAAAAAAATAGAAATCATACTTATTTACATAGAAACTAATATTCATTTATTATTCGTATAGGTTGCAAATATGTTGAAAATTTGGTATGGTTCAAAAAGTCTGTTAACAATGTACCTCTGGATCAACCTAGCCCATATTTCAGCTCTACCAAAGAAATCCTGTTAATGTTCAAGAAGGGTGATGGATTTGAATTACGACATCAACGGACAGCAGATGTGATTATTGATTTTGAACAACCAGCATGTCGTTGGATCCATGAAGGTACGTATAAATATAAATAAATAAATAAAAAATAATAAAAGATAAAATTCTTACTTATCTAATTCGATATATCATTTAGAATATACTGAACCCAAACCACAAGCTGTCTTCGATATGATTGAAACTTTACTACCCAAGGCAGGATATGATGAACAATTGAAACGTGGACGACTTGTTGAATTGTAAGCACGTTTCTTTTTTTTTTTATAGAATGATAACAGTGACGAATATTCTTACTTAATCGTTTTTTTTTTGTAGATGGGCCAAACGATCATCCAAACGTCGTGATGGTTGGATTGCATTTCATCAACGGAAAACTACAAGTATTACCTCGACTGATCCAATGGAAACTGGAATGGAATTAGATGATGAAAACAATACTGACACATTTTGTATATCCCCTTGATTACTTTAGTATATTCCTTTTGCACACATTCATACTTTTATATATACATGCATACATACAAACATATCACACATACATTGAATAAAAAAAAAAAAATAAACTTTATTTATTTTCTTTATATACACGATATGAGATGATAAATCTACATCTAATCAATTTGAATGAAGAATGTCGAGTAATGATCGGGTGACTTTTTGAATATTATCTATATCAAAAAAAAAGCAAGTCAATATCACATTTTATTCGAAGAGCAAACTCCATTATACCTTCCACATCCGCCAAAGAGACATCCTTTTTCGCTGCTACCAAATAGATTTCGCTGTAATCGGATGGATCAAAGGGAATATGTTCATCTACAGGTGATTCGTCAGGAGGTGCTTCATGATCATTATTCTGGTGAGTTTTATCTTGATCATCATCATGGTATTTCTTCCGGAGCGAGCTACGGGATGGTAAATGACTATAAATACGTTTGCCCACAATCCAATGATTAAGAGTCGATCGGGTATAGATTTCATCTGTCCGAGGAATAGCATCAAAGTCATCTTTCACATTTAATATTTGAAGTAACATCTCATTTGACAAGGGTAATCCGCCAAGAAATTGTTGTTGTTCTTGACCAGTGGTAGAGGTTGTCATTGTTCGTATCATCACACGCCCTTGTTGATCCACAATGGTTGATTTCATATTCAATGTTGTATTGTCATAATAAAAGCATTTGTAATGTTTTCCCAAATTGAGTCTATAATAAGAAGAATAAAAGTTATTATTATTATTATTATTATTTTTTAAAGAAATTGTTCTTACGTTCGTTTTTCTCCCTCTTCAATATTTTTCCAGATAGCAGATACAATTTGACTCATTCCTTGTTCCAACATAAATCGTTCCAAAGAATGATAAAAGTCAATGTCTCGTACCAAATCATCCACGTCTTGTTCATAGGAGGGTAATAGGAAAGACCATACAAGATTACTTTGATCCTACATTTTTTTTTCCCAATTTCCGAAAAGTTAATAAATCTATTTTTTTTAAAAAAAAATGATTTTCTTCTTAATACCTTGTAGATAATCAATATGTACTCTGACAATATATCAGGATCTGGTTTTGTTGTATCATCTTCTTCCACAATAGGATAACTATTCAGGTAAACGCGGACAATATCTTCCTTTGTAACATTGATATCGTCACCATTGAGATCATGCACAATAGAATCTACCATTCCAGTTAGAAAGACACCTTGACAATGATGAGTGTTTTGATCAAAAGATTCTGTAACAGGTGAAGATGGAGCAGTTGGGATATCAGTCGGTGGAGATAATAATGCATCACTTGTAACAGTAGTGGTAGTATCAGCAACAGGTAATGAGGTATCTGTTGTAGTAGAGGAAGAAGTCTTGCTGAAATAGTTAAATATATGTGCTTGAGATAACGATTTGGTCAATGCTTTGAGAGTGGTTGTTGTTCCCTATTCTCCAAAAAAAAAAAAAAAAAAAATTAGACAGGAAAATAGTCATAGCCATCTATTATTTATCCCATCTTTACCTTTTCCTTCTTTGTACTGCTTTCATTTTCCTTTTGTTTAGCTGAAATATTATCCTGTTGGATTTTGTATGCTTCGACACGTTTCAAGATATATTTCCGTAATGATCGTACATCTAAAGATTGAAGTGAGAGAGAACGATAGATCAAAGAGCCTTCATGATCAAGAACCAACATATGACTGATGAGAGAATTGAATTGTTTTTGAACTGAAAGATCAAGATGATGGATATCAAGATAATTGGATCTTACAATTGGTTGTGATGGTATCCCATTGAAAACAGCACCAAAAACCATAGAATCTAATCGATCAAAGTCCCAATGCCAAATCCAACTTGAGAAGAATTCTTCAATAGCATGCATCAAAGTTCTTGTTTGTTGTCGATTTGGTTTTGAATTTGAATCATCATCTCCATAGAGTATAGATGTCATTGTACCATTTAATAACTAAAACAAAAAAGAAGAAAAAAAAAAAAAGAAAAAGATAAGAGTTTATGCAGATTCTAACTAGTTTTGTATTACCTTGAACTGTTCATAACCAATTTGAAGAATAGAAGAAAGTGCACGATCATTAAGTTCAGTATCTAAATATTCAGTGACCAATTTTTCTTTTCCTTTAGGATCCTTGATTTGTCGTCGTAAGATACCAAGTTCAACACACATATGAATCCAAAAGCCAGGTTCAGGTTGTAAAAATACCATACGGTTTCTTTGTGAGTGAACATTTTCAGTAGAACGTGAGACTGAAAAAGCACTAAATAAAAAATGAGTTTTTGTTTTAGAAATATTATTTATTATTTTTACCTAGTGACATTAACCAAAGCTTGAGCAAGGCCTACTTGTTTCATTTTAACATCAGCAGGAACCACCTTTTTGGCTGTATAATAAAGTATTTGATCTTTTGTATTTTCTTCAGAATGACATAAAGATGGATTATATACACAAAAGTAAGAAAGCATAGGAGGAGTTCTTCCTAAAAGAGGTCCATCATCGGACTCGATCAAAGTAGAATCAAAATCTGGCATTTGAATGATAAGAAAGAAAAAAAAAAAAAAAAGGTTACAATTTCCCAGGCCCCATAAAATGGTATCCGCTGACTCTTTATTGCTCTCTATCTCAAAGCGGGCATCAAAAAAGCGCTAACAAACAAAAATATTATATTATATATCTTGGGCAGGAATACGATGAAACTCTTTTCTTCCTTTCCTTTTTCTTTTCTTTTTTTTTTTTTTTAGCCCTTATCTTCATCTATTTTTATTATATATATATATATATATTTTATATTTATTATTTAGAATGCTTATTAAAGAATACCGTATAGTTAATCCTTATACTCAAAGTGAATATCAAATAGGTAAATAAATAAATAAATAAAATATGGAAGATGACTTAAACTTATATTTATTATAGGTCAGTTATATGCTACAGCCATGGCTTCAAAAGAACAAACTGGTGGTGGTGAAGGTGTAGAAGTATTGAAAAATGAACCTTATGAAAAGGAAAATGGAGAAAAAGGTCAATACACATATAAAGTCTTCCACTTGGCGTCCAAAGTTCCTTCCTATGTTCGTGCTGTGATTCCTGCAAGTGCATTGGAAATATATGAAGAGGTAACAAATAAACATAACAAAAATTATAATATATTGAACATTTTATTATTATTAATTTAGGCTTGGAACGCGTATCCTTATTGTAAAACAGGTAAAGAAATATCGCTATTGCAAACTTTCAACCTTTTTTTTTTTTTTTTTACTGATATTGTTATCTATTTTTTTTTTCTTTATTCAATAAATTTTAGTTTTGACGGTACGAAAAACAACTTTTGACATATTTTGATATTTATTGATTGATTTGATTTTTATTTTATTATTATTGTTAGAATGGATACATGAAAGAAAGTTTTTCAATTACTTATGAAACACTTCATGTAGATGGATCTCGTGGGGAATTGGATAATGCTCTCAATATATCAAGTCAAGGTAATATAATAATAATAATAATAATAAATAAAGAGAAAACTAAAATGCAAGTTTATTTTTTTTTTTTAAATAGATCTTGCTAAGCGAGAAGTGATTCATATTGATATTGCCAATGATCCTATTGATACCTCCGAATACAAACCTGAAGAAGACCCCAAATATATTCATTCTTTTAAAGCTGAACGTGGTCCTTTGGTGGGTGATTGGATTAAAAATTGTGAACCTGTGATGACTTGCTATAAGTTAGTATATATTGAATTCAAATGGTTCGGTCTTCAAACAAGAGTGGAATCATATTTAGCTGGTGCAATTCGTGGTATGTTTACCAAATTTCATAGGTATGATATATATATAACATTATAAATGAAATTATTCATTGATTTTTTTTTTTAAAAAAAAAATAGACAATTGTTTTCTTGGTTGGATAAATGGTATGGCATGAAAATGGAGGATATTCGTGAATTAGAAAAACAAATTAAAGCAGAATTGGATATTAGACGAAATGCAGGTCTAGATGGTACCTCTGTCTCTTCTAAAAGTGGCAACCTATCAAGCAGCAAACAGTCTTCCTCTAGTTATTTATCAACTAAAGAATAATTTTTTTTAGAAATAGTATAGTTTAGTAGTTGTTTATTTTACATTTGATTTTTTCTTTTTTTTTTGATATATAATAAAGAATATACTTTTTTTTTTTTTACTTTTTCTTCTTTGGGATCTGAAAAATATACATATATATATATATATATATAAATGCGTGAGGTCTAGTTTGTAGCACGAGATTTATGGTGATACAACCGTAATTCAATTCTTATCGAAAATTTTGGTTTGGGGACTTTCATTTTCACGGCTTTTAGTTTTAGAGCTTGGATTCTATCGCCGCCATTTGAGCCTATTCGGCGCACCCACCTACAAAATGTCCCCTTCCTTTTTTCTAATTTCTTTCCTTTTTTTTTTTTTTTTTTTTTTTTTCTTTCTTTCTTTCCCTTTTTTATCTTTCCATTTATATTTTCATTATTAACCCCACTCTTTTTTATCTTATTATTATTATTATTTTTTTGTCAACAACAAGGAAGACAACAATCATACGACTGTCATCAAAAGGGAACAAGCAACTTTTTCTTTTTTCATGTCTGATGAATCCAAGGAACCAGCCATCAAAGAGAAGAAAGGAGAAGCCAACAATACTTCGAATCTAAATGCTGCTTGTTTTCGTTGTCGTGGTTTTAGGTAATATTATGATTTTCTTTTTTATTCTTATAAAACTCAACTTTTTTTTTTTTTTTTTTAAAAAATAGACATGCTTGTGACCGAAAACGACCTGCTTGTACACGATGTTCTCGGCGTGGATTGACTTGTACTTATCCTGAAGCTGCTCCTACTCTCAAGAAACTTCAAAAGGCAACAGAAACTTTAGGTGATCGCATCAAAAAGTTTAGTGATCGTCTCAAGACAGGTGAAGGTATGCCAACCATCTCTTTACAACGACTGGCTCGTGGAAATATGGACGACACAACAACAAATAACTTGGACCCTGATAATAGTAGTATTAATAGCAACAACAACAACAATAATAATAATAAGTCTTTGGGCCAATCACCAGATACAAGATCTATTCATTCTATACATTCCGATTCTGCTTCTGAAAAGACATTCAACACAGATCAAGATGAAGAAGATGACCGACACTTACAAAAGAAGAAACGAGTTGCTTCCACTAATCACTTCTCAGTCTATCCATGCAGCAAATGTTTTAAAGACTTACAACAATGTGACCTTACTTTACCTCAATGTAGTCGTTGTGAAGCCAATGGTTTTACCTGTGAATATTCCAAGACTGAACCTAAAGCAAATCATGTATCACAAGTTCTCAATACAATGAACAAAGTGATGGATCAATGGCAAGAATCGATTGACAAGATGGCTAAAGATTTTGCTCAAAAGACTCGGGATTTCTCAGCCAAGGCGAACAATTCTCTCAAGATCAAACCAATGCAACCTTTTGCCTGGAAAATCACATCGACAAACAAAGGTCTCTCAGTGGAAAGTAGTGTTAGTTCGTTCAACGATCTTTCGACTTTAGTGGATCAATTCAAACGCTCAATGAATATTTCATCTAAACCTGCATCTGATACTACACAAAGGGAAACTTCTCCATACTCTGAAATCTCGGAACCTACTTTGGAATTGGATGACACATCAAGTATTACAAGTTCTTCCTTTTCATTTGCTATCTGGAATTCTTGGGCTCATCCTACTCATGCTATACCTCAAGACTATCCTATTGATATATCTCAAGATTTAACAGACAATTTGGTTGAATTATTCTGTCGTACTCCATGCTGTTCAGCCATCCGTATTCCAACTATCGATACAGCGGAATTTTTATCAAGGTACAGGGATCCAGATCCAACTCAGCGTCCGGCAATGGTATTGGTCTACGCAGTATGTGCTATGGCGGCCCGAAATGCATTTCAATTACATGTATGGAGCAAACGTCCAGCTTTCGAAGCTCCGCAATACAATATGGGCAAGGCTCTCTCTATGGCGTACACACTTCGTGGTCGTGAACTCTTGGCAGAATGTTTTGATGAACCTTCATTGGATCATTGTCAGGCAGCTTGCATTTTGTCCTACAGTAATCACCAAAATGGTTTTCCTGGTGTCATCTATATTTATGAATGGATTGCTCATACTATGGCACAAGATCTTGGATTATATTCTTCTGAAAGGGAATTAACACAACGAGAAAGGATGTTGGTATGGAATCTTTATTATTACAATACTTGGCATCGCGTATTACAAGGTGGCTCATCAAGTATTTCTGGTGAAGGCTCTCAATTCTACCCTCGGTGTCCCCTCCCTGACCTTCCTGTACGACCATCGGCGGATCAACTTTTGGCTTCTACTCCCAATGTTCAAGTAGTGAATTATTATATCCAATCCTTGTGGGTTTATTTGATTCAATTACAGCTTTTACGTGAACGGGTAATGACGCGTCTTGTGGCAGCTCAAGAAACTGGCAAGTTAGATGGCAAACCGGACATGACTTTACCTCAAGATCTTTTGGCAATGCAATATCAACTAGAACAATTTTATCAACAACTTCCTCCTGATTGGCGAAATATCGACTTGGAATTAATCTTACAAACACAACAACAATCTTTACCTCATCATCATCATCAACCTCGAAATGATATATTTAATATAACATCATCATCATCATCATCATCATCATCATCATCATTATTTTCACCATCACCATCATCGAATGATTCTTCAGCTTCTTCTGGTACTCCTCCTTCTCAAATGGATTCACCTAATAGTACTACGGATGAACAACGACATTACTCAGTGGACGGACCGGCTTTCGCTCAATACTGTGTATTGTATGTACATGTGTTTTATTATATCAATCAAATCCTATTGTATCAATCCTTCTTCTCTTCCGATCATATACCCAACTCTGAATTTGCCATCCAGTGTCTTCATATTTGTATGCATGCCTGTGCCTCCATTACTCGTATATTGGAAATCATGACAAAACAGTGTGGCGAATGCAATGTTCCTCTTTTAGCCTTCATTTTTGCGAATGTGGTACATATCAAATTACTTGGTTATCATGATGACAAATCATATCAAGATTTTGCTGTATTTCATCTCCAGAAATCCATTGAAATCTCCAAAATGTCTAGCAATTACACCTATGATTTTGAATTGGCAAGAACCTTTGTTGGACTTATGGAACAAGATGTACAGCAACGATTAGCGACTTTTTACAATGACAGCAACTTCAACATCAATGATTTGGCTACTTTCAATACTTCTCCTTCTATGAACGGCACTGATCATTCATCAATCTCACCCTTTTTCTCAGCATCATCAGTATCATCATTATCTGCATCTCCTTATCTACCTTCGATAGTTTCCAATCCATCTCCTACCAACCATCACCTTTGAAACCTATATATATATACTGTGTATGTATCATCTTTCCCTCGTTCACTTCTTTTTTTTTTTTTATTATTATTTATATTTTTCCACCATTCTTTGGTTATTCCACCCTATTTTTGTTATTTATTAGTTTACTTCTATTCTTCGATCCACTAATCATCATTCCTTTAATGTCACCTTTTTTTTTTAACTTTAATTTATATCCTTACTACCTATTTACTTATTCGTTATTTTACTTTATATATATATAAATAAATTGTAATTGTCTTTTTTAATTTTTACCTGATCGTCCGAAAAAAAAAATTGACATGCGGGGATTCTTCTATTGTTGTGATTTTTTCTTTTTGTCTTATTTTCTTTTTTTCTTTTTTCTTTCAATAATTTTCAACCCAATCAACAATGTGTCGTCGAGTTTCTTGTTCGGAATGTGGGAAAGCCACTTGGGCAGGTAAATGGAGATTTGTATGATCAAAGTTTATTCTCATGGATTTTACTTGATCGTGTAGGTTGTGGTCGTCATATCAAGGAAGCTCTTGCTGGACTTGGTCAAGACGAAATATGTCATTGTAAACAGGACAACAAGGAAGAACAATAGGAGCAACAAGTCAAGAATCATTAATATTTAGATGTCCTATTCATTTTTTTTTATTTAGTAGATTAGTTGATATATATATATATATATATATATATGTATATTTGTTTGTTGTTAAGAGTATAAGGAATAAAAGACAAATCCTTATTACAAAAGATCAATCAATAATAATATAAAGACGATTATTTTTTATTGTATATCAAGATGTATATAGTTTTTATTTTATTGTTCAAGACTATGTAGAATAAATTGTATCAATATATATAAAAGAAGAAGTGTATGGAAAGGGGAGGAGGCATGTGTTTCATACAACAGTCAGGAAGAAGGAAAAAAAAATAAAAAAAAAAAGAGAGAGAGGTAGTAAAAACTGAAAAAAAAGAAAAGAAAGAGAAATATGGAGTAGGATGGGAGGAGAATAGATAACCTATTGAGTGTTGAGATTGTAAAGCATGTTGCTACCACCTTCTCTGTTGCTGGGCAAGTAAGTAACATTACGAGATTGAGACAAAGTTTGAGCAATATCCTTGGAAGCTTCAATACGACGGAAGGCAATAATACTATTCATAAAAAAAAAACAGTTGAATAATAAACTCTTTCCCTCCTTTTATTTGATTATATTCTTACCCTTCACCAGCCTTTTCAAGAGATGCGGAAATCAATTCAGCGGCTTGAGAGTCACCTTCAGCACGAATAATGGAGGCCAACTTTTCTTGTTCAGCACGTTCAACAATGAATTTGGCACGTTCAGCTTCTTGTTGAGCAATTTGTTTTTGTTCAACAGCATTGGTGAATTCCTTACCAAAAGTCATGTGGGTCTGATAAGAAAAAAAAAAAAAAAAGAAAGAACATTAATCGATATTTCTATTTTTTTTTAATGATATATACTTACAATAGATACATCTTCCAAAGCAATATTGAATTCTCTAGCACGCTTGTACAATTCTTCACGGATTTTGGCAGATACAACTTCACGTTGAGTAATAAGTTCAGAAGCATCGAATTGAGCAACAATGGACTTCAAGACTTCGTTACCAATGGAAGGCAACACACGTTCGTCGTAATCAAGACCCAAGTTTTGATAGATAGAAGGCAATTGCTTGATTTCAGGACGGTGCAACACACGCAAAGTCAAAGACACCATTTGCATATCTTTGGATCCGGTAGTGGTGGAAATATTACGAGGTTTGGTACGAACATCGAATTGAACAGCACGTTGTAACCAAGGTACTAAGAAGTGAGTACCTTCTCCAATGGAATCGACTTTAACACCTTGAATACGATCGAAAATAACGGCACGGTAACCACCTTGAACTATATAGATTGTAGTAAAAAAAAAAAAAAAAAAAAAAAAAGAGAAGAAAAGAAAATAATAATTAAAAAACGAGTTGTCAGTTAATTGTTGTGTTGTTTTTTTAAAGGAGTTTGACGCTAAGAAGAATCGTTAGAATGCTTACCATCGTACATGGCGGATTGAATACCACCAACGGCAAGACCAACAGGAATGGCCCATTTGGCAATAACTTGGAGAGCGGCAGCCATATTATATATATTAGAGTTAAAAAAGAATAAAAAAAAAAAGAAAAATATATCTTGCTGGACTTTTTTTTTTTTTTTTGAACAAACAACAACATTCATCAGCCACCCCCCCCGTTAACATTTCCGTGAACAAAAGTCGGAAGATCAAAATTAGCCTCGCAAAGAAAAGAAGCCAATCAGGTCCTACTTTCTCTTTTGAAGTTATTTGTGCTTTTTACATTTTGGTTGAAACGGCACAGGAGAGGGCGGGCGCTCAAAAGCACCAAACAACCACAGAAAAAAAAAAAAAATGAATTCGTCTTTCTTTCCTCTTTTTTTTTTTCTTTTGTATATCTTGGACATGAAGTTTACAACTGCAATTTTATTGGCTTCTTTAGTATCGAATGCTTTAGCATTTGAAAGCACTGTACCTTGTCTCTTGTGGTCGTCAAAAGAAAGGTATGTCATTGAACAACTCTAACAATACTATGATACGACACACACACACACACATATATATATATATATATATATATAAAACCTATTATCCATCCTTCCGTTTTATGACTAACTTTATTCTTCTTCTCGTCTTTCTTTTATTTTTTTTTTTTTGTAGCTATTTGAAAACTTCGACGAATGACCAACTCATCTTGAAAAATGCTGATGCTTCTAATGCCGTGTTGAATTTTCTGTCATCTGATATTTGTTCTAGTCAGTTGGTAGCTGTCATTGACCAACCAGGTGTAAGTTTTTCGGTTTGGGAAGAGTATGTTTATCTTGTTTTAGTTTTGAAATACTGATATTTTTTTTCTTTCCCCTTTTCCTATGTATCACTGCCTGTATAATAGCTTCATCGATCTGATTTAGCGTCTTTGAAATCGATCAAGGTATTTATATAGCTTTTTTTTTTTTTTTTTTTTTTTTTAGATTGATGTTGTAATGGGAAAGAACTAACTATCTTTTCATTTATTGGTATTTATCTTGATAGGATCATAGCCAATCTGCTTCCTCGTACACTCAGTTGGAATATATTGAAAATGGTATCGATATTAATGCTGTTGCTCAAGCCATTGGCAATCAATGTGGCAGTGATATCACCAACATTAAACAAGATGGTAAATAGAGTGGAATAGGATGACTTTTTAATAGGAAATAAATTCAACTCAACATTTTTTTCATTTGGATAGATACCATCAAACAATTGAATACCAAGATCATCACCGTGACTTTACCTGAAGATGCGGAAAACAATGGTAAAGAACAAATGAAAAGACAGGTTTAAGATCCATTGGAATTCGACAACTAAATCTCCTTCTATTTTCTTGATAGAACACAAGGTGGATCAATTGTTGACATTGATCCAAGAACAATCCAATGATGATTATGTTGTGATTTATACTTCAAGTATTCCAAAGGAAAGCGTAAGGAAGTTGAAAGAAAATTGGATAATATGATATGAACATTTTTTTTTTTTTTTTTTTTTTGTAGAAGCAATCTGGCTTGACTCGTCGTGCCCCTAGTGACAAACCTAATGTCCAATTACCCATCTTTGCCAAATACCAATTGTTCTCTCCTGCTATCTTTATGAGTCTTGGTGTGGTCTTACTCTTTGTGTTTATTGCTGGTACTGGCATCACTTGGTTGGTCGGTATTCAAACACCTCCTCGTTTTGAAGGCAAGCAAAAGAAGAACTGAAATCAATGATCTTTTTTTTTTTTTATTCCCCCACCCGCCTTTATACATTTTATTCTTGATTTCTTAGTATTCAATTTTATATACTTGTGTTTTTTTTTTTTATCATTGTGCCTTTATCTTTGTTAAACATATTTTACTTTAGTAAATAAAAATGAATTTTTTTTTTGGATTTTGATCTTTTTTTTTTTTTTTTTTTTTTTTTTTTTTTTTTTGAATTAAATCTTTCATGATTCAGATGAATGAACGACATGTAATTTAATGATCGGATGTTGATATTCGTTGGCTCTGATTATCCCTGAAAAGGAGAAATACTGACCTTACAAGCATCCTTTTCTTGGCATATTCCGATAGATTCTATTCTTAGTTTTGCGGATGATGCATTGGAAAAAGAACATACACATGTGCACAATAGTCACATCTATTGATCATAGATGAGACAGTACTAACATTGACATTTGAAGATCATGCAAGCAAATAGATCCCAAAAAAAAAAAAAATCGCAGTTCATCCATAGACGTTTATCATTGTACCTTTTTTATTTTATCGTTGGTAACATCCAATCGTGGTCTATACGTGAATGTTTCCACTCATTCGCTTTATATATATATATATATATATATATCAGAACCAGCTTCTTTAACAAGTCGATACTTTTCTTTCCTCATGAAGTATACTGTAAAAGATATCTCATAAATAGAATGCTATAAATATATGATTTTTTTGTTTATTGAAGGTGAATAGAACAATATAAATAAAATAAATATAATGATACTAATTCTAAAGACGTGATGATTGATCAATAAACCGATGAGGATGAAGCACATACGCACGACCAACATTTCCTTGAATAGAGACTTCAGTAAAATTGGCCACGCTCACTACTGTATTGTCGCAACTAGTAACAAAGAGTCCTACATAAATATCTTGAGCCAAGCTTAGATTTGGTATGATGGCCATCGTTTCCCATTCGTCACCAGCATGAGTGTTCAAATCTTCACTATTGTTGTTGTTGTTGTCGTTATCCACCAGATTTTTTCTTTTTGTTTGAGCAATAAATGCATGATCAGAGGTGCGTTCCAGTCTAATGCGATACGGAGGTGAAGCTCGAGATTTTTTTATCAATTGTGTATTGTTGAAATTGTAGTCCCTAGTTCGAATAAATAATCCATCTTCTGGTGAAAGTCCTATAGATACATAAGCTGATCCTAAAGCCAAATGTTCCCGCAGCATGATTCCCGCCTTTGCACACGAAGAAAATGTAGCATGTGATTGAATCGTTGCCTCGATTGCACCTTTTCCAGAAAGAGATTGATAGACAAAACGAAAAGCATCCAGATGGCCGTTTAAACTTGTTCCTGATCCCCAAAGTGTAAATGATGAGCCAGCATCAAATGTTACAGAGCCACGTAATCCTTGATTTCCAACATCCATGGTTTGCCAATCATCAGGTAGAGACGGATTCGGGAGCGGATCCGGTAGTGGTAATGGAGGAATTGCTAACTTGGCTTGAATCATAGGTGCCAATTTCTGTGCAAGTATCAATTGTTCGTCATTTCCAATCTATAAAAAAAAAGGAATAATAAAAGTCAACACATATATCTATATATATATCCACATTCTTGTTTACACTGTTATTGTAATGTAACCAGCCAGTTGTATCCACATAGAAAATTTGTTGATCGCCTTGATCGTTGCATTGATGAACAGCTGCCTGAGTAGATTGCACCATTTCTCCTAAAGGTTCAGACATGACAAGGATGGGTGCTACTTGATATTGTTGTCGAATTTTCCCCAAAAACCGTACTAGATCAATTCGATATTGAGATATATCTTCATCATAACGTCCTAGTAACAAAACGATGACTGAAGGGATATAAGATGTGAAATCGTAATGAGTTGAGGGTATTGATGATGATGATCTTGATGATATAAATGTTGCCGATGATGATGGTATTGTTGCTGATATTAATGATGATGTTGATACAAATGCTGATGCTGATGATGATAATGACGGGGATGATGCAAAAATGGACCAATCAAAATAACGTGTCTGCATGCCAAGCTTGCCATAAGTGTCATCATCTAGGAGAGTAGCACCTGAATAAGCTATATGAATATGATCTATTCCCAAAAGGTCTGAGACTAGCCAAGGAAAGCTATCAGTGATGGCAAATTGTTGGTCAGGTATCGTTTGATTCGTATCCCATTTTCTTGCAGTATTAAGCATAAGGTCATGCCCAATGAATTCTACAACGCGTGATGCAGAAGGTAAAAGTACTGATCCATTGTCCGCCAAAGCCAGGCCTACCAAGTGTAAAGGTGCTACTTCAGTAGAAACAATGGTAAGTTTATGAGGAAGAGTCCAGTCCACTTTGCTGTCGTCAAGGTTCAGTTCAATATATTGTTGTTGTTGTTGTTGTTGCAAAGATACATTGTATTGTACCCAAGAGAAGTGATCGATTTTTACAAGAAGACTAGTGGGTTGAGCTAATAAAAGTCGTAGTTGAGTACTATGAACGATCGTTTGTAGATAAGCACCAGGCCAACCGACTTGAATGCCTTGAGAAGTAACTTGCCAACGTCCAATATATTTTAATTCAGGACTGTTCACAGGGACAATAAAACTTGCCATAACTCGAGAGTAAACTAACTGAACCAAACATAGTATCAGTAACAACATGATGAAGAGAACATAAGAAAAAAAAAAAAAAAAAAAAAAGGAAAAGGACGAAAAGAAAAGAAAATAGAGAGAGAAAAAAGAAAAAAAGAAAGATTGGTGCAACGTCAAGACAGAAAATTTATTGGCGTTCTTTCAAAATGTCCCATTCCCAGTCATAGAACATTGTGCTCCAACCTCTTTCAAGTGACCCTTTTATATCATTATCATCATCCATTATAGGTTGTATATCATTGTTAGTATGATTAATAACTGTTGATCCTAATTCTTTACATTGTTTCTTGATGATCTTTTCCTATTCATACATAATATAAAGTCAAGTTTAATATCACAAAAGGAAAACAGTTCTTACATTGGATTCTTTATTCGTTATAGAAGATCTTTTTTTGGAGTTCATTAGAATATATATATAAAAAAAAAAAAAAAAGGAAAAGAAAAAAGAAAAAGAGAAATACTAAGAACTATATACCCAATTTATCAGTTTATCGACACGTGGAATTTACCCCCCTCATAAAAGATGATTCCGCGATGCAGTTTCGTTCATTATCAATTCCCTTTTTATTCCTTCTTTTGTAGATTGATAGGCGTTTTCAGGAGGGAAAGCATATATCATTGTCAGTGATGATTCGCTCTCCGCTTGCATGACAGAAGATATAAATCCCCCCCCCTTTTATACCTTTTTCTTTTCTTTTTCCCTTTTCTTTTTACTTTTTTTTTATACTTTTTATTTTATTTATTATTATTATTATATATATATGAATAACAAGATGGATTTAGATGCTCCAAGAGCTGCTTGGTTATTCAAAATGTCACAAACTAGTTTTGGCAGGTTAAAATGGGCACCTAGATATTTTATATTATTAGATACAGAACTACGTTATTATCGTGATGAGGTAAAAAAAAAAGAAAAAAAAAAGAAACAATAATTATATATCTATCCATATATAGTTATATATAAATATATAGTTAACTTAACCCCTTTTTCTTATTGTTCCTTCATATAGCATACTGAAACACCCTCTCAAGTATTACATCTATCGGACGTAGGACAAATCATACCCTTAATGGATCGACCCAACACGTTTCGTTTGGAACCATCTTTACGCCAATCTACCGGAACAATTAAACCATGGACAATAGAATGTTCATCACATCATGAAATGGAACTTTGGTATAAAAGTATTCAACATCGTCTTTCCTTGGCCCCTGTCTTTAGTCCACCTTCTTTTTTACCTAACAAAAGATTATCTCATTCTCATCATTTCTTTAAAAAAGCATTGAAACCATCATCATCCACTCCCATTATGCCTTCTCATATTTCTTATATTCCTGTACCTTCTCTCTCACAGCAACGTCGTGGTGTGATTATTCCTTATTCATCATCATCACCTGAACCTGAACCTTCTACTTCTTTACATCCATTAGATTTACCTAGTTCTTCTAAGACATCTACCCCTTATTTTTCTTTTTCCTAAAATAAAATAAACTCCATCTTTGTCATTTAGATCTTTTTTTTTTTATTCACCTTGCATGTACCTTTTTTTTTTTTTATTCGCCGCCTTTTTTCTTTTTTTTTTTTTTTTTTTCCTTTCTTTCTTTCTTTCTTTCTTTCTATTCTTTTCTTGTCTTTTTCTTTCTTTCTTTTTTTTTTTTTAAATCAATAGAGTCGGTCCTTTTTGTATCTATTATACATCTTTTTTTTTTATTATTATTATCTTCAAATGTCACACACCAAAACTAGATCTCAACAGAATCAGCTAACTGACTCTAATCAAAGTGATGCGCCAATTACTCGAAGATCAGGAAGACCATCATCATCAATACAGCCATCTTCCAATTTGATCAAACCGACGGATATAAAGAATAGGTCATCTGGATCAGCAGCAAAGTCTACTACGGCGAAGAAATCTCAAATGGTCAGTGATGGTGAGAAAACAGAGTCAAAGGATAATACTCTAGATCAACCACGACGCCGATCACGACGACGACGACAACAGCGTCAAACACAACAAGATGATGATGATGACGATGATGATGACGATGATGATGATGACAACGACGAGCAAATTTCTGAAACAACTGATTCGTCCACAAATCAAGATGATAGTCCAATGTTATCATCAAGAAAAGACACAAGGAAGGATATGATTGGTAAAAAGTAAATGTCACATCAAGGAACTTGTACGGCATAGATATTATTGATAAACAAATTCTTCTTTATATTTATATATTAGACTGGCTGATTTAGATAAACTGGAAAACTTGATCAAGGACCAATCACATACTCAATACAAGCATCTACTGGCTGCCCTGGAAGAAAAACGAAGTCAACAAAAGGCCAATGCTGAATGTCGACGAGCCCTATTACAATCCAATCTTCTCGAAGAGTTTATTGCTCTACAAAAGACGGCAAACGATGAATTTCAGGTAAATAAAAAAAAAAAGGAAAGAAAGATGGGATTCTAATGATGGATGAATAACTTAAATATATTCCTAGCTGACCAAATTAGCAACTCGAAAGGCAATGATGATGGAATTGCAACGGAAAATCGATGTCTTGGAATATGAACATAGTGTTCAAGTCAGTCAAGGTAAGATAACGCTATGTATATCCCTTTTTTTATAAATTTTTTTCATTCCTTTGATACTCTTTTTTTTATTCCATCATAATATTTTAGGCTCTCCAGAAGATGATCAACAACTACATTGGGTACCACCTGAAAGGCCATCTGTCATCAATATCTTTTTTTTTATTTTTATTTTTTATATATATACATATTCACTTATTTATTTATTTAAATCCTTAACCATTTTGATCCAATACGTTCATTAACTCTAGGTGCGACAGAAGATGACATTAACACAGATTTGGAACAACTTCGACCGCAATTGGATATATTGAAAACGAAAGAATCATCGTCATCGTCACCAACAATAAACGGTATCAGTGGAACGAAACGACCATGGATAGACTCACAACAATGAACGTGACTCAACAGCTAAGAAAAAGGTATGTATTATTGTACTTTTTCATCGCTTTGATTTCAACTCAACAAATATTACAATTTGATTATATCGAAGGGTCATTGTAGTTTACTATTATATTTTGGATACCTCACATACCTTCATCTAGTCATAGTTCTTTCATTTCTTCCTATTATTTCCATCTATGTCTATTTTTTTTTTTTATTTTTTATTTTAAAATATACTTCCCTGTATACCTGTCTCAAACAATAATTATGATCAATGCTATTTTATGTTTTATTTCCTCATTGTTTAATAATACCCTTTCTTTTATTGACAACAGAATAAAATAACTATACTATTTGGACCTCCGTGGTTTCCTAAGTTGTCGTACATACATATCTTCGGTACCGGTTTCATAGAACATATGATATGCTTGCTTACAGATCTTATACCGGAGATCTTGTTGCACCATGATATTACTTTTCGCTCTCTTTTGTTCGTCTTCCAAGTTTCTATTGTTGATCATATTAAATGTTGAGTTTCTATATATGCTACTTTTATTATTATCTTTACCGTTTAAGAAACACTTTACTGGTACGTTTCCTTTTCACACCCAATGTCTTCTTTTTTCGGTTTTGATATGTGGTCAAGTAAGCATGGTAATCATCATCTTGTTCATGCGGAAATACTGCTTCATTCATACCAAGGATTTGTAAACATAGTTGCTGATGAGCACCATCCTAAAAAAAAAAAAAAAAAAAAAAAAAGTCAAAGACCTGATCACTTTTTTTTTTTTTTTTTAATTCTTACCATGCTAATGATAAATTTGTTTTCCGTTGATCCAATAATATCTTCTACAGCATGTCGATACAAAGCAATCGGATCAATATCTTCCAATCGAATCGTTGGCGGTATAGTTTGAAATAGAGTGAACAGTTCCATACATTTTGAATTGTTGACAATTTGATGAACTTGACGAATTAAAGCCAGCATGGTTTTCTCAAAGTTGAATGTCACATATGCCTGTACACCAAAAAAGTATCGTATGCCTTCTTCAAAGTCCAGTTGTTCAATATTCCCAGTAATGAAATGCTTGATGATGTCAATGGCTGCTTGGTAATAACCCTGTTTGAGATCGATTTCGACTAACCAAATGACAATAGTTAGGCATTTTGTGATTTTCTCTTGTTTTCTTTCTTACCACTTGCTATTCCCTTGGTATCAAGTTTCAAATCGACTGCTGCTGTGATACTACGTTTTGTATCTTCTGGTGATTCTTTGTATCGGACTCCCCATGTCTTGAGAATCGACAAACATTCATATATCATCTAGAATAGATAGAGAAAAAAAAATCATCAGACATATTATAATTGTCTTTTCTACATATATATAATTATATATATATAATTATATATTTTTTTACCTGGAAGTATCGGATTACACAGTACCAATTGGTATTCCCAATAAATAATCGTCCATCAAAGTTGACAGTAATTTGCCTATGTACTTTGTTATCGGTCAAGTTCGAGGGTGTATGCTCTTGGCGTAATTGCTGTCGTTGTCGTTGTGATCGGGTTTGAATAGCATCTATCTTGGATTTTTCTGTAGAAGTAGCAGTAGATGGATCATGTTCGATAGCGATGTCAATATTTTCTGGTAATCCAAATATCTGAGGTAGTTGATGAGTAATGAAATAGTCTATGGATGAAGCGTCCTTGTTGCTGTACTGGATTTGATGACGGTTAGATGTTCGCATTAATTCAAAAATGTCATAAGCAATAGATGAATCATGCATTGTATATACAAGTTGTGGTGGTGATAGGTCTGATGATCGATGAGATGATGGTGTGGATGTTGAACTTGGAACGTTCCCATTTTCTTCCCGCACTGTTTTTTCTTCTTCTTCTTGTTGTTGTTGTTGTAATAATGCTAGTTGCGATCGATTTCTTTGTTTGTCAAGTAAGGAGAGTCGTTGTTGCTCATGCCATAATGCGTCAATTTCAGTGACCAAGCTTTGAATCGTAAGATTCTTTCGTCCTTCTGTTTTATGGTAATCCAGAGATTTATAGTAATTCTTGTCCACCGTTTCATTCCAGCTTTCTTCCTTTTCAGCCTACCAAGAAGGAAAACAAAAAAAAATTGAATGTTCAATTGTTTTCATTTGAAAAATTATCCAATTTTTTTTTTTTTTTTTTTTTTTTTACCTTTTGTTTTCGCAAGTCTACATCTCTTTGCTTCATTAATTTCAAAATATCAGGAAGAGTTTTAATTGGGTTGTTACGAATGGATTCCATAATATCTTGTTGGCGATCCCGGGTATATAGTTTCTTGACAGCTTGAGTAACGATATTGCTTGAACAAACATCACTTTGGTTAGTTGTCGATTTCGATTTGCCTTTTAAACTTTGAGATGGACGTTTGAGTCGACGAAGATATTTTTCCAGATGTGTTAGTACATCCCAGTTATTGCAGATTTCAATGTCCAAGCCATATCTAAATATAATTGTATGAATATCATCAAATTAATCAGTTTTTTTTTCTTATTTTTTTTTTTTTTTTTTTTTTTTTTTTTACCTTTCGTCCTCCACTCTATGGATCATATCTTCATATTTATTTTTCTTAGATGACAAGAATCCATTGTCTTCACTTGCCCAAGTTGGATGAGATACATATTCATCATTCAATACCTGCCAGCAGAGTTTATCACGACCTGAGCATTGTTCACTTCGCCGCTAAATGAAGTAATAAAAAGTAAAGTTAGATATCATTATTATTCAAAATTCTAGAACAAAAATCTATTGTGTATCTTTTTCTTTTAATATTAATTCTGAACTTACTGATTTTGGGATCCATCGATAACTTGAAGTATTATCTTTAAATTGATATAGTGGAGAACTAGATGATGAGTTGGTTGTACTTGAAGACGCCACAGAAATAGCAGGGGAATCACCTTCATTGTTGCAAGTTGTTCTCAATGAACTAGGAGGATACTCTAATAGATCATCATCATTGTGTGCTTGATCTGTATCCAATCTGTCTTCCAGAATGCCTTGATTGAATCGTTCAAGAAGAGCTTTATTACTTCCCAAGAAAGGAACCGCCCGTTGCATCAATTCATCGTAGTTGATAGTTTGTGAGTCATACAATGAGAGTAATTCGAGAAAGGACGTGAAAGTATCAGCATGATCGATATGTTGATAGATGTCGTCTATCAGGGATGGCTTGCCTTTTTGTAATAGTTGTTGTATTGAATCACCTTCTAAGGTCCTATGAGTAGTTGATCGTCGTACAGGTGATGGTCGCTGTGATCGGACATATGAGATGGTATATTCACCTATGAATGGTTCCATACCCTCCTTGCTGGTTCTAGTTTCCCCATTGTCTGTGCTTGTCAGGTTGTTCTTGTCAATTATAGTTCCATTACTGTTGTTCTTTGCCTTAATAGATCCATTGGTGATCTTGTGTGTCAGTCTCTTGTTCTTTTTTTTTTTTATTATTATTATTTATATCAACATCAGGTCAGCAGAGGACATAAATAGACAACGAAAATTTATAAAGTAAGAACCATCAGTATATGTTATCAATTACTCCAATATATTCCTGTATTCACTTCTTTTTTTTTTTTTTTTACCTTGGTATTTGTTTTATCTTTGTTAGATCTTGGACTCTTTGGTACTTTGTCTATCAAGATCAAACACAAATAGAAATTGAGTAACGAAATGTGGCGATTCTATTTTGTAGTCAAAGAAGAACATTGTGCTTTACCTTGAACTGATGGTATGAATTGAGATACTTCTTTCTTGAAGAATTCAGCTAATTCTGGTTGAGAGAGGCCAAGTAGTTGGTCGATGTTCTTGTATACCTACAAATAATATAAAAGTAACAAACAAACAGAGCTTAATCTCGATCCTAGTTCCTTTTTTCTTTTTATTTTGTAACATACGTCAGTGAGAGGTAGAGAGTCGTGCTTGCATTTCAACACTATTGCATAAAGTTCACCAAGAGTTGATTTGAGAATCCCTGGGTATATCGACTATGGAAAGTGTTTGACAGACAAAAAAAAAAAAAAAAGATAATAGTATTGAGTACAAAGTGAATCTATACATAAACCAATCGAGATCAAGTCAAGGTATTTTTTTTTTATTATTGTTATTATTAGTAAGATACCTTTATTTTGCGTAAAAGATCAGTTAAATGGGTTTCGACATTTGGTAGTAAACTTTGCTGGGTAGGAGAAGTAGGTGAAATGGATGACTCGGATGTAACAGCCATTGTCGTTGTATTACGGAATATCCGAGGTAATGGTAAGTACTTATATTGCGTTTAACCAAAATAGAAGCAGGATCAAAATAAGATAAAAAGAAAAAGAAGAGAGAACTGTTTAGTATATCAAGCCTCTCCAGTTATGTGGTATATAAAGGGAAAAAAAAAAGCGGAGAGAGAAGAAAAGAGAAGGGACGAAAAAATAAAAAATAAAAGTATATATAAAAAAAAAAAGTATCACTTTTATTATTATTATTATTATTATTTATGCAATCAGTAAAAAATATATATGTAAGCTAACTACCAAATCATCCATCTAAACACTTTGAACAACACGTGGCCATGTTTGTCGAATCTATATGGAATGAATATAACGAAACAAATCGTATCAGTATTCCCTCTTCCTCTTTTTTTTTTTTTTGTTGTTCCTACCTTTTCAAACAGTTCAGGTTGAGTGCGTTGTAATGCTTGAGGATCTTCTGCAAGACAAACAAATGTAGTAGAGACACCACTGCTAATCACCATAGCCACCGTAGAAAACATAGAGATACCAACAATAAAGCACATCATCACGACAACAGGCGTCATATTTCCATATTGATTGAAGGCTGGTTGTGATACCTTGAGATAGATGAAGCCAAGTAATGAACATAATACACCCACGACAAGTCCACCTATTCATATAATGATTAGCTATCTTTTATTCATTTCTGGTATCTTTTTTTATTTTTTTTATTTTTTTTTTTTACCTAAGAATAAAACATTGTTGATCAAATTATCATTGATAATTGCTTCAATACCGCGATCCTTAATTATAGTCCATGTTCTTTTGGCAGATTGAATATAGCTTTTCCCATAGATAGCAACACCACTAAACGCATAATTATTAAACCATTCCTAATAATAATAATAATAATAATAATAATAATAATAATAATAATAATAATAATAAATCAGGTAAGAAACACAATAAATCGATAAGTTATTTTCATATTTTAACTTACAAAGAATCCTTGAAAGCATCCGACCAAACAATCAACAATACATAATAAGAAACTAAAGATTGGATTGTCTGTAGAGCTCCGAGCAATCGAGATAAAGTAGCGTAAGAATTCCACAAGAGCAATTAACAAAGAACCAAAACAAATCGAACCAAAACTAGTAGTGACTGCCCGACGAAGACTAGGTAAAGATGGATGTGGTCCAGTATTGAAGTATACAGATGCATAAATCCCAGCAAGAGTCACGTAAGACACATAAGAAATCACTTGAGATGTCCAGTAATAAGAGAATACAAGAAATACCATGGCCAAATTCAAGCTTGCATTATTACTGGTTGTACTGTAATATCGTTCATAAATACCCACCACCGTCAAGATGAACCACATTGAGAAGGCTGTTTGAATAATTAATGTTACAATTCCAATAACAACAGTACTTGGATGACGTTTCATAACACCAATGGTACTTGCAAGCATAGCTAGTAAAAAAAAAAAATATGATTATTATCATTCTTTCTCTTTTTTGATTTTTTTTTTTAAGTAATACCTGTTGCAAAAGGAATCCGGCTTCTCCACCAAAAGAAGGTAAAAAGATATAAAACAGCGAAGATCAAGAAGACGATAGCAGCAGAGTAGTAGTGTTGTGTAAAGTAATAGATGGTCACACCAAAATAGATAATGATCGAAGCTATAAAAGTAATATAGATCATCTGTTTTGGAATCCTACAAGAAAGAAAGAAAAAAATTAAAAAATACAAATGTTAAAAGTATTATCCTTTCATCAGATATACATATATATCTACTTTACGCGTTCACTAAAACTAAATAGAGAAGACTAATACCAAAACCAACCACGGCAGCCAAACCAAATATTTTGAAAGTACTTGTGTCAAAGGTCAAACCACTATATTGAGTACTGGAGGCCACTCCCCCAGTTGTCACAGCATGATTCTGTCGGTACACTTGCAGCGCTAAAACGGAAACCCCAATAAACGCACCCAGGTTCAATATCCAAAGAATTAAAGCCCACAAGTCACGCCAAGCTCGGATACCTTGCTTTGGTTGGTCTGATTCCTTTTCAAATGGTAACATGTTATATTGTTGTTCTGCTTGGTTAACATTGTTTGCATATTGTCCATATGGTTGTTGTTGCTGTTGTTGTTGCGGCATGGCATTATTGTTATATTGATAATACGGTTGAGGTGGTGGTGGGTACATTGTTTGTTGAGGTTGATAACTTTGTGATTCTGGTGGTGGTCTATTATCCATATTGTCGCGTTTCAGAAAGAAAAAAAAAAGGAAAAGGAAAAGAAAGAAAAAAAAAAAAAAAGAAAGAAAAGAAAAAAAAGAAGGACCGGAAAAAATACTCTCAAAGATGAATCAAAAAAAAAAAAGTCTGGCTTTATTTTGGGTACATAAAGATTTCAAAACCAGCGAAATCATGCAGAGGACAAATTTGGTACAACAGAAAAATAAAAGATAAATATTACTAAAACTACAAAATGGATCAATACTAATATATATATATATTGGATATTCCTATGGTACAAGCCTTGTTGAATTATATTGGATAACGACAGGACGATTCTAATGTTGAGGCAGTAGCTGATGAAGGATGTATTTGATTCACCTGGAGTGTTGACACTGATTGACTATTAGCTGTATTGACAGTTGTATGTTGTGATTGAACAGTTGGAGTAGCAAATGTGTTGGGTATATTGTCTATAGACAGACTAGATGATGATGTTGTTGTTGTTGTTATTGTTGGAGAGAAGGTAAAAGGATTGATCATGTCGTTTGTGCTGGTGAAATTGTTGATGTCCTGTATCGTATTATCACAAAGCGTTCTATTGACAGGAAGAGAATTTGTCATAGGGTTCAACCATTCAGAGCAAGGATCAAAAAATGAAGCCCAAGCTAGATCATCATCCAATGTTGATTCAGAAGGAAAAAGAGATGAGTCAAAAAGATTGCTTAATATCGAAGAATCTAGTAGTCCATTTGATGAATCATCCATAGAGAGTTGTTGTTGTCTTCCATTCATACCATTGAATTGATTCAAGTAGAAATCTACCTTTTGTTGTAAAATAGTGATTGCTGTCCAATTGGTCCATATATTACTTTGAATCACACTCGACACCTTTTTCAAATAATCCAAAGTCAAGTCATCTTGTTGATTGATAGAATGTTTCAAGCATAGCAGAATACTGGAAGTTTCAAGAACAGATATAATGTGATGTCGTGGAAGGAAAGCTATTGGATTGTTGTCGTTGGAGAGAAATGCTTGCGTTGTGTCTATCAATCTATATATTCTTGGAATCGCCATTTGTACTCGTGCCATTGTACTTGGATCATTGATTGAAAGTTTTGTTTCCCGAAAGATATCGAATATCGAATTAGCATAGCTTGTACCTTCTTGAGCCGCTTCATAGTCATTGATGAAGAGAAGATGAATATCAAGTAACATCCACATTGATTCAATCGTATATATCTGACGTGTACTCCAAGTATGCCGAGTTTCTTGTATAAACACATTGAATTCTTGTAAAACAGTCATTAACCTTGGTACAAGATCATCTACAGTTGGAAGGCCCACTGGTGGTTTTGGTTCTTTATCATATCGAGGGTAAAGCACATTGTATTTCACTTCAGGGAACTCCAATAAAAGTTCGTTGATAAATTTACTGGTGACAGCTGCGACATAAAATGTTTCCACTAAATGTTGATAAGATTGATAGTGACGTTGATTACCGTTGGATATATCAAGTTGATACGAGAGTGATTTTTGAATACTGGTAGGTGGTAATGGTGGAGGTAAAATATTGTTGGTAAACTTAGCTGGATGGCCTACTATAGTAGATGAACCAAAAAAAAAAAAAAGGTAAGTAAAAGGAAATAATCGTTTTCTTCATAAAATTTTATTACCTTCGGTACAGAGATAAACCATAACAATGAAGTTTGCCCAGTAAACATTGATCATCAATTCCGCTTCCACATCACTTATTTCTGTCGAGAGAAGAGACCCATCCGTAAGACCAAGTTTTGATTCCATCATATGTGCCAAACCCAACATGGACATTCCTCGTTTTGGATAACCATGAGTACCTTCAAACCTACAGAGTAAGGAGACAGCTTGATACTTGGCCACATTAGGTTCATCCGATGATTTCTGTAGCAGATAATAAGCATAATCCAAAAACACGTTTCGAACGGTTCCATCTACAGCATCTCTGATTCCAATAGGTTTGCCTTCCATCGTCTTTCCAAAATAGATCGCAGTTCCATAAATTACGCACAATAATAAAGGATCCACTGCATCAGTCCAAAAAGCTTGTAATAGTAATGTCTTGTTGAGGAAATGTGAGCATGGATGAGCTGTAAAAAATAATTCGATAAGTCGTATGGCTTGTTGTGTTGAGAGAGTTAGAAGTGGATTGGTTAAAGGTGGTGTTGAAGGAGGTTCTATCAAGAACTTGAAGGCAAGGTCCTGAAATAATGCAGCCACAGTATGTTCATAATCGAAGGCACCTTCTATAGATATCGAACTGATTTTGCTGCAGAATCTATTGACAAATTCCACAGCAGTCCAAGTGTGTATGTCCAGAATATCGTAAATTTTGACGTCCACGACTAGGCAAGGATTATTGTTATATCGAACAATGGCTAATTCATTCACTGCGATCCCTATGGCTTGAGAGAAGTGGGAGTCCAAAAAGTAATGTAAGGTCCTTGTTTTGTCGCTTCGAATGAATCGAGTGCTGTTTGGAATCGTATATGTCACGTTTTCAATGATAAAGTCGTTATAAAGATGTTGTGTAAATTGCTTAGTCTGATTGAGAGTCAGTTTATTCACTACTGCATTCTTTGGAGGACGACCAAGAGGTCTTTGTTCGCCATAGGCACACTTATCACTACTATCTTTCTTGATACATCTTGCACATGGTAACTTGCCATCACATTTGAGTTTCTTTGATCGACAATATAAACAACTGACTTTTCGTTTTTTCTTGATAACACTAAGTTCCATATGTTGAATAAAGAGAAACAAAAAGGAGAAATAAAAATAGAAAATAAGGAATGGTCGATTGAGTTACCAAGAAAAAGAAAAAGAAAAAGAAAAAAAAAAAGAAAAAGAAAAAGAAAAAAAAAAAAAAAAAAAAAAAAAAAGGAGAAAAAAAAACTCGGCACCCGCCAAGCATTGGAGAAGTTGGGAAAAAGATCTTCTTCTGGTGACCCTCGGAAATGACAATCACCAAAAGTCCGCAAACCACTGTAAGGTAACCTTTTGGCAAAACTTCATTGATCTCCTTTTCATCCCTTCATCAAAGATTGAAACCATATTTCCTTATGTACCATCACATGATGTAGGCATGTACCACTTTATACCTTTGTAATTCACTCAAAAGTCATTATCATTGCATCAAATTTGGGTTGAAGATATATTAAATCATTCTTTTTCACTTGACTCGATGATGATTCATATCTTGCTTCCCAATTTATAGAGTAAATTAAAAAAAAAATAAGAGTCAATATCGTCATCTGGCATTCAATAATGATCATCATCCAATAAAACTACCACCACTAGATTCCTCTCAAAAAAAGTAGCTTATCATCATCTAATATTATTTTATTACTTACCTTGCTACCTAATGTGCAATGAACACGAAAAGAAATTATTCATTTTTCGAAAAATTGCCCTGATGACCCCTCGAGGATTTATTTTTACAGCCAAAATATGGCTGAGGAGTTTCAAATGTTTGGCTGTAAAATCCAAAAATTCATTTCATTTTGTTCATCCTGCATGTCACCCGTTCTCATCAACCATTGGTCCAAATCTCAAGCTCTTTCTTCGCCAAGCACTATTAAAAAGTAGTATAAGCATAGATAACGGATTTTCATTGATTATTTTGGTCCATAACGAGAAATTCGACGCGTAAATGTTTTTATGCTGTAATGAGATAAAAAGAGTCATTGAATACAAAAAAAAAAAAAAAAAAAAAGGAATACAAAAAAAGGAATTTTTATTTTGCATAACATGTCACATCTACGACATGTGCAAATGAGAGATGAATTAAAAATAAACTAAAAACTATACTCCATTTCTAAAACTACATATGTGAAAGATCATCGAATGAGATCTGCTGGATGTCGCTATGATACAAGGGTTTTGATGATGATGACGATTTGATGGTTTATTGTGATGATATGATTGTGATTAGTGTCGAAAAGACTAGATGATGACATTGATTGGCTATCCACAGGTAAGTTGCTATGACCATTAGATGAAAAAGAAATCTGTATACCGTGATTCTATAGATGGATTGGTGGAAGATGTACTGTCTGTTGATAGGATAGATGACGTTGTTGAACTTGTTGAAGAAAAACTAAAATGGTTGATCATGTTGTTTTTGCTGGTGAAATTGCTGATATCTACAGTAAGTTCCATCGTTGCATAATAATAATAATAATAATAATAATAAAAAAAACGAAGTGAGGAAAAAAAAAAAAAAAAGAAACAGAAAAGAAAAAAAAAAAAAAGAAAGAAAGAATGAAAAAATGTGGAATTTAGGCATCATGGAGGTTTGGGGCTGGAAAACGTATACAAAATTCCCAAAACAATAAATCACATCAAGGTACAAAGGAAGAATTAAATGATAGAGAGTTTTATTTTGGTACAATGTTTCAAAACAGATAATTGTCTGCAGAACACAAAGTGATGTAAAGAAATAAAGAAAATAAATACAAGAAAAGGATAATAAATTAAACTAAAAAACTATACTACATTTCTAAAACTATTTGAATGAAGGATCATCAAATAAAACCTGCTGAATATCGGTATGGTACAAAGATTCTTGCCGTTGATGTTGTTGCTGTTGTTGTTGTGGTGGTGATGGTTGCGGTGGAAGTGGTGAAGATAGATTGTTAAAAAAGGAGTGTGGTTGTGGTGATGTTACTGCAGGCTGTGGAACTTGACCAGTATTGAAAAGGTTGAATGAAGAAATAGATTGATTACCCAAAGGTGCATTACCATAATTACTAGTTGTGTTGATGTTCATATGAAGAGATTGCAAAGGTGACGACATGATGTTGTCAGGTATATTGTCTATTGGTAAAGTTGAAACAGTAGTAGATGATGATGATGATGATGTCAAGTTAGTGCTTGTTGCTGGAGAGGAAATAAAATTGTTGATAATGTCGTTTGTACTGGTGATGTTGCTGCTATTATTCTGTATTGAGTTGTCACCAGGCATATCCCAAAGTACCAGATTAGCCGGTAGAGTACCAACCAAAGGTGTCAGCCACTCGGCACAAGGATCAAAAAATGCCGCCAGAGCTAGATCATCATCCACTGTGGAATTCCTTGATGATGATGATGATGATGGACTAGAGATAATGTTGCTAAGTACAGAAGAGTCCAGTGGTCCACTAGTAGATTCATCCATCTTGAATTGTCGTTCATTGTCCATATGATTGAATTGATCCAAGTAATAATCCACTTTTTCTCGTACAGATTTAATCGTTGTCCAATCGGCCCATATACTACCTCGAGTCAATGTTGATATTTGTTTCAAATAATCCCAAGTTATATCGTCTTGTCGATCATTGTAATGTTTCAAGCATAATACAGTTGTAGCAGTTTCCAACACAGAGAGAAGAAGTGCTCTTGGTAGCAGTGATACTTGATTCTTGTAGTTCGATTTTTCAGATAGAAAAGCCTGCATTAGGTCCAACATCTTGTATACTTTCGGAACCCCCATTTGTACGCGAGCCATGGTTTTTGCATCATTGCTTGAGAGCACTGTGTCCCGGAAGATATCGAATATCGAATTGCCGTAGCCTGTACCTTCTGGAGCTGGTGCATAATCCTTGATAAAGAGAATATGAATATCAAATAGCATCCACATTGATTCAATTGTATATGCTTGTTGTGCAGTCCAAGTATGCCGAGTTGCCTGTATAAATTCGTCAAATTCTTGCAAAACCTTCATCAGCCTTGGTACAAGGTCATCAACTGTTGGATGGCCCACCGGTGGTTTTGATTTGGATTCATGGGTAGTAGTAGCATTGTATTTCACCTCTGGAAATTGAATTAAGAGCTTGTTGACATAGGTACTGATCACACAAACGATATAGAAGGTTTCCACTAAATAATGATAAGATCGATAAAGTCGTTGATCACCGCTGGAAAGTTCAAGTTGATAAGACAAAGATTTTTCAATATTGACTGGTGGTAATGGTGGTGGATTTTTTGCGCCCTTTGTAAAATGAGCAGCATGACCGACTATTTGACATAAATTTAACTATTAGTAACAATCATCACGATTTACACCTTTTTTTTTTTTTTTTTTTTTTGTACATACCGTCAACGCATCCACGAATAATATTGTTGAAGTTGGTCCAATAAGTATTTGTCAATAATTCCGCTTCTACATCACTGATTTCTGTTGAGAGAAGAGAACCATCTGTAATTCCAAGCTTTGATCCCATCATATAAGCCAAGCCAAGTAAAGACATACCCCGTTTTGGAAATCCATAAGATGTTTCGAACATGCCGAGCAAGATGACAGCCTGATATTTGACCACAGTAGCTTCTGTCGACGATTTTTGCAATAGAAAGTAAGCATAGTCCAAATAAGGATTTCTTTCATTACGATTCACGGCTTCCCAGAGTCCTACGGGTCTACCTTCCAACATCCTTGAAAAGTAGATTGCTGTTCCATAAACTGCACATAAAAGTAAAGGGTCCACTGAGTCAGTCCAAAAGCCTTGGAGTAATAACGTCTTGTTGAGAAGTTGCGAGAAGGGGTGAATACTGAAGAAACATTCAATGAGTCGTATCGCCTGTTGCGTTGAAAGCGTAGTAAGAGGATTGATCGAATAAGGGTCCACTGGAAGTTCGGCAAAGAACTTGAATGCCAGATCTTGAAATACACCTGATGCGATCGAATTATATTCATATGCTCCCTCCTGAGGTATGGTGCTGATACTACTGTTGAATATGTTAGTGAGCTCTATTGCTGTCCAAGTATGTGTTTCCAGGAGATCGTACATTTTGACTTCAGGCATAACAGAAGGAGCATTGCTCAAACGAATCATGGCTAATTGAGTTACGGCTGCTGCAAAAGTATCAGTGAAGTAAGAGTCAAGGAAATAATGTAAGTTCTTCGTCTTGTCATTATGGAGGAACTTGGTACCACTTGGGATTGTATATGCCAAGTTTTCAATGATAAAGTCTTTGCAAAATTCATATGATGTTTGTTGTCTTTTTCTATCGAGAACAAGTTTGTTGATCACTGCATTTTTGGGACGTCTGCCAAGAGGTCGTTGTTGAGCATAGCTACACTGATCACCAGTATTTTTATTGACACATCGTTGACAAGGTAATTCACCATCACATTTGACTTTCTTCGACCTACAAGGTAGACAACTGGTTTTCCGTTTTGTTTTAACAATGCTGACATTCATCGTTGAAACAAAAAAAAAAAAAAAAGGTAGAAAGAATGTAAGGGAGAGAAGAAAAAAAAAAAAGAAAAGAAAAGAAAAAGAAAAAAAGAAAAAAAAAATATGAATAAATGAGGGCTGCCAAGAAGCTGATGAAATCGATAGTATTGAACGTCGGGACTAGAAAAGAGCCATGAGATGATGCAGTGAGCACGAGCGCAGCAAGAGAGAAGAGACAGCAGCACGGTCTGTAAACCACTTTCCCTTGATTCCATACAACGGTTACACAGATCATCACAAGAAACTCAATAAAGTAATAATGCCCCGTTGAGACGGAAAAGATCAAAATTAAAAATCATATTCTAAAACTGAATGTATATATCATCAACAATCGAATGAGTAGTAGTATTAAGCAAGAATGGTTTGTCGTACTAATACTATGTTGTCAAAGGAGATGGGATGACTGATTTTTATTTTATTTTCTAAAGAAAAAAAAAAAGAATTCTTTTCACTATTTTTAAATGGTACTCATATGTTGATGATAATAATGGAGAGAGAAGGGTCATATTGGTTTTGATAGAAAAAAAAATAAAAGAGCCAAGAAAAGAAAAAGTCAACAAATAATAAGAATTAAAAAAAAAAGAGAGGCCTTGTACGACAGTAGGAAATCATGGATGAGTTACTGATTAGTTCCCGGTGAATCGTGTTTATGCTTTTTTTTTTCTTTGTATTAATGACCTGTTTGTATCACTGTCTTTCTGTATGATAGAAATTGGATGATGTAGAATGGACAAACTAATGAAGGATGATTTCTCAAAAAAAAAAAAAAAAAGTCTATAGTCACATACACACAACTTCTGATGAGGCCAATCAATAGTTCATACTATTTCAAGAGAAACAAAATAATAATATCTACATCAAATTTTAATTTTGCACAAATTCCAGTAAAGGCTGTTTATTAAAAGATACAAATAAATATATAAAAAAAAAGATGATGATGGTACAAACTAAACTACAAGGGAGATGTATATCTATCTACATGAAAGGATCTTGATCAAAAAGAGTTCCATAAACCATATTATCTGCAGTTGTGATTGGGACACCTACGGTAGAATTTTCTGACATATATAACGCGCTGTCGTTACCGTTGAAGCTATCAAAAGAAGAAGACTCTGTGCGTGATGATATGATGGAATTGTCGTTATAAACGTCAAAATGGTGATCAGATAAATAAGCCGGTTCCACAATAATGTTGGGTACTTCTTCGAAAAATGTCGTATTGTCGTTCGGTGATGGATGATTGTTTTTTTTATTCAATTTCTCATTACTGGTTAGTTGCGATATAGTTGAGAATCCATTGTTGTCCAAGAGTTTCAGATCCACCACAGTCATCGGGTCCAGCCATGTTGCACAAGGATCAAAGAAGGCCACCATTTTCATATCATTTTCTATACCAAGCTCTGTCTCCATCGAATGACCGTCGCAAGTGGATCCAACACTTGGTGATGAGGGTGTTCCAAAACTCGCCTTTAACAAAGAGTTACTACCGTCATCAAGATATATTGTCGGTGTCTCAGAGGAATCATTGGATTGGAAGTTGTAAGAACTAAGATATGCCTTGACCTTGTTTCGCACAGTATCAATCGTTGACCAATCAATCCATATATTCATTTCTGTAATTTGTTTCACCATTTCCATATAATCATAAATCACTTTGTCATTGGGATTCATAGTAAGCCCTAAAAACAATATTTCAAAACAGGTTTCCAGCACAGTAACAATAAGTCCACGAGGTATGAGTGATGTTTTCCGTCTATAATTGTCAGGATCTGATAAAAAGTCGTTAGTTTTGTCCAATACTTGATATATCCTTGGAAGAACTTGTTGCACACGAGTTTTTGACAATTCATCATCTGCCGTCAGTGGTATATCTTGGAAAATATCGTAAGTCGAGTTTGTAAAATTGACACCTTCTACAAATGGTCCAATTTTCTTCGTAAAGGTAAGATGAATATCATACAAAGACCATGCCATTTCAATTGTATAGATTTGTTGTATTGACCATGCTTTCTTGTTGTCTTCAATAAAATTGTAGAATTCCTGTAACACTTGTCGTAATCTTGGTACTAAATCAATTGGATCCGGAAGTCCTGTTTGTCTATTGATGGATCGACCCTTTTTATACAAGTTGAATTTGAGTTCAGGAAATTGACGTAACATCAAACATGTATATTTGCATAGCACCGATTGAATATAAAACGTTTCCACCACATGATAGTAACATCGTAGAGATCGAACATTCCCACTTGATTCTTCAAATTGGTAAGATGGTGACCGTTCAATGGTTGAAGGAGGAAGTGTAACAGAGAGTTCATCGTCAGAAAAATGAGGTACATGACCGACTATCAAATGAGTTCAAAAATATAGAAAGAGTTAAATTTGATTCCTATTTTTTTTTTTTTTTTTTTTGTTTGTTTGTTTGGAAAACTTACGATCAACACTTCCACGTGCAGAACTGACGAAAAGAGCCCAAAAAGTAACGTTTGCCAATTCAGTATCAATGTCACTATTTTCCGCTTGAAAGGAACCATTAGTAACACCAAGATTTCCTCCAAAGGCAAAGGCTAGCCCAAGAACCCTCATTCCACGCTTTGGATGACCAAACATTGATTCAAAAAGACCCAATAAAGTAGCGGCTTGAAATTTGGCAAACGACACAGTAGAAGATGATCTTTGTAACATAAAATAAGCATAATCCAAAAAGGGATTTCGGATATCTCGATTGGTAGCTTCCCAGAGTCGTACAGGTTGACCATCCAAAAGTCTTGTCAGGTAGGTAGTTGTTCCATATATCACACACAGTAACCACGGATCTAATGAGTCAGTCCAGTAACCTTGTAGTATTAGTGTTTTGTTGAGTAATATAGAATGTGGGCTTATGGAAAAGAAGGTATCGATCAGATGAATGGCTTGTTGAGAAGATAAAGTACTGAGAGGATTGCCTATAGGAATCTGAGGAGCAGGTTCGCTGAAGAACTTGAGAGCCATATCTTGAAAGACAGCTGCAGCAATAGAGTCAAAGTATCCAAAGTTCTCAAGAGTTACTATGCTTATCTTGCTTACAATGACATTAACTACTTCTGAGATAGCCCAACTGTAGAGTTCCAAAATGTCGTACATCACAATATCAGGCAAACAAGGAATAGCTTTTGTTAATCGTACAATGGCTAGTTGCATAATGGCTTCGTCCTTCATACGGAAAGAGTCGATAAAATTGTTGAGGTCCATGAATTTGTCATTGTCGAAAAACTTGATGTCCGTTGGTAAGCTGTACGCAATATTTTCAAAGATGAATTCTTTACAAAATGTTTTAGAATGTTGACGAGGACGGTTGAGAATAAGTTTGTTAACAACTGCATTCTTTGGAGGACGACCCACTTGACCTGTCTTGACATAAGTACATTGTTCACCCATATTTCGTCGTAGGCACCTTTGACATGGTTTTGGTTGTTCACCATCGCATTTGACTTTCTTTAATCGACAAGGAAGACAGCTAACTTTTCGTTTCGTTTTCACAACAGATAAAGATGTTGACATGTATTGTAAAGTCCAAGTATACAATGAAGTTGAATTGACCAAAACTGATGTATAGATATATAAAAGAAAGAAAAAAAAAAAGATAGAATAATAATAATAAAAAGTAACGAAGAAAAGAGAGAAAGAAAGAGAGAGAGAAAAAAAAAAAAAAAAAGAGAGAGAGGTACAGGAAAGAAGCTTGGCAAATCAAAAGTGAGAGAAGTTGGATGACCGACCGTACACCTTTTCTAGACAATCACCAATGGTCAATTTCAATTTTTTTTTAAATGAAAAATTAAAAGTAATAAATATCATAGAAACTCAAAATATTATATCTGATCCTAATAATTACCTTATTCCAAGTAAAGTAGAAGAAGCATATTACCAAGATTGATCTTTTGAATAAAAATGATTAACCGCGATACTTAATTGAACAATGATCTTACTTACGCAAACAATAATAATAATAATAATAATAATAATAATAATAATAATAATGATAATGATGATAATAATAATTGAATCATAGAACAAACAAAAAAAAAAGAATTCTCTATTCCATTCATCTCTCATTTACATCTTTCTACCTACTGAGTGTCAGTTGGCCTGTGCAACATAATCATCATTACCTTTCATTGTTTAGCTGGGTGTATTTATGGCAGATTTTTGTGATACCAAAAATGGAAAGACAGCAAGAAGTATTTGGCTTTTTTTTTGGGTCACATTTTGTTGTCGAAGGATGAAAAAGAAAAAAATACAAGCCCATTCAAAAATTGACTATATGCCATTCATATATGATGGATTAACGTCATCATTGACAATGCATATATATTATAAACGAATGATGGAATGGAAAAAGTATTCCATCTTTATGCTTGTTATGAACTAATCAGGGGAACCACCATTTTATTCCAATCTGTTACTACTTTCTATGATATTTTAATAACAGAAATATAGAAAAATAAAGTTATTCATACAAGTGATCCTTAGCATTAAAGTTTTCTTCAGCCTAGGATGAGAGAAATTTTATAAAACAAAGCATCAGCCGCATCAGAAAAAGTGTATATAAACGGTTTCTTTTTTTAATTTGGAGAATATCATCTTTTTTTTTTCTCTCTTTCTTCTTAGTTACAACCATAAAACCATCATCATAAAAAAAGGTATGAAGAAGCTATCATCTCTTATTGTATCTGTCATTTGTGCCACTTTAATGGTTCATGCAGCACCTATGGAAAGAAATAAAGCAGGAACAGTTATTGTACCCATCACTGCTAATCCTAATTATCATCGGAATATCCACACAGCACTTGATAGAATAAGAAAAAAACGATCGAAATGGATTTCTTCTAATCATCTGGTAAAAAAGGATGGTATCGTTCCTATGATTAACTATGAAAACTTGGAGTTCATTGGATCTGTCTACATTGGTACCCCGCCTGTAAAATACGATTTGGATTTTGACACGGTACTATTTTTCCCCACTTTTTCTTTCCGCTAGTTTACACTTTTTGCTTATACCTTTTTTTTTTTTTTGAATTGGTCTAGGGCTCTTCCGATCTATGGATTCGTAAGTTGAAGATAATAATATCAATAGAAAAGTTTTATAAGTAAACCTTTTATTTTTTTTTTGTGGGTAATAGCTTCAACTACTTGTACTACGTGTGTCAATAAGACTACCTATAATCCAAATCAATCTAGTTCTTATGTCAAAGAAGGAAAACCATTTCAACTCAGTTATTTGGACAAAAGTAATTCATCAGGCATCACTGGATTGGAAACGATAACTATAGGAGGATTGACCATCAAAAATCAACGATTTGGTATGGTAACTGAAGAATCAGCTGCATTCTCGAAATCACCAGACGATGGACTCTTGGGTTTGGCTTTCAACTCGTTATCTGTACTCAACGATACAAAGACTCCTTTGGATAACATGATATCTCAAGGTTTGATTTCAAAACCAGTCTTTGGTGTATATCTTGGTAGTCTTAGGAAAGAAGGAGGAGGCGGTAAGCAAAACGACAAGAAAAAAAAAAGAATGATTGAATGGTACGACTGATAGTTATATTTCTTTTTCTTTAGAATACGTGTTTGGAGGATACAATCAATCAAAAATCAGTGGTCCTCTCATCAATGTCAATGTAGACGTCAAGAGTGGTAAGAAAGAAAAAAGAAAACATAATTACAATAACTGATTTCATTTTTTTTTTTTTTTAGGAGGTTATGGAGTCAAATTGAAAAATTTGAATATTGGTAACACTACGATCCCTGGCTCATCTGCTGAATATCTCGTGGATACAGGAAGTACTCTTCTTATACTTGACAAATCTACTGCTGCTATTGTTGCAAAAGCTTATGGTACTGTGCTCAACAATGATGGTCAAACTTACAATATTTCTTGTGATCCTGCGTCAGTACCATCTTTGTCTCTCACTATCGATGGTTTTACAGCAATGATTCCATCAGAAGATGTTATCTATGCAAATGATCATGGTCGATGTGTGGCAGGATTTACATTAGGTTCATCATCAAAGTAAGTGAATGGAATGGTATTACTTTTTATTTAACGTGTGATTGATCTCTTTTTCTTGTAGTTACGGAATCCTTGGTGATCTCTTCCTACGTAATGTTTACACAGTTTTTGATCAAGGTACTCCTGCTCTTCAATTCGGTCATTTAGCTTAATTGTATGAAATAGTTCCCTTTATATATTAGTGTAATGTAATATATTATAGTGTAGTATATTCAATAAAAAAAAATATCTCTATTTCCGATGGAACCTTCTTTTTTGGAATCATATATTTGTTAAAAATTTGATGTATTTTACTTTGATAAATGCAAATAATACCGAATTAGCGTTATTACTGGGAACCTGAAGGATTCAAATTTGTTTTTGTAACGACATTTGTTTTAGAACAAACTGTAAATTGGTGTATTAAGGCACCGCTAAATTCAAATTTGCTGTAATTTCTATTTTTTTTTTTTTTCTTCGTTTTCTTTTTCTTCAGTGATTTTCTTTGTTCTTAAAATAACATGGACTGAATATAAAATGGTAAGAATAAAGTTGTTATACTTTAACAATGTATTTTACTCTTTTATTTTTTCTATAAATGAATTCTTTTTTTAGGTACCTTTGCTTTCTACATATATACATATTATAGTCGGAAATGACTGTCCCATTCTTTCCTTTGTCAAACCCGATACAAGGTAAGGTTATGGTTGTACTTTTGAACAGAATTAGGCGAAAGTGATGTACTATCTGCAAAGTGACACTAATATGTTGTTCTGCCATCGTATCTTCTCCCACTCTTTTATGTATGCAATAGACTTAACTCTTGTTGAAGTTTGCACTTGATATTGAACGACGTGGATACTTTCTTTTCTATTTGGCAACCTTAGTTTTTTTTTTAAACAATAACCAACGACCTTCAAAGTATCATAGCTTGGTGAAAATTTATCTGGATACAAGGAACAATATAGGATGAAATGATACTCTTCTCTTTTTACGTTGATGAAGTTATGAAAAACAATGAATCGGTATCTCTTCACTTGCTTTTGGATAGAAACGCGTTTCTTTTGGGATGATAATATAGATATGAAGGTATGAAAGTCAAAGAACATCTCATTGCTACAAAAAAAAAAAAACCTGGATTCTGTCATTTACCTAATTTGTCTTTTTTTCTCACACACGTTTGTACTTGGATCGACATCAAGTCAGCAGGGTTTTTTTTTCCCGTATACCTCGTACAAGGAACGGTGGAACGCGAATGAATTGAAGAAACAATCTGACTTGGAAATAAGGTAATACATTGAAATATGAATGAAAAGAAAGATGGGGTTTGGCGATAAAGGTATCAGTTGTATTGGGATTTAGCTCTCTTTTAATATTTGTATTGATAATTCTCTTCCTTTTTTTTTTTTTTTTGTTATTATAAATAGATTACTATACTACTTTATATGTTATCATATCTCGTGTGATCCATTTGGTCTTTTTACATTATTTATTACAATAAAATATGATTTGAATTATGACTCTTATTATTGATTGGATGACTTATGGATCATATGTGTAGCTTCGATGAATGAATGAATGAATGGATGGGTGATGATTATGGAAAGCGAGTTAGGGAATTCTTCTATGTAATTATTATCGCAGGTTTTGAAGTTACGCTGACCCTTCATTATCGATAAAACGAGAAGAAAGGACGGGTATATGAAATGTTACAAAGGCAAACGAAAGAGTAGTACACCAAGTTATCTTTATTATTATTACTATTATTATTATTATTATTATTATTATTATTATTCGTATGATTGTCAAGTAACCTTTGGTGTATGACGATTACATCATGCGCAACGGGTAGATACTCTGTCCTTGAAAACAGAACGAGGTATTTCTCTGCGTTACTACTTGAATCACAGAACTTTTAATGTTTTTAATAGTTTTTTCATTTATGATTCAATTCATTACAGAATCAAGGGTGTATGAAAGAGGTAACCATGGATACACTTTTTTCCCTTTCACTTTTTTTTTTTTAAAAAAAAAACGATTTGTTAAAATATTTTCCATAGTTGTTCTTTTTCAATATAAAAACTATATATGGTGATGTTACACATATCGATCATAGAGTCTCAATATTACCATAAGTAGAGAAAATGGTGTACACGCAATATGGAGATGACTTGGTTGGTTTGAATGCAATATGGAAAGGAGTGGATGATTCCTTCGGCATGTGAATATATGATTGATATATTTACAATAGTCATCATCCAGTATATTAAAGCCGAATCTTTTTTATAAAAAAAAAAAAACGACTATGATGCTCAAGAAATAACTCAATATAGATTGATCGACGAATGATGTATCATGTACATATACTTTCTTTTTTTAAATGTATAAATCAATATATGACTGTTCAAGAAATATCATTATCATCAATTTAACCATTAAATATACATATATAAAAAAAAAAAGGAAACTTGATCCATTTTTATCTTATTAATAGAATATAAGTGATGATAGAATGTATATGATGAAATATTTTAATAGTCATCACGACAGTTATGATCATGATTTGATGATGAATCATACCGTTGCATTTGCCTTTTTGACGTACCACTTACAAGCTGTCCATTAGAATAGATCACCCAAAATAAAACAGTAAAATCTGCTTATTTTAGTTAGCACAATATCTCGTATATTCGGATGATGAACACTAATACCGATTAAGGGTCATAAACTGACGTGCTTTTTGCCATGCTCACACAAAGAAAAGGAAATATCAAAGATAAAAAGGAAATGATACCTTAAACAGTAATGAAAAGAAACGGGAAAAAAAAAGTATGATTCTTAGCATTATGCACGATGAAGTGTATTACGCTTTGAACTTTTTTCCAGATTCAATCAACGTCCTATTACAACACACAAAGAAGGCGTGATGAAAATAATAATACTTAGATACCAAGAATAATTGTTGTACAGTGATATATTGATCACTTTTACCTTTAAGAAAAAAAAAAAAAGAGGATACATTCAGTCATCATGTCAATCGCATGATGATGTCGATAGATGATGGATGAATGAATGAATGATATTTTAAGAAACATCTAAAGGATTCAAGATTCCAGATTAATACAAATCATCCCAATAATCTGACCACAAATAACCAAACTATTACCTGTGCATGTTTCTTCATTGGATTTTAGGCTTGTCATACAACAGAGAAATAAAATATTATATTATGCAAATGGACTTTTACTCCATGGAGTATTCCTTGCCATATATAGACTATTTCTCCTAATCCAAAGTGTTTGATTACTGACTTTTATTTGCCCAACCCTATTTCTCAACATGGATGAAAAAAAAATATATACTTTGGTTATTTTCAAGTCTCGTTATCTAAATGAAGCGCATCGTTACACATAAGGGAGTTGGATATTTTATTATCTTATCGGAAATAGAAGGATTACCATCCAAATAACTGTTAACTCCAACCGAATAGCGGTTACTGAATCTTATCACTATGGGTTACACATAATAATAATAATTGACTAGTTCACTTTTGTTCATTTTCCCCAAATCATAAAAAAAAAAAAAAAAAAAAGTATACAAAATGATGATCCAAAGTTTTTCTCTTAATATTTGATATATGATTCTTTTCTTGAAAACAGGTCAAAACCGAGTAAAGAAACTTTGGATGAAAGAAGTTTAGACTCTATTTTTGGTTCCCCGCGCATGATGAAGAGGTAAATTTTTTTCTCTATAAATAATCCACAAATTGACATAATTCCTTTTTTTTTTTTTCTTCTTTATCTTAATAACAATCCCTTTCCTTTCTTTTATTATCAACAACAATGAAGATTTCTCTTTGCATTGCCCTTTTGGCTACTACTGCCACTTTGCTCAACGCTGCTCCTACTGAAAAGACTCACACTTTCCCTTTGACTACCAACCCTAACTTCAAGCCTAATGCTAAAGCCTCTATTGCCAAGGCTAGAGCAAAATACTATAAGCATCTCACTGGTGTTTCTGCTGATGGTAGTGGTACTGTTCCCATGACTGATGATGGTGGTGATCTTGAATACTATGGTAAGTGACGATGATGACAATGATGATGATGATGATGATGATGACGACGTTGTTAACTCAAATGATATTATGATCATATTAGGTACCGTCTCCATTGGTACTCCTCCTCAAGATTTGAAGCTCGATTTTGATACTGTAAGTTGGATGATGATGGATAGATGATGACGGTGGATGGATGATGATGACGGTGACAATAATCTTTATGACGATGATGGTTGTTATGGAAATGATGATGTACATAATTACTTACCATTTATATACTTTTTTTTTTATTATAATGTAAACAGGGTTCCAGTGATCTTTGGTTCGGTAAAAAAAAAAAAAAAAAAAAAGACACTTGAAACAATAAATAAAAAAAAAAAAACTCATTTCCTTTTTTTTTTTTTTTTTTTTATAGCTTCCACTCTTTGCAGTGGATGCGGTGGATCTCAAACCAAGTACGATCCTACCAAGTCTAGCACTTACAAGAAGGAAGGAAAGCCCTGGAGCATCAGCTACGGTGATGGATCTAACGCCAAGGGTATTACTGGTCTTGATACTGTCACTCTCGGTGGTCTTGCCATCAAACAACAACGTATTGAATTGGCTCAATCTGAATCTGGTCAATTCCAACAAGGTGCCACTGATGGTTTGCTCGGCTTAGGTTTCGATAGCATCTCTACTGTTTCTGGTACCAAGACTCCTGTGGACAGTCTCATCGCTCAAGGATTGATCTCTCAACCCATCTTCGGTGTGTTCCTCGGCAAGAAGAGCAGCGGTGGTGGCGGTGAATACGTCTTTGGTGGCTACAACAAGGCCAAGGTATCTGGTTCTTTCACTAAAGTACCTGTTGACAACTCTAACGGCTGGTACCAAATTGATGTCGATGGTGGATCTGCTGGCAAAGGCTCCAAGATTGACAAGTTCAATGGTATTGTTGACACTGGTACCACTCTCTTGTTGTTCACTGATTCCGTTGCTCAAGAAGTCGCTAGTGCTTATAGTGCTACTGACAATGGTGATGGTACCTATTCCATTTCTTGTGATGCTTCCTCTCTCTCTCCTTTGACTTTGACCATTGGTGGTACTGACTTTACTATCCCTGCTGAAGATCTTATCTACGATAAGGAAGGTAGCCAATGTATTGCTGGTTTCGGTAGCTCTGGTATGGAAATGGCCATTCTCGGTGATGTCTTTATCAAGAATGTCTACACTGTGTTTGATCAAGGTACTCCTTCTGTTCAATTTGCCAAGCTGGCTTAAAATGGATGATGATGTTTAGCGCCGTGCGACTAGTATATCTTTATCTGTCTCATTGTTTAGTTGTATTACTTTGACATCCTCTTCCTTTATCTTTTTTTTGTATTACTATCATTATCTTTTATGTAATAAATAAAGGAAGTTCTTTTTTTATTCAATATTATAACTAGTCTCTATATATATATCATGGGTACATAGTCTTATAATCAAAAGTCCCTGATTTATTAAAGAATGAAAATCATGCGGTCGGTATTACAACCTTTGGGTGGAGATTTATTAAATTGTGGAGGAAATGAGATTTTTCTTTTTTAGTCTTTCTTCTTTGTTTCTTTTATTTTTCTCTTTTTGGAATTAATAAAAAAAAAAAAAAACTACTCCTTCTTTGTTTGATCCATAATCTCCGCATGGAATTTCATGAAGTTCATCATTTTCTCAATCAAGAAAAGGATAGATTGAATTCATCCACGACAGCAACAACAGGAACAACAGAAAGAGCAGAAGCAACAGCATTTACAACAGCAACAGATATCAATCCACCTTATTTCATTGACGACGATTCTTTTGATAGTGACGATGATAAAACTATACTTCACAATGAACTATCTCGACCGCGTGAACTTTATCAGCTCTCACAGGATACTCCTTCATTATCTTTGTTACATCATAGACAGCGTCATTACTCAAGGATACCAATGGAACGCTTGCTATTACCAAAGCATAGATCGAATACCTCACTTTCAAGAGTTTTTGTTGCCAGTGTTCGACAATTGAAACGCAAGGTCATCTCATTATCGCCTTCCACTATCTCATCCTCAAGTGAAGATTCTTCTTATTCATCCTCTGACGAATACAAATCCTGGGACCTGTCCTCTTCTACGCATCCACATGATATCACTCATTCTCCAGGTACACCATCATTATCTAACAGTAGAAAACTAATACAACAAGAGCAATATCAGGAACAGGAAGAACAACAACAGGAGCAGCATGACTCATCGGTTCATCAACTGGATCCTCCTGCGTTATCGCCTATCCCTAAACCAGTATCACTAGTCCCATCTCAACAACAGATCTCTATCTCTCCTTCACCCACCCATCGATATCGTTCTCGTCGTCATCGACTTCGTCAACATCAACTATTTGTATCATCTTACCGTAATGATGCGGCGCTTGCGAAAATATCTGGTGTGCCTTCCAGCAATAGATTCATCCATACATCACCAACTTCATCATCATCTTCTCCCACTACAAAAAGATCAAGGGTGCGCTCACGTCTTGGCTCTATCTGGAACCGTCGATTCTTTCGCCCAACGACAGTAACGCCTACATCATTATTATTATCACAATCACCATCATATATAGGTACTGATCACCATAGAATATATTCTAGAGGAACAGATAGTTCTGATTCCTTCAATACAGTTATACCAAGTGGTCATTACGACAGGAACAGCAATGATACCCTGACAACATCCTTTGATCCATCACAAGACTTTTCCCTCTCATCATTAGAAGTTGCTAACAGAACTCCTGATTTGTCGACGCTTATAAGGTAAAAAAAAAAAAAAAAAAAAGGAAAAGAAAATTTGGAAGAATGATATATCCAAAATGGGTTTTCATTTTTTTTTTTTGTTATCTAGATCACCATCTATGTTATTGGCTCAAGTTTCTGAAAATATCCAAAAACTGCAATGCTTAATAGATATTGAAGTACAATTGGTAGAAGATCATCGACGTGACGTTTCTTTTTATACAAATCAACTGGAACAATTGGATCATGATGTACAGGTAAATCATTTTAAAAATGGACACGAGAGTGGGTTGGCAGGCATTTAGAAGACATGTGGTTACACGATCTGGGGACTCACATCTTTTTTTTTTTTTTTTTTTTTTTTTTTTTTGTATAGTTTTTGAATACGAAAGTATTGGATATTCTTGGTAAAGTGGATACTGAAATGATACCAGTGCAAGAGGAGATGCAACGTATGATACCCTTATTGGATCAAGCTCAAAAGGTACATCACATCATTATCAACAGATTCACCAAGAGAGTGTTTCAAATCAAGGCTAGAAATACATTCGAATTACTGCGGAAAAAAACAATATCAGCACAACAGCAGATCAAGCGATGGAATACATTTACTTATTGGGGTTATTTTGTGTCTTGTAAGTTACAAAAGAAAGAAAGAAAAAAAAAGGAAATTATATGTGATCAAAACATCTGATCTTATCTCTCTCTTTTTTTTTTTATTGTTTTAGTAATCTTATTATCTTGGACTTTTCTTTTATGGTCCATCTACTCTGTGGGATTTACCTTTACCTGTATATGTATTGTTATTTTGACTTTACTTTTTTATGATACTTCTTGATCATTTTCTTAGTCTTGTATATACTTTAATAAATACATCATTATTACTTTTTTTTTGTTTCTTTGGGGATTCATCACTGGAATGAAGGTTCACATCCAAGACGTTATAAAATTCTCATCTTGATAACGTGTAGTCATTCTTCTTTGAACATTATCCATTCACTCGATCGCCTCATTATGCTTCTTTATTATCATCTTCATGTATCATGGACAAGTCAACAAAAATAGAGATTATCATTCTTGTGAAGATATCCATTTATCATCCATGCAACAGCAAACATGATCAATGTCAGAAACTAGATCAATAAGCTTTTTAATTAGTTGCATTGGCAAGGAATCAAAACTAGATCATGTTTTATGTATGTTTTGCAGCGTCGATAATCTTCTAAATGGACATCATAGATGTCAACCTATTTTCTGCCGTCTACCTTAGTTACTAATTGAAAAATAATAATAATCCATTTATCAGATATAATTGACATAATAGTTCTTTATTCGTAAAAAAAAAAAAAAAAAAAAAAAAAAGAGTAGGAAAGAGATAACTGGAAACATATATAAGTGAATAGATGGATGGATGACAAGAAAAAAAAAAAAAAAAGAAAGAAAGTATAGAGAAGTGACTAATGTTGTACGGAGGCAGTGGCCACAGAAGAGATCATATCGGGAGTTTCTATCTTGTCCAAAGCCTGAGAGTGAGTACCTTGATCCTTTGCTTGATGATAATGTCGAAGCAAGACATCGACGTTTTCCAAACTAAGCGGACGAATATCGGCCAGTTCCTTGATCTTTTGTGTGACTTGTTTGGCATCATCATCGGTCAAACCCAAGTTCAGTTGTTCAATTCGGTTCTTGACAGCGTTCCAACCAGTAAGTCGATGACCAATAGAAACATATCGGTTCATACCAAAATCTTCAGGATTCAGAATTTCATAAGTAGAAGGATTGTTCAGAATCGCCTTGGCATGAATACCTGCCTTGTGAGTGAATGCGCAATATCCAGTGATGTAATTATTGAATGGTACCGTCACTTGTACTGATTCTGCCACAATATTTTCCACATCTCGAATCTTGGTCAAATCATATTTGTTCATCACATAATCTTTATCTGCTGTATACATTCTTGCCAACAATCCGCCTAAGGGTGTGATACCATTTCGTTCTCCAATACCCAAAACAGAAGTATCGATATGAGTGGCTCCAGCTTCCAGCGCTAACCAAAAAAAAAAAAAAAAAAAAAAAAATCAGTTAGTTGTCTACCTATATCATGGGTTTTTCAAAAAAAAAAAAAAAAAAAAAAAAAAAAAAACAACCCCTCATGTTGTCAGTATTTTTTTTTTTTTTTTGTTTTACCTGCATAAGCATTGGCAATAGCACAACCAGTATCATTATGAAAATGACATTCAATATCACAACTAACCACACTTCGTAAAGTTCGTACCAATTCATAGACTTGACGAGGATTAGCACAACCCACAGTATCAGCAATACCCACACGATCCACACCTACTTTTTCAACAGCCTTGTAAATAGACAACAAATCCACGAGATCAGAACGGAAAGAGTCTTCAGTGGAAAATCGCACCTCCAAACCTTTGCTTTTGATAAATGTAATAACTTCAATAGCCTTTTCAGTGATGTAATCCATATCCTTTCCATGAGAGAATTCACGTAGATAACTAGAAGTGCCAATGACCACATCCAAACCATCTACACCAGTGTCAATCGCCAATTTCGCATCATCCATATGGCATCGTGTATGAGTCAAGATCTTGGCCTTCAATCCCAAATTAGATATCACACGACAATCGTTCAGTGATTGTTCAGAAGCTGCAGGTGATGTCAATTCTAAATAATCTACACCAATTTCGTCCAATGCCTTTGCAATTTCTACCTTCTTTTCTGTATCAAAAAAAGCATTGGCAAATTGTTCACCCTCTAAATAATAATAATAATAAATAAATAAATAAATAAACATATATAAATATATCATTATTTTCGTTACCTCGTAAAGTAGATTCAATAATTTTGAAACGGGAGATATTTGACATTGGGTCAGGATATTTAGGCATGTAAGGAGAAGCAATGGGTTCTCTTGGTCTTGATGCATCGTTGGCCTCTAACTTTTTGGTGGGGTCTTTGGTGGTCATGGTTGTTATATATATATATATAATTGGAAGAAGATAAAAAAAAAAAAATAGAAAAAAAGAAAAAAGAGAAAAGAGAAAAAAAACTTCCCGTTTTTTAAAAATAATTGATTGATTGATTGATGCAAAAAAAATCCTAGATTATCTCTATGCACTGAGATTGAATGTTGGTCTTAGGTCTTTGCCAACTAGAAAGCCCAAAAAGAAAAAACAATGGAGAGATGAGATTGACTCATTCCCGCGCATGGCAATAGGAAGCTCGAACCTAACTGGTGGACGGAGATTGAACGATCCATCTTTTTCTTTTTTGTGAGCCAATATGTAGGAAACGAAAAGGTAAGCGCCTTTTCTTTTCTTTTCTTTTTTTTTCTTTGTTTTACTTTTTATTTAATTTATATCCCTTACATCTCTTTCTTTTATTATATCATGAAGGTTATTGATAAGATTCAAGCTGCAGAAAAAGAAGGTCGTATATTTTGGTCTTTTGAATACTTCCCTCCGAAAACAACTCAAGTAAGTTTTTTTTTTTTTCTGGTTGATGAAAAATAGGATTTCTCACACTTTTCAATTTATAGGGTGTACAAAATTTGTATGATCGTATGGAACGTATGCAACGTATGGGACCTGAATTCATCGATGTGACTTGGGGTGCAGGTGGTACTTCTGCTGAACTTACCACTGAAATAGTATCTACTGCTCAATCAGTTTATGGGTTAGAAACAATGATGCATTTGACATGTACAAATATGCCTGTTGAAAAAATTGATAATGCTTTAAAGGTATTAAAAAAAAAAAAAGAGAGAGAGAAAAATGAAAATGAGACTGACATATATATATATATAGGCTGCTAAAGAATGTGGATGTCAGAATATTTTGGCTTTACGTGGTGATCCTCCTAAAGGACAAACTAATTGGGAATCATGTGAAAATGGATTCGAACATGCTGTGGATTTGGTGAAATATATCCGGGAAAAATATGGTGATTACTTTTGTATTGGTGTTGCAGGTCATCCTGAAGGCCATATGGATTGTCCAGACAAGGAACAAGATCTTTTACATTTGAAGGAAAAAGTAGATGCTGGTGCTAATCTGATTGTCACACAATTATTCTTTGATGTCGATTGCTTTTTGGATTTTGTCAAACGCGCTCGTGCCATTGGTATCACTTGCCCTATTCTCCCGGGTGTCTTTCCAATTCAAAACTATTCTGGTTTGAAACGTGTCATATCCTTTAGTAACAATTATGTACCTCAAAAGATTTGGGATGATTTGGAACCTCTCAAGGAAGATGATGCTGCCGTCAAGGAATATGGTATCAATCTCACTATTGAATTCATTCATAAATTTAGAAAATCCGGTATCAATGGATTCCATATCTATACTTTCAATTTGGAACGTTCTACGCGTTTGATTTTAGAACGTTTGAATTTGGTGGCTCCTTTGGAAACGATCAAACCTTTACCTTGGCATCCAGTAAGTTTTTTTTTTTTTTTTTTTATTGAATCATACTTATTTTTTTTTTTTAATAGGCATTGACTCAAAAACGAGCCAAGGAAAATGTACGACCTATTTTCTGGAAAAACCGTACGAAAAGTTATCTTCAAAGAACAGAATTCTGGGACGAATTTCCTAATGGACGATGGGGTGATTCAAGATCTCCTGCATTTGGTGAATTGGATGGATGGGGTGTATCACTCAAATATTCTCAAGAACAATGTATAGAAATGTGGGGTCGTCCTGAAACTGTAGATGATGTAGCCATTGTGTTTGCCAAATATTGTAAAGGAAAAATTGCTGGTATTCCTTGGAGTGCACAACCTTTGGAAGCTGAAACTGAAACGATCCGACAACGTCTAGCTGGTATCAATCTTTTGGGTTATTTAACCATCAATTCACAACCTGCTGTGAATGGTGTCAAGAGTTCACATCCTACTTATGGCTGGGGTCCCAAAAATGGTTATGTTTATCAAAAGGCTTATTTGGAATTCTTTGTTTCTCCTGAAAAATTGGATGATCTGATTAAAAAGATTGGCAAGAATCCCGATGTTACTTATTATGCCGTCAACAAGCAGGTATAAAAAATTATAAATATATAATATATATATATATATATAATAGGATACTAAGTAATATTTTTTTTTATTAGGGTGATTTACGAGCCAATACACAAAGTGATCATCCCAACGCAGTGACATGGGGCGTGTTCCCAGGCAAGGAAGTGGTACAACCTACTATTGTGGAATCAACAGCATTTATGGCATGGAAGGATGAGGCGTTTGAATTATGGAATGAATGGGCAAGAATTTATGACCGCAAGACAACTTCTGCTGAACTGATTTTAGACATTGCCAATAATTGGTATCTAATCAATATCGTACACAATGACTTTCAAGATGAAAATGGTATTTGGCGTTTATTTGATTTGGAAATTGATGGAGAAATTTCTAGGAAGATTAGACAAAATGTTGTACACGAAGGTGATTATTAGATTTTTTTTTTTTTTTTTTTTTGCTCTCCAATTAAGTACTAGTGTTTGTCCTTTTTATACAAATATATCTTTTTTTGTCCTTTTATTATTATAATTATTATATTCATTTTACTGTCTTTTTTTTTTTTTTTTGGTCAGACCCTATTTTTAATAAAATAGAGATATGCATGTGACACTTGATGGATTTTTATTCTTGCTATTGTGATTACAGTATGTGGATCATATGAGTGTTTTTTTTTTTTTTTTTTTTTTTTTTTTTTTTTTTTTTTTTTTTTTTTGTTCAATGATGATTTTTTGGATACACGAAAACAATTATATGATCTACAGTAATGGGTTCTTCTAGGATACACCAAAAATGGAAATCATCTATTCCACAAATGATAACTCCCTTTTTTTTATATATATATATTCTAATGATAGTTACACTAAATAATCGATAAAATTGTCAACGGGCGAAGTGTATAAAAAGAAGATTCCAAAATAGTGATAAGTTTTTTTTTTTTATTTTGATATCAATACAATAAAAGTATACAAGAGAAAGATAATCCTAATAGTAAAAGCTAATCTAAGTAAATTTAATTAATTTAACATTTGGGGAAAGTGGCGTTGTTGACTTGGATAGTCAAAGGCACTACGATAGATTGTTGATTTTGATCGGAAGGAATATTGTAGGTAGGTGTGAAGACCATTTGAAAATTGTAGTTGGAAGGAGTATATCGAGAGAAGAAATGACAGTTGGGAATATTCCAAACACTAGTATAAGCTTTGTTTTGGATACCGGCAACATAGGGCTTGGTCACTAGACTGTTGCTGGCATTAAGAGAAAGAGGATTGTTGGTGGTGCCTTTTTGTAACCATTGAAATTCGGCAGTCATACCAGAGGGATAAGTGGCATTGGCAGGTGGGGGTGACACTATTGGAAGTTCATAAAAAGTGTGTCAAGTCATTATATATTATTATTATTATAATAGTACTTACTGGTTTGAGCACCAATCACGTTGTAACTAATAGTCAATTGAGATTTACTTGACACTGTTTGTCCATTAGTTGGTGAAGTGATCTGTATAAAGTCTTGAGCTGAACATGTCAATACAAAAACCAATAAAAATAAAGTGAAATAATGTGAAAGAAGAGTCATTACAAATAACAATAATAATAATAAAAAGTGAAAGAAAAGAAAGAAACAAAAAAAAAAAAAGAAAACAAAAAGAATTTAAAGTCGGTAAAATAAAAAAAATAAAAAGATGGTGTAACATTGTTGATTTTTTTTATTTTTAGCTATTGAAACTAATAAACTACATTGGCTTGTAATAAACAAAGTAAAGCAATAGATTCACCAAAGTAAGTATTGTCGGCCACCATATTATTCATATCACCAAGAATTTGTTGTAATTGATTTTGCCAACCCAAAACCCAAAACAAAAAGCTGACAGGAGCAACAAATGCCATATCTGTATAGTCAGCAATGCATTGGCCATTCAGTTTGTAACCCGCCTTGATACCGCATTCACCATGACCTCGAGCAAGTTGACCAGCAAAGAAATGAGCTTGAGTTTCCAATACACCTCTTATACGTTCATCTCTTGTCAGCATATAATAATGTCCAAGTCGCCAAGGTACACGACATGAATTCCAATTATAATCTCCATCATGCTTACTTTCTAGTACTTGACCTCTGGCTGGTAAATAGACTTGTTGTCGATCCAATTTCAAAAAGTCAGCAATCAGACCTGTTTGTGGATTAAGAGATAATTGTGTTTGTGTTGAAGAAATAATGGCATTAATCACTTGACCCCATTGTTGTTGTCTTGCTAGATCTTCTTGATAAAATACCAAATAACCACTAAGAATGAAATCACTAGGTCGAGTTAAATTGTAAGCATCATCACTAGGATCAGCCCAATCTCCCACCAATGGCATATATGTCGTGTGATTAATACAATGTTGCCAGATACATCCCGCCAATTCAGTGGCTGCCTGTCCATAATCAATTTCCCCTTGTGGTCCACCTCGTTTCCATACTCGTTTGGCTAAAAAGAGTGCTGTGGCAACATCTACATCCCCATCAGTGGCACAATTGGTTCCCCTGCATAATAAATATATCCGATCAGTCATCCTTCCTTTTATTATTATTATTATTATTATTATTATTATTATTTTACCCTTCATCGCCAGGAATAAATTGTCCTCCATGACCAGTTTTTTGTTGCCATTGCATCAATCCTTTTTGATTACGGAATCGCATAAAGTATCGATATAATCCTATAGAGTAATCATAATCATTACTTTTTGTTCTCTTGATTATTATTATTCTTGCTTTCTAACTTACCATCAAAGTCAGGTTGATTCCTCATCAATACAGATGCCAACATACCATAACCTATATCAGAAAAAAAAAACAAAGCATCGTGTATAAGTTTATGCGTACTTTTTTTTTTCTTTTTTGCCAAGCCAAACACAGACCAAACTTGGACCCGTTCCACGTTTCCTATCACTTTTATTGTTTGAGAGTTCCTTTTTTTTTTTTTTTTGTTTCCATACCATGAGCTTCTGAGCAAGTCATTTCCGGTAATTTTTCCTTTGCTTCCTTGTAATAAACATAAAAACCATCTTGATATGATCTTAGATATCTATCATACCATTATGGTATCCAAAAAAAGAAAGAAAAAGAAAAAAAAGGATTAGTGGACTTTTATAGTTAAGATCTGGTACAACCAACTTACTTGTTGCGCCATTCATTGTAAGCATTTTGAGCTGTTCCCATGTCGAATAGAAATTTGAATATTATGTAGTTAGAAAAAAAAAAAAAAAGGAAAAAAGAAAAAAAAAGAAAAAAAAAATAAGGATAAAAGGAAAAAAGGACCAAAAAAGAAATAAGGGAGGGGAGAGAAAAAAACAACAGCCTGACGTGAAGAAGGTAAGACGAGAGTTTTATATTCCGCATTTTCTGGCTCAATCCACACAATGAAAAAAAAATACACGTGTTGACTTTTTGCCAAGAGACTATACATTGTTATGATGATTTTTTTTATTTTTATTTTTATTTACAAACTGCAGATGAGAGAAAAAAACTGATACGATCTTTTTTTTCTAAATTGGGAATGTCCGTGCGTCCTGTGATATCTTTCTCATTATAATAAAAAGAAGAGACAAATATGAATTATTCCTATGAATAAGTACCAATACAGTTAAAATAAACGTTGATTATTGTAAATGTTATTGGCAAAATCATTCTCAATCATCAACACCAAGTCATAATAGATAAAAAAAAAAGAGTAACAAAAGAAAATATAAAATGTTGACTGACTGATCATGTTTATTTCTATATGATGATGATGGTAGAGGATAAAAAAAAAAAAGAAAAACAAGAACATGTCTTTTCTCTCTAGCATTATTTCATAAAACAAGGAGAAATTGGAGATGATTTCGTGTTCCGCCATCGGGCCGGCCGGATGAGCCCATCTTCTACACCAAATTAGCTGTGCTCTTTTGACTTTTTTTGATTCCTCCTTTTTCACTTTATCCTTCAAAGGTATGACTAGGAAAGAGATAAGGATGGATACTTTTCAAAAGAAAAGAAAAGGACATCAAATTAAATAGATAAGATGGATGGATGGATGGATGGATGGGTTAGAATGAAAAGAACCTTATCGATATTTGAACCCCTTTTTGAACAAATGACTCATTATCTTTATTAATAGGTTAACGAAACGCAATGGCCAAGTCCAAGAACCACACTAACCACAACCAAAGTAATATATAGTCGCGAGAAAAAAAAAAAAAGAAGAAATGAATCAATTGTTGATCTAACATCTATCCTTTTTTTGTTTTATTTGTTTTTAGACAAGAAGGCTCACCGTAACGGCATCAAGAAGCCTCGTCAACACAAGTACCCCTCTCTTAAGGGTGTATGTATTCATTCCAATCGATAAAAAAAATATAATATGCGTATACGATGATACGGACTCAACATGATACTCATCATACTTTCTTTTCTTTTGTGTGTCTAGGTGGATGCCAAGTTCCTCCGTAACCAACGTTTCGCCAAGAAGGGTACTCAAAAGGCTCTCCTCGCTGCTTCTCAAAAATAGATAATATGATACGAATACTTATGATGGATTTTAGTGATAGTCAACAGAAATTGGATCTATTATTACTCTTTTTGGATGATTTTTCTTTTTGTATTACTTTTTATCACTTATTTGACATCATAATAAAAAAATCGTTTTGTGAATATATTTGATCTTTATATTTATCGTTGTTTTATGATGATGTGTTTTAATTTTTGTAATATAAATGACATTCCAAAAAAAAAGAGTTGTGTCTATTGAATAAATATATTCAATAACTTTTATGATCTATGAAATACAGTGAAAACAAAAAGTTGCATTTGATGATGATGATGATGATGATAATAGGTTTTATTTGGAATGAGATAATCAAAACGAACCACGCGCATTTGTTCAATTGGATAATAAGCTAAAGACTATTATGGGCCACATTCAATGAAAAAAAAAAAAAGGAATGAAGAGATCAAGTGAATCAAAGGGACAATAAAAAAATGTGAGATAAAAGATGTTTTAAAAAAAAAAGAGTATATCATACTTCGTGCCGACTAGCGAACAGAAGATGAGACAATAAGATAAAATAGAAAAAAAAATGTCGAAATAGATAATAAAAAAAAAAGACGAAGAGATCCACCTTTCAAAGGCAGTTGATTGAGAATCCACTTGATGTGTGTCAATATTCGATATTCTAAAACAATAATAATAATAATAATATATCAATGAGTATGTTTTTTTCCCTAACAATATAACTATTTCTTACGTTTTCATCACAATGAGTTTTCACATTTTCGAAAACTTTGAGCATTTTGCGTCTGGCACCCAATGCAGCCACACCTTTGGCTTCCAAATCCGAATCTGTCAACTTTATAATATCTTGCCATTTCATTGGTTCAAAGATAGAATTATACTTGTGTAAACGAAGACTTCTAAACCAAGCAGGGACATCTAATCAAAATAATCAACAAGTGAATAATAAAGTTGTAAATCATAAATATATATATATATATATATATATATACCTTGTAACAAATCCATATCGATGATTTCCCCACTTTTCTTTTCTTTGCTGACAGCTGTATTGAGATTGCTACTAGGAGACATATTGCTTGAGGATGTTAAAGCACTTCCACGAGGATGAGTTGTTGTTGTTGTTGTTGTTGTTGTTGTAGAGACACGACGAGATGATACATTAGAAGCTTCGCTATGATCACTATGATAATCATGTTCATTTATACTATTGGGATCCAAGGAAGAACCAGACATCAAATGATCAGAAGGATTCAAGAATTGACCAAATTGTTTTTCCATGCCAGGAGGTACCAAATGTTTGCGATGATTGAAAGGTGTAGAAGAGGATGAAGCAGGACGCGGTGAAGTAGGTCGAGAGATAGTAGGTGGTTTAAGAGATTGTTGTTGTTCGTCTTTTTCCGATAATGTTCCAGGAATATTTCGCATTGCACTAGCTGAAGTAGTTGTACCAGCACCACCACGTACGTTACTAGTGTTGTTTCCACGTCGATAAGGTTGTAAAGTTAAAGCATTGAAATCAATATCCGAATCCAATCCCAAATTCCAAGGAGATGGGAAAGCACCATTCACATTACTACTAGTATTACCACTTGCACTCGTCACACGTTGTTGATCCACCATCGGTTCCATACCAGTAAAGGACCAGTTTGTCACATCAGCAGATTTAGGACGTTCTAGACCTAAACCACTACCATTTCGATCACCAATATTTCCAACTACCGACATAGGACGACGAGAGGATGAAGGAGCTGCGCTACTTGCCGGAGTAGACCAAGGAGTTGAGAACAAAGTAGATGTATCACCTTCAATCACCGATCGAGGACGACTACCACCAGTACCACCATGGAAAGGATTTGCACCAGGTGTCAAAAGAGTATTGGCACTAAAATTTTGACTTGTCGGACGTCCACCAGCACCAGTACCAGATCCGCCACTACTTCCACCACTTGAACCACCAAGTCTAGTAGCTTCATTAAATCGATTGTTACTACCATTTCCTACAAATTGTCTACTATAATCTTCAGTATCTCCCAAAGCAAATGAATGACGATCCACTTGTCGACGAGCAGTACTTGGAGGAGGCCGGCTAACCACTTGACCCGTCTTGTAAGGTAATACTGACATTAATCTTTGACTTGCTTCCATTTCTGCCTTGGCTAGAGCACCAGCAAATTGAGATTGCATATCGGCTTATAATATATATATATAAAATGTAAAATATTAGCCTTGAAGAATAGCAAAAAAAAAAAAAAAAAAAAAGTAAATGAATAAATAAATAAAAAAACACTTACATTGATCAGGATTAGGTGTCATCAATATAGAATGCATAGAATCTCGTTTGCCCATTTGTTGCAAGAGATTGATAAAAAATCTAACTTGTACTTGTGAAGAATGTTGAAGTAATGTATATATAGTTGCAGTACGTTCAGCCTCTGATAAGAAACGAAACCACTGGTCCACGTGTTGCATTTCTTCCTTGAAGTTCTATACAATATAACATAATAAAAAAAATAAGTAAGAATGATTATAAATATCTTTTTTTTCTCTTTTGTTTTGTTCTCTTACTTGATCCAAACTAGCAGCAGCCATTTCATCCAAGTTTCTTTCATATTGTTGCAAGTCTTCATACCAAAGATTCAAAGAATCATCTAGAATAATATAAAATGAAAAATATATGAATATTTTACTTTTTATTATATATATATATATTTAAAAAAAAACAAGGTGATTGACTTACTTTCGGAAGATGAGGTATAGTTCCCAGGCTTGAGAATTTCGGAGACAGGTCTCGAGTTTCGTGTATTGAAGTTGGGAGGCAACATAAAAGATCAAATATGAAGAAAAGTCACAAAAGACTATATGAGTGTATGTTGTGAGGAAGGTAAAAAAAAAAAAAAAAAAAAAAAAAGATTGATTGAAGAAGATAAAAGGAAAAAAAAAAGACACAACAACAACCAAATAAAAAAAAAATAAACTACGATTCACTAACAGAGATGACCCAAAAAAAGAAAAGTGTGCAGGATGAAGAGAGAAAGAATATGTATGTAAGTGTCAAGATGGGAGAATCAAACAAAGAAGTATGTGAATAAAAATAGTAAAGTATACAGAAAAAAAAAAAAAAAAGAGATGAAGAAAAAATAATTGAAATATGAATTGAGGGAGAAAGAGTGAAAGAAAGAGAAAAAGAGAAACAAGAGGAAAAAAAAAGAATACGCACAATTCAAATTTTGATTGGGTCAGGATCCTCCGGACGAGGTCCGTTGCCCTCGTTTCCGTCGGTAGATGAAAAAGATCCACATAATGACATTTTTTTTGTCTCAATGTGCTCAATGGCATACATCCCCTTATTTCAGTAAGATTGTTACTGTATTCCAATCAACATCAAAAATAAATCATCAGTTATTAGTCATCAATCATTAACTATAGCAAATATATACATACATACATATATATATATATATATATATATATATATATGATTCAATCATATCATCATCTTACAGTATCATCCCATTCTTATTCATCATATATCATCCACATCATATAACACAATACAAGTTTTTTTTTTATTATTATTTTTATTTTCCCAATTAAAATAATCCAATACTAAACTAAAAAAAATAAAAATAAAAATAACTAAACTAGTTCTATAATTTAGCCTTGTCTTTCAAGAATGCATCCCAATCCGGTTTCTTCTTGGACATGAACGCCATGATACCAAAAGCAGCTTCATCCGATTGCATCATATCCAGATAGGCTTGTTGTACATAGTGTTGAATGTTATGGGGACGATCGACTTGAGCTCCATTGGAGACAACATCCACCAGTTGTTTGATTTTGGCCATAGCATCAGGAGCCGAGTCCATCAAGGACTGAACATATTGATCCACGGTACTATCCAGAGCATCCTTGGTTTTTACTTTGGCACTGAGAAAGGAGGCTTCTTCCACTGTGACTTTTCGACCGGTCAACATATATTCCTTGGCACGTTGTACACCTAATTCAGGCACAATATATTGAGAGATGATGGCTGGAAGAATCCCACGTTTTACTTCTGTCAATGCAAAATACCCATCGTTGATCGCCACTCGGATATCTGCTGTAAATACTAAACCAACCCCACCACCAAATGCAGGTCCATTCACGCGTGCAATCACTGGTTTTGGGAACCGATATAGTTGGTCAAATACTTGTAATCCCTTTTGAAACCCTGTCTTGATCGCTTCAGGATCCACTCCCGATGATGACGCTGAGAGATCCATACCAGTGCAAAAGTACTTGCCAGCACCTGTTAGAATAAGAACTCGTACTTGTGGATCAGTTGCAAGTTTTGGTAAAATGGTTAAGAGTTGTTCATTCATAGCTACTGTGAGTGCATTTCCTTTCTTTGGTCTATTCAACGTGATGGTGGCTACGTGATCAGTGACATCGATAAGAATAGGTGACTCAGACATTGAGAAAGTGTGATATAAAGGAGGGAATAAAAAAAAAAAAATAGAAAAGAAATGGGAATAAAATATCAAAAGAAAAAGGGTGTGAAAAATATGAGTGATACTTTTTTTTTTATAAAAGAAAAAAAATTGTGTGGGGGAAGCGGACAAATGAGATCTCAACCATCATGTGATAAAAGAATTTTATGTAATGTAAAATAAAAAGCTTTCATACAATACAAAGATAAAGAGTAAACATTTTTTTTTCCTTTTTATTTGAAAGGGAGAAATAGGACAATAACTAAACTATTTTTTTATTTTATTTTATTTCAAGACGTACCAGCAACCGAGAGCCTAAAAAGAAATAAATCTTTGTTAATCATCCATACTAAATTTTTCCATTTTCATTGTCTTTTTTGAGCTTACTTTTTCAAATGTTCCATAAATACTTGTAGACTAACATCATCAGTGAAAATTGCAGCACCAGTAGGATCACCATAAGGACTACTAGATGCATGAGTAGTTGAAGGATTTAATTTAGATAAAAGGAATCGTGCTTGAGATCCACCTTGATCACATACAATATAACGAGGAATAGGGAATCGATCAATTAATAAATCTTGAGCATCATAAATAGGAGCTTCCAATAGTTGCTTAAAGTTTTCATAACCTTCTTGATCTTGATATCCTGCATGACGCCATTCTGCAATAGTACTACCATGGAAGATAAGGACATGGAAAAATGTATCCAAAAGTAATATAACATCTGGTTTGATTGAGATGGAATCCAATAAGACAGGTTGAGGTGATTCATCAAATGCATACGATGTCAATGTTGGTTGAATCATAATTAAAGAATTATCCACATTTTCACGATTTAATACATGACTAATAAAATAAAAAAAAACAAATTAGTTCCGTCCTTCCTTTTTTTATTATCTTTTTTTTCTTTACCGGTAAAAAGCTGTTTCATCAGGAGAATTATTGAAGACTTGTAAGAATTGACTTCGACGAAGATGGAACATAAATTGAGGATAGATAGAAAAGTTCTCGGATAGACGGAAACTATGAGGATCATCCTTACGATAATCAGCAAAACGTTGACAAAGACGAATAAGCATACGATCCAACCAACGAAGAACATCAGGACCATCATCAATTTCACCCTTGAATACAGCAATACGAGACATGAGTACAGCAGCAGTTTCTTGATCAAATGAATTGGCGATTTCAGGACTTTGACCATCAGCAAAATTGCGAGCAACCGTTGTAACACGTAATCGAAATTGACCACTGGAATGTTGATAATGGGTAACGAATTGAATCAGGCCTCTTGATCCAGGTTGTAGTTGTGCTGTTGGTTGATTCACAGCTTCAAAGTAAATCCCATTGGTCGTTTTAGACGTCACTGAACACATTTTCCATGATGATGTATTGCCAATACCGATTTCAGTTTCACCAACATAGGTTGATTTCTTGTTGCCAGACACAGCATGACCAATCAAACCACACACCTTGAGTTCACGAGTTGTCTACATACAAAAAAAAAAAAAAAAAAAAAAGAATCAATATAAATCTTCTTCCTTGAATTATCCACCTACCTGTACATCCAAAGTAGCATTGAAACCCATTTGTAAATGTCCTTGACTATCTTTTTGGAATACACGTTGGAAACTTTGTTTAAAAATAGCAGTGTTAAATGAGTCAGCCAAAATCATAAAACCACCAGTGTGATTGACCATTGATTTCATTTCCAGTAAACCAATTTGATCCAAACAACCCGCAAAAATATCGATGGTATGACCATTTGTAGCAGCACGCTTTGCAAGGCTTTCGTAAAACTATGGATAGATAACTGGTTGAATACAAAAAAAAAAGTCCTATTCCTTTTTTTTCTATATTTACCTTGATTGCTTTTTTATAATGTTTGGCGGTTTCCTTTTCAATATCATGATGAGAACGAATAGGTTCTCGTAATTCAGTGCTAACAACAATACCAGGACCTTCAGTTGCAGGACCACCACTAAATAGCATTATACGGGCACCAGTATTGGGGAATGTTGTCTTAAAAAAAAAAAAAAAGAGAAAGATAAATGTATAAATATATTATTTCAGTTTTTCCCCCAAGATATGAATTGTACTTACTTCAAGAAGACCAACAGCAACACTCATAGCAACACCAGTACATCGTTGAGCACGTTTGTCATTTGCTACTGGCCAAGGATCACGTTGTAGATTTTCCAAAATAGATGTCAAGACAAATTCACAATCGCTGGCTTTAAGTAGAAATCTACATAATCGTAATATTAGTTTTCATAAAAAATAAAAACAACAGCTATAACATATATTTGATAATTGAATTTACCTATTAGCTGACATGCTTGCCTGAGGAGGTTGTCCAAGTCTATGAGCAGGTTGACCTGGTCGAAAAGCATTACCACCAAGTCCCAACATTTCTTGAATTTGTTTTGCTGAATATTCTTTAGTTCCACGGAAGACAAATGATTTGGGACATTCTTGAAAGCCAAGTTCATGAACTTGAGTCTAAAAATAAAAATAAAAAAAAAAGGGATGATATTAGTATCCTTCACATTTTCCTTTGAGAAAGGTCAATTTTTTATTTTTATTTTACCATAGTGCCATAAGTAATCAAACCAACCCAAGCATTGTCTGGTAATAAACTTAGACTAACCACAAGAGCATCCTTCAAAGCTTTTAGGTCATCTTCGTCCAAACAGGTATCAACAACATAAAGAAAGATGGGAGGTATTTGTGCCACTCTATTCAAGTTGTATTCAATAGTGGTGTATTTTGGTAATAATTCAGGTGGTAGATTGGTGTTTGATATATCCTTGTATTGAGGTGGAAAGGCATTACGTTGAAGACAGAATGGGCAAATCCAAAGTTTTCCACGAACATCAATTTGACTATACAAGAATAATATTTTGATTAGTATGTCACCGTGTTATATATATATATATATATATATATATATATCTTTTTTTCTTACCAATATGGATTTAAAATAGCTCGACAAGGTGCTTTACAAGTAATTGGATCATAATAAATAGGATTTTGTACAAAGTCTTCACGTTCTTTCAAAGGTGTATAAAGACAAGCAATAGGAACCACAGCCTTGGTAGCTTCAATACGTGATGATGGCCAAGCATTCCAGGACCACCGAATACCATCCTGAAGAGAAGAATTAAAAAAGAGAAAGGAGGGTTATGTTGATATAAAGAAAATAAATGAATGGATATATGATATATTTACCTGTTCTTCTATTTCATCGAAATTCATATTGGATGAGAATTAAGGATGTATTATAAAGTATTTTTATTTTTTTAAAAAAAAAAAAAGAGAGAGAGAAAGAGAGAAAAGGGAAAAAAAGAAATAAAAAAGGCAAAATTCAGTCTCTTCTACGTGGCAATGTCGTTTCCGAGCGTGACTTGAAAAATAACACCAAACTTTTATGCCACTTGAGTCAAGTTTGCAGGACAGTGGAAGGAGAATACATGAAATCAAATATAAACTTTATTTCTTATTTTTTTTTTTTTTTTAAAAAAAAAACAAACTATTTCTACTTTTATTTCTAAACTATTGTTGATGAGATTTAACAGGGCGTAAATAACAAATGAAACCAATCCATACTAATTCATATTTTTGTTTTATCGTATCATCCAAGATCTTGCATATCCATTCAACATAGACAGTAAAGTAATAAACTCCAAGACTAGTACCAATATGCCACCAACCATGTAATTGAGATAAAGCACCAAGAGCATAAGGTACTGTTGTACGGAAATGTCTTAGATAAGAACAGAATTGATTATCAACATTCCATATACCAAAAGCCAAAATAAAACCAGCTGCTGCTAACTTTAATAGACGTACCAAACGAGGATGTTCATATTGATAAGTAGTACGATCAAGATGTCTAACAATATACACTGATCTAAATACAATCGTAATCACCAACAAAGCATAGGCCACTTGATGAAAAACTGGATCATTGATAATCAGGTATGAATATGTAACAAATGCTGAGTATCCCATGAGAAATAAAACCAATGATATTCCATACTTTGCTTTGCTATACACTTCTACACTAAGAAAAACGAAAGATGACAAGTTACATAATCATATCCAATTACAAAAAATCTCTATATGTTTTACCTGAAATAAACCATAATACATCCAACATAAATCACTATATTTTGACTCAAAAGATTAGTATATAATATAACATAATATAATCATGTTTTTTTTTTTTACTTGGTAGTTCATCCAGTAATTGCATTTCATATTGTAGAGTCATATGGAAACACCAAGATCCAAAGCCAACCAAAAGTACACCGAGATGAGCCAAAATAAAAGACTTGCTACAACCATTTTGAAGAGATTTATACATACCAAAAAGTGATAAAAAAGCTATGAGGAAGTTTGTTAATAGAGTGAGTTAGAATCATAATGAAAAGGAACTTACCAAAACTTAAGTTTGTGGTTGTATTGATGAATTCAGCCAAGTAAGGTGATAAGGCATAGTTTTCCTTTAAAAAATAAAAAAAAATTGTTAATACAAGAAAGAAAGAAAGAAAAAAAAAAAAGAATCAAATGTACCTCGCACCAATCAATAGTTGCTGTCCTGGAAACAATATATATATAAAGTATAAGTTTGTAGTATAAACTTATAGTTAGATTGAACTTACGCTGGACCCCAAAAATATTTATCTTGAGGTATAGAATCCATGTCAAAGAAATAAGAAAGTGAAGATAAAAAAGGAAGAAAGAAACAACACAAACGCGAAAGAAAAAAAAAATATTGCAGGCTTGATTGATTTTGCTATGAGCATGAGGATTGTATTTTAACATCCGCTATTATTTTTTTTGTCAGTGTGTTCAGGGGTGAAAGAAGAAATTGACAGTGGGACATACAAACAAAAGTGTATGTTGTCGTGATGATAGGAGTATTAGATTGCATTTACAATGGTAATTTTCTTTATTTAAAAAATAACTACCATATCAAGCTCATTCTTGTAATAGCATCTAGGCCAAAAAAAAAAAAAAAGAACACATGATCTATTCAAAGGAAAGGGAGACGATAAAAAAAAAAAAAAAAAAAAAAAAGGAAAAAAGTAGAGCTTTAATATTGTTTGTATCATTTATACTCACGTGGACATACCTTTTATTCCATTTTTTGTCCGTAGCAACGGCTCAGTGTAACAAAAAAAAAAATCTTTATCAACGCCAGCCCGGTTTTAAGGGGGCTTGCCAAAACAAGACGATGACTCATTTGCGGATCTCCGACTGAGAAAGAAAATGTGCACCAATCATCTTCAAATTTCTCATCTTATTATAAAAGGCTCCACAAAAAAAATTTTTATTGTTAATCTTCCTTTTTCCTTTTTTCTTTATCTTTTTTTTTTTTCTTTTACCTTACGAAACCCTTACCCCCCAAGTTATTAAAGCGCTCTCATATTATTATTGTCTTAGACATGTCTTTCTCTGCTTAAATTTATTAATCTCGTACCCACCCTGTACGATCTTCGCACTGTTACAATATTATTTATTTTTTACAAGTCTTTTACGTCTCGCCCATCATGGCCAACGACCACTCTTTACTAAGATGTCTTCTTAACAAGAAAATTTGCAAAACCCGAAATCCGGAACCTCCTTGTTGAAACTATATTTCTTTTTTTTTAAAAAATTCAAACAATGACTACTTCTACCGCTGTTACTCAAGAAAAATCTGATATCGCCAAAACTATGGACCAAGATCTCTTCCAATTCTTTGACTCTCTCTCTCAACCTTCTCCTGTGGGTGAATGGTTTACTTCTACTCAGGATATGACTGCTACTATGACCACTCCTGCAAGTACTCACTCTAGTCCAGAAATAGCTACTCCTTTGGATATTCATTTATCTCCTTCTGCTCCAAAGGCTGAACCCATGCCTGTTTCTGTTTATGGTACTACAGTATGTGGTGGTGTTGCTGGTGATCTCGACATGTCTGAAATTTTGAACTCGCCCATCTTTGATTCTCCTGCTTCTGCCATGACACCAACTATGACTCCTGCTACTCCTCATGTTGATATGTTTTCTGAACTGAGTCAAGACCTACCTTCTGCTTTGGCTGCTTTTGTTGCCGCTGTTTCTACTTCTGTACCTCCTTCTGGGCCCTCTGGTTCTTCTTCAATGCCATCATCATCCTCTTCTTCTTCCTTACCTATTGTTTCTTCTACTTCTTCCCCTGTTATTTCTTCTGTGGATACTGTCAAGTCCTCCTCTGTTTCTCGTAAGCGATCAACCCCCTCTACTGATGATGTGCCTATGGATGAAGCTGCTATCAAGCGACAAAAGAATACCGATGCTGCTAGACGATCTCGTCTGAAGAAGGTTATGAAGATGGAATCCTTGGAAAAGCGGGTACAAGAATTGGAACGAATGAATGCCCAGTTATTATTACGTGTTGCTGTGTTGGATTCTGAAAAGTCTCATTTACAGACCAAGGAAGCTACTCATGAATCACGTATCAAGACTTTGGAATCTCAACTGGCTGAAGCTCACAAAGCTCTTGCTTCTCGATCTTCATAGTTTTTTTTTTTCTATTTTTTTTTTTTTTTGACTATATTTCTTTTATATTATATATTTTTTGTCTTTAGTTTATTTTTGTTTTATAATCCAATTTTTTTTTCTTTATTATAATTACTATTTATCGTTTTACTCTTCAATAAATATTTTTACTGTTTCAAAAATCCATTTTTGACTTTGACTTCATAATATATTTCCTTGTTTCATCTTTGATTCTTGTAAGCTTGGATTCAGCAATCATCTAATTTATTTAAGGGACACAGGCACACAAACAGTTGTTTGAAAGGAAATGATAGATAACATTAAAAAAAAGTAATGATTGTAAATAGTGACAATGAATATAATTTTATTAAACAAAAAGAATGTAAATGTGTGTAATTGATATATTAAGTATGATAGTAAAAAGAATCACTACTGCTTTAATCGAGAATAAGATAAAAAGATCAAGAAGATATCTCTAATTGATTGTAAATCGAATCCAATTGAATCCTATAATACATCCTGTTCATCCATTTCGCTGATCCAGACGGATAGCCACTTCTCGTAGTATCCTATTGACATGAAACTATAATGACCAATCTTCGTGCATCTAGATTTCTTTCTTTCTTTCAGACGTATATTCAGTAATAGTCATTGCCCAGGATGCCAAGTAAGAAGGATAAGAAGAAGAAAGAACGATAATCCTAGATAGACAGATGTTGTAGTAAAAAACATCAAGGTCCAAAGAGCGTGTATAAAAGAAAAAACAAGAAAAGTAAAGTTAGAAATAAGAAGAGGAAAGGAACTTGTTTTTGAAACTTACAGTTAATAAGAGTGAGTGTCTGTAAAAGCACATAGAGAAAAGGATATAGCAAGGAGGTTGGAATGATTCATGTATAAAAAGAAGAAAAGGTTAGGAAAAAAACGGTATCATTATCTTTTTTTTTTTTTGTCTTACTTTAACCGTCATATTTGTATCTAGAATATAGATTCAAATAAAAAAAAAAAAAGAGAGATCAATATCATATAACGTTGGTGGCATAATGAAATGGATTTACCTTATTAAACATAAGTAATACAGCATATAAGAGGCTAAAGGTACTTGTGTTCGTTTGTTTTAACTAAAAGGTATAAACACACTACAAAAAAGAATGATTCAGTCAGTTCAGGAATACAATGAATATATGTATAAACAATCGTGTATTATTATTTCCATACCTTGCTTTGATTTGTCTTAAAAGGTAAACATATAACAGAAAGAAAAAAAAAAAAAAGAACAATAATGTGATAAAATTAAAAATAAGAAGAAGAAGAAGAAGAAGAGTAAAAATAAACAGATGTCCTTTTTTTATTTAGCAATGCATAATTTTCTCTCAGCGAGCCTGTGGGCAAAACATGCTCCTTCCAAATTAGGACTAGGAACCCAATATTTTATTCAACTCTACATAGAAACCCTAAATTCTACCTAGAAAACCAATTTTTATTCAACTCTGTATAGAAGTCCTAAATTCTACCTATTTGACCTAATAATTATGTTTATTACAAAAAAAAAAAGGTAAATCTACCTATTATATGCTTTCTAGCCTAGATAGGAGAAATGCGATCTGCGATGTGGGTGTGCAGTTTTACACTTTGTTCACTAATAGATGACACAGTTTCAAAATAATATGTAATATATTGATGATGGGTAATGGATGATGGGCGATGGATGATGACTGAATATAAAGGTTTTGCTGAAATTTATCGACTATAGGAAAAAAAAAATCAATTTGCAACGTTGGGGTTGGAGCGAAGAATAAAAAATCATGTCAAATTGTCGTCAGTGGACGGGCTTCAAAAACCCACCCCTTTGTGCATGTTTTGCTTTTTTTTAATTTTTTTCTTTCTTTTTTCTTTTCTTCATCCACTTTTTTTTTCCACATTGGGTGTCCTTTTTGTTTGTGCGATCTTTTCATGGTAGATTTTATTGGATTTGGAGGGTTTTGGAAAAGGGATTTACAAAATACATGGGGAAACCCTTTCATTTTGGATGTAGGATTTAGTACAGGTAAATGACAAAAATATTTTTATAATAGTATGTGAATTACTTTGCCTGGTTTTATTTTACTAACAATGTGAACGAAAAAATGACTGGATAACAAGCTTCTTTTGGTTAGGAAGGGCAGCTTCTTGTTAGGATCTCGGTGGTGAACGAAGGCTTCTGGTTGGTACTATAATAGATACAGTAGTGATAGTTTTAGTTAGTCAGTATGTGGATTTTTTTTTTTTGAAATAAAAATTATATTGCTTTTTATGATACACAACAGTAAACTTCCATGGCTCTTTTTTTTCTTTTTGATGATGATCATCATTATTAATTGGATGAGGGATGACTGAATTGACTTTTCATTCTTGGTTTACCTTATAAATTGGGAGGCAAGGTGTATATTGCTATTAATACAGCTGAAAGAGAATGTCATCACGCATCTTCAGTCCAAATTTCTTACAATGATGATAGGTTGCGAGTGAACTACAGAAATATAAAGAGGCAGGAAATTTGACTGATGATCATGATTCATAGCTTTGATTGTTGCAGTAATTGATTCAAATTCACTAGTCAATCGTGAAGATAACTCAGGTAAAGCTAACTGGATTTCTTGACTTGAAGTGAAAGCTCGTTCATCATTCTCTTGTGCTTTTAGCACTTGATCTTCGAATTGCTTATATAAAGTTGCGGAAAAAACACATCCTGACCAAAGATAATCGTCAGGATATATTTGCTTCGATAGTACAGAATCATAAAAGTACAAAAAAAAAAAAAAAAAAAAGATGAAGATAAGATTACAAAAAAAAATCATCATCCATCATCCATCATCCATCATCCATCATCCATCATCCATCATCCATCATCCATCATCCATCATCCATCATCCATCATCCATCATCCATCATCCATCATCCATCATCCATCATCCATCATCCATCATCCATCATCCATCATCCATCATCATCCATCATCCATCATCCATCATCCATCATCCATCATCCATCATCCATCATCCATCATCCATCATCCATCATCAATCATCAATCATCAGTCATCAATCATCAATCATCATCAATCATCATCCATCATCATCCATCATTATCCATCATTATCCATCATCCATCATCGGTTGTCCATCATACTGTAAATCAAAAAAGAGAGATGCCATATCTGCCATTCCTTTTGTTTTGGTAAACAGTTTATAATCGTGTTGATCGGACGTCGTGCCCGATTTCTTGTCAATGTCGCTTCATTTTGATACTTGATCAATGTGTGGATATAATTGTCTTGTTGGATTTGTTGATCATCCACGATGACGTATATATGTATATGGAATAAAAAAAAGAAAAAGAGATCGAAAGAAGGTAAAGAAATAAAAATAAAAAAAAAAATAAGACAAAAGAAAAGGAAAGATTTTTACTTTTTATTTTTATTTTTCAAATCATCAAGATGACATATGAAGTGGAAAAAGAAACATTGCCTAACCAAATAATACTAATCAATACAGAAGGAGTGGTGACCCATTGCTTGAGACTCAGATGAGAACGAGAGGTCAAAATACTGAAGTATTTGGCATCAGTATTTTTGCATTTTGGCCCTGTACAACACCAAAATACGGATTTTTTGGGACCTGACCCGCCAAATTTTTTTGAGACTGAGGGTGAGAGGGATGAGACTCAGTTTCTAGATACTAGGATGAAATCAACCTTTAAAGCTGACTATGAATTAGTTTTTTTTTTTTTTTTTTATCTTGCTATCTGTCAAAATCTTGACATTTGTCCAATTCACACACTTTTGACCATTCCTCGCCCTTTTGACCAAGACTTTCTTTTCTTTTTTATATTTTTGGTCTCATCTGAATCACTACTCTTACACGGTTTCATCCGTTTTATTTTCTCATTGTTTCTTACAATGATTCATCACCATCATCTAAGAATACAGTAATCTTTAGTTTTAGTATAAGTATATTTTTCTCTCTTTGTCAAAGTTTTATTATAACAAATTCAATAAAAGATTGTATAATCAAATCATCTTGGCCACTCTTAAGAAATAATCATCTTAAGTTTTAACTTTATTTTATTTAAACAACATCTATCTTATACAATCAATTACTATTATTATTTTTATTTGATCATCATCAAGTGTGATCAAATCATCAAGACATCTACTTCTATATTTGGAACCTAGATTTAAATATACTTTATTGTATTTTGTTCTTTTTATATAAAAGAACTGGTGCTCACTCTGAACAGATCAATAATATTATTATATTAATAATATTATCTATCAACTATATAAATCAATCATCCGCTCAGTAACAAAAAAAATCCTTAATAATTTATTTTTGCAAAAATTTTATAGGCGGTATATCTCTCCGTACTCTTTTTTTTTTTTTTTTTTTTTTTTTTTTTTTTTTTTTTGGTTTATTCCCAAATATGATTTTACGGTACTCTATCAACAAAAGACTTTATACAACTTTTCAGGTAAATGGACAGAAATACTGATCTTGTACTTCCTCAGCATGAGTTGAAGAAGGAAACTAAATGAACTTTCCTCTTTTTTTTTTTTCTTTTTTTTCTTTAGAGGTTAGGCATCTCTCAAAGTACAACAGATCACTTGAATTCTAAATTCGGTATCAACAAACCAACAGCTGCACAAACGAAATTCATCCCGGCTATCTTGACAGGAAATGATCTTTACTTACGTGATGCTACCGGTACTGGAAAATCGTTTGGGATGGCTCTCACATTGGCAAGTCAACCTTCTTGTCATTCACTTTACATTGCGCCGAATCAGGAACTAGCTTCACAAATCAATGATTGGTTACAACAACTTTCACCTTCTTGTGGTCATGTTGTTGTTGATACCCCTGCTCGTCTATTAGAACGTCTCGCTACAGAATATATGGACTATTTTGATCGTATCGTATTGGATGAGGCCGACCAAGCACTTCGATTACCAAAACGATATGCCACTTTACGACAACAACAACGACGTCAACTACATCCTAAACCAGCACAATTAGTCCTACAATCCTTACTTTCCCCATCAACAAGAAAAAAGCCACAACTGATTGCCACTTCTGCTACTCTTAATCGTCCGTTACGACATTGGTTGGTACAACAAGGATGGATGGTTGATCCAGTTTTCATCGATCTTTCAAACCAACAACCATGGGATTCAACTCAAGATGGACCTGTACAACATTATTGTCTTTTGATATCGGAGGATTCGATCCGCAACATTACTTTGCAGCCATCCATACCATCGTCAACAGTAGGATTTGAAGATGATGATGATCGAATGTTGGAAAGCGTTGCGATATTACACGATATGGAGCAAGTGGAAAACAGTGTGTTGTTTGTGGATACATCGATCAGTATTGTGGATGTTCAAGCACGCCTCAGTGCATGTGGGATTCATTGCAAGGATATTCGACAAGCAACAAGGACAGATCGAAACACACTTTGGATTGCTACGGAATTCACAGCAAGAGGGGTAGATCTTCCTTCCATATCACATGTCTTCATCCTTGGAAAACCCGCTTCAGTGGCAAGTTACCTTCATATGGCTGGACGTACTGGACGATTGGGCCCTGATGGTATAGGTCGTGGCAAGGTTATTAGTTTAGTACGTGATCAAGGTCGGTCAGAGGCAAAGATGCTCAATATGTACAAATTGTTGAACCTTCCTATCAAGTCATTGGAACATGTGGAATAGATAGATTTTGTAGAATAGAATTATTTTTTTTTATATTAATAAAACTTGTATTTTTATTATTTTGGTTTTTGTCTGTTTCATGTTGGTGACAACTGGATAAATAGAGGATAAGTATTCTAATGATGATGTTTTTTTAATAAATGTAGAGAATGGGAGATAATAACGATGTAAGTTAGCATTAGTATGAATAAGAAAGAATTAAACATCGTATAGGATATATTCTTTTTTTTTTTTATTTATTTATTGATATGGAAAATGATCACAGTGTATTTTTTTTTTTTTAAAAAGTCTATGATAAAACGTGCATAAAAAATAATTCTATTCTAAGTAAAAGGGATAATATCTTGAAATTGATCACGATGGTCTTCCATTGCTTGTTTGGGGCAATCACGTAAAACCTGAATAAACATCTTCTTAATTCTACCAGAATCTTCATCATCATTTTCAGATAATAGATCCACTAATTTCAGTACACGTCTGACAATCTAGTATCAAAAAAAAAAAAAAAAATGAGTCTCATTCTATGGTAGTAGACCTTCCTTCTTTTTCATCTCTATCATTTTCAATCAATCACACACACACATATATTATATATTCATTGTCATCACGATTTACCTGTCGTTGAGCATCTAGTCCTTTCGCCATGGAAATAGAATAGGCCAGTAAATAAGCAGTGTCTGCTAAAGCAATATCTTGTGCAAGTTGTAATGGATGTTCAACCAAAGAACGAGACCATAAAACGTCCAATGCCTGTCGAATGATGGTTTCAATAGCCAAAGCAGTGGCACGTACACTGATTTCCTTCTTCATCGTACCCGACACAATGACAATCAATACATCCAAAAGTCGAATCACCCAAGCAAACCGGTCGGACAATGCTGTTGTTGTTTTTGTCAAATCCATCAAAGTATCGCATAGAATATCCCAACATTGAGAAGCAGGTTGAGTGATTGAAGATTCTCCAAATAAAAGTAATAAATGTGTGATCACATCCGTCATCCATCTTGCTATCGGTAGAGCCGTACGTTGTAAATGACACACTTCCATTATCGCCTTGACCTTGAGGTAGGCTGTCGATGCATCATTCATCCAAGTTTTGAAGTCGGATCCCTGAAGTAAATCATCCATGTTGTTGATGCTTGTTTGTATACTTAAAGATATCATATCCAAAGTTGAGCTGTTGTCATCTAGGAGTCGGTATGTAATGTTGTATCGTAATGTGTCTTGTAACGATATGATATATTTCGCTTGGGCTTCATTGGTATTAGAAGTCGATAGTGGTAAATGATTCTTCACAGTTGACAAAAAGAGTTTCTAGAAAAAGAATAATAGACATGAGTTACTATTTTTATTTTATTTTATTTTATTTATTTCCCTCGTTCTTCCTCAAATGATATATGTATATATTTTACCTGACAATCCATTGGAAGTTGTTTGAATAACTTGCAATATGCTTCAAACAATTCGATCGCCCGAATATCAGATACTGTCATTTTCTTGGTAACAGCATCCATCCCACGTCGCCTGTGAGCTGTATCTAATACGACTGTTTGATCTGGTAATCCACTTAGTTCCAATAGTTTCCCAATACCGTCTTGACCGACCAGTACTAAAGTGATACCGTCAATGTAGTGTGTTGATGCTTGACCTAATTCAGACAGAATGTATTCGGATAGGGAAAGTGAAGTAGTAGCATGCATAGAAGCAAAACGTATACATTGCACACGAGTAGCTGTTGAGATCTTGGAGAGCTTGGATAAAAGGGTGTACCAGTTCACAGAAGGAAGAGGACCAATGGTATCGCGCAAGGCAGACAACAATACTTTTGTATAAGGTTCAATGTCATTTGGCTTGTGATCATGTTGATAGACAGTCGCCACTTGAGTTAAAGCGTCAAACACTGCACGTAAGTAACTTGTGTTATTGTTGAGTCGGCTATATGATTTAGGTTCAGCTGATGTCGCTGCCACAGCCCTTTGCGCAAATCCTGCTGATTGTATATCATGTTTGTCGTTCAAAGCATCTTGCAACTGTCTTGATTTCTGTACCAATTCACCACATATCACGGCAGCAATTCGTCCACTCTTTAGATTTCCTGCAGAAAGACCATCTGTCAATCCAGCCAAAGTTGTCATTACATCCAGTAAAGGTCGTCGTATATCCTTGTTGTATTGTTGCGCTTCCTTAAACAGTTGTTCTTGTTCCACCATTGAATGCAAGTAATCAGCTCCGAGAAGACTTCCAAGACAAAAGAGAGCAGGAATACGTAATGAACTTGAAGCATCATCGGTTTGAATCATTTCTACGTTGGCCAAAAATTGTTGACTGAAATTGGGTGATGATTCATTTTCACCATCGGCGATATGCTGTAATCGGAATAATCTTGATAGTGGGACATCAAAGTGGTACATTTGCTTGGCAAGCATACTCTAAAGTAAAAAAAAAAAAAAAAAAAAAAAAAAAAAAAAAAAAAAGATGAGATATAGAGAACAAATCAGTTTTTGTTACTAAGAGTTGATGGTCATCTTCTATTTTATACTCTACTTACATCATCACGAGCAATGTGTGCTGCTTTGCTCAATACATCGACGGTTTCTTGATCTAATACTCCATATTCATCGTAAGCACCATAAGCACAAATCCATGGGGCACCCAAGAGTAAGCCAACGTTCAATGATTTTCGATTAGTATAAAGTTCCAACTGTTTGCGAGCATGTATAATGACATCCCTCATATCGTTTTGATCCAACTTGGAAGCCCATCCCATCATGATACCAAGACAAGTACTTTCAGATAGCGAATCAGGGGAGCCATTGCAATAATCTAAAAGTTCGGATATACCACGACCGGCCAAAGTTTCTATTGTTGATGATTTCGTTGGCCAGGTTGCTAATACAGATGAAAAATGTCCTGCCGCATATCCACTTGAGAAATGAATCAAATCCACAGATGCATCCATGCTTCGTTTCGAAGGTCGACATTGTGTTGCCAATGTAAGAAGGGTATCCAATATCTGTGTTGTCATTTTATCATTGATGATAATACATTTTGCCACATGACCGAGACAATATCGTGCAGCATATTGGACTTCTTCACTCGTCACCAAAAGTGAATTCAGCTTGCTATCGCCGGATGTAATGTATCTTGAGGTAATAATGTCGATAAGTTGGGTAGTACATGTCGTCGCATGAGAGGGAAGGATTTCATATAATGTAGAAATCATACCTATTTAAATGAGAAGACAGATGGGATGTTTCAGTTAGTAAGAACAAAAAAAAAAAAAGATCTTACCAGTCAAAGCCAAAAAGATGTTGCAAGTCTGACCAGGAACAGTACTTTTTTCCAATCGTAATAGAAGATCCTCCAACAAGAATGTTGCCCTTTTTTCTATATCACTTTCGTTGCCAACCAAGATAGCACCGAAGAAGGATTCCCAGGCACCAGCAGACGAGATTCGTACCAGTAGGTGATCAGTCAATCCAATATCACCAAGAGATGTCACCATGCATCGGTACCATTTTGTCTTGACTAAGGTTTCCATTGTGTCAGCTTGTATGATTGGATCCAAATGATGTGCCACTCCTTGTAATACAGCAATAGTATAACCTGATCGTAACCCTGGTGAAATACGTGCATTTTCCCAAGCTGCCACAAATTCTGCGCCAATCTGGTGTTCTCTGCTATTCAATAGATCCTTGTTGTGTGAAGAGTTATTGTCATCATCATCATCATCATCATTGATGGTTGATTTTGATATATTGCCCTGTTCGTCTTGGAAAAATCCACGTCGCATATGATCCAGTTCATAGGTAATCAAATTCACTAAAATATCACTATGTCCATCATTGATGTAGTTGTCATTGATACTATCCACGTATTCTTTTGCTTTTTCAGGTAGTAATGTCAAGATATCGGATGTTGGGAACGATGATAATGCTTGAAGAGCTGATGTTTGAATAGATTTATCGGATGAACATATCAAAGTTGATAAATAGTCGTCTAATAAAACTTGTTTGAATTCTGTATACGGATCAGATACTAAACCAAAAAAAAAAAAAAAAAAAAAGAAATGGTTAATAACTCATTTTGATATAATCATTCTTCGAGTAGACTTACAGTCATCCTTTTTCCCCGCCAAGTTGAAAAATTCACATAATCTTCGTAAAAGGAGAGAAGCTTGGTCGGTAGGTAGATTCATAGCAAACTGAGCAATATAACTGATAGCCACTAACCACAAAGAACGAGGTTCAGCCATTCCAGCACGGATACAAGCACACATCGTTTGGACAATAATGGAGAGAGATGCCACATGCACATATTGACATGTTTGTAACAAAGATATCAACATGGGTAGAATATCCGGAGCGCAGTCTCGAGGATGAGTTTGACATAGATCACGCATTGTCGTCAAGATAGCAATTTCCATTTGTGTACTTCCAGTTTGGTCGATTTCGATAGAGCTTCCACGTCCATTGTTTGATTTTCGTCGAAGAATCCAATCCGATAATACCTTTCGAAGTTCTTGCCAAATTCGCGGTTGTTTGTCATGTAGTTTTACTAATACTTTGAGTCCGATGCTTGACATTGTAGTCTCTCTTGTTGTATGAGATAAGACATTGGCGAGGGTAGACGAATCGTTTGTTCCATGAGTTAGAGATAAAGCGACATGAAGTATTTTGGTAGTAGTAATGGGATCGTTTGTGCTGACTAAAGATGGAATTGAATGGTGTAATATATGTAGTAGAGTTTCTGTTGTTGCCACTGGATGACGCATAAGATAAATAAATACAAGCAACATTGGAAATTTGAGAGATGTTTGACCCGAAGTTCTGTTGACCAAGTCTACGATGTTGGATAAAGAGGTCAATCGAATACTTTCATCAATACTGAATAACAATGGTACATAAAACAGAATACTGTGAAAAGAGAATAAGGAATCTTGTGTTGAGAGTACTTGTATTGACTTTTGTTGACCGGAATACGTTCGATCTAAGTATTGACAAAGATAAGGTACCATATGAGCCATGCTTCCAGAGATTTCATACCACTCGATTTCACAATTGATCTACAAAAAAAAAAAAAAAAAAAAAAAAAAAAAAAAAAAAGGTCAGATTTTTTATTCGATAATGCTTCCTCCTCTTTCATTTTTCATAATGTATTTATACTTTTTCAATAATAAGATTATGATCATCTCCAGTAGACATACTAATGTGGTTAATCAAAGACACCAAATCAAGTATAGCAGCCCTAAGTTGTTGAGAAGTAGAGGTTCCATCAAAGTCTTGAAGTTCAGCCAATGTTTGAAAGAGTGGTAATAAAGCAATCAGCAGAATATCAGATTGACCATGCTCGGATCCAGCCAAAAGTTGTTGCAAGAGACCAACAATAACAAATTGATCATCCACTGTTGACGCAGTCAAAAGCAAATAAGAAAGAGAGCACCACACAAGGTAAAAGTTGGGCATGGCAATGTAGATTTTGTTTTCATCAGACGGGCATAATTCTTCAATCATCATAACACGTTGTACACGCTCTATATAGGATAAGGTTGATCGATGGTACATTGAAGCATCATAAGCGCGTTGTAAAAGTTTGTATATCAAGTCATTTGCCAGGAGAGTCAAATCATGAAATTCTTGGGATGAATGTAGTTTGGTGTTGAAGGTGAGAGTATTGATAAGAATGTCCACAATAGCGAGGTATCCATGCTGAGCGTATTGGGAAGGATATCGTCTGCAAATATCAAACAAATAATGTATAAGGACTAATAAGATATCGTCGGTACCCACCATGAGGAGATTGCTAAAGCGATGGAGGAGAGCAGCAGAATCGACGCCTTTCAAATTCATCAAGAAGACAGCATCGTAGAATGGAAGTAAAGCATTAAACATATCGTCGTTGTAATCAGTCCTACATTGTTCCAAACAATAGTCCACTTCCACTAACAAGTCATAATACAGTTCGGGTCTATGTCGAAGAATATATACAAAAGGATGTTTTCCGGGATCTCTATGACAGGTGTCAGGATCTTGTGTTGTTTGCCATAGAATGAGTTGAGTAAGAGATCGTAGGAAAATACTGGAACGTGATTCATCATTGCTGATGAGTATAAGGTTTTGAAACTGTTGTAAAGTAGAAACCAGTTCGAGTTTGGATGACTTGACACTTTTCACCACTTTGTCACAAGAAGTCGAGATGGCGATAGAAGACAAGTCAGAGTTACCAAGGATTTGCCACAATCTTTCTACCTTGTCAGGCGCGAGTGAAGAACTTTGTTGTATTTGAATAAAGCGATGCTGGACAATAGTTTCATCAGAATGTGCCATTACACCTGGAATGAAATGATTGAATGTTAAAAGAAAAAGACAAAGGAAGAGAGAGAAGGAGACGAAAAAAAAAAAAAAAAAAAAGAAAAAAAAAGAAAAGAAAAAGAAAAAATATCTACCGTATTATTTGACAGTCCGCTGATTCGCAAGTTTTTTATGCGACATACTGTATACAGTACCATCATTAGGCAATTATCAGAGACAACATGTCTCCAGTGTGTAGATCTTCCTTTTTTCTTATATAATAGATTTTCTTATTATATTTTCGATGCTTTATTAATCCTATTTTCCAAATAAATTCACTAATTTAATACTAAGTATAGTAAAAACGATACAAGTGTCAGTATAAAGTTTTTGTTTTATTAAACAAGATGATATATAAATACAAGAATGAGGGAAAAAGATGTACAAAAAAAAAAAGTAGCTAAATTAGATATGCTTTTCAATTGGGAGTAAACCCCTTTTCCTTGCGCGCTTTTCATGCATTTGGGCCTTGTCTTCCATATAATCATCCAAATGCGTTGATAGATTGTATCCACAGGCTTCCATATCATCCAAGGCCATCTGTAATCGAGGATCATTGCTGACTGCTAGTTTCTTGATCAATCTATAATAGGCTCCACGTAATGGTATCTGACCAGTTTTTTTGATTTGTTCCAAATAGACAAAGGCATCTTCAAAATTTTCTTGTGTACACATCAATGTTACCATCTTCGAAAGAGAGACCACTGTTGGTTGAATACCAGATTTTCTAAAGGAATTGAAGAAGGCTTTACCATGTGATGCACTACGCTGATGAATACAGGCATCCAAAAGAGCATCCAATGTGTCCACATTAGGAGTCACACCCAAATCTTGTGCTAAATCAAATGTCGCCAGAGATTCTTCGAATTGTCCGTTATACGCAAATGTATGAATGATCATGTTGAATGCTGCTACATCCACTAATCCCTTGTTATCGTTCTCCTTCCGTAATTCCACTAGCATTTGTCTTGCTTGAATAATTGCATTAACGTCCTTGCCTAATCTTAAAGCCACAGGTGTCAAAGTTGATTTGGATGGTGTGATACCGGCTTGTCGCATAGCTGTCAAAACTCGGAAGGTATTTTTCATATCAGAAGTAGAAGCGAATGATTCTAATAGGCAAGTAAAATGATGATCAGTGTAAGGGTATCCAAGATCGCCAGTTGTATAAAGTACATCGTATGCTAGTTGAGGATCGCTGAATCGAGCTGCCACAAGAAGTGCATGTTTGCAAAGGCCATCATCAGGTAATAAGTTTTTATCTTTAGTCAATGTTTTCCAATATCGTTTGACCATTTCATACTAATAAATAATATATATATACATAAAATGAGTTTCTCTTTTTATATATAAAAAAAAAAAAAAAAACTTACGTTGTCAGTCAATACAGCACAACGGAGAGCAGATAAATATAGATGTTTTTTTGTAATCGTTTCCACCTTTTCCATCTGTTCTAATAAATCAAAGGCAATCGAGGCTTCATTGAATAGTAGTGCAAAATCGATCATGGTCATAAAGATTACTGGTGTTGGTTTGATGTCTAATTGTTTCATTTCTTCCAATGTATCCAGTGCCCGTTCGAATTCTAGATTTTCCTTCATCGTTAATATCAGTAGTTTGTATGTTTGTGCTGTCCTTTTCACTCCATGTATCTCCATTCGTTCCAAAATCCTTGCTTGTAAAATCGTATCAACGTTATCTGAAGCAGCCTTAATAGATATATAGATAAAAAAAAAAAAAAAGGAATAAGTTTAACATCAATATATATATATATATATATATATTCATGAACTTACCTGCAGTGCCTTGTGGAAAAATTCAGCTGTAAGAGGAACTCCATTGGCTTCCATTTCTAATATAAGAGGCATCACCATTTGTCGTGCTTGTTTTGTGGAATATATATCAAGAAGCTTTTCATAGACTGAAGGACTAACAGGAATACCGTCTTGATAAAGTTCATTCACCATGTTCCGCATATGTTTTAATAGAGTTGGTCTTTTTAATGAATATTGCGATCCAGTTTCCAGTAACCTTTTCATGACCGATTCTGATTTGTCTATAGAAGAAGAACGTGTTATTGACGTTGTTTCTGTTGTATCTGATATCATTGAGTCCACTGAAGAGAGACTAGAGGTTGCAGTTTGTGTATAGAGTCGCCAAGAATTAAAACATGGACAGCCTTTTAAAATAATAGAAAAGATAAGGTTAAAGGTCATAAATAAAGTTATCTATTGATTAACTTACGTTGATCAATTATTAATTTGTTATTACGGAATCGGATCTTAGTTACTGTACATAATGTACGGGATATCATGTTCAGAGAGAGAGAGGAACAAAAAAAAAAAAAGGTGTCAAAAGTTTTTTTTTCTGGATGAAAGGAAATCATTTATCAGAGTATTTTTCAATTACCGCTTTTTTCTTTTTTCCTTTTTTTTTTTTTTTTTTTTTTTTAGTCTTTCTTTCTCATGTTCCAAAGTAAAAAATATATTGCTAGTCGTCATGGTCAATCCAGTCCTAACAGATATGAATATCTTCAACAACTTGCACATGAATACACATCAACAAATGATATTGGTAAGTTTAAATATATGAATTTTATGTAGTATTGACCATTTTCTTTGTTTGATAGAAGCCAAACAACAAGTGCTAGCCAACTTGGCCAACTTTGCATATGATCCTGGAAATTATGACTGGTTATGGGATATTAATGTAGTGGATCTCTTTTTAGGTAAAGCGTTATAAGAAGCATTTTATAGAAAAAGAAAAAAAAAAAAAAGAAGGTTTAGATTAACTAGTTCGCTTTACAAATTAGACGCGTTGGATAATGACGATATTCTATTGCAGGAATTTGGATTAGGTGGACTTGCCAATATTTGTTTAGGTAATATCTTTGTTGTACTTTTATGCGTTTTTATTTCTTATTCACTTTTTATTTTATTTTTATTTTTTATAGAACCACGGCATCAATATTATATTGTATCTGATCCCAAATATATCAAAGCAATCTCTAGGTATATTTGTAGTCGACCAAACAATGCAACCAACAACACGATACTCAATGCCCTTACTACTCTTTTACTGTTACTAAATTCTCAAACTCAAGAAGGTATAGATTTTCTTTTATTATTTATCTTGATATCAATATATTGATTCTATATGCTCATATATCATCGATGGGATACTTTTTTTTTTTAACTAGTGATATTGACAGAAGAATTAAAACAAGGATTGATCCAATTACGTACAGATGTCAAGTATACAACAATAAGTAGAATGGCTGGTTTATTTCTACATGATTACTATCAAGAATGATTTGTATGTCTCTTTTTACACTTGTTAGTTAGTTGCGCTTACTCCCTATATACCCTTATTATTAGCATTAGTTATCATTTAGACTTTAATACATATCCATTGAAATAAACTAAATTTATAGACAAAAAACGACTATGAGATCAAATAGGAACTCAACGGAGTAAAAGAAAGCCTTGATATACATTTATTTTTATTATTAAACACATGTGTGCTCGAGTATAAAAACGTAGGATCATACTGTAATAACACTTGATGTGGAATGATTTATCCATAATTCATAGAGAGAAAGGACCCTGAACGAGCCTATGTCATCCCTGCATACTCACACTTAGAAGAAAGGGATGTTCATATGATAATGATGTATTCCTTTTTCCTTGTTTCTTTTCATGTCTGCATATATATACACACATAATATTAACTAGCATTTAGAATATCCCTCAGAGAATTTTTTTTCCTTCTTTTTTTTCTAACATCATTTAAATAATAATATGTAGATAATTTTTATTTTCACAAATATATATATATAAATGAGTATATGACAAAGTAATATATAAAAAGAGAAGAGAGATAATGGAATATATATAGAGATAATAGAAAAAAAAAAGATGGTGACTATATACAAAGATAAACTAACGAACAAAAAAAAAAAAAAAAAAGAATGTTTCATACAAAACGAATACTAATTCTTGTTTTTCTTTCCACCACTTGATCAGGCCAGTTTTCCAATAACATTTCCAACCATTTTCTTCTTGTTGATTCCTTCAGTTGATTAACCCATTCTTCGACTTGAGTACCACGTTGAATGACAGCCCACCGTACTAAAATCTTATCCTTGAGAACTTCACCTGGAGCTAAAGGAGGCACTTGATTCAAAAATAGCATGATATCTGAATGTGTTTCACCTGAAATCATTCTTCCTGCACTAGGTCGAACAAAATATCTTTCTGTACTTGATGATAAGGATGATTTTGTTGTTGTTGTTGTTGATAATCCAGAAGCGGATGGATGTGTTGATGATGTACCAGAGATCAGGACTGATGGAGTAGACCAAGAAGAAGAAGAAGAGGAAGTAAGAGTGTCCTTTGTTGATGTTGCTGATGATGAATAACTATAACTGTTGCTGCTGTTATAACCTTTGTTACGAGTCCTAGGGAATAACTTGGTATTGCTGGTCAAAAATTTGTATACAATGATATGATCATCTGGAATGGCGTTTTGTAAAGAAAATGTGATAGTTTGTCCTCGATGTAAGGGAGATGTAAATACTAATCTAGGTCGTCTTTGTTCTTCCTCTTGTTGTTGTTGTCGTAAATCCAATCCATGATATAGTTGTTGTGGTAATGTGGTGAAGATAGTAGGAATATCACTATGTTCATTATCAGTGATCAAGCTATGCCTCCTTGTTGAAGATGCATTATCATTTTCATCTGTTTCTGCTGCTGAGTTGTTGTTGTTGTTGTTGATGTTAAAAGGTTGCACAATGACGTTTAAGTACGGTGGAGAAGGGGGTGGTGCGGGCGGTTCGTTGCGGAAACGTGGGACTGGACTGGGTTCCACAAACATTACTCGAGGAGCTGAATACCAAGATTGATCCATAGTTATTGCTGTATTTTCATCATCCACTACTACTAACTTGTCATCAATATCAAATCTTGTTGTATCATCAGGAGGTGTTGATAATAAAGTAGAAGATGATGATGAATCTACATTGTCACTGAATCCAACTTGTCGTTTACGTCCATTAGAATTGTTGACGGTGCTGCTATTGGAAGTGGCGTTTTCGGATGAAGCGATAGATGAGACGGATTGCCTATGAGAAGGAGGTTGCTGCATACGCATAAGATACAATCGACGTTGCCTTCTCCTTTTCTTTTGTTCAGCTATTTCTTCTGCAGAGCCACCACCATTCACTAGGATACCAATTGGATGAGATAGAAGAGGAGCAGGAGGATAACCAGTAGTACCTTTATCAGAAAAAGAAGCAGTATCTATAGAAGATGTTGTCAAATTTGCATCTGTATCTTGAAGTGATGAAACGGGCGATTTTTTATAAGATTTTTGTTGCACATATTGAGTTGGCGATATTAAGATCTTTTTCCATTTTCCAAAAGAGGATGAAGAAGAAGAAGAAATAGAACCAGAAGAAGACTTGATAGTAAAATTATCAGTATCGACTTTTTTTGTTGTTGATGGTATCCAATTTTTCAAATTTTTCCAAATTCCTTGTTTTGCTTCATTCAAGGAGTCAGGTGAGACATCTTGTTCTTTTGAATTTGAAAAGATGGGCCAGATGGTTGCACCTGTAGTGAAGGATAAGTAAGAACGTCCACTTTTAGCACTAGTAGCACTTTTCTGACTATACACGGAAGAAGCGTATTTTTTAGTCATAAAAAAAAAAAAGAAGAAACAAAAGAAAAGAGAGGGAAAAAAAGGTGAAAAAGGAGTAAGAAAGTTGGGGAATTAAAAAGAAGGGGGGGAGATAAACAAAAAAGAAATCGAAAATGGTTTTTTTAGGTAACTTTTTTTTTTTAGGGACCGCATTCTTCTGCTTATGCAGCCTTTTACTTCATAGTTTTTTTTTTTTTTCCTCTAGTTTATTCAAAATAAAATGTCAAGAAAAAAAAAAAGTAATCGGACCTTTGTGCAGCATTTTACATAGTTTCTATTATATCTGATGATCATTTTGTTGTGAATGATCACTTAACTTTTGCTTTTTTAACTAAAGGAAGTTTGATGGGGTACTGTGTCACTCATGTTTTCCAAATAAAGTAAGCCATCAGTTTTTATTTACATTTCGTGTTTCCATAACGTATATTTGTTTGTATGATATAAATATGATTTTTTTTTTTGAAACAATATATGACATCTTTTTATTACAATATAGAAAAGAAGTACTAGAAATAATCCAGTAAAAATAAAACAAAAAAACAAAAAAAAAAAAAACAATACTAATAATAATAATAATAACTGATTGTAATAACTAAAACTAATACTAATCTAAGGGAAAAGTTCCTTCAAAATGCGAATGGTATCATCAGGGCTAGTCACGGAATGGCCTGTCACGTCAGGATGAGTATAGATTTCATAGTCATTACCACCTTGGAATGTCTTGTCACCAAAGAAATGAATAGTTTTGAAACCTTCATCCTTCACTCGACCTAAACAATAAGTCTTATCCCAACCAGTAGGGAAAACATCGAATGAGATTTGTCCACCAATAGAATAAGTCAATGACAAATGAGAAAATTCCTTCTTCAATGCTGCAACAAACTTTTCCCGTAATTTGTGTTCCAAATCAAACTTTTCAAATTCATTTCTTTCTTCACGAGAGCAGTTACGACCTACTGGAGATACGTTGATCATACCATTACGGAATTCAATAAAGGTACCACTATATTTATTATATAAAAAATAAAAAAAAAATCATCATCATCAGTCACTATATATATATATAGTACTTTTGATACTTACCGTTTCTTCGGCAATTTCATATCAGCAATATATCGTAAACAAAAGTCTACTAATTTTGTATAATCTTCTTCACCAATCCAACCGATAAAGCTCTAAAAAAAAAGTCATACAATACAATGTTGTAAATACATTACTATGTCTAGTCCATATGATTTATTTCTCTTACTTGAGATTCCAATTTCTTGCCAAGTCGATAGGCAGACAATCCATTTTCAGGGAAACAATAGTCAAACAAGTCAAGAACTATTTTTTTTTATATATATACATAAAAGATGGAATCAATACAGTATAATAAAACTTGCCTTTTTTTTTATTATTCTTACCATTATTGCCAAGTTGTTCTTCTTGTTTGACAAGATCAGATCCACCAACGAAACCGATGACTACCTTTTGACGAAGTTCAGCAAGAACATTTAACATTTCAGGAGAAACATCCTATTATTAAAAAAAAAAAAAAAAAGATGATAAGTAAATAAATGTTGTTTTTTTTATTTTTTTTTTCTTACTTGACGAGCAGGAGTCAATGTACCATCAACATCAAAAAGAACAAGAGTATCAGGTTGTTGTCGTTCAGAGAAAGGAAGTACGGTCACCATATTGTTATATATATATATAATATCTAGTAGATAATAAAAAAAAGGAAAAAATAGAAAAAAAATTACTTTGACGTTTTTATATATAAAAATTTCTAGTCTTTTCCCAATTCATCAGCCAATAAAAAAAAGGTTCGTGGTAGTCTTGTAGATCACTTTTTTTTTTTTTTTTTTTTTTTAGTGAGAAAAAAAAAAACATACCAACGAAAAATAAGAATGAGATTCAATTCATTTCATTATCAGATATCGGTTTTCTTTTTTTATCTTTTATCCAGTTTGATGAAATGCTACAATATCAAAAAAGAGCTTAGTTTATAATATATTGGCTTTTTTTTTTTGTATTACAACACCCATAAGGAACCCAATGCGGTGTTTGAATCAATTTTGAAACTGTAAGGAACAAGAAAACTCATCTGTACTCAACTACTTTCTTTTTCTTTTCTTCTTTCTTTTTTTTTTTTTTTTCTTTAATTATATTATCAGCTTCAGTCTGGCTATGAGGCGTAACCAAGATCGACAACAAAATACTCCACCTTCGTCATCTTCTTCCCTCTATTTGAAACCTCAATATCTGCAGGACAGAGACAGTGGTTATACTGAAGCTGATTCTGACCTTGATTCACACTATCCTTCTACTATTGCACGTGGTGTTTACCCCTTTAGTGATGATGAAGAACCTTCCAAACAAAGCAGCTGGTCCATGACAACTTCAGCTATTACGAAACCAATTCAATCATTATCTTCAACTTCTTTTAACGCGCATTCATCCATGGCAGGTTCCTTGGTCAATTCTTCAAGTTATCACATGTATCAAGCTGATATGGCTATTGACTCTGTTCGACAATTAGCTCGTGAACACGAATGGAAAAAAGTACTAAAACATAAAAGCGGTGTTATCGTTTATATGATCCAAAAACAAGTCAATGGTGATAAAATGGCGGTCTTCAAAGGAGAATTGGTTATACATGGTTTTACTCCTCAATCAGTCTTTTATGTCATTGGTATGAGAAAGCTATGGGATGAACAGTAAGTATTAGAATCAAATATACTTTTCTTTTTAATCATATTTACTTGATTTTTATTTTAATAGGTTTGAAGATGGTAATTTGGTAGAAAATTTGAATGAAACGACATCGATCACATACGAAACTTACCGATCAAATGGAACATCAAGGTTAGAAAAGAAAAAAAAGAAGATAGAAAGAATAGAATTGATATTATTTTATTTTATGAATGAATGGAAAGATAACTTTTTCTTTTTCTTTTCCTGGGTTGATAGGGCATATGATTTGACATTGGTAGAAAAGATAGATTGTTCAAATGACGGTGTGATTATATTTGCATGTACAAGTGTAGATACTGATAAAGTACCAAAAGCATCTGGAAAAACAAGAAACGAAATCAAAGTAGGTAGAACATATGATATAAATGTCAAACATTTTATTCAATTATTCATCTTTTTTTTTTTTTCATTATTGATTTTTTAACTAGTTACACGGATGGATATTGAAGTTACTACCAACAACACCGCCATCAACCCATGTGACATTTATTACTGAAGAATACATACGAGGCTGGATCCCCGGATTGACAAAAAAATCACTTGCTAGAAAACCATTGGTGATTGCCTCTATTGATAATTATTTGCAAAACAAGGCACAAGGAAAGAAGGCTACCAATCAGGAACAACAACCAAAACCAACAAACAAATTACTCAGTCCATTATCAGCATATACTAAACGACGACCTTCAATCATGACTTCACAGACATCAGTCACGCCAACACGGTAAAGAATAATAATAATAATAATAAAAAAAGAACAAAAGGAAAAGGAAATCAATCCTTAATGATTTTTCTCTCTTTATATTTACATTCCAGTTCGTTATCCGTCAATTCATCTATCCTGACTAATCCTCCACCAAGATGTTCTTCATTGAATCCACCACAAACGACTTCACGATCTTCATCATTGACAAAGCGAATTACTTTTGCAGACGACGTTATTATACCTCCTTCAACAATGGAAGAGAAAAGTATACCTGCCACATCATCCGATGACAACAATCATATATCTAATCTGAAACTATCATCTCTGGAAACTGGTAAACTCTATCCACCAGCACGACATCGGTCGATTCGAAAAGAAAGCATCAACAACTACAAACGTTTATTTTCAAGCGATATGGATGAATGGAAAAATATTGGTGAAAGGGAAGGTGTCAAACTGTATTCAAAGGCGTCTCAAGGTTATGCTCTCCCGATTTTACGAGGCGATGGCTGGCTTGAAGGTTCATGGACGACAGAACAATTATGTTCAGTGGTTCAGTGTTTTGGTGCAAGGACAAAATGTGAGTTTTTTTTTTTTTTTTTTTTTTTTTTTTTTTGTCTTTGGATTACTTATATGTTGTATCTTTATAATAGGGGACGATTATTTTCAGGATGGACATGTAGTGGAAAGATTCTCTCAGAAGGAATATCTTGTATATACGCAAATGAGAAGTATCTTCCCTATTCACAGTCGAGATTTTTCAGTACTGACTCAAATTGAAAGCGATGCAAGATCCGGCGTTATTCATGTGATCTCAGCAAGTGTATCTGACAGTCTTACTCCTGAAACTGATGCTCATATACGTGGACAAATACTTATACATGGATGGACATTTCAAACTACCAAGAATGAACAAGGAAAACGAACGGGAGTGAATATCACTTTTATCTCTCATATGGATTTAGCAGGTGTTACACCATTACCATCGGCAATCATTCGACTTTTGACTACGGAAGTTCCATTATGTGTATTACGGGTGCAATCTTATATCACTACGTTTGGTTGTCCTCCTTATATCCGACGGGTGGCTGGAAAGATTGTGAATGAATATTATGATACGGATACCAAGGAATACAAGGTTTCTTATATTGCAAAACATCATCCTTCAAGACAGCATCTTCACAATAAACAAGCTTGGTGCACAGATATTCGAACGCACTCAAGTGTATACGGAAAGTCAATTACAGTATCAACTCAACCTCAACAGGATGTAAAGGTTGTTCTCCAACCAGATAATGCAGGCGTTCGCATCTACACGGAAAAAGACACTTTGGATGGTACTATTATTGAAGTTATTATTACTCCTTCATCAGCAAAGGATGGTGACACAAAATCATCAGCAAATGAAATAGACAACACACTATCATCAACTGTTAGAACTAAAACGGAGGCGACAGATATACTTACATCACCAACATCTTCACCTTTGATAAGTGATACCGTGCCTTCATCAAAGATACCATCTTCATCAAAATCATCATCATTAACATCATCATTATCTTCGTCATCAACGGCATTATCATCATCATTAGCATCAACAGCATCATCATCAGCTATTATGGCTTTACATGAAAAAAATCAAGATCTTTATGGGAGACTGGAATCATTAGTAACACCATCAGTCATCCACCCATTAAAACAAGAAAGTGATCAAGCATTTCAAGACACGAAACAAAATAATGAACAATGTAATAAAAAATATTAGAAAAAAAGGAGGAGATTCTAACTTGTCGATTTATTATTATATTCTAGTCATACCTAGTAATATACAACAACCGGAATTCTCACATGACTTTAGACAGGTACCGACAGCAAACAATCATGAAGCATAACAAAATATAATTCTAAACTAACGTTTTTTTTTTTTTTTTTTTTAATAGAAACAACGAAACAATAGTATCATTATTATTGGTGATCAATTATCATTCAATGGACCACAATTATCTGTCATATTTTTATTAATGGTGTTATGTTATTATATTGGAAAACTTTCTTGTCGTTGTGGATAATTCAATTATAGATTTTTAATAATAGATTATTCTTCATTTACTTTTTTGTTATTATTAGCGTAGCATTGTTATCAAAATAAAACATGATTTGTATTCATTGCCAAAATGAAGCCGAAAATCCATCAATTCTTTTTTTGTCGCTGTGCAACAAAAAGGTGCATAGCAGGTAATAAATTTTGGTTCTCTCCTCTTTTTTTTTTTTTTTTTTTTTCTCTTTTCTTTCCTTTTTTTTTTTTTTTTTTTTTTTTTTTTTTTTTTTTTTTTTTTTTTTTTGTTCCATATAAACCTTATTTATTTCTACATATAATGTCCTTTACGGAGCAAGTAATATGTACTCCTCCGGTCAATACCACCAGTAGTGGTCTCTCTTCTCACCTTCAAAACGAAGAAAGACAAAAGCAACACAAATCACAACAACTACATATTAGCAATTATGTCATTCAACACAAAACGATTGGGGAAGGCAGCATCGGTCGAGGTAAAGAGAAAAAAAGAACTTGGTAAAGAAGTTGACTCTTATACATATATCTATTCTATTTTTAACAGTCAAACTAGCCGAAAGATATACCGGTAACTCCGTTCAAAAGGTAAGGTACATTAAGTTTGACAATGTCATACTGACTGATTTAAGCATTCTCTTTTATATATATATATATTGTGTTATATTATAGTATGCTGTAAAGATCATACCAAGAAATGATTTAGTTTCTACTTGGACTTCAACAGGTTCTTCAACAACAACAAAGACAGAGCATAGGGATCCAAAAGATACACCACAAGAAAGAGAACAACGAACGCGACGAGAAATGGCTATTATGCATCTATTACAACACCCTAATATATGTCGATTAGTAGAATGGACTTGTGAAGGCAATGATTATTATATGTTTTTGGAATATGTGGATGGTGGTCAATTATTGGATTATATCATTCGTCATGGCAAACTCAAGGAAAAACAAGCTCGAAAATTCTCTAGACAAATTGTTAGTGCTCTTGGTAAATAATAATAATAATATATATACCCATTATGTTTTCTATTTATTCATTCTATTATTTATTTATTATTTAGATTACTGTCATCGAAATGCTATCGTTCATCGAGGTAACAGAAAAAAAAAAAAAAAGATCACATTCGTTTGAACGTGGAGCAGAAAGTATCATGATCTCATGTTTACATTATTTTATTTTTAGATCTCAAGATTGAAAACATTTTGATCACGAGGAATGAAGAAATCAAAATCATTGACTTTGGTCTTTCGAACTTTTATTCGTCCAAATCTTTACTCAATACTTTTTGTGGATCTCTTTATTTTGCTGCCCCCGAGTTGCTCCGTGCTCGTGATTATACTGGTCCAGAAGTCGATGTATGGAGTTTTGGTGTGGTTTTATTTGTTCTTGTCTGCGGTCGTGTTCCTTTTGATGATACAAGTTTGCCCATTCTTCATCAAAAAATTAAAGCTGGTATAGTAGATTATCCTGATCATCTTAGCAAAGGTAAATAACTAGGAAAAAAAAAAAAAAGAGATCTGTTTCGATGACTAACTTCACTGAATTATATTTGTTTCAAGACTGCGTGGATCTTCTTTCAAACATCCTACAAGTTGACCCAATGAAACGTGAAACTCTAAACTATATTGAAAATCATCCCTGGATGAACAAAGGTTACAATACACCAATCAACAATCATTTACAACAGCGCTCGCCTTTAACAACTATCGATGATGATGCCATTCAAATGATGTATGAATATGGATTTGGCGACATTCCTGATATACGTAATCGATTACAAGCCATTATAACGTCTCAAGAATACCAATCTGCTATTCATCCTACGGTTATATCAACACCAACATATGACCATCATCATGGTTCTCGATTACGATGGCGACGTTCACGACATGATTCTTCCGATGGACGTCCAGCGCTTTATAATACTACGACATTGAATGAAATCCAAGATCCACTTTTGTCTATTTACTATCTAGTCAAGGAACGGAAAGCTTTAGATGAAATACAATCACCGGATAAAACTTCACTAACATCTTCATCAACATTTGATACATCAGCTCCATCCTCACCTATACCCAATACTGTTTTACTTACACGATCAGGTAGTACAACGACACCCAGCAATCGTACAGGATGGCACACTTCATTATCAAGAAGCAAAACTGATCGATCACATACAAAGAAATCAACAACAACAACAACATTCGATTCTGATTATGCAGCCACCATCATTACTAACACATCAACAGCAAATTGGGGTAGTCGTTCTTTAGGACGATCGAACAGCTTGTTACAACGCAGCAAAAGTGCAGCCAAACGATTAGGATCGATACTTCAATCACACAATAACTTAGCGAATGCTCCTTTAGTAGATCAACAAATATCATCAATAAATTCAAAACAGTCAACGGTATCTAGATCTCAATCCATGCGGCAACAAATTCGACGTATTCCGTCTTTTGGAAGTTCTTTACGACGATCCAACAATTTACGACATGACGATTCCCATACAGCATTTGAAGATGAAATTGGTAAGATGCATATTTTTCTTGTCTTTTTCAAATGTTTTGGCTTACATCTTTTTTTTTTTTCTTTCTTTGATCATTAGTGACGGCTTTATTGACCACCATGAACAATAATAATAAGAATAACTGCAATGATACGCAATATCAAGATCAACCCAAGATAAGTGCTTATCCCAAAAGTCTATTCCGATTCAATCGTCGTCATTTATTCCGTGTACCACCACATCATCTTATGCATTACCTGATGCATCTCCTTATGATTTTGAATATTCAAGGTCAAGCTGTTTTAGAAGAACCCTATACTATTCAATGTTCTTGTCGATACTCACATTGGAAACGATGGATGGACGGAAACCGATATGATGTGGCTACAATATCTGATGATGATGATGAACATGACCCACAAGAACGGCTAGATGACAAGATGATACTCAACACAATTAACAACAACGATAATGATCAAGGTTATTGGCTTAGATTTACTATCCTTATCTATCAAGCTCGATGGGCAGGTGGTCGATTAGGGATCAAATTGACTGAAGCTGAAGAAGAAATTGGTGGTGATAGTGGCTATATTTATAGATCATTGTATTTTATGATACTCAGATGTCTTGGTAGTTTTATTGATCAGTATGTTGAACCAAAATAGAAATAAAAGGAAGAAAAAGTTTGATTTTTTTTTTTTTGTTTGATCCATTTTTATTAATTACTCATTGATCCATGTTTCATGATTGCATTTCCGCATGTTCCTTTTTTTTTGCCACTTACAGGTAGACACGCTACACACGCGCCTTGTCTATCAAACCAAACTTTTTTGTATGTTATTCCAAACCCCGTCAATTACCTTTTTTTTTTTTTTTTTTTTTTTTTTTTGGTCCCTCATTTTTTTTATAGATATATATATATATTACGTATTTTTTAACTTGAATAATGGTACCTACAATCAAAGGTGGACTACCAGATTGTAATTGTTGTCAAAGTGGTGACGATAAAGTGGTGCGTTTGATTGCACGATCTGCTGTTCAAGGAACGAAATATTGGCTTCATATACACCAACAAGAAGATCTCAATGGACTTTTATCACGCTTATGTTCACTTTATCCCAATGAATGGCAATCAAATGTCACTTACAATGTTTATGTCGATGTAGGTGGTATTTATTATCCTATTGAAAATGCTTTTTGGTTAAGAGGTAAAACAATCCCTTTTATGTTTTTTGTAACAGGCGCGCATCGTTCTTTGATCTTGCACTGACAGCTTTTTTTTACATATTCTTTTGCTTAACACCTTCTTTTTAATTATTATTATTATCATTATTATAGATAGAGATCATATTCTTGTGACAACTATGACTGATATTTCCGATATTCCAGATATTGATATGAATGCAGGTAAGTTTGTTTCCCTTTTATATTTCTCACCCCTTAGTGAAAAACATTTGTGCAACATTTTTTTTTGTCTTTATATATATATCACTGATCGATCATCAGATATACATATGTTTATAACCACTTGATTTGTTGGTCACTTTATACTAATATTCATTTATCTCTTTCTTTTTGATATAGTGCATGCAAGCCTTCGTGATGATATTGTACTTCAAGAACACCAGGAGGAAGGGATACGACAAATGATTCATATGGAACAAACTAGCCGTGGAGGTGTCTTGGCTGACGAAGTAAGTGACAAATGAACTAGGATATTACACTGATAATAGGGGGAGGAAACAATATATCACTAACTAATTGTCTTCCTACTTCTCGAATGATAAAAAAAAAAAAAACAAAGATGGGACTTGGAAAGGTAAGTTTGTCAGATACAATATAATACCACTTATAGGATGGGATTCATCTTTGTAATGCCAATATCTCATTATTCTTTATATATTTATATTTATAGACTTTACAGATCTTGGCTACGCTTTTACGACAACAACCAAAGTTAGATATTCAAGCACGAACGTTGATCATAGTGCCATCACATGGTGTAAGTGATAATATAGGATTCATTTGACAGGCAATTCATTTCCACATGTATGATTGATTTAATTTTATTCTCAATAATTAGATTGCTCACCAATGGACAGAAGAAATACGCACAAAATCAAAATATGGTAGTTTACCTTATTTTATTTATCAAGAGGAAACAATCTTTTTATTGGAACGTAGGTGAATGAGTTATTAAGTTGAATGAACGTGACATTGATTGTTCTTTTTTTTTTTTTTTATTTATTTATTTTATGTAGAACCATGCTTCAAGGTAGTGATTACAACTTATGACCGTGTGCGATCTGAGTACCAGCGACGATATCAACAAAACTTATCTGCTCCTTTATTTAATACCAATTGGTATCGTATTGTATTAGGTAATATCGATGATAATATTTTATCAATGCATTCACTTTTTATTTTAAACTTTTTTTTTTTTTAGATGAATGTAATAAACTACGCAACGTACGAACAAAACTATATGACGCCATTGTGGAATTGCGGGCAACTTATCGATGGTGTTTGACAGGAACTCCTCTTCAGGTAAGACATAAGAAAAAAAAGAAGAAGAAACATTCGAATCATGTTGTCTCACCCTTTGTATTATAGAATGATGTTTCCGAACTTTATCCTATTTTCAGATTCCTAGATATTGATTTACCTATAGCAAAACGAAGTGATATCAATTATATATCAGATCTTCTTGGAAAACACATGATACGACGGAAAAAGGAGGACCTTCAAAATGCATTGGCTATGGAACCCAGAAAGGAAATTCGAATTGAATTGGAATTTACACCACCTGAACGTGCACTCTATGACTATTTGGAACAAATTTTATACAAGCAACTTCAAACTATATCCCGTAGGAAGAATACAAAGGAAGAAGGTTTAAGGGCATCTTTACTTTATCTACGATTGAAACAAGGTAAAAAAAAAAAATGTTATTAATAGTCTGGAAAGAGGTTTATTTATTTATTTATATTGTTTTGTGAATGTTACTGATTGTAACCAGTATGTGCCCATCATCAACTCTTACTCAACAAGTTCCCAGATCTGATTCCTACTTCACTTACAAAATCAGATGAAGAAGTAGCAAAAATGTTGAACTCTGATACTGGTTGTAATTGGACTGCTGATCGACGAAAACTTGATTCTGAACTCAAGCATGTATGTGATACTATCAGAGACTTTTAGTAAGTATCCCCAAATGAAAGAAGAATTTCATCCAAAACTAACTACTTTTACATATGCATATACTTAGTGACCAATGTGGTGATGATGACCAAATTACTCAACCTGATATGGATGAACTAGAAAAATTACCTTTTATGATTCGATCTACTAAAGTCTCTTGGCTTATCAGTTTTTTACAAGAATCACTTGAAAAATCTCCAGAGGATAAGATTGTAGTGGTTTCTCAGGTAAATATAATTGTGATTAAACCAACAAAGAAACAATGTATCTAATAGTTTTTTTTTTTTATCTAGTTTGTTGATTTCTTATCTATTATATCTGATATTTTGAAAAGTGTCAACATTACACATGAAAGCTGTAAGTCGTTATATTATTAAATATATGTTGTAACAGGGTTTTCACTCAACTGTATTCCTTTTTTTTTTTTTTTTTTTTTTGTAGATGTCGGTGATATGCCAAACTCGGAACGAAGATTTTGTTTGGAACGATTCAATTTTCAACCTCGATGTCAAGTATTATTATTATCTTTGAAAGCAGGTGGTGTTGGATTGAACCTTCAATGTGCAAATCATATGGTACTTCTTGATCGATGGTGGAATCCAGGTAAGAAGAGTAACAGCAAAGAGACATAGAAAATGTTTGTATTCTAATATAAATCTATTTACTGATTTGAATTCTCTTTTTTCTCTTTTTCTCTTTTTTATGTCACTTTATAGCAACAATGGGTAATTGTCTTACTTTGGTCAAATGACTGGAGATATGAACAAAATTACTAATGGGAATTTATTGTATCAATAGATCAAGCGGTAGCAAGAATTCATCGAATGAATCAACTTAAACAAACCTATATCCATACAGTGATTATTAAGGATACTATTGAAGAAGGATTACTGGATGACGTTTTAAAGAAAAAGGTAAATGATATTTGTTTCTATAGCTAGTACATGAAGAAATATTTCTTTTTCTGATTTTTTTTTTTTGGTATACATACGTATATATATTCTTATTAGAGCAATTTATTTACGACGGTTGTAGATGGCATCAAATCCCGCGGCAATGACAAAGTAATTGAAATACCGGATGAAACGCCTATAGATGAACCATTTAATAATAGTATCGATTTGACGGAAATGGATGACATGATCAGCGATAGTGGACGATCCGATGATATAGAAATTAGCGAAGAATCAAACAATAGTCATTTCGATGACGATTTCGAAGATTACTCTGATATACGTAGTGGATCCAAACGATTGCGATCCAGTTCTATCACCAGCAACAAATCTGGAACTTACGGCAACAAACATCCTATTTTAGTGAAATACTAATCATCATCAACAATCCAATGTGATAAGTTTTTGATATTCTGGTAAAAATACATCTTGCATATAATTTAGTAATCTCTGTATTTACTTTTATTATTTTATTTTGTAGTTGATGATGATGATGTCTTTCGTAGATAGTTATAAATCTAGTTATTCTCATTCTATTTTTATCTTCTTTGAATACCCTTTTCTACTTGTACAATAAACATTTATTTTATGATAGAACATGACGATTATGATTATGATTTTGTTTATATTATATACTGTCTCCCTTTTATGATATAATGATATTGACATGGTTGAATTGGCGAATGACTGTGTCCCTCATCGAAAATACATAGTCAATCGGAATCGCTTCCGAAGTAGAATAATGATTGATGATAGATATTTACTCGACAATTTAAATAATTTAAAATAGCAAATAATTTGATTTTTAATGATAGAGAATAGCAAGAATCATTTTTTTTTAATTTTACCATAATGGATTGATGATCATTTTCCCCATATTGAGAAATGCTTCTTTTCCCTTCCCAATTTAGTCAAAGAGAAGTTTTTTCGTCCAGAAACTTCGAGAGCTCCCTCCAATGAGTTTCTGGGTATGAATTCCCATAAGCGGGGAGGGTTTTTTTTTTTCTTGTTGTTTTTCTTGACTTTTTTCTTTTTTTTATTAACTTTCTCACTGTCTTTTTTTTTTTTTTTTTTGACTTTCTTTATTTTCCATTATGGCAAAGTGTACTCATCAAGGATGTGGAAAAGAATTCAGTCTTGACAATAATGTCGATAATGGTAAGTGAAAGTGTTGACTATGAAAAAAAAAAAAATGCAAGCGATCGATGAACATTAACCGTGTTTTCTTTTTTGGTAACAGCTTGTCAATTCCACTCGGGTGCTCCTGTTTTCCACGAAGGTATGTATAATAACTATTTTTAAAATATATATATATATATATATATATATATTTGACTGACATGATTTTTTTTTTTAGGTTTAAAGGGATGGTCTTGCTGCAAGAAACGTGTGGATGATTTTGATGCCTTTTTAGAAATCCCTGGATGTACTTTTGGAAAACATAGTTTGGAAAAGCCGGAGGTGAAAGAAACAACTCCCAAACAACCCACTGTAGCCACCAAGGTAGAAAATGGAATTGAAACTTATGGAAACAAACCAGCGCCAACTGTAGCACCTATTACGGAAACACCAGCGGAAACAAAAGAAAAGGAAGTACAAAAAGAGGAAGAACAAGAGGATGATGAATCGATACCCGTCAAAGTTGGAACAACGTGTCGAAGACGTGGATGTGGAGTGACATTTGTGGATGAAGCAACTTCACGTGGTCCTGAATCGATTTGTCATTATCATCCTGGTGCACCCATTTTCCATGAAGGATCAAAAGGTTGGAGTTGTTGTTCTCGCAAGGTATTGGAATTTGATGAATTTCTCAAGATCAAGGGATGCAAGGAAAGACAAGGTCATTTGTTTGTAGGAAGCAAGAAAGAAGGACAAGAAGAACAATTGGTGGATTGCCGTATGGATTGGTATCAAACTCAAACAAATGTTATCATTAGTATTTTTGCAAAGAATAAGGAAGATACACAAGTCAAATTTACTAGTCGCGCTATTGATATTGATATCAAGATGAAGGATAATCAACGATATAAGAAACATTTACCTTTATTCCATGTATGTTAATTACATTTATATCGATTATATTATATTTATTATTATTATTTTTTATATATAGTTGATTGATTGTGAAGGATCCAAGTTTAATGCTCTTTCCACTAAAGTTGAAATCAATTTGAAAAAGACTAATGGTATTTCTTGGGCTGCTTTGGAACCTACCAAGGATGTCAAAACTTGGACGACTTTTGGTGTAACAGGGACTGGTGGTACTGTGGGATCAAAAGAGGTAAATGAATATTGAAGAAATTATTTTCAATAGACTAAACTTTTTTTTTGTTTTTTATTAGATTCATTATAGTGGTGATTCACCTTTACATTTGAAGGATTAGTATAGAGTATTTTTTTTTTTTTTTACTGATTCATCTTTGAATGGATTTAGTATAGATATAGTTTTGTTTTTAGTATCAATAAACATTATTAGTTTTATTTTTGTCCATTTTCTCTTTTCCAAAATATGAAAATAATAATAATAATAGTTATGATATTAATCAACTAAACTAGTTGATTCTTTATTTAGATATTTTTTTTATTATGGCAAAGTTTGATCATCATTATTATCATTATCTATAAAGTAAAGCTTGGTTTGTCGTACAAAATGATCTTTTATGTTTTATGTGGCTCAACTAATAACACTTTATCCCCACCTTTTTTTGTTTGTTTTTTTTTTTTTTTTTAGAAATAAATATAAAAAAAAAATGAAGATCAAATAAGGGACCTTTTTTGTCATAGTGAATCCTTGCAAATGACAATTGATTCTATCTAAAAATTATTATCTCAGGGTGATTCTCAGCTTTTTTTTTTTTTTCTGTCATTGTACAGTTTTTTGTCAAGTAGATAGTCCAGTTGATTTTTGAAGTCCAGACTATCCTATTTTTTTCTTTTTTTCTTTGTTTCTTTTTTGAAACCTTTTTTTTTCTTTTTGAACCTTTTTTTCTTTTTTCTCATTGAATAGCCTCCCTTTTTATTTGAACAACCAGTTTTTTTTTTTTTTTTTTGTTCTTATTCTTTTCGTTTTTATTGATCTCAGGTCCTCCTTCTTCCCCTCCTTTTTGATTTTTTTCTTCTTTCTTTATATTAGTATTGGGTCTTTTCATAAGGTCTATTTTTTTTTTCCATAGTCATCCTTTTCTACCATTTTTTTTTTGACTATCCCTTCTTTATCTCTTCCCTCACATACAATCACATTATATACGTATACAATCATATACATAATCTATGCGTCATCGTGGCAAAAATACCAAAACTATTGATATTCGACTTCATGAAGAAAAGTTTTATTTCCCTGGTGAAACCATAAAAGGTACAATAGATAACATGATAAAAAGATGAATAAACTAGAATTTTTTATTTTTGTTTCTATAGGTGCTGTTACTATCCATCCGAAAAGTCCAACTAAAACCAATCATATTGTCATAAGGTTCTCTGGTCAAGTCTTTATATCAGTCAAGGATAAAGAAGTGATCAATTTATTCTCAAAGACGAAAATTCTACCCATTTCTACTATTGAAGATACCAAATCATCTCATGTATTGGATGCTAAACAACATTCTTTTCCTTTTGAATTTGTTGTTCCTGATGATCTTCCAAGCACAATGGAGGTAAAAAAAAAAATAATAATAATAATAAAATGAAATATAATAGTAACTTTCTCTTCTTTATTTTTAAATTAGTTTGGTAAAAGGAAAGCAAGAGTGAAATATATTCTTACTGCTATTCACGATCGACCCATGGTACCAGAATCTCTTTGTGCAAAAGTATCTTATACTGTACCTATTTTAGAACTAATTGATGTTACTAAAACACCTTTTATCAACTCCCAAGAAAAATCAATGGATATTTTATTGCCTGGTGCAAAATACAACAAGAAATGTCAAACTACTGCCTCAATGCCAAGATTTGGATATACGCGTGGTAGAGTATTATTAAAGGATATATATATATATATATAAACTAATATTTTTTTTTTTTTTGGTTTTTAGGTGAAATTGTTCCTTTGAAAATCGTCATCAATCATTTTGAAGCCTTCTCTTTACAAAATGCTTTGGAAGTAGAATTGGTCCGTACTGTAGAGATTCGTACCCAAAAGTAAGTACAAACAACAATAGTAAAGGATTTATCTCATTATTATTATTATTTTTTTATATATTTATTTGTTATTAGGAATACGGCATCAACAGAGGATATTCTAAAAGTGGTGAAACAAGATATCAAAATAATTGGACCTTACAATTTCTCACAATCAACGACATGTCAATTAATGATTCCTACTTCAACACCTCCTACTATTCGGTTTAAAGACAAGACACTACATATACACTATAAGGTTCGTGTTAGGGTGAAATTAAGCAGTACGAAGAAATCTGTATCAAGTCTGGAAATGCCTTTTGTTGTTGGAACTTGGCCTCGTGCGGATATACCTATTGACGATGATGATGATGACGAATTGATAGAATTATTAGGGGAAACAATGCTCAGCGATGATGACGATGATGATGATGATAATAGCAATCCAGGAAATAATGATTTGGATCGAAAGGATACAAATCATTCATCAACTCATCACAATCGATATTCAATCATGTCAGCATCATCAGCAACTACTTTGGCTTTACAAAAGAATGATCGTGTTGGAAGATCTGATTCGACACAATCAAGGGTTTCTCATCGATCTATTGGATCCATATCTTCTTGGCGGTCTAGTCAATCATTGGAAAATAATAATTTATCACGTAACACATCAACCAGTATGACCCCAATTGATCAACAACAACATCAAATGTATCAAGGTTTTGGACGAAGCAGCACATCGAATGATATTGTATATTCTTCACAAAATGCCCTGAATCGATCTTCCTCTACACCTGACTTACTTGCAAATCCAACTACATATCATCATGGACATTATACCGGTCCTGGTCATTTACAACATCAAAACACTTACCCATTTCAAGATAATCGACAACAAACATATTATGATGATGGAATGCATCGAGTACCTTATTATCAACAAAATATTTCACCATACGCTACTTCTTCTCAACAACAACATATACCATACTCAAATAACAATAATAACTTGGAACGCGGATCAATATCACCTTCATCTTATACAGCTTATCAACATAATCGAATGGGTTCAGAAGAATATCGATCAATGGGATACTCAGCACCATTACAACCAAATCAAACCATGATAGATGATGTACCAACTAGAGTTCTTCAACCAATGCCATCAACGTCTACTCCTGCTACACCTGCCATCAATCGATTCCGTACAACACAAAAACAACAAGACAATAACAATTCAACTCGCAGGAATTATGATTATTCATATTATGATGATCTTACGGATAGTGAAGAAGATAAGAAAAGGATATCATCAACAACCGTTATTCCAGCAATTACCACGGTATCAGATGATGATGATGATGATGATTCTGATGATGGTGATTTATTTGTTATCATTGAACGAAAGAAGAAACAAGCGGAACGGGAAATGCGACAAAAGCAACGAACAATGTATACAGTAGCCGAATAGTATTTTTTTTTTATCAACAATATATAGTACTTTTTGTGGTAGTCATATAGTTTATTTATTCTATTTTTTTTTTTTTTTACTTATTTATGTATTGTGTATCATTCTTATTTTTACTATTCTTATCTTATTATTATTATTTTTTTTTTTTTTGTACATTTACAAACAACACTAATACACATCAATAGTCACCACCCTTTACTTTTTTTTTTTGGTCTAGTCTTTCATCATAGGAAACTTTATATGATTAGGAAAGAATGATCCGATAATAAAAGACAATAATCATAGTATATCATTTGATAGATATTTCGGCACTATGGGTAATATTTTTAATAAGGAAAGACGGTTTAAAGAGAAATTCGCCAAAAGGGCATTTTATGCAGGTATGGACCCAAAAAAAAAAAAAAAAAAAGTTTGTGACCGCAAGGGTTACAAGATTTTGGTGGAGAAGGAAAAAAAAAAAAAAAAAAAAAACCCTGCCTAATATTTTCTTGTTTTAGAGCGTTTTTTTCTGATTTTTTTCTATCTTTTTTGTCTTTTTGTATTACTTTACTTTCTTTCTTCTTCTTTTTTCTTTTCTTCTATTTTTATTGAATTCTACCTTTTCTTTTTTTTTCTTCTTCTTCTTCTTTTTATTATATCATTATTTCATTGAGTAAGTTAATCCACTTTTCTAACATTAATCTTTTATTTAACTTTCCTTTTCTTTTTTTTTTTCTGCTTGTTTAGTTTGAATCAAACTTATACAATGTACTACCTTGACAACAAAAATGATCCTCCTCCAACAACCATAAATACGCAAAATAATAATAATAATAATAACAATAATGGTCATCCTTTATTTAGTCAATCTTTTGATCCTTCAACGTTACATCAACAACATTCTTTGGATACTGGTTATTCCTTTCTTAATTTTGACAATGACGCACACAATCTTCCTTCGTCGACTTTTTATAATGACGACCCATCATCTTCCCTAGGACACGATTCTTTGCTGGCTCAAGATTGGAATGGGATACATGATTCTACTTTTGATAATCATTCACAGCAAATGTTTCTTCCTCTGACTTCTCACGACCAACCCTATAATGAACACGATAACAAACAAGATGGTACCAACTTTTTCTTATCATTGACTGACCAAGAACAACAAGCTATTTTGATGTCTGAACCCAACTTTTTACGACAACAGCATCTTCTTCAAGACAATATGATGAAGATGAAAGAACAAGAACTTCAAACAAAAGACAATGGCGGAGGTGAAACTGGCACTCCTGTACGTTCCAACCTTTCTGCTATGTTTGATCAAACAGAAAATCATTCCGATTTGTCATCATCTATACCACTACATACCACTACATCGAATGAATTTCATCATTATCAACAACATCATCTTCAACAACCAATGCAATCCGGTGCTTCTTTTCATGAGAACCAAACGACGCAAGCTGAACGACAACAACAGCAACAACAGCAGCAGCAACAACAACAAGAACAACAACAAGAACAACAACAGCAACAAGAACAACAGCAACAGCAACAACAACAACAACATCATCATCATCATCAGCAGCAGCAGCAGCAGCAACAACAACAACAACAACAACAACAACAACAGCAACAACAACAGCAACAGCAACAGCAAAAACAACAGCAACAGCAGCAGCAACAGCAGCAGCGACAACATCCATATCCAACAATTTCAGCTGTCAAACCATCATCATCTACGGGCAAGGCTTCTCGAAAGGAAACGAATCGGCGATCTCAACAAGGAAGTAGTGCACGTGGTGTTAGCGGCAACAGCAACAGGACAAATCCTATTCCTATCTCATCCAACAGTAGCGGACATAGTGGTTCTATCACCAAACATTCATCTTCTGTACCAACTGAAATTGATCATCAAAGGCGATTCAATGAACTTCAAGCCCGTTTCAGAGTTAATTATGCTCGCAAACCGAATACAGGAAATGCATCTTCTTCAACAACATCATCATTATCACATCAACAACAACAAAAAATGACCATTCAATCATCTTCTCCATCGTCTACAATTACTGGTGCAAAAATGGGTTCTTCTTTTTCCAATGTTTCAGGTGCATTTGGAGGTCATTCTGCCCATAGCTTTGGCTCAGCTGTATATGGTTCTTCTGTTCCTACTTCATTGGAAAAAGATCACATGGATTCTAGTATGGTTGGCAATATTAGTGAAAAGGATACTAGTAAGTTCAGAGACAAACAAATAAAAACAAAAACAAATGGATGATAAAAAAAAAAATAGATAAACTTAATATTTGCTTTTTTTTTCTTAGCCCGATCAAACAATAACACTAGATCATCATCTACCACTACGTCAACAACATCAAAAGGCGTGCCTATTCCAGGTGACAACAAAAATACCTCGGCTTCCGGTATGAAACAAGCCTCCTCATTCCCTTCACGTACCATGCCTATTCAAATTCAAAGAGTGCATCGAGCCAACGCCAATCAGCCTATGGATGCCGAACAACATCAAAAAAGATTGGATGATCAACTTGTCAAAGTTAATTTTGATGATATTACTGTGTCAGAACTGAAGGAAATGTTACGACAACGTGGGAAACCAGCAACAGGCAAAAAAGCTATATTACTTCAACGACTTTTGGAAGAAAGAGATATGATTAGGGCGGTACGAGGAGGTAGGATCAGCCATCGACATTCGCAACCGCCACCACCAACGACTCCTAATATGTCAGCAGATCAATCTGGCTTCGATATCGCAGCATCTTCACGACCACGCTCATACCAAGGTTCTTCACCTATGTTCTCTCATACCAATTTATCACCTCATTCACCTTTACTTGAAAGTCCATCCTCTGTACCCAATTCATCTATGTATTTATCAAGTTCACCAGGATCCGTTACCTTATCTTTGAATCGTTCTATTGCCAATATGCATATTGGATCTCCTCCAATGTCATCTCAACATGTTAGGCGCTTCTCTCCTTATGGTACTCCTGGATCTCCTAGACTTGGATCTTCACCTAAAATTCAAAAACAAGCCTATTCTTCTTCCATGCCAAACAACTATCTTTCATCTTCACCAAACAACAGTATGGATATACCATTCACCAACAATGATGGATTTATGAATATAGGATCTTCACCAGTGACACCAGGTCCACCCAATTCAATGTCATCTTCATCTCGCAACACACGTCTCTATGGAAGTCAAGGTTGGAATTATCGGCAAAAGTCATATGCACCTTTCACTTCCTCCGCTTTGGCAACACCTGACCGTGACGATGACGATGATCCTTTTGACGTCATGGCAAGACAAGAAAATCCGAATATGGACGAGTTAGGTGATGATCAACAACAAAGGGACCAATCATTATATGATGACCTATTACAATTACAACAACATCAGATGCAACAAGAACATCGTCATTATCATGATCCACATTCGAATGAAATGGAAACCGACAATAATAATAATAATATGAAATTGGAAACAATGGAATGGATGAATCATTCTTCGATAGGAAATGATATATCACTGAATAACCTACTACAAGGTAAAATATCCAAAAAAAAAAAAAAAAGCGAAGACGAAGAGTATTGACAGGTTTTTTTTTTATATAGAATTACCAGAAGGTGTATCTGCAGAACAATTCATGACATGGTTTTCCGCTATGAATGAACAAGGTGGTGGACTTGATCAATTCAATTTGACGATGGAACCTATAAAATTGGAAACATTGGATATGTCTGATCTTGCAGGAATGATGGCAATGGATACCAACAATCACTACCATAATCCACAACAAGAACAACAACAACAACAACAACAGCATGACGAAACGAATCAATCTTGATTTAGTTGGTTAAGGAACTTGTGCCTTTTTTTTTATTGTATTATATCTTTCTCTTTCTCTCTCTCTCTTTTTTTTTCTTTACTTTTTTTTTTTTTTTTATTTATATATATAGAAATCTCCCCTCTTTTTTCTTTTGTAATAAATTTTTAACTTTTTTCTATCTCCGTTTTTTCATTTTTCTTTCTTTCTATTATTTATTTTGTGATGAAACGAATCACTTTGATTACTATAGTCACATTTTCTTTCCTGGTTTTCTCTTGTAGCTTTTGGTTTATTTATTTTGGACAACATGATATTATACGACAAAGATTCACTATTGATAATAAAGTATTGGACAATGATATAAAATGGCAGGGGTTGGATATGTCACAAGCTGGAGGTGTTATTATGGAGCATATGGGCAATGCAACTGCAAAGTAAAAATAAAAAAAAATAAAAAGATGAATATAACTAAGAATACTTATCTTTTTTTTTTCTTATATTGATTAGAGCTGAACTTGGAAGGGCGACTTGGAAAGTAAAGAAAACAGTTGTTCCTCTAAAAAAAAAAAAAAAAAAAAAAACTAAAAAAAAAAAAAAACTTATATTTTTAGTTATTTCATACTATGATGGCAAGATATCCTGAAGAACCTTCTAATGAAGAAAGAACAGCTTTGGCACAATTCATTCATTTATTATCAAGATTATATCCATGTGGTGAATGGTAAAATAATAATAATCATTGCATTAATATACTATTTATTTATTTATTTATCTTTTTAAATTAGTGCTGAACATTTTCAAAAATTAATTCAAAAATATCCACCTCAAACATCATCAAGAATTGCTGCTTCTCAATGGGCTTGCGCTATGCATAACAAGGTTAATGAACGTTTGGGAAAACCTATTTTTGATTGCTCTGATCTTGATGCTAAATACCCCTGTGGATGTGAAAGTTGAACTATAGACTCTTTTCTCTTTTTTTTTTTTTTTTTTTTTTTTTTCAAACACCACCACCTTTACTCTTTTTTTCTTTTTTTCTTCCTTTTTTTTATATATATATATTTTGTAGCCTTTCCACATTAGTTTCGGTCTTTTTATTATACTCCCATCTCTTTTACCTTTATCAGCATCTAGTATAGAAAAACAATCTATATCATTACGGAAGAAACCCGGCCGATGGACTTCTGTTTCCCGACAAAACGAATTCATTCACCAACCAACGATTACGAAGTAATTACCACAATGACACCAGATCAACCTCCTGCTCGAAAAAAAGTGATTCCTGACGAAATGTTTACCAACAAGATGGCAGCCATGTCTCTCGTACATAACAACAACAATAATAATGATAATAACAGTAGTAGTACGGAAAATCATTCATCCAATAAATCAACAAACAACGAGCATGTGATAAGAGTGGATGATATCGATGCATTCTTAGCTGACGATGAACAAGAAGAAGATGATGATGAAGATACTTATATTGGGCCAAGTGGCGAATTGGTAGATATCCATCTGGGCGAACTGACACTTCCTTTTGAACGAATATCTGGTTCAACTTGTTTACGTATTCCTGATTTTGTACTTCATCCTGATTATCCTTCTGATCGTGCAATATATGAATTAGCTCTTCAACAACAACAATCACTTCAGCAAAATAACTCAATGGATTCCCAATATCAACCTATGGATTTAGATTAGTATCGTTTTAGGGTAGTTTTTTTTTTTTTTGGATTCAATAAAAAAAAAGGACTTATTTATGCAGACACTATATGGACGATGTGGGACTTTTTTTTTTAACTTTAAATATATAGATGTATTTCTATTCTCATTCCTTTCATTATTAAATAACCAAGTGTTGATAATGTCACTTTGACAACATTGGGTGGAATTGAAATCAACGTTACCATTATCACTTTTTTTTTTCTTAAGCATCACCTTGCGGCATACATGTTCATACTCGACTAAACCAAGCTACAACAAGAAAAACTGAACATATCTTATAAGCATCATCATCATCACAGGGAACTTTAATAGTCGTTGATCATGATGATGTGGATGAATTCGCTGTTCCATAATAGGCAACCCACAGGTTCAAGGAAAAGGATTTCTGTTTCCCTTTTTTTTTTTTTTTCTTCCCTCCATTCTTCCTTCTTTTCTTCCCACCTCCCTCTTTTCTTTTTTCTCTTTTTTTTTTTTTTTTTTTTTTTTTTTTTTTTTTTTTTTGGTGGCGACTAGTATTTTATTTTATTTATTTTTTTTTTTTTGAAAAAAAAAAAAAGAATTAGCTCTATCATCAAGATGCTCTTTCCAAGTGTATATCAAGCCAAAGACGATAAAAAGAAAAAACCATACAAATCTTATCCCACCAAGGGAGTGTATCTTAGCAAACATTACCTACGATGTTTCCTCTTCATGATGATTGTCATTATAGTGGCGACAATGACTCTATGGATCATTCATCACAATACATCACAGTATAACGACGACAACGAACATCGATCCTTTCCTTTTTGTCATCAGCATCCCAATCCTTCTTTTTTATTAGAGCATCAGGCATTAGGTTATTTGAAGCATCATCGACGAATAGATGATGTGATGATCCCGAGTACAGTCTGGCAAGGTGGCATCCACGGGGTACTTTACATGGCGGTACGTAACGAGCAATTGGCCAATGTGCGTGAGACCATCCGAAGTCTAGAAGACAGATTCAATCACAGGTATCATTATCCATGGATTCTGTTGTGTCCTGAGGGGTTTTCCGATAGTTTCATCAGCTACACAAAACATTTGGCTTCTGGTCCGATTTATTATGGCAAGGTCGATCTCCAGGCGTTCATCACCCCACCTTGGGTCCAACATCGTGTGTTTTTGAAAAAGATGACTTCGTGGTCTAATCCAAAGGAACATCTTGATTTTACATTCCATCAATTGATGAGGTAAGTAGATGTGATGATGAATGAAAAAGAAGGAACAAAAAAAAAAAAAAAAAAAAAAAGATTAAAGGTTTTTTTTTTTTTTTTTTGTTAGATACCAATCAGGAATATTTTATCATCATCCATTATTTAAAAGTGTGGACTACATATGGAAAATTGATCCAGGCACTTCCTTTTCATGTAATGATATGGATGATCCTTTTAAAACAATGCAAGACAACAATAAGACTTATGGCTTCACAGTGACACAGCGTCAACCGCAAGGAGATGTATCAGGCAAACATATATGGAAATTGACTGAAAGTTTTATAAAGCATCATCATCATCTTTCTATTTTACCATCTAACAAAACAATCATGCAAAGTATCATGGAGAGATATCGAGGTAATGATGACAGTGAGGATAATGATCATGGATATAGTACCTGCCATTTTGGTTCTTCGATAGAATTGATGGATATGCGGTTTTTAAAATCAGCTGCCTATCAGTATTTTTTTAAGTATATGGATCAGACAGGTGCATTTTTTTATGAAAAGTACAAAAAAAAAAAAAAAAAAAAAAAAAGAGTTATTCATATTGAAATAAATTCTTTTCTATCATTGTAGATTCACGGATGTAGCGTTCCGTACATTGGCCATAGCGTTGTTTTCAAATACCGCCGACATTCAGTTCTTGAATGAAATTGGACTTGAAGGCAATCATCATTGCCCCCTTGATATGGACCACAGTAAGAAATGTGCTTGTGATTATCATGGTCCTGATGGTAATGAATGTATAAATGAATGATGATGATGATGATTTCTCATATTTTCATGAATAGTCTTTCAACCTGATAGTTGTACCATTCAATTGTTAAGTCAAATTGATCCCAATGCAATCAAAAACGTGACAAGGTTTATTAGGTCAAGAATGGATCATCCTTAATGGATTATATTTTTTTTTTTTATATATAAATCAGGATGGGATGAAATCATCCACTGCAAGAATAAAACACACACTTAACACATTCTCCATTTGACCGAGGAATGTCTTCTTTGACTGTTTTCATTATTTTCCTTCCAATATCATGATTTGATGTTTTCATCGTTTTCACTTTTTTTTTTATTTTTATTTTTTTTGTTTATCGTTGTTGTAGTCTAATCAGTATATATATATATATATATATATATTATTTATTAAATTTTTAATTGACGGTTTAATCATTATGTTTCGACCTGCTCGACAGTTTGTACCTCGTTTAGGGATTCAAATGGGTGTGATCGCGGGGTTTCTAATTTTATTACTTTGGCTTTTTTTCCCTATTTCATCATTATCTTCTTCTTCTTCTTCCCTTTCCTCCTTTGAAGGTTGTCAATCTACTCAAGAATGTTATAACCTTTTATTGAAAAAAGCACAACAAGCTCATGATCTCACCATACCACTTCAACAACGACAACAAACGAATGATAGTGCTCCCACTTCCTCTCCTCTCGACCAAGACAATAAACAACATATCAATGAAGAATATATTCGACTGACACAGCCTACACGGATCAAAGCGGCATTTGTAGTATTGGTGCGGAATAGTGAACTTTTTGCCATGCGTTCATCTATGCAATACTTGGAAGACAGATTCAACCACAAGTATAATTATCCTTGGATATTCCTGAATGAAGAGCCTTTCACTGATGAATTCATTCAAATGACCCGTGCTATGACCAAGGCCGATTGTCACTATGGACTTGTACCCAAGGAACACTGGAGTTATCCATCTTGGATCAACCAGACTCGTGCACAAGAATGTAGATTGAATATGGCAGCCAAGGATATTGTTTATGGAGGAAGTGAAAGTTATAGACATATGTGTCGATATCAATCTGGATTCTTCTTTTTGCATCCATTATTGGATGGTTTGGATTATTATTGGTAATATGGTTTCATGAAAAAAAAAAAAAACCGGTATTCATCTATATTTTTTTTTCTATATTAGGCGTGTAGAACCTGGTGTCAAGTTTTCTTGTGATATTGATTATGATCCATTCAAATTGATGAAGGAACGTGATCTGAAATATGGTATGTAAAAATAATAACAATAATAATAAAGAAATAGTAAGACATATAATCATCTCATCATTCTCTTTTTTTTTTTTTTTTATGTATAGGATTCACTTTGGCTTTGGAAGAATTACGAGAAACAATCCCAACTCTTTGGCAAACAACAGTTGAATTTGCCAAAAGTCATCCAGAATTCATATACCCAAGAACAAGACCTGATAGTTTATTCCGATTCGTCACTCAAGACAATGGAATCTCTTATAATCTATGCCACTTTTGGAGCAACTTTGAGGTATTGACTCAAATGATCACCCTTTCTCATCTAATTTTTTTTTTTTTATGTATTTAGATCGGCTCTTTGGAATTTGTTCGATCAAAAGGATATATGGCTTATTTTGATTATCTCGATAAAAAAGGTGGATTCTTTTATGAAAGGTAAAAAAAAATCTAATCATGATTATCTTGTTTCTCTATTGATGATATTTTTTTTCTTTATAGATGGGGTGATGCACCAGTACATTCCATTGCTGCATCCTTGATGCTTAGTCGAAATGATATTCATTGGTTTTATGATATTGGTTACAAACATGATGGATTTGAACATTGTCCTACTGAACCTCATTGGTTGACTTATGGAAAATGCTATTGTGATCCTGGTTCCTCTTTCGGTAAGTATTCATACAAAAAAAAAAAAAAAAAAAAAAAAAAAAAAAAAAAAGGTCTTATCCCATTATTATTTCATGATAGATCATAACGCAGGAAGTTGTACTAATCGATTTTTGGAGGTCACCAAGAAAACGGTTCATGATTTTATTGTTACTCAACCTGATAGTTTTTGAATAATACTGCGGTATTCTTTTTTTTTCTTTGTGGCGCCCCAATCCTATATTTATTTTGTTTTTCAATAAAGTTACTTCTTTTTTTTCATCTCTCTTCTTTCTTTCTTTTTTTTTTCTTTTCTATATTATCATTGTTTCAATGTCTTTATCTCTCGTTTTATTATATATTGTTGGGTAAAGAGATGCTTGAAGGTTACACACTCGGTGATTGAAATGCATTACTTATCATTTTTTTTGTACTGTAGTTCTTTTGCAACTGGACTCCAATCTCTTCCTTTCTTTTCTCTTCTTTTTTATCCAGTATTATTGAATTATACTAGAAAACAATGGAAAAACAACATTTTAGCTTTTATTGTGAATACACTTGCTGTATCTACTGCTACTCTTACTACCTTTGATATTGTTTATGGAACACCTCCATTTACTCATTTCTCACGAGTCTTGGGTAAAAAAAAAAAAAAAAAAAAAAAAGATATTCTAACCTTCTTATGCTCATTCTTTTTTTTTCTCAAGTATATGCTGCTGTAAATAATCTCTTTATAATTATTAGTACATTGATAGATAGACTGGCCTTTATCAACAAGAATAGTGGTGTTTGGACTCGTGTTTTACTCTTTCCATGTATGTGGACCTATCTCTGGCATATCCATGACTATTATGGTAAATATGTGATCATGATGACGATAATATGAAAAATAATAACCACTCATTATTTTCTAATACTTGATTATTATTATTATCATTATTGTTATGAAAAGGCGATGGTTCTGGTTATTCTAACAGTACAAGTGATTGGGCTGCTTGGGCACAGATTGTGGATCTAGGAGGAAAATCATTATTGGATTGGTTACTTGCTCTTTTTGGAACATGTCTATTGGAATATGATACTTGGTCAAAACTATATTTCCAGTGGAAGGAATCTTCATCAATTTCAGCAACGGAATCATCATTAACAACAACCACGGCAACAACTGAAACAAAACATATTCCTTCTGTTAATCAAGCTCATTCTTCGCTATCATCACGTTTATCCAAGATACGACTCCAACTTCTTCTTCATCCTTTATCACTTTATATGATCGTGGTTGGATTGCTATATGTATATGGAGAAGTCAAATCAAGTATTCGTCGTGGAGCATTTTTTCAAAAACCTATCAAGGACTGGGCACCTGATACCATCCCTGTGGCATGTGTCATTGGCTCTGGTGGATTTGATATGGAATTACGATCTAATTATTCTCATTGGATGGACAAATCGATAGATGCTTCTCAGGTAATGATAATGAAAAAAAAATGTACTCTAAAGCTTTTTTTTTTCTCTCTCTTTTTTTTTCCCTTGGCTTTGATGATAGAGAGGTGCTAAACTTGTGTTATGGTCTGAAGAAGTAGTATTAACAGAAACTTTACAAGATGAAGAACGATTACGAGCAATGGCAATCAAAGTAGCAATGGAACAACATATTTACCTGGTAATAGCTTATGATCGACAGTTTCCAACCAATCACAATATGGCTGTTCTAATCTCACCACAAGGCGATATTTTGATCGATTATATCAAGGCCAATCCTGTCCCTTTTGATGGTATGTCTTTTGTTATATATAACATAGGAATACTGACGAACTTTTTTTTTCTTTTTTTTTTTTTTCGTCTTATGGATTCAAATAGAGGACAATGAACCTGGACCTGGAGTCTTACTTTATGTGGATATTCCTGAATTTGGACGAATTGGACTAGTTATTTGTTATGATTTATCAATGCCCAAGTTTATCCGTCAAGCTGGACAAAACAATGTAGATGTTCTTTTACAGCCAGCTTTCAATTGGGGTAATGAAATCATTCATTGATCTTTTCATAAATTGATCTTTTTTTTTCCATTATAGGTGCAGGAGCACCAAGTGTACTTCGTAATCAACAACTTCGACCGATTGAAAATGGATTTACTTTATTTCGATGTGTTTCACAAGGTATCTCTGGTATCATTGAACCAGTGATTCATGGCCATTATGAACAAAAGACGGTGACGATCTCCAATTCAGTTTATATTTTCAACTTGCCTCTTCAACAACGAATCAAGACATTATATAGTGATTATATAGGTGATTTTGTACCAATGACTAGTTTAGCTTTTAGTATAGTGATTTTGACACGTTTACATTTCTTTTAAAATATATATTCAGTCAGCATAAAATTCATTGGCTGTGACTGAGCAACAGAAAAAAAAAAATCTGGACCCGCAATAAAAAAAAAAAAAAAAGAATCCACGCTCCTTTTCTATTTGTGCCTCTCTTTTTCCACTCTTTTTTTTTTTTTCTTTTGTGTGTGTGTGCGTTCCTTTTGGTCAAGCAACTATTTAAAAAGAAATTATCATGTCTGATCAACCTACCACTCAATTCTCTTGTAAGTTAAAAACATGAACAATTTCCTTTTTTTTTTTTTTTGTTTTTAATACTCATCTTTACTATTTTATTACTTTTATTCTTTTACTTTCTTGTTTTGTTTTCATTTTAGATCGATCTCAAAAGGAATTGACCATCTGGAGTGGTTATCCTGATTATAAGCCCATCAAAGGATTTGAAAAGTAAGGATGGATAGAGTATATCATGAACTTATTCTTTTATTAAATAAACTTACCACTCTTTATTTCTGGTTTAGACCTGAAACCACAACAAGAATCTTCAAGTATAGCAAATATGGTCATGTCTATGCCTATGCCACCAGTGAAGGGTAGGAAACTTTATAACATTTTGTTGTTTTTATGCTTATTCTTATCTATTTTAGAGCCAAGGTTTTCGAAGCTTCTACTTTAAAACAACTTTGTGATATTAAGCGTGCCAATCTTCTTGATCTCTGGCTTTCTCCTCAAGGTAGTTATATGGCCACTTGGGAACGATTCAGTAAGTTTTTTTTAATTACTGTCATCCATTCTGTACTTACTCAGATCTTTTATTTCATTTAGCCAAACTTGAAGATGGATCTGGTGCCAAAAATCTTTGTATTTGGGATACTGCAACTGGTGACCAAATTGCTTCTTTTACTCAAAAAGCACAAAACAATTGGTAAGGAAATTGGATCCCTCTGATATATCTGATATTAATCTTCCTCTTTTTTTTTAAAAAAAAAAAAAATGAATAAAAAATACATAGGAACTTCCAATGGACTGATGATGAAAAATATTGCGCTCGAATGGTATCTGGTGAAGTTCAATTTTGGGAAAGCCGAAGTGTTGGCAAAGGTACAGAAAAACAAGTAATTCTTTTCATTCACTCAATCTAAATTTTTTTTATTGTTATATAGCTGTTTGGGCACGTCTGCAATTAGAAGGTGTAAGCTATTTCTCCCTTAGTCCTGGTAAGGCACCTGCTGTAGCTGTGTTCATTCCTGAAAAGAAGGTAAAAATTGGATGCTATTCTTTCAATGGAAAACTAATACATGACATTTATATTAGGGTTGTCCTGCTGTTGTCCGAATGTATAGTATTCCTTCTTTCAACAATCCTGTTTCCAATAAAACTTTCTTCAAGGCTGATAATGTACAAATGTTTTGGAATGATCTTGGAACCAACCTTTTGGTATTGACTCAAACTGAAGTGGATAAGACTGGAAGATCATACTATGGTGAAACCAATCTCTACTACCTCGCTGTTGCTGGAAACTTTGATTGTCGTGTACCTCTGGATAAAGAAGGACCTGTACATGATGTGACTTGGGGTCCTGATTCGAAAGAATTTGCTGTTGTATATGGATCTATGCCTTCAAAAGCAACTTTGTTTGATCATCGTGCCAATCCAATCCATAACTTTGGTATCAGTCCTCGCAATTTTGTCCGTTTCAATCCTCAAGGTCGAACTATTTGTATTGCTGGTTTTGGTAATTTGAATGGTACTATTGATTTATGGGATCGCAAGTCACTTAAAAAAGTCAATACATTCTCTGCCCCCAATGCTTCTCACTGTGAATGGTCTCCTTGTGGTCGATATCTCATGACAGCAACACTCACTCCTCGTTTACGTGTGGATAATGGATTCAAAATGTGGCATCATACTGGCACACTAATCTATGAAGAGGCTGTTGATGAACTCTTCCAAGTGGGCTGGCGTCCTGAACCTGCATCGAAATACCCTGTCATGCGTAACATCTCTCCTGCTCCTGCACCTATCAAAGTCTTACCGTCCAATAAACCCGCTGTCACAAGTACAGCTCCCACTGGTGCTTATCGTCCTCCTCATATGCGTGGTGGTGCTGCTCCTACTTCTCTTGCTGATCGTGAAGCCATGTTGAGCCGTGGTCAATCTCCTGTTGGTTCTAATAGACGTCAAGTTCCCGGTGCTGTACCAAAACAACAAACCAAAAATGCCAATGGACGATCTCAACAAGCCAATAATAACAACAAACCATCGCCTTCCATTGCCGCCTTATCACCAGAAGAAAAACAAAAAAAGATTCGAAATTTGGAGAAGAAATTACGTCAAATCAATGATCTGAAAGAGAAACAAGCAAAGGGAGATTCTCTTGAACCAGCTCAGGTAAAGGAATAGATATAAAAAAAAAAAAAAAAAAAAAAAAGGCAATTTTTTTTTCTTATATTCCCTTTTTTTTTTAGGTGCAAAAACTGGCATCAGAATCAACAGTATTACGGGATCTTGCTGCACTCAAATAGATTTATACATAACCTATTGGATCAAGAAGAAAAAAAAAACAAAAGCATATTAGATAGCATATTGGCATGTGTGTGTGTGTGAATAGTCATATAGTCTTCTTATTTTTTTTTTTCTCTTTTATTTTACCTTTTTTTTTCATTATTTGTATGATATCTATTTTCTTTTGTTGTTTTTATATGCATTGGAAATAAATAAATAAAAGCATGTTCTTTTTATTATTGAGCGTATCTTTATCTACAGTCTATTTTCTATCCCATAGTCCATTCGATTCTTCATCATTGTTATATCTGATATCATCATCCATGAAACAGATTGTCATCTATAAATGGCTTTTTCATTCTTAATACAAAAGACGATGATGATGATGATTTGAAATCATAGTCAGTTAAAGAGGATCCATTAAATAAAATAAAACATGAATTTTACTTATTTCTTTTAAAAAAAAATGAACGATAGGCACAAGTTTTGAAATAAAAAAAAAAATAGAACATATATAAAAAAGGGAAGAGGAGGGGGGAATCATCTACAAAAAAAAAGGAGGGATACTGATACAAAAAGATGAAAAATAAAAGAACAGATGAAAAGATAAATATATAATCAAAAAGGAATAACATATATACAAAAGGAAAGGGAATGATTGAGAGAACTATTCTTGTTGTTGCCATCCCTATTTAAAAAAAAAAAAATGAATATAAGAGGAAAAAAAAAATATTTTTTTTTCAAGTTGATTACCTGCATCCTACGAGTGACTCTTGATCGATGATGATGTCTTCGAACACGACGATCAAACCAACCACCAGGCATAAAACAAGGAAAGAAAGTCCACCAACATCCATAACCCCACCAGCAACGCCAAATACCAGGATCAAGTTCCAAACTTTTCATAGAACCTGTAGAAGACCATCTTGGATTATTGTCATGAGTGGAAACAACAATATCATCATCATCACGCAAATTAACTACCGATCCTTGATGATAACGTGATTGAGTCAATTGAATGGTTTCTTCTTCTTTGAGAGCTTGTTGTTGTCGTTCCATCATCATCATCATGGCATCTTTCCCACCACCCAAAGCACGAAGTTGAGAATGGATTAAATCATTGAGTAATAAACTGGAGAGAATCAAGAAACTGTCCAAATCATCCACTCGGTGTTTGTCAGACAATAAAGATCTAAAAGGATTATTCGAAGAAGAAGCGCCATGATCAGTCACGTCTTTCGGTATAGCATGCATGGTTGTTTCATTGTTTTCAAAAAAAAGGAGTCGAGTCGCTTGTTTGGTGAGTAAAGCAATGGGTACCTTCGATTGATCGTAATGACATTTTTCACATAATAGATCCATGGATGTTCCGTCGTCCGCCATCTGCATACGCCATTGATAAGGTCGTTGATCCCATGAAAAGGAAAAGGTACTGGTGGTCATGAGCATATATTTCTGTGGTGTTTGTCGAGATAATAATGTCATGGTGTGCCAATCTTGTTCTATCAAAGACCATAATGGAAGATGATGATTATCATAAAGTGTTACATATAATTGTCGATGTTTTGGAATCACTAATCGTTGTTGGGTCTCGTCATCATCGATGCCATCCTCATCACTAGTCTGGATGATTTGATTTTCCTTTCCATTTATATCATTGTTGTTGTTGTTGTTGTTGTTGTTGTGTATTGTGTCATCATCATTATCATGATTGTTTTGATGATCGGTATCCAAATATGTTTTATTTGTTACTAGTCGTTGGTTTGAATATCGTGAAGGAGAATCGTCATGTACTTGAAATAAAGTATGTAAAGCCATAGAAGGACGATAAAAGAGAATATTTCCATCCATATCTTTACAAACTGTACAAGGTTCGTTATTATTTTGTTGGGAGGGTATTTCCATCAATTGATTATGAGTCAAAACAAGTTCCATTCTTGGTTTGTCTATTGAATTGGTTTGTTTATCTGTTCCCATCATAAGCTGAGAAGGAGGATAATATGTATGTTCAAGTCCAGGACTAATTTCTTTCATACCATGTTGAGATATTGAATGAGGTTGTTGTTGTACTGAAACCACAGACATTGAGAGTAATAATAATAATAATAATAATAATAATAATAATAAAAAGAGAGAAAAAAAAAAAAAGAGAAAAAGAATATAAAAAGGAGTTTGATTTTAGATAACAGTAACAATAAAGGGGAGGTTTATCAATAGGAAAGGGGTAAAAATAAAAAAAAAAAAAAATCAAGTTTGAAGGATATCCATATAATAAAAAAAAAATAAAAAAAAAAAAAGAATAAAAAAAAAAGAATAGGAAAGAAAAAAATAAAAAAAAATAAAGGAAATTTCAATCTATCTTGGAGAAAAGTCTTTTTATTTTTTTCCTTTTGGTTGTACAAATGTAAAATTCCCAGTCAATTATCTTTTTGATACAAAAAACTAATCTTTTTGTTCTTTATTCTGTGTATATATGTAAAAAATAAAATAAAAATAAAATAAAACAACTGACTATTCCTATTACGTACTAACATATCACTTAAATAGAATCTATATTAAAAAAAAAAAAAGGAAATATGAGTATTTTTTTTTCTTATTATTAAATATTTTAATTTTATCATATATATTTACCAGTGACAAGCTTGTTAAGTTTGGCAAGCTTGCTAGAAACAGTCAAATCAATGCTCTTGTCACCAATTTCAACGAGAAGACCACCAAGAATATCAGATTTAACCTTGTTAGAAACGAGAAGTTTCTTGCCTTCAGCAAGAGGACTCTTTTGAAGAGAATCAACAACCTTGTTCAAAGTAGCCTTATCCAATTCCTATAATATATATATATATATATAAATAAAATAATCCATTTTCTATATCCTCCTTATATAAAACAATTATACCTTAGCAGAAGTAATAACAAGAGGCAATTCGTTACGGTGAGCACTCATCAATTCAGAGTAAGATTCAATCACCTTGACAGTTTGAGGAAGACGACCATTTTCAGCCAAAGTATCAAAGAAATTTTCAGTCAAACTGTGAGCCTTGCCAGATTTGGCCAACACGGAACGAACACTTTCTTTCTTATCCTTAAGAGAGATGGTGGGGTTTTCCAAGAAAGATCCAATAGACTTATCCTTGGCAACGATCTTTTCGAAAGACTTGAGATCCTTTTCAACAGCATCGAGAGCGTTTTGACGAGCAGCAGCGACGTAAAGAGCAGTAGCATAACGACCATCAAGACCAAAGAGAGCAAGAGGTGCCTATAGATTAAAAAAAAAAATTAAATATATGAATATATATTTTCATATTAATTCACTTTTTTATTTTTACCTTGGGAGCAGCAGCAGCAGCATAACCTCGGGTCAACTATAATAATAAAATAAAATAATAATAAAAAAAAAAGAATGAATATATCTTTCTCTTGAATATTGTTCATTTTGCGTAAAGTATGGTGTGTATATGCTGAATATATATATATTGTTTCTTTTCCCAATCATTCTATTTCGTGTTGATTGTAATTTATTTTATATATATCTACATACTTGAGGAACGACGGTAGTCAAACGGGTAAATCGAGAAGCCATTTCTAACTAGAGTTGTAAAAAGGAAAAGAAGGAAAGGAAAAAAAAAAATAAGAGGAGAAGGGTTGAACGAAAAAAAAAAATGACCGGGTTTGTTTTGTTTTTTTTTTTTTTATTTTTACGCTCCCCCAACTATTAGAGTGAGCCCTCAGGGTCAACCACACATACACACACACACAAAATACTCAATTAAAAAAAAAATGTGACGTCCGATTTTTATGAGAGGGGTGGATCAAAAAAAAATATTTTTGATTGACAAGTAATGTAGCCTAGTTCAACATTACATCTCCGCTTTTTTTTTCTTCTTTTTCTTTAAGGAGGGTTTTCTTTTTCTACTTCTTTTTTCTTCTTCTTCTTTAACCATCCACTCTTAGAAAGAATCAATATGTAAGTCACTAATATTTGTTTTTTCTATTTGTATATTATTTATTCACCCCTTTTAAATATCTTTAGATATAATGGTCGCTGTCAAGTTACAAAAGGAAGAAAACCGTAAAGCCTTCTTGGAACTTTATCCCAATCTTGCAGAAGAAGTACTTGCTGAACTTCGTAAATACAACATGCCTGAAGATGCTTATGAATGGACCAAAGAAGTAAGTCATATTATTTAGTCGAAAAATGTTTCTTTTTTTTTTATATCGCGTTTCTTTTTTTTTTTATTTATTTATTTATTTATCATCTTATTTTAAACTAGAATTTGTTCTACAATGTTCCTGGTGGTAAGAAAGAAAGAAAAAGAGTACCTGAAAAAAAAATGAAAAAGTAACTTGTGAATTATAATTTCAATTATATTAGGTAAACTTAATCGTGGTCTCTCTGTTGTTGATACCATTCGTATTTTGAAAGGTGATGCTGTTACTGAAGATGACATTTTCAAAGCTTCCGTTTTAGGTTGGCTTGTTGAATTTGTAAGTATATAAACATAGACGAAAAGATATATATATATATATATTTAATTATTATTTTGGGTAATAATATTAGCTTCAAGCTTTCTTCCTTGTCTCTGATGATATTATGGATGCTTCTATTACTCGTCGTGGTCAACCTTGTTGGTATAAAAAAGATGGTGTTGGTATGGTAGCCATCAATGATGCCTTTATTTTAGAATCTTGTATCTATATCTTTTTGAAAAAGTATTTCAAGGCTACTGATTACTATGTTGAATTGATTGAATTATTCCATGAAGTCACCTTCCAAACTGAACTTGGTCAATTGTGTGATCTTATTACTGCTCCTGAAGACAAGGTTGATTTGAGCAAATTCTCAGTGGAAAAGTAAGTTTATCATATTTGAAAATAAATTGGTTGATTTATTTTTCTTCTTTTTTTTTATTATTATGATAGGCATAAATTCATTGTTATTTACAAGACTGCTTTCTATTCCTTTTATCTTCCTGTTGCTCTTGGTATGCTTATGAATGGTGTAAAGAATGAATCTGCTTATGACGAAGCTCGTGCTATTTTGATTCCATTGGGTGAATACTTCCAAATTCAAGATGATTATCTTGATTGTTATGGTGATCCTGCTTTCATTGGCAAGATTGGTACTGATATTCAAGATAACAAATGTTCCTGGTTGATTAATCAAGCTTTGGCTAAAGCTAACCCTGAACAACGCAAGATCCTTGATGTAAGTTTATGATTTAAAAAAAAAAAAAAAATGACTGATAATAAATATTTTTTTTTGTTGGTAGGATAACTATGGTAAGAAGGATGCTGAAGCCGAAGCCAAGATCAAAGCTCTTTACATTGAACTTGATATTGAAGGTATCTACAAGGCTTATGAAGATAAATCTTTCCAAGAACTTACTACTTTGATCAACAAGGTGGATGAATCTGTTGGTGTCAAGAAGGCTGTCTTTACTGAATTCATGGACAAGATCTACAAGCGTACCAAATAAATTATAATCTCTTTCCTCTCACTACTACCCCCCTTATCTCTATCTATTATTATTATGTTGTTATTAGTATTCCAATTATTATCACATTTTTTTTTTTTTTTTTTTTGCAAAAAGTTATAATAAAAGACATCTTGAGTAAATATATTTAGGTGAAGAGGTCCGAATAGAAATTAGATGGAATCAGAGGACGTACAAAGCGGGAATACAATAAATTTGTAACTTGTCCTTAAAAATAACTAAAGTGCATATCATGAACAAAAAAAAACCCACTTTTATCAATATGCAACTTTCTATTTTATTTCTTTTCCTTTTTTTTTTTTTTTTTTTTGATAGAATGTTCTAAAAAGGTAGAGAGTGTGAAAGATGACATACTAGACAAGAAAAAAAGTCAGTGCTCCATGAAGGTATGTTACACATGATTACATTGAACCATTTCTTGTATATAGTTTAGTAAGACAAATCACAAACCAATGTATTGAGATAAGTATCTTTTTTTTTTTTTTTTTATTTAGGAAATGAAATTAACAAATATGATGTTGTTGATTCAAATATATTGAGCTTTACATATAGAGATCTAAGGAGCTACAAATAAATGATGATGATCATCATTCAAATGATACTGCACAGTTAAACCTTCAAATATCCATCATCCAATATATATTATCTTCTCTTTCTCAAAAAAAAAAAAGAAGGAATAAGGATGATGAATAAAAGTATGATAGAGAGTGTGTGTGTGGGTGTGTGTCTATCAATCGAGTTTCCTAATATGGAATATGTTCTCTTTCTACAGTTTTCTCCCTTTTTCGTACTGACACTTTGCTATAGCATAAACAACGCTAGAAAGATTCAAATAAAAATAAATCACATAAATGTAATTGACTTTCTCTTTTTAATGCGAAATACAGTATAGAACTCTCATAGCCTTTTTTTTTTATTTTATTCCTACGTACTTTGTTAATATAATTATGTTTGTTATTTTTTTTCTTTTTGAATGCATTCATTTTTTTTTATTTTATGCACATTTTTATAGATACGGAATAGGTTGATCCAACAGGAAGTCCATATTGAATATCAATGTATATAGCAAAGTATAAAATAGAAGACAAAACTATAAGAAATTATGTTGGCTATCGCTTGTACCTATCTCTAAATGCGGCTTGCTGGTAACGCGGCTAGTCGGTAAGTCAATATCATTGAATGATTTTTTTTTTTTTTTGAATTGGAAACCAACTTTTTTTTTGTTCCCTTATACGCAACGCAAATCACTTTTTTATCACCTGCAAACCATTTTATTCACTACCGTGCAAATTATTTATTTTTACCTGCTAATTATTACGACAAAAAAAAACAATACCCCTCACCAAATCAACAATGGATATAAATGTATGTCAAGTATGCAATGAACAACCTTCAAAATACAAATGTCCTCGTTGTGATATACGATCTTGCTCAGTGATCTGCGTCAAACAACATAAACAAACTCAATCTTGTTCTGGTGAAAGAAGTAAAACTCATTATGTTTCTATGAAAGACTATAATGAATCGAATATGATGAGTGGTAAAAAAAAAAGAAAAGAAAAAAGAATCATGCTTCAACTATGAATGATCTAATATTCTTGTTTTGCCTGATAGATTATGTTTACTTGGAAGATATGTCAAGACAATCAGATAATGTGATCCGAAGTCGATTGAAAGAAAAAAAACTAATAGGTCCTGCTGAACATAGATTGAAAATGGTTGTCAAACATGCTAGAGAAATGGGTATTATTTACGATATGTTACCAGCTGGTATGTCAAGGCGTAAAGCGAATCAAACTAATTATAGTGTCAAGTAAAGTATATATTGATTAGGATGATTTTCTGCAAAATAGAAAAAAAAGTGGAATATCTAGAAAAAAAAAAAAGGAGGGAAGAGGGGGAAGAATGATAAACTAATGTGATCATTGTTTTCTTTTTTTTTCTTCTGTGATAGGATGAAACAATTATTCTGGACATTGGAATTTTATTTTTGTATGGATGATTCACAAGAACGCGTTTTGGAGCATTCGTAAGTTATTCTATCATGATCATCACGAAAAACAAGGGGGAGAGACTGACTTTGGTATGATTCAATTAGATGTCCTAGTGCCAAGTCTCTACAAGGTGTGTTTGAAAATATGTTACTCTCCGACAAACCACAAGGACGAAATAGCTATGCAACCATCCGACATCAGGTGCGTCATTTCACAGAAACAAGCATGAATGATTGGGTGATTGGACTGAAAAAGGAAGGTGGTAAACGGAACATGTTTATCAACTTGACATCCATGTTAGATCAACCTATTGCTGAATGTTTGAAAGGTGAACGGATCATTGAATACCCAACAATTTATATATGGATGAAAGATCATTTAGATTCTTCAATACAACTCGAAGATAAATATACAGTTCAAAACCAAAGTATGGATAGTAGCAGCAGTGATGATGATAATAGTAGCAGTAGTAGTAGCAGTAGCAGTGGTAATAGTAGTGAAGAAGATGATTCTGATGACGATGATTCTGATGATGATGATCAAACAGTCAATGATGCCAAGGTGGAAAAAGAAGAACAAGAGGAACCAATACCAAGAAGACAACAAATATAGAATTAGCGGCAAGTCAATGATCCGATGGTAACACCCGAGACGCAAGGTCACAAGATAGAGAAAAAGATCATCCTAACAGGGATGGTTAGCATATATAGATTATTAGTATAATAAAATTGTAGTTTAGTAAATATTATTATTTTATATGACAAATTTGTAAAAATAAATAAAAAAAGGGATATGATGATAACAATATTATTTTTAGACAATGAGGCTGAAGTAGAAAAAAAAAAGCCTTTTTGGCTGGGCGTTATTATAGTGTTTGACAGTTTTTTTTAAATCGGGAATGGATTCTAGTGTGAGCAAATAATGGGAATGTGAGTAAAAAAAAAAAAAAAAAAAAAAAAAGTCAAACTATTATATTTCCTTGGCTTATGCTTAATATGGCTCAAGTACATGATGTAAAAGAATGGAAATCAAGTTCACTCCATTTGTTTCCTTTTTTAGCTGGCTGTGACTGAATCTCAAAAGGAATTTCATTCCCCCTTTTCTCAATCAATTTTTTTTCTTTCTCTCTTTTTCTCTTTTCTTTTTACTTTCTTTCATTTCATTTCATCAACTATGCTTATCAAAGAATTCCGTGTCATTAATAACTGTACACAAGCTGAATATCAAGTTGGTAAGTAAAACTATTTATTAATATATAACTCCCCAACTCAAACTTGTCTTTTTTGTTTTAGCTCAACTTTATTCTACGGCCATGGCTTCAAAAGAAACCACAGGTGGTGGTGAAGGTGTAGAAGTTTTGAAGAATGAACCTTACGAAAATGCTGATGGTCAAAAAGGTCAATATACATACAAGATCTATCGTTTAGCTTCTCGTGTCCCTGCTTTTGTTCGTGCCATTGCTCCTACTGGTGCTTTAGATCTTTATGAAGAAGTAAAAATTTATTTATTATTTATTATTCTTCTTTTTTTGTAGAATACCATCTCATTATCTTTTTTTTTCATATTTTCTTATATAGGCTTGGAACGCATATCCTTATTGTAAAACAGGTAACAACAAATCTTATTTTTCTCCAAGGGGAGGATCGGGTGTGGTGGGCGAAGACAACTAGACAGAAAAAAAAAAGGAGACGTTGGGGCCAAAGACATGAAAAAAATAAAAATTATCAGTGAAATGGAATGGAAAGGAGGAATATCATCACTATATAGAAATCATTATTAGGGAAGAATTCACAAAAGGGGATGGACCGTGACCATGTGAATAGTACTCACTCCTTTTTTTTTTCTTATCCTTTTTTTTTTATAATCCTTATTCTATTCTATTCTATTACTACTACTACTACTACCATGGTTTCTTTGTTATCTTTTTTTTTTGTTGTCATTGAAACTTAGTTTTGAAGGTAAATGAAAAAGGATTGGATGAAAAATCATATCATAAATCAACTAATATTCTTTTTTTTTTATAGAATGGTTGGATGAAAGATAACTTTTCGATCGTTTATGAAACTCTACATGTAGATGGCTCTCGTGGTGAACTTGAAAACGCATTGAATATTTCTAAAGAAGGTACAAAAAAAAAAAAGAAATAGAACAAAAAATTGATAGCTTATCTTTTTTTTTTTTATTTTATTATATAGATCTCAAGAAACGTGAAGTAGTGATCATTGACATTGCTCATGACAAGATTGATAGTAAAGATTATAAACCTGCCGAAGATCCCAAGTTATTCCATTCCCAAAAGACGGGTCGTGGTCCCCTGGTAGACCCTGACTGGCAAAAGAAATGTGACCCTGTTATGACTTGTTACAAGCTTGTTTACATTGAATTCAAATGGTTTGGGATCCAATCCAAGACCGAATCATTCATTGCAAACTCTATTCACAACCTTTTCATCAAATTCCATAGGTAACAAAAAAAAAAACATCGGTTGAATAGTTTTACCGATCACTACATCGTCTTTTTTTTTTTTATAGACAACTATTTTGCTGGACAGATCAATGGTTTGGTATGACTATTCAAGATATTCGTGATATGGAAGAACAAACAAAGAAGGATTTGGATGAAAAACGAAAGTTGAAGGATACTGGTTCTATTCATGAATCTATGAAGGACTCTGGTAATGCTTCTATTCGTTCAGTACAACGATCCGTCAAGGGAAAATAGATAGATTGTTTTTTTATTCTTCTATAGCATAGTTTTATCTCTTTTCTTTTTTTTTTTTTTTATATATATTTATGTTCTGCATCTTCAATATGACTTCCATTGATTACACTTCTTTTTTGATACAAACAATACATTATTTCAAAACATCAATAAAATACAAATACAATAAACCACATTGATTTCCTTCTTTTTTTTTTTTTTATTATTTCCTAGTGAATATATATACATATAAGTGTTTGGTTAATCTATGTGACTAATCTATCCTTTAATTATTCTGCTTGATATTGTCCTTTGACTGTATAGAATGGATAGCTGATTTGTTTTGCTTTTTCCAAGAGTTTTGTTCCATTCACCTTGTCAGTATTAATGACATTATCAGTTCGTAAATTCATTCCTGTTGTTTCTTGCCAAATATGAGAGAGTGGTTCCGTTTTCCCAAAGTCTTGTTGTTGTATGGATTGGACAAACCGAGTGAGATCATTCATATCACTTTTCAATTGTTCACGGTCTTTTGCTTGTTTCGGTGGTAAAAGTTGTGCTAATCGACATAAATGATCTAGTTGTTCATCTGATATGCTTGTTTGGTCATTAGATGTATTCAATAAACTATTGACTGACCAGGTAGGTGATAAAGGCTAAAATAATAAAAAAAAGAAAATGTCGCGTAAGTAAAGCCTTATAGTAAAAATAAACGAGTCAATGAGTATCTATTTACCAATCCATCACCATCTACTTTGTATTTAGATTGAATTCGTGTGGTACAAGTCAGAAATCTTTTAATCATGTTTTTTTGTTATAAGATTAGGAGAAAGAAATGATCTTTTCTGTCATGTTCTCACAAAAATCAAGGGCCGGAGTTTTAAGTATATTTTAATATTTTTTTTTTTTTTACTTTTGACATTTTCTCTTTGCTCTTCTATTTCCTTTTTTATATATATATATATATATATATAATGGTCAAAATGCAGTTATATGTATGGAGCCCAGCTTTAGGAGCACCCTCTATTGATCCCAAGTGTATTGTCATTGAATCTTATTTACGAGTTTTGGAATTGGATTATACTGTCGTACACGCTAACGATCCTCAAACAAGTCCCACAGGTAACAACAATAACAATAATAACTTTTGTCTTCTTACTTTTATTATTTATTAAGGTGAATTACCATTACTCAAACATGGTGCAACTTGGATTGCTGGTATTGATCGTATTCTTTCTTATTTGGTGAAACAACAATTCGATGCTAATGCTACATTATCTCCTGCTGAAAAAGCGGATTATCTAGCGTAAGTGATCTAACAGCAGATAAATAAATAAATAAAAAAAAATAGCTTGTATATGAATTCATTATAATATCTATTTTCAATATTATGTTTTTTTAGATATAATGCTCTTGTTCAGGAGAAACTTTATGATTGCATGGTAAATTCAAGACATTATATATATATATATATTTATTTATTTATACTAATTCGAATTTTTCTATATAATACATAAGCTATTTACTTGGTATGCTGACATGACCAACTTTGTTAAATCGATTCGTCCTACCTATGCGAAATTATTATCATTTCCTTCTCGTTATTTTGTACCCATTCAACTGAAAAAGACTGCAAAATCTCGACTTGCAAAATACGATGTGGAAATTATCTCGGATGATACAACTTTACCTGAAAATGAAAAGGATGAAATGAAGGAACTTCAACGCACTGGATGGCATCAAGTAAGGTTTTAATATTATTATCAAGTAATGACTTTTTTTAAATAACATTTTTGTGTAGATGTATCGATTGGCAAGAGAAACTTATCATGTATTAAATGATAAACTTGGTGATAAGAAATATATGTTTGGTGATAGGTAATTAATAATCTTTTTTTTTTTTTTTTTTTTTTTACTTTCTCTTTAGAATCATAGTATTAACTTTCTTTTTTCTTTGTTTTGTATAGTGCAACGACTTTGGATTGTATTGTCTTCGGATATCTATCTTTACATTACTATCCCGATCTTGCTCATAATCGATTACAACATATTTTGAAGGAAGAATACCCAAGACTTGCAAGATTTTGTGATCGATTCCAACAGACATACTTCTCTGATCAGAAAGATGTCGAAATATCTGAACCATCCGATGATATTCCCTCTTTATGGCGTACAATGATCAATAATCCTCGTGGATTTCTCAGTAGTATCAAGGATGATGCAGTACAATACATGTCAAGTAGTGATAAAAAGAAGAAAAGAAGTGAAGCTCAATTGGATTTTGAACGAAAACGCATATGGTCCATTGCTGGTGGGGTCACTTTTTTATTGGCTTATATTATTTATAACGGAATCATTAGTGTAGAAGTAGTAGATGAAGATGATCAATATTACGATGATGATGATAATCAAGATGATTATGTGTATGAATTAGATGAATAATAAAAAAAGAATGCTTTTTGTCTTTGCCTCTTTTTTTTTTTTTTTTTGTAATTGATATGTATAATGATATGATGAGCTACAGCGAATAAGCTGACGGAGATTTAACAATTCGTCATATTTTTTTTTTTTTTTTTTTTTGGTCTGGTCAGCCATTTTTCTCTCTCTCTCTTTTTTTTTTTTTCTTCTTTTTCTTTTGCCTCTTATTTTAAAGCTCCTTTTCTTTTTCAACATGGCTTCCACCGATTCAAGTGCGCTTCTTCTTAAAAGACAACTTAAAGGTAAATGAAGTACCTTTTTTTTATCATCTTCTTTTTTCTTCTCTTCTTAATATAATTGTACTTTAATAAAGAAAATTTTCTCACACTTATGTTTTTTTTAATTTTTGATCATGATTTAGATCTTCAACGGAACCCAGTAGACGGATTCTCTGCAGGATTAGTAGATGACAATATTTATGAAGTAAGAACAACTTTTGAATAACTTGTATTTTGATATTAGAATCTAATCTCTTTTCAACTTTTATTATTATTATTATTTTATTATTTTTCTTAGTGGGAAATCATGGTTATGGGTGCTCCTGATACTTTATAGTAAGTCTTTCTTTTCTATTGTTCTCTTTTGACAGTTTGACTTATATGCATTTTCTCTCTCAGCGAAGGCGGATTTTTCAGAGCTATCATGACTTTCCCACCCGTAAGTTTTTTTATTTATCTTTTTTTGCCTCATATGGAACTACTATGTTACTTAACTTTTTTTATATATTTATTTTTTCTTTTTATATTTAATTAGACATATCCAATTATGCCTCCTACCTTGAAGTTTTGTACTGAAATGTATCATCCAAATGGTAAGTTAAAAAAAAAAAAGGAAAAAAGAAGTTGTGGAGGAAATGAAATGATGATTGGCTTTGGCTCATGTGATCTAACCGGAATTATTATTTTTGTTAAACTAGTTTACCCTGATGGTACGGTATGCATCTCTATTTTGGTAAGTCAAGTTGAAACAATAGGAAGGTTGATTTTTTTTTTCTTTTTTCTTAAAAAATTCATTCTTTTTACTTTTTAGCATCCTCCTGGTGATGATAAATATGGTTATGAACAAGCTAGTGAAAGATGGTCTCCTGTTCATACTGTTGAAACCATTCTTCTATCAGTGATTTCTATGTTATCAAGCCCAAATGATGAATCACCTGCCAATATCGAAGCAGCTGTAAGTTAATACAAAGAACTATCGGATATTACATACTAATATCATCTTTCATATATATAGAAAGAGTTCCGTGAAAACTACCCTGAATTCAAGAAAAAGGTACTCCGATTGGTTCGAAAATCTGCTGAAATGCTGTGATTAGGATGATCTCATTGAAGTATCCAACAAAACTTACATATAGATAAGATTACATATACAATCCGTCATTTATTCTTCTTCTTTTTTATATTTATTGTCCGTTCATCTTCCTTCCTTTGTATTGCCTACATGCATATCATCATTCCCAAATGTTAGTTGTTCTAATATTTAGACAATCTATCCTATTTATTTTAAATAATAAAAACCTTCTATATATTTGTCCATGATTAATCATTTCACTGTATAAACTTGTGATTACAAAAAAAAAAAAAAAAAAAGGGTGATGTCGGAGTGTGTGACTTTGAAGAACTGACCACGAAATTCGATCTTCCTCCTCTTTTCCTTGCTTCTCTCTCTCTCTATTTCTTTTTTCTCTTCTACTTTTCTCTCACCTTCTCTCCGTCTACTTTGATTCCTGTCTCCTCCATAATTCACTACAACATTACGTCAAAAAACGCGTTTACTACTTTTGAACGTGTCATAATTGTACTAGTTACTCTATTAGATTAATTATTTACGCGCATTAATAGTTTTCTTTTTCTTCTCTCACTCTCTTTTCTCCCCCTTTCAACTCTCGTATTATCATATATGGCAGACGGTGACTCAAACAAGACACAATCTACTCCACCGGTGACAAAGTATGTATATTTCAAATATAGATTATAACATTTCATGTTATTAGATTGATTTAACTAACAAATTCTTTATTATTCTTTCAATACTTTTATTAGACTTCTAGAAAAAGACGACACAAGTCTACCATCTACGACAACAACAGCAACAGCAACAACAACTTCTCTCGATACACATACTTCAGTCAACCCGAACTCCAATATGGGAACGAACGACTCGTCATCGACTCAACAAAATACTACGGTAAGAACAGAATCAGCCGTCACCACACCACCTTCTTCTTCTATAGGAGAATCGACTTCCGTTCAAGCCCCTACGGTACAGGAAACCCCAGATTCAACATCTTTCTCAGATACAACACCAGTCAACTCCAGATCAGGTCCCGCTGATGGTGAAAACAGAACAGAAGAACCAATTATGGATGATCAGGAAGCTGCAAAGTCGGATTCAACGAATGACCAACAATCAACAACAAGAGCCGCAAATGAACATACAACAACGTCTGACCGTATGGATATTGACGCTCAATTAGAAACTACCGAAGCAACAACGACAATTCAGTCTGACAACAATACCCACGATGAACATAAACCTGAAATGACAATTGCATCATCATCGTCACAGCAAGACCAATCGCCAAAAGCTGAATCTTCACTAAAGGAACAACTACCAAATACTGCATCTGATGAAAAAGTCAACCATCCAGAATCGATATTAACTTCATCCAACGATAATCATGATCAATCTACAAATGGAACGTCTGCTGCTGTACTCTCACCTGGCAAATCAACGACTGAACAGTCTCCTCATGAACAACAACAAGTCGATGGTGATCACCAGGAAATGGATATTGATATGCCCAATGCACCTTCAGATTCAAAAGAACAACCACCAACTGAAGAGCCATCTACATCTGCAATTGAATCTCCATCAGCTTCTTCCACAAAAGTAGACGATATGGATAACCGTCCATCCACAAACACAATGGAATCAACTAGTGCGACTACAGAAGCCAATGTGACAGAAACGACTACTACAGGCAAAACGACGACAGCAGTATCAAGTGCAAACGATGAACGTCAAAATAATACAACACAATCTAGTGCGACAGCATCATCTACCGCAGCACCTACTTCCAACGTCTCCAGTAGTAGCAATACACAAAATGGTTATCGACCTCTTAATGTTAAAGATGCCTTGACTTATTTGGATCAAGTAAAAGTACAATTCTCAGAACATCCTGAAGTCTACAACAAATTCCTGGATATCATGAAGGATTTCAAAAGTCAAGCGTGAGTAGTCACCCAAAAAAAAAAAAAAAATTGGAACGATGTCATTCTTTTTAGTGATTACTCATTATTAACTCTTTATTTTTTTTTTCTTTCTCTCTCTATAGAATCGATACTCCAGGAGTGATTGAACGTGTGTCTACTCTCTTCCGTGGTCATCCCTTATTGATATCTGGATTCAACACTTTCTTACCACCTGGTTACTGTATTGAATGTATCACTGATGAACACTCCCACGACATTATTAAAGTGACAACACCTAACGGAACAACCACTACTAATGCTGGCGAACCATTACGACTAGGCTCAGAAACCACAGGTGCTCCTACTCATGAACAATTGTATTACGGAACAACTGCTGGTGGCTATAGCGGTTATGGAACAATTCCACCTGGGTCATCAACAACAACGACAACAATGTATGGAGATGGAGGTCATGGTACTGGATCAATGACTATTCATCATTTACAACAACATCCTGGACAACAACATCTTCCACCACCTATACCGGGACAGCAACATCATCTTCAACAACTTCATCATCCTAATCAATCTCTTCATCAACAACAACAACAACCACACCCTCATATGGTACCTCAACAATTACATCATCCTGTAGATGATGGTCTAGGAAACCGTCGAGCTCCAGTGGAATTCAATCATGCCATTAATTATGTCAACAAAATAAAGGTAACAATTTTTTTTTTTTGTTGAACAGTTCGGGTAGTGATATACATTCATATTCATTAAACTCCTATTTTATTATTTGTAGAACCGATTTTCAAGTGATCCTGACATTTATAAACAGTTCTTGGAAATTTTACAAACATACCAAAAAGAACAACGTCCAATCCAAGAAGTGTATGGTCAAGTACAAGTCTTATTCAATGGTGATAGTGATCTATTGGCAGAATTCAAGCAATTTTTACCGGATACTACAGGTGGTGCATCCACTGCTGTTTACACATCTACACCTCATAGTAAATATATATATAGTTATGATTAACAAAGTAAATGATATTTACCTTCTTTATTCACTATTGAAAAATTAGGTCGAAAAGGACTGGTGATGGTGCCTGGTTTATCCAGTGGTCCTCAAGGACGAAAAAAACGGGCGACGAATATGTTGACTTCTGGCATCTCAAAGGTAAAAAGCAATGTTTTCAAAATCAGAAGAAAAAAACAAGAAAGAAAAAGAAAGCGATGATGATCCTTAACAATATTTATATATTTATATATATATATATATATATATAGCGAAGCAAATTACAAAATAAGATGGACACCCAAACATCTGATGTACGCTCTGGCATGTCATTAGATCAAGATATGGTACGGCCTTTTGTCTCTGGTGAAGAAGTAGAGTTCTTTGAACAGGTCAAGAAATACATTGGTAGCAAGGCCACATACAATGCTTTCCTCAAGGTATTGAATCTATTCAGTCAACAAATCGTGGATCAAAACGTACTTGTGAATCGTGTGGAAGGCTTTATCGGCGGTAACAAGGAATTATTTGATATGTTCAAGACTTTAGTTGGTTACGATGGAAAAGATGAAATTGTGGAAAATGTACCTGCTGATCTTGACAAACCTGATCTTTCGACGTGTCGCGCTTGTGGTCCAAGTTATCGACTTATTCCTAAATCGGTAAGGATCATTTCATTGCAAATGGGAATAATTGACTTTTTAACCTTTATTTCTTTCTCTCTTTTCTTTATCAGTGGGAACAAAGTCAAGTATGTTCTGGCAAGGATGAATTATGTTTAGAAGTTCTGAATGATAAATATGTCTCACATCCTACTTGGGCAAGCGAAGACAGTGGTTATGTGACATCCAAAAAGAATCAATATGAAGAAGCTTTACATCGTGTGGAGGAAGAAAGGTATGATTTGAATTATAATTTACGCAGTGGCTGATGATGTTTTAATCATGATGTTTTATTTTTTTTTTTTTTAACTAGATATGATTATGATTTGAATATTGAAGCCAATCTCAATACCATTGCACTTTTGGAACCTATTATGAAGAAAATTTCAGCCATGACTCCTGAAGAAAAAGCAGAATTCACTCTACCTGTTGGACTTGGTGGTCCTTCCAAAACTATCTATCAACGCATCATCAAGAAGATTTATGGTAATGATAAAGGTCTACAGGTCATTGGACTACTTCACAGTAGCCCTGCACAGACAGTACCTATTGTATTAAAGCGACTGAAACAAAAGGATGATGAATGGAAACGTGCTCAGGTAAGAAAAAAAAAAAAAACAAACAACAAATTATTATCAAAAGTTTTAACATAGGATTCTATCCTTTTTTTTTTTATAGCGTGAATGGAACAAGATCTGGCGTGAAGTAGAAGCAAAGAACTATTTGAAGGCATTGGATTATCAAGGCATCACATTCAAATCAAGTGACAAACGAAGCATTACCACAAAACATCTTATCACTGAAATCGAAGAACGGCGGATGCAACAACAAGAAGAATACCATCAACATAGACAAGAACGTGAAATTTCCTCATCTACCACCACAACGACAACTTTACTGGCTCCAGCAAGAAAACCTCCACAATTCACTTTTGTTTTTGACCAAAAATCTGTGCTCAAGGATGTGATGCGACTGATATACTACTTTCTCGATCGAACGGAGCTCTATAGTGCAGAAAATCAAGACAAAATGCGATCATTTATGGAAACTCTACTTCCATTGATCTTTGATGTAGATAGTATTACTCCAGATGGACAAGACGTATCTGTTGTGGATGATAGCAATGGTACTGGTGATGATGAAGTGATGGGTGACGGTGTTGGTGGTGAAGAGGATGGTGATGAAGAAGCGGCAGCCGATGATGACGAAGCTGCTGATGAAGCGGATGATGAAGAAGATGAGGAATCAAGATCAATTCAATCGTACGATTCTGATGGTGATGCAATCATGGCTACTCGACGTAATGGATCTTCAACAACAACTGCAACACGAAGTATAAAGAAGAATAATGGAAGCAACAGCAAACGATCCACTTTGAAAGATATCTTGACAAGAAATATATCATCAACTCATACATCTGGAGTATCTACACCATCAAATACTACTACGACTGGTGGTACAAGTACTTCATTGGATGCGACGGTACCAAGCGACTCGGAATCTGACTCCATCCCACAACAGCAACAACAACAACAACAAGAACAACCCGAAACGGATGTGGATGTACCTGAAGCAAACAATAATGATGTGAAGACTGACGAATCACAGGAAACAACAAAGGAGGAGATCCCAACAAATAACGAAAAAGAAGATCAACAGCGTGCTTTACCCAAAGAACAAACGCCAACTACTACTACTACCACCACTACTACTGGTGATACTTCACATAAACGACATGTATATAATTTGTTTGCTGATAGTGAATTTTATTGTTTCTTCCGATTATATCAGGTAAATTAGGGAAAAGTAATAAAAAAAAAAAGGTATATACTGATCTTTTATATTGATTATTATTTTAGTTAATCTATGAACGTCTTTGTCAAATGAAATCTTTGGATGAAGAGTATAAGAAGGATCCTATCAAGACAAAACGGGAAAATAAGGCTGCTCTGAATTTGGGATTAAAATCAAAAGCTATTTCTGGTAAAATTATAACAAAAAAAAAAAAAAAAAAAAAGAAAGAAAGAAAAACTTATTGACCTTTTCTTTTCTATAGATTTCCATTTGAAGTTCAATAAAGGTTACTACCAGGCACTACTGACTTTGATTGAAAAGTTCTTTGAAGGTGATATAGATCAAAGTTTATTTGAAGAATCATCACGATATATCTTTGGAAGCAAGGCATATGTTTTATTTACAATCGACAAGGTTATGCTTGCACTCATCCGACATGTAAGTGAATTCTACCCCCAAAAAAAAGTATAAGTTGATTGATCTTGATTTTTATATATTTGCTTTATTAGACACATTTGATTATTTCCAATGATAAATCACCTTTGCTATTGGACTTATTTAAGCAAGATCATAGTTTGGAACATGTGGATGCTCAAATTCTTGGTGATTACCGACTCCGTGTGGAAGATATAGTGGGCAAAGAAGAAGTCCTATTTAACATAGCATTTGTAAGTTTTATTGATGTGATGCATGAATTGTACTCATTCATTTTTTTTTTTTTCAATAGGATACCATTCGTAGGACCTTATCAATTCAAATTCTTAGTGGAGATGATGAAGATTACGAAAAAAACAGCCGTGATGACTATGAAGAATATGTTTCCAATTATATTGACTGGGCCAATGCTACTAAAGGCATCAATACATCTGATTTGACACCACGATTTCTCAAAAGGTAAATAAAAAGAATGATAGAAGATAACACATTGCTAATATATATATCTTGTAGAAACATGAATCATCGTAGTGATGAAGCTGATGATGTACGACAGGATATTTTTGTACGTTCCGGTATGCAATACAAAATTTGTCGAGACACATATCATATGTTTTATATTATTGGCACAGAAGATATATTTATACGCTTACCGACCAAACCAAGGCCAACACAACAACAACAACAACAAGAATCAAGTGCAAAATGGACTTCATGGTTGGAATCCAATTGGAGCAAAGGTATCTCGGACAAGGAACAAGCTGAAAAGGATGCTCGACAATTATTGTTCTCTAATTAATATATATATTTTTTTAACACACTCCCCTCCAAAATCAATTATCATCACTTTTCCATTTTTTTTTATTTTATTTTATTTTACTTTACTCTAACATCAATTAAAAAAAAAAAACAAAATTCATTTACCTTATATGTTTTACTGTTTCTCTTTTTTTTTTTTCAGCTGATTGAATGATGATGATATTGCTGAGAGCTAGTTAATCTTATTCATTGTGGGATAGATCTTTTTATCAACTTTTCCAATAAAAATCCTATTCATCCTTGTTGTTCTTTTTCTTATCTTTCACAATCTCACCCATTTAGAATATTGCATACCCTACCAAATGTAAAATACAAAATCCAAATTTTGAAGACAGAGAACATCAGTATTGATAAATTTTTTTTTATTTAATGATAAATGCATATAAAATAATACTGCAACTAATGACCACGCAATCGTTTGAATGACGTTTTCTGACGCGTGTAGGGATTGAGCTGGGAGGTATGGTATGGCAAATTCATCTTCATCTGAGGAAGAACGTTTTATGGGACCATCTTGAGGTTATTGACAGTTAATGGCGATGATGGATGGGCGATAATGACAGTAACCAGTCTTCTTCTTGTCTTGCCATCTGACATCGTTCCCGAAAGCACTAGTGGTCGTATCGTAAAACTTCTGATAGATAATATGATTGATATATTTTTTTTTTCTGTTCAGTACCCTATCAAACACAGATTTGTCACAACAGTAACGAGCACCAATAATTAGTATACGAACATGGCATCAATTTTTTTTTTTGTTACCTTTGCTTCTGATGATGGTTTTTTTTTTTCTTTTGCTATCCAGGAATCTTGAGAGCGACAGATATCAATCTTGACTTTTTGTAACTTTTCTTTTCCAAAAGCTATAATGGCGAACTTCTAGTGATATCTCCTTCCAGGTCTTGTACCAAAGGAAACTTTTTTTTCATTTTTGCTCATTGCCAAATTAGTGGATCCATGAAGTTGTTGAATAGCTGTTTCCTGTTTGATTCACCCAATAATTTTATTACTTCAACGTCTTCGATGTATTTCAATTAAGCCTTTCCATACTTTCTTGTTTTATTGAAAATTAAATTAAAACAAAAAAAAAAAAAAAAGAAAAAAGAGAGAAAGGCAACTTTTATGCTTGATTGGCGGGGTTACAATGAACTCTCGCATAATCGTGAGTTAGCCTTTCTATGAGCTTTCCCATATCATCTTTTCATCAACGTTGATTAACAGAACTGACGTAACAATCCATCAATACTGGATGTATTGGTTTATGTAGATAAGACTCTTTGATCAGTATGAAACATGACACGGCGATGATCGACGATGAAGTTAAAAAAAAATAGACGAAAGTCCATGATGGGAGCGACGGGTGACGCCGATGATTGATTGTCAATTTGAATGATGATTGACGACAGGGAGAGGATGGAGACATGAAGAGAATATCCAATAATTGTGTCCTTATCATTATGAATCATTCTTATTGTATATACAAATAGAGTTTGATCAGATCTTTATTCTTTACAATCGGAAAAATCAAATAAGAACGAATTCGTGAGATAGTAGGTGGGGGATATGTTGGTGGTAATACACAAAAAGAAATATAAAAAGTGGATGAAATAATGTAATAAAAAGAAAAAAAGAAAAAGCAAACAGAAAGGAATACGAATTTATCCATTAAATTGTCATTTCCTTGGCAAGTTCATGAGATTGAATATGTATATCATCATCTTCGGCAATGATTTGATCCACAATTGTCTTTTGATCTTTGAATAGATAGATTGGATCCTTTTGTTTGTTGACTACCTTGCTGTCAATCACCACATATCGCACAAAAGAAGAAGGGGTTTCATACATTGGATCCAAAAGAAGTTGTTCCTATTATCACAATGATGAGTTAACTTTTCTTTTTTTTCCTAAAAAAAAAAGATGATTTTTTTAAATTTATTTACCATAATTCTGCGTAATCCTCGAGCACCGGTTTTCTTTTCTAAAGCCAATTCAGCAATACGTTTCAAAGCAAGTTTACTAAAATGAAGTTCCACCTGTCCAAAAAAAAAAAAAAAAAAAAAGGAATCAGTACCTATATCAATCTTCTTTTAAGAATATCCCTTATCATTTTTGTATAGTTTACCTGACTTAAATCAAATAATCCTTTATATTGTTTGACAAGTGAGTTTTTTGGTTCCGATAAGATGCGTACAAGATCATTCACTTTTAGATTGGCAACAGAAGCTACCACAGGCACTCTTCCAACAAATTCAGGAATAAATCCATATTTGACCAAATCTAATATAAAACCATATGTGAGTTCCTTTTGTTCATTCGATCAAAAAATGATAGTAAATATAATAACTTACCAGATGGTTCCACAAGATCTAATGGAGGAATTGATACAGTTTTTTCACCTTGTTGTACAAGCACATTGTCTTCATCATTAGACTTGAGTACAGCATCAAATCCAATGGACTATACAAAAAAAAAAAAAAAAAAAAGTCAGTCAAACAATCCTACTTTCAGTGATGTTTACTTACTCCCTTTGCTAAACGATCCTTGACAATATTTTCTAATCCAACAAAAGCACCACTGAGAATAAATAGAATGTTGCTTGTATCCACTACATAAGACTCATTTTTCATTAGACCACCTCCAAATGAACCTCCAATGGCAGGTCGTTTGCTTGATCCATTTCCACCAGATATTGTCACCATAGTTCCCTCTAACATTCGTAATAAGGACTAGATAACATAAAAAAAGGAATTAGCTTACATCTTATCTTTCATATTCATCATCCATTTTTTTTTTTAAATTTATCATCTGATTTTCATACCTGTTGTACACCTTCACCTGATACATCTTTTGAATGAGATGACGCATTGGATCGTCGTGCTATCTTGTCAATTTCATCAATAAAGACAATGCCTGTTTCTGCCTTCTTGACATCGTAATCACAACTCTATAAAATAGGAGAAACAAAGCAATTAGTAAATAGATAGAATTGTTTAATGTATGCATACTTGTAATAGCCGATGAATCACAGTTTCAACATCTTCACCAACATAACCAGCCATAGTTAAGGGAGTTGCATCATTACTTGAGAAAGGTACATTGAGAATTTGTGCCAAAGTTTTTGCCAATAAAGTTTTCCCTATTGAATAAACAGATACATCCAATTAGTTAACATCATCAGTATTTCATTATCTTTTTTTTTTTTTTTTTGGACATACCAGAGCCAGTTGGACCAATGATCAAGACATTACTTTTGTCATATGTTGTTATATCATCCGATGATTCATCATCCAAGTCATTATTGGTTGACATTGTTGCAGATGTTTCTGACTCCTCAGTAGTTCTATGATGTGTAGCCGTTTGAGTTGGTGGATTGAGCCATGTTCGTCTTTGTGATACTAATAAAATAAAATAAAAAAGGAAGTTTAGTTTACAGGAGAAATAAACTATATATGTTTTTTTTTTTTTAAAAAAAAAAAAAACTTACATTTTCCATAGGAAGATAATCGTTCAGCAGGAACTAACTCTGCTCCAACAGATTGTATAGGTGTTGATGTATAATAATCTTGAGGTAACGCTGAATGATGTTGTTCGACATGGTGACGTTCTTCTGCTTCTAACTTTTGTCGTTTCCTTTGTTGAATTTCTAGATTCGCTTGAACTCTACAATAATGGTTATAGACTGCAACAGCTAATACCTTCTTTCCGCGTTCTTGACCAATAACATAGTCATCTAAATGTTTAACAATCTATAAAATAGAAAAAAAAATATAGAAAATGAATAAGATATATCACTTTTTTTTCTTTTTTAAATATTTTCTTACTGTTCGAGGATCCGTAATGGTAAAGTCCATTGTATTGATTGTTCCGGCAGTGGGTGATAAAGTAGATTTGGATTTCCCCGTTTGAGGTTGTCTATTGTCGGGTTCACATTCCAAAGTATGATAATAGCTTCTTTTTGTCATAGATGGTGATGATATAAAGGAACCAGGCAATAAAAAATCCAAATGTTTGCTACTACTAGATAATTCCCTTTTGGCTATAGAGTGATAATATTGAGTTGACCAGGTAGTAGCAGCACAACGTTGTAATCGTAAGATGAAAGAAGGTCGACAAGGATAATGACTTGAAATAAAAGAAGATAATAGATAAACAGAGGAAGACCTATTTGCCAACATTCTATGTCTATTTCAAAAATATATGATATAAATAAATAAATAAATGAAAAAGACCCCCAGCACTTTAAGAAGTTAAAAAAAAAAAAAAAGAAAGTATGGAAAAAAAAAAAAAGAACAAAGTGTAGCCCTGCAAATGCCAGCAGAAACAAAGCGGCTGTTGTAAAATTTTAGCCAATCATATTCTGCTTCCAATAGATATCATGCTCAAGTTGTGTAAACAATAGTTTATTTTTGTTAGCGGTAAACAACTCTATTTACATGGTCAATAATAAATGCTTCAAAATGTATAAATGTAGATGATTTTGTAAATCAAATAAGGAAGGGAGTGTTAAAGTGATGATTATTTGTGTGTGTGTAGAATGAGTAAATCAAATAGATAGAGACGAAAAAAATGGAATAACGAGAAGATACATGAAGATGTGAAGGGAAAATAAAGAGGAAGGTCGTTTACGATTTCTTGATACTTAGTAACCACCACGGCCACCACGGAAGCCACCGCCACCGCGACCACCTCCGCGACCACCACGGCTACCGCCTTTGATGATTTGTACAGAAAAAGAAAAAAAAAAAGAAGGCAGGTATCAGTATAAACAGATTATAAAAAAGTAATTATTATTCTTTTTTCATTTTTTTTTTTACCTCGGCCACCGCCAAAACCGCCTCGACCGCCTCCACGACCGCCTCGGTCACCACCACCTCGACCTAAAGAAGATAAGAATAAATCTATTAGTTGACAATCCTTCCAAATGATGATTCTAGATATTATAATTAATACTTCACCTCCTCGTCCACCGCGACCACCGCGGAATCCACCGCGACCACCGCCGCCACGCTTTTCAACCTTGCCTTGAAGACCAGTAGGTTTGGAAGCTATTCAAAGCAGACATAAAAGTTAAAAGAATCCTTATCAATATATGACTAAAATAGGTTTTTTTTTTTTTGTTTTTTTTTACCTTTGCCAGCAACCTTGGGTTTAGGTAGGAAACGTTCCAAAGGAAGAAGTTTATCACCACCAATGTAGACCTTATCGTTAGGTTTGAAAGAAGTAGCGACCATGCCTTCTTGCATCTTGACAGTAAAGTAGACTTCATTCAAAGGACCAAGGATTTCATCAACTTTGCCGATTTGAGATTTATTTTCAAGATAGATGGGAGCATTGAAGTAAGGAACCTTAGGGTTAATAGACTTGCATACCATTTCACCTTCACAAGCATGTTGGAAAGAACCCATAGCTATTCACCAAAAAAAAAAAAAAAAAAAGAGATGTTGATATAGAACAAAAAAAAGTCAGGTTACTTACGAACAACTTCATCAGGAGGACCTTGTTGATATCCACCGCTAAATCCACCACGGCCACCACCACGACCTATATTAAAATAAATAACAATAAAAATTCGATTAAGGAACATATGAGATTTGAATTTAATATAATTTCTTTTTGATCACTTACCACCACGGAATCCTCCACGACCGCCTCCACGACCACCACGTTCACCGAATCCACCTTTGCCCATATTTATAATAGTTTAATAGTAAAAGGCTAAAAAAGAAAGAGAAAGATAAAAAAAAAGGTTGAGGAAAAGGAAAGGGAGAGACACAAAAGCTTTTTTTTTTTTTTTTTCGTCAAGCTGTCAATGTGGCTTACACTACAAAAACGATTTCACTTCCCGCTATTAGATTTTTGGCTGTAATGAATGAGTTGATGATCATCCTAAGACCATTTTTCTATATGACGAATGAATAAAGAATGAAAAACTTTTATTAATTATTTTAAACCGTTATATTATAATAAACCTTTTTTCTTTTTCTTTTGAAAAGATTAAAAACAATATTAGAACTTAGCCATTCATTCATTTTTAATTGTTAGTATGTATGAGAGATATGTCTCCAACTCACACCTCAGGGTTTAATGTCCGCTAGACTTTTTTTTTTTTTTCATCGTCTGCCTTAACCTCTCTTTGTTTCCTCTCTTCTTTCTCTCTCTCTCACACACGCACAACAAACGCTTTTCCCCCTTATTTTTTTTTTTTATTTTTATATCAAAAGTTTGTTTCTCCCTATACTTCTTCCATATCTATTTTTCCTTTTATTCTATTATCATGTCAGATCATAGAAACTACTCTCCACCTAGTAGAGCGATGGGCTATAACAATACTTCTGATGATGATTACTCTCCACGTTCGTCTCGAGACAAATTCAGACGTGAACGAAGTATGGATGCTAATTCTTATGTAGATTCATATCAATCTAAAACTGATGAATATGGAAGGTATTCACGCAAGAAGCGACATTTGCGTAGTCCATCTCCTGTTGAAGGTAAAATATACATAGTCTTAATATAAGAAAGTCTTGTCTCTTTTTTTTTTATTGGCTATTTTTATTCATTCCATCTTTTTTTTTTTTTTTTTTGTCATAGACCGACGACATAAATATCGACGTACATCACCAATGTCACCACCATCGCACCATATGCAACATTACCGTAGTAGCAATTATTCAAGACAAAGTCGTGACCGTGGCGATGGTCGAGATCTAGAGTATCCTGAAGGTGATCACTATATTCCAAATTATGAACGTGATGGTTATACACCTGGAGCCCGTTATGGAAGGAGTGTTGATCAACAAAAACATCATCATCATCATCAACAGCAACAACAACAGCAACAACAACAACAACAACAAAATCAATCATCCAATACACAAAAATTCAATTATGGCATGATGGGTAAGGCAACAATGAAAATGAAATCATTTGGTATTCTAGGAGATTTTAACCTTTTTTTCTCTCTTATACCTTCTTTATTTTTAGAAAACATGAACTCCTCCATGGTTGGGGGTAACTGGTCTTCTATATCAAGGTATGTTATCGTGTTAAGAATTATATTTGTTTATAACTCACCATTTTAAATTATTATGATTAGAATGCCTCTTGTTGATCCTCACCAATTGGATTATGTTGTACCATTCAAACAATACTGTGACTATCTACGTCAAACACATTCCAGAAATCATTTCACCGATGAAGAATTCCAAAAGAAATACGATGAATACAAGGAAAAGATATCCTCCAAACAACTGGCTCAATTCTTTAACAACAACAAGGAAAAGCAATGGTTCTTGGAAAAATATCATCCTCAAGCATCTAAAGAACGCTTGGCCGATACAAAACAACGACGAGCAAATGCTTTCAACAACTTTATGCAAGCTCTTCAAAAAGGTGATTATGATCATGTAAAATACGACGTGGATGGCAAAGATTTGGATAATACCAACACCGATATTGATGATGGAACAGCAGCAACAACAACCAATGATACTACTGGAGCATCGAATGACGAAGCTTTTGAAAGTCAACTAGTGATCAAGACCGTCCCTCCAACTATTTCTCGACAAAAGATTATCGATATGTGCAGCAAAGTAGATGGATTCCTATATCTTGCCTTGTCAGAACCAAGTGTCAACAAAAAGTTTCATCGCATTGGCTGGATCCACTTTACCGAAGAAACTGATATGCAAAAGGCATTTGACCAATTGGATAATCAAAAGGTAAAAAAAAAAAAAAAAAAAAAAAAAAAAAAAAAAAAAAAAAAAAGGTATCTCATAATATTTCTTTTTCCTTTTATAGATTGATGATTTTGTATTTCATCTTGCTATGAACCGAAAAAATCATTTAGCAACCTCTGGACGAACTGGAAGAACAGCACCTGATATCACTAATACCTCGGAAAGACTTTCTGTAGATTTGGAACAAGCGACACGAATAGCGAAGATTATGGATACGGAATTAGGTGTTGAAGGACTTCAGGATGTTGTCAACCGTGCTCATCAAGTGGTAGAGCAACATATTAGCGGTTCTATTGGTGATGGAGTAAAGACTACGTCTAGTGACAGTAGTCATGATAGTAGTATGGAGGATACTCATTCAACAAGCGAAAAAGAAGACAATCATTTGGAAACGAAAAAGGAATTGGATTTGATCTTGACTTATTTGCGACATGTACATATGTATTGTTATTATTGTGGACTTGAATGCGACTCTATTGAAGAATTGAATCGTCGTTGTTTGGATCCTCATCATCGAAAATTACCATCATCTGTATCTTCTGATTCGAAAATATCCGCAAAGAATGAACGATTAAGTAAGTGAAACGAACACTATATATATATATAAGATAAACTAATCCATCCTTTTGTATGTTTAGCTCAACAATGGATTAAAAACTTGGATCAACGTATCAAAATGAAAATCAATCCTCCTGAAGATGATGAAGATATGGTCAAAATAGGTGGAAAGTCAATGAAAAGGTAAATGCTTATTAGATTCAAATCCATATTTTTAGAAATACTCATCTTTTTTTTTTTTTTAATAGTGAAATCAGTACTTTCTTGGCAGAACATATACAAAAGGAACATGATGCCAAATTCAAATGTAAAGTGGGAGATTGTGCCAAAGCATTCAAAGGTATTGAATTTGTGGAAAAACATATCAGCAGTAAACACAGTGAAGAAATACAACGGATCAAGGACGAAGTGACATTTTATAACAACTATGTGACCGACCCCAATCACTTATTGTTAGCACCAAGTAGTAGTAGTAGTAGTAGTGGCAATATCAACAGTCCTGGTATCAATAACACTACTTTCTCTGGCGCATCCCCTTCTTTTATGATGCAACCTGGTGGTCTATCTATGCAAGCAACTTCTATGGGTACTCCATGGGATCAAATTCCACGTATTGGTTTTGGAGGGAATGTAGGCTGGCCTAGTTCCATGGCAGGACGGATAGGTACAAGATTAAGTGGTAAAAGTACATCAGGATCAAGGTAAGTATTTTTTTTTTTTTTGAAGAGAAATGTCACATTAATTACTTTATAAATAAATAGTGATATGATGTTGGATATGCCTCAAGATCCAAGACAAGTCAAATCCTATGTTGATCTGGATGCTCCTTCTGATGGTGATGCCAATATCTCGTTTTACTAAATAACTTTGGTCATTCCCCTCTTTTTTTTTTTTGTTCTGTATTATTCTTTTTTTCTTTTTTTTTGTGATTTGTGATTTTTTTTTCTAGTCGGTATTTTGTTTTCCTCCTCCTTTTCTTCTTCTTCTTCTTCTCTTTATATACACAATATATATATACATAGCTATATCACCTCTCTCTCACACACACACTCTCTATTTTAAACTTTTGTTAATAAATTACAGCAAAAAAAGTGACAATGTATCTTGTTTTGTGACTTGTGATTGGCTAGGAACCAGACTGAAAGCGGTTGCCTTTTGGTTGACTCTCCGATGATTTCTTCTGTTGAAGGATTTTTTTTTTTCTGTCACTCTCTCTCTCTTTTTTTTTTTTTTTTTTTTTTCCTTTACTCCACTCGCTCACACACAATCATTAGAAGATGGCAGATCATATGGTTATCGACGAAGGTACATGAAATAATATTCATTAAAAAAAAACTGTGAAACTTACGTATTTACGCGATCCATTCTTTTTATTAACTTTAGAATCTAACATTCGTAGCCGTTTGGGTCAAACTAATGGTAAAGCTATTTGTACACAAATATATGTGTTTATCATAGAGCACGTATATATATATATATATATATGTGTGTGTGTTTGTATTGATTTGTTTTTCTTCTTTTTGTTTCCTTCTTTATGTTATATATATATATAGATGCACGTCCCAGCAATAACAGAATGGCGATCGATTCCTTTGAACCTGAACGATGTAAGTATCATTCATTTTTATTTTTTTTTATTTATGTCTGATTATGGGAATGACGATGTAACAAACTCCTGGTTGAAATTTATTTTGACATTTGCTTTTCAAACCGTTTTTACTTGGTCATGATAGCTGAAGAAGGATGGGTTGTGATTGTACGTGGTATTCATGAAGAAGCCGATGAAGATGCTCTGACTGAAAAGTTCTCTGAATTTGGTACTATTAAAGATGTTCACATCAACTTGGATAGACGTACTGGTTATGCAAAGGTAAATATTCATTTGAATGTATTTTTCTATATATAGGCTTTGATGTTCAATATTTTTTTTTTTTTTTTTTACTTTTTTTAATTATAGGGTTACGCACTGATCAAATATGAAACTCGAGGTGAAGCTCAAATTGCAGTGGATGATGGCAACAACACCAAGTTCTTAGGTCAAACCATTCAAGTCGAATTTGCTTTTGTCAAGCCTCCAGTATCAACATCAAGGAATGGTGGTCGTCGATCATACAATCGTGGCCGTAGTGTTAGTCCTGCTTAGTTTTCCTTTTTAGTATTTATCTTTTTTTTTCTTCCCCTTCCCTTTTCCACTGTGTATATTTGATGAACATTACAGTTTCCTTCTTCCTTGCCTTCTTTTTTTTTTTTTTTGATTATCTTACTATACCAAGAGTATATAATAAATGGAATTAAACTTTACGTTATCTGATGCCTGCTTTTTGAAATGAATAGAGAAATATATCTATCGATGGCCAACGATACACAGCATTCTATATATGGTTCAAAGAAGAAAGAAAAAAAAAACAAACGACAAATTTTTATTACATGAGAGATCAATAACAACCAAAAAAAAAAAAAAAAAAAAAAAAAATGAAAACATAATTAATTAAAAACAGATATAAAACGAATAACGACAAGATATATGATAAATAAATAAATAAAAAAACTATACTACAAAAATGGATTAACCAAAAGGACCAAAGAGTATCATAAAGATGATGATGGTTTCTTCCTTTTCATAAAGCTTTGATGGACTTCCTCTAAAGTTCGATTTGCAGTCTATATATAAATATGCATTTATATAAGATAATAAAAAAAAAAACGTTATCCATTATTGCTACATCTCCTTTTTTTTTTTTTTCTTTCTTTCTTTTGTCTTACCTCTGGTACCATAAAATAGATCAATATGTAAAGTATTAAAGAGAGTCCAGCATAAAAGAAATAAGTACCACCAGTGGTCATTGCATCGGTTAATGATAAAAAGGAGGTAGAAATGATCAAATTGCATATCCAGTTAACGGCTGTTGAGATCCCATTGCCTTTGCCGCGCATAGCTGTAGTAAATATTTCACTCTGAATCAACCATGGAGCATATCCTAACCCAAGAGCATAGCTAGCCACATAGACAATTAATGCTGTTATCAAGATTCCAGTAATCGCACTATCATTCGGACGTGGAGGACATCCTGTTGGACTTGAGAAAATATCACTCAAATCATGATTTATGGTAGACACGCAGGTATCTTGACTAATTGACCATCCACATTTCAAATCAGTATCAATAACACATCGTGCACAATGAGTAGCATAACCACTACAGGAGGCTTGTTTTTGAATAAAACCTTGCTGTACCCCAAACGTAGCACCCAAAGCAATAAGACCAGCGATCATCACTAACATCGTCACTACCAACATCCTTCTCCGTCCTACTCGGTCAATAACAGCCACTGCTACCATCGTAAATACCATGTTCGTCACCGCTACAATGATAGCCACACTTGTTGAGTTTTGATTGCTACGAAAACCTGCCATCTGTAAGATTGTTGCTGCATAATACATAGCTGCATTGAATCCACATAATTGTTGAGCAGCTTGTAAGATACATGCTATAAGTATATATATAAAATGAGTGAGATGATTTGGTTCTGTAGATGATTTTTAATCTTTTTTTTTTCTTTACCGATAATAAGAGGACGATAATGCTCGGCCTGTTTAAAATCCTTGAATTGACCTGCATGACTAATTTGAATATCATCAGCAATCAAAGCAATTTCCCCTTCAATAAATGCGTCGGACACACTATCGCCATAGATTTTTCGAATAACCGATCTTGCTTCTTCTTGTTTTCCAGATATAATCAAATGCCGAGGTGATTCAGGTAAGAAGGGCATCACCACCAATTGGAAAAGGGCAGGAACACCAGCAAGACCAAACATATATCGCCAACCTTGATCGACATTTGAAAATGCAATGTTGATCACATAAGCAATGACTTGACCAAACGTGATCACAAGTGTATTGAGTGTTGTCAGTCTTCCACGGACATTTTTTGGTGCAATTTCACCTAGATGTCATGGGAAACACAAAAAAAAAAAATTGATTAGTTCACAAAAAAAAAAAAAAAAAAAAAAAAAAAAAAAAAAAAGAGAATAATGGGAGCGTGGGATTCATACATGTTTTCCCACTTGATATTATTTTTAAGACTTACTGACAAAGACTGGGACAATCATGGATGCCACACCTACACCTAAACCAACTACCAATCTTCCCACAAGGAGACATGCAAAATTAGGAGCCAAGGCCAATAACAAAGCACCTACAATGAATACCACAGATGCAAACAAGATCAATCGCTAATATACAGAAAATAAATAAAATAAAAAGATGAGAACTTTGAATAAACCTTAAAGAAATGAAGGAATAAGTTGATTGTGTAACTCTATCCTGGGCCCTACCTTGCGTCCAAATTTGTCTGAAAACTAAAAACCAAAAAGAAAGGACATATCAGTAACAATGGTGTAAAGACTTTTATGTTTATTTGCATTACCAAACCAGCAAAGAAACCTCCAAAGATGGCACCAAAGGTAGTACCACCAACGATCAATTCTTGGTCAACCTTATTAAGATTGAATTCTTCTTGAATAGGAGAAAGAGCACCAGATATGACTATAATATAATAAAGTTTTTGAGTTGAATATCACTTTTTTTTTTCATGTAGTATATACATTACCACCAGTATCATAACCAAAAAGGAAGCCACCCACACAAACACAAAATACAAGAACATAAACGAAAAATGTCGCCTTCCCTATTTCTTGTTGAAAGGGAAGAGGATCGTCCAGGATCTCTTCACTAAGCTGAGGATCCTTCTTATTGGAAGGCATACCTAGAGATGTTGAAGGAGAAGAGGGAAGAAATTGGTAAGTGACATGTTGAAAAGAGGTCATTTATGTATATTGTAACAACAAAAAGTAGGAGATATAAAATAGGTCTAAAGATATAGAATATTCCCAGGCATGGATTTTATTTCTGCTTACCACAAAATAAATAAAGGAGGGGGGAGGGGGATAAAAAAAAATTCGAAAGAAAAAGGAAAGGGGAAAAAAGGGCTTCCCTATAAAAAAAAAAAAAAAAGGAAAAGGAAAAGAAAAAAAAAGAAAATTGCGGGGTTCTTCTTGTCAATCGCCGATAAGAGTGGTATCAAACCCTATTACACTTTTATTCAATATGTATGATGATGATCAAAGAATAATAAATCATAATAATAATAAAAAAGAAAGGTTTTTTTTTTTATTGAAGATTTGTTCTATATATAGCTACTGGTAGATATTTAGAAGACTTGAACCATTGAGTATTCGTCTAGACAGAAAGAAAAAAATTAATATCATATACAAATCAATTCAATATGATTTGTTACCTTCTTGTTTGAGGAACTGGTATCACAAATAGGATGTTGTTTCTGTTGTACTACTGATCCATAAGAATATCTATTCCGTTTTTGATACATCAGAGGAGTATTCGGAAGACTGTAGGTACGATACTTCAAAGGTTGATGGACAAATCGATGTTGTTCAAGTTGACGAGAATAGTGTGTTGTTGTCGAAGGGGTTTCAGAAGCGATGTTGTCTTGATTAAGATTCAATGTCAATTGATCTTCCATTCTAGCATTAGATACGGGAAGGGATATACAACCATTATCATCATTACCATCATACAGATTTTCACTTTCAATATCGAATTTTGATTTATAAGGATTTTTTCCATCAGCATCATCATCCTTGTCGTCACCACCACGAAGCAGTTTTGTCGCTAACACATCTCCAAAAAGACTAATAAAGTAGGCAGCAACCGCAATAGATATAACAATATAAAGAAACCAGAATTCTTGAGCCAACTACTTGAAGAGAAATTGAATTGAGAATGAGTAATTCTATAAAATCGTATCAGGATCAACATTACCGCTGTTTGTGGAACTAGATCACCAAATCCAATAGTTAATTGGGTCACGAAGGCAAAATACAAGGCATCAAGGTAAGACCAGTCATCTTCTAGAGTACAAAAAACAGCTGCCCCACCAAACCAAGATAAAGCAAAGATAATCGACATACGCCAAGCACCAGAAGGCGTCACTACATGCACCCACATTTGACGATCTTGTTCTTTGAGAAGATTACCGAGAGTATAGTTGCCACAAGAAGATATTCCACCACTAGAAAGTTGTCGACGATGATGATGTTTTAGAATCGAATCATTGTTATTCCCTATAGTGTTGTAAAAAGACGAGGAAGCAATTGTAGTAGTGGTATCAAATGGTGAATCATAATCCGTTCCTGGTATCGTATCATGTTGCTTCCCATCATGATCTTTTTGGTTATGTATTCGTTGTTGTAAAGCAAGATCATGCAAAGATTCCACACGCATAAGGTTCACTTTCATAATAAGATTTGAAGAAGATCCACTGATCATCGCCGATCGTAAAGATAACATAAAATAGCCAACAACACAAATTCCTATGGAGGCATAACCCAAGAAAAACAAACGTCCAGTGGAAGTGATTGGAGTGACATCACCATAGCCAATAGTCGTCAGAGCTGTTGCACAGAATATCATAGCTTGAGTGTATTCCCATTGTTCAATCCACATAAATGCTAAAGTACCAATAACAAGAGTAGAGCAATACATGACAGTAGGTAAGAGCATGGTTGTCAAAGTGGTTGACAAACTACTCGCAGTAGGCAAATCTAATATCCAATTCCAGAAAAAACCCAACATGGCCAATGTCATGGAAGTCGCTGATCCTAAACAACTATAATACCCTCTTGAATATACGTATTTATCATGCTTTTGGAGAAGATCATGAGTTCGTTGACGAAAAAATATAGATGTTGCAAGAGTTGAAAAAGCTGAGGAAAAAAAAAAAAAAAGAAAAAGAAAGAGAGAGAGATAAAGAAAAAAGAGAGAAATAAAAAAAAAAAGGGTACAAGTGAGCGATTTATTTTCCCACTCCGAGTATCTTCTTTAAACATTTACCGTGTATAGCTGCTAGGAACAAACAGATGCGAGTAGATTCATAAGACATACGAGTTTTCATCACCAAAACAAGACAAATCATAATACCACAACATAATGAAATCGTCATTAATATTGATTCAATTGTATTCAAATAGACGACAGGGTATTGATCATAAAAATGTCCTAATCCATTCCAATTTGCATGATCAACGATATAACCATTGACGACTACAATAAAAACAATGTTAAGTGTTTTGAGTAAGGATGATGATTGAACAGAATATATATGTGAGGATGGATAATTATATGTGATGATGAATTCGTAATGATATACTAGAAGTGTTTATCATTGTGACGTACCTGTAGCTCTGACATGCAGAAAGGTGGAAAGTACGGAAAAGAAAGATGCCACAAAAAATGGAAAAATAGCCAACGTATGTTGATCTTTATTGTTCTTAAAAGAAGATATTGAAGTTGCTAAAGAATTGATGGTGGCTGTACGACGTGGACGAAACGGTTGATGATCAGTCAAGTTGGGATGCTCTGGAAAGGCAAATCGAATGGAATTAGATGGCATATTCAAATTATCTTGTTTTATTGAAATATAATTGACCATACTAGGATCATCATCATCATCATCAATCCGATTGACAAGACTATCCTGGTTGGATGATGGGATAATGACACTGGAGCATCTTTGCATTTCCTTTCAAGGCTTAAAAAAAGAAAAAAAAAAAGGTACGAAAATTGAAAATAGATAAAAAAGGGGAAGATAAAGAAATGAGACAGAAAGAGGGGTTTTAAGCTAATTTTTTTTTTTTTTTTTGGCTCATCGAATCAATGCATCTTCGTGACAGCAGAGCCTAGGCAAAATTGGCGCATTGTACTTTAGGGCCAATTTTGTGTGAAGATCCTTACAGTTTATACCCAGCAAAAAGCAAAAAATAAGAACACGTGAACAGAGTGATTGAAGAGTACGGAGATCGAAATTTGCTACTGGAAGGGAGAAGAGACGAAAAGATTTTTTTTTTTTCACTTCCACTTTGTTCGTTTCTTATTTTCTTATTTTCTTTGACGCCCGCCCCCCTTTTTTTTTCAAACTTCTTCCTTTGGTTTTTTTTTTCTTGTCTTGCTCTTTTTTTTTTTTTTTTTTTTTTTTGTTATTTTGAATGAATCCCTTCCCAGGAACTCAAAATAACCCTTATGGGTACAATGCGAATATGATACCGGATGCCACAAATATGGTTAGCTTTGATCAATTCAATATTGATGCCACTCAATTACAAAGGTTACCTCTTCAACAACAACAAGCTTTTCTTGCTGCAAAACAAGCCCAGTTATATGCTGCCTCTTCTTCTTCTGCTTCTTCTCCTGTTAGTGCTACTGTTGCTGGTTCACCTTCTTCAGCCTCTCCAGTTGGTCCTAATCCTACGCAATTTATAGACCCAAATGCCATGACTTCGGGTGCTTTGGATCAACGGTCTCTTCCTATGTCTGCCGCAACGATGCCTCCAGGCGTTCAAGGTAACTTTCGACCTCCTGCCAATTTGAATCAGCAAGCATGGCTAGCAAAACAACAACAACAACAACAACAGCAACAACACCAACAACAGATGATGCTTCAGCGTATGGATGAATCACAAAGGAGGCAGTTCTTTATGATGCAGCAGCAACGTCAGCAACAATACTTACAACAACAACAACAACAGCAACAGCAACAACAGCAATTCCAAATTCAACAACAACAACAACAACAACAACAACAACAACAACAACAGCAGCAGCAGCAACAACAGCAGCAACAACAACAACAACAACTTCAGCAGAAGCAATTACAGCAACAGCAACAACAACAGCAACAGCAACAGCAACAACAGCAACAACAACAACAACAACAGCAACAACAACAACAACAACAACAGCAGCAACAACAACAGCAGCAGCAGCAACAACAACAGCAGCAGTTACAAGACCAAGATCAGCAAAAACAAAAACAGCAACAAGTACAACAAGAGCAAGACCAACAAAAACAGAATCAACAACAGCAACAGACTATACCTCCTAATATGGGACCGCCAAAACAAACAATAGCTTCACCTAGTACTGGTACGAAACTCGATTCTGACGTCTCAGCAAACTCGACTACCGTCATCAACGATTCTTCAGCAAAGAGACATGAAAATGATATCAATGCCAAAAGAGTGGAAACAGTATGTGATGAAAATAAAAAAAAAGGACTTGAAAACTGATAATAATGCTTCAACGTTATATAGGTACTTGGTATGAATCAAGAAATCATTCGATTATGTATTCAATATCAACAAGCTGAACAACAGGATTCCGATATGCCATTGTAAGTTGAATTTGGTATACAAAGGCTACACATGTTATTTGTTACTAACTAAGAAATGTGATGTACTTATTGATATGAATAATAGATACCAAGCAAGATTACAATCAAACCTGACATACCTCGCAACAATGGCTGATATTTCTATGGTGAAGCCAGGAGAAGTATGTTTAATATATTTATTTTAGTTACAAAAAAAAAAAAAAAAAAAAAAAAAAAAAAAAAAAAAAAAAAAAAAACTCATATATATTTTTATTAGGAATACAAAACGCCTACACCTCCAGATTTATCTGATTTACCAACACCAAAAAATGAAATTACTATCAGAATTCAACAACTGTTGACTGTAGCTCAAGGACTTTTCGCAGCAAACAATGGTAATAATTCTTCAAATATGTCACCTTTTACTCAGCATTCTCAATCTCAACAAGGTCCTCCTCACACTCCAACGAGAAATGTACAACCTTCACCTTCTCCAGCTGTTTCTGATCAACCTCTTTCTCAACCTCAAACTCCACAGCAACAAAACACTCTACCATCACAAACACTACCTTCACAACAACAGCAAACCACGCCTCAAATACAGCATCAGGGAACACCTCAAATGCAACATCAAGGAACACCACAGAGTCAACATCAAGGTACACCTCAAATGCAACATCAAGGTACACCTCAAATGCAACATCAAGGTACACCTCAAATGCAACATCAAGGAACACCTCAAAACATCAATCAAGGAACACCTCAAAGCCAACATCAAGGCACTCCTCAGATGCAGCATCAAGGCACTCCACAAATGCAACATCAAGGTGTGTCTCATAGGTCGCAACAATCTACACCACAAATGCAGAATCAACAACCACAGCAACATACACCTCCCATCAATCAACATACTCCTACTTTACAACAGCAAGCACCAGTACTTACTCCTCAACAACAACAAATGATAAGGCATCAGCAAATGATGGCAGCTTTGCGACAGCAACAAATACTTCAACAACAACAAGCGGGTATGAAAATGCAACCTACTGGTCAAAATAATATGGTAGCACCTGGGCAGATGAATATCATGAACAATCCAATGATAGCAGGCGGGATGGATCCACAATTACTGATGCGACAGGCTCAACAACAACAACAAACAATGATGAATGCGACGAGTATGGGATTATCTATACCGATGGCACCTGGAAACAATATGACACCTGATATGATGTTGAATAATTATATGAACCCTGCAGCCTTATCACAAGCAACTCAACAACAATCACCAATGAAATCCATGTCACCTACTGGAATTGTGAACCCAACCAATATTACCACACCTACTGCTTCATCGTCATCATCCTTACCAAGCACACCAACGACTGCAACAGGCAATGGAGGTATATTACTAGGAACGAGTACACCAACGTCAGGATCTATCACTTCTACATCCAATGGTATGATTCCCTCAACAGTAGCCAATTCTATGAATGAAACCAATGGAATTAATCCCAACGATTTGATGAACGGAATGATCAACCCTTCTATGATGCTCAATCCTGCTATGATGGCGACGGTCAATATGAACATGTACAATCAACAACAGCAACCAATGGATGATGGATCAGGGAATTATCAAAACGTCATGATGATGATGCAAAGATTGCAACAACAGCAGCAACAGCAACAACATCAACCTCAACAACAGTAGTAACAATAGCAATCATGAAAACGAAACAAAAATGTCAACAACAACAACATATAAAAAAAAAAAAAACGGCGAATGGGTTTGGATTAGGGTGGAATTTAGATAGTTACCTTTTTTTCTTCATTTAGGAATAGTTTATCTTTATTTAGTAATTTAGTGTGAAATAAATTTGACATATACATATGCATTCATATACTTCTTTTTTTTAAAAAAAAAAAAAAAAAATTATATGGTGATGGTGATGATGATGATGGGGTGTATTAGGATGAAACTGGAATAATAATAAAAAAAAAGTCCCCGTTGTTTGATTATCCTTTTAAAACAACAAATAAAACATCAAATTTACTTTGTACCGTCTTTTCATTTGTATCTTTTTTTTTTTTTGGTCTTTTTCTTTTACTTATCTTCTTCTTGCCTCAGTATCTTAATTTAATTTAATTTTTTTATTTTATTTTGAAAAGATGGTAAAAAGGAATACGATATCATCATATCAGATATATATGTTTCTATTTGGGTTAATGATGGCACAAATAGGATTAGGAGAGTTGATGCCACAAGCATCACCAACATGGCTAAATACGATCCCAATCCCGACCAATCATTTATTATTACGCAATCCTGGAAACAATGAAGGTGTACAAAGTGTACTTGATTTTCCTTTTGTCAATGTCAACGTAGACATGTCGAAATATCCGACGCCTTTGAAACAACCACCTCCAGATCATCCAGAAGTTCAAAAAGTCATGAAAGAAATTGATTGGTCTAAAGTCCCTGATGTACCCGTACGTGTTATCAAAGATTATGTTGTTGATCGTACTGGTTATGATGGACGTGCGGATCCTGCTTGTTGGTGGTCAGCCACTACCTGTAAAACCCCGAAAGTCTCTTACCTTCCTGAAGATATCTATTATTGTCCTCGTGCTGGTGATTGGGGTTTGAATTATGATGATGGTCCTTATAAAAAATGGTTCCCTGTCACTGATGCTGATAAGGCCTATGATCAACCAAGATTTTATAATTATTTATTAAATACAGGCAATCAGAAAGCAACCTTATTCTGTAATTATCAAAAAAAAAAAAAAAAAGGCAAGGTGCTTTTTCTAATCATGATCTTTCTTTTTTTTAAAAAATGGGTTTAAGTTGTTGGATCTAATGTCATCAAATTCCCTGATGCTGCTCAACGTGCGTTAGCAGATGGTCATACGATATGTTCTCATACTTGGTCACATCCTCAAATGACGAGCTTAACCAATGCAGAAGTAGTAGGTCAACTTTATTGGACATTACGAGCCATCAAAGAAGTGGTGGGTATCACACCAAAATGTTGGCGACCTCCTTATGGTGATGTAGATGATCGTGTTCGTGCCATCGCTTGGCAGATGGGAATGAGAACTTTTTTATGGGATCAAGATTCTTTTGATTGGAATCTGGTAATATATACACGTATATATAAATAATATTATCATTCGTTAAGGTTAACGATATTATCCTTTTTTTTTTAGCATGGCACACCATCTGGTGGTACTCTTGGAAAGGATGTTGTAAATGGTCATTTTCAAAAATGGATAGATAAACAAATGGATAAATCTGTTAAAGAAGAGCATGGTCACATTACTTTGGTAAAAAAATCATCATCATCTTCATCATCATCATCATCATCATCATTTATAAAAAAAAAAAAAATGAACTAATCCATTGTATTTCCGGCTTTAGGAACATGAAAATAGTGAAGTGACAATCGACATTGCAGAAAAATGGTTGCCTGCATTACAAAAGTCATTTAATGTCATCCCAATTCATCAATGCCTTGATGAACCACATCCTTATTGGGAAGAACAATGGACTTACCCCACTTTGAGCAACCCTAATCCCAAAGGAGATGGCAGTAAAGCTCCATTAGGTGGTTTCTCTAACAGCAATGATAAGAATAATAAGGAAAATAAGAATAATACCGACAAGAATAATAATAATAATAATGATGATCAAGAAAATGGATCTAATCAAGTCACTTTTAGCAGTATGATGTTGTACTCTTTAACTATTTTGATTTCTTTTTGGTATGTCATGATAGATATCATTTAATTTTAGTAATAATAAAAAAAAAAAAAAGAAAATGATGATTCCTATTTTGGTGATTAAAATGCCGTAACACGTGGCGTGGTTTAATACAAAATGAGTGGGGAAATTTTCTTTGTCCAATTCTTTTTTTTCCCTTTTTTTTTTTTTTTTTCTGTTTTGTGATATCATCCCCTTTTATACTCTCATATATACATAGATACAATTGTTCTTCCTCGATGGGTCCTCGAGCTCCTGCATCTGTTCGAACTGTATATAGTATCTTATCCGATCCTCTCATTTTGGGAACCACCACTGCGGTTGCTGTAATGACTATGGCATGGTACTTTTATGCATCAAAAAGTAACTAATAGCAAGAAGGAAGATATAAAACATACCTAATTCTTCTTTATGTGTATTCAATAGAACCCAGTCGTATTTTAGATCAACATACCATTAAACAATTCAAACTATTAGAAAAACTCGAGATCAATCACAATACTAGTTTGTATGTTCGATTTTATAGTATATTTACTTTACTAACCAATTTATATTTTTAGATATCGCTTTTCCCTTCCTCGACCTACTGATGTCCTTGGCTTACCTATTGGTCAACATATTTCCATTATCACTTGTATCGATGGTGAAGACGTAGTTCGAAATTATACCCCAACAACTGGGAATGAAACAAGAGGTTACTTTGACTTGGTGATCAAGGTAAAACTGTCATAAAGTATATATTCATTTTGATTTATCTTTTTTTTTTCTTGGGAATAGACATATCCTACAGGAACAGTATCGAAATATATGGCCAATTTAAAACCTGGTGATACGATTGATGTACAAGGACCAAAAGGATCTTATTTCTATACTCCAAATGTGATGAAAGAAATTGGAATGATTGCAGGTACAATATATCAAAAAAGATATTGAATTCATTTTGTCTTACTTTTTTTTTTTTTTTTTTTTCTCTGATATAGGTGGCACTGGTATTACGCCTATGCTTCCAATCATCAAAGCTATACTACGGAATCCCAAAGATACAACTAAATTGACATTGATCTACGCCAATAATGCCCTGGAGGATATATTACTAAAAAGTGAATTAGATCGTTTAGAAAGAGCATACCCTGATCAATTTCGTGTACATCATGTTTTGGCTCTTCCACCTAAAGATTGGGCTCAAGGGATTGGATATGTGACAAAGGAAACATTGGCTACTTGGATGCCTGCACCTGCTGATAATATACAACTCTTAGTCTGTGGTACTCCAGAAATGATGATTGATATTGAAAAGGTAAAAATAATAAAAATTGATTCACTGAGTTTTCATGAAAATTGATTGATCCGTTGACTTTTTTTTCTTTCCATTCAGGCAACGATTGAATTGGGTTACAATCCACCACGATCTATCAGTAAATTAACAGATCAAGTCTTCAAATTTTAGAAACCCTTCTTACCTGTCTATATTATAATTATATCTTATCTTATATTACCTTTTTTTTTTTTTTGTTATATATTTGTATTTCCTTTAGCATATTACACACACACACACACACTCTCTCTCCCTCTTTCCCTTACAGTCTTCACAATACAATAAAAACCAACCCCATCCCAATATTAGTCATAATTGTTTTACGGCTCCGAACCATTCATGGTCAATTGACTTGCCAAGCGGAAACTAAAAAAAAGAAAGATCTTTTTTTTTTTTTCTGTCTCTTTCTTTTTGTCTTTCTTCTCCTTCTCGTCTAGATCCTTTTTTTGGTCATGTTGCGATACGCTTCTCGAATACACACTGTTCGTCATGTTGTGACTACTTCAGTGAAACGTCAAATAGCTAGTCGTCCTTCTGTTTACAAGACTGTATCTCTTACTTCTGTCAATGCCACTCGACTTTATGCAACCACCAATACCAAAACCGTTCCTCTTACTGTTGAAAGGTATCCTGGCTTTACTCGTAACGAACAATTCAAAAAGGTAAACAAAAGAAAAAAAAAAGGATGTATATACGTGTTCCTTACAATGAAACTTATGATTCTATGACACGACTTGTTATTTTTTTTTATCTTATTAAAGACTGACGTTTATATTTTTTTTTTTTTTTTTTTTTTGGTGTTAGTTAACGGATAAAGATATCGAACACTTCAAAACCATTGTAGGTGATAATGGACTTATTTACAACAACGAAGATGACTTGGTAGCTTTCAATACTGATTGGATGAATAAGTATCGAGGTCAATCTCAATTGGTCCTGAAGCCCAAAACAACGCAACAAGTGGCTGATATTCTCAAGTATTGTAACGAACAAAGGTAAAAAAGAAGAAAAAAAACACATCTAGGGAGGATGAAGTATATTCATTCTTATTATAATGATGATGTTTTTTAGTATTGCTGTTGTTCCTCAAGGTGGTAATACTGGTCTTGTTGGTGGCTCTATTCCCATCTTTGATGAAGTCGTATTGAGTTTACAATCGATGAATAATATTCGATCCTTTGATGATGTATCTGGTATCCTTACTGCAGATGCTGGATGTATCTTGGAAGGTCTGGACAACTGGTTGGGTGAAAAAGGCTATATGATGCCATTGGATTTGGGTGCTAAAGGAAGGTAAGAAACTACATTCATGAGAAACGGGAAGATCAGGAACTGTGGGAATAATGATGATGAATGTAAAAACTTTAACTTTATTATCATTATGCATCTCTATATATTTTAGTTGTCATATTGGTGGCAACTTGGCAACAAACGCTGGGGGTCTTCGTCTACTTCGTTATGGATCTCTTCATGGCACTGTTCTTGGATTGGAAGTGGTAAAAATAATATAGGCTACATATAGAAGGAAACTAATAAGCTTTTTGTCTTTTTTTTTTTTCTATGGAACATCAATGGGTATAGGTTTTACCAGACGGATCTATTCTTGACAGCATGTCAACGTTGCGCAAGGACAATACCGGTTACGATCTCAAGCAACTTTTCATTGGATCTGAAGGGACTATTGGTGTGATCACTGGTGTTTCCATCTTGACTCCCCGTCGTCCCAAGGTAATCATGATTATTGTGAAACAAATGATTGACATGCCATTGGACTCACTGACACTTTATATAAATATGTATAATAATAATAGGCTGTCAATGTTGCTCTGTTAGGTCTCAACTCTTATGAGGATGTGCAAAAAGCATTTAAACAATCAAGATCAGAATTATCAGAAATTTTGTCAGGTAATCTATTTATTAAAAAAAAAAAAAAAGGGAATGTGTCTTAATGATGAACTACTTTCTATAGCTTTCGAATATTGGGATAACAACGCTCTTCAAATCTATAAGAGGCATTCTGATGCTAAACCCGTGATGGAAAACGAATACCCATTCTACGTCTTGATTGAAACTAGTGGATCTAATAAGGAACATGACGATGAAGTAAGTAATAGAAAATAAATGTACTTTGTTCTCTTACTAATATCTATTATATTTCACAGAAATTGACCAACTATTTGGAAACCATGATGGAAGAAGAAGTAGCACAAGATGGTGTGGTTGCTCAAGATGAAACACAAATCAAAAATATTTGGAGTGTACGTGAAGGATTTACCGAAGCATTGGGCAAGGAAGCGGCTGTGTACAAGTATGATATTTCAATGCCTGTTCCCAAGATCAATGAATGTGTAGAAGACATGCGACAACATCTTAAGGATGGTGGTGTACTTGGACAACCTGATTCTCCTATCATCGATGTGGTTGGTTACGGTCATGTTGGTGATGGTAATCTTCATTTGAACATTGCTGCCAATCGTATAGATAAACGTGTACCTGAATTGATTGAACCTTATTTATTCGAATGGGTTGGTAAGTTTATCTTGATCTACAAAAAAAAAAAAAAAAAAGATTCACATTCTTTCTTTTTTTGATAGCCAAACAAAATGGTTCCATCAGTGCTGAACATGGTCTTGGTGTTGCAAAGAATCAATTCCTTTCTTATTCAAAATCAGATGGTATGATCAAGATGATGAAAACAATGAAGAATTTGTTGGATCCCAAAGGTATTTTGAATCCTTACAAGGTATGTAAATAAAAATATAATATCTCATGATGTACTAAACAATGATTCATTCTTATGGTTGATAGTATTTGCCCAGTCAATAATAGATGATATTTCCTTTTATTGGATGGATGTCGCAAAAAAAAAAAAAAAAAAAAAAAGGATTAGTTGGTAGACTTTGTACTTTAGATATTCATAGTATAGTACTTTATGGACGCATTGAAATAAAATGGATTATTTCAACAAAATAAATGTAGATGATTTTTTCTTTTTTTTTGGGTATACTTTGTCTGGTCGATCTTTTGGAGGACTGTATCATTCGAGTTTCTTTTATTGGAAAAGATGCGAAAGAATATAAATATATATATAAATAAAAGAATATAAAAAAAAAAGATATATGTAATGAGATGATGACTAAATAAAAAGAGGAAAAGAATGGATCGACTATACAACAAAAAGAATAACCACAAAAAAAAAAAAAAATAGTAATACTACTAAAACCAATATATATTTTCTTTAAAAAAAAAAAAGCCTATTTACTTTTTTTTTTATTATTCTACATTCAACACCTTCTTGAGTTTCAGCACCAAAGCCCAATCTTCTTTAGTCATATCCTTTCGGAAAGATTCCTTGAGTACATCGATAGATTGACGAGAGATCTTTGAATAAATTTCATCCTTTTCTTCTAAATGACGGCCAAATGTTTTTGGAGTTTCATATACAGCACATTCAATCTTGATAGCCACACCACCACCAGCTTGACCCTTCTTGACGATTTCCAAAGATTTATGATTTTGTTCTATGGAGGTGACCTTACCCAATGTGATGATTTCACGTTCCTTGGTTTCAGCATTAGTGCGTGCCACACATACAGGCGTACCGATCCGTAAAGCACCTTCGATGACATCCACACCAATAATCAAAGGATCCTTCTTGTTAAAGATAGCACCAGGTACCATTTTGAGTACACAGGGGAATACTGCCGAGGGAGCTTGATCTTTGCGTTTTTGTTCCAACATGGATTCGTTGTATTCCACAAATCGATCAAACAAGTGATAGATGATATCAGCCTTGAACACCTTCATACCCAATTCTTCCGCCATATCTTCAGCTTCCTTTTCCACCTTGACATCAAAACAGAGCATCACCGCAAATTCACGTGCCTTTTCCAACATCACTGATGCCTTGACCACATCCTTCTTGTGCACAGGACCAATATTGATACCAGCCACAGGGATCTTGGATGTCCGTAAGAATTCCAAAAGAGCTTCCAATGCACCAAGAGTGGATGCTTGTACCCACACACCATGACCTGTACGATCAATAGTACTCATCAAGTTGGTCAAATCAGACATCACTTCTTCCTTCAAATCTTCTTCATCATCATCAGGACCACAAACAAGTAAACGAGACCCAGCAATAGCCTTTTCCAAATCAGGAGCAGAAATCTTGACACCCATGGCAGCCTTGATGGATTTATGATGTACGTATTGAGATTTGACCCGAAGTTCTCGTAGAGGTTGAGGTGTCAGTAGAGCACGAACTTGAGTAACAATAGGACCATTGAGACCACATACCACAATTTTATCACCTTCATGTAACCAACCATTCACAAGTACCACATCAATAGTAGTACCAAGACCTTCGATCACCTTGACTTCCAACACAGTACATTCCAATTCAGTAATATACATCAACTTGTCACTCATACGAGTTTGAGTCAAGTTCACCAAAAGATTGAGCATATCAGGAATACCTTCACCAGTGTGAGCAGATGTGGGCACCAAAGATACATATTTAGCAAAGTTCTTGTTCTTGTAATGGACTTGAGCATTCAAACCTTGTTCAGCAAAGGCAACGATGGTCTGGGTCAAACGTGTTTCAAATTCATCACGGACGGATTTCTTTTGCTTGGCCAATGAATCTTCAAATGAATTATCAGGAATGGCTTCCCATTGGAAAAGACGATCAATCTTGTTCAAAGCTACAATAAAGGGTGTCTTACGATCACGTAAAAGTCGAATGGATTCCAACGTTTGAGGTTCCAAACCGTGCATAATGTCAACCACCAAGATAGCAATGTTACAAAGGGAACTACCACGAGTACGCAAGTTGGTGAAAGATTCGTGCCCAGGAGTATCAATAACCAAAAGACCAGGTAATTTGAGTTCTTCCACACGTTTAGCACCCAAAACAGCTGTTTTCTTTTCGATCGCATCAGCAGGGAAATAAGTAGCACCAATTTGTTGAGTAATACCACCAGCTTCGCCTTCTTGAACATTGGTTTGTCGAATCTTGTCCAATAATTTGGTTTTACCTAATCATCAATATACAAATATATATATCAATATCATCCTCTTTCTCTTTTTTTTTTTTTGAAAAAAAAAAATTACCTGTATCTACGTGACCAAGAATACAACAAATAGGTGATCGTAAATCGTCCTTTGATCGTGCAGCCATAGCATCCTTTTGTCGTTGAACACGGCGAGCAGCAGCTTCTTCCTTTTTCTGTAAGGCCAAACGTTGAGCTGCAGTCAATTCTTCATCAGAGCTTTCGTCACTATCATCACTATCGTATTCAGAATCATCATCACTGTCTTCCGATTCATCTTCTTCATCAGAGGATTCTTCCACCTTGGCAGGAGCAGATTTCTTGGTAGGAGCAGCTTTAGTAGGAGCAGATTTTTTGGTAGCAGCAGGAGCAGCCTTGGTAGGAATAGGAGCCTTTGTTTCCACAGGTTTTTGTTGTTCTTCTTCTTCTTCACTTTCATCTTCCCAATCATCCTTGACGTTTTCTTCTTCCTTGGATTCCACAGGTTTTTCTTCTTCATCACTACTCAAAGCAGCCTTTTCCCAATCATCTTCGGAAGCTATAAATACAAAGGTATAAGAAAAAAAAATACTCTAATGATTCATTTTTTCTTTTTTTTTTTTTTTTTTGTTTATAGATACTTACATTCTTCTTCAGCAGCAGCTTTCTTGGCTTCTTCTTCCTTACGTCGACGTTCTTCTTCTTCCTTGCGTTGACGCTCTTCTTCTTGCTTCTTCTTTTCTAATTCTTCCTTGGAGGGACCCTTCTTCTTCTTGTTGCCGTAAACAATCTTCTTTTTTTGCTGTTCAGGTTCAGGAGATTCAAGACCGAGCACCTTGACTTGACCAGATTCCACCAGTTGTTGATGACGAAGTTGAGCACGACGTTGAGCTTCCTTTTGGGCTTTAGTAAGTAATTTGCCTTCCTTACGAAGTTGTTCCTTTCGAGCCTATTTATCAATTTCACAAAAAAAAAAAGTTAATATGAAGGTATTTCTTCCTCTACTATTATTTTTTTTTCTCTTTATTCTTACTTTTTCCTTTTCCTTCTTCAATCTACGGGCTTCTTCCAATCGTGCTTCTTCTTCAGCTAAAAGTCGTTCTTCTTCTTCAGCACGAAGACGTTCCTCTTCTTCTAATCGACGTTGTTCTTCTTCAGCAGCTTTTTGAGCTTCCAACATTTTCTATAAAATTAGAATATAAGTAAATCAAACTGTCTTTGTTCTAGCATCAATCAATTAAAACTTACACGAAGAGCAGCTACGTTACCACCTTTCTTTTTTCCTTTTCCACCAGCAGCAGGAATTTCCACAGGAGTAGGTTCAGGAGCAGGAGCAGCGGCAGCCTTGTTTTCCAATTTCTTCTTGAGTTTTTCCTTCTTGAGTTGAGACTTTGATTTGGTACCAGTGGCGGCCGTAGCATCATCATCATTATTGTTTGTAACAGCAGCAGGAGCAGGAGAAGCTTGATCACCCATGAGCTTTTCGAATTCAGCATCTTCTTCAGCTTGTTTCTTCTTCTTTTCTAGCGCAGCAAGTCGTTTAGCTTCTTTTGCTTTTTCCTTCTTGAGCTTTTCCTTTTCCTTTTTGGTCAAAAGTCGTCCTTCATTGTTGTCATTATCTTCAGTGGGAGTAGGAATAGCAGGTAGCTTGTTGTTCTTCTTCTTGTTCTTCTTCTTGTCATTTGCCCAATCGAGATCATCCTCTTCTTCCATATCATTGTTCACGGGTGGGGTTGATTCCAATACTGGCTCTTCGTTTTCGTCGTCTGAAGGAAGTTGTTGTTGTTTCTTTTTGTTCTTCTTAACCTTGGATTTGGCAGCCTTATTGACCATAGCCATCAAACTACAAGAAAAAAAAAAGAAGAGTCAGATCATAATGACTTTTTATATATTAAATAATATTTACCCATCATCGTCGTCTTCAATTTCAGCAAGAGCGGCAAAAGACGCAGTATTTTTGGCAAAAGTTTCGTCGTCATCGGAACCACCACCATTAACACCAAGAGCAACAGCATCTTCTTCGAAAGCTTCATCCCAATAATCGTCCTTCTTCTTGTTATTTGATTTCTTTTTTCCCATGATGTATTATAAGGTGAAGAGGTTAAATATAAAGAAAAGTAAAATGGAAAGAGAGGGGAACCAAAAAATAAAACATAAAATCTTGAAAATAAGCCACTTTCCAATTCCCGCCACTATGATTTTTTTTTTGTCTGATTGAAGTGTGAGTCTGCATATGGCAAATCATCTTCCTCTTTTACTTTTTTTTTTTTTCTTCCTACTAAATCCTTTTTATTTATTTATGTTAAGAAGAAAAAAATAATCTTTCGCAATGACAATGATCGATGAGATGGATCACATGTCTTTTTTTGACCATATTAGTGCGGCTATAATCTATCAAAGAATGACCTTTTTTTTTGAGTTCTGCTTCATATAGTTTTACAGGTCTCAGCAGAGTAGGTTTCGTAATGGCTTGGTAATAAATAGGACAAGGATGATTCCGTTAATGAAGAGGGATGCTGATTATTTCTTTGAATTGATTCTATCGTACGCTTACTCTTTAAGGTTTCGCTACAAGAGAATAATGGATGATGGATGATGGATGATGGATGATCATGCAGGATGGTGTTTTCACATAAAGAGTAACCAAAAAAAAAAAAAAAAAAAAAAAAAGAGTATGAGGGACTAAAAGAAGTAGACGATACAGTATAGTATTATGTAAAGAATGACTTTATAATATAGATTAGTTTTACCTATCCTTCTTTTTATCATTTGAATAAATGCATTTTCTCTTTCTTTTTTTTTTTGGATCCATATATGGATGGTAATATTTTTATTTCATATATGTATTGAAGAACCCAATAGAACTGATACGATCGATCAGAGCTGTTCATTTACGTATATTTTGTATTATAAAAAAGGGATGCCAACTTTTTTTTTCTATCCGCAATCTAGGTCTACAAACACTGGATTGAAAAATCGATATATTAGGATTGATTACTCAATTTATACACATTTTTATCGCGTGATGATACTTGGAGATGATGATGGATCATGAAAATGTCAAAGGAGAAAAAATAATAATAGTAAATCATGACGATAAAAAAAAAAAGTAGTAAAGGATGTACACAATGGTATTTTTTTTTTATTTCAATACAAAAAGATCAATGACTTTTTTTTTTTCTTCAAAGAGGAATGAATATATGTATATATATAAAACAGGAGGGGGGTAAAAACGTATACTACATAACTAATAACAAACTAAACTAAGCGAGTTCCCAGAGAGAAGAGGCAGCATTAGGTTTCCAGGTAGGGTTGCTTGTATGACCTTGGAGACAAAGATAAGTACGGCCATGGTATTCAACACGATCACCAGCTTTGTAGGTACCAACGGGATCCCATTCATCGACACACTTCTTTCTGCTGTGGTGGCAATCTTCATCATCATCATCATTACAGTGGCTCTTCTTCTTGTGGTGTTCTTCCCGATCTTCACAGTGACCCTTCTTCTTGTGGTGTTCTTCCCGATCTTCACAATGACCCTTCTTCTTGTGGTGTTCTTCTTCTTCATCATTACGGTGTTGACGTTCTTCTCGTTCACGACGTTCGCGTTCTTCTCGTTCACGACGTTCACGTTCTTCTTGTTCACGACGTTCACGTTCTTGCTGTTCTTCTTGTTCACGACGACCAAATTCTTCTTCACGACGCTTGAGTTCTTCTTCACGTTGAGAAAATTCTTGACGGCGGCGTTCTTCTTCTTCAGCACGATCCTTTTCTTCTTGTTCTTCCTTCTTGTGATCATCATAGAGTTTCTTGCCCAAGAGACCAGCACCGATGGCCAAAGCACCTCCCAAGATGGCAGTACCAGCTTCAGCAACGTGTTCCTTGGTACGAAGAGACTTGCATCGCTTTTGATGAACTTCATGGACATAGGATTGGAAACGAACAGGAGAGCTTGGAGGTTGTTGATTGCTTGAGTTTTGGAAACCTTGGGCTTGGAGGATCAAATTGATTTCACCAACCACGTTGTTCTTGACATCATACAAATCAAAGAGACCATTGATGGAACCACCTTGAGCATGGACCACTTGATTGATGGGAATAGCAGCAAAACCAATCAAGGCATCAGCAGTAGTTTCCTTATCCAAGACTTCAATAAAGAGATCAGGTTCACCTTGCAAAGGCAAATTGAAAGATTGATTCCAGCTAGGAGTTTTGCCACCATTCTTAGCAGTATAAGTTTTTTGGAAAGACTTCTTATCTTCAAGATTCAAAGTGAATTGCATGTAAGGATCTTGAGTTCCAAGTTTTTGTCCATCCTTTTGGAAATTGGCACCAACGGCATTCACAATCAAAGTTTGGCTTTCAGATTGAATATGAGTAGTAGAGGAACGCACTACATTATCGTCAGAGCTATAAGTAGTGGTAGTAGAGGTATATTCATAAGAAGTTTGGTATTCCATGTTAATTTAGTTTGTATAAAAGATGATGATGAAAAAAAAAAAAAAAAAAAAAGAAAAAGAAAAAGAGAAAAAAAAGAGATTTTATAAGTTCATAATCGCATAAGACAAGCGGCGTTTCAACAGAACGCCCTTATTCCTATTAAATTTTGGTATTGATATTTCCTTATAGATCTAAGGTACCGGGCGGGGAATATTGAAAGATGCAGTAAATGAGCGGTAAGTCTCTCGCTCTCTCTCTCTTTTCTTAACATCTGTGGCTAGAGGTTACACTATGTAAAAGCAAACTTGCTTCTTTTTATATACAATGTTTCATATTCCGAATAAATCCATTCAAACAAAATAGAAAAAAAAAAAACTTATTTATTGAGATTCCCTTTTTTATTATTTATATAATCAATCTTTTTAAATCAAAGAAAGGTTAATTCTAAAAAAAAAAAAGTGAAAGTATAAAATAAAAAAAAAAAGAGAGATGAGATAACTGGAAAAGAAAAGAAGAAAGAGAAACAAAAGAGACGCGCGACCGTTACACGAACAGTCAATCATCCATCACCATGGATGGAAGAATCACCGAGTATTTCTTTCTTTGATCACGTTCTTGGCATTTTTTTTCTCACACAATGACATGCCAAAAAAAAAAAAATATATTGACAAGTGGTATCTTTATCGAACAGAGTTTACTTAAAACGGGTTATTCGGGAAAATAAACATACTCTAAACACATAAAACATTACCCACGTACAACATATTGTATCGTATACCTGCATAAAAATAATGAGATAAACAAGATCATGCAGCTTTATTTTTTTTTTTTATTTATTATTTATTTATTTAAAACATATAAAATGAGGTGATGTAAATGGCAGTAAAACCAAGTCATTTTCTATTGGTCATAATAATAATAAATACATCGTTGTTGTCAGGGTTGGCACGGATGATGAGACATTATCGATATCAGAATCAAATAGTAATACGAAACCTACATCATCTATATATACATACATAAAAAAAAAAAAAAGAACAGATGATCAACCTTTCTTGTCCCTTTTCTTGCATGAATTTTCTTACCATTTTGATAATCAAAAATAATATAAATTCCCAAACTTCGTATACATATTAGATCAATATTGTTCCATCATTCTTACATATCGAGTTTGAATCATGTTACAAATAACTGGTTTCTTCGGTATCACCAACTTTACTACAGTAAAACAGAAAGATTAGTTCGTTGTTATAAATAAATCATCATCACCTATATTTATACACACATGTATATGCAAATACGTATTTTTTTTATTTACCTACAGCTTTTTTTTTCCTTCTTCTTGGAAGTATTTAGAGGAATCATCATAAGATCTATATTCTATGAAAAAGAAAAATAACTATCTCTTTTCCCTACTGTCAATGTTTGAATGTTGTCGCATATCAATTACTTGTATCTTATTTGCTGTTGTGTTGCTGTTGTATTGAGTTTGAACGTTTCGATCCTCAACCAATCCATAGGAAAAAAAAAAGTATAAAAGATTACTGTTTATTTCAAACAAATAAAAAAAATCACTAAGAAGGTATAAGTACAATATATAACAGATTATCAAAGGTATAAAGTAAAGTAAGGTAAAGTAAATTAACAATAACAATAATAATAATAATAATAATAATAATAATAATAATAATAATAATAATAATAATAAAAGACTAAATATAAACATACACAGATCACGCCTTTTGTACAGTCTCCTCTGATTCAGTTTGAGTTTGTATTCTGGATTTAATATAATTGAGTGCTGATCCTGCCTTGAACCATTCAATATGTTCTATCATACATAAAAAAAAAAAAAAAGAATCAATCACTTTTTCATCTTCTTCTTTTTTCTTTAGAATAATTCTATTTTTACCATGATTGAGAGAATGTACCAAATCCAATACTATAGTTGTATCTCCAACGGATGAAGGTTGTATCACTTTTACTTGTAAAGGTTTTCCAGGAGTCAATTGTCGTATATCAATACTAACAGATGCATGTCCATCAACTTTGTCATAATCCGAAGGAGAAGTGAATTGTAGAGGAAGAATGCCTTGTTTTTTGAGATTGATTTCGTGGACAGGTGCAAACGACTAAAAAAGAATACATATATATATATCAGTAATCAATTTTATATAATAGAGTTCTTACCTTTGCTATGATAGCCACACCGTTTAAATACCTTGATTCCAAAGCACCATGTTCACTTGCTGAGCCATGACCATAGTTTTCATCCGCAATCAACACCCAAGGAATACCGTGTTGTTTGTAATGTCGAGCTGTTTGAGAGATCCCATCATATTGTCCAGTCAATCTATTTTTGATCCAATTTTGTTTCCCATTTTCAGCATTGATGGCGCCAATCAAAAGATTATTAGAAAGATTGTCCAAATGAGCACGATATTTCAACCAAGGTCCTGTCATGGATATATGTTCTGCTGTGCATACACCCTTTGATTTGAATAAGATAGGAATAACAAATGGCGTATTGTCGTTTATTCGAAAACTAGGTGTAAATGGTAAGAGTTTCTGTAACCTTGTTGACTGTGGCGGAATCAAAGTATTAGGATCGATTTTCTTTTTGTTGTTGTTTTCCAATGGTGCTTGATAAAACCTTGCTCTTTCTTCATCATCATTCTTCACAAAACCATGTGTTGGAATCCCGTCTTTGCTAGCGTCATGAGGTGCACGAAATTTGAAAGGTTTACCATCTTTGCCAATCAGTGAATCAGTCAAGGGGTTAAATTGTAAACTATTTGCCACTGCCATTGCCGTCACAATCTAAAGCAAAAAAAAAAAAAAAAAAAAAAAAAAAAAAAAAAGATTTATCAGTATTTGATGTTTTATCCATAAAAAAAAAATTTCTTACTTCAGGTGATGTAATAAAGTGATGTGTATTGGGTCTTCCATTCAATCTTCCAGTTGAATTTTGATTATAAGAGGATATAATAGAAACAGGATCATGAACTTGATGATGATGATGATGATCAGGATGATCGAATTCAATGGCAACATGTTGAGGTCTATCTTCATTCCAGTCAATACAAGGTCCACAGGCATTAGCAAGAAGAGAAGCACCAGCATCTTTGAATGATTTTGTGGCACCATCACGATCAAGGGTAGCACGAATTTGTGTAGATCCAGGCGTCACAGAGACCGGGGACTTGAATGATAAACCTCTTTCTAATGCTTGTTGAACCAAAGAAGCTGAGCGAGCTAAATCTTGATAAGATGAGTTTGTACATGAACCAATATGAGCGGCACTAATATTCATAGACCATTCTTCTTGATGTTGTTTGGTGATATGTTTAAATTTGGATATAGGAGTAGCAATATCTGGCATAAAAGGTCCATAGATATGAGGTTCCAATGTTGTCAAATCTAGATCGATGATATGATCGTATATAGCATGTTCATCTGCTTCAAGTAACTGAGGACGAATGGTTTGAGCAAGATCAGCTATATTGTTTCTTGAGGTAGCTCGTAAATAGGCATCCATGTTGTCGTTAAAAGGAAATACTGAAGACATTGCACCAATCTAACCATAGATTATAAAATGAGGTTAAAAAAAAAAAGAATGTTTGAACCTTTTTTTTGAGTTACCTCAGTTCCCATATTACAAATAGTGGCCATTCCTGTACATGATAAGGTATCTATTCCATTTCCCATATACTCAATAATGGTATTCTTGTCTACTCCTTTATTATCCAAAAGTGTACTGATCTTGAGAATGACATCTATCAAAAAAAAAATGATTAGTTTTCTTTTTATTATTTTTATTTTTATTATTATTATTATTATTATTATTATTATTATTATTATTATTATTATTATTATTATTATTATTATTATTATTATTATTATTATTATTATTATTATTATTATTATTAACCTTTTGGATTAGCCCATGAAGATAAAGAACCTTTCAAATGAACACCAAGTATACGAGGATATTTGAGTTCCCAAGGTAAACCAATCATAGCATCCAAAGCTTCTGCACCACCTACAGGAAAAGCTAAAGTAGCCAAACCACCAGCATGAGACATACGAGTATCAGTTCCAATGATTAAAGCACCAGGATAAGCATACTTTTCAAGTACCATTTGATGAAGGATACCACTTCCAGGACGCCAAAGACGAATACCATAGGTTTCACAAGCTGATTGTAAAAATGTATCCACTTCATGATGTAATAAAGATTGAGCATGACCAAGATCAGCTAAAGGACGATTTCGATTGTGATATTGTGTTTCTACTTGATGATCACAATGAACAGTTGTTGGTATTGCCACTTGAGATAGACCAGTATTCATGAATTGAAGTAAAGTCATAGGAGCAGTAGCATCTTGACACGCTACTCTATCAGGAAGAACTTTTAAATATTCTTTATTATCTGTATTATATTGTTGATGTCCATAAAGAAGTTTTTCAGTCAAAGTAAGAGAACGACCAAGTCTATTAAAGAAAACAAAAAAAATTATTTATTTTTTTTATATATTTCTTCTTATATTATTATTATTATTATATACCTTTTTCTTGTTATATCAATTGTTTTTTCCATATGAACATAATCAATAAGTTTTGAATCATAATTAGATATGGTTACTTTTGAGTAAAAACGTACATGTTGACGAGATAATAACACGGGTAATGTTGTCTAATAAATATAATAAAAAGAAGGTTGAACTATATATATATATATAAAATATATGAATATTATTATTATTATTTACCTTGAAAGTACGTGGTAACATATATATTATTATTATTATTATTATTATTATTTATAAAAGAAAGAGAAAGAGAAAGAAAGAAAGAAAAAAGAATAAAAAATAAAAACAAATCAGATATTTTTTATGCTATAAGAAATAAAAAAAGGAATTTTTCCTCAAGTAAGAGTGAGAAAAACGTTTGAAGTCACATGTTCATTTTGCATTATCAAAAAGAGCATTCTTTATATATTGATAGCATAACTCCCACTTTTTTTTGAACAAACTAAAAAAGAATTAGTAGCTGAGTGGGATGGAATAAGCCAATGTTACACAACGGTCATTACCTATTTTTTTTTTCCTTTCACCCTTTTCGATCTTTCTTTTTTTCTTTCTTTTTTTTCTTTTTTTTTTTTCTATATTTTTTCTTTTATTATACAAAAACTAACTTTTTTTTTTAATATATTCATGTCTTTTGTCTTTTATATATATTCTTATTGAAAGAAAAAAGTCTATGTCAGTACAAAAACGTCAAGGTAAAATAATAATAATAATAATAAACAATAATTAAAAAAAAACAATAAAAATTGACAGTTATGTTTTTTTCTTTCTTTCTCTTATTATTAGCTACCAGTTACGACTGTGCACAACAAGGAAATCAACATCCTTATTGTTCCCCTTTAACCACTGATACTTGGGTTAATGGATCTACTTATGAATTCATTTGGAATTACAAGTATGAACTAATATTATTAATAATATAAGATAAAACTACTAAAAAAAAATATATTATTTATTTATTTTTCTTTTTAGTTTTCCTTATTATGTCAATTCGGTAAATGTTTATATAGAAAAGGAGAAGAAGAGGACAAGTTTATAATAATCCTCTATTTAGTGTTGTAGGGGTTTATTTTTAATCCAAACATAATATTGTACTACCTTTCTTATATATATACTTATCCTTTTATTTTATTATTATTATTTAGCCATCACTTAATCTATATCTATATTATATCAAGAATTATCAATATACTCAAATTAAACAATGGTCTGATATTCATACAAATGATGGTTCTATGTCTGTATTAGTAGATGATACTTGGTTCCCTACTCCTGATACTGATGGAAAAAACAAAACTTGGTCTTTATATTTATATTATCTACCTTCTACTGTCAACGCTTCTTCTGAATTACAAAATACCCTTAGTCAATATCCTAGACCTTATAACTTTTCTGTTATACGTAAAATAATAATAATAATAATAATAATTGATTATATTTATACTTATAATTATTATTTTTTTTTTATTTTATATATATTCTAATAGAATTTCCATCAACATCATTATCAACTACATCATCCAATAATACAAATTCACCATTATCTCCGTCTTCGTCATCATTATCATCATCATCAAATCAACAACATGGTTTACCAAATTGGGGTATTGCCTTGATAGTGATTGCATCCGTGGCAGTTGCTGCTGCATTAGGTGTTCTTGCTTGGGCTTTCTTGATCTACTTTCCACGAAGACGACAACGACGACGATCAACCAATCGATTAAATGGTGGTACGAAAGGTCCCGCATCTTATGGTCAACATCATCCATCACCATCTTCATCAAATGAAAAAGCTGAATCCATTTATTCTGACACTCCTATTATGCATACTGGATTACGTTCTTCTGTTAGTGTAGGTGCAACCACTGCTCCTTCCTCCGTTTCTCATCCTGCAGATAGTCCTTCTTATCCATCTATTCATCATATCACTTCTCTTAATCCCAATGATGCTTTGAATGATTCTTATCGACAAATGATACATCGACCTGATTGGACAACTATTGACGAAGATATTGATCAAGAAAAACGAAGACAATTAGGTGAAGAATTATTACAACGACAATTGGCTGAAGATGGTTCCACTACTATGATCAAACAAACTCAACCTAATCGACTGAAAAGTATGACATCTCAAATTCCAAAGGCTAGAACTGCCGTTGTTGTTGCTGAATCTACTGACTCTTTATCCTCCACAACCTCTTCTCATCCTCCACGATGATTTTTCATCTGTTTTTATTTTATTTTATTTTGTATTGTTGTATTTTATCTTATCTTTTCCTTGATTTATTCTTATTCTTATTATCATCCATCATCCCTCCTACTTTGTTTAGTCATTTCCTATTTAGCATTAGCATCTCTAGTTATATCACCAATAAAAATAAAAAAAAAAACTCAAGATTTTTTTTTTCTTTTCTTTTTTTTTTTCCTTTTTCCTTTTTTTCATCATATAAAAATAGAAATCTTTTAGAATTCCTTCAATTCCTCTCTTGCCAAAAAAGTTGGAACTGGAACTCAAAAGACATCTTTGTCTCTTTTTTCCCCTTTTTGCCAAGAATCTGGGTAAGTGATTCTAAAAAAGATATCAAAAGTCGGGGCAGCTCCCCTTTTTTTTTTTTTTTTTTTTTTTCTTACCTCACTTTTTTTTTTTTTTTTTTTGGACATATTCTTTGACCAAAAATGGGTTCGTTTGAAAGTGAACCTCCTAGTTACGATCATGCTATCCAGTCGACAGTTGATCCATCTCTCATTCATGAATATGGAAAATATAATGATGCTTCAGTAGATTCCTATGAACGTGGTGAACAATTCATTCAAGCCTTTGGGGCTCAAATAGATCAGTATCCAAAACATCTTGCTTCAGAAATCCAGGTCCAAGGTCCGTTTTGTTTGATGCTTGACCTTGCTTGTCATGACAATGCTTTATTTCGCCATCCTCTATCCACAAGTCTTTATCCAGCTTTCAAGTCAGACGGTGCAACCTATATTCATTTTTGGCCTAATGGTCGACCACAACAACAACAAGGAGATACGGATGTGACGATACAAGGGTCTCATCCATGGGTAACTATAGCACAAACAACAACAGTTCATTATTTTGAAATCACGGTGGAAATGGCAGCACGCGATACGGTACTTTCTATTGGCTTGACAACTAAACCTTATCCTTTATTCCGTATGCCAGGATGGAACAAGCATTCGGTGGGTTATCATAGTGATGATGGCCATGCGTTTTGTGACGATAGTACGGGCGGCAAACAGTTCTGGAATCCCTGGCAACAAGGCGATACTGTAGGATGTATCTACCATGTGGAAACGGGCACGGTGTATTTCTCATTGAATGGTTATCGTATCAATACCCCTGCTTTCTCTGGATTGGAACCTCATGCATATTATCCAAGTATTGCTAGTGATGGTCCTGCCATGGTCCGTGTCAATTTTGGTGCTGCTCCCTTCAAATACCCCTGTCAAGATTGGATTGGTTATCATCATCGATCTTCTTAGTTTATCTACTTTTGTACCATAGTTATCATCATTCCACCCTTCTTTCTATATATATATATTCAATAAAATACAATGTTTTTTTTATTCCCTCTAATCATACATATAGCTTATGTTCAATAAATGATGGTTTTATTCAAGTTTTTTTTTTTTCTACATACAAACTAAAATAGAAGAATAACCAATAAAAAAAAAATCAAACAGTATCAATGATGCCAATCAATATAATAAAAAAAAATATTCATGTATAAAATATACTAAGAGGATGGGATATCAAAAAAAAAAAAAAAAAAAAAGAGAGAGAGAGAAAGAGACAGACAGGGAGAGAATGAGTGAATATGTAATGCGAAAGATACATAGATACTATACTAGCCCATATATATATAAAGAAGGGGAAACTATTGACGATCTTGATTTTCTGGTACCAAAGGGCTTTCCTTGACAGGGCTTGATCCAGCAGTAATACCAGGATTGGAATGTGGGATGGTTTCAGGACTTGGATGTTCAGATCCAATGGCGGATTCAGGTTCTTTTCCAGCTTGAGATAAAGCATAATCTCCAGAATCAAAATACTTTCGTTCCTGCCAAAAAAAAAAAAAAAAAAAAAAAAAAAAATACAATAAGAATCAAGTAATAAGATCATAAGTATCAATCTTCCATTTCCTTTCTTTTCCAATATACAAACACATATACCCAACTATCTACCAATCTATTTACCCACTAACATATATAGATAAATATGTACATCGTGTACATACATTGTGTATATCCTCCCCACTTCCCATTGACACATATTACATCCTCTTTTTTTTTCTTTCTTTCTTTGTTTCTTCGATTCTCCATGCTTCCTCTAAAACAAAAAAGGATTTACCTTGAGTTTGTGTCCAATAAGATCCTTTCGATCCGGTAGCTTGCCATACATTTTGAATAATTTTCGTTCTTCTTCGTTCAGTTGCTAAAAGTTCGAAAGAAAGAGAGAGTGTGTGTGTGTAAAAACGAAGGTGAATATACAATTACTTGAGGATGAATCTCTACACGAGTCGACTATTTTTAGGGGAGAAGATGTAAACTTACGCTAATATCGATTTTATTAGTTTGTGCAGGATTCATTTTGGTAACCAAAAAAGAAAAAAAGGAAAGAAAGCAGGAATGAGAAAGGGAAAAAAAAAAGTAGTAGGAGAAAAAAAAAAAAAGAAAAGAAGGGAGACAGAAAGAAACCAAAAAAAAAAAAAAAAGAGTTCGTTATTTCGTCTTTTTCACAGGAAAAAGCATGACGTACCGAACGGAGTTGATTATACAGCGTAGGTTCCAAATTAGTATTTTGGGTTCTCGATCAAAAAAATCCAACGAGGATATCAAACCCAATTTTCCGAGTCATCTCTCTTTTTTTTTTTTTTTTTTTTTTATTTTGCTTTTCCTTATATATGAGGATGGATGAAAATAATGTTTGCTTAACACCAACTACCCTTCGAAAAAGAAGATTGATACGACAAGATCAGGATTGGAATCCTGAATTGGATTCTCTTTATCAAGACGATCCTAGTCCAGTCACCAACTCTTCCCTGAACTCTATTTTTTCTCAACCACCATTGATCTTGGGATCTCCTCATCAACGTCAACAAAAACGCCTTCGACCATTAGAAAACAACTCTACCTTGCCTTCATTTTACGATCGACTTGTCAAAGCATCCACAACTACCGACCAACCTCTTCCAAAACGTCACCTGAATCCAAAAAAAAATCACAACTCGCTTTCCGAACTGGATGCCACTTTCAAGGCTGCTGAAACACTTGTTTTATCCAAAGATCTTTCCAAGGACGCACCTTCAACATTACCTGTTGTAAATGACAATGGACCACTATCACCTACCAACAGCATCGATACTGTCATTTCTGAAACAACCAATATCTCTTCCCTGTCTTGGCCCTCTCCTATGCCTTCCTCTCCTGCTCCTAGCACTATTCATCAACAACCTGTGACCTCAATATCTCTTCGCGAATGGATGGCGAATCTCTCTTCCACCAAACAACAATCAGAAAAAGAACAATGGATACAGCAACAGAATTCTCATGCAACATCTCTGAACGAATCATCAATACAGAATGTTCCATCTTCTCCAGATAGTCATCCCATGAAGCATACGGTGCCCTTTAGAAGGATACGGTCACAATGGAGGGTGGAGACAATTGGCAATACACAAAACTCAACATCACCATTATCTACATCATCATCATCATCATTATCATCATCATCATCATCATCATCATCATCATCATCATCATCATCATCATCATCATCAGTATTACCAGCATCAGTATTACCAGCATCATCAGCATCATCAGCGTCATCAGCATCATCAGTGTCATCATCAACATCATTATCATTATCAGCATTATCAGAATCATCAGCATTATCAGAATCATTAGCAACGGCTTCATGCACATCAACCATGTTAATGGCATCATCTCGACCAGTCATTCGGAACAACAACTTTATGGGAAGGACAAGGAAAAGGGGAACTAGAGGGGTGGCGATCATACCAACATTCATCATGGTGAAAACGAAAGTCAGCAAACGTAAAAATAGATCAACATGGACAGAAACTATATTATCTGGATAAAGAGGGGGGTGGCGTCAGTTCTTAGTATACCATGGACACCAAAGTCTTAAGTTATCCCTTTTATATATTTAATAGTTGTTAGTGTGTCTTAACATATTAATGTATCATATTTTATCAAAATAAAGAAAGAAAAAATTATACATCGTGTCTATTTATCAAAAAAAAAAAAAAAAAAAAGAGTATACATCATGTCTCTTTATCAATGTCATCCTTGGTTTTTTTTTTTTTTTTCTGTGGGGGAGAGGAAGAATGAAAACTGTTTACATATATATATATATATATATATATATATATATATATATATATATATACCGATCTTAGATAGATAAAGAAATTTGGAATGATGATAAACGAATGAACAAATCAAGTCTGATAAACAACGTTAGTTTATTTTATTTATTGAATGACTATGTAGAAGAATGAACGGAGGAGAAGGCATATAATAGAGGGTATAAACAAAATAGATAAAGAAGATGAAGGAGAGAGAGATAGAGAAAAAAAAAAAGGGATTATATACAGTAGTGAAAGGGAGGAGAATATCAATGAAGAAGATAATAAATAGAAACACGGTAATAACTATAGTAATAATAAAGATGATGATGTTGTTGATTCTATGATGGAGATACATACACAAATACAATACAGGAGGAAGGAAACAATCATTCTACGTAACCCGTAACAAAACTATTAATGGATTCCCATTCCAAAGGATCCAGAGGTGGTGTAGGAGGCATTGGTTTGTCGATATGATAAACTGTAGATTTGGATCCTGCTGCAGTTGCTGCTATTGGAGTTGTAGCTGTTGTCGATGAAGATGACGACGACGATGATGATTTACGAGCAGTAAAAGCATACCAGTTAAGATGGGATTGATACTTTTTACATTCGGCAAGCATATGTTGAATAGCAGCATCAGTAAGAAGGTTGGTGGTAGTATGTTCCATACAAGGTGGAGACCAAGTTGAAAGTTGTTTTGTTGTACGAATGGCCGATGTGACAGATGGATGTAAGGACTTGAGATATTGAGATAAAGAAGTAGCATGTAGATCGGCAAGGTGGCCACCCCATCCAAGAGGCATGGTCATACGTTGTTGTCTTGTATCAACGAATCCTCCTTTTGTTGTTTGTGTTGTCATCAATAATGTAGATAATTGTGTACATAGTTCAAAATCAATACCTTCGGATTTCAATTTTTCTTTTACTAAAGTAAAGAAAAAAAAAAAGAATGAGAAAAAGGACCTAATTTTCTTTTTTTCCCGGGGGAACACATATGCATTCAATTTCTCCTCCGCTCCGAGGTAAATCGCCCCAGGATTTCAAAAAAAAAAAAAAAAAAAAGAACTTACAATCATGATTCATCAAAGCAGCAGATACTGGTCCAGGCCTTTGAATTTGATATTCAACATCAACAATTTCAAGATATCCATTAGGTTTAAGAACACGAGCGATTTCCGATAAAATTTGAATCAATTGTGGACGAGTCATGGAAGTCATCATTTGACGCATAAAAATAAAATCCATTGATTCATCTTCAAAAGGTAAACCATCCATCATATCATGTTGTTGAAAATATGCATTATTTGGTTTAATGGCACTAGGATACATAGTAGCAATATCTATACCATAAAAATCTGTATGTACATACAAAGACACGTGTGATTATTATAAATATCGATTTCTTTTTTGAGCAACATGATTTTTTTTTTTTACCAGTGGATGGAAATTCAGAGGCCATTTCAAGAATCCTATAATTAGGTAGGGTTGCACATATCAATAGTTAGGTACATGAAGAGTGACAAAAAAGGTGTAACCTTGTTTTTTTTTTTTTTTTTTTTTTTTTTTTTTTTTTTTTTTTTACCATGTTCCAGCACCAGTCCCAATGTCCAATACTTTTGGCCGATCATAAAATGAACCTTGTAATAATGAACGTACAGGTGATATATAGTTACCACCAAAGGCGTATTTTAGAAGAAAATGCTAAAATGAGGATTAACAAATTCAAATAAAAAAAAAAAAATCATGTCATGTCGGGTCATCAAAAAAAAAAAAAAAAGGTTAACCACAACTGAAACGAAAGGAGGAATAGAATAGAATCTTCACTAAACTGATAAATAAGCCACTTACAAGAACAATCAATCGATCCGATTCATCTTCGTCACAAGGTAAAAAATAAAAAGATTGAGGAGTATGTATATATTTTCGTCCATTGATCATGGTATATTCTGCTGATAAGGAACATGAATGAGATGATAATGATGATGGTGTAGGGCATTGATCATCGGCATTGATTTTCTTCTTTTTTTGTTGTTGATGATGATGATTTGAAAATAACTGTTTAAGACTTGGTCTTTGTTCTGAGAGTTTCGTTTTTGCCTTTTGAGACAAATGTGAAGTGATGGCTGATGGTACTGGTTCTTGTGATTGATGATTACCCATCGAAATATATATATAAATATTTTATATATATATATATATATCTTTAATTCTTATTTTCTGCTTCTTCAGATGAAACAAATAAAAAGTTAAAACAGAAAAAAAAAAAAAAAAAAAAGACCTGAAAGGAAGGTAGAAAGCTAAGCAGTTTTTATATATAAAAAAAAATGGATGATTGATTTAGCGATCACCTAAAAAGGAATGAGAGATGGTAACTTGATCTTTTGGTTATTGAAATTATCGCACTAAAAATCTTTTAGGGGAATGATCTGATCCTCCCCCCTCAACTGATCAAATGAACCCTTATCATTATTAGTATTATCTCTTTATCAACAATTTAACAAACAAACAAAAAAAAGATTTATATATTTATAATAGATGACTCAAGATATAACATTGATGATATATATATCTCTATATCTGTTGGTCATCCTCCTTTTTCTTTTTTCGTTTTTTATTCCATCCCAATTGATAGTCCGTCGCAATGGAAGATTCTGTTGGTTTGACTGAAAATCTTTTCCTAATATAGCCTTGCATAAATCGCATGGTCGTAGTATTATTTCTACATATTTTTAATTCCCTTAACAAGTGTAAACTAATTCTTTTTCTTATGATTCTGTTTTAAATAACGCGCTCAAATATCGAATTCTTATCAAGTTGATCATGGATACTTTGCCTTTGAAACCCAGCATCCTACTCTCTCTTTTTGCTTCTTTCTTTCGTTTTTTCTCTTTCTTTGAAGAACTCGAATTTGTTCAACCGTTTTTAAAGAGGAAAACGAACATTGTAGAAAAGAAAAATTGATGTTAACCATATTCATAGTTCTTTTTTTTTCTTTTTTGTTAGGCATCATGACGATAATGACATAATGAATATACTGAAATGGATACAAAGCAAAGTAGGAATCATGAACTCCACTCTTTTTTTTTTCTTTTTCTTTTTCTTATTTTTCTTGGATCAAAACAGTCAGCGTCAAAGAAAATCCAAAGTATTATTATATATGATGTATTCCACTTGATAACCAATAATATTATTTCTTATGATATGGTATATATAAGACTCTCCCTTCTATTATGACTAGGATGATCAACGCCCTTGAGCAGATGATAGATAATACACCAATATTCTCATATATACTTATATAGTATGATAGTTGTAGAAATCCATTTACCTTAGATAGCTATAGATTAATCTTTGCCAGTTGATTGGCTTATTATATGAAAAAAAAAATAAAAATTTGGGGGTTTTTTTTGTCGGTGCTTTGCTTTTCTCCACTTTTCCACACTCTCGTCTTTTTTTTGTCTCTTGTATTTTCCAATTTTTTTTTCCCTCTTATCTTTCAACTTTTTTTTTTTTTTACTACAATTTTTTTTATTTGGATTCTTTTGTATTGAATTCATGCTGACACCATCACAGTATGAACGTACAAGAGGATCTTCCATCTTTCAATATAACATCAAACTACAGTACAGATTCATTCTTGACTAATAATAATAACCTTCTTGTAGAAGGTCCTGATGGAAACAATATACTTTGCGACTCACCTCAACCGACACATCTACCAAACTATGCTGGCCCCGATCATTGCTCTCCTTCTTCTTACCATAATACAAAAGAATATGTCAAACATACTATCGAAAATCAACTGGAACAACAAGGTCATCAAGATGCACATCCTACACCGACCAATTCTCAAGAACAACAAATAACAAAAAGATCTACACGTCGTGTGAAACCTCGTCGAGTGATTGGGAACTATACTCTAGTCAGTACGTTAGGGTCAGGTTCCATGGGAAAAGTTCGTTTGGCTATTCACAATCTAACTCAAGAAAAGGTCAGTTTCATTTATTTATTTATTTTATGCATTTCATACTTAACAATATTTTTTTTTTATTTTATTATAATTTATTATTTTGGTTAGCTTGCGGTAAAAATTGTGCCGAGGGTTGGAACTCAAGAACATTTACCAAAGGATGAAATCAATGCCAAGAAGAAAAAGGAAAAAGATCAACAGAGTGAAATTAGAACGATCAGAGAAGCTAGTATCATGTTACTTCTTCATCATCCATATATTGTCAGTCTCAAGGAAATGATAGTATTGGATCCTTATTACTATATGTTTATGGAATATGTGGATGGTGGTCAACTTTTGGATTTCATCATCTCTCATGGGAAACTCAAGGAACGTCATGCTCGTCGGTTTGCTCGACAGATTGTTAGCGCATTAGGTAAAAAAAAAAAAAATTAACTTTTCATTTATTATTATTAAAAAATACCTCAAGTAGGGATTATTCACTCATACTTTATATGTCTTAGATTATTGTCATCGAAATTCTGTTGTACATCGTGATTTGAAAATTGAAAATATCTTGATCTCTCAAAATGGTAATATCAAAATCATCGACTTTGGTCTCTCGAATTTATTCTCTCCAAGATCACATCTCTCTACATTCTGTGGATCTCTCTATTTTGCTGCTCCTGAATTGTTGAATGCCAAGGCTTATACTGGACCCGAAGTGGATGTATGGAGTTTTGGCATTGTTTTATATGTTTTAGTCTGTGGAAAGGTACCTTTTGATGATCAGAATATGGCAATGCTTCATGAAAAGATCAAACGTGGTGTAGTAGATTACCCCTCTTCTCTCAGCTCAGGTAAAAAAAAAAAAAAAAAAAAAAAAAAAAAATCATGGAAAAAAAAAAACTTAGTAATGTTAATTGCTTTTTTTTTTTTTAATCTTTTGTAGATTGCAAAAATATCTTGTCAAGGATGCTTGTGGTCAATCCTAGTCATCGTGCATCTACTGCGGAAATCACTATACATCCATGGATGAATAAAGGATACAATGAACCTATCGACAATTTCTTACCGGATCGTGTGCCATTGACTTTACCTGTAGATATGGAAGTAGTTCGTGGAATGACTGGTTTTGAATTTGGTACAGAACAAGAAATCAAGTCTCAACTGGAAACCATCATTCAGTCTGATGAATATCAAAAAGCAGCATCAGCTTTAGCCGAAAGACAATCACAACAATCTCATAGATATCCATCTCATTCTCCTCTCTCTCGACGTCCTCCAGTATTCAATTTACCCAATGATGATCCACAATCTATACCAGCAGCCTATCATCCATTGATCTCTATTTATTATTTGGTCAAGGAACGATTGGATCGTGAACAACAACAATCAAACAATCACCAAAATGACGATTCTAGTCTTCATTTACCAATCAAGTCTATACACAGTCCATCCTCTCTCCATAGAAATGGTACCATTGCTCCAACACATTCTATGATACCAGAGAATGCCACTACTACTGATCCTAGAGCACGATTCGATCTACCTTCACAACCTAATACCATTATCTCCATGCCTGAAGCTGCTCATGCTGCACAACCATCAATATCACAACATCAACCCAATCTCTTCATCACACCGACAGATTCACCTTCTACATCAACAGGAGTGGCCTATGGTGCAAAAGGCAAAATCAATATTCGAGTGGATGACGAAGGACGTGTCATGGATGTAGACAAAAATCGACTTGTGGTACCTCATCATGGATTCAATCGTTTCTTCAATTGGCATCATACTTTTCACCCACATCGGCATAGTTCAATTGGATCAGATGATGACATTGAATCCAACATCACAGGCAACCCTCTTCAACAATTGACTCAAGCGGTAACAAGAACTTCACTTGATAAAAGAAATCATCATCATCATCATCATCGACAACGACGACATACAAACGATGATCGACGTTCTGACACTATTACTGATCTTTTACCTATACCATCAACATCATTTGGTCATGCTACTCGGGATAAAACAGATCGACGTCATGGATTGCCATTAAGTATCAACACAAAAATCAACCATCATCAGTTAGAAGAAAATGAAGGATCATCGTTATCGGCTGGCACAAGACGACTTGGACGTACATTCAGCAAGATGTTATCAAGGAAAAGTGCAGGTCATGAGGATAAGATAAAACCAGATGAATGGAAATCCGGCAGTGGGGACAATCAACATGATCGACTTCATAGGTCTACTACGACAACCACAACACATGAACATGAACAATCCTTTCCCAACAATGCAGGTGGTACTCTTCATCAGCGTCTAGGCACAGCGGACGAGCAAGTGAAACCAGTATTCTTGAAAGGACTCTTCTCAGTATCGACAACATCCACCAAACATCCTTCAGTCATACGTGCAGATTTGATTCGTGTTTTGGAACGCATCGGGGTCAAATGGCGTGAAAGCAAAGATCGATTTGAATGTGTCCATGTACCTAGTATTGATATGAACCGTGTGACGACAGATGGATCTACCCAGTCTTTATCCTCTTCCTCCTCCAATCACAACAATCCAGCGGTTACAGTGCCTGATTTAGTCGTAAGATTTGAAATCTATATTGTCAAGGTCCCTTGGTTATTAGGAATGCATGGATTACAATTTCGAAGAGTTAGTGGTGATACTTGGCAATACAAAAATATATGTAGTATCATTTTGACTGAACTCAAATTGTAGTCTGTATATATATATATATCTCTTGTTTGTATATAGTATTCATTGTTGATTTTTTTTATTTTTATTATTATTAATAAATCATCATTATAAAATATTATATTTTATTATATTACTATTCTATAGATAAAAAAAAATCTTCTTCCAAAAGCACCTTCCCATACTTGTCTTGATCATCATCATCTAACATCATATTTCTGTACTGAGGTAATGTCATGGTTTCGCCATCTTGTGTCACAATAGGTTGATAGTCGGGTGGAGGAGCAAGATAAGTGCCTTGATTTGTTTTCTATCACATCCAATAAATAAATAAATTAAAAACCATGCATATTATATAATTGTTTCTTTTTTTTTTCTATATTACCATGTGTGACCGATCCGAAGCAAAATGTTGTATATAAGAAGACGCAGGTATCATACGAAAGCGTCGTTTGTATTGTTCAAGTAAAGCTATTTTGGGTTGGAAACTTTGAGTAATATAATCGGTCAAAGAACTTTTGAATGGAAGTGTGGTATCAAAATCATAAACACTATATTGGATCCTACTTGTTCAAAAAGTATATATTTATTTATCCTATTTAAATGTGTTTACTTGTCTTACCTTTCCGATATGATTTCCTTGAAAAGAAGTATGACATGATAATCCTAAAAAAAAAAAAAAAAGAGATCAGTTTCTTTTTCTTCTAGATTATCTTTTTGATCTTACCCATAATACAAATGGTCGATCTGATCGACAAGCTTTTTGACACCACATTGGAAACTAACATAATTAAAAAAAAAGAACTATAAGGACGAACTGATCTTGGTTTATATATATATATATATATATACTTACAGCTTGTTGTTCATTGCTGATAAAAACCACAGTACATTGATCAAGTTGATCGGGGAAATGGTGTTGTATATGTTTACATAATAAATATATGTTTTCTTCACAATAGTTTGCTGTATAAATCAAGGCATCTTTCTTCAACAAGAGCGTCATATAGTAGAATAAAGAAGAGGAAAGAAAGAGACAACTTTGAAACGCCGCGAAAATCGATTTAAGTAGAATGATGCATGATCAACAGGCTGTCTTCTTTTATCATAAAAGTAATCAATATACATATCTTTTGTTAATAATCATAGATAATATACACAACTTTTGTTAATAATCATAGATAATATACACATCTTTTTGTTAATGGATGATGGTTTTAAGCTTAAAAATGGGGATTTGAAAAATGACTAGAGCTATTGATGTGGATTCTTTTTTTTTTTTTTTTTTTTTTTTGGTTTTTACAGCCAAAATTTTCCAACTCCTCAGCCAAATTTTAGCTGTGAAAATAAATCGTCAGGGGGTCATCAGGCCATTTTTCCGAAAAATCGATGAAATCTTTTGCTGGTGTCAAAAGTAAATCGATAAAAAGTCAAGAAAGAGATCCCTGATCCTTTTTTTTTTTTTTCTTTACTCTCTTGCATGCCCTTATTGCGACAAACAAGTAAGGTTTTATTTCAACCATGCTTGTTATCAGCGGTCCGTTCTTATTATAGAAAAATGAATATCGATCCAAGAAACTAATCTATCTTTTTTTTTTCTTTTTTCTATAGTTCAAGCAAACTTCTTCGAGTACATTACCTCAAGTGCGTCAACTTCATTTCAAGCATTTTAAAAGTGTTTTTCACCCTTTACAAACTATATCAAGGTTAGAATAATAATGATAATATATCAACAAAATCAACTAAAACATCTTTATTTTTTTTTATATCACCTAGAGTACAACCGCGCATCTCTGCACAACAACAACAACAACAACAGTATTCTATTTTAACTATACTCAATCGTTCACCATGGTCAAACTTATCTATAACTGCTACTTCATTCCGGTCATCCACTCTTTATTTGGGTACTGTCACTATTATTGCTCTAGGCATCAAAGGTGTCTTTACAAAACCGCTCCATTGTGAAATGACAACGATGGTGCCCAATCAACGGTCTCTAGTAGTCTTATCTCCTGCCAAAACCAAATCGATTGTGACGAATGATATCAAGAAACAGGCTAATATTTCATCCTTATGGCGCGATATATGGGATTTGATCAAACCTGATCTTTTATTACTTGCTTGTATTGTATTGACTGCCATAGGTGCCGCTATTGTTCATTTACAGACACCCTTGGTCACAGGTGAACTGATCAATGTGTTGACAGCAAGTGTTCAAGCTACTTCTCATGGTGTTGCTCTTTCTATCAAGGAACTTAATGTTCCTGCTTTGAAACTTTTTTCTCTTCTCTCTGTCCAAGGTAAATGAATACAAGTAAAAAATATATATATAGATACTAATGTTTATTTTTTTTTTTCATCAGGTTTTTTGACGTTTGCTCATATTACACTGGTGGCTGCTTTTGGTGAAAAGGTTGCTCAAAGATTACGTGCCAAACTCTTTGCTGCCATTATACAACAAGATATGTCCTTTTTTGATCGTCATCAAAGTGGTGAATTGGTGAGTCGATTAACTACAGATGTGGCGGAATTCAAGGTACAGAAACAAAAAAAAAAAAGAGGCAGGAATGACTGATTTTTTTTTGTCATCTCTCTACCATTATCTGTTGAATAGAGTACGTTCAAACAATTGGTGACCATTGGATTAAAATCTATTACTCAAACTCTGGGCTCAGTTACTCATTTGTTCCAAATCTCTTCTTCATTGACATTCACTATGCTTGCTACCATGCCTGGTTTATATATCTTGCTCAATATGTATGGAGCTTATCTACGAAAATTATCCAAATACAACAAACAACTGGATGGTATATCGACAGGAGTTGCCGGTGAGGTAATATAAGAAGAATATTAAAAAAAAGAAGAGGGAAATAAATATATCAATTTGTCGATGATTGTTTATTTTGGTAGGTGATATCCAATATGCGTACAGTCAGAGCCTTCGCTTCGGAAGAACGGGAAATGGACCATTATGGAGATGTCTGTGGTAATGTCTCCAAAGCCAATCAACACATGGGTTTACATATAGGATTATTCCAAGGTAAAAAAAAAAAAAAAAAAAAAAAAACCATCCTATAAAGGAAAGGAATTAAGTGTACGATATTTCTTTTATATAAATAGGTTTGACCAATATCTCAATTGGCTGTATGATATTGACTGTACTTTATTATGGTGGATCTCTTGTTGTTCGCAATGAACTTAGCAGTGGTGATCTCATGTCGTAAGTAGCTTTGATAAAACAAATAGGTTGTTCATTTCCTCTTTATAGGTACATGTTATCCACACAAACGGCACAACAATCGCTAGGTAAGAAGAAAAAAACAAAAGCACCATATCGTAGTAACAACATTCTTTTTTTTTTTTTTTTTTTTTTTTTTTTACTGTCAGTATCACTTGGTGTCCTTTTTGGTCAATCGATCAAAGCACATGCCTCTGCTACGCGTGTATTTGAATTTATTCATCAATATCCAAATGTACCTTTGCATGGTGGTTCTGTTATATTGAATGTGAATGGAGATGTGCAATTTGATGATGTTGATTTTTATTATCCTACAAGACCGGAACATCAAGTATTGAATGGATTCAGTTTACGTGTTCCTCATGGCACTACTGTTGCTCTTTGTGGACCATCAGGTAAAAAAAAGGTCAAAGAAAGAAAAAAAAAAACGGTCGAGTATGTATTCAATTTTTTTTTTTTTTTTTTTTACAAATGATTTTCTTTTTTTGATCAGGTTCAGGGAAATCCACCATTGCATCTTTATTGGAACGATTTTATGAACCAGTACATGGACATATTTATTTGGATGGACAGGAATTGACTTCATTAGACCCATCATGGCTTCGGCATCATATTGGTTTTATCAATCAAGGTAGAGTATAGAATAAATAAGGTAATGATGAACTCAACTCTTGCTTTACATATATAGAACCCGTTTTATTTGCCACTTCTATTTTGGAAAACATTCGTTATGGACGACCCGATGCCACTATGGAAGAAGTACATGATGCAGCTCGACAAGCGAATGCTCATCATTTTATTGAAGACTTTCCTGATGGATACGATACAGTGGTTGGTGAACGTGGAGCTTCTTTATCAGGTGGACAACGGCAACGTATTGCTATAGCAAGAGCCATTTTGAAGAATCCAAAGGTAAGAAAAGTTATGGTAATCATTATTTTTACTGACCTTTTTTTTTTTTTTTTTTGGAAGATTCTTATATTGGATGAAGCAACCTCGGCTTTGGATAGTAAGTATTTCTTCTTTTTTTTTTTATAAGAATGTGATTTCTTACTTTATTATTATTATTATTATTATTATTATTATTAGCACAATCTGAAAAATTGGTTCAAGAAGCACTGGACAAATTGATGCAAGGAAGAACAGTACTTGTGATTGCCCATCGTCTTTCAACCATCCGAAAAGCAGATATGATTGTGGTGATGGGCAAGGTACCAGGCAACATTTTAGAAAAAGGTAAGGATGATAAGATGAAACGGATTGGTTACTGATGTTATCTTTATTCAGGAACACATGAACAATTGTTAGCAAATCAAGCTACCTACTTTAAACTTCACAACCAATTGATCAATGACGAGCTTTAGATTAGAAATAGATCCATCCTTTTATTATTATTATTATTATTATTGTATATATATTCTCTCTCTCTTTTTTTTTTTTTTTAGATACTCCGTCTTTTTATTTTTGTATGTTATTCAAATAAAAGTTTTTTATACATGACATGGACACAATTATTATTATTATTTTTTCTCTCTCTCTCTCTTTTGAATTCATGATGTATAATTTTTTTTTTATTTCAAATCTATTTCAGGAAGGAAGGTGTGTTCAGTAGAGTGCAAATGGGGAATCAATGGCAGATGAAGTGATGGGGAAGAGAGAGAAGGAGGAACAATCAAAGGAACGATGCATTCAAGATGAACGGTATCTGACTGACCAAGAGGTGAACAATAGTTGAGTGTAATACATAGATGATGGTGGACATGGATACGAGGTGAACGGAATGTACTTGATGTAGGCAATTGATGTAAAAAAACAGGAATCGTGCACGGACATGTCCATGTGGAGGAAGGTTGAACGAGCACTTGACTGGTTGTTAGCAATATCATTGGTTCGTTTGTTTGTAGCCTACCAAAAAAAAAAAAAAAAAAAATTGATTCATTTTCCAGGAATAAGTAAAAAAAAAAAAAAAAAATTGAGTCAATTTTTTTGGGTTCATTTTCCAGGAACAGAAAGGACAAAGAAAACAACGCATGATAAGAGAATGAAAATCCCTCATTTTTTTTTTTTTTTTTTTTACCCAATCTCTATAGATTCATAAAGTTGAATACCAATCATACAAGAGGTCAAAGAGGAGTTAGATTGATGATGACGCATCCGTGTCCGTAAAGAACAAACAAAAGATTGGGTGGCATCGATCCATTGTGGTAATTCCAATTCATATTGCCATTGTGCCTGATGAGATAATCCCCAACATAATTTTGATCTATTTTCTTCGACGAATTCATCGGATATTGACGAGGAACAGGAGGAACAGGAGGAGGTATGTAAAGAGGGTAAGGATGATGAAATAGGTAAAGGAGGGCGTCGATAAAGGTACAATGTCCGAACGGCGATCAATGGGGGATCATCATGAATGATGGCCTTGAGTGTATAATCAATCGATCCATACCTATGTGAGAATGTCAGTGGTAAGTCTTTGGGAAGATGCAATAGGAAAGGATGAAGGTAATGTTGCCCTGAAGGCATAGATTGCCATTCGGATGAAGATAATCGATAGACATCATCCATAATGTTCTTATCTTCTTCCTCTGAAATTCGCTCTGTACCTATCAGTCGTATAGAGGATGAATAAATTCTTGTATGCTGATCTGAACCAAGTTTCAAATAAAGATTTCCCTTTACATGGATGGAACATCCTTCATCCATACATACGTACTCATTTTCCAAATCAATCACTAAAGAAGACATTATGATTTAATTTTGTATTAAAAAAGGTAGATGATCGAAACAAAAGAAATAAAATTAAAATAAATAATAAATATATAAAAAAAAAAAAATGAGAAAAAAAAAAGGTAAAAAGAACGCTTTCATGTAACAGATAGCTTTAACCACGTGAGAAAGACCAATCATTTATTATATATCAACAAAGAAATCATATTTCAAACCAAGGAAATAATAAATAAACTATGGTAGCACTAATTGTAATCATTTATAATTTATTTCTAATCAATGGAGATAGTATCAGGGATACTATTATTACTATTACTACTAATACTACTGCTACTACTACTACTAGCTTGATATATTTTTGCTTCATTATCCGAAATATCCAATAATCTTGCCGCTTTTGAGGTTGTTGAAGAAAACACGGATCGTAATACATTGGATGACCCAAGTGGAGATAACAGACGACCGTTGGTGTAGCTTGAATCCCATGCTTTACTGGTAGAGCTTTCATTCATCAAAATAGTTGTATCCAATCCCATATCATCATCATAATTAGGTTCATCATCATCATCCAAATTTGCCTTGGGTCGAATTGTTTTTGTTGCTAAAATTTCTTCTAAATTGACATCATCCATTATACTTTGTCCTCCAATTGAATATTCATTTTGTCCTACATGCAATGACCTACGTTGTCGTTGTCGTCGTCGTCGTCGTCGTTTTTGTTGTTGTTGAGGAAGAATGATATAGCACCACTGTATAAACTTGCTGATCATCGTTCCATCTTTCGTAATACTATTTCCATGAGCTAATCGTCGGTATCGGTAACCCATAGGTATCCATCGTCGTATGGTTGTGCGAGCCCAGCCAGGTAAAACGCCCATCACATGTCCTTCTTGTTTTGGTGACCCCAACATGTTTGTATTCCAAGATCTTCGCCAGGGATTATCGTCTGTTTCATACTCCATATCTTCATTTTTATCATTGTTATAATCTGAATCCGAATAATCATCGTCGTCGTATTCATCATCTGTTGAACTATTATCGTATAATGTTTTGCGATTCATAGGACGGCTGATGAATTCGATGGTCGTCATGTTCAAAAATGCTAATATTAAAGAAAAAAAATGAAGATATGTCAGAAATATAAACATCATCATTACTATCAAATAAAAACCAAACTAGACTAAACCTTCTTTGAGCTGCAGCCTATTTTTTTTTTTTTTTTTTTTTTTTTTACCTAGTCTGATATGGAAACCCAAAAGTCTAACCATAGCCACCAAGGCGGAAATTGCAAATAGAGCAACAATACATGCCAAAAACATAAACAAGTAATATTTTGTAGTCAGCGTATCGAATGCATTTTGATCTTTGGTCAAATCAAGTATTTGTATCACTAAATACAGAAAATAGGTTAACTTTGTATTTCATTCCTTTTTTTTTCATATTTACCATGAGCCATAAATATATTCTTTCTATAAAAGCATAAAAATACCACATAAATAGTCAAACTTGAATACCAAACCAGAGATAGAAAAGCAGATGTCACCAAAATAAAGAAGAACCTGATTTTTTTTTTAAAAAAAAAGAAAAAGACGTTACTCATCACTTGTTTTTATTTTTAATGCATCATACTATACCTATAGTTCGCTTCTCCAATACAACAATTCAACCATTTACAATGATGATCCATCCCACTAATACATTTGTTACATAATTTACAATGACGAGTTGTTTTGGGACTACATAAATAAAAAAAAAGTGTAAAAGATGATATTTTTTTGGAAAAAAAAAACTAATTGTTTTACTTACACTTTAATTCGACAAATACCACATATACTAGTATAAGGATCAATCACAGAAAGGCCATATTTCCTAACATAAGTTTTGCTTCGAGTTGTTCGATTCGCTTGAATAATAGGATCTTCAGTGTCGATAAATGATGTAATAATACTTAAAACCTTGATACCTATACAAATCATAGCCATAATGTAAAAACAACAAACAGTTAAGGATAATAATAATAAAAAAATAGATTATATTTGTATCTGTATAAAAAGGATATCTGTCGTGCATAAGAAGCCCATAACCAAGAAGAAGAATCAGGACCTTCTCTATCAGCTAGTGGCCATTGATGAACCCATTGCCATGTGATGTCTAAAGTTGTTTCAGGTATTGGTGTAATAAAATGAATAAGAAAATAATAAAATAAGAGATCAAGTATAATAGAAGCAGTCCACTGAAGTAAAAGGTAAGGATCGTAAGGATATTGATAACCATGTCGTCGAGACCAATCGTTGCGTTCCCAAAATGGGGTAGTAGTGGTGGTATAAAGAGAAAATGACCGTGGTCGTAAAAAGGGTATAGAGAAGGTCATTGTAAAATAATGTGTGCGTGTGAAGAGGGGAATATTTTTGTTGTTGATATTAATGTTATTATTTTATTTTTATATCATATGAAAAGGAAAAGGAGTAAGGATGGAACAATATGAAGGAAAGAGGGGCAAAGAAAAAAAAAAAAAGAAAAAAACAAGGAGGACCTTTTTTTCATCTTTTGGGATAAGAAACGCCGATATGACCTCTGATTGGCTGATTTGCATATTGCAGACAAATCAGTCGTACAACACTTATCTTTTCTTTTCTGTGCTGAGAATAGACACTTATTTGCACTAGTGTTCGAAAATATAGAAATAAAATGGCGTTGATGATTGATTTTTGAACTTTGATGATTGATATATCGATGATGATGGATGATTTAGTCCATGGATACCCTTCCCTTGGATTCCTACCTTGTTTTGCTCTACCAACAATGTCACATATCTTCCACTTTGCATTGATTCATCTGTTCATTTGATTCTACCAATGAGCATAAAAAAAGTTGACCAAGGAGTTGATATATAAATACATCTATTCATTGATTCATTACTACCACCTTCAAAAAAAGGGGAATTAAAAAAAAAAAAAAAGAATGAAGCAAAACGAAAGAAAATGTTGTCCAGATCAATTGATTTAATATAAAAGAGGGATGATTGTGATTTATTTCTTTTCCTTTCAAGCACATCTCTCTTTCTTTTTACTTTGTATTTTTTTTTATCAATTCTACCAAGGAGAAACAAAAACAACTAAGTAAATAATATTGTTATAAGATAGCTATTTTCATCATCTAATATAAAATCATCATCATTGTAGATCTAATCAAAGGGGTCCTCTTGGGCCAATTTCTGTGGTTGTCTGGTGTCACTCTACATTTTATTCAGGGCAAGAGGTTTTCTATCGATCATGTCTGTCTGTCTGCTTTTTCCTTTTTTCCATATACAACACAAAAACATAATTAGAGATCACAATGATTTTTATATAAAAGCAAAAAGGAAAAAGATTTCTAACTAAAAGAGTTTGTCATCTAATCTATGTCCATCAAAGAGTTCAGTTTCACCTACTGCCCCTATGGAAAAAAAAAAGGTAAATTAGTAAATGAGGTCTCTTTATTTTTTTTTTTTTTCGTTCTTACCAACAGGTCAAGTAGCGTCGATTTTCATAATATCATCGTTTGCTATGGAAGTAGCAATCACTTTGTTATCTATAACTGTGTTAGTTTTTTAATAATCACCAAGACAATCCATTTAGATCATACCAACTATATAAAAAAGAAAAAAAAGAAAGAAAGAAAGAGGGAGAGGAAGTTAATAACTATGAGTGGGTATTGATGTAGTGCATTAGAAATAGAAAAGAAAGATTAAAAAAAAAAAAAAAGGTAATTGTTCTCCAAATGGCGTGCCCATTGACTTTATTGGTCAGCGCGCAATCAAAAAAATCTCCATCTTTTGGAATAAAAAATAAGCTTTGTGCGACCCTTGATAGAGATAAGGGTCCCGGAGTCTGTAATCTTAAATCATTGGTAAAAGTAGAAATACCCTTTTTTGAATCAAACTTACCATTGTGGGCTCTTTTTAAACAAAAAAAAATCAAGTCATTACCAAAGTGTGGGATTAAAAAAAAATCAGTTAGTTACCTTGATCCAAAAAAAAAAAATCAAAACTTTCCAAGAAAAAACAATCTCATCAATTAAAAAAAAAAAACTATTCATCCTGTCTTTCTTGATCTAAGGTTTCACATTAAAAAGTATCACCATTGTATATTATGCTGTTCTTAAAAAAAATCCCAGTTGAAATATCCCAATAAAGATGATGACTCATGTCAATGTTTATTCATTCATAACAGTTCATCATGATGATGATGATGATTTTTATTTTTATTGAATCATTCAATGAGAAATATTATAAATATATCCTGATAAAAAAAAAAAATACTATGACTCAAGGTTGAAAAGAAAAAAAAAAAAAAAAAAGGAACAAACTACCTAATTCAGTAGAAAATGCTTAACTAGGAAAGATATTATCTCGAATAGGTCAGCCTTTCCACCGTGCGAAAACCTTGAATTAGGGCTATAACAGCATAGAGTACATGTGACATATATAATCATCCTTCTTTTGATTGGTTTGTGAATTCTCTCTCCGTCCGAGGTGAATACCGCGGAAATTCAATTGATTTCTTTCTTATATGGATTGTTCCAAAAAAGATTTTTTTTTCGTTTTCTTTTTCTTTATCTTTTTTTTTTTTTTTTTTAATTATCATGTCTTCCATTACGGAAAAACGTGAAGAAAAGATCGAATATGATATTTATGAAACAAAACACGAACATTCTGATCAACAAGTAGCAGTAAAAGATGTAGACGATCGTTCTCTTCCAGAAGAATTCATCGAAGAATATCAGTTTACTTGGAGAGCTGCCATTGTTGGTTCATTACTTGGATGTCTTGTTGGTAATCATCATCATCAATAATATAAATGATTTATACTAATTTTTTTTTGTTTATTTGTGATACAGCTGCATCAAATACATACCTTGGTCTCAAGATCGGATGGACTTTTGGAGCTTCCTTATTTGGTGCTATTTTCTCATTTGCTATTATCAAGCCTTTATCTCGCGCTCTTCCTGAAAGATGGGGCGGTGGTTATTTTGGTGCAAAGGAAAATTGTACTGCTCAATCAGCTGCAACTACCGCAGGCGGTCTTTCTGCTGGTTTCGTTTCTGGTATTCCTGGTAAGATATAAAAAAAAAAAAAAAAAAAGTACATGATCAACAAGAAGTTAAGACTCATTTTCTATTTTCTTTTTTTTTTTTAAAAAAAAAATTAGCTATGTACAAACTTGGTCTTATGACTAATCCTCGAGATGATGCTGCTGCTCTTGTTCTTTTCACCATTTCTGCTGCCTTCTATGGTTTATTCTTTGCTGTACCTCTTCGACAACACTTTGTGGTAAAACAAGATTTGACTTTCCCTACACCTCGTGCCGCTGCTACTACCATCATCTCTTTACACAGTTCTTTGGAAGGTGAAAAGGAAGCAATGAAAAAGGCTAAATGGATGGGTATTTGGTTTTTGATTTCTTTCCTCTGGTCTCTTATCTCATACTGGGTGCCTTTCTTTGATACCAGTAAGTTAAAAAAAAAAAAAAAAGAAATGATCATCAATGGGATTTTATTTTGATAAATTGATTTTTTTTTTTTATTTTTATTTTTTTTTAAAAAAAAAAAATAGTTCATATCTTATGGTGGATTGGACATGATGCCAATTATATTCCTTTTATGAGTGCAGATGAAAGTTGGCGTTGGTCATTCCGGTGGGATTTTCCCTTCTTTGGTGCTGGTCTCATGACTCCTGGCTCTACTGTATTATCTTTCTTCATTTCATCCGTGATCATCTATGGTGTTATTGGTCCTGTTATGGTCATTAAAGGTGATTTTGTCAAACCTTATGGTTTCACTAAAGGTGACACTACACAATCCTTCTTCTTATGGCCTGGTATTGCTCTCATGGTATTGACCACTTTTGCCGAACTGTTATGCCGATATGATACTTTATGGCGTGGGGTCAAGGGTGGATGTATTGGATTATATAATTCTTGTCGTGAAGGATATTATCGTATTAGAATGGTCGTGTTCCGCCATGAACTTAATGAAGAACAAAAGAAACATCTGTCCAAGGATCGTGATCCCGATGAAATCTTTGATGAATCTGAATTGGTGCCTACTTGGTGGTGGATTGGTGGTACATTTATTTCTATTATCTTTACTTGTGCCATCATGGGTGAATTCTTCGGTATGCCTGTTTATCAATCCATTGTTTCAATTATTCTTGCCTTCATCTTCTCCTTTGTGGGTGTTCAAGCCGCTGGTGAAACTGATATCAATCCTACCGGTGCTATTGGTAAGATGTCACAATTGGTGTTTGCCAAGATGCCTGCTGATACTCTCAAGGAAGTCCAAAAGAACAATTTGATGGCTGGTAACATCTCTGCTTCTGCTGCAAGTCAAGCTGTTGATATGGTGGGTGATTTGAAAACTGGTCAATTGGTGGGTGCTTCTCCTCGTTCCCAATTCTGGGCTCAATTCGTAGCATCCTTCTTTGCCATTGGTATTGCTGTTGGTCTCTTCATCCTGTTTGCTGATGCCTATCCTTGTATTGTTGACCCCAACCTTGATGCCAAGTGTGAATTCCAATTGGTTGCTGTGTTGACCTGGACCAATGTTACCAAGATCTTGACTGGTGATGCCGAACCTTTATCTCGTGGTTCCATCATCGTCACCATTGTATGTGCTGTCATCGGTGTGGTCTGGCCTTTTGCTCGTACTTTCTTTGTCCCTGAAAAATATCATCGTTATTGTCCTTCCGTTAGTGCTGTTGGCATTGCTATGATTAACTCTAGTCCTGAAGTTCCTTTGGCCATGTTCATCGGTTGGACTAGTGGCAAGATCTGGAAGCGTGTCAATCCTGTCGCTTATGAAAAATACATGTACAGTGTTGCTGGTGGTCAAATTGCTGGTATGGGTATTGCTGCCATTTTACAAGCCATCTTCACTATTGCTGGTGTGCAAAACTATGTCTATACTGGTTCTTGTATTGAGGGTCTCTATGAGAATTGCCCTTAGATCATCCTTATATATATATACATATATTATTCCTTACTTTATTTACCTGTCAAAAAATTTCCCCCTTTTTTTTTTTTTTATTTCTAGTGTAGTTTTTGACTCTATTCATCTCTTTATTTGTACAATATGTAGTTCTATTTAATAATAAAATTTCTTTTTTCTCTTTTTTTTTTCTTCCTTTAGAAATGGAACATGGGATGATGTGATGATGTGATGATGGATGATGGATGATGGATGATGGATGATGAACAATATATGTTGGATGTTGGATGATGAACAATGGATGTTGGATGATAGATGATGGATGATGCACAATATATGTTGGATGATGGATGATGCACAATATATGTTGGATGATGGATGATGCACAATATATGTTGGATAATGGATGATGCACAATATATGTTGGATGATGAACAATGGATGTTGGATGATGGATGGTATAATGTGACCTTTAAATCAGCAGATATATATGTATGAATGAATAATCAATCAATGGCTCAAAACAACGGACATTTAAAATGCATAAATCGGTGATTTTTTTTTTTTTATTTTTTGGAAATGTTGAAAAAAGAGGAAGAGAGTTAGATAGAAAGGCATGTAAAAGGGCAGATTGGCCATTTCTAGATACAGTAGTTATTGAAAATAAAAAGGTAAACCACAAATACTGTTTACAAGCTAATCCTTGATTTTTGACTCAAAGATCTTCCTAGGGATTTATCGTGTTTAACAATAAAAAAAGTGGATGATTGATTGACAATCACGATGCGTGAAAAGCTGACTTTTCTTGTAGGATGGTTGTAGTTGATGTTTTCAGGAGAAAAGGTAGAACAATTATTAAGCATAATCATATACAGGCAATAAAAGAAAAAGGAAAAGAAATGACTCTTTTTATATCAAAAGTGAGGATGAATAGAAGATAAGAAGTTTCTTAAAAAGAATTCAAAGAAAGTTTCCAAGCATTTACATTGAGGAGAGTAATAATCACTTTTTTTTTTATGCAATGTTCTTTTGATAGCCTTACTTTTTTTTTTTTTTCGGCTACCACCATTTAAGGTTTTCTCCACAACCTGGCATTGGCCGATTTCCAAATACAGTAACGGTCAGTCACATTTTAATACAGCGGCCACTTTTTTTTTTTTTTTTCCTTCTTCTTTCTTTTCCCCAGTACAAAAGCATTCCATCCACATCAATATTTGTAATACGCCTTTATCATCATGAATGCTCCTGATCGTTTCGAATTATTTGTGATCCCTGAAGGTCATAAAAAGTAAAACCAAAAAAAAAAAAGAATGAATATTAAAAAAAAAAAGTCATTGAATGGTTAACATTGTTGTTTATTATTAGGGTGGAGATGGAAATAGATACACGTATTCCCAATGCTGCGACTTTCAAGATTGAAAGAGAAGATCACACTTTGGCTAATATGTTAAGAGCGTAAGTGGATTGAATCGGATTTGGATCATATTAGAAAGTTTATGGATGAACTTTGTACAAGTTATCATCAGACTCATTATCATTTTTCTTCTTCTTTTATAGACAATTATTAAAGGATCCACGGGTACTATTTGCTGGATACAAAGTACCTCATCCATTGGAACATAACTTTTTGATCAAGATTCAAACCATACCCGGCACATCACCAGGAAAAGCACTCAACGATGCCACCTCAGAACTGATCGGTGAAATAAATGCTCTCAAGAATAAATTCGATATGGATGTACTTCGACATCGTACTTTTGAAGACGCAAAAGCAACTCAAGGTGGTGGTGTTTATGATGATCCCATGTCCATGGACCAACATCGTGCTCCTATGGATGTTGATTTTTGATTTTTCCTTTTTTTTTTTTTTATTTATTTGATTTTATTTTTTTTTTTTTTTTTTGGAATTTGACTTGCCATATTTTTTTTTCTACACACATCACATCACATATATATTTTCACCCTCATAGTTTAGCTTTATAAAATAGTCTTTCCCTTGTGTACATACCACTTTTTGTGAAATAAAAAAAAAAAACTAAGACATTGTAACAATAGACGTTGTGTCTTTTAATGGATAAAGCTTTTTTTATTATTATTTTATCAGTAATTCATTGAATAGAGTGGAGGAAGAAAAAAAAAAAAGAGATATATGGTTATGAATGAATACTAGATAAAAAAAAAAAAAAAAAAAAAAAAAAAAGAAACTAATCTAATAGACTTCTTCAAAAGTGATATCCACAGTGGCCAATCGTTCAATCAAGTTGGTGTTCCAAAAAGCAGCACTAGGAGTTAGTACACCATAAGGAATATTGCCGGTACGATTTTGTAGTAAGGTCAATGCACACTGTAAAGTAATCCTAGGAGTAGCAGCATATCCAGGTTCTGGACCACGTACAACCGAGGTGAGTTCAGCATTGAGAGGAGTAGTCTTGGGATCAATGCCGGCCATGGTTAGGCTTTGATAACCTTCGCTGCGTAGGGTGATTTCAAAACTGGTTTGTTGTAGCTGTTCTTGTGTTGGATGATCTCGAGAAAATACACCTGCCGAGAATTGTTCCGGATAGCGTAATAACAATTGACGACCCCAAGGTGATGATGCAAGGAAGCTAAAGACAAATGCATACAAGTAATAGACAAGTGCTACCCATAAGGAAGGTAATAAACAATAGGCTGTGAATTGAACTGTTGGAGGCATACTAGCTTTCTTGCTGTCGTTCTTGGTGGTTGCATATCCCGTCAAAAATAATTGTTGTGAGAGTCGTACAATAGATGGATCCGCAAATACAAAAGGTACATGGTATCCTAGTTGTTTGTCGCGTGTCAGGTGTTTGTGGAATTTCAGTTTGGGTCCAACTGGGCGAGGTAAGGGTGTAAGTTCTGATGCTTTTCTGATCTCTCGAAGTAGTTCAACCGATCCAAACCCATGAACTATATACATTTATAAAAAAAGTGATGATAAATTTTCTATCAATGTAATACAACCCCATCCTTTTTTTTTTTTTTGGGTTACCTGCAGATTCATAAGTAGCGTACCCACCACGTAACCCTGCTGGTCCAACATGAAGTTTGAAAAACATTTCGATTTGTGTAGGTGTCCATCCACGAGAAGTATATAATTGTTTCATCCAAAGTACACCCATATCCGTTGGTACCTATATATATATATATATATATGATTAGTAATACTTATTTTCTATATCAATCCCTCTTACTTACACTATCAAATCCACAAGAATGTACAATAGTAACTTGTTTGTCTACTGCTTGTTTATGATATGTTCGTTGCATACGTTCGACAAATTCTGGTTCTCCTATTTTTCAAACAAACAAAAAAAAAAGTATCAGTATTTTATTTTATTTTATTTTATTTTTATTTTTATTTTTATTTTGATAATCATACCTGTAACATCAACATAATGACACTGTTGTTCAACACAAGATCGTACGACATATTCTCCCATAAATCGGAATGGCCCCACAGCATTGATTAAAACAGTTGATTGTAAAGTCATATCATCCAATTGTTCTCGTCGTACAATATTTGCTACCAGAGCAGTAGGTGGTTGAATACTTGCATTAGGATATTTATCACTTAGTTCTTGTCGAATTTCCTTTAGTTTGCCTTCAGCTCGTCCTGCAATAGCCCACGTGAATCCAGACGGAAATGCACTAGGTTGTTTAGTAGCAAGGTCGTAAACTTGTTCAACAATGTACTTTCCAGTCAATCCAGTTGCCCCAAAGATTGTAATATCAAAGTTCTTGGTCATGAAATAAAAAGAGAGAGGTATATATTAATAATAATAATAAAAAAAAAAGAAATAATGGAAAGTAAGAAAGAAAAAAGGTTCAATAGAAAAAAAAAAAAGTTTACTGCAAATTTAAATTCTTATTCTCACCCATTCCCCCCAACTTCCCCTAGGTAAAAATTAACCAATAAAATCGTTTTTTTCCTATTGTCTAGAAAAATTGGCGCGTTGGGAGACAACAGGAACGATTAAACAATTCAATGAAAACAGTAATCCAAACTGGTTCCTTTTTTTTTCCTTCTTTATTAATAAAATTCAAAACAATATTGTATATATAAACGTATTTTTTTTTTTTTGTGATAAAAAAAAAGACAACATCCCTACAGTCAAACTGCCTAAACTAAAACCACTATGTCCAAAGTTCTATTGTTGTTCCATCATTTCCTATTTTAAATATAACAAAAAAAAAACAATCATCAATTAATATACTAAATTTTATTTGTAGATTGAATTATTCTTACCTCTGGGGTAGGTTGAGATCCACCATTTTGAGCTTGAGTTTTGTTCTTGGAAATACCTGATACAATATCATCCACACGTAACAATAAACAAGCAGACTAAATAAAGTTAAAAAAAAAAAAGTAAATACACTATCCAGTAATCAAAAAAAAAGATATATACCTCAATAGCAGTCTTAATGGTTTGTACTTTGACAGCACTTGGTTCCCAAACACCATAATCCTTCATATCCACCACCTTGCCAGATTCACCATCAATACCGAAAGAGTGTTCACCATTAGAATGTTTGGCTCTCAATTGAGTCAATACTTTGATAGAGTTACCACCACAGTTTTGTACAAGTGTACGAGGAATCACTTCCATAGCTTCAGCTACTGATCGATAAGGCCATTGTTCAACACCTTCCAATAATTTAGCACGTTCTTCCAATTTAACAGAAACAGCCATTTCAGTAGCACCACCACCAGGAGCAAGTTTGGCATTGAAGAAAACGTTACGAGCTACGCACATAGCATCTTGAAGATTTCGTTCTACTTCAGCAATGATATCTTTACTAGGACCACGTAAAATGATGGAACAAGCCTTGGGATTATTACATTTGGTCAAGAAAGTAAAGTATCTAAGAATAATAATAATAAGAAAAAAAAATTAAAAAAAAACAATCATTCATATTCTATAAATAAAGGAACTTACTCATCACCAATCTTATCAATATTGAAAAGACCACATCCAGTACCCACATCAGATTCACGGAGATCATCTACACGGTTGACAATTGTAGCACCAACAGCACGAGCAATACGATTGTTATCAGTTTTACGGACACGACGAATAGCAGTGATATTTGCCTTGACAAAGTAATGTTGAGCAAGATCTAAGTTGAATAAATCATGAGTCATCTAATTTGACATCAATATCTTCGATTCCCTTTTACCTGAAACACCCTTTTCAGTGAAAACCAAATCAGGCTTCAATTCAATGATTTTGTCGCACATGGCCTTAATTTGTTCTTCTTCAATTTCAAGAATACGATTCCAATCGGCTTCTTTTGTGATTTCAATATTTGTTTGAGATTCACCCTTCTTGTATTCGAGAGGACAATCCAATAAGACAATACGAGGATTTTCAATACGACGGCGCATCTTGGGGTGGGTAACATCTTTGGCCAAAATAATACCATCCAATACTTCAGATTGTTCAATTTCACCACCAGGAATCTATAACAATAATATTAATCGTATTTATTTCATTCAAAATGTACCCTTTCCTTTTTTTTTTTTTGTATTTACCTTTTCCACACGAGCATAACGTTTCAAATCCACTTCTTTTCTACCAGTTCGTTCTTCATCTTTGGCAACAGTTCGTACGGCATCCAAGGCAAGTTTACACATAAGATCACTCCAAGTACTGACAAATTTGGTTCCAATAGATGATTTGATCAATTTGAGCATTTCTTCATCACTATTCACATCCACTGGTGTAGAAATTTCTTCAACAATCTGTAAAGCATCTTCCAAAGCCTTTTTGAATGCACTAATGATAACAATAGGATGAATGTTGTTTTCGATATGAGGAAGAGCACGAGCAAGAACTTCACCAGCTATAAAAGATGCAAAAAAAAAAAAAAAAAAAAAGATAAAGTCAATATATCATATACACACCATCCAGATGACTTTTTTTTTTTTTTACTTACCCAAGATGATAACACTAGTAGTTCCATCACCAACTTCTTCATCTTGTGTTCTTGATAATTCAATCATACTTTTGGCAGCAGGATGATCCACTTCAATTTCACGCAAGATCGCGTTACCATCATTGGTCAACAAGATACCACCCATAGGATCAAGTAACATCTTTAACATGGAACGAGGACCCAAACAAGTACGGATAACATCAGCAACAGTCTGTAAGGAGTTGATGAAAAAAAAAAAAAAAAAAAAGGATGATGTGTTAGTACTATATTTTTTGACAGGCGGATAATGCAAAAAAAGAAGACAAGCAGGATCTGATAGATGATACTTTTGACAGATTGCTTGTTTATATATATATATAATGAGTGTATTGAAATACCTTGGCAGCAGTAATATTAGAAATTTGAGCTTTTCGACCGGATTCCCGTTCCATATTGGTATCTAAGATGAAAGGAGGAGAGACAGATGACGTTTGAGTTGACAGTTGTAAAAAAGTAAATATAAACATTTGAATTCGCTTTTTTTTTTTATTATTATTATTATTATTATTTATTGTGACATTATATATCATGATACTATTCGACTTACTCATAACTACGACTGGAGACTGCATCTTTGATAGTTTTATAAATGTGAGAAAAACTCAAGTAATAAAAGAAAAGAGAAGAGAGGTAACAAATAAAAAAAAAAATTCAAGTCAGTTCACGCGTGTGCAATCTAAGAATATCTGACCAACAGTCAAAAAAAATTGGAAGTCTACAAAAAAAAAAAAAAAAAGCAGGCACGTAATGTCTTTTTCGTCTCCGCCAACATTGTCATCGACTGTATGGCTGCAATCATTCTTATAAAATCAATCTTTGAAATATAATTAACGTTTTATATGATCTTTAACTGTAGTCCAGGAATGGCATTAAAAAAATAAAAGAAAAGAGACCATAGTAACATTTACAAATGATGATTTTCCTTTTTGTCTAATGATGGGATGGTGGATAATATTTGTAATGTATAGGATAGATGGTATATAGGATGGATGATGTATAGGATGTATGATGTATAGGATGTTTGATGTATACGATAGATGGTGTATAGGATGGATGATGTATAGGATGGATGATGTATAGAATGGATGTATATAGGATGGATGATGTATAGGATAGATGATGTATAGGACGGATGATGTACATGTATAGGATAGATGATGTATAGAATGGATGATGTATGGGATAGATGATGTATAGGATAGATGATGTATAGGATAGATGATGTATAGGATAGATGATTTATAGAATGGATGATGTATAGGATAGATGATGTTTTAATAGCAATCATCTCCTTTTTTTTTTTTTTTTTTTTTTTTTTTTTTTACATATTGTACAAGATAGTCGACTTCTTATTAGACACAGTGTTTCCGGAAAAATTATGCCATGCCTTCCAATAGTGACTTTGTAATGACACACCGATTGTTTATAGTTCAAAGACTTAAATCCGGTAGATCCGATATGCAAATCTGTATTAACATAGGATTACATTATTTATTGGATCACTTCAAAAAAAAAGTTTACCATTAAAGTCCTCATGCCCGCATAACAGTACTCACAACGCATCAGCAAAGGTTAGAATCATAAAATTCATCTATATTCATTTATACACGAAAATCGGAGATAGTACGATACAGCCGATCACAGTAAAAAAAAAAAAAAAAATAAGTAGATCCCAGATTCTCCCCTTTTTTTTTCTTTCTTTTTTTTTCTTTTTTTCTTTATTTTCTCCAAACATGAATATCAAAATAGTTCAGCCGGATTCAACTTACGCTCAGATTCTCTCAGACCTTGGTAGAAGACTATTCTCGGAGAGTTTTGCTGATTATAATCTACCTGACGATCTCAATTCATATCTAGACGATGCATATACACCAAAACATCAATTGCAAGAATTGAACAATCCTTCCATGCACACCTATATGGCATTCGACGAAGATAATATACCTATTGCATTTTGTCAATTGAGAGAGAACAAGAATGTGTATGATTTTATTAATGATCCAGAAGCAATTGAATTACAAAGGATTTATGTTGATAAACGTTACGCTAGACAGGGCATTGGAAAAAAGTTGCTTGCAGAATGTATTTTGAAGGCCAGACAACTCGGAAAGGAAACGATTTGGCTTGGTGTTTGGGAACACAATCCTTCAGGTATCAAGTTTTATCAAAAGGAAGGTTTCTTTAAAGTTGGCTCTCATGCTTTTAGGATGGGTAATAAAGTGGATGACGATCATATAATGATTAAAAAGATATAGAGTAGTAACGTCTTGAAAGAGGAAATACAAACGTATAGATAGATAATAGTTAGGTATTGTTGAAGGATCTTCGTTTATCAAAGCATGAAATAAAATAATAATAATAATAATAATAATAAAAAAGGATTTTGATACACATAAAGTTTCCATAACAACGAATGTCAAATTTTTTCTTCATTGTAATCATCAGAATGAATCAATGTATAAATGATCACCTATCAGATCGGTAGAAACCAAAAGTAACGATAAAAAGCATATTTTATACAATATAATCATCTTCCAAAAAAAAAAAAAAAAAAAAAAAAAGGAGAGAGAGATATGACTAAGATACAGAACAAGATCAATCACCACTAAAGAATCATTCACATCACCCACACAGTACTTTATTCATATATATTGTATCTGTCATAATAATATCAAAATAAAATATCTAACTAAGGTCCAAATGTCTATCTAATATATTACTACTGTATTTATCCATCCATTCGTATCCGCATCTGCTGAATTTTTGTAATCATTTGATAATCCTTATGCAGTCGATTTGTTGTCACTGTCATAATTATCATCATCCTTGCCGCTATTCACATAGTATCCCAGATTAGTCAATGAGCCGTTCGATGTTAAATTTCAATGGATTCAAAACTGAAAATAATTATGATAGTTGTTGATGATTACTTAATATACAGTATGTCTATCCGCGTCTTTCATCTTGAACCTTCTTTCATCAAATATAATTGATTTTCATTCCAATGACTATCCTATTTTTCAGACAAAATAAATGAAGCAGAATTGTAAACACAGTTGATTCAAAAAGAAGCAACGAGTAATAAATAAAGAGATTAGAAGGAAAAAGGATAAAACAAATAAGGACGTGACAATCGAGTTTTTTTTTTTTTTTCTTACCTTGTTACCACGTCTTTTTAAACATTAACATTGAATTGAGAGAAAGTCAATCAATGGAAAGGAGGATGGGTGCATCAATATTTTGAATAAGTATATATTGTTATAAGCACGGAAAAGTAAATAAGAAGAAGAAGAAGAAGAAGAATAAAAAAAAAAAAAAAAAAAAAAAAAAAAAAAAAAAAAGAAGGGAAAAGAAGATAGAAAATGAAAATAAATCTGCAGCGCACTAAATTTATTAAAAGCAACCCAGGCTAATCCAACATTCCGATTTGGATCCAATATTAGACGGAATAATCCGTTTTATACCGCATATTGTTCCGGCCAGCTGGAATTTTTGTTTGAGGTTTATAATGAAGAAGACGATTTCATCGCCAGTTTCTGGCTTCTTGGTTTAGTGGTATAATTCTCGCTTAGGGTGCGAGAGGTCCCGGGTTCGATTCCCGGAGAAGCCCTTTCTTTTTGTATTTTTACAAGAACAACTGTCATGTGACTCTTGGGGGTTCCATTGTTAAGGTTTTTTTTTTTTTTTGTAATTGTGTTGGGTGATTTTTTTGGCTTTGTTAAGTAATTTTTTGGTTTATTGGTTCAAAATTGAAAAAGTAAAACGGATGATTGAAAGTTAATAATGTTTATAGTGAGCACCAGTACTTGATTACGCAAGCACACGTATAAGAAAAGAGATAAAATAAAAAAGAAAAGTAAAGTAAAGAAAAATAAAGTCTTGTTCCAAATTTGGAAAGTAGAAGTAGAGTAAAATTGTTCTGACTTTAAATATAGAACAAAGTGAGCCAATCAAAAGTGATAATCCACAATACAATCAAGTAGGGATAAAAAATAAAGATTTATTTAAAAAATAAGAAATAATATGTTGACTGAACAAAAAAAAAAAAAAAAAAGTGAGATTTAGAAAAGTGAAATTTAATTTATCTTTTTTTTTTTTTTTTTTTTTTTTTTTTATCATGCGTATGTCTGAGTTCTATTATTTTATTTATTCCTTTCTCTTTTTTCTTTCTCTTCTTCTTTTTCCTTCTTTTTTTTTTTTTTCCTATCCCTCATTACAACAATGATACATTAGTTGTAATTAGTTTAGATATTAAATACGTTATTTTATTTATACAACAATAAAGATAACTATCTGTTTTATCTTAATAGTCAACAATTACTTTTTACATTGTTTTCATTCTTCTACATCAAACAAACCAATATATTCTCGTAAGCATATATATATAGTTACTTCTGTCTTGACTTGTCTGTCTGTTTACTGATATTATACCATTTCTCCTGTCGTGTTCTTGACACTGTGCTTTCATGTCTACTTTCTGGAATTTAGATTTCGAATGCGGTTACACGACTATTCTCTCTTGATACAACAAGGAACCACTGTCAAGTGTCCGATAGACGGTTGCAACAAAATATAGAAGAATAACATCAGCGAAAAACTACATATATCGATCATATCAAAAAGTTCCATGCGGTTAGTGATAAGTCGAAGGAAGACGCGTTTATTATTATCGAAAGCTATCTTTGGAAAAAGTACAAAGTCGTCTTTACTCATCAACAATTTCAGCAAGTGGTACCGAAGTAGATGACAAATGTTAAAAAAGAAAATATTTCAACATTATCAACATCATAGTTTAGTTTATCCTTCTTCCCCACTCTCGCTACTTTTAATAAAAAAAAAATATTTTCTTCTATTGCCTTCAAAAAATAAAAATAAAATGACTTCACGACAACAATACAATAGTAAACAGGCTTGATGGTATCATTCTGATCGTAGTATACTTGATGATAGATTTATAATGAGCACCGTTTCTATTATGATGAAAAAAATTATTAACTTATATTTTCGAGCACGTCATCCAACTGTGATAAAATAACTTGAGGTAATGATCACGCTTGAAAATGAACAAAAATATGCTATAACTGGAGTAAAGAAGAATTGATTTAAATATAAAAATAAAAAAAAAAAAAAAAAAAAAAAAAGGAAAACAAAAAAAAAATATCTGAAGATGGAATCAATTACATTCACATGTATAAAGTGGTTGAAATAAAAAGTGAAACTTTATTGAATAAAACTATAACAGACTACTAATTGATATACTAAAAACTGAAGTTAATATAAAGAAAAGAAAGAAAATAAAAGAAAATAAAAATTATCCAAAAAAAAAAAAAGAAAATGAAAAACAGACCTTGAAAATCAAGGCACACTCATCATTGGCACAATCTTAACCAAGTTTTTATTTTTGAAAAGATCGATATCCATATTTGGTAACACCCCCTTTTTTTTGCATAAAAGAAAAATAGATTGTATTGGTTTTATTTTTGGGCTTTAATTTATGTTACAACTAATATAGTTTTTTTTTTTTTTTTAATAATGTAATGATGTTTGATGCTCCACCATAGGATGGATTGGTTGTTTTGAAAAAGGCGAAGCAGGATGAAAATATAAATGATGATGGTATAGTTGATCTGAAGGTGGTGAGGATATAGGATGATGATGATCTAATAGAGTATGATGAGGATTGGGTTTATCGACCAATCGTCTATTCCAATATTGTTGTAAACGAGAGCATACATCTTTTGGTAATGGTACGTTGGGTACAAAGGATAAAATCACATAGCCAAGTCCCATAGTAAAACTAAAGATGGAAACAATGATATTGAATGCATTTTCACACATGACGATACAACCAAGACTTGATAAAAAAAAAAAAAAAGGTGATATAAATTTTACTCAGTCAACTAACCATAATAAGGATGATGATTTACTTACAATAACATTAATAATCCTTTTCCATGATGTACATTCAAGAATCCAAAATATATATCACTTAATCCGAACGTTTTCAACTCATTGAAGACTAGAAAACTAGTAAAAATTCTATCGGGTACCAAAAAAAAAAAAAAAAAAGGTGTTTGATGATGTTTTGAGTCTTTTGATCTCTACTTCTCATAAATCATCATGATCATTACGTGCAATAGACCGCTTGAATAATTTCTCCCAATTTCCCATCCAAAGCTTTGATGATTGCAGCAGCAAATACAAAGATGTAGATACTAATATTGATGAAGCCAAGGGTTATAAATGCAATGATTTGAGTGTCATCAGGATGACATGTATGAAAATAGTACATTTTGAAACAAAAATAGATAATAATCAAGGAAGTGATGTTGTTGATAAAAAAAAAATATTCAAGTCGGATCTTTTTTCTTTTCGGATCAAAAACTAATAATTTTTATTGTACAAACAAATATATAACTAAAAAGTCTAAGGCTGTTCTTTTTGTAAAGAGGATGAAGGTGATGATAGGTTAGTAGGTGACCATTCTCCGTCTGATAAAGGGGGTTGTGATGTGGCGTCAGATTGTGTTCTAGCAAAGTATTCCTAATAATAACAAGAATTCCCGATGAATAATCCAATACAGACAATCCATAATATTGTGATCACAATCCATGTAATTTAATTCTTCTTCCTCTTCTCTTTTTTTTTTTTTTTTTTTTTTTTTTTGGTTACCTCTGGTTTCAATTGTTGGCGTTGTTGAGTCTGTAGCCGGTACACTCGTCGACTTTCCAGGAAGGAGGCAATGGCAGCAGCAGTAATCCAAGACTGACGACTTGATAGGGTGGTATTGGTTGGTACAGATAGCGAATTTTGCTTTGGTACAGGTGATAACCAAGGTTCTTCTACATTAGTTGTTGGTGTTTGAGTAGATACTGTATTTGATGCTGGTGATGATGATGATGATGATGCTGATGATGTTGATGCTATTAATGGAGATTCATTTTGGGTTGATGATAATCTTTGATTCGGAAGTGATGTTGGTAATGGTGATGACAAGACTGATGAAACTGATGATGCTAGTGAATTTGATGCTGATGATGCTGATAATACTGAAGATATTGATGAAGATGACGATGAAGCTGTTGGGTTTGGAGGTGATGTTGATGCTGTAGCTACCTTACCAAGAGATCGTAGGGAATTTTTCTTTTTGCTGGTTGTTGCTGCTGGAGAAGAAGGTGGCGATGGTAATGATGCACGTGATATAGTTGACTTCCTTTCATTCTTGCTAATAATGTCAAATAGACCATTTTTGCTCTCGTCCCACTGAGCCAGCAGGTAAGATATATCTTGGTCCATGCTTCCAAAACGTTCGCCAATCCTTTCAAATGGAAATCCAGTTCCTAATATAAAAAAAAAATCAATCATACATAATACATTTCTATAATAACATTAATTGACACTATTTTATATCCTTACCTCTATCATAGGACAATCCTTTTGCATCATGCCGACATAATACTATCTTTGTTTGAAGATTGCGTAGATGTTTTTCAAGAAGATCCAGTTTGTTCAATATAATTCGTGGTCGTTGATCGGGACTTTTTTCATCTACTGTTGTTGGCGATGTCGTCAATTCACCATCTATATAATCAAGGACTTTATTTAAATAGAAAAAAAGAATGTTATTAGTAGGGTCATTCTTTCTTTCTTTTTTTTTTTTTTTTTCTGTGTTCTTACATAAATCTGATAATAATGCCTTTTTCGTGTTTTTGGTCGTCAGACTAGTTTGTTGTTCCATTTCCAACATCATACGTTCCACAGTTTCCAATAGCGTTTCATAATCCTGACGTGCCGAATCATGCCCCAAAGTCATCATTTCCAAGGCAAGCAAGTGCATAAACCATTCTCGACGACGGGATCGAATCATATAAACTAAATAATCTAGCTGCCCTGAGCAAGTAGATTCAATATCTTGAAGATCGTCAATAATGCCATCCATGTCAAGAGGAGAGGACGAAGAGGAAAGTGCTTTAATGTTGTACATTCCGCGAAGAGTAGATAAATTGACGGGATGAGTAAGAGGTATTGATTGTTGAAGAAGACCAGTGATTGATTTGAAGTAAGGGACAAGAACAGATCGCGCCACAGATTGCATTCCAATGGTTTGTTGTGACTGATGTGAACGTGGTTGTTCAAGTGTTGAGTTTGCTGGTGCCAAAGTATAACCTTGTGATATTGTTTCCACGTCCCGAATCTTGTCCACTAGTTGATCCATCAAACGATCGCAAATACTAGTCAAGAATAGAATTCGCTGTAAGTGTTCCAATAATTGTCCATAAGTTGTTCGAATCTTGGTGAATCTCTAAAGAATCATGATATTATCAAGGTGAGTTATTAAAAAAGAAAAAAAAAAAAAGAAAAAAAGAAAAATAAGAAGTATATATTACCAGATTCCGATAAACTATAAATAGAATAGTCAGAAGGGTTATTTGTACAAACACCAGTGATATATAGTCAGGATGTACCCAATGGAAACACAAAGCACCAATAAGATTCACCAGAGAGAACACAAAAAGAATGATAATAGTGGTTGCTAAAATACCCATGGAGATATAATATGTTTTCAGAGAAGGCATACGATATTGTGAAGACAGTACATTGTTGTGAATGGTATTTGATGTAATAGAGTTATTATTATTATTGTTATTATTATTGTTATTGTTGGGTATAATATTGGAAGAGGAATTCACAGTTTGTTGTGTGGAAATATCATTCAAAACTGAAGAAGTTACGATAAAGTATTTGAATTGTTCTTCGAAACCTGTTTCTTCACTTTCTGGTATAGCCAAACTGATAAAGGCCTATATAGTAAAAATAAGTTCCATGCAGTTCAGTCTCCGAATAATCTTCTTTCCGTTTTTTTTTTTTCTTTTTTTCTTTTCTTTTTTTTTCATTATTTACCTTGCAATAAGTGAATACCTTTAAACTGAGATCATGAATATATTTTGCACCAATCAAGTAAGATTCAAACTGGAAATAACGTTGTAGAGAAGATGTCGATAGTTGAGATATAAACAGTAAAAAAGGAGATTTGTGACAAGACGGAAGAGAGAACAAAAATAAGGATAAAAGTGATAAAAAGAAAAGAAGATGAATGAAAGTTGGACATAAAAAAGTTATCCAAGTTGACATGAGTGATATTTCGTTTTGAAGTTTTTATTTAGTGTACATGCGTTAATATGAGATAAAAGGAAATAGAGTGGTAATAACAGATATAAAAATAAAAAAAAAAATAAAAATAAAATAAAAAAAAAGGTATGTATATATAAGTAGAGAAAAAAAAAAGGTGAATGTAAAAAAAAGAAAAGGGAAAAGCGAAAAAAAAAGGGAGCGAACTAAATAGCCTAAACTGGGTTTGTAAATTTTCATATGACCGATTCCAAATAAGCGAAACTTGACAGCCAAGGAGAACAAGGATTGTTCATTTTGCATGAAGTTGAGCTAATAAGGAGTCCAATTCTTGAGCCACAATATGATTTGTACACTTTCCACGTACTTGTCTATACATATATATATATAAATATAAAATTATTAATAACATATTTTTCATTCATCCTACTTTTGGTTACCTTAATCCTTCCATATCTTTATTTAAAAATGCTTGTTCTCCAGCTTCTTTAAATGCACCAATCTTGACAAATAACATTGGTCGACTAGATGGATCGCATTTCAGAATATATTTAGATGCTTCTTGATATTGTTTAGCTTTGATACATTCCTCTACAAATGGCTATATATATATTATTATTAACAAAACAAATATAATATAATAAAAAGTTTTTACCTCATATCCAATAGGTGATTTCTTGCTTTTTGCTAGTTTTTCTAATTGTTCCCAATCTCGTACTTTAACTAATGCTCGTAGTTTTACCCACCAAAATCTATAATAGATAAAGATAATATTAGTTTATTGATAAACATTATTTATTTATTCAATTTACCTTTTATCCGCTACTTTGAAATCAGTCCTCACTTTGGTGGCTTTCGCATGTTGACCAAGGACTGTACACTTATAAATAGTTTCACTGATCGATAATCCACAGAATGATTGATGGGTATCCTTTTCAAGTTGACTTTGTAATTGAAGCAGTTTGATAGCTTCATCTACTACCTTGGCTTCAAATATGCATTCCTTGTCATCTTGATATGTTTTTCCTGCTATTTTCAATTTACTAATGCGTTCATTGATATCCTAAATAAATAAAAAAAAAGGGTGAGCATATCATTATTAAATTATTGATTATCATAAATGACTTACTTTTTGATCAAATCCTTCAGATAAAATGACATTTGCACTTTCAATCCTTCGATCATCTTGATAATAAAAATCTTTGAGAAGTTCACGGTCTTGTTCCTTGCAATATACCTCCAATAGACTGCATGCCAGGGGTTTGTTATTAATCATTCGGAAGAATTCACCCAATGGAAGCTTTCTTTTCAAATGGAAAATAACAAGATATACTAATAAAAAAATAAGTTAGACGCCTACATTACAGCACTAAACTTCCCCTTTCTCTATTCATTGTCATACCTAGATCAGTGTCACCACTTTCAATAGCTTTGATTAAAGCTGATTCATCTTCCTGCATAGACATAAGCAATGGTACCTGGTCAGCAGCACGAGGTTCATAATCCAGTAACTATGTACATGAGAAAAATATATCTATATTTAGCAAACCTTTTGTCTCTCCTTTTTTTTTTTTGTTACCTTGGTAGCAAGTCGTGTTTGTCCAGTATTATATGCAGTTTTGGCAATTTCGGCAAATGATAATCCAGGATTTTTTGACAGCTTGTCCACTATTGTTCTACAAGTAGCATCCTCATCTTCGGAAGCAACTTTGATCTATATATATATATATATATGTATATGAAAAAAAAAACATTATATCATATTATCCCTTTTTATACCAACATTCTTTTATATATATATATGTTTCACGTACCTTTGCGCAAGCCCAGTGAATCAAGATTTTATCGGTTCGTAAATTCAAATATTCAGCAATGCGAAGGGCTAATAAATGTTGATGTCGTTGAACAAGTCGATCTACTAGAATTTCAGGGGTGAGGCGTTTGTACCTTTAGTAAATAAAGTATAATCCAAGTTAGTTGATACCTTACATATCAATATCAACTTACTGCACATATGTCAAAGGGATACCAATATCATAGAATCGAATAGCATTCAAGACACGTAGAGTTTGAGCCATATCCACAAATCGATCTGCATTGTATTGATCTAAAAAGCATTTTCCAAAAGAGGCTGCCTAGGGAGATAAAAAAAAAACAAGTATAAGTGATTTGCGAGAATAAGGTATATACGTTACCTTCAATAATGATCTTTGGTAATAATGATGAAATTCGAATCCAGCCGCTTCTATGCAACAATCCACCGCATCCACTAGTTCAGGTCGAATAGTACGAATATTTTCATCTGCCTTGGGACTTCTTCGCTATAGTAAAATACAAAAAAAAAAAGTAATTTCAGAAATAAATATATATTCTCTCTTTCTCTTTTCTTCTTCTTCTTTGGATTACCTCGTAATGATCCAGAGCATCGAATAACATGGCGGCAGGTGATGTAGAACCAATCTTGAATATTTCTTCCGTAGCAGCTAAAACATATATATATATATATATATATATATATATATATATATAGAGAGAGAGAGAGAGAGAGAGAGAAGAAACAAGTTCAATCATCATCATTTTTCTTATATTTCATTTGTTAATATATAACGAATATATTTACCTGGTACTTTTTGTAAAAGTTCACACTTGTCATTACTCATAATTCGAACACCATCAATTTCTGAAGATAAAAAGATAGGGTCATCATAAGAGAATTTGATCCAATCACCAAAAGGTCCAATCATTAATACAATCTTGTCCCAATACATCACAACAGAATCTGTACCACACCTAAATAAATACAAAAAAAAAAAAAAGTAAATGGTGATATCCTCATTTCATCGTATTTTTTTTTTTTTTAGATTACCAAACTAATTGTTGAGGAGGAATCTTGGATTTTGTAGCATATTCAGAAAGATTCTTTTCAAAGTCAGTTGATACCACCCAAAGTTTACCTTCAGCAGTAAAGAGAGCCAAGAATTTGCCATTAGGAGAAACTGTCATTTTGGTAAAAGGTCCTTGTTGTAAAAACTACAAAATAACAAAATAACAATAATAATAATCATTAGTATGAATTATTTTATACCAAATTAATTATTACTTGATCTTGAGCCTCTTTGCTATCAACTACAATGATTGTCGTTCCTGTTGCAATAAGTACTTCTACATGTCGACTAAGTGTATACTGAGGAGGAATAACTGTCCAACTATGAGGTAATTCTATCAATCCAGTTTCTGCCATTTGCTTTGGTTGAGGTTCATAAAAGTTGGTGACTGAGATCAATTGATAGTTGCCTGTCATTGCTACTAATCCACCACCCCATATTTGACAGTCAATGATACCATAATCACTTGCATCCTATTTAAAAGATATATATATTAAGTAAATATATATATATATATATATATATATATATATATATATATATATGATCAGTTTTGGATTTACCTTGCCAAGAGTAAATTGAATGTGATCACCATGTAAAGGATATAAACGAACAGCACCATCTTCAGTAACGACTACTAATTCTTCTTGATCAGTCCATCCCAATGCTACAATTCGACCTTTATCCCACTAAGAAGAATATAAAGAATTTAGTTTGATTTTTTTTTTATTTGCATGAATTTCAAGCTTTTTTTTTTTGGTACCTGAATTTGATCTATGAGTTTTCCAGAAGCAGTATATACATATATAGTTGGTTTGATAGGTTGTTGTTTTTGAAGAAGTAACACCTTTTTATCATCTCGAATCATAGCTAAAAGTTGGTTTGAAGAACAGAAGTGTTAATATATATGATACATTCAATATCCAAAAAAAAATATGAGAATGTCTTACCAATAGGACCCCCATATTGAGCAGCAGCAATCATATATTTAGACAAGTCAGTTTGGTTCCATGAAAGGGAATATATTTCTTGTTTTCTAATATGTGAATAAATATGATATAGGGATAATTGTGAAACGTGTTTGAGTATATCTTAAAAACTGGGAAAAGCGGGAATTCATCTTACCTATAAAATCGATCCTATATCAATAACAATAACAAAAAAAAAAGAAGAGTAGTCAGTATAAATACAAGTATTAATATAATATATTATAAATGTTACATGAAGTTGTATCCAGTCAGCAGTAGGATTAGGTGTCATCTTATTAAAATATTGTAAAAAAAAAAAAAAGACAAATGGGAAAAAAGAGTAAAGGAAAAAAAAATCATTTGAGTGTGCGCGCACGCATTTTTAATTCACCGCCTTTTCGAAGGTTGTAACTGCAGTGACGTTCTTTTGTCTATTCAATTTTTTTTTTCTTTTTCTTTTTTCTTTTTTTCTCTTTCTTTTCTTTTCTTTTGATACTTTGCCTAATACGCGTCGGAATATCCCCTTTCCTCTCTCTCTCTCTTTTTCTCTTATTGCGTCCACTTTGTTTCCCTTCTTATTTATTAGACTTATCATTCAAATACAACTCGTATTTTATAGCAACAATAAGAAAAGGGCAATATGATCAATCACCGTCCACCTGAAACTACCATTCAAGCCATGAACAAAGCTTCAAAAACTATTGATGAACTGGCTACTCTAGATCGCAACTTTCCTGATATTGGTGATACTTTGAAAGGTACCTTTATTATTATCTTGATCTATTCATGGTTTAACTTTTGTTTTTTTGTATTATTTGATAGCTTCGTCGTCAAGAGTCTATGCAACCACGGAAGAAAGTGCTGTACAACCCATCATATCCAAGGCAACCTTTACTATGCCTGTACAAGCTCTGGAACAGATACAACAACGTATGTACTTTATTGTGGACTTTTGTTCCATTCTATTCTTCTTCTACTCACCATTCTTTCTATTTGTTATTATTGTTATTATCTTGTATAGGGAAACTAACTGATGCTGCTGGTCTATTCTCTGAGATCAACCGTGCTTACTTTGTAGTCAAAAACCAACTGTACTTTTGGAATTACAATGATAGGTAAACACGAAAAACCAATATATTTAAACTTTTTTTTTTAATATTTACTTTCTTTCATCTTTTTATATATAGACAAGACTTCAACGTATACGAAGATACTCATGACATTGTCAATGTTGCCATCGCCAAACCAAAACCTGATATCTTTAATAAGGAAGTTACTCATGTTCTTATTGTGGCCAGTACTCATGAAATCAACGTCATTGCCCTTTCTTATAAGTGTCAAGATAATTTTGTTGACACCCTTACTTTTTACAAAACTGGAATCATGACTTCTTCTGTTGGTGTTCGAATGACAACCATCTTGGCAACAAATATTGGACGTATCTTCATGTCAGGCGATGATGGAAATGTGTGGGAACTTATCTATAAGGTAAAAAATAAATACATAAATAAATATATATTGTGATATATATATAATATTCGAATATGTTTACATTTTACTTTTATATCCATATTTTAGAGGGAAGAAGGTTGGTTTACTAGCAGGTGCTACAAAACAATTCATTCTGGTGATTATAAACACTTTTTCTTTAATCAAACAAGTGGTAAGGATGACAAACCAATTGTGAAATAAATAACAATGATGATCTTTTTATATTTACATGATTTATTTTATATATAAGACCCTACTGTTAGCATTGCAATCAGTAACGATGGAAAAGTATTATATCAACTTACGCAGAAATCAAATATCAAGGTATCTATAATAAGATTAAGAGATGAAAAGGAAAAAAAAAAGCCAATTGACCTAATAAATAACTATTTTTAGGTTGCCTATCTTGGAAAGGATGGTCAAGGATTTACCAGTATTCCAATTCATACCTCCATTGAAGAAACTGCAAAGCTCTTGTGTCCAGATTCACCTCTTATTAGTAGTACTGGTTTCAAAATCACGTCGATCCATCCTACATTACTCACTGAAGCGAAGAAATATCAACTTATTGCCATCACATCAACTGGATGTAGACTTTATTTATCTCATTATAAAACAGACTCACCAATTATCAGCCACGAAGACCCACCAAATGGATTAGACTTGATTCATGTACGATTGCCCCCTCCAACTCCACAATTATCAACCATTCTTTCTACTCCAAGAAATCTTTCTACGCCAACTAATCCTTCATTCCAACAATCAAATATTACTACTACTACTACTACTACTCCAGCAACAACATTACCACTAGTTTCACCACAACAAAGTTTTCAGATATCCAAATGCTTATACAACAATGGTGTTTTGATGATGGTATACTCAAATGACAATACTGAAATATTGACTACTTGTTGTCCTGATATGGGTTATCTAGCAAAGGTAAATATATTCATAAAGAAAAGAAACGAATGGATACAATGATTATTTATAATCATTCTTTTCATTTTTCTCTCTTTCAATATAGGATGTTCGTTCAGAGCTTCACGAAATGTATAACTCTCAATCTCTTCCCGGTAAAATTATCACAATCACTGAAATCACCAAATCACCTTTCCAACTCAATGAACTTGCCTCATCAACCTCACTTGGTTCTACTCGACAATTTCTGGCTTTCACTACCACTGGGTTGACATTGCTGTTGAAACAACGACCTGTAGATATGTTGCAAAATCTTTTATTGAGTTCTGGATCCGATATTCGTCATAGGGCTGCTGATTTCAAAGAATTTTATGATTTCTTTGGTCATATTCAATCATCTTCTTTATGTTTTGGACTCATTGGTCGTGCGGATTCCACTATTGCCAGCGGTACTGATTGTAAGTATACAATGATGATCATGGATTACTTGAGTAAAACCTTATTTAATTAGTTACCTAACCCAATCCTTTCTTTTTTTTTTTTTTTTTTTTGTCTCTTTCTTGATAGTATTCTCAAACATTTCTCCCTCAACTGATATTGCTAAAGGTGCTTCGGATTTGTTGGATAAGTATGGATTACAACCTTCATCTTTGAAACCCCAATATTCTAGTCGGCATGATGGTCTTGCTCTATATATCTATCGTCTGATTCGTCCCATCTGGACAGTATCTATAGTAAAGGAAACGTAAGTACACAGATATAAATAGTGAAGTCAATTTTGTGATGATGATGATATATTCTTTTCTTAATTGCATTTTGTTTACATTTCTTTAGGGCCAGTCCATCTTCTCAAATACAATATCAAAGTACAGTGGAACGTGGTACTCTCCTGATCATCCAACAAGTGTTACGAAAATTACAAGGGTATATGGATCTGTAAGATCAAAAGAAAAGAAGAGAGGGAGACAGATTCATGTTGAATTCCTTCCTTTTTTTTTTTTTTTTTTTTTAATACTCATATTTTCTTCTATTATGTATTGGGATGAATAGGAAAATCGTGATGCAGATGAATCCTCACTCACCAGAAGAATTATCCACTCAAGAACTATATGAACTTGTCAAGTTATTAGCAGAAGCAATTTCCTTTTTTATTTGTCTGTTTGATTCCGATTTTACTGGTATCATGGAAAAGTAAGTAATGAGGATTCTGGATTATCCAAATGGAACGGAATGATGATAATGGATGGGTAGAGAGGGGAAATAATGGAAGATGTCTTTTTTTTTTTTAAATCCATTCTTTCATAACATACGACTCATCTCTCTCTCTCTTTTTTTTTTTTTTTTTTTTTTTTTTTTTTTTTTTTCCTCAATCTCCAATGTGATTAGGTTCAAACCCGAAGTACGCACTAAAGTCATGGCCATGACATATAAAGATCTACTTACCACAAGCGAAGGACGATTAATGCACAACGATCTGACGCGTGCTTTGACCGATCAGCATTTACTTTGAAATTCAATAAAACCATTTTTTTTTATTATTATTATCTCATTGATTTTTTTTTTATATGTACTTTATGATGGAGAAGCGGGATTGATTGATCAACATTTAATAAAACACCTATTTTCTTATTTTTATTATATTTTATCTCTGTGTATATGTTTTGGATGATGATGATGAAGTAGACTTATCAAGGTTGTTTCTGATGGGTATAAAAAAAAAAAATTCAAAAGTTTTTGTTTGATGAATCCAATATATTTTTTCTAGGAAAATCGATTTGTTATATATTTGATATGAACAAAGGTGCAAATAAGGAGACAGAGAACCAAAAGATCGTAAACAGATAGAGACAGAAGATGTTTCATAACAACGTGCACGGAACAAGTTAATCTATATATATATATATAAGAGGCTTTATTGGTAAATATAGGTATTATATATAGAAAAAAAAAGTGAAAAAGAGGGATAAAGGTATATTATATCAAAAATAATTATAGTTTTGAAGAAATGTAGAAAAAGGAAATAGGAATAATAATAATAAATCTAAACAAAAGGAATAATAATAAAAGAGATGGAGACATAATCAACTTGTCGACATGTTATTGTTGTTATCATCAAATCTTGCAAAAGGAGATACTGTTGTAGCTTGGTTACCACGAGCAGTAGTAGCTTTCTGGAATGGATTCGGTGATGATGCTCTTGAAGTATTGCTATTATTGACACGGCCAAACACACGTCCTCCACCTTGCACAGTTGGTCGAGTGATTTGATTCTTGGGTAAAGTAGATGGTGGTGGTGATGATGATGATGGTGGTGATGGTGGTGAGGACGTCGTCACTAGATGATCATCATAGTTTCTTGGATTATCATGATATCGGTTGTTGATATGATTATTGCCATCAATGTCAAGGTCATTGTCGTTATTATCATTATTGTTATTGGTTGACGTAAAAAGCTGTCCAAATCGATGTTTCATATTATCGCCAAACGTTTGCCATTTCACATTCAAAGGCACTTGTTCACCTCCCTGATCTGTCTGTCGATGGTTTACTGATGATGATTCCACATGATTGATTGGCCTTCTACCAAGAATAGCATCTAATCTATCGTCGCGTTTCTGTCGTAAAGAAGATGCTAGCGTGCCTACATGATGTTCTTCATTGTTGAAAGATGAGCTTGCTGCATGTCCACTTTGCTGGGTTCGTCCATATTTGGAAGAATATGCCTATATGCAATGTTGTTAATGTTATTATTTAAATACATCATAATTGTACTTACACCAAAAACATTTTTTGCCCGATCCAGTAATCCAGGAGGTGCACTAATGTCATGATTAAAGTTTCTTTCTAGTAATCGTCGCTCTAAAATACAGTAAAAAATGATATCAATATATATAACATACAACTTTTTAATCCCCCCTGTTTTCTTCTAGCTTCTGATTTTACCTTCCATAACAAGATCTTTCCCTTCGGCTACATCCACATTCAGTTGTCCACCATTTTCAGGATCCGCTTCATTATTGTCCTTAAACCATTTTGATGAAGAAACATTAAAAAAGGCTGACAAAGCTGGAATCAGGATGACCACAGGGAACCAATCAATAAAAGTAGTGCCCAAAAAAGGGACAAGATCTGCCTTGCCCATAAACTAAAGGTTTGATTACAATAATAATAATAATATATATAAGTATAATTCCTTTTTTTTTTTTTAATAAAAAAGTTTACCTTGCTGAATACGGTCTCTATGGGTTTTCCAGTTTGATGAGAATCAATATTTCCAAGTAGATTGATATAATTATAACATAATGGTGCCCTAATAAAAGAATCATCAATATAAGTACGGGTTTAAAGAGGGGAATGAATAGCCAACTTACATCATTTTACACATGTAACCAGTAAACCATAGTAAACTATTTGGATCGGTATGATGATGAGGAATCAGTAAATAGAGATTGAAGAATCGGATCTTGAAAAGAGATGTATACACACAAATACACATCCATGTGAGTATCAAGAAAGAAAGCACCTATTTTTATTTACAAAAAATTAAAACAAAGTAATATAAGTAATGAATAATTATCACAACTTTCTTTTAAATATATTACCTCCACTGCAGCATAATTCAATCCGCAAGCTTTGATAGCAAGACCAACAATAGAAACAACAGGAGATTTGACATTGAAAGTAAGTTCGGACCATAATATACAAATACTGATCAAGCTAAATAAGATAGATAAACCACGATATACAACAGATCGGAACATGATCACCCACCACCATTCTATAATTATATTATGTTAGTCTTCTAATTGGATATATATATATATATATATATTACCTATGATCAGTTTTGTATCTGTCCAAAAAGTCTGCTCTTCTAGTGGTCGTAATGTTGAATAAAAGTGTCTATATAGAGTAGAATGATAATAAATGAGTAATCAAGAAAAAATAACATCAATATTTAACCTCAAGTCTTTACCTGTCAGAATTTCCTTTGTTTGTTTCAATATCCTGCAAATAAAATGCTTCCGAAAGAAGATTCTTCCATAATCTATATAAGATTTTAAGTTAGCACGTGCTGATTTATTGTTCTCTTTCTAGTGTACTTACGCTGACTTTCGATCCTTCATCCTAGCAGCCAAAATCATATTCTTGTTCAAAGTAACAATATAGTCTTCAGTAAGCAACTGAGGAATGTTAGTCATATATTCACGTTCGGCATAGTGTGGATGTTTAACAAAAGGAAATCGTTTGACAGTTTCATCCACCATATGTCGAAGATTTGGGTCATTTCGAAGAGGTCTATGGGAAATAGCATTGATCGTCTTTTTATATAAATAAATAAAAAGATTAAAAACATAGATCAAAACTTCTTTCTAGTTCCTTTTTCTATATATATATAATTTACCTTTGCAAGTTCATCGAATTCCAATTCACTGTCCATACATTCTTCCTTAACACGTGGTGCTTTTTTGTAAAGTTCATTCAAATGTCGTTTAGTATCACTAGCATACCATAACTTTCTTGGCACAGCTATTAATCCATAACCCATAAACATAATGACCAAAAATAAACCCCAACTATTCGCCATTGCCATAACAAAACCTTGAAGATCTTCTCTATAATCCATTGTAAAAAAAAAAAAAATAAAAATCACAAATTAAAATTCAATCAACCCATAGATAGAAATCTTACCTTGTAGTAATACCACCTTTGAAGAAGAGATAAATAAGACCAATAATACCAATAATGACATAAATCATATAAAATCGAATATTGACTTGAGCTGCCGATTTTAATCGTTTGATTACTTTGATATCACCAGAATTTACATAAGCTTGCATCATAGGTATCAACATCCTAACAAAAAAAAAAAAAAAAAGAATAAATTTGATATAAACTCAATCTAACTACTTACCAAGTTAAACAAAAAGAAGTCCAATAAATGGTCCGCCATGCGATATAGAGAAAAGATTGTGATACCCAAGTGAATGGACGACGACAAAGCATATCACAACCTTCATAAAGTGACTATTAGTAATTCAAAAAGGAATAATATTAGTCAATTTCCTTTTTCAAACTAGTACAATCCACTTACTGAGGCCATATCCAGAGGAAGTAATAGAACGATCCAGAACGGGAAGAACCAACCAATGACACTGACAATAGAAACATACCATGGTTGGGTTTTGATATTACTATAAAAGAAGACAAGGGAGGCCACTAAAAAGAAAAGTCCAAGTATACTGAATACAAGAGGAACCCAGTTACTTTCTTCTATCATTGTTTCATCAAACGTGATAACAGTAAAAGAATTAAAAAAAAAAAAAGTTATGATAAACCAAAATGGAATGACGAAAAAAGCCAAAAGCGGAATATGAAACGATTGCAGGCAGAAAAAAAAAAAAAAAAGATAAAAAGGAAAAAAAACCCAGGAATTTCCTTTTTTTTTTTTTTTTTTTTTTTTTCTTTACTGAAACTACCACTTTATATTACTAATATGACAGATTCAACTACCACCATTCCTACTACTATGAATGCTCTTGTCTTGGAAAAGTTTGGTCCTCCAGAAGAACTTAAATACAAGTCAGTACCTGTACCCAGTTTAAAGAAAGACACAGATCTACTTGTACGTGTCGTATGTGCAGGTGTGAATCCTATCGATGCCAAGTTACGTCAAGGCAATCTATTTTCTTTTCTTGTCAAGAAAAATGCTATTCTAGGTGCGGATTATTCTGGTGTAGTCGTCAAGAAAGGAGCCAAGGTGACCAAGTTTGAGGTAGGCGATCGCGTGTTTGGTAAATTGGCTTTACCTTCTGGACCTCAAGGTGCTTATAGTGAATACATTGTGGTGACCGCGAATGATACGGCCATTGCCAAAAAACCAGAAAATCTATCCTTCGTCGATGCTGCTGCTGTAGGTATTGCTGCACTTACTGCTTTGGATGGTGTGGTCAACAAGAGACCTTTGCCTTTGGAACATAATATGGATCCTCCTCCCAAGGTATTAGTCATTGGTGCTTCTGGTGGTGTGGGCATGTATGGTGTTCAAATAGCCAAGGCGATTGGTGCACACGTGGTTGGGATCTGTAGTGGCAAGAATATAGAATTAGTGAAAGGATTTGGTGCTGATCGAGTAGTGGATTACAATGATCAAGCTGCTATGGATGCATTGGTACAAGAAAAAAACACGTTTGATGTCGTATTTGATTTGGTGGGTGGGGATGATTACTACAAGAAAATGCTCCCTTTGGTCAAGGAAAAGACAGGTATGTTTTCCACAGCTGTTGGACCTACTGAACATTCTGGTTCCACCAAAGTTAGTCTATTGGGTTATGCCTCTATGGGCAGCAAGATTCTTTATCGTGGTTTATTTGGCTCTCGGCGGTACAGTATGATCTTAGATCTTCCTCATGATCAATTCGCTTCCGTACTTACTCCTTTATTGGAAAAGAAACTCATTAAACCTTATGTTCCTGAAGAAAATATCTTTGATTTGAAGGATGCAAGCAAGGCTCATGAAAAAATCGAATCTCATCGTGTGGTTGGCAAGATTGTTCTTCGTGTTAGTCCTGATGTTTAATCTTATATATATATTTTCATCATTAGTATAATATTTAGTATAGTATTCAATAGCGTAATAATATTAATAATAAATCATCATATCGTTTTAGTTTTTTATTCCAAAAAAAAATAATCATTCTATCTTTTTCAATGGTGTGTGTAATGAAATGAAATAAAATGGAGAGTATTATCCAAGTATACCAAGAATGATCACCTCCAGTGCGACCATAAAAATAATAGAAAAATAGAACAAAGAGGAAGTGAGTACCAAGAAACTATTAATAATCATCTCTTTTTTTTTTTTTTTTTTTTTTTTGTAAAGTCGCGTCGTCCCCCCCTTCTCCTTTTTTTCTCTTTCTCTCTCTCCCTTTTTTTTTTTTTTATAATCTCTTTGATTTATTCATCTACTCTTTATTAATTCATCTAGCTAAAAAGGAAAAGGGAGTGTTAGGATGAAATCAACTTTTAAAGCTGACTATGAAATTAGTTTTTTTTTTATCTTGCTATCTGTCAAAATCTTGACATTTGTCCAATTCACACACTTTTGATCAAGACCTTCTTTTCTTTTTTATATTTTTGGTCTCATCTGAATCACTACTCTTACACAGTTTCATCCGTTATTACCTTTTTATCACATTTATCAGTTTCATCCGTTTTATTTTATCATTGTTTCTTATGATGATTAATCATCATCATCTAAAAATAATCTTTAGTTTTAGTATAAATACATCTAGTAGTTTATATATTTTTTCCTCTTTGTCAAAGATCAAAATAAAAATTTATTTTATAAATCAAATCATCTTGGCCACTCTTAAGAAATAATCATCTAAAGTTTTACTTTATTTTATTTAAACAAACATCTATCTTATACAAACAATTCTTATATTGTTTTATTGGATCATCGTCAAGTGTGATCATTTATCAAGATATCTATATTTGGAATCAAGTATCAAATCATCTTATATATATTTTATAAAAGAACTGGTGCTCACTACAAACAATCATCAATAATATTATTATATTAATAATATTATTCATCAATTATATAAATCAATCATCCACCCAATAACGAAAAAATCTTTAACACTTGACGATGCGTTTGTTGCTAGACTGGTCGCTCATTTGGAACTGTCTGTATATGTCGCAAATATCCCAGATTTCTTGGAAACACTGGACGCGCTATATATCTGGAAAAACCACCATTGTATACTGAAGGATGTCCTACTGCCCTCCTCCCTCATTGATCCTTTTGTTTCACCGGATGTGCTGTACTCACCTTCCAAGCGTTCGCCGAGCCACAAGTCATACTATCATTGAACTCCATGACCCTTATGAAAGTCTAGAACCACGGATGGCAAAGATGATGATGATGTTTAGTTGTGATGTTTTACATTCAACTTGGCTATGTTTCTGAAATTAGTTTTCCCGTAATAATAGTAATAAAAAATCATCATATCGTTTTAGTTTTTTATTCCAAAAAAAAAAAAAATAATCATTCTATCTTTTTCAATGGTGTCTGTTTGGTTGAAGATAATATAGGAGATATTCTAAGGTAGGAATCGATAAGCATTATCACGGGTAAAATAAAATAGGGTAGGTAGAAACAGGCCAAGGTATATCGTTCATTAGTTGTCAAGACATGGGCTGGATTAAAGAGTACTTCGAATAAAGATGCAAATACGGTAGTAGCTACATGGGATCCATAGATACAGAGACCTAGACGGCAATGGAGAGAGTCTTACAATCATAAGCAGAAGGTTAGCATAGTACGACTTGCTATTTTTTTTTCTTTTTTTTCCTCTTTTCAAAAAAAAAAAATATTTACCTTTCCAAAGACCATGACATGCGATAAAGAAGAATACAAACTGAAAGAATAGTTCAGAATAAAGAAATGACAAAAACCAATAATGAGGAGGTTCACTGGCTAAGAAAGGATCTTTGTAGTCTTGAATAAAAATGTTGCGCGTATCCTTGAGAAATCCAGGAACGAGTTCAGTAGGATAGAATGTTTGAAAGTCGATCAATAGAGTCACAGGAATATGAGTGAAAAAGTAAATAAAATAGACCAAGTCAAGAGGTCTTTTCAAAAGACTAGTGTTAGCCATAAGAGAATACAAAGGGAAGAAAAAAGAGAATTTAGCGGTCGTTCAATTTCAAACAGGATAAAATTTGGTTGGCATATCATTCTTTTTCTTTTTCTGGTCTTTTTCACTCTTGTTTTTTTTTTTTTTTTTTTTTTTTTTTTTAATGGTTCTTATTACGTTGGTTCGACATGGCAATACAGATGCAAACAATCAACGTATACTTCAAGGTCAAACAGGTAAGACAATATTATAAAATACATATATATAGTATTAACTATCAATAATATATAGATACAATATTGAATGATATGGGACATCGCCAAGCAAGTCTAGTGGCCAATCGCCTAAAACAAGAACGATTCGATAAGATATATTGTAGCGACTTACTTCGGTGCCAACAGGTATTTCCTGCAAGATAAATCTTTTTTTTTTTTTTTTTTGTTAAAAAAAAAAGTGGATATTATGCTAACTGATTTTTTTTTTTTTTTGGAAATTTTTGTAGACGGCTCAAGCCATCCGAGATCATCATGTGGATACCCCTATTACACTAGTACGTGAACTCCGGGAACGTAGTTTTGGTGATTTATCTGGCCTATCAATAAAACATGTCTTTGCACAGAGTAATCAACAAAAAATGGATGCGTCTACTTTTGTAAAGAATCATGGTGGTGAAACTGAAAAGGAATTTGCGAAAAGGGTGATTGATGCGTATATCAATATTGTCAATGAAGCAACACAAGAAGGATATCAACATATATTGATTGTTTCACATGGTGGATGTCTTCGATCATTATGTTTATGGTGGACATCGACAACTAAATACGAATATGATGGTGATTTGGATCGATTACGGCGTGGACATCATGGCAATACTGGAGTCAGTCAAGTACGTGTTTCACAAGGCAATCCAACTGTAGGTGTGGTGGAATTGTTTAGTTGTTCTAATCATTTGAATAGTATAGATTCCACTTTTGATATTCCCCCTTCTGTTTAGTTACCTTATTGATTTAGTCTACTGAAATTAAAAAAATAAAGTATATCATTTGACTGGACTTGTTCCATTTGGATACAATTGTCATTTGTTTAAATCCACTTTATTTTTTCCTGTACCTTGGTACTCTTTGATTTATGCGGTGTTTGAAAATTTGATTGGACACTAAGTTGTGTAAAAATAGAAACCAAAGTTGTACTCCTCTTTTCCTCTTTTCTTTCTTTCCCTTTTACTATACAAATTCAAACAATGGCTTCTACTGATATCCTTCAAATTTCCGATCCTTCAATAAATAAAGACTCTTTACATTCTACAAACTCACAAAGCTCATCTACTTTACATTACTCGGATACGTCAGACTCAGTAGATACCTTATCAACAGTTGAAACCTCTACATCAAAACCCACTGGTCGAAGGCGAAGAGATACTGTCAGTCAACAAAAAATACCACCACTTCCCACTGGACTTCAAAATACAAAGATAGAGGAAAATACGACTATTCAGGAAGAGAAGGAACAAACTGAAGAAGAAATACAACCATCACAAGAAACTCCTATTGACAAACAGCAACAACAAAAAGAAGAAGAACAACAATTAAATGAAGAACCTGATGACATTGATTGGGGTAAATGGACAAGATGAAAAAAAAAAAAAAGAAATACAGTTCTCCTTAAATGCAATATTAACTAAACTGATCTTTTATAATAGAATTTTGGTCACAAGTACTTTCCGATTATGATCGTGTAGCAAAAACTGAACCCAAAGTCCTTTTACTACATGTTCAACGTGGAGTACCACAAGCATTACGAGGTATGGTTTGGCAATTATTCGCAAAGTCAAAGGATGTCAAACTAGAACAACGATATATGCAATTACTCAAGGAAGAGTCGGTGTATGAAAAGGCGATATTAAGGGACTTGGAAAGAACATTTCCTCAACATGAATATTTCCAGAACAAGGAAGGACAAGATGCTTTATTCAATGTTATCAAGGCATATTCACTTTATGAACCTGATGTTGGTTATTGTCAAGGTATTGCTTTTATTGCTGGACCTCTTTTGATGAATGTAAGTTAAATAATAATAATAATATAATGTAGTACACGATCTAATGTTGATTTTTTTTTTTATATTAGATGCCAGAAGAAGAAGCTTTTGGTGTTTTAGTGAAACTTATGGATCGATATCAACTCAAAGGACATTTTGCACCACAATTGAATCTTTTGCATCAAAGAATGTATCAGCTTGATGGTTTGATTTATGATCAATTACCACATGTTCATCGTCATTTTGAAAATCAAGGCATCCGAGCCAATATGTATGCTTCTCAATGGTTTATGACTTTATTTGCTTACAAGTTTCCATTTCAATTCGTATTCCGGGTCTACGATTTGATTTTGGCTCAAGGTATTGAATCTTTACATCGTTTAGCTGTGGCTTTATTGGAGAAAAATCAATCTACTATTTTAAGTATGGAATTTGATGCTTTACTGTCATTTTTAAAAAATGATGTTTTGGAAGTATACAAGGTAAGATCAAATTAATAATAAAAAATAATAAAAATTATATTAATGTTGATTATTTTCCTTCATTAAATTGGAGGATATCTTTTTTTTTTTTAATTATTATTAGGATAATATCAGTAATTTATTGACAGATGCCTATAACATCAAAATCATTCCCAAAAGATTGGATAGATTAGCAAAAGAATACCAAGTGGAAAGTGCTAAAGCCAATACAGAAGCTGAAGCCATTGAAAGTTTACGACGTCAAAACAAACTTTTAGCGGAAACCACCAAACAATTGGAAACTAACATGAACGAACTCAATAAGGAACATATACAAGTGGCCAATCAATTAATCGAAACTAAAATGGATATTGCCAGGATCAACGATGAAAATGATGCTCTTCGACAACAATCATATGATTTGAAAAAGGCTTTGGAAACATTACCAAAAGATGTAGAAAATAGAGTCAAGGATGAATTGGAAGTACTCAGTACTAAGAACGCAGCTCTTACTCAACGTAATACAGCTTTGGAAGATCAATTGGCTTATATGGAGAAGATGGTGACGGATATTAAGGTACTCTATGCAGATAGTGAAAATGAACGTGAAGCTTTACGACAACGGCTGGCCGATTTGAAACGACTTATGGGACAAGATTAGATTTCTGTTTGCAAATATTTAGTTATTCCCCCCCTTTTTTTTTATTTATATTTTACCATTACTTTTAAATAAAAGTATATCATTTCTCTCTCCACACTCCACCGTGTCAACTTTTTTTTTTTTTTTTTTTCAACGAGCGCTAAAACTCTTATTTACGATTTGGTTGATCCAATCAAAAAGATGGATTGCCTAATTTGGATTCCACCGAGTCAAAGCGAACCTGTACTTTTGACTCTTTCTTTTTTTTTTTTATAGATAAAAGTACGGGTTTTATTTCTTCTTTTTTTTTTTTTCTTTTTTTTCTTTTTTTCTTTTTTTTTTTTCGTCTTCTTTTCTTTACTTTTATAAAATAATGCTTTCTAACTTGCAAGTACGATCCCTTTTGCGTCAAACACGTCCTTTGACCAAACGATTCTATGCCACAGAACAAGTAAACAGTTACCCCAAAATACACATATTTTTTTTTATTATTTATTCAAATACTCATCCTTTATTTATTATAATAGAATATTAAGAAGACTGCCTTGTATGATTTTCATGTCAAACATGGTGGTAAGATGGTTCCTTTTGCAGGATATGCTATGCCTGTCTTGTACAAAAATATGGGCGCCTTGACTTCTCATTTGCATACTCGTGAAAAAGCGTCTATTTTTGATGTTTCTCATATGCTTCAATCTCGGTAAGTGATATATTTTTAAAAAAGTTATATTTTTTTCAACTTTTTTTTTTTTTTTTTTTTTGGTATCTAGGGTGGTTGGCAAGGATCGACAAAAATTCTTTGAAACATTATGTGTAGCTGATTTACAAAATATGCCTGTGGGTCAAGGTACATTATCAGTGTTTACCAATGAACAAGGAGGTATTATTGATGATACTATCATCATGCAACAAGAAGATTGCCTCTATGTGGTGTCAAATGCTGGTTGTGCTGATAAGGATTTGGCTCATATTCGTCAACAATTGGGTTTATTCCAACAAAAAGGTGGTGATGTTGATTTCCAAGTCATTGATGATCATTCTTTGATTGCTATCCAAGGTCCCAAGGCCGCTATTGCTTTACAAGAACTCATTGGTAAGGATTTAGACGATTTCCCCTTTATGAATGGTCGATTCATGGATGTTGCTGGTGTTCCTTGTCATGTTGCTCGTTCTGGTTATACTGGAGAAGATGGATTTGAAGTAAGTAAAAAAAAAAAAAAAAAAAGAAGACATTAGTATTAATAAATAACTATTGTAGTTATCGGTCCCTACTCCTGAAATTGTTACTATCACTGAAAAATTATTGAGTCATCCTGATGTAGAATTGGCTGGTCTCGGTGCTCGTGATAGTTTACGTTTAGAAGCTGGTTTGTGTCTTTATGGCAATGATTTGGATGAAACAACTACTCCTGTGGAAGCTGGCTTGACTTGGACCATTGGTATTTTATAATTCTTTGAAGATAAATGATCATTTATACTTTTTTTTTTTTTTTTTTGGTAGCTAAATCTCGTCGTGAAACTGGTGGATTCTTGGGTGCTGAACACATTTTACCTCAAATCAAAGGAGGAGTGAGTCGTCGTCGTGTTGGTCTTATTGTCCAAGGCGCCCCTGCACGTCAAGGTGCTGAAATTTTAAATAAGGAAGGTGAAATCATTGGTACCATCACATCTGGTTGTCCCTCACCCAATTTGAAGAAGAATGTAGCTATGGGTTATGTCAAGAATGGTTATCATAAGAAGGGTACGGAATTGAATGTCAAAGTTAGAAACAAGGTCCAACCTGCTGTTATTGAAAAGATGCCTTTTGTTCCTGCTAATTATCACAAATAGATTATTTTTTTTTCTTCATTATTTTATATCATTTCTCCTTACTACTATTACTTTTTCTTTTTTTTTAAAAAAAATCTTACGTTATTGATTCAATAAAAAAAAAAACAAATTCTCATCTATTATCACTCTTATTCTATTATATCTATTTCCTCCTCATTGATTGATTATATTATACATTGGTTTCTATGATAAGTAGTATGCTTTTTTGATCCATTGATTTTTTTTTTTTGGATAGCCGATTGCCCAGCCACATTCGTCTCTGTCTATTTTTTATAGTCCTGAGGATTTGTTTGAATTTCTATTTCCCTTTTCTCCTCTTCTTTTTCCTTTTTTTTTTTTCTTTTATACCCAGTCTATAGACAACCCCCATTTTTTTTATTGTAAATATATTTGTAACATTATCATGAAGGAATATCAACGAGAATTCATTGAATTTGCACTTGCCAATCAAGTACTCAAGTTTGGTTCATTTGTATTGAAGTCAGGCCGAGTATCACCTTATTTTTTCAATGCAGGTCTGTTCAATAGTGGCAAGACATTAGGAGCGATTGGTCGGTTCTATGCAGCAGCATTGGTAGATGCTGGCTTCAAGTACGATGTGCTGTTTGGTCCGGCTTACAAGGGGATTCCTTTGGTGTGTGCGACAGCTTTGGCCTTGACCACTGATTATGATCAAGAAGCACCATTTGCTTTCAATCGTAAGGAAAAGAAGGATCATGGTGAAGGAGGCAGTATTGTTGGTACGGCTTTGCAAGGTCAGATCGTGGTGGTGGATGATGTGATCACGGCTGGTACGGCTATCAATGAATCGATCGAAATCATTCGCAACAACAATGCTCATTTGGCTGGTGTCCTGGTCGCTGTGGATCGTGCTGAAGTGGCTCCCGATGGATCTGGTAAATCTGCTATTCAAGCCGTTCAAGAAAAGAACAATATCCCTGTGCGTGCTATCATCACCATGGATCATATCATGGAATTCATGGAAGAAAAGGGTACCTACAACCAAGAATTGCAATTGATGAAGGAATACAAGGCTCAATATGGTATTAAGAATGAATAGATCATCCCTTTTTTTTTTTTAATGTAGTATGATTCTTCCCTTTTCTTAGCTTTTTAGTTTATGTATATAACATTTATAATGAATAAAATTATCTCTTTTTTTTTCAATATATGAAAGATGTGGTCTTATTGTTATGATCATCATTGTTCACTATTGTACTACACCCGCAACATATCTATTAACGCACTACTTTTAACTACCGTCGTCTATGGCAACTGAATGGATCCGTCTATAGATAAAAAAAAAATAATCATAGGAAGATGAATACAAAAGGCTTTATTGGTTTGTTAAATATATAAATATAAAGACGATAAAAGGATGAGTGAGATAATAAAGAAAGAAAAATAAATGGAGAGAATGTAATATCAGGGAAGTCTTTAATTCTTGTCCATGTAGGGATGTGTTGCCATTGCTATAAATATGTAGAAAAAAAAAGAGTGATTAGAAAATATCATTCCTCTTACTCTCTATTGAAACATCACCTGAAACATTCTTTTTTTTTTTTTTTGTACTTACTATTATAATAGTTTGCTTGCGACAAATTTCCGGGTAAAGAAACAGGTTGATTAGGATTTTCACTTGATCCTTGTACACTGAATAAAGATTGTTGTTGTTGTGCTTCTTCTTCCTTTTCTTTTGGTCCCGTGGTACGATCGATCTTTGTAGTCTAAAAAAAAAAAAAAGAATCAGTTTATCCAAATCCAATCTATTGTTAAAAAACGTACTTCACGATATTTTCCTAAATAGATCTTGAGAGCTTCAGCATAGTTTTCAAATCCAAGAGATTGCATAGCCCATAAAATATCTTCACCATTGATCGTTTTTCTTTTTTCTTGTTGACATCGGTCACTAGCTGTAATAAAACAAAAAAAAAAAAAAAAAAGGGTTAAGGATAAATCATGGTGAGTATATGTTGGAAGACAAAAAAAAAAGTGACATCAATATAAATAAATCAAAAAAGGATATTCGCTAGTGATAAAAGAAATGAATTCAGACACACATTCTTGTACACATTCTTTGGCCTCTTTGGCGATTTTGGCATTATCAGGTAATGATTTTTTCATGATGCGTGCCACACTATAATAAAGAAGTTCGATGAGTCATATTATCATTTATTTCATTATTATTATTATTTTACTTTGCAATAGGAAGAAAACGATCTTGTTCTTTCAAATCAAAGTCGGCTTCATCGGCAGAATTACTAGACATGATATAGAGTTTTATTGAGTCAAATAGTTATATAGAAAAAAAAAAAAAAAAAAAAAAAAGAAGTGGAAGAAACACGCAAAACCGTTGGAATCTTTTTTTTTTTTTCTTTCTTTTCAATCACGAAAATTCAATATCCGCTTTCCACCCACCTTTATTACAAAAGAAGATCATGCACAATATGATTTGGATCTAAAGATGTTTATTGTTTATTCTGTATGTCCTATAATGGTTTTTCTTTTTTTTTTCTTTTCTTTTTTTCATTTTGAAGAGCCATATTTTGAAGATCAATGATGAAGAACAAAATAAAGTGTATGTATAAAAAAGAATAAATAAAAAAAAAAAAAGAAACTATACTAGGTTGAGAGAAAGAGTTGAAATAAAAAATAAAAATAATAATAATAATAAAAAAAGAACAAAATGACAAGATAAGTAAAAGAATATGGAATCAATTGTTTATTTGGGAGGGCTAAAAGATAAATAAAAAAGAAATATTATTATTATTATTGTTATTATTAGTATTCATATATCATCAATATATTATATATATATATATATATATATATTCCTTTTACTTACTTGTAAACAATCTTTCTAGTCTTGATAGGAGCCCACTTGAAACGCTTGAGCCAGAGAGACAAACCGAGCAAACCAGTCAAGATGATAGTAGCCTTCATACCCATCTTCTTACGTTCATCATGTTCAGGTTCAGCAGCCCATGACAAGAAGGTGGAAACATCCTTAGCCATTTGAGAAGTAGTAGCAGGGGTACCATCTTCGTATTCAACCAAACCATCGAACAAAACACGAGCCATGGCAATAGCACCACCAGGGAAGTAAGGGTTATAGTTCAAACCTTCACGAACTTCAACACCACCAGGGGCATCCACGTAACCAGTCAAAAGAGCAAACACATAATCCTACATATATATATATAAGTACCATTCTCTTTTTTTTTTTTTTTTTTTGATCATCTCTGTAACTTACAGCACCACCATGACGAGCCTTGGTCATCAAAGAGAGATCTGGGGGTAAAGCACCAGCATTACCGGCACGAGCAGCTTCTTCATTAGGATAAGGTTTGGGCATGTAATCAGAAGGCTATGAAGCAAATATATATATATATATATATATATATATATATATATTAGTGAATCCATTCCTTTTTGTATTTATTTAGATATAATATTTTTTTTTTTTACCTTTCCTGGTCTTTGGAACATATCACCATTTTCATCAGGACCATCAGTATATTCATGTTGTTCAGCCATAGCCTTGACTTCAGCTTCAGTATGAGAAACATCGATCAAGTTTCTCCAGGCAATACGATCCAAAGAGTGACAGGCAGAGCAAACTTCTTGGTATACTTGGAAACCACGACGAATAGAAGCATGGTCATAAGTATCCAAAGGTCCATTATGAGGCCAGGGGTGTTCAGGAGGATGAAGACCTTCATCAGCCATGTTAGCAGACACATTGTTATCGACATACATGTAAGCCAAAGCAGTAGAACCAACAATACCGGCGGTCACAGCAGCCACTTGCTTGGAATTCTAAATGAACAAACAACAAAAAGAAAGGAGTTTAGTATCGTAAGATAGATAAGGTTTTTTTTTTATGATCGTTGATGTATTTGTTGATTCTTTTTTTTTCGATAAACACGAATGATATACATACTTCAGTAACAGCAGGCTTGGTAGAGGCGAAACGAGCCTATCCATTGAACAAAATAAATAAATAAAGTAAAATGAGTTTCAATGATAGAATAAGTTTCCGAATAAGTTGAATAAAAGAATCGTATATAATGTCATCAATAATAATAATAATAATAATAAAAAAATTCAAGTTGTTGTTTTTTTTGTTGTTATTGTTGTTGATATTAAAAAAAAAAAAAGGAAAACTTACTTGAATGGTAGGCTTGACCAAACGTCTCGAAGCTTGAGTAGACAATCGAGAGAACATGACCTTTTTTTATGAGATGTGAAAAAAGAGAGAGGGGGGAGATGGGTATGCTTAATGAAGCAAAGATAAAAGAAAAAAAAAAGTGAGTTGAAAAGAAAAAAAAAAAAAAAAAGAATCACACTCGATTTTTTTTTCTTGGAAGGCGATTTTTTTTTTTTTTTTTTGGTTTCCACTCCCTTCACCTTTTTTTTTTTTCTCCACTGACAAGGGCAAGGCAAAAAACCTCAGCGGTTAAAGTCACATTTTAGATGACGTTGATTCAGCCACCAACTTTTGTGTTCCGTCTCCCGAAGTCTTCCAAAAAAGGAAATGACCTCTTTTATCAATGCCATTGTATTTAATATATATATACATATATTTCACTACATCGTTATTTGGATAATATACTATGGATGATAGATAAAAGTCAAATTCTATGGATACTTAGACACATATTATCTAGAATATTTCATCTTTGTTGATTAGAGTGTATATATACTGCATATAAGTAGAGTGAAGGACTGGATTGGCATTAGATTCACAGTATGCATGAATGAATGCTTGATAATTTACGAAATAATGATTGAACAGTGTGATGATTGAATGATAGTAGCGAAATTAATCGTGATAGTATCAAACATAGGATTCTTGCCCCTCTTATCAAATGTAAAAATGGCATTCAACTAAATACATCATCATCCATTCATCAGCATTACTAATATCATCATACCATACTATGGTATCATCTTCATAGTTACTGTCACCATAGGAACATTTCCATCACTATATTATCCACCGTTTTCGTCATATCATCGTCATACCATCATCATCATCATCAGATACCGTCGATTATTGTCAATCTTATCAATGGTCATCATGCATTATCAAAAAAGAATAAAATGCTATTTTTTTTTTAATGCTATCCCTCAGTCGAACATGTGTCCATACGTGTGAAAAAGTGTGAGTAGCGTGTATCGTTTCCCAATTAGGTTATGCCTTCATGGTCGATCAAAAAAGGGTGCCTGAATATGTATATGTATGTGTGTGTGTGTATTGTGTGAGAAAGGGGGGAGGGTGATTATCATTAAAACATATAGAAGATATAAAAGAAAATAATACATACTATTATTTATTGGTATCTATTAGATTTTACTAGTATATAATGAAAGAGCTTGATAAAAAGGAATGATGAGATCCAATGGACAGTGGCTGACAGCTGGGTGTGAATTCTTGGACATTATGAGAAAAAAAAAAAGTGCGTTACTTTTGTTCTCTCCTTATTCTCCTTTCTTATTTGAACAGAATAGATAATACAATGGCATCAGCTGGATTGCGCAAACTTGGTAATTAAAGGAAAAAAATAGGAAATAGGGGGGAGGGGAAGACTGGTTGACAGCTTGCTCATTACTCTTTTTATATACATACAATATATATATTCTACCGCAGTATTCGTGACAGGGAACAAGAATAAATTGGTTGAAGTACAAGAAATCTTCAAGGATGTAGTTGATATTGAATCTCATAAAGTGGATTGTATGTTGTTTAATAGATAACAAAGGAATATATTTAACTTATTTTATTATTTATGTAGTGCCTGAACTTCAAGGTACATCAAGAGACATTGCAGCAGAGAAGGTGAAAATGGCTGCTGATATTGTAAGTATCAAAAAAAAAAAGTAAAGCGATAATGATAAACAATATATGTACATATAAAGGAAGAATAGTAACATTTTTTTTTTTTTTTTTTTTTTTTGGTACGTATATAGATTCAAGGACCATGTATCACTGAAGATACATGTTTATGCTTCAATGCATTAAATGGGTTACCTGGACCATATATGTAAGCAACAAAAATTTTTTTTGGTTAATTGGATGAACTCATAGATAGTCTGATGGTGTTACGTTATTATTTATAGAAAATGGTTCGTAGAATCCGTTGGCTTGGATGGGTTAAACAAGATGTTGGTTGGCTTTGAGGATAAGACTGGGTACGCTTTGTGTACCATTGCATATTGTAAAGGACCTGGCCATGAACCCGTGATCTTTGAAGGCATCACTAAAGTAAGTTTGTGAGTGGATTTGAACCAGATTTACTGAATCTTTTTGGTTTTGGAAAACAGGGTAATATTGTACCAGCACGTGGCCCACCCAATTTTGGTTGGGATCCTGTATTTCAACCTGAAGGATTCCATCAAACGTAAGTTCTTTTTTTTTTTTTTTTTTTTATCAAGTAAAAAAAAAACCGGATGGACTTCATCCTGTTACTAATATATATATTTTTTTTTTATTATAGATATGCTGAAATGCCAAAAGAAATCAAGAATACCATTTCTCATCGATTTAGAGCATTAGAAAAATTGAAAGGATTCTTTTTAGAAAATTAGTTGAATATATTGTAGAATAAAGAAATAAGAACAATTATCATTTTTAGTGTTGAAAATGTGATAAAAGACAATGAAATGGGATTTTTGATATGATTCGTTCTTGAACAAAGAAATAGACATGCAGATTGCTCAGTTCTTTTGGATAATTAGTGTAACCTATTGAAAAACAAGACGAATCATGCCATACTTTTCGGGTTGTGGGGTAAAGTTTTTTTTTTTTTTTTTTTTTCTGCTGGATTTTTCAAACCTATATAAAAAAAGCGTCCGCAGTTTTAATTTCTTCTTTTCTTTCTTTTCTTTCTTATTATTTATCTATCACTCCAACTATCTATTATTCCTTATCAAAACCTTTATACCTAATCTCTTTATAATGTCGGACGGACGCTGTATTCATTGTGGTCAGAAAGGACATTACTCCATGTAAGTTATATATATATATTGTTGGGAGAAGAATTATTGATAAAAAAAAAATATGTCGTGAGTCTAACACTCTTTATCTATTTCACTTTTTTAGGATGTGTCCCAAGAAACCCAACTCTGTATCATTTATGAACTATGATACTACTTGCATAGAATATAGCAACTATCAAAGCAATACCAACAACAATAATAACATATTATCTTTCAAGATAGGCAAGAAACGTCGATTCTCACTTGGATTTATTTAGTTATTCCCCTCCGCCTTATTTTTATATATATATATATATATATTGTTATTTTCACATTTATGCCGGGCACAGTGTGATGTTTTTTTCTTTACCTTTGATTCCCTTACTTTTCTTTTTTTTCTCTTCCTATTTCTCTTGTATTATATTCATTATTCTTTGTACCTCTTTTATTAGTCTGTTCATATATTGATATCACTTCTTTTATTATTATTATTAAAAATATCACAAACTTATCTCTTTCTTTTTGGATACTTTTTTTTATCAAATAAAATAATAATTGGACCTAAAAAAGGAGACAAATATATTACACGTGGTTGATGGGAAGAAAAAAACAAAACAAACAAAACTAGGTTTTGCTACGGATAAAGGGTATGATCTTCGTAATAGCAAATGATATGATAGCTTTTTTTTTTTTAATTCAAGTATTGAACTATGACGTGTAGACAAAAAAAAAAAAATCCATACTAACTAACCAACCAACAGAAGACCAACTTTATTTTCTCACACACTTGTTTTAATCATCCGCCTTTATTCGATCTTTTGTATATATAGTTTTGTTTGTCAAACGTAGGACGAACATCGTCAGGTGTTTTTTTTTTCTCAAAATGATCGGTTGCTATTTCATAATGCAAATTTACTTGAATGAAATATCGTATAAAACAGGAAACTAAGGAGTCTACAGAAAAAAAAAATGATGATATATAGTAGATCATCAATAAGGGAAGGATGAAGTAGTGGAAGAAAATGAAGTTTTGTTATGTGATGATACTGATGATGTTGTTGTTGTTGTTGTTGTTGATGATGATGATGAGAATGGTACTAATGATCGTGATGATGAATGACAAAGTCGATGATGATGAACCAAAGTCTTTTTCTTGGAGTAACTAGTAGACAAGAATGGAAAAAATCAATCAATCAATCAATCATCATCATCATCATCGTCATTCTTGTTTACTGAGTGACCCCCGTCCCAACTTACCTTTTTGAGCAACCTGCTTCCTGGCATCTATAAGGTCGATTACCAGTATGAATCCGTCTATACGATAAGAGATCAAAAAAAAAAAAAAAAGGCATTAAATATTCTTATAAAATTCATCCTTATCATGAGAAAAAAAAAAAGATTCTTCTTACCTATGACGAGCTAAAGAGCTGCTATCACTAAAACTTTTACCACAATTATTAAATTCACACGCGTGAGGTCTTTCTCCTGAGTGTGTTCTCAAATGAACAGTTAATGCAGATCTCTACAAATACAATGAACAAGATATCAAAAAAAAAAAAAAAATTCAGTCAGTTTTTCCTTTTTGTCCATTTTATTTATATACTGGACAGATTGCCATGGTGATCGGGATTGAAAATCTTTGGCTTGTACCTGAATGAATCTTTTACCACAGTTTCTAAAGTCGCATTGATAAGGTCTTATAAAAAAATATATAAGTAATCATAGTAGTAAAAATAAGATTGAATGGACTTGCCTATCATTTGTATGTGTTCGATAATGACGATCGGCATCAGAAGGACGATCTATAAAATGAATGAAATCAGTGTTTATAGGATGATAACAAATGATGAACTTACTGAAGGATTTTGAACATCCAAACCATTTACATCGATGTCTTTTTGGTTGTTGAAACATGGATGATAGTTCACCATCTAAGATTTCAGCAATATCCATTCTTTAATGATAAAAATGAAAACAAAATAAAAAAAAAATAAAAGAGAGAAATAAAAAAAAATGTGAATGGATAAATGATGTTTATTATTTATGTTTCCTCCACAACCATCCACCATATTGGTAATTCATCTTTTGCATGATTGTTATTTTCTCACATCATACACTTTTTTGTTGATGATAAGAAAAAAAAAAAAGAGTGGCGCATATTTGTGCTACCCTATTACTTCAAAGAAGAAGCTAATGAAGTGCTACTTGACTTGTCATCACCTTTTAAAAAAAAAGTTATTTATATATTTATATCTATCTAAAATGTGCGATCATCATGGATTCTTTTCCCGTCATATCCCAAAAAGGAAATCGTCATGCTCTTGTCTGTATCACCTTTGTATGTCAATGATAATATATATATATATATATATAAGAAAAAAAAAAGGGTGTGATATGTCATCCTTTCGTATGGTTTGGTGTATCCCTTGAAAAAATACATTCATTCTATCTATCCTAACCCTGACCCGAGTCTGACCAAATATGGATGATTAAAATAGAAGAGATAAAACTATTATTTTTTTTTTTTGGTGTAATCGAAAATGGATGATTTTATTTTGATAAAATTCAATATGCATTGGAAAATCAATGCGATATGCACTACATCCTTATGAAACGCAGCAACAATCTATATAATCTGTTATTTTCATTGATCTCCCTTTTAGATAAAGATGGATGATTACTTTTTTTTTTCAATTTCAGGCAATGTAATCCTACATATATTTTATTATCATCAATCAAATGAAAAAGGAGTAAACCTTTTTTTTTTTTTCATTGCCTATAAAATCTTTTTTTTTTTCTAAAAAAATATATTTGATTGTGAGGTATTTGATGAATTCACTTGTAATAAAAGAAAATGATAAGCCAATCAAGGGGAAAAAAGAAATATAGTAGTTGATAAGTAAGGGTCTGTCATATCTAATTGTTTTGTCTATCAATCGTTGTTCATCTATTCCCCCCTTTCTTTTCTTCCTCATCTCTTTCAATTTTTTTTTTTTTTTTCGCTTTGAAAATCTATTCTTGTAATCTCCGTTCTAGGGTGATAGAGGATGATGATGATGGTGATTGTTGAAGGGGGAGAAAGGTACAACATGTTCTATCCAAGCGAAATAAAATAAAATCATACAACAAAAGAATATTGTTAAATATATATATATATATATATATATATAATATTTTCTTTTCTTTCTCTCTCTCTTTCTTTCTTTCTTTCTTTCTTTCTTTCTTTCTTTAGTTTCATGCAGGTTACCTAATTGGGATTAAAAATGATTTCTCCATGGGGATGAACAGAGTGATATTTTTCATTGTTTTAAGTATCAGAGAAAAGAAAAAAAAAAAACCTCCTTTGATAACAAGGATAAAGTTGAAAAAAATGTCTCCCTTATCCCTTATATAATATTTTTTCATTTATTATCTATGTTTTTTATTCGGATTTTTAAAAAAAGTTTATTCTCTTTTTGTATGTTGCTATGATGATTAACACGAGGACTTTGTTGAAAAAAAGTCATTTTAGTTATTTATCCGGTTTTCTATAATATATGATTTCTCCTCTCTCTCTCTCAATCATCTTATTTTATTTTATCGTTCAATTTTTTTTTTTTTTTTTGACATCATTCATATCATTATTTTTTTTTTTTAGTTGATAAGTTTTTTCATTAACTTTAAAGAAAAAAAGAATCCAGTGAATGAAATAGTAGATATAATAGGATAAAGAAAAAAAAATAAACTTATCCCTTTACCTTTTCTTTTTTTTTATTTTTTATTTATACATATATATATATATAATATGCTACACGAGGACTTTTTGATTTAAAGAATGGGATATATCATAGAAAACAGTTAAATATGCTTTTTAGTTGAAAATATATTTCAAATGGCGGGTGAGTCTAAACATAAGCATATCCGATTTTATCGCGCTCCTTAAAAAACAATGAATGCATTGATCTTTTTTCTTTTTTCCTTTCCTCTTTTTTTTTTCTTTCTTTCTTTGGCTCTTTCTCCTTTCACTTTCTTTAACTACTTTTTTCACCATCGTCTTTTTTTTTTTCCCCTCTCCCTCCTCCCCTTTTACCTCTCCTTTCGTTTATACATTCAATCAATATCTCCCTTATGATAATGAACTCCTATTGTCTTATTCTACTTTTTACATCAATAAAACCCACACTTGATCCTTTTCCTTTCTAGTTTTACCGTTTCTTCTTCTTCTTTTTTTTTTTTTCTTCTTCCTTTCTTTCTTTTTTTCTTTCTTTTTCTTTATACTTTTATTCATCTCATGACTCATCTAAGCGACTTTAGTTTTTTACGTAAGAATATACTTATTTAATACTTATTCTTATTACTAATGAATCCTTTTTTATAGAACGTATGGTCTCTTTGGCCTATTTATCAGTCTGGTTCTTATATCGAGTATGGAAATTGGATAGATTTAGATGTCTTCATCCTCATCGGTTTCGTCAAGGTGAATTGAAAAGTGTAGTAACAGCTCTAATATTAGTCATGATACCTTTCCAGTTATATTATGGTAAAATAATAAAAAAAAAAGAAAAAGATAAAACAACTTTACTAACCAAATAATATTTCACAGATGTCACATCTTGTAAAATCAAGTATGAAGAAGGATTTGCTAGTGTATTTGGACATATTTTTACCAAGCCAGAAATGATGTGGACAAAAGCAGATCAAGAACTCGTGGTACCTACAAGTAAAGTTTCTTTTTTTTTTTTCTTCTTTTTTTAAAACAAGAAACTCATCCCTTCTTTCTCTCTCTCTCTCCTTAGATTATAGTCTATGTATTGGTCTATCCTTACAAACGTAATATTCAATCAATCAAAAAGGAAAATGATTTTTATGATATTTACTTTTTATTTTATCTTATTTAGTGGTACACTCTTATTATTACAATGCTTTTGGAATTATCTTGCAAACTCGGTGGCCAAAGCTAGCTTCATGAGTAGTCGTGAATTTTTATTCTATATTATTTGGTATATCAATATCATCTTCATCAATGAAATGTCATACTCATTTTTTTTTTATTGTAATTTTTTTTTTTTTTTTTTTTAGGACTTTTGTCAGTATCATCATCTTCCCTGTTTTACAATACAATTTCTCTCGTGAAATCTATGATCCTACTTATAAAGAAATCATGCCTGAATTAGTATACGGTTTTGGTAAGTCCTAAAACATAATAAAATAAAATTATCTAGAGTATTGACCTATTATATATATATTAGAAATCTTTTTTGTGGCCTGTTTGGGTGTTGTGTCTCACTTTCGTTTCCGAAAATTGTTGAACAATTCTCGTGACTCCAACAATGCACGATCCATTACACACAAGATACGTTATTTCCAAGAATTGAACCTTATTTTGACAGTGGTCTTATTTATTGACGCTATTGCCTTCATTATTCTCAGTGCCGATGGTTTGACTGGAAGAAAGACTTTGAATGCACATAAATTCTCGGCCGATTTCTTAATCTGCAACAGTAAGTTGATCATTTTCTCCTTTTTTTTAATATGACATTCTGATTCATATTTTTTTTTTGTCTCTTCTAGTTAACATTAGTACATTAATCGTTTGGTTCTTGGTCATGTTGATTTTCCATCCCAAACCTCAAGGTAGTACTTCTCAAGGAATGCAAAACCCTACCAATGATTTTCTCTCCAATGGCAAGCAACTCGATGGTTATCCAGGTTCACCACCCATGATGACTCAAGCATCTCAAGCATCAAGTGATTATTTACAATATACAAAATCTGTTGGTGTGTCTATTAATTCACCCTATCCAGCAAGTGCTACTTACCAATTGGGTCCTTTACCTCCTCCACCATCAGAAACTATGCATCATAATAATTCAGTAGCTTCTTCTACCCCATCAACGGCTACACTTGTCTCTTCACCCAATTATCAAGGCAGAAGATCAAAAGGTATGACTATGGATCCAACTGAAAGTATGATTGATGATACTACCCATTTACCACCTTATCGACCTGTTGGTAACAATCATACTCAACCACGTTCTGGTCCTGGAGCTGCTATCATGGAACCTATTTTATCAGAAGATGAAAATTCTCAATGTCGTCACTGTCATCAATGTCAGCAACAACCAACACATACCAATGATTCAACAATGCATACTATAGTCAATGTGGATAATGATCGAAATGAACGTTATTCAGGTGATGCTCTCTCTCTTTCTCACCGAGATACCACTTTCAATTCTATGGCAATGTCACATACATCTGAAGAAAAGCGAACTAGTCAAAATGAATCAATGATCACCAATCAACTTGCTGCAGACTCTGACACAGATGATACTGGTGTAGCGCCTAATAGAAACCCCAACTGGCAACTTTCTTTGGACTTTTCTGAAAAGGCAACAAATAATGTGAAACGGGAAAACTCTGATGATTCTATGTGGTTACATCAATCTCCAAAAGGTGTTGTGGGCTCTGGATAGAAACTGATCCAAATCATCCGTTTAGTTCATCATATTATATAGTTTTTCTTTATTCTTTTACTTATACATTTTTATTTTATTTTATTTATTTATTTATTTATTATTGTTCTTCTTCACACTATTAGTAGTTTACTCCTTTTCATCACTTCCTCCCTCTCCCTCTCTCTCTCTCTCTCTTTTCCTCTCCAATCATACATATGTTGATAAAGTTACCCATTTTAAAATAATATCTTCTCCTTTTCATTCACACACACACACACACACACTCAGACTGGTTTGGTCTAAGCCATTTTTTTTTATATAATAAAGATACTCCTTTCGATCAAGGTTACTATTATTGTTTCGTGGAATATTACCTATTATAGAGTCTTTCTCTCAGCCTCACTCTTTTCTTACGTGTCTTTTTTTTGTTTGGTAATGCATATCCTTTTTTTTTCTGAGGCCCAGATAAAAATTTAAATCGATTCGATCGGATTTCTCCTTCTCTTCTCCTTTTTTTTTTTTTTTTTGACATGGCTACAAGCTCTCCAGTTTCTGTGAAAGTACATGTATTCTCTGATTTTGACGGCACATTATGTTATGATGGTAAGAACTTTTTGAAAAAATTTTCTAGTTTACTAACCATTTTTTTTTATTATTGTATTAGATACTGGTGTACTCTTGATAGATGATCCGCGATCGTTAGGTTCTGAAAAAAGAAAACAGTTAGATAAAGCCATTCTAAATGGTCAACTGACTTATAGGTACATGAAACTTTGTCTTTGGGGTTTAGTTATATGATTCTCATTCCTTTTTTTTATTTTTATTTTTGTAGAGATGGTGTCAAGTCAATGTGGGATTCTGTTACAATGACAATGGAAGAGGCTTGGACTGATCATCTCGACAGTAAATTTGAATTTTTTTTTTTCGTGTTATCTTTGATACTAAAAAATTTTTTTTTTCTCTCTGGTTTGTTGAACATTTGATGATACATTCGTTTTGTAGAGGCTCGTGTTGATCGTGGTTTTCCAGAGTTTCACAAATACTGTCAAAACAATGATATTCCTATTACGGTAGTCAGCAGGTAAAATAATTAGAGAAAAAAAAAAGAAGTGATAATACTAAAATCATCTTGTTTAGTGGACTTTATCCTTTATTAGAAAGAATGATGATTAAGTTTTTGGGTGAAAACGATGCCAAGGATATCAAGATTATCAGTAATGATGTGCATATCGATGGCCGAAATTGGAATGTCCAATGGCATGATGACAGTCCTTATGGAAATGATAAATCTAAAGGTAAATGAAAAAAAAAAGAGGATCATCCTGAAAGTTGTAATCGTGTTCTCATTGGTCAGTCATGGATGATATACTTGTTTTTTTTAATTTTAGTTTTTAATTTTTTTTTTTTTTTTTTAGCTCTTCAACAAGCTCGAGAAAATTCTTCATCTGATACCATCTTCATCTTTTGTGGTGATGGGATTTCTGACATCTCTGCAGCCAAACATGCTGATGTCCTATTTGCAAGAAAAGGTCGTGATCTGGAAATCCATTGTCATCGTGAATCTATTCCTTTTATTCCTTTTGATAGTTTTGATGATATTTTAGTTGTACTCAATAGTTTAGTTACAGGAAAAGTTAGATTAGAACGTGATCCATCCACTGGTTTTTGTCGTATCGAATAAATAAATATTATGCACTTATCTGAGTTTGAACCACCACTTCCCCTCAACACAACCTTCATTGTGTCAAAAATAAGCGGGGTAATCTTGAAATGTAATCCTTCCTTCCCTTTCTCATATTCTTAATATGGTAATGGAATATATCTTTTACGATCAAACAACGAACTATATGGATTGGAAGAAGGAATCGTTTTTTAAGTTCGACGACAGATGAAAATAGATAGAGAGATAGATGGATGGATGAATGAATGGATGGATGGACGGACGGATACACGAATGAAAAAACGATTCCCAGCCCAATGTCATGTCGAAAAACCATTGTCATTGCTGATCTTTTTTTTTTTTTTTTTTTTTTTTAAAAAAAATATAGTCGCTCGTAGTTCCTGAACGGAATCAATTCCAGCACATTATTCGTCTTCTTAATACTAATGTGGACGGTAAGGACAAGATCACGATTGCTTTGACTTCAGTGAAGGGTGTGGGTCGTCGATTTGCTAATGTTGCATGCAAGAAGGCCGATGTGGATTTGAACAAGCGTGCTGGTGAATTGACCAATGAAGAATTGGAACGTATTGTGACCATCTTGCAAAACCCTGCTCAATACAAGATTCCCAACTGGTTCCTCAACAGACAAAAGGATATCATCGATGGCAAGTATTCTCAAGTTATCTCTAACGTATTGGATACCAAGATGCGTGAAGATTTGGAACGTATGAAGAAGATTCGTGTTCATCGTGGTCTCCGTCACTACTGGGGTCTCCGTGTCCGTGGTCAACATACCAAGACTACTGGTCGTCGTGGTAGAACTGTCGGTGTCTCCAAGAAGAAATAATATACTCGGTAATATAAAACTCATAATATGTATGGATCGGTGGACAATATTGATTTAGCCATCTCTCTCTCTCTGTCTTTTTTTTTTTTATTTTATTGTGATTAGTTCATAATAAACTACATTTTATTCATTATATGCAGAATGCGAGACGTCTACCTTGGGTTTATTTTATGAGGATGATTCATTGGGATGAACTTGCTGAAATCCGGTTAGGTTTTTTTTTTATTCTTGTGTATTGTGTATATATGTATATTGTCTATGTGCGTATGATGTATATGATGTGTATTGTGTATTGTGAATTATGTATGTGTCAACTGTGAGATCTTTGGGATTCACCTGCAGAGTCTTTTTCATGGAGATGATATTCGTTCCCCGAAGCCTTTTATATTTTTTTTTCGTGATTTTTTTCTTTTCTTTTTTTCTTTTCTTCCTTTGCTCTTTTATTATTTCATGTTAGTAATGTATTATGTTTCCTGATGATCCTAAATCAACCGCTTTTCCACTCTTTGAATCCACCATTCTGAATCAAACAGTCACTTCGATTACCTGGAGTCCTTCCAATGATCTATGTGTTCTTGTTTACCAGGACAATTCTATATCGTTATGTCGTGCTACTACAGTATCTATCTGGACTTTTTCTGACTTGAAGTCAAAAGTGACAGCAATCGCTTGGCATCCGAATGGTAATATCAACTTTAATATTCTATCTTTTATATTGTCATCGATCCGTCACTCATCCTTTTTTTTTTTTTTTTGAACTCTTATGGTATAGGTCAAGAATTCGTTGTTGGTTGTCTTGATGGTACTATTTATCAAGTTAGTGCAATTAAATTTATACCAAACTTTATCCTTTGTTGGCCTCCTTGCGATTGTGTATCAAATCCTGCTGATGGTATATCCTCTCTTCTATGGATTGATTACTCTCCTGATCTACCTACTGTTATTGTCGTAAGTGATGGTGTTTTGTGCTCATTCTTATTTTAGTGTCTACTATTCTGAATACTTATATATATTTGATTACTGTTAGCCTGGATTTGATCCAACCGCTTTTGACATGCAAAGCCATCTACCTGCCCTGAGCATGGTGCCACCCGAAGAACCAGTGTATGTTGAATAACAAAGATATATTAACTGATGCTAACTTTTCATTTTCGATATAGATCTTTGACTCTATATGCAAGACATATAAAATCAAAAGATACACAGCTTCCATCTCCACCTACTTGTCTGGATAAAAAACATTCATTGCTACTCATTGGCGATCGAAATTCATCTTTGCACCTCAGGTAATTGTTGAAAGAAAGGAAATTGTGGGTAATGATATATATATATATTTTTATATCGGATTTGTATTACTATAGTCTCAATGCCGGGTATCATATTGGAACAATCCGCTGTACTCAACAAATTTCAGTAAGACTCTCTATATATAAAAGGATATTCGTAAATGAATTCTTTTTTTTTAACTTCATTTTATCTAGAAAGGATCCATTAAAAACATCAGCTTATCTCAAAATGATTCTACGATTCAAATCCTGATACAACATACTGGCACAGCCAATTATGAAATGGTGACATTGAACAGTCAGTTCTTACAATCAAAAAAACTCCCATTATGCAATGTAGCGACAATCGAACGTCAAATCAATTATTTACTTCAGTATATTCATCAATGTACAAAAGCTTTGGAAGCTCATCGTACTGTTTACGCAACTTTGGCCAAAAGGAACGTGGAAAGAATCTCTGACATTGTAAAACAAGGCAATAGTAAGTGAAAATAAACAGGACAAATATGGGATACTTATTCATCTCGTGTGGTGATCATAGGTGAACTTTTACCTTTACCTCACATTGAACTGTTGGGTTTGCTCGTGACTGGAAATTTGAATGGTGCCTTACCAGAATACTTTAGTGAAGAAATGACGCAGCAGGTAAGAAATAAGGGAAGAACAAATCACTGACGGATTATTGATCCATTTTTTTTTTTTTTTTTTTTTGATACATAGAAAGCAACACAATGGGAAACAAAATCTTTACATAGTTACTCAAGAATACAACGCATCATTATTGAATATCTTCAACCAGCATCTGAACGTCTCTTATTGAACCTCAGTCAACTACATGGATATGGATTATGGTATGATCAAGGAATGAGCATCATATTTTGTTCCTACTTCGCTATTCTTACCTTTTTTTTTTTTTAATTCTTCTCTTCGTAGGACGGAAAGATATAGTGATCTTTTATGCTCGGACACTATCACTACTGCCATTGAACTCACTAGACATTATCTATGGATAACTCAACAACTTTTACAAGATACTGGAAAGGCATCCCGAAGATTCGAAGAGTTTATCAAATGGATCGTCCGCGGTAAGCAATTGAAATAAAAGGTGGAGAGAATGTTTCTAGTATCTTTGATATATTATCTTATATATTATTTTTAATTTTGGTGAATTATAGTGGTACAAAAAATAGCAGATCAAGGTCAGACCGATTATATGAACAATCCATCTGGTCCCCTATATCAAAATCCGAACCTCATTGTGGACTACTTGTTGAAAGATTTTGGCTTTGATAGCTTGGCATGTTATTTTGATGATATCGACCAAAACTCACCGCTCACAATGGAAATAGGTAAAAAATGATTTTATTATTCAACGTTCGATGATTACTAATATCTACTTATAGATGAACCGCAGACAATTAAAAATGATGTGTCCTCTTCCAATATCACGCGTTCACTTCGATCCGCATACAATGACATGGCCAAACACTGTAAGACGATCTTGGAGGAACCGGCAAATACAATGTCTCATCTGATCACACCGTTGGATACCATCCATTTGGATTTATCGCCTACCATCAATGCTGACAAATCTTTACACACTTTTTCGAATGAAACACCTGGACGAAATGAAGCAGCGAGATTGATTGAAAGCAAAGTAAAGAAAAGAAAAAAAAAGATTGAAAAACAGCAGATCTTTGATTTGAAATAACTGATGCTTACTTTATATTAATTTATAGGCAAAGATGGAACATTATTATGCTTTTGTTAAAAAGGGCTTTTGTGGCAATGACCAAGGTATACTTGACTAGGTTTTTTTTTTTTTTTCTTTCTTTGTCTTTTTCTAATTCTATATGCATATTCCCTATATTAGTTGTCATTGTACGGATCATCTGGAAGGAAAAACACAAACAAAGTCATTTACATTCTGTAAACTTTGCCCTCCGTAACGAATGGGTTGCCAAGGAAAGCTGTGTGATCAACCTCGGTCAAAGATGGTGTGTATCGGATATAGAATTCATGGATGATAAGGAGCTGGCTCTTATTCTTCAACAATGTCGAAATACATCATCATCAACGGCAACAACAAATGATGGTCCATACTATGGGTGTAGTTACTTGGCAGCAATCGAATTTGGAAACCTGTCTTTTGTTCCATTGGATGTCACCATTCCTTTTATGACCTCATCACCACAATATCAATCCTTAGTAAGTCATTAATAGAAAAAAAATATTTTCATCAGTGCATGTATATGATGTTTATATCATGATATTTGTAGGATAATGTTACATCAAGGTATACGCAACTACTGAATATGGAAGATGTAATTATGGGCACCAATGGACGTGAAAAACGACGGATATTGGCTGTGGCTTCCAAAAATAGAATATACCAAGTCATGGAAATGGATGAACAAGATGATGAAAACGAAGACGAAGTTTAATATTATATATTCTTTTATTTAGTTCATCTCCCTCTTTGTTTTTTTTTTTATATCCTTCTAGCTTATTGTAGTATTTTTTTTTTCTTCATGCCAAAAGTAATAAATTTTTTTTTATTTTATAGTGCTCTACTTTTTATGCCCTAGTTATTAAGATGATATTTCAAATGTAGGTTTGCAACCGAAAAGGAGTAATCGGATTACAGTAACCAAAAGGTTTGAGCAATATCCTTATCTAACAGATGATGGTCCTCGTTACTTTAATAAATTCATATCATACTTTTTCCCTCCTCAACCAAAGGAATAATAATAATAATAATAACATTTCAAATCGCTATATGAATAATCTATAAAAATGAACTATTAATCATCGTTTCTCATAAAAATAGGGTGATATCGTCTTTATAACATTGGTGTCACTGCTTCATATCTAGAGATCATCCATTACTTAGAAGATATCAAAAAGTAAACGAATAACAAAGATCACTTTATTTAAAGAATGCAAAATGGGGAATAAGGGAAAATAAAAACAACTATGTATAATAACAGTATATAAAAGAGAGGGGTATTATTTATGAAGTGGTCATTGATGTGGGTAATCTTTCACGAGATTGTCGTTTCCTTGCTGCTTGATTGGTTACTACCCGATTCGTCCGATGTTTCAACTTTTGTAATCCTAGTAGAGTAGTCATTGTCATGATGATAAAGGAGCCGAAGATCGTATGACTATCTGAATATTCCTGGAAAAAGAAGGACCCTGCCATCCATGCAAAGAGAATGTCGGAGCCACAAGTGAAGATACCAATCCCAGTAGGTGCCAATTTGAGCCTAATAATAATAATAATAATAATAAATGGGATGAATTGAGTCATATTATTCATCCATCTATTTATATATATATGTTACCCTTTATTTAATAAGCATTGTCCAATAAATGCAAAGACACCGACTAATAACAAGTAAGCAACAGGAATCCAATCGGAAGGAAGATATAGTTTTTGGAAAAGAAATAAACCTGGAGGACTGATGAATGTTGATATGGCACCAAAATAAACCGAATGGACCAAAAAATGAATGTTTTTCCCTACCTTACGAACAGTGATGTAGGACATGGCAGACATGATAGCACCAAGAAGAGCACATTCAATACCAAAATGAGATGTTTTTTCTGGGACCAAGTTGAAAGTAAAGAATAATCCTGGCTTTGTCACAAATACCACACCAACAAGACATGATATAGAACATAGAGTATCCAAACTGGTAAATCGTTCATCAAGGGCAATGGATGCAATAATAGAAGTAAATACAGGTCCTAAACTGAATAAAACTATAGATAGAAAGTTAATTTTTTTTTAATCATATAAAAAAGAGTTCAATTCATACCTGTAGCATCCAATAAGGGTAAAGTTGTCAAACTATAAAAAAAGAGAGAAAGACCAATAGACATGACAAGTGCACGAAATAATAACCAACGACGAATACCAATATTACCCAAAGGATTGATCTTCCCTATACCACATGTCACCAAAGATAAGAATAGTTGTACAATAGATCTTGCAAATACAATTTCAAAAGAACCAAATGATTTTTCACTAGATAGTTTGACACAAGCAGACATGGCAGTAAAAGACAATGCAGAAAGACCCAAAAGAATAACACCAAGTCGTTCCTTTCGTCTTTGTAAAGTATCATTAGATAATGAGATAGTACGTTGTTGTTGAGATAGAAGAGGAGTTGATTCATTTAAGATAGTGACACTTGGAGGAACTGGTCTCCAAACAGTTGAGGATACATTACCATTGATAGTTGGTATATCTGAAGAGTTTTTTGGATTCATTTGAAAAGTTGTTATGTAATAGCCAAACAACTATTCTTTTTTTTTTTATTTTTATTTTTCCCAATTGAAAGAACAGCAATAATAATAATAATAAAAAAAAAAAAGAAGAGAATTAAAATAAAAACAAAAAGTTCAGACTGGGTTTTTAAAAAAAATTGAATGAATTTTGGCTATTCAAATCAATTGACAATAAGGGATCCACTCAAATGACAAAGTAAAAAAAAAAAATCTCTCTCTGTCTCCTTATATATCTTGCATTTTGACCCTTGATTGTTAAGTTTATATGTAAACTAAAAAAGAAGTATATATATCAATACTTTTATCCATTACAATATAATTTAATCACACATCCTTAATAACAATTTTAAAACTTGTCATATGTTTGAATTTATTCCTTTTTATAAAAGTTTGAATTAGAGAAATGATTACTAGATAATAATAATGAATGAATGATTTCCATCTTGACCATGAATACGTTCAAATCAAATCGGCCTTTGAAACACGGTACTTGATTTTCAACAAGAAACAAAAAAAAAAAAAAAAAAAAAAAATTAGGAGCAGGTGTTTTTCTTTTTCTTTTTCTTTTTCTTTCTTTCTTTGTTTTTTTTATTTTTTTTATATTATTATGAACTATTTACATTCACCTAGTAGACTTCATAATGTTAATTCAAATAGTCCATTAAACTTATTTGATAGTCCATCATTATCTGGTCACCGTTATTCTGATCATTTTACAACTCTCAGTTGCGAGTCCCCCCCTCCTAACTTTGATGATCTCCGAACCCCATTGCCTCCTCAACGACGTACTTTGGATTGGACTACTGATTTATTATCTTCGACAAAACGTGCAACTGAACCTTCACCTGGACGACAATTACAAAAAAAGACGCCAACTACAACACCATTGGAATCCAACAACAACAACAACAACAAAACTAATCCATCTTCCATCTCCAATACCATCTTTTCTCCTATTAGGAAAACAGAACCTTCTTCATATCTTAGTCCTATCAACAACAACAATAAAAACAACATATCTCCTGTGGAAGCATCTTCTTATGTTGATAGTTACAACGTATCTTCTCCTCTGAAAATTTCACCTTATAAGGCCGTCGATACTTTCACTAGTCAATCTACTTCTTTGAAAGTTTCGCCATATAAGAATTTGAATGAAAATACCAACAGCTTATCTCCTTTGAAATCTTCCTACAAGACCATCAATAATTCTCATGCTGGTTCCTCTTCTCTGAAAACAATATCACCTTACAAGAATTCAAACACTGAAAGTAATATCACTAGTCGAACATCTCCTCTCAAATATAGTCCTTTGGCCGAAAAATACAACAACAAAAGCCCATTGGAACATGATTTTACTTCAAAGAAATACATCACTTCACCAATGAAAAACGCCAATCATCTTATGAATAGTTCTTCTACGCCTTTGTTCAGTAAGTCTCCTGCAAAAACGCAATTGTATGAATCCAGTCCAATACATGATGACCTAGTTTCTCGTCGACCTTCCAACTCTCTTGATGATTTTAAGGCTACTCCATTGAGTGATGCTAAACATGATAATGAACCACCTACTTCAACTCCTCCGCGTCCACCTCAAGCCCCAACTACCTATCGAAGTCCTGTTTACAGCAATTCTTCCTACAAGCCTTCCGATAAGCAGCAAACACCTATTCATCAACATCACAGTCCTCTTTTTACTCGAGATAATGGACAAACTAATATTGTACGAAGCTCAGCTCACTTGGCATCATCATCATCATCATCACCTCCATCCACAGAGCAAGCAACATTGAAGAAGGATAATATTCATCAATCATCAACAAATGACTCTTCATCGACTGATATGAATGGATCTAATAACAACAATGATGACACACAATCACTTCATCCTAAACATAAGAGTACAACATCCCAATATCCAAAACGACAAAAATCAAATCGAATCCATCCTACATCTATTGAACAACAACAACATCAGCGTCGTGGCGAACTTCCTCATTATATGCTTGCAACAGCATCGTATCAAAGCAGATTACATTCTCTCACCGATCACGATGCCAAATTACATAAAACAAAATCAGGTGGTGTAGTGGTAAGTGATGCCTTTTGTAGAAAGAGGAAAAAAGAATAGATTGATTGGATTTAACTTTTTTTTTTTCCCTTTTTATTTGATTATTTGACTAGAAACGAACAAGTTCATCTAGGATCCCACAATTTCGATCCACCACCAAGATCAATGCCATTGATGATATCCGTAGTGAAATGACCCCAGAAGATGTATATATTCCCCTGGCCGCGCGTGTTAAATTATTCGAAAAGGAATTGGGAAATGGATCCAAAACTTACAATCAACGTTCCTCACAGGTAATCCAAGTGGCTCTCTTTCTTTCTCTATATAATATCGATATGAACTTTTTTTTTTTTTTTTTTTTTTTTTTTTTTTTGATAGAGTGAAAATACTATGAGTCATACAACACGTCTAACAAAACCAAAATCACCACATTTATTAACGCGTGAACGATCAACCAATTCAAGGTAGGTATTGTATATATATATATATATATATATATATATGTAAGATCTTTACCATCTCTATTCATTATATGGATACTAACTTTTTTTTTTAAAAAAAATAGCCATTATTGTTTCAATGTTGATGATCAATCTAGTGTATCAAGTTCTACAAAAGGATACCGTAGATTACACCATCGATCTGAAACCCCACAGTATGAATCAAAGGATTTATTGGATGGAACAAGAATCAAGAAAGAAAAGAGTGATGATTCATATACAAGTCGACTTGGAAAACGAACATTATCTACTGCTTTGGAGGTAAGTGTTTCTCATAGAATTGTAGGGATGGATTTTGATGGATTCCATTCAATTTTTATAGGGTGAACAACATAATGATGGTCAAGATAATCGATTATCTGAACAAAAAAGAAGTAAACATCATCATCATTCAGTGCAGGTGAAGGTAAAAAAAAAAAAAAAAAGAAAAAAAAAAGAAAGACTGAATTCATTGATATTTTTGTATCATTAGCCATTCCATTTTGCCACAGATGATCGCGCAGCTCGATATCAACAACTTTTCCGTGCCAAACTGAATTTATGGAAAGAAAAAGAATTCAAGGAAAATAGGCGATAGACTAGACAAAATGTTTTTTTTTTTTTTTTACTATTAGTTTATCATTTTTTTTTTTACTTATAATTATTATATTAAATATCGTTTTTTTTTATTTTATCCATTCTTTGTATTCGTTTTGTTTCAAGTGAATTCAATCGGGGAACGAAATCTCATGCTGTCATCTTTTTTTTTTTTTCACTTTTGTGTGGGTGCTTGGGCCTTTTTTTTATTTTTCTCACTCTCTCTCTCTTTTTTCTGTTTTTTTCTCTCTATCTTCGATTTTTTTTTTTCCTTTTCTTTTCTTTTTATCTTCATATATTTATATACAATTGTACAGTAGAGAGTATGGAAGAAGGAGGCAGATACAATACTTACTTGAATCCTTATTCCAACAATGGGAATAATGCTAGTGGAAGTGGTGGTAGTAGTAGTGGTATAGGTTTGAGTGGAGCATCAGGTGGCCCAATACGCAGAGGTCATCGTGACCCTCGAAGTAGACGTAACAATGATCCATATGGTAAAGCAAAAGAAGAAGAAGAAGAAAAAAAAAAAAGAAACAAATGTTCATAGTCTTTTCTTTATTTTATTTTATTTTTATTTTATTTTCTTTGTCCTTTCCTCTTGCTTGAAAATTATCAATTTACCTTTTTTCTTTCTTTTATCACATTGTCTTTTTTATATTTGTCTATATTTTTTTGATTGTCTCTATTTCTCAATTCTTTTTTATTTTTATTATTATTATTACTTTGATGTATATACTGGTTGATTTGATATGTTATAGGTTTACATCAAAGACATGGTCATGGTCGAATGGATCCTAGAGATGAAGAAAAACCTTGCCGGACCTTATTTGTTAGGAATATACAGGTATTTTTTTTTTCTCTTAATAATAATAATAATACTTATGATAACTTACTATATATATATATTCTTTCATCACATTTTTTTTTTAGTTTGATACCACACCAGAAGAGATTTGGAATGTGTTTGGTCCATATGGAGACATTAAGGAAATATACAACAAAGTTGAAACCAGAGGACTTGCCTTTGTTCATTATGTAAGTATCATTTTTTGTTTTTGTGAGCAATCCAATAATGATTCTTCTTTCTTTCTTTCTTTCTTTTTTTTTTTTTTTTTTTTTTTTTTTTTGATAGTATGATTTACGATCAGCTGAACGTGCCAAAGCAGATTGTGATAATATCAAAATTAAGGATAGAAATTTGGATATCCATTATTCTCTACCAAAGGATGATCTTCGAGTCATCAAATGTGATGAAACAAAAAATCAAGTATGAATATATATATATATATAGTGAATGACATATTGAATTTGATGTTTTTTTTTTTTTATTATTATTAGGGCACATTATTATTATCCTTGAATGGAAGTCAATCTTCTCTTGTTGATAGTGAATTATATGAATATTTCAAAAAGTTTGGTGATGTCAAAGTTATTCGAACTCCTGCATTCAAAACATATACTGAAAATACAGAACGATGGTAAACCAGAAAAGAAATAGTTTATTAATGCTAAATTATGTTACTTATTATTATTATTATTTTATTCTAGGCAACGGCTGGTAGAATTTTATGATTCCCGTGATGCTGTCCGAGCTGCTACTGCCACTCACAAGCAAAGCTACAAAAATGGTATTTGGGATGTGACCTACTTTTGGGATCAACCGCCAAGGTAATAATTAAAAAAAAAAAAAGGTAAAATTTATTTATTGTATTTCATTTCATCTTATTAGACAACGAGATACTTCACCTTCTCACCGTGCCGATAGATTTCGACGCCAAGATACAAGACATCATCGTGAAAGAAATGATTATCGTCAAGATAGAGAACGCACAGATCATCATCAACATCATTACCCATCACCATCAAGTGCTCCACCGCCACCTCACTCTATTCAATCAGTAAAAAAAAAAAATAAGATTTGGCTCTTTATGATGATGATGGTATATTGAAAATGGTGTATTATTTTTAAATGATAGGAATCAAGCAATATGACCAACGCACAAAAAGCTCAACAGGTAATAAATATCAAGAATATGAAGAATATAATCGAAATTGATTTTTTTTTTTTGATATGATTTATATATATATATATATATATAGTTACTTGCATTATTAGCTCAACTCCAAAATGTTCAGAATACAGCTCAACAACAACCATTGCAACAACAACCACAATCATCTGGGTATACAGTACCAAACCTTGCTCAACAACAACCGCAACTATCACAACCATCTGGATATACGGTGCCAAGTTTTACTCAACAGCAACAATCACAACCATCTGGATATACTGGAACAAGCACTATTCCCTCTCAACAACAACAATTACCACTAGGACAAGGACAAAATCAAATTCAACAATTAATGGGATTATTGGTAATTGTCTTATTTTAATACTGAAAGAGGGTTATAATACTCAATTTTTTTTTTTTTTAATTAGAGTCAAGCTACCGGTGTGACACTTCCAGCACATGGGAATCAAAATCAACCTCAACCTCAACCAATGGTACAACAAAACTATCATCCACAGTATTCTCCTCAACATCTTAATCAACCACAAAATCAACAACAGCAACCTTATTTGAATCATCCTACATCTCCTCACAAGAATACTGGACATCCTCCGTATAATCCATAGTTAATTCTCCATACATGCTTTAGTGATTTAGTTTCTTACTTTAATAGTCCTTTTCTCCTTTTATATATTATTTTTCAAAAATAAAGCACTTACAATGACACGATCCGCATATTCATTTTTCTTTTTTTATTGAATACTTTTTTTCTATTGATTGATTTTTCACTATGCATGTCCAAAAAAGGCTATATCACAATTCCATCTACTTTGAATCAAACGGTTGAAGGTGGAATAAAGAATCTTGTCTGTCAAATATGTGAATAAAGTAAATCAAAATATCAACCGGGTCTTTTTTTTTTAAAAAAAAAAAAAATAATAAGAATAAGAATAAGAATATTTTCTTTTTCATTTTATCTACAAGTGTTATTTGAGTTTTTCTTTGTATATAGAAATGATGGAACAAAATAATAGAATACATATAGTGATTCATTGGATAAGAACATTTGTTTTGATTTTATCTATTCTGATCATCATCACGTCTCTTGGTCGATATAGTAAAGAAACGATTCCACTGTTTTCGTTGTTACACGATCATTCAACACAGACAGAAGAGTTTAGACAAGCAATCATCCAGGACCGAAGATTGATTGCTACATTGGTGGCAGCTCAAGCATCCATCATCTGTCCATTATTTCTTTTGATAGGGAACCAATCGTTTTTTTTATTGACTAGCCAAGATCATCATAGTGAATTGACACAATTCTGGCGAACGGCTTTGGACCTTTTATGTCAATTCCTTATGCCTTTAGGATTGGCTCTTAGTTGGTTGTTTTGTATTTCTTTTGATCAAAAAACAAATATGATTCAAAGTCATACCATTTGGTCTTATTTGGACACTTCTCTTTTTTTAACAGGCAATCTTAAATATATGATGGTCATCGCTTTGGTTTTAGAAATGGCATTTGTTTCTATAGCTTGGATTCAACTTTGTCTTTCTAATCAAAGTAAAAAGGAACCTACAGAGAAATTATCATCAAGTTTATTATTGCTTCCACATTGATTCTCCTTACAGGAGGTATATTTGTTTTTCCATTTCCGATGGGTATAATTTTGGATCATATAAAATAAAAAAATTTGATTTTTTTTTTATTCAAACAATTTCATAAAAAAAAAAAAAAAAAGGAGAAATCTAAATAATCTATAACTTGGCAAGCACAGCTTCAGCACCAGATACAGTTACTCCACGAGCAGGTTCAACACCAATATATTTCACCACTAAATCATCCACGACAATAGCAAAACGTTTGGATCGGATGCCCATACCATTCTTAGTCAAGTCTTGATCCAAACCAAGAGCCTTTGAGAATTCAGCACTACCATCACCAGCCATGATCATTTTATCCTTAACCCCACTGATTTTACCAAATGCATTCATGACAAATCCATCCGTCACTGACAGACAAATCACATCACTAACCCCTTTTGCTTGAAGAGCATCGATTGAATTGATATAACCTGGTACATGGGTATTAGAACAAGCTGGTGTAAAAGGTCCAGGAATAGCAAATAAAACCACTTTTTTTCCTTTAAGTTGTTGATGAATTTTATAAGGTTGAGGACTAAAAAAAAATGATATTGCAAAAAAAAAAAAAAAAACAAAAAAAAAATTAAAAAAAAAAGATTGTTTCATTTCTTTATTTACTTACAGAGGACAGGCCTTTAAATCTTCATTAGGAGTGTATGGAACATATTGAAGTGTACCATCAGGAATCTATAAACATAAAGAGTGAGAGAAAAAAAAAAGGCGGAATATGTTAATTATTTAAACAATAAACCTTTGTTCCTTACTTACAATGTCACCAACTTGAATCTACATTTTTTTTAAAAAAGAAAAATAATAATAATAATAATAATATTAGAATAAAAGGATTAATATACCAAATAATATTAGAAGGAATTTAAAAACTACTATTACCATACTATGGAATAAAAGTCAAAAAAAAAAAAGATAAAGAAAGAGAAAAAGAGATAAAAAAAAAAAAGCTTAACTGTTTCCTTTTTACACTTTTTTTCATCACGTAAGCTTGGATGAAAGATGCCATTGAACTTTTTTCATTCACCGATTTCATTTGATTGGCCAAACTGAATTCATGTTCAAGCAAGGTGCTTTATTCTTTTCTTTTTTCTTTTCTTTTTTTTTCATTTTTTTTTTTTTCATTACTTTATACACGATATCTCAATGTCAAGGTAAAAAAGTGACATTGAATAAATAAACAAAATTGACTATATTTATTATTCACTTTTATAGATCAACTTTACATTCACGAATTCTTTACAAATTGGCAAATACAATGCCTAATATTCGACATAATGACATTGGACAAGATATAATGCATTTTTTATCCAAATGTCCTTCATTACCACAAGAGACTCCTCTTCTCAATTGTACAACTATATTTACACGAAAACATAGACAATCTTTTAACAATATTGGACGCATGGTAACCTCAAAAAGAAAAACCACGTGTTAACCAATATTCTTATCTCTTTTTTTTTTCCAATTTTTTTTTATGATGATAGACTAGAAGAACTCAAGAAGCTTTAGGTGCTTTTATCAATTATCTTATGGATGCTCCTCAATATTATCAAATACAAGAATTACCTAAATTAGTGAATTATTTACGATATCTTCAATTATATGATTGGGATTATCATGATATTCATGAAGGTAATATAGTTTATTATATCGGAATTGAAGTTACTTAAACATTATATTTGATATCTTGATAGGACTTATATTACCAGAAATTGTGACATATCAACTATATTCCGGTCTACTTTATCTTGCTGATGTCCTTTTAGATTCTCAAACCCTGATTATGAATATACTTTTATCTTATACGAAGTCTATATTGGATGAAATCAATAACAATGATTCAGTTGGTAATATATAAAAAGAAAAAAATTCCGCTTGATTCTTAATACTTACTTCTTACTTACCCTTTTTTCTTTTTTTACAATGAATATAGGTTATATTATATGCTTTGCTTTACCATCATTGGTCGGCATTTATCGAGCTCTACAACTTTCACCTTACAGATACACTTCATCACAATTGGAATTTATCTATGAACATGTACAACTATCAAGTAACCAAGCAACCATTGATATCATTCGAACTGCCATTACACAATGTCTCGAAACTGATGATCAACAATCTCCTAATCGACAAACTTTGATTACTTATTGGGAAAAGGACGAACCTATGACTTTTAATCGAACTGTTTATGATATCCTAGTCATCATCCGTAATGTATTGGCACGTAATATGGCATCATTACTCACTAGCAATAACGACGACAATAACAACAATAACAACAACATGGATAATAATAATAATAGTAATAGGCGTTCTCCTTCAACATTTATACCAATATATCCTGATTGTTGTGGACGGAAACCTCATTTAACTCAAGATATTGAATATGAATGGACACTTTTATTAAACAAAGCAATCAATGTGGATCATTCAACTGATAAACGACTGGAAGAAGAACAAGATAGGAAAGGTGCTTTGAATGAAAAGAATCTAAGGAAACTATATGCAACTTCGATGAGTTATTATCAGGATGTTCGTATGAATATGGATACTAAAGAGTCCAATGGGAACAAAACCAAGATGAAAACTCCTTATATGTTGGAAATCATGGGTACAAGTATAGTAAGTCAAGAAAATGAAATATATATATGTATATATAAATTCAGTAGATACTCATTTTTTTATTTATTTATTCATTTGGCTTTAGCAAGTTGCGACGTTGGTATCTATTGCCTTACATTTACCAGATGATGCTTTGGTTGGTCATATTGCTGATTGTCTATTCTCTGATTCTCGTTATGTCGATACTTGGATATATGTCTCTGCGTTGGATTCTGCTGTATTACTGGCCATCAAGTAAAATAAATTTTATATGGAAAAAAAGATTCTCATCTCTCTTTCTCATTCTTTTTTTTTTTTCTTATATAGCTTCCCACAATTCAATACTCGTATAACACAAATCATTTGTCAGTTTCTTGCCACTCCTTCCAACATGTTTGATACAGAAACAAAATTAGATGGTGATAAGGCGAGCCTTAGAAAGTTCGCTGTGGTTCGGCTAGCCCTATGTGTACAGGTACAAGAAAAAAAAATTAGAAATAAAATAAAACTACGAATAATATATTAAATTGTTGATTCATTTTATGTACATCAATTAAAAAAAAAAAAAAAAGAAAAAGGAATTATCATCAACCCAAGTACCTCAAGCTGCAATATCAATTCTTTATTCATTATTGAATGAAATCACTCATTACAGTCAAGATGAAGGTGGCAACATATCCTTGGAAACTACAATCAATAGACGGCGATTCCATGGTGTATCTTTGGTAGATATTTTAGATGAGAAACAAAGACGACAAGTATGTACCAATGTACTGTCAGCGATCATTGGTGTGGCTGTTTATCTCAAGGATGAATCTGTAAGTTGGACTATTAAGCATTTTCCTTGATGAATATTTTCTAACAAAAAAAAAAAAAATGCGATTCATTGATTTGTTAGATTATCTCTCAAGCACTTCCAATGTTATTATTAGAAAGAAGATCATTCTCTTTGGTAGCAGCAACATCAGTCTTATCAAGCTTAGGAGATTTGGCACTGGTGGCTTCTTCAAGTGTTTTTGAAGATATTTTGGGTGTTCTTTCCATGTACAGCCGGGAATATTTGCAATCTGATAATAAAACAATGTGGACTGATGTAAGATACCAAAAAAAAAAAAAAAAAAAAAAATGAAAACGACACTAATCAAAAAAATGTTTATTGAAAGATTGTAACAACTCAAACCACTCTGGCGAAACGAATATATCTACGACCGGATCTACAACAAATATATCTTACTAATATCTTATCACTCTTCTTGGAACATGGGAGCAAAATACAACAATTGGAATCCAATGGTATGCCTGCAACAAGATCATCAGATGTACCTTTGACTACGAAATTGGGTACGCTGTTGCCTATATTGGAAGAATTATTGAAGCACGATGATTTCAATCCTCAAGATGGTCCTATCACTGAAAGTTTAGTTTCTTTATACCGAAATTTTTGGATTCTATGTGTTTTGTTTGGATTTGTCAATAATACAATGTGGATTCGACAATGGCATACTGCATTGATGGTGATTGCTCAAAAGTCTCCTCTTCTGGTAACAGAGAGTGCCAAGGATTACTGGGAAGCCGATCTTGAAAACAACTCGATTCTTCGTGGACATGTGATGGAACAACAAGTCATGATGGGACGCTTGCGACAAGAATTGATCAATATCTTACCTTCCTATTCAAGCCAAATCAAAGGGTTTTCATTTGCTCAGGTGGTTCTTCTCCTTGGTGTTTATCATACGGAAACAAGACGTAGTCAAATGGGAAATGCAGGTTATATCCTTGGCTACTTTATGAATGAAACAGTGGGTCATGGTGCTTTGACAGGATGTTTGGAAGGCATATTGGATTCTGTATTGATGCATTATACCACTACATTGAAGACAAAAGCGGCTGAACAAACACTTGGCATGGATGTCAACAAACAACTCGTGGTTACCTTGCCACTTTTATGTCATCGTCTTGACAAAGTGCATACGTTAGCTTGTCAAGTAGTTGATCGAATTGTACATGCGCTTCCTCAAGTTTTTGCTGATAAATCGTTGATTATTTTATTACTGGAACTTGTACAATTGTTATGGCTAAGTTGTGCAGCAGAATTTAGAAATGAGGTAAAAAAAAAAAAAAAAAAAAAAAAAATAGAAAAAGAAAAATGATGAACTGATGATCTTTATTTTTTTTCTTCTTCTTCTTCTCTTTTAATAGTACAAGCCTGTTTATCAATTCACATCCAAGCTTGCCAAGGTGACTATTGAACTTGTTGATTCTTTCTCTTATCGAAGAAAACTATGCACTCAACTATGTGATTACGCAACTCGATGGCTATCCCTGTCTATGGAATGTTGTCCTTTGGAAATCAATGGACTATTACAAGATTATCTCTCTCAGTTCCATGACTTTGATGATGATGATACTATGGCGGTCGGTACTACTCATATGGGTCGGACTATTGCTTTACAAATAGGGAAAACAACATCCAAAGATCAAATATCAAGTGGTAATGTTTTGAACAAAAGGGAAAAAAAAAAAGAAAGAAAGAACAAAGCTGAAAGAAAAATCTTGATGATGAATATGTTACTTAATGTTGATGATTTTACTTTTCTATATCTATATATATATATATATATATATATATATTTAGAATTTGTTCCTCAAATACCTGGCATCCATCTAGATGATTCTTCCAATTTTGCATATGGGTTTACCTCAAGAACTTACTACACTGGTAAAGTAGCTGGTATTGATCACAGTAGTAGAGGTAATGAATGATTTGTGTATAATGAGAATAAATATGACTAGATCTATTCAACTTGAACTTTTTATATATACTATTTCATGTGATCAACAAAATAGGACAATACGACAATCATCCATCAAATCAAGCTGATTTCTTGACTTGTACATTGAAAACCTTACTGGACGATATCAAGGCTAAACGACAAGTACGTAATGACAGAATACATCGGCTCTTACTTTGCACCGCATCTTTTATCATTTCTCAGGAAAACGTAATCACAAAAAAAAAAAAAAAAATCAAACAATGATATTTTTATTTTTATTCATATAATTCTACGTAGACACATCTGGATATGGTCAATTATATCGTCCAGATTCCAGTTTATGCCTTTACACCAGAATCCCTTCGTAGTGGCACTAATGTATGGAATTGGATCATGATTGAACGACCTGATATAGAGGAACGACTTATGATTGAAGTATTGCGAATGTGGACCTGGGCTCAACGACATCGTCGAGGTTTATTCTCACCAATACTCAAGTAAGTTAAATTTTAAGGGAAAACATAATGAAATTAATTTTATTATTATTATTTCATTCGTCGATATTTAGCTTCACTAGTCCGTTTACGCAAAAAATGACATATCAACCATCCGATACAACAGACATGGATATGAAACACAAAAAGGCCATTATTTTATTCACTCCACATGAAATTTGGTTGAGATTTATCATCAGTCATTTCTTCTCCATTCGACACAAGAGCAGACATCTGGTCACTGTATCCATTCTTTTATTACAAGAATCATTTCAAAATGCTCATCTTATGAGGTATATATATATATATAAAAGATAGATTGATAATCTCAACTTTTTTTTTTTACGAAATATTTTTTTTTTTTTTACTTTCTTTGTATAGTACTCATCCAATGTCAAGATCAGCAAGATTTCAACTTTTATACTTGGGTATGCAAATACTATGTTCGGTACGCTTAGAATCCTTGGCAGAATGTAAAATTCGATCTCTTATCTATGATACTGCTTTCAATTGGTTCGGATTGCCTCCTAGGTAAGAGACAAAAAAAAAAAGGACTGTATGCTAGTCGTATTGACTCTTGTTTAACTTATTTTAGCTGTCGGTATGGAACATGGAAATCAACTGCATTGTTAGAGAAAAATTTCATGATCGATCTATACAAGTTGATAGAAAATGATACACCCAAACTCAATCATACATTATCAAGTTCTACTTCCTTCAACCCAAACTCAAGTGTATCATCTGGGTTACATTTGATATGCAAAGGTAATATCTGAAAATGGAAATAATAATAATAAAAAAAAAAAGCAATCATCAAATTTATTTTCCCTTTCTGTTTTTACCATTATAGGCAAAACAAGGGATGATATTTTACGTGATCACCAGTCATCAAAAAAATTGCTTCTTCTTCTTCTCGAAAATGAAATTTACAGTTGTACTGTTTGGTATAATCCTCTCAATGATGCTTCTTCTATCTTTGGTCTGGATGTTTTTCCACGTACAATTGAAAAATCCCTGAATACTGACGTAAGGATTAAACTTTTTTTAAAAAAAGAAAACATTTTATTTGACTAACATGATCTTTTTTTTTTAATAATCAGGATGCATGGAAGGATATGATTCGATTTGCTTGGATGAAACAACCTCGTATGGCTGTACAATTGGCAAGTCGCTTCAAGTCTCCTTCTATCTTGGTTGAATTGAAGAGATTGATTGCAAACAATGCTCTTGATGTGGTGGATTCTCCCGAAGCCTTGACAATATTACTTGGTGATGGAATACAAACAGATGTTCGCTTAGATTTAAGAGTAAGATATAATTCCTTTTTTTCTCTCTAACACACATTATTCATTCATCATCATTCTTTTTTTTTTTTTTTTTTTAAAAAAAAAAAATAGTATTTGAAATATTGGGCACCAGTACCGGCGATAACAGCAACCAATTATTTCTTACCATCTTATGGCAACCAGCCGATGATCCTGCAATATGCGATGCGGAGCTTGGAACACTATTCTGTTGACATTGTGTTTTTCTACATACCCCAACTTGTACAAACTATTCGTCATGATGATTTTGGTTATGTAGAACGTTATATTATGAAGGCAGGTCAAGTATCACAGTTGTTTGCTCATCAAATCATATGGAATATGAAAGCCAATTTTTATTTGGATGCTGATAAGGGATGTGAAAAACCTGATCCTATGAAACCAACGCTTGAACGCATTATCTATAATCTGGTCAGTTCCTTTGCTGATGAAGATCGACAATTCTATGAACGGGAATTCAAGTTTTTTGGTGATATTACTGCCATTTCTGGTTACTTAAAGGAATATATAAAGTTGGGTCAAAATGAAAAAAAACCAATGCAGAAGGTACAAAAAAAAAAAATATGTTAGAACGTGGTTTAAAAAAAAAAAAGGAATTTATTGACTAAATATATATATATATATGATTTATTAGAAACGATTGGATGAAGAACTTGAAAAGGTCAAGGTGGATGTTGGTGTTTATCTTCCTAGCAATCCAGATGGTTGTGTCGTCGATATTAGTAGAACATCTGGCAAACCTTTACAAAGTCACGCCAAGGTAAGACCTAATATAATATAAGAAAGAAAGGAAAAAAAGAAATAGGGTGAAAATGATAGAAAAGGAAAATAAAAAAAAAGAAGTACAAATGAGACTAAGAAGAATGACTTTTGCATCCATCTCATTTTTTTTTATTCTATATTATTTTTATATATGTATATTGATAGGCACCTTTTATGGCAACATTTTTGATCGAGAAAGAAAAGAATGATCAAGATTCGACTTCTGATAGTAAAATACTGGCAACATCCAAGAAATTACCATTGACGAATGATACTATTGAAACTAACAACAATGATGATAACAATGATAATGTTGATGACAAGAATGTTAATATTGGGAATAACAGTAATAATAATAATAATAATGATGATGATGATGATGCAAGTCGTACAACATTTCGTATATGGCAAGGTGCTATTTTCAAGGTGGGTGATGATTGTCGACAAGATGTATTGGTGCTTCAATTGATTGCAGTATTCAAGAAAATCTTTCTCAGTGTGGGACTTGATCTTTATGTCTATCCTTACCGTGTTGTGGCGACTGGACCTGGCTTGGTAAATGAATGAATGAATGTAAAAAAAAAAATAGACATTTTGACTGATATTTTTTTTTATTATAGGGTGTCATTGATGTATTGCCTCAATCCATATCTCGAGATCAATTAGGAAGAGAAAAAGTAAATAGTATTTATGATTATTTTGTGGCGAAATATGGAGGACCCAACTCGGTACATTTTCAACGTGCTCGTATGAACTTTGTCCAAAGTTTAGCAGCTTATTCGGTGATCTCTTATCTCTTACAAATCAAAGATAGACACAATGGCAATATTATGTTGGATGATAAAGGACATTTAATCCATATTGGTAAATTTGGAGAAAATAATCATCATCATTATTTGTTCATTTTTTTTTTTTTTTATTTTATTTTAGATTTTGGATTTATTTTTGATATTGCACCTGGTGGTGGTATTTTGGAAAGTTCACCATTTAAACTTACAACGGAAATGATACAAGTGATGGGAGGTCATTCTGAACAACAACCTTTCAAACAATTCTCAGAATTAGTGGTGAAGGCCTACTTAGCTTGTCGACCTTATGCGGAAGTGATTATACAACTGGTTCAACCTATGCTTGAATCTGGATTACCATGCTTTAAAGGGGATACCATTCGACGAATGCGAACAAGGTTCCAAACTGACAAATCTGATCGTGTGGCTTCTGATTTTATGATTCAACGTATCAAGGATTCATTTGAAAATCAAAGGACTGTACTTTATGATTATTTCCAAAAAGTTACCAATGGTAAAAATATATATATATATATATACAGATAAATCATTATTTATGTATATTCATTATTTATTTATTTTATAGGTATTCCTTATTGATAATGTTAGTTTATTATTTAAAATTAGAATAGATTATAAAAAAATTTTTTTTGAACGTTGTGCAAAAGTAATTTTTATTTGATGATTGGTTTATTGAATTTTTGTTGATAAAGGAATTCCCATCGTAACGGACATGAAACAGCGGACTTTGGACTATGATTGTTGTTTACAAACAGAGCAAAAAAAAAAAGTGGGGAAGAGTCCAATGAAAAGGTACAACTTGATGATGATGTGTAGATGACATGTTCCAATGAAATGTATTCACAGTTAAAAAAACACTTTGTATGAAGGATGTTTCCTAAAGAAAAGGAAAAAAGAAATGCACTGAACCAATTGTTTGGCTTATCTGCGTTTGGCCGATCATCCAATCATTTTGGTTTTATAACTTTTTGCAAGTTCTTTTTTCTTTTTTCACCAACTGGGATAGATGATCACAAGATCATTACATGTTAAGTCAAAATTTAAAAAGAAATGTTGATATACTTTTTCGCTTAGCCGAAAACCCACCAACTTCCTTTTGTGGTATGTCGTCGGGAGTTGATTTCTCACGCAAAAAAAGGTTCATGGAAAAATGAAATGAGAAACTATACCTAGCAAATATCATATTGAAAAATATAACAATAAGAACATAATCATCCAGTTAAAAAAAATATTATTACTATGGTAAATTTAAAATGTCATTTTGATTGTAATGTTTTAGATTACTTGGATAATCTTGTAAAAGGAGGGGTAGAGAATGTCAACCAATCAAAATCTCGGATGGACTCACAAAAAAAAAATACTTTTTTGTTTTTCCACTTTTTTCTTTCCTTATCTTTGTTTTTCTTCTCCCTTTTCTTTTCTTCTTTACTTCTTACATTATCTATTGGTGTGGATGACCAAAGCGACAAAATCAACTATCGACAAACCCAAACGAGTCAAAGTCACCTTGGCTTGTGTGATTTGTAGAAAGAAAAAAGTCAAATGCGATGGTATTCAACCTTGTTGTTCTCGTTGTAAAGCTATGAAACTTTCTTGTGAATTCTCTGAAGCACCTAGAAAACGAGGTCCTCCCAAGAATCATGTTGAAGTCATTGAAAACCGTGCTCATCGTATTGTATCTCTACTTGGTAAAGATACTTCTCGTCGTCCTCCAACTAATACTTCCCCTTCTTTATCACCTTCTCCTCCGACAACAACAACAACATCTTTTGTTTCATTTCATCTTACTACAACAAATGCTCTTTTAAACTTGGTTATTGGTGCTGTGGATGCTCTAAAGGAAAAATGGAAAGCTGATTGTATTCTTACTGGAGGTCCTATGGTAAATAAATAATATAAAAATAAATAATGGACTGACTACTTTTTCTATATATATAATAGACTAGTCTTGCTCATGATACTCTTCCTCAAAGATTCAAATTACAGCTAGCGGAAAAGTATTTTGCCAATTTCAACCTCTTCTTACCTTTACTTTCACGTCATCATTTTCTTCATCGACTTGTTCATCAACCTGATGAAATGGATCCTCTTCTTTGTTATGCTGTATGTGCTATGGGTAGTCGTTATTTGGAACATCGTGATGATATGGAACGACTTTATTTTGAACACTGTTTATTACTTTTTGAAAAGCTCAAAACAGATGAACCTACTTTAGCTAGTGTTCAGGTAATTATCATTATATATTATATAAAGAAATCTCATCAACTTTTTTTTTTTTTTTTTTTTTTTTTTTTTAGGGTGTGATTATTATGTGTTGGTATACATTTTTGATGGGTGATTTCAAGAAATGCGCCTGTCTTCGTCGACATCTAGTGGATTATGTACGACGGTTAAATCTCGGCTTCAACGCAGATCCTTCACTTAGCATTGTACAAACTGAACAACGACGACGAACATTTTGGGTGATTTACGTGACAGATGCTTGGCTCTCGTTTTATACTGATGCTCGATTGATCAATATGACTAAGGAAGGATGGAATATCAAGAAACCTATTTTGGAAGATAGTCAACTAAAAGCAATTGATAGTCGCAATTTGAAATGGTCAAGTGAAGAACAACAACCACAAGTCTTACGGGACGAAACAACTGAAGCAGCTCTACAAATGCCATCCTTTGAAGAATTAATTCAACTCGCTTCGATTGTTGGTGATATGTTTGATTATTTACAACCTTCAAGTGATGGACAACAACGTCAACCTGCACAACATCTCGAATCTCAACTTGTCGATTGGTTCTTACATCTACCTTCTTATCTGGAATATGGAAAATCAGATGTCGATAACGCACCTATCGCCAAAACTATTCGTATCATGTATCATACTGTACAAATCATATTACATCAATCACCACTTTTGGAAAAAAACGATTCATACACACGTAACTCCATCTGCATCACTGCTGCTGATGCTATCATCAATATTGCTAACGAAATGTTACAACAACAAGACGAACTTAAATTATACAACACTTTTACCATGTCCATTACTTTGGCCTCTTCAGTTCATTTGGAATCTATGATGACTCAACAGGATCAAAATATTAACAACAAAGAACGACTGGCTCGTAGCATCAGAGTTTTGAAAGACGCCAATTGCAGTTATCTTACCAGAGTGGACTTTGATAGATTAGTGGATCGGTTTTTAACAAATCGTTGTGGTCTACTCGTGGATGATCAATTCAAATCAAGTCATCAACTGGCTGGTATGTGGCAAATATTACATCGACCTCGACAATCTATGACTCAACAATCAGTTCTAACCAACAGTGACAACAACAACAACAATAATAATAATAACAACAATAGTAGTCATTCTCCTATTTACTCCAAGGCAACTGGGCATATGGAACCCATTATTTTATCAGAATCAGTTTTACCACATCCAACAAATGTACACAACTTGGATATTGATGGCCTTTTGAATGACTCGATGACTGAACTTATATTTGGATCTGATCGTGAAACATTGCAATCATTATCAGCACACTGGTCTCCTAATGCCAATCATACCAACCTTCCTCAAACAAACTCAACATCATCTTCATCATCATCTGAAAATGTGACTGGAACATCACCCATTAGTAATATTCATGATCAACAACAATTGCATCATCAGCAGAGTCAATATCAGCAACAAAAACAGTCATTGTCAATTTCTGAATATTCAACAAGTGAAAATACTGGGGTTGGTCATACTGGTATGAATGAAATGGATTCATCAGGTTCTTCAGCCTCTCCTCCTTCTTATTATTCGCCAGCACATTCACCCGAAGAAGAAGATAATCGTATTCAATTACTTCCAGCATCCACTTTGTTACCATCCTCCAATCAACAAGCCCAACAAGATTTGACTTTATCCAATGCATTTATGATTTGATTCCTATATGATTCCTTTCGACCATTTTTTATACATACATCAATCATCCAATAGTTTATTATTTTTATTTTTATTTTTATTTTTATTTTTTTTTTTACATATGTCCTTCCATACATACACATACATACATTATTTATATTATCTTTTTTTTTTTTTTTTTGTTTTATAGTTTCGTATTTTCATCATTTCTATTATAAATTCCACAATACCTTATTCATCTTCATCTGCTTTTTTTTTTTTTATATCTTTTAATAAACATCTTTATTTTATTTAAAATTTTTTTTTCCAAATAATACTAATAATCAAGATATTGTTTTATTAAATCAATATAATGTTAACCACAAAGACGAAACAAATAAATTTGTAATAGGATCATCAACAAAAAAAGGTATCTGTCTACAAACGAGAAGCCAAGCGATGGTATGGTACAGATAGTTGTTGTGCGACTTCAAAGTACATCTAAAAAAAAGGGAAGAGATGAATAAAAAAAAAAAGAATAATGAAACATTGTATTACCTGATCTTTCAATTGTTTATAAGCAGAACCACCAGATTTGGCGAATTTGGCGACTTGCAAAGCGACTTCTTTTGCCTTGGGTAAGACTTCATTTTCAGGCACAGCAACATCGACCAAACCTTGTTCCAAAGATTCTTTTGCATTGAATCGATGAGCACGTAATACCATATTGCGGAATGTCACGGGTGATAATTTATGTTGTAGGACGGAACTCATGCCAGGAGGTAAAGGTGCACCAAATTCAACTTCATTCTATTCAAAAAAAAAAAAAAAAAGAAGATGAGAATTCTATTGAACATAATATATATATATGTTTTTTTTACCATGCAAATATAACCACGATCTGATCGCATCACTCGATAATCTAATCATAGAAAAACAAGTTAATAAAAAAAAAATTGCATGAATCCCTTTCATTTGTATTACCATGACAAAGAGCAAAGATACATCCACCAGCAAATGCATGTCTATTAAAAAAAAAAAAAAAAAGAGAAAATTTTTTATTAATAAAGAAAGATTTTTACTTTTTTTTTTTTTTTTTTAAATCTTTACCCATTCAAAGCAGCTACTGTAGGGATACAAAAAGTCAATAATTTCTTGAGCATAGAAAAGTAAATATCCATGAAGGGTTGATAAGACACAGTGTAGACCAAATCAAGACCATTACTAAAGATCTTGCCATTTCCCACTGTCACCAAAGCCATTTCAGGAGGTTCATCAGCAGCAATGTAAATGTCTTCTACTACTTGAAGAGCGGCCAAAATACTACGACAGAATTCGGGAGTAAAGCGATTGTCTTTATGATGCAAATGCAATACAAACAAATGACCTTCTTGACTTAGAGTCATTTGAGCATTGTCTTTGGAAGGAAACGATTGTGGGAAAATAGAAGAAGTCATGTTTACTATTAAAAAAAAAAAAGAGGAAAGAAAGAAGACAAGTGAAAAAAAAAGACAAGAATATATATAAAGAAAAAACAAAAGAGAAAGAAAGGAGAGAATATATGCGGTTTGTAAGCGTTTTTCTGTCTACTTTAGGAATCTCCGTCTGTCCCTTCACCATGTGAAAATAATAAAAAAAAGTCCCACCCCACAATCTGGATTATCCTTTCAATTTGACAGGTAATTTCCCTTTTCTTGTTATTTATCAATGACATATATGAATCCATCCTTTCTTTCTTTACTTTTTTTAACTTATTGATGATTACTATAAGATATATTTATCCTCTTATAGATGATTATGATAATGTAATAGTATGACGAATGATGCTTTTAGTGATGATCAATAGATGAAAGAATATGATAATAACGTCTATCACCGATAATCATACGAATCAGTAAATATAGGATTATGACCAATATTTATCTTTTTTATTTTTAAATATCTATCAACTACATCCTCATACGATTTACAATGACACATTCTCTCACTTTTCTGTGATCCTTCGCGTCCCTTATTCAGTCCTCGATTCTTTTCTTATGCCATCCTAATAGAGAGTAAACATTTTTTCTTTTTTCAATTAGAAATCCAATGGAATCGATGCAAAATCATCATCATCATTATCATCATTAACAATCATTGGAATCATCACTTACACGTTTTGTCAAAACTTCTGTATTTTTTTTTTTTTTTTTACTGGCACCACGTTATCTTTTTTCTCTTTTTCCTTGTTCTCTCAACGATTTCAATGTCCGTCGAAATTCTTGGAGGCTTGATCCCTATTTTTTCTTACTTTTTCTTTCACTCTTTTTTTTTTTTTTTTTTTTTTCTGTCAGTACAACATGAATAAAGGTCGACCATCAATCCAATGGTTATTTCGACAACATGGAAATATAGTATGGAGCAGATGTTACAATACACAAGTGAAAAACAAGACGATCCATTCATTAAGATCAAGACTTAGTCTTCCTCGACTCTTCCTGGGGGGCAGTTTGATAGGCTTCATTGGATATGGTGGATATCAATGGTATCAAGAAGAACAGAAAGGAAGGTTAGACAGTGATTGGTACTTACCTTTAACATTACTGGACAAACGGAATATCTCTCCGGACACTGTACGACTAAGACTACAAACCAAGAAAAGGGTCGGTGAAGACTATCCGGTGCCTTCGTGTGTATATATCAAAGACGATGCGATCCAAGTCATGCGGCCTTATACACCTATTAACGCCAATCCTTATCGAGATGGATTTATTGATTTGATTGTTAAACGATATTCCAATGGATCTGTATCTCGTACTCTGGCAGGTTATCCTCTTGATGAACCAGTATTTGTACGTGGACCAATGATAGAAGAATATCAATATGAAGCAAATACTAAGGATGAAATTGGCATGGTAATAAAAAATAATAAAAAAAAAAAAAGGAAGGGAAATTTGATTCTATTTTTTTTTTTTTTTTTTTTTGTAAACAGATAGCTGGTGGAACAGGGATTTCACCGATGTATCAAGTGATCAAACACATATTAGAAAATCCTCAAGATAGACAAACAAAATTATGGCTGATCTATGCAAACAAAAGTGAACGTGATATATTGTTGAAACAAGAACTGGATGCATTATGTGAGCAATATCAAGATAGATTGAAGATCATGTATGTATTAGAATATCCGTCAAAGGAATGGCAAGGTGAACAGGGTAGAATAACCTCAGAAATGATTGTAAAGATGTTACAAAACGGAAAACAAGGTCATCGACGACTTATATTTGTATGTGGACCAGATGGGATGATGAATTCTATTTGTGGACAAAGGGCAAGGGATTATAGTCAAGGAAAATTGACGGGTATATTAGCTCAATTAGGATTAACTTCAAAAGAAGTATGGAAATTTCAATAGATTGTAGATATTTGTGACTAGAAATAAAGAAAACCATTTTTTTTTCTTACTTTTTGTCTTTAAAGTTCCACAAGCGAAAATCACATGCAGCACAACACAAAAGGTACCAATTTTTTTTTTTTAGTTTTTTTTTTTTTATTTTTTTATTTTTTTTTTTTCTTTTTCTTCTTTATTATTATTATTATCACCAATGAATAAAACTAAGACACCAAATTCTTTAGAATTACAACAACATTCTTCCAGTTCAAATAACAACCAACTTACTCAACTTGCTGGTCCTCCTTCACCAACTTTATCAACAAGTTCTTTTATGTCTTCTGTTTCTTGGATGGCGGAAAAGTCTTCTTCTGAACTTATTCCCATGTTAAAAAATGCTTATCATGCTCTCAAAGATAAAGAAAGAGGTAAATATATATATATATATATATATTATTTCAATGGAAACTTATCATTATTAACTTTTTTTTTTCTTTTTTTTTCTATTTTTTTTTTTATTTTTCTCTTCTTTCATTAGACTTGATGTTGGCAGCTGAAATAGGCAAATCTCTCTTGGAAAACAATATTGCAATGAAGAATAGATATGAAGAACTTTTAAACAATACAAGAAATCAAGTTCCTACTAAAGCTATTACATCAGCAGCTGCCTTACCTACTCCTTCTTCTTCAGTATTGACCAATACAACCACAAAAAGTAGATATGAAAGTGATTCTGGTATTGACTCATATCATGAAACAACCGATGACGACGACGACGACGATGATGATGATACTAAAGGCATGCGTTTTATCCCTTCTCGAAGTACGCGTGAAGCTATGATTGAAGTATTGGAACAAAAAAATATGGAACTCAACAGTCATTTGGAACATATCCTTGAAGAACAAGCTCATATGGATAAATCAAATACCAAGAAACATCAACAATTGGAACAAGAAATTACCGCTCTTACCAATAGTCTTGAAATCGCTGCCAACAAAATCCAAGAACTGGAAGAAATGAATGTCAAAGCCAATCAACGACGACGTGGTGGAGATCAATCGAATCATGATGATGAGGATGATGAAAAAGTAGATCGACAAATGGTGGACGAATTATTGGAACAAATCAATTCACTCAAGATGGAAAACGATACAACAATACAATCAAAAATAGATCTGGAAAACAAACTGGCTCTTACTTTACAAGATCTTCGGAAACTCAAGGAACAATTCGATCATTTTCAATTCACAAAGGATGATCACGAGGACCTCAAGGCGGCTTATGAACGTCAATTTAAACACATCGATGAACTTAATGCTAGTGTCGAAGAACATCGCGCCATGTTACAAAAACTCAAGGAGAGAGGTATACAACTTCATTCAACCCATAACACTCCTGCTGGTAGTTGTTACAATGGTCAAGATACTTCTTATCCGGATGCTGCTTTTAGAAACACGTTACTGGGTGAATTGGAAACTGAATGGCTGAAACAACAACAAAGACATCTTCAACCTTCTCTTTCAACCCCACTCTGTACTACCAACGACTCATCTCCGCCCTCATCTGGTCCTTCTATGAAACCTTCTCTGTCAAGTTTATCTCTCAAAGACCTTTCCAAATTCACTGGTCAATCTATCACTGCTATGTATCAACAAAGTGAGTTTGGTATGGAATCTGTCCTTGCACGTGCTGCTGGAGTCGATCAAAAAACATTGGAAGAAGCTATTCGGTTTGTCGATCGATTAGAAGAAGGTTTTTGTGGTAAAAATAATAATGATGATGATTGGTTACTTGGATTGGATACAACTACGGAAAGACAAGATAATAATGATTTATTGGATGATTCAATAAATCAACATTTATTGACAATGTTTGATCCTGCTTTTCCTCGTGATGGTTTATATCCTGATGCTACTGCTCTGGTCCCAGTCAAAAATGAATCTGATTTGGCATTAAGTTACCCAACATCTTTCAGTGGAAGAATTCAGCATACTGTACGTCACTTTTTCAAGGCAGTTTGGCGATGGTGTCGGTTTGCTGTGATATTGACAACTGCTGTATTGATTAGTGTTTGGAATGGTCCTGATTTTATGTTATTGGAAAACTGAAATATCTCTTCATCATGTTTATTTGTATCCTTTTTTTTTTTTTTTTTTTTTTTTTTTTTTTTTTTTTTACATATATATATACACGTCCATTACCCTCATTTATTTATATCTTTCTATACTCATTCCCTTCTTTTATATATATACACACACAAACACACACACATACATTTACCACTCCTTGGATTATTTTTCTTTTTTTGTTAAATTCTCTCATTTGTTATTCTTTTTTTTTTTTTTATTTCATCGTTGATTGATTCCCTTATGTATATCTTATTTTTATACTTTTTTTTTTCCTATCATTGATTCTATATATTATTCCATTCCTTCTTCCTTTAAATTTCTTTGAAATCTGTATTATCATCTACCACTTCTTCTTCTTATTCCTATCATACTTTTTTTTTATTTTATTATTTTTATATTCTCATCTTTGAAACACAATAAATTTTTTGATGTCATCTCAATTTGTTCCATCATCTATGTTCTGACCTGTCAAAGATTGTACCTTATTTCATAAGCTTGTCACCATAATATCTTTACATCAAGTATTGAAATACTTGTTACTATAGTGTTCTTTCGATTTCTAAATCATGTATTATACAATATCTTACTTTAATGTAATGATCTTACTTGATTGATTCTTTTTGACCTAGAAATAAGTTCAAGCAAGAGGGAATTGAGACTCAGGATTCATAATTGGTTGGCTAAAATAAAGCTCTTTTTTTTTTTTTTTTTTTAGTTGTTTCTCCTTTTCTTTCTTACACCAAAACTCATCCTCTGTCATCCAATTTATTTATTTTGTCATTTTATTATCTAGTGAATCTTATCCATCTTTTTCTCTTTTGAATTTTATACTTACTTGGCATTAGAGAAAAAACAAAACATCCAACACTTTTTTTTTTTTATTTGAACATTTGTATTTTATACACAAATTCATTCAGATTTTCTACAACTATCAGCAATACATTGGCTGAACTTCGTTAATATACGTTTTATACAACATCTAGGTTATATACGAATATTACTATCAAGTCAAAGGAAACATGAAAATTTGGAAAAGAGGATTGATAGGTTTATTGATAGTGGCACTTCAATCGTGTTCAGCACAGAAAGGTATATATGCGCGACTCGTTAATATATAATATGCTAATGCAACATTGGTATGTATTTATCAAACTTAGCTGAAGACTTCAAGATATCCAAACTACCTGGAGTGGATGTGTCCAAACTGGCCTTTGATCAATATGCTGGGTAAGAAAATGATAAATAATATATATATATATATATCAATCTCAAAAAGATTGTTCATCACTTTATTTTACATAGACATATTGAAGTATCTCCAGAAACAGATGGTAATTTATTCTTTTGGATGCTTGAACAAGTTCAACCTACTCCCAAGAAACTGGTAACTAAAAAAAAAAATTCATCTGGTATACACATAATTTTGATGTTTCTTTTGTTTTAGATTATTTGGTTAAACGGTGGTCCTGGATGTTCAAGGTTAAAAAAAAAAAGAATTATATAGACAAATGGAATACAACATGATCTGATTTCATTTTTATTATTCACGTATACATAGTATGGATGGCATGTTTTTGGAAAATGGAGCTTACAGAGTGAATCCTGATTTATCTTTGACAATTAATTCTGCTGGTTGGCAAGATCATGCTACTGTAGTCTTTCTCGATCAACCTGTGGGTACCGGGTTTAGTTTTGTGAATGGTGATGGTCTTATGCATAGTATGACTGAGGTAAAGGATAAAAATAAGAATAGAACAACAAGAATCCTAAATAATAATAATAATAATATTTTTTTTTTTTCAATTGCATGTCCCAGGTTGCCGAACATTTCACTACATTTGTGGACAAGCTGATGGATATCTTTCCCGATCTCAAGGAACAAGATGTAAAGACTTTCACAGATAAAAGGTTGTGTATATTGATTGATGGGTTCATTTATATTGTTGTTGATTTTATAGTTATACCTCGCAGGTGAAAGTTTTGCTGGCTCTTATATCCCGTACTTTGCTCATCGAATGATTAGTATCAACCGAGAACAAGAAAACAAGGTAATGACGATTGTACAAATGATAAATCATCGAAAATAGTTCATTATCTCATTCTTTATTTTGTGTCTGTAGTACAATCTCAAAGGTGTGGCTGTTGGGAACGGATGGATCTCTCCTAGACATCAGGTAAAAAATTCAAAATAAACTCTTGTTATCAGGTCTTAGTGATAATAAAAGACAAGATAGATCACTTATTCTTTTTTTTTTAATGATGTTTTTGAATAGTATGAAGCATACTTCGATTTTGCTGTGAAACACAATCTCTTGGAAGGAAAATTTTTGGTAGGAAATGAGAAAATGAGGAATGATGCATATAATCATGTTGTTCTATATGTTTGACGTTTCTTTTGTATTCTTGTTAGGATGATGCTTCTAAACACTTGAATGATTGTCGCAAGAATCTCTCTGTTGATACAAGAATCCATATAGATGTTTGTGAAGATATACTGGGAGATATCTTGGATAACAGCAAGCATCCGTAAGTCATATAGATAAGGGCGCTGACATATTAATAAATTTTTTTTTGTTTCACAAATTTTTGTAGGGAAGGCATGAAAACAGTCTGTATCAACACTTATGATATCCGATTGAGAAACGAAACCTCTCCAGCATGCGGTGCAGAATGGCCCTATGAACTAACAGATGTGAAAGAATACTTAAGAGTAAGTGAAAATAATGTTTATTTAGAATGCAAGATATTCACAAACATATGCATTCTCTGTCTCTTTATATATATATGTACCTGTTCTTTTTTAGTTACCTGAACTCATTAGTGGTACACATTCGGAAAAACAAGCACTTGGCTGGAAAGAATGCTCTTCTACTGTATCTGCTGCACTTCGAAAGGATACAAGCGCATCTGCTGAACAGGTAAGAATTGAGAAATTAAAAAGTTTTTCATCAAGAAAGAAAAAAAAAAGAAAAAAAAAGTATGATATGGTCATTTTTAACCTTTTTTTTTTCTTTTATAGTTCCTTCCTGAAATCCTGGAAGATATCAAAGTACTACTATTTAGGTAATTTTTTTTTATCAACCGTAACTAGATGTTAACATCATACCTTTTCTTTTTTTTTTTTTTTTTTTTTTTTTTTTTTTAGTGGGGAATATGATCTGATCTGCAACCATCTTGGAACTGAATATATGATTGGCAATATGACTTGGAATGGTGAACGAGGATTCAAGGTACAGAATATATAAATATATATTTGTATATATACTTTTTCCAATTGATTTACAAAATTCTTTTTTTTTTTTTCTCACTCTTCATCATACGGTAGGACGCCGTACAACAAGATTGGACCATTGATGGAAAACTTGTTGGCTTTTACACGGAAGAACGTAATCTTAGCTATGTACTTATCAAAGATGGAAGTCATATGGTACCTTATGACAAACCCACGGAAACATTGGATATGATCAATAGGTTTATGGGTGTTGGTGATAACAAGGTCAATGGTATGTCTAGTCATATCGGAAATCAAGAACAAGAGGAAGAAGAAAATGATGAACCTGTGCAAGAAAATGAAGAACTTGAATCTCCTATGGATAACAATGATGATGATGATGACACGAGCAGTACATTACCTTCGGGTTCTACGTTGGACAATAACACAAGTGAACAAACAGAAGAAATGGACGATGATGGACTTGGCGTTTCAACAAAGAGTGCTGGTAGCTATGGTGCTTTGGTGATTTTAGTGACTTTTATCGTAGTGGGTGGATGTTGGTATCGTGCTAAAACAAGGACACAACATGATGGCAAACCATCGATATGGCAACGTATTATACATTACTTTGATCAACGACCCAATGGTAAAAAAACGAAACTTCGATTAGGTGATCAAGATGAAACAAATGAACTGTAAGTAAATCAAAAATTAAAAAGTGATGATCTCACTTTTTTTTTTTTTTTCTATAGGGATGAACTTGTGATAGAAGAACCAACATTATTTGCTGCCGAAACATATTCTGATAGTGATGATCATAAACCGGAACCTTCAAAACCAAAACAATCAAGTCCAACTGCATTTGCCATTGCTGATGAAGATGATTCAGATGATGGATTTGATGATTTTGCCGATTGGGATGAACAAGATGCTTTGACAACAAACAAAGATGGAAAAGATCATTAGATTTGATTAGATGTAGTCAATAATAAGAAAAAATAAAATAAAATACAAGCATAATTGACATCCATTTCGTTTTCGGATTAAAAAAAAAAAAGACAAATAATGGACAATATTTTTATTATTATTCATGTAAATATATAAACAGGGGGGAATTGAAATGAGACATGGGATGAAGAAAGTGGGAAATAGAGAGAGAGAGAAAAAAAAAATGGAAGAATAAATAATACAATAGCCAAGAGATAGACTAGAAGCGGAAGTAATGATAGGAGGGTTATGAACAGGAAAATATTGATACTAATGCTGATGATAATGTTAAGATGGACTTGAATCTTCATGATATTGATGATGATGCTGTGATGTATGGCCATTGGTATATCCGTTTCGTAAAATAGATTTGGTATGCCCATTCCGTCGTTGAGATGTAGTAGAAGTAATTGGACTATTGGGACTGGATGATGAATCACTACCACTCTATTTAACATATATATATATATATATATAATAGAATGATATGAATATATGTAATTTATTATTATTATTATTATTTACCTGTCCATAATTTGAATCATTGTATAAGATGGCAAGATCCCCAATGATTTCTAATCAAGTTATTTTATGAGATAAATGAATTGAAATGGATTTGACATTTTTTTTTCTATTTTTTACCAGCAAGTATCCCTGGTTCTTGTTCTAATGTACGTCCCCAAATGGTATCTGTTCCTGTTGGTATATCTTCATCTAATGCTCTATAACTAAGTAACATACAAGCTGCAGCTATCATTTGTGGATCATATGTTAAGCATAATGGCCGACGTAAACTATATATACAATATATATATAAAGGGTAACATTGCGATTAATCTATTCATCATTTCTTGACAAGTGGCATTTTTTTTTTTTTTTTTTTTTTTTTTTTTTTTTTTACCTATCGTTTGCAAATCCATAGGCAGCTTGGGTCACACTTTCGGAAGCTATATAAATAAAGAAGACGAGTGATGAAATGAGAAATTATTCGACAATGATATATGTATATATTCTTACCATCCAATTCAGCAGCAAATTCGAGTACTAGTTGATGAGGATGATCCACAGTCATATCAAAACAAAGTGTTTCCAAAAGAAATCGTTCATACCATAAAATAGCAGATCGCCATGATTGATAAAGCTATTTATGATGATATAGAATAATAAAACACTGTGAATACATCGTTTACAATTATTATTATATTTTTTTTTACCTTTTGTTTTTCATCATTTTGATTGATTCGACTATATCGGGCCATGAGACAAGCTGAGGTAACATCACTTACTTTTCTTGAAGATTCTTCGACTTTACATGCCAAATAGATACACGCTCCTCCTATGTGCTACCAATGAAAAAAAAAAGAATATCACAAGACAGGTTAATGTCAATCCATACTATTCCAGTTTCTTTTTTTTATCTTTACATTCATATTATAATCATTAAATGAACACCGCATATAAAACCGATGGAAATAAACCATAGCAGTAGCAACAGTGATTTGTGGCCTGTTAAGTAATGAGATGATTAGTTCAAATAAAATAATGATCCATTCATATGACTTTACACAGCTAAACGACACCCAACAGTTTGAATAAATGCACAGCCTTGAGCTCTTTTTCGATGTTCCTGTGATATTGAGACCCCGTCATGAGCAATGGTAGGTGCCAATTGTAGTTCTTCTCTACTAAAAAACCACTATCCAACAACAACAAAAAAAAAAGGTTAACAATAAACAAAAAAAAAAAACGATCTATCTATTTCCTTTCTATATTAAACCATCATTTTTTTCAAATATAATAGTTAGTTCTTACTTGTTCCATGATGTGTACAGTCCAAAAAAAAAGGATTGGTTTCGAGAATTAGAATAAAAGAGAGAGAGAAACAGAGAGAGAGAGAAAAAAAAAGAAACAACGAAGGGAAAGAATAATGAATGACTGGGACGCCGTAAGTGATGTTCCCCTCTCACTTAAATGTACATTGTAACCCAGCAGCCAATGAAATTATTCTACTTTTTTTTTTTTTAAGTGGAACCAAATGTGTAAAAAGCTCGCATTATAGTTTCTTTTTTTTTTCACTTTTCTTTCGATTTCTGAGTCCTTTTTTTTTTTTCTTTCTTTCTTCCTTTCTTTCTTTTATTCACAACATGACTATTGAAACTTTTGAAATCCCTAGTTTTCATCCTTCACAACTTGATGACTTGCATCGTCGTCTTGAAAATGTCATTTATCCTCATGAACTGGTTTTGAAGGATAATCCTTGGGCCTACGGTACTCCTCGACAAGCACTTGAACCTTTAGTACAAAAATGGCGATATTCTTATGATTGGGAAACTGCAAGAACTGAAATGAATCAATGGCATCATTACAAGCTGACTGGTGAGAATGGTTTAAAACTTCATTTTATTCATGAACCATCCAAAGACCCTAAGGCTATTCCTATTGTATTGGTTCACGGTTGGCCTTCCTCTTTTTATGAATTCCACAAGGTCATCAATCCTTTACGTGATGGGAAGGACGGCTCTCAGGTAATCATCAAAATAATAAAAAAAGTATTTAATATTATATTCTAATTTATTATCTATAGGCTTACCATGTCGTAGTGCCAAGTTTACCAGGTTATGGATTCTCTGAACCTTCTACCACCCCTGGCTTTGGTATTCCTCAAATGGGTGACGCTATTCATCACCTGATGCTCAGTCTTGGTTATACAAAATATGGTAATGATTATTAATACAGATAAAGTTTTGATTCTGATACAAAATTCTAACATTTTTTTTTATAGCTTGTCATGGAACTGATTGGGGTCTGTGTGGCACAGTACCAAAAAAAAAACTCAGTTTTTTTAACGTTTATTTATTTTTTGATTGATAGGTATGATGATTGTAAGATATTTGGCCGCAACACATGATAAACATTGCTTAGCCATGCATTCTACCATGTTTATGGCTTTGCCACCTTTACCCACTATTACTAATCTTTGGAAGCGGCCTATCAACGTCTTCAAATTCTTAGCTGGTGCAACCATTTTAGGATTTGATCAAGTATATGGACCAGGCAAATTCAAATCTGCGGGAAACAATTTTGCTGATGTTATCAATAATAAAGATGCTGGTTATCGAGCCATTCAAGGTACAAGACCATATTCTTTATCCTATGGTTTGACAGATAGTCCTGTTGGTTTGCTAGGTAAAGGAAGATAATATCTTATAACATCATCACGAATATCCATATCCTTTTTTTTTTTTTTTGATAGGTTGGGTATTGGAAAAATATCATAATTGGACATATCATTCAAATAACAAGGATGCTTCAGTTTTACCCGACACTATATCCCCTGATGAACTGCTTACCCAAGTATCTCTTTACTGGCTCACCAATACCATTTCATCTTCCATGCGTTTGTATTATGAATTCTTCCAACAAACAGATGAAATGTTGAAAGTATTTGAACGTCGTATCTCTATCCCTTTTGGTGTTAGTAACTTTGAGAGTGATATAACTCGTAAGTAAAAAGGTAGTCGATAGAATGATACATATGATTTATTTTTTTTTCTTTCCTAGGCTCACCCAGAGAATGGGTAGAAGCATGTGGAAATTTACAATTTTATTCTGAACATTCTGTTGTAAGTTGACAAAAAAAATTAGATCGCGTTTTTCATTTTAGATTGACATGTCTGTTTTGATTATATTATAGGGTGGACATTTCTCATCATTAGAAGTACCAGATTTAATAGTGGACGATCTTCGATCATTTGGAAAAAAGGTGGCCAAGTCATTTGAATAGGCTTCCTAGTTAGTTGATCCTTTATTTTACTTTGTTAAATAAAAATTTGTTGACATTTCTACCGAGTTTATACTTGATGCTATGAAGCATTTAATTTATGTCTTTTATTGATTTGTTTTATATTCATTGATTTTCTTTTGTTCTTGAGTCGAAATATGATATGCTTCCATCATTTCATCTACCCCTTTTCTGTTGTACGCGTTCGCGTTCGTATAGCGGAATATGAAATCCTCTGTGTGATGAAAAAAAAAAAATTGCCCTCGTTCCAATTTTTTTTTTTTCACTTTTGCCCCTCAAACACCATGAATGAAAATACATCACCAGTATCCACACCTAGTAGTGGCAAAGTAAGTAAAATAAAATAAAATAGAAAGTTATACTCATCTTCCTTTTTTCTTTAATCTTCTCCTATTCCAATCCCAAGTTATCATTACCCCTTCTCAAATCAAAAACTAATCTATCAAGATCAGACGTAAGGAACAAAAAATATAATATTTGATTCAAATTTTTAATACTTACTACTATTATCTTTTTCTCTAGGCAACTTCCGATGGCAAGTTAGATGATAACAAGGTAGGTGAATAATAAATATTATTAGAAACCAAGATACTAATCAGAATTTTTTTTTTTTTTTTGGTGAACTAGAAATCATCTTTAACAGCATCACCAGTACGTAGCCCATTACGTGATAAAAATTCAAGTGTGATCACTTTACCTATACGACAGAGTCCTTCTTCTAAAGAAATTCAATACCACACATCTCCAGCTACCATTCACCAGCAACACCATCGTCATACCTCTCCATCCAAGCAACAACAAGTAAAGGTACAGGACTTGGAAGGTATTCAGCATCGACGACGACGTAATTTGTATGATACACAACAACGATCACCCTCCAATAAACCATCACCCACAGAAGTGATCTTTACACCAAAACCATTATCACCAACAAAATCATGGAACTTGACTGAACGCATTCTTGCTAAAGAAGAGAAATCATTGGAAGCTCGAGTACAACATCAACAAAAAGAATTGGATACACTTAATACAACGTTGAATGCGGAACGACAAAAGACAGCCGATGTACGTAAATGGATGATGGATATGGTACAACTGGTACAAAAATTCAAGGAAATACAATGCGATATGGATGAGTCGGTGGATATGTTGGTGGAATTTGACAATACTATGGATGAACTGATCAAGGAGCAACAGCAAGACATGGCACGACAACTGGAAATCGACCGTTTGATGAATCTTATACCTGAAAAGCTAGTTGAAATTGAAGAATTAAAAACACATATGAAAAAATAAAAATATTACTTTTATTATTGTTTATTGTGATGGGTGATCTTTCAATACCTTTTGATGATTTTCTTTTATGTATATATGTACATTGTGTTTTATTGTTCTTATTATTATTATTATTATTACATATATATATATATGGCAAATGATAGGACAAGGTAACACGATTCCTGCTGATTATGACTATGACGTTAGATTGTGTTGGTCTTGGCAACTGCTTCTAAGCGATTGGATTCTAACGCCGCCGTCCAAATCGGTTATCAATCCATTCTTTAGATTGCATAAACAAATTATAAGTAAATCACTATAGTAATTCATATTAATAGTAAATATTACATTGAATTTTGGTCATGATGATAATGAAGATGATGAAATAAAGTGGATATAGCAAACAAGAAAGTTTTGAAGAAAAGTGAATCTCACAATATGATTGGATGGGCTTTGAAATCAAAAAGTGTACTCTTTTTAGGCTTTCGTCGCTTTTTTTTTTCTCTACCTTTTCCTTTTTTTTTTTCCTTTATATCTATACACTAGCAAACAATAACAAATACAACGTCATGGGAAAAAAAGACTACATGTCACTATTTGACCGTTATGTTTCTTCTCTTCCTTCCAATGAAGATCATGGTAATACATACATATATATATCAAAAAGAAAAGAAACGATAGTGACATGTTCTTATTCTTTTCTCTTTCCTTTTTTTTTTTCTCTCTACTTGTAGACGACTTTACACCTTTACCGGACTCCATGGTAATATTATTCATAAAAAGAAGAAGAAGAAAAAAAGATATACATAATGTAAAGTTAATATCTTTACTAACCTGTTCTTTTATTATCTTGAACAAAATAATACTATAGCGAACATCAACTCTTTTAGAACAAATAGGAAAAGATCGATCTTGGACAGATGATCAAGTTGATAGTGATATTGCTATTCTAGAAAAAAACCGACTTTACTTTGTAAGTATGGATTAAAGTATTTTAGATAAAAACTAATATTCAACTTGTTTTTTTTTTTTCCAATACCTTTAGGTTCGCGATCTTCGAATACTTTCAAATCATAGTTGGTCGGTAAGTTGAGATAAGAAAATATGCATTTGACCTGATGATACATCCAAAAAAAGAAATAACCAACAAGACCCCAAATCATTCCCATATTTTATTTATTTATTTTTTTTTTTTGCAGGTGATCGAATTACTTCCTTTGGTGCGTGATTTATTACGACAAGCCATTGTTTCCAATAAAAAATCTGAACAAGATATGACTGATGATGTTATGGATGCCAAAGCTGAAAAGAAGAAAAAGAAGAAGGAAAAAAAGGAAAAGAAAAAGAAGATGGGTGAACCAGTGGTGCCTTCTTTATTGGTACGTGGACGAGATGAAGTAGCATTGGCTGGAAATACAATACAAGAAACTTCTTCTGAAATCATGAAAGATGTACTTAGTGAAGATCCTGAAACGATTAGAAATACCATTCGAAATGGCTCCATTGATCTTGGTAAAGACGATACTCCATCACCTGTCACCACCAACAATGAACATAAGAAATCAGTCTCGTTTTGCAATGAAAATGGTACTATTCCTCAACAACGTCCAAGTATTGTGGACAGTAGTGATGAAAGTTCTTCGTCTTCTTCTTCTTCTTCTTCCGGCGAAGATGATCAAACTGGTGGAAAGCAACAACAGAAGCAATCAAATTCCTTTGGGTTACGGCCTATCAAACCTGTTAGTGCCAATCGAATTCAAATCAAAACTTCTAATGGTCAAGTCTATGAATGCGATCGGTTTTGTCCTCATAAAGGTGTGGATTTATCAACTTGGGGTCAAGTCTTGGGAAACAATCTCATCTGCACAAAACACAATTGGAAATTCGATTTGAGTGGTAGTGGTTTGGGAAACAAGGGAAGATCCATCCATCCATGCAAGGTCAATGATTGGTAATGCCATGATTTGTCCTCAAGATTTTTTTTTTTTTTTTGTGTAGTCTTATAGCATCCATTTTTTTTTAGTATAGTAGGTCGTACGATATCTTTATTTTTTTTTTTAACATAATAATATATTTTTGATTTCTTTTTTTATTTTTTTTATAATTTTTTTTTTTTTTTACTAGTTATTTGAAATAAAATCATCATTGGTATCCTTCATTGATTGTAGTCAATTATTTTACATCCATTGGTATTTACTTGGATCATATTATAAAACTTGAGAATCTTATATTACAATAACATAGAGCACGATAAAAAAGGAAATAAGTTTAAAGTGACTAAATGAATAAATGTCTACTCCTGCATTAAAGTTTCACACAACATCCTCATCATCATACTATCATTCTAATATCGTTTATTATTGTTCGTTCATCAAATGTCATTTATTATATCTATTGTCGATACTCATTACATACTCCAATACATCCATCAACTATTATGTTCATGATGTATTCATTCCATCATCCATACACTCATCGTTAATATTAGAGGAACCATCATCATCATCATCATCATCATCATGATGCAGATACTCAACTTGAGACCACCAGGAACTACTCAATTAAATGAAGAAAAAAAAAATTCATTTTCTATCCGCACAAATTTCTTAATTTTGAAATGCCAACAAGGAATGCCAGAAATTATCAAAAATACACGAATCACACGATATTTCGTAAAATCCATATAATAATCTCTATTTTTTTTTTTTATTATAATATTCAAAATCTACAGTAAAAAACTAATCTACATGTATCCTATTTCTTCTTTTTGGATATACCAATCGCCTTGGGTTCAACTCCATTCTTGTATTGTTCCAACCAACTCAAAATATACCTAATCCAAACAATAAACGTCAGTTGTCTCTTGGACTCGAATAAACGTGAAATGAGATAGACTTACTTTCGTTGCTTGGTAGGAATTCCCATATCCGTTTTCATCACTCGGCTTTCGGTAGTAAACAAAGATTCCCAAGTCTAGAATACACATGTGTAAGAAACACACACAAAAAAAAAAAAAAAGAGTTAGATCTTCCATTTTAATTGAATAATACAAACACAATTATATCCATATATAGGATACCCCGTTCATTGATATTTCTTATCACTTACCTCGAACTTGCCACTGAATTCTTCACAACCTCGTCCAATAGTTTTCATAAAGTCATTGACATCCTTAATTGCACCTATAAAATAATGAATAAAGAATAGATTAGTTGGTTTTTGTTGTCTGTTGTTAGAATCGATGATACCTCTTGGTGCAGGGATAGAGGAACTAGATTCAGTATGAACGAGTCTTCGAGTGATTTGTCGTAAAGGTGTAAGAGGTAACATAGTAATATGTGGAGCGGAAAGACAAAAGAAAAAAAAAAACACAAAAAAAAAAGAAAAAAAATGAAAGGTAGTGGAAAGAAAGAGAAACAAAAATAAAAGGAGGGAACGGATATTGAAATCGACAATTTTTTATTGAGGTAAAGTGGATTCAGAAGGTTGGAAGCAATCTAAAGGATTTCTTGTACAAAAACCTTGATTAAGAGGAGAAGCCATAGTACCACGCAATAACATCCTTTCTCTCCAAGGGAATAAACGAAGAATAGCATCTGCACTTGTCAGTTTTTCCCCTTTAGGTGTCTCATAACCAGACCAAAGTACATGAGCCACAGTGGATGCACGAGGCCAAATTCGACTTTCAAAATTAGTATGGTCCACAAGTTCACTTGATACAAAAAAAAAAGTAATCCATTATCAATGAGTTTTTTTTTTCATTTTCTATGTATATTATACTTACCCCCACAGAGCAGTTTCTGCTCCAATGATTAAATCAGCTTCTTGTGAAGTAAGATTAGCACGCATATCATAAGAATACATTCTATTCCAATGATTAAAACCGGCACCAGGAACGTCAGGATAAGGATTACTACGAGGTTTGCCTGATGAATGAAAAATAAATAAATAAAAAAACAGGTATCATTATTAAAAAAAAAATATAACAATAATTTAATTTGATCTGATTACCAAAACCAACATCAAGATACCAATAATCACTTGAAGATACAATGGTACGATAACCTTTTTCAGTTGCAGCCTTGACACCAGGAGAACCAACCCATACTTGAACAATAGTATCCTTTGGTAAAGTAAGATTGTATTCCAATACACTTTCTTGCCAAGTGATCACTGTCTTGTTCTTTGAACGAATATAATCTTGCATGTCCATCACAAACTCACTGAATAATTCTTGAATAGTCATATCATGTTTTTTCAAGTAATCAGCTACGTAGGTATCATTTGTCCAGCAACCATATACTACTTCATCACCAGAAGCATGGAAATAACTATCAGGGAAAAGTTGAGCAAATTCATCGATGATGGTATGAATCACTTTTCTGGTTTTCTTGCTAGCAATATTTAATTGTCCTGATGGAGGTTGAACAGTATATCCAGTATAAGGTACCACGTCGAGACAAGATACTATTTCAGGTAGACCTGAATCAAAATAATCATCATTTAGGTTCGTACAACACACAAAAAAAAAAAAAATCCAATCATTTTACCATAACCCCACGATGTAGAATGACCAGGAGCTTCTATTTCAGGTATCACTCGAACACCACGGTCTTTGGCAAATTGGACAATTTCTTTAATATCTTTGGCTGAATAAACATGTCGAGGACTATAGGCTCCCTTTTCAGCTAATTGAGGATATGCTTTGGATTGATAAGGGAAAGAGGTAGAATCAAGCATATGCCAATGAAATACATTGAATTTATTCCATGACATGGCTACCAAAAAAAAAAAAAAAAAAAAAAAAAAAAAAAAAAAAGAGAAAGAATAAAATTAGAGTTTTAATTTGAAGATGACAACTTTAATTTTTTTTTTTTTTTTTTTTACTTTCAATCACTTTTTTAATATCATCAGTTGTATAATAATGACGAGAAGTATCCAACAATAAACCACGATAAGCATATTTGGGATAATCCTTAATAGACCAAGGTGCATTAGGAATCACATGAACTTGATGAACTGGAGACCATTGGATGATTTGAGATAATGTTTCCAAGGCATGTAAAGCACCAAAAACATTTTTTGCCTTGATGATGATGACATGATGGGTAGAGGGAATAGTCAATTCATAGGATTCATCTGTATTTAAATCAAGAAGAGTATCATCAGGATGATCCAATTCTATTTTCACATTATTCAAACGACCATGGATGGATGAATCAGTAGTAGTCCAGTTATAAGGAATCATAGGATAATCATCTTTGAGATAAAAAATATCTTTGGTGTAACGATGGATGGCCTTTTTCAAAATACTATTGTGATGATCATACTCAAACTCGAGACGAGACACATTCAAAGTGAAATGACCTCTAGTCCAATATTGTGGCAAAGGCCAAATCCATGGCTGTTTGACTGGATTACTTGCAGGCAATGAATTGATACCAACTTGTTCGATACCAATAACGGATGATATTATACCAATCACTAAGTATAATAGATGACAAAGCATATCTTATACAAAGAAGAAAGAAAAGAGAGTGCGCGGGGAGAAAGAAAAAAAAAATTTTCCTGGGTAACCTCTTTTTATAATCTTTTTTTTTTTTTCTACCCCACAGAATTTCCCGGGTTGTTCCTTTTTTCCTTTTCTCTTGATTTTCACCCTGAATTTGAACATATAGTTACGTAAGCTTTTGTTCCTCTTCTTAGGTTTCTTTCATTTTTTTTCTCATGAAATATCATTTTTCTCTTTTTTTTTTTTTTTTTTTTATCATCATCCTCTTTATGATTTCATTTGGAAAAGAATAAACTATTTTATTGGATTATCCCTTGCGAGTATTAGATCACTTTTTTTTTTTTCTTTTTTTTTTTTCTTTTTTTTTTTTTTTTTTTTTTTTTGGAAGGAATAAGATTAATAGCGGTGACCGAAAAGAGAAGAGGAGATCGCCAGTCATTTGTTGATACTAAATGGACAGATGACAGAAATCAAGCCAATCTTTTTAAGCAGACGAGAAAGTTTACCCTAAATGGATTCCACCAATGAAGAGCGTTAAATCAACTCCTGAGTCATTGAAATCCAAGATCTTTTTATTTTTTTTTTTTGTTTTAATTTTGATATCTTTGAAAGACGCAAATGGAAAAATAAAATCTAAAAAGAAAATAAGATATTATAATTAAGATTCAATGATCGTTTGAGAGAAGTAAGAATATATCATTATAGTATGATGCTGATGAAGCTAAATTATTATAAACTCTTAATTTTCATCTTTTTCAGGTGTAAATGACGGAGTCCCAACTACCCATTTTTCCATATGACCTGACGTTTGGTAGTCTTTTTTTTTTTCTTTTTTCTTTTTTCTTTTTTTTTTCCTTTCTTTCTCTTTACTTTTTTTTTAATTCATTATCATTCTACTTCTAACTCTTTTTTATATTTACTCTTATGGACATCAAACAACGAAATGATTCTACACTAACGAAAAATATTAAAGGAAAAGTATCGACACCAGATACTAAGGCACATTCCATATTGACCGATGCCTTATTCCCGGAACGAAAACCTAGTACTGACAACAATGCTATTGACAACGGTGAAGACGAAGAAACTATGAAACAAAATGATCCTTTATCTGCTCAAGTTTGGCGTTTATATACAAAAGCAAAGGATACTTTACCAAATGGTGCTAGGTTAGAAAATCTAACTTGGAGAATGATGGCTATGACTTTGAACAAGAAACAACAAAAACCGACTGATACGCCCTCTGATGACTCTAATATGATTGATTCTTTTGTGGATTATTCTTCTTCTCAACCTGATGATTCGTTCGTTGTTCCTTCAAATCAATATAAATATACAGTAAGTTGAAAATAGTATGATTACCTAACGATTTATTCATAACCTTTCTCTCTTTTTTTTTTCTTTTTTTGATTTAGCCTCCCACCTCTTTATCCAACAATAGTATCACTATCCCTGCAGATACAACTCATCAAATCAGTTCACCAGTACAATATCCCTCTTCACTGAAAAACATCGTCTCAAAACAACAAGTATCATCTGCCGCACCATTACATGCTGGAGCAATGAGCTTTGAAGATTTATTGACAATGTACTATGCAAAACAAGATCAAGAATCAGACAACAACAATGGATCAAGTCAATCACACCTTGAAAAAGCAAATGCAGGTTCATTCACTTCTTCGGGGAACTCAACAACCCAGTTCTCTCATTCGTCCCTCGGTAAGTCTGACTTTTTTTTTTATATTTTGTGATATTACCTTTTATTGTTAAAAGACAAATTTACTTTTGTTTTTTTTTTTTTGTTTTTTTTTTTTACCCGATCATATCCTTATTACTTTTTACTAATCAAAGTTGATCACTTTTCTTTTCCAGATCCAAGTCCCGCCACTTCTCCATCAGCTTCACCTTCACCATCAACAATATCACCACCATCATCAGCACCATCCTCTGTGCCATCATCCTCATCAACATCATCCTCAAAAAAGGATGAAGAAAAGAAAGGAAATACAGAATGTTTCAACTGTCATACTCAAACAACTCCGTTATGGCGCCGAAATCCAGAAGGTCAACCACTGTGTAATGCTTGTGGATTGTTTTTGAAATTACATGGTGTGGTTCGTCCTCTTAGTCTCAAAACAGATGTGATCAAGAAACGCAATCGCAATAATCCAAATACCATCGGATCAGCAACATCTCTCAATGGCAACAATAACTCTACTAACAATAATACATATGGACTCACCAGTGTCATCGGCAAACGCAACAGTGGTACTGGTGTCATTCAAATAGCTCCAAGTAACAATGTCAATATTCCTCCAAACATCAAACCTTTAGCAATGGCTACTAAGGAAGGTCGACCTATTCGCGCAGCTTCTCTCAACAAACGTCAACGAAGACTTTCTCAAGATGGTATGGATGGTAGAGCTAGTTCTCCTTCTTCACCCTTGTCAGCACACAGTATGTCAGCATCACCTGGTATGGTCATAGGTTCTTTCCCTACTACCAATCAGCATGACTTCCTCATGTCATCCAATAACCCATCGTCTATCCAACAACCTCATATTGCGCCATCATCATATCACGGCAACTACACTCCATACCATCATGCATCAGGTCACTACTCTCAACAACAACAACAACAACATCAATATCACAACAATATGGTCATAGGCAGTGCACCAACAATATCATGGACGGATCATCAAGGACCACAAACTCAACAACGATCACTTTCACCCTTAGAAACATCTTTGGCTCAGTTGACTCCAGATCAATTACAACAACTTGTATTATTATATCAACAGCAATCTCTCATGCCATCTCAAGAATCAACCGATCATCACAATAACGAATCATCTTTATCAACGTGGAACATTCAACATACAACATAGGCAATTTGGTGATTAAATAGTTTCCTTCTTTTTTTTGTATTGTTATCCATTAGTATTATATTATGCCCTTCCCTTCATATTCATATATATATATATATATATATATTTTCTTTTGTACAAATAGACCTATTCCGCCTTTCGATTATTATTCTTTTCAAAAAAATAAAAAAATAAATAAATAAAAATATATTTCATAACTCGAGTTTTTTTTTTTTTTTTTTTGAACAATGATGATGACAATAGATCACAATTAAATCGGAATTTGACTTTTTTGAATCATAAAGCGTTAGACCCAAACTTTAATTAGACCTCTTCCAAATAAGCGAAACCGCGGGTTGTCAAGACAACATGTCATCACCGAGGTTTGATTTATATTTGCTCAAGGAAATCATATAACCTTTCATTTGAAAAAATCACCAACATAATGACCAAACCAACATCATCAAAACATGATTCATGTATTTCAAAAAAAAAAAAAACACAATTTCCAAAAATAGGCATCCTTTATTTTTTCCAAGAAATAATAATACAAAATAAAATAAACTACAACTACATAAATATATATATATATTTCTAAATCTATAAAAGAGCATTCTTATCCCAAGGAGTATCCATGGTCATAGGATCCAAAGCAACGGCAGGTTTAGAAGATTCAGCCAGCTTGGCAAGACGGAATTCTTCATCAATATCATCATAATGGCGGAAGAGGATGTAGTAGAGGATACCACATGCAAAAGCACCACATGCAACACCGGTATATACCCACACCATATTAGGATCTTGAGAGGCAGGTGAAATGGCGAGAGAAATCAATGCTGCAATACAATTGGGCCATAATGATAATGCTGATACCAGTGATTTCATCGATTTGGGAGCATGGGTATAAGCGTATTCAATAGATGTAATGGAGGCAAAGATCTATAATAATAATAAAAAAATACATATGAGTATCATCATCATCCCATCTTTTATTATAACTTACTTCACTAAAGGCAATCAATACATAACAAGGAATTTGAATAAACACAGACACGTTAGAAGAATCACCAGTTTCAATAAAGAGAGGATCCATGTAAATATAATGTTGTACAACAGCAGCATAGACCATAGATAAAGAACCAAGGAAGAAACCAACAGTGATACGTTGTTGAGGGAAAAAGTTGATTTTCTTGCTGCGTAAATAAGGATAGAGTACCAAATCAACAATGGGAATAAAGATCAATAAAGCTATAGGGTCAAAGTTGTTCATAATGTTGTTAGGTAAACTGGACGGTCTAGCCATAACTGCAGCTTGACTGATAAGATTGTTGCTAAGATTGTTGTAACACACCCAATAGATCGACAAAGGCACGAAGATCTTGCATGCCATGATAGCTTGTTTGAGTTCATCCACAAATTGATCGTCCCAATGAGCCGCCTTTTCCGTCATTTCCGCATCCCATTCCACCACACCTGGTAAGCCAGAATCTCTTTTAGCAAAGTCCATAAAATCCTTGCAAACCCTACGAGCTTCTCTATTGCCAGGTAGATTCTTTTGTCTCCATGCTTGTCTGATGACACTAAAAGCCTTGAGAATAATAGAGCCTGTTGGTGGTGGCTTGTAATAGAGTTTGCTACCAGACACAAATACAATGATGGATACCAATAACATGATGGTAGGTAATAGATAAGCAGCCCAGAAATCTACATTTAATTCAAGTAAAGGACAAACAACACCACCAACAAGAGAACCAATATTGATAGCCCAATAGAACCTAAAGAAAAAAAAAAAAAAAAAAAAAAGGAAACTCAGCTACTAAAAAAAAAAATATTCCACAAATAGGGGAAATCATAATAGCGCGACAAATCTACCCTGGGAAGAAAAAAGAGAGACCCTTTTTTTTTCATCTACCGATTTTAACCTAATGTAAACGTTTTTCCATGGAAACATTCGCACGGTTATATAAATGTAAACTTACCAATTATAAAGACGTTGAATGGAAAGAGAGTAATCCACCACTACTTTTTCACCAGTTTTCAATTCCTTGATATAATCATGATCATATTTATATTGATCAGCGCATAAAGGTGATACAATACCTTTAATACCACCCGTACCAACTATAATGAAAGGATGAGAAAAAAAAAAAACTGAGATTTTTTTTTTTTTTTTTTTTTTACTTACAGCCAATCACTACCAAAGCAACTACGTAACCAGGAAAACCAGCACCAGCTTCAATGGCAGATGGAAGAGAAGTACAAGTAAGAATAATCCAACCGATCAAATAAACAGTAGAAAAGATAAGAATAGTCCAGTAACGACCAATATATTGATCAGCAACAATGGCTCCAAGCATAGGAGTAAAGTAACAAAAGAAAGTAAAGAAGTTTTGTAAAGCCGTAGCTACTGATTGTCCTTTGCCTAATTTGCCTACAGTAGCATCATTCGGTCCAAACTATGAAAAAAAAAAAAATAAGATTCATTATCATTCATATGACCCTTTATCTATTTTGTCTTACCTGAACGTAATTTTGAAATGGGGCTGATCCACCATAATAAGAGAGTCTATTATCCATTAATAAAAAAAAAAAAAAAGGTGGAGATAAAGTATTCCATTTTGGGTATATTTCTATGATGGATGATTATATGTAGTTTACCTTTCACTATGAACATAATATTATAAGTAAAAAGGTGAATGAATAAATGTGACTAAAAAGGAAGAACAAAAAAAAAAAAATCATTACCAAAGTTCGTTCACCAGGATGAACCCTGCAGCAATTGGAATAGTTTCTGCAACACGACGAAGTTGAGCACCATCGACTGAAATAGTAGAATCGTGTTCAATGACAGTGGTGATTTCTACACTGGTAGGATCCAAGTCTGATTTTTCTCTTTTTTCGTCTGTCATGAATATATATAAAAAAAAAAAAAAAAAAAAAAGAAAGAAAGGAAGAAAAAAAAAAAAGAGGTGTTCTTCTAAATACAGGTACGGAAGGTTACAAAAAATTTTAATTGGTTAGTATTGGCGGAGGTTTTTCCATGCTTGTCATAAACCATCATTCGATGATAGATTCATTTCGGTTGCCGCCTTTACCGTGTATTTGTTATCAAAAGGATGATGATAAAAAAAAAAAAAAAAAAAAAAAAAAAAAAAAGAATACAAGGGACCCTATATTTTGATACTTAATAGGGTTATCACTTTTTTTGTTTTTATTTATTTATTTATTGGATATACGAAAAAAAAAAAAAACTAACGATTAGCTATACTCCACACCTTCCAAATTTATAATCCGCACTTTGTAAAAAAAATATATTGTTCACATCTTCCAAAGAAAATCTAGAGTCCACACAAATTTTCGATTTCGAAAAGCTCCTGCGGTGCGCCAGAGCGTTTATGAGTATTAAAGAGAGATAACATCCCAGTTCAACGCAAACTAAAGTGAATAATGAAGAGAGAATAAATAATCATCACATGCAAACGTTATTTCATCTAAAACTTAAGATAGTTTTTACTTGCTTTGGTCAGATATCTAAATTCTTTGATCTTCCTTAAGTCAAAAGTATGCTTTAACCGAAGTTCATTTTGGACGGAACTTATAATTTTTTGTTTTTAACTCGCTTTTTTTTTTTTTTCTTGTTCTTTTTTCTTTCTTTGTTTTATCACTTTGAACAATCATTCCAAGATACTTGTCCATGGCAACAGACGCGCTCCAAAGAACAGAACTTTCGTTGGCAATAAGAATGACAGCAAACAAACAAGCCTCCTCGTTTATCTACTTCGACTTCTACTTCGATTTTTACTAATTCATCGACTCTTCAACACAACAAGAAGATTTCTACTGCAATACCAACAACTATACGTCGACCTCCTCCAACTTCTACCAAATTCTGGTTGGGGTACTGAATCATTGATTGAAACACCATTCTGGGAACAAGAGGATCAACCATTATCACACCCACAAAGCCGACGGAAACACGCTCTTGACGTGCCTTCTTCATGGATAACAGATACAATCGAAGCATCCTCACTACCACCAGCGCGCGTTGGATTTGATAGTAATCGCCTCCATGATTCGACTATGCTGTGCCATCATCATCACACCAATAACAACAACAACAACAACAAGTGGATGATCAATGGAATATGAAAGATGAAAATTGGGTATCAAACAAAGATCATCAACCCCTCTCATGGATGAACAGACAAGCTCGATGCCTACTGGTTGATTTTCGGATCCTTATAGAAAGAAGTATTCAAGCATAGAACAAACAATCCATCCTGCTGTTATCGAGAAACTATTATCACCAGAATGGTATCAGTCGACCCCCATCTATGGAAAGAGCTAGCAAGGCTCCACCACCATCACAGAACCCAATTGTAGTATCGATTCATTTGGATGTGGAAAATGACGTCAAGATAGCCGTTGATATTGGAAAATTCGGCGATCCTGATACGTTGGCTTACGAGCTCTGCAAATCTCATTAATATTACTGCTCCTAATCCGATGCAAGCTATCTCTACATTGTTTACAAATCAAAAGGAATCTGTCATGACAAGATATAATCGCAGAAGGTGATACTATGGTCTTTATTATTGTTGTTTTAGTTTATCTAGCTTATATCTTCCTCCCTCTTTGTTTAGTGTTTAGTATATATACCTATCTGAAAAATAAAAAAATAAATAAAAAAAAATAAAAAATGTCGCAAGACCGCAGTTATTCATCATCTTATCTTATCTTTGTGTCGCGCTGTGCTGTCAATTCGAAAGGACAAAAGCGTGGAATCCTTTTTTTTTTTTTTTTGAAATTCCTTTCTCTTCCTTTTCTTTTTTTTTTTTTTCTTTGTTCCTTTTTTTTTTTTTTCTCAATCACAACTTTTAATCTATCATGTCCACTATTCGTGTGTCTGTTGCCCAAGTGAGTGCATACAAGTTTGAATTGGAACCTACCATGACGAAACTGGAATCTTATGTTAAACAAGCTCGTGAACAAAACAGTCGCTTGGTTGTCTTTCCGTAAGTTGAATGAATCACGCTTCTTCTAGACCTCATACTTTATTATTGAAATGTTAGTGAAGCCTTCATTGGTAGGCACCCTAAACATAGTACCTTTGGCACGGTGTTTGAAGGAAGTTCTCCGGAATATGCTAGGTATCACAAACATGCTATTGCTGTGCCTGGTCCTGTCACTGATCGACTGGTGACTTTGTCCAAAGAAAATGATATCCTTCTTGTTGTGGGTGTCGTCGAACGTGACAAATTGACAGGTAAATAAATAAGAAATGGTTTGGACTATTGAATATTCATTCATCTTCATTTTTATTTCTTTTCTTTTTTTTTTTTTTTTGATAGACACTTTGTATCGTAGTACTGTGTATATTGATCCTGATGAAGGATATATTGGCAAACATAAAAAATGTAAGTAACCAAAAAAAAAAAAAAAGAAATGGATGACTCATTCATTAATCATCGCCAACTTTTGGTTGTTTTTTTTTTAATTACTTTTTTTTTTTTTTGATAGTTATAGCCTCAAGTTCGGATCGAGCAATATGGGGTGAAATTGCTGATAGCTCAACTTTACCAGCGAATCGAGATGGACATCGTATTTCTACCGTGATCTGTTGGGAAAACTACATGCCAGTATTGCGTACTTTTATGTACAGTCAAGGAGTACAACTGTATTGTGAACCTACTGTGGATCATCGTGATATTTGGCAATCGAATATGCAACGTATCGCTTTGGAAGGTCAATGCTTTGTCTTTGCTACTTGTCAATTCACACGTCAAAAGGATTATCCTGAAGGTCATGCTGGAAACGACTCGGATGGCGGTGATCCTGAAGCTCCTCATTCACTTGATGGTAGTGTAATCATCTCCCCTCTTGGTACTATCTTGGCTGGCCCTCTCCGTGGAGACGAAGGTTTGCTCACTGCTGATATCGATATGGAAGAAACAACTTAAAGTAAAATTGGATCTTGATCCTACTGGCCATTACACCCGTCCTGATGTCTTCAAATTGGTTGTCAACCAAACTTCCAATTCATCCACTTAGATTAGCTTTTTCTTGATTATTATTATTCTTTTTATTATTATTATTATCATTATCATTATTATCATTACTATTATTATTATTACTATTTGTTATTATTTTATTACTATTATTATTATTATTATTATTATCGTTTATTTTCAATACAATAGAAAATATTGAGATAAGACTATGACTATAATGACACTAACTAACAAATATGGAACAAAGAGAGATAACCACCAACTAAAAAAGAAGTAGATGCCATCCAGATCAAATACGATGATCCGACTACCGATTTCTGCAATTGATCCAGTCATATATAGTATCCCATGAAATCCAGAATTTTCAAAAAAAAAAAAAAAAAAAAAAAAAAGAACACATAAAAACATGTATATTTCAAAGTGATGAATCGAGAAAAGAAAATGGCATTGAAATAAGTGTTCGAGCTAAAAGTGGTCTTTATTGATAGAGAAAAATATATACTACAAATCAAAACTAAATCAACAAATACAACCAATCAATAGAGAAAAAAAAACTAAACTATGCTTCATCCATGCTTGGTAGATCTTCCTTTTCATCATAGTATTGATCAACAATTTGGTTGGCAAGCGCATAGAGTTCTGGATCAGGAGCAGGATTCACCGAGGCCAAAGCATCCATACAACTTGGTGTATCATCCAATATTTCTTTTCCTTTGGATACCCTTGTCAAAAGCATTTGCACATAACCTAATCCTAAACGAATCAGTTCTGCATCTTGAGATTTAATAAAATCCAGAAAGGCTAACAAATAATCATAAAAGTTAGTCTATCATTAGGTTTACCTTTTTTTTTTTTTCTTTAAAAAAAGATATTGATTTACCTTTCAGTAATGTTCTATGGTTCAAATTATCCATGAATTTCTGACCATGATGAGCAATGTTCAATAAGCAAATAGCGGCCTAAACGAAAATTGAATCAATAAAAATCATTCTCTTTTTTGTTTTGTTGATATTTACCCCTTTGCGAATTTCAAAATGTCCAGTTTGTACCATATCAGAAAGTTGTGCTATTGTTTCTGGTGTATCCACTTGTTCAATAATGTAAGCCCGGTTTCTATTGTTGTTTTATGAAAAGAAGAGAGAATGATGAATGACTTTGTTACCAAATAAATAAAAAAAAAAAAAGCTATTCATCCATTTCTATTCTTTTCATCTTGTCAGGGCTTACGCTGTTGTAATATTAGACATGACCCAAAGTGTTTCCTTTTTAATCACCCTAAATAAAAAAAAAAAAATAAAAAAAAAAGAGATAGTCAATTTCATATATATATATAAAGAGAAATATTTTAATTTCATGCTTCTCATTTTATCCATTACCTAGAATCTGATTTGAGTAACTTGAGCAAAGTAGACAGGAAAGGTTGTTGTTGGATCAAAAGTTCAGTGTTTTCATCAGGACCCGCAGCCAAATTTCCAAATGTTCGTAAAATGGGAAGTACAATGGGACCTTGATCCGCCGAATTATTCAAGTTCTTGACCAATGGTTGAATGAATCCTTCTTGCATTACCTGGTCTCTAAACTCTTTACTTCCAGCTGTCAAAAAGCTCATCACCCAACAAATTTCTGTTACTGTATCAGCCTATATATATTAGATAAAAGGAGAGGAAAAAAAAAAGATGAGTCACCTTCCTTGATTGATCTTTTTTTTTTTTGCTTTTTCTTTTGGCACTTTACCGTTTCTCTTAACAAATGATGTAATAGATGTTTGTCGATACCAGCAGCTATAAATGATTGAAGAGATGCTTCATCACCCCTTGCAAGATTAGCTAATGCAAAACAAGCATATTGTACAGTACGTGGTTCCTATAATGAAATGAAATGACAAGATTATTAAAGATAAATAAGTAATTTTTTTTTTTTTTTTTAGTAAACACTTACCTCAGAATCCAACATTCGAACCAAAGGTAAGATGGCACCATTATTTCGAATTCTAGCACGGACTTCATCATCTTCATTTGTCATATCACCTAAATCTTCTGCAGCCATGTTTCCTAAAGCACCAGCTGCCATTTCGCGAAGAACATTATTTTCTGAATCCAATAAAGTAATTAAATAAGGCACCATACAGATGGATTTGGCCCATAGATCATAAGCTCCAGCAGCGATATCTAGAAATGAGAATAATAATAATAATAATAATAAAAAATTAATGATCTACCTTTTTTTTTCAAACTTATTCTTTTTCTTTACTTGATATAGTTTTAACTACTTCAATTTGTTCATCCACCTCAGCACTTGATAATAAATGCTATAACAAAAAAAAAAAAATAACTATGAATGAATATTATTTGAAACATTGCTTTCTTTTTTTTTTTTTTTTTTTTTTTTTTTTTTTTTTTTTTTTTTTTTTTTGTACATACTGTTAAGGTTTCCATACAATTCCCTTCTACAATATAAGTCATAAGTGCTTCAGCAGGTTCAACTACAAATTTGGCCAAATAATGAATAGCATCTAAACGAATCTTCTTATCAGTACTTTTGAGATCTTGAGCCAAGGATTGTACTTGAGCTGTATTCAATCGATAATAGGGATCAATATCTTCTATAAAACAAAAATAAAGGTTAAGATAGAATACTCCAAAGAAAAATATTTTTTTTTAATATTTATTTACCATCGTGTTCATTATCAGGAGCAAGAATAGTATCGTCATCAGTTTCAGATTCACCAGCACTTTGTTCTTCTCTCCTCGTAAGATGTCTGTATCTTTTCGTTGTAATGAGTTGTTCACGGTGTTTTTTTCGTAAAGTATCATTGATAGCTTGTCGTCGTCGTCGAATATCATCAGAAGACCCAGAAATACTAGTACGTTTATATAAATGACGGTGATTTGGTTTATCAGGCATACTTAGAAAGTCTTATTAGAGAAAAAAAAAAAAAAAAAAAAAAAAAAAAAAAAGAAAAAAAGAACAAAAAAAAAAGTTTTCATGCCGCCACTGTGAGAAAAAAAAAAGAAGTTTCAGTTTGGGAATTTTTTTTTTTTTATTTTTTATTTTTATTTTGATCAAAAATACACATAAAAAAAAAACATATACTATTAAAAGTCCCTTAAAATCATCACCATGGCATCTAATCTATTCTTGGATGTTTCTAATCGTTGTAATACTTTTTCCATGTTTTCCATATTGGCCTTGTCACCATCACTAAGTAAATCCATGTTTTCCTTGACATCCTGTCGATTCAGTTTTTCCAATAGCCGTTCTCGGAGTGCCAATTCTTCTTTTTTACGTTGTTGTAAATTGCCAATCACCCGGTAGATATCCACCAACAGTTCTTCATAACATTTTTCCAATGGTACGTACCATAAATGGAATGACCTTCCAGGTGCACGATCCGCCGACTTGGGTACTTCTTGAATTTCTACAAATCCATGAAGATTCAATTGAGCCAATTTTTCCCTTGTATCCTTTGGTGGTAACATGGCCAGTTTTTGTACTTGAGATTCATCCAATTTGCCCTTTTCAATCAAAATGCGTGCAATCCGACATGTTGCTACACCTAATCGTTCCCGTAATAAACTTTCCAGTAATTTGCGTTTCATAGATTCACGTAATTTGGCAAGATTAACCGTAAATTGATTAGCCCCACGTTCATCCTTGTTCTTGATAAATCCTGCTTGATCCATCTTTAATAATGTAATGTATCCTCTGACTGCATCTTGTGTACTTGGTGGTTTGTTCTTGTTTAATGGATCTTGTTGTAAAATAATATCCCCTTGAGTCAATAATTCTGGTGATAGAAGATTGGCAATATGCATTGGAGTTGCTGAAGCTATTCATCATTAAAATAAATCAAATGAAAAAGTATTCATAGATAATTATATATCTTTTACTTACGAGTATCATCTTCTTTGACATTTTTCATTTCATCCTTGCCATATTCAAAAAAGGCTTTGATTACTTGTCCAGCCGTTCGATTCACACGTTCCGTAGCATAATCCACTATGGTCTAAATATATCAACTATGAGTCATCTTTCTTTTTTTTTTTTTTTTAGAAAACTGCGGCAACTTACTTCATTTCGAAAGATCATATTGTACTTGTCATAATTGACAGTAAAGAATATATTTTCATCTACTTCAGCCAAATTGGAATCCTCTGCTTGTCTATTTGATCCATCAAATCCATCCATAGCGAATCTCTAATTCAATAATAAAATACGTGTTATATATATATATATATTCAATCTTTTTCATTCTTCTTCTTTTTCTTCTTCTTCTTGTTACCTTATTTTGTATATTTATAGGATCATTGATTTTTCGTTTCTATAGAAATATAAAAATATTAGTTCCCAATTATTTAAAAAGATTAGTAAAAGAATTTTTACCATGCCAGCCATTTCATTTACACCGAATTCAGCTTGTATCTGATCATAAGCTGCCCTTTTGATAGCCAAAAGTTCTTTTGTTGTAGTGATAGTGTATTTTTCCGCTTCTTTTTCTTCTGCTTCCAAAAGTCGATCTAATGCTGATCTACTATGTTCTGGTAATACTGCCGTTATATATCGTTCATTGGCCATTTTGGTGAATGTCTTATGATATATTTTCCATTCTATTATTTAAAATAAAAAAGAAGAGAGAGTTCAATAAACATGATACACGATATATGTCATATTATACTTACTATCAAGATCACAATCTAATTCTTCTTTCATCGCAGTTAATGTCAAACGCCCATGGAGAAAAAGTTGTTTACAGATTTCAGTTCCCTACGAACAAAGAAGGATTAAATCTCAAACTGTAAACGATTATATGTATTTACCTCATTGCCAAAATGATCTTGTGTCAATCGTAAAATGGATCCCATTCGTAGTCGTAACATGATTTTAGTTGAGTCCATTTGGTAAAAAGTTGGATCGCGTACAGTCAAACTTTGAACAGGTTCAGTAAAATAGCATAAACCATGTTGAATCAAAATGACCAAAGATTCACGGACTTGTCGTTGGGTTAACTTTGTAAATCGTATAATGTCGCCTAAAGAAAGCCGTCCTTTCAAAAGTACCTGGTGTGCTACTTGCTGCAAATAAGTGAAAAAAAAAAGATGTCAATATCCATCTAATATTAGATTAAGAAGTTTACTTACCGATGGAAAGATACCAAATTCTTCTTCAATAATTTCCCTACATAATCTAGCTTCAAACGACATGTTGGTATAAAAGAGTAACAGACACAAAAAAAAAAAAAAAAAAAAAAAGGAAAAAAAAAAAAAAAAACAACCAAGTGGCTCTTCAAAAAATTTACATTTATTCTTTTTTTTTTTCTAATAATATTCACAACCCGCCTCCAATCATCATTCGCGAGACTGGGCAATGCAGACACATCTATTATATACACAAATTTTAAAATCTAATTTTCTTGATTCACTAATATACATAATTGTTGAAAGAATCTATCATATAAAATAGATGATCAGTTTTTGAATTTTAAATAAATTAAATAACTTACTCGAGTTTGTCCTTTTTTTGATAAGCAGACACAATCCCACTTGTACTTGGCATAACAAATAATTTGGTAGCACCTTTTCCATTGGACCAAGGAATTGTATTTGGTTGTAATCCCATCTTAATACCTTTTGTTTTCCCTAGATAGATTTCATATATTCCTTTTCCAACAAAACAGGCCACTCTAGGTCGATATTTACTTATTTTTTCTGTGAGTAATGGTGCATTTTCGCGTTGTTCTGCTAGTGTCAAATCTGAAGCTCTTCTTGTTGTACGTGCTGATAAGTTGGTGATTCCCAAATTGAATTCTGCAGTCATTGTAACATCGTCTTTACATGTCAATACTCTGTCCACTAGACCTACAATATATATATATATATATATATATTTAAAATAGATTGTAAGAATAGTTACGTATTTTTTTTTACCACTTTCAGAAAGACAAGGCCAAAAATGGTTGGTAGGTCCTGCAAAATGGTGACCTCTTGCTGCACTAGTAATACCAGGATTGATACCAATAAATAAAACACGTAGGTCATAGTCGAGATAATCAGGTATAGTTTTCTTCAAAGGATCATTGTTGTTTACTTTGATTTTGGTGGTGGTAGATTGTTTAAAGTAAGGTGATTTTGGCATGTATATATATATATAGAAAATAAGAATACAAAAGGAAAAAGGTAAAGAATTCAAAAAAAAAAACTGATGAGCGGCTGTTGAAATATCGAGTCCAATTCGAGACTGCGGGGGGAAGAACAAAAAGTATTGGTTGGCCAACCACCTTTTCTAAAGTATTTCCCTTTTTCTTTTCAATTTTTTTTTTTTCCATCTTGACGACACGTATATTATCATGGACGAAGAATCAGTTTTATTCGGTATTCGCAATCTATTTGCTCTTGGCAATTATCAAGCTTTGATCAATGAAGTCACTTCAACTCGTAATCTTCACTCACCTGATGCCAAATTAGAAGCTCAAATTTATTTATATCGTTCCTATGTGGCTCAAGGCAAATACAATCTAGTTCTTTCTGACATTCAAGATACTGATGCAGATGCTGGTTTGAAAGCTGTTCGTCTATTGTCCCTTTACTTGCAACAAAAATCAAAGGCACTACCCACTGATGACCTCGTCCAACAAGCTAAACAATTCTTTGAAGAAGGTTCTCATCGTGTCCATCCTGTTGTTCAAGTTGTTATCGCCACGCTTCTTGTCAATGCTGGAAAATACGATGATGCACTTCAAGTATTGCATGTTCGCACAAAGAAATTGGAATGGTAAATCTAAAAAAAAAAAAAAAAAAAGGAGAGATATGAATTATTACTTAACATTTAGAATACTAAATACGTTATTATAGTGTGGCCTTGGCTGTTCAAATATATTTACAAATAGATCGATTAGATTTGGCTCGTAGTGAAGTCAATCATGCCAAATCTTGGGCTGAAGATGCTTTGTTATTACAAATGATGGAAGCCTGGGTTGGTTTACGAGTGGTAAGTTTATTTCCAAATTATAATATATATATCTAATCATACTTTATGTTGATTAGGGTGGTGAAAAATATCAAGAAGCATTCTATATCTTTGAAGAATTTGGACAATCCAGTACAGGTCAAACAGTTCGAGTATTGAATGGTCAAGCTACAGCTAACCTTGCAATGGGAAGATATCCTGAAGCTGAAAGTCTTTTACTTGAAGCTTTAAACAAGGTAAGAGAAAATAATGGATTTTTTGTGATATTAATTATAACATGGTGGTATTATATATGATTATAGAACAGTGATGATCCTGAAACTTTGGTAAATATGATAACATGCTCAAATTTGATGGCCAAGACACAAGATACAACAACCAGATATATCAAGTAAGGAATATTTATTCTTGTTTTAGTACCTTTTTTTTTTTTTTTTCTAACTGAAGCTTCAATTTTTTTTTTTATCAATGATAGTCAATTACGTGAAGTAGCTCCTCAACATCCCTTCTTGGTGGATTTGGATCTCAAATCAAGTTTATTTGATCGATCAGCAACTCGATTCAGTTTGGTAGATGCATCCTAGTTTCTTTTTATTAGTTTTAATAAAAAAACAACACATAATCTTTCAATAAACTCTTTTCATACAAACCTAACGCTTGCCTGCGGCATTTCAATATTTTACTTTTCTTCTCTCCTTCACTCTGTCTTTTTCATATTTTCTCATTCCCTTTTCCTTCCATATTAATTGTCTTTAGTGTTTCCTTTTTATCCAATGGGTGCAGGTGCTTCCAAGAACAAGATTACTTCCCAGGATCAAGCCATCTTGAATTTGAAGATACAAAGGGATAAATTAAAACAATATCAAAAGAAGGTAAATCTTTAACCCTTTTAATTTTAAATTGAAAATGACTCATATCTCTCTCTTTTGTTTTACAGGTGAATCTTGTGATTGAAAAGGAAATACAAGCTGCCAAAGTCTCTTTGAATCAAGGGAACAAGAAAAAGGCATTACTTGCTTTAAAGAAAAAGAAATATCAAGAACAACTACTTGAAAAAACTGAACAACAACTTTTGAATTTGGAAGAACTGGTAAAAGAATAAAAATAAAAAAACTTATAGAATGGAAGGGATGCTTATACTTTTTTTTTTTTTGGTGATATCATTTAGACTCAATCGATTGAATATGCATTAGTAGAAAAACAAGTGTTGGAAGGACTCAAGAATGGCAATGACGTATTGAAAGAAATTCACAAGGAAATGTCTCTGGAAGACGTTGAACGATTAATGGATGATACTGCTGATTCTATTGCTTACCAAAACGTAAACCTATTTATTATAAATCATCTCTATTCTAACTATTTTTTATCTTTATTTCATAGCAAATCGATGATATTCTCAGTGAACAACTGACGGCTGAAGATGAAGAAGAAATCATGAAAGAGTTGGATCAACTTCGATTGGAAGAGGTAAGAATATACCTTATGAAATATCAATGAACTATGCCTCATTCTTTTCTCTCCTTTTTTTTTTTTTTTATTATCAGCTTGATGCCAATCTACCCTCTGTACCTGAATCCGAACTTCCCAAAACTGAACCTGTTTTACCTGAAGTGCCAACACATATACCAAGCACTGTCCAACCTGGTAAGAAAAAAAAAAAAAGAGTGGGCAAAAAGGGAAAGAGAGATGCAAACTTACTCATGATCATTTCTATATGATTAAAGAACCAATCAAGAAGAAGGAGAGAAGTCAACCCATGTTAGCCTCTTGAAAAAAAAAGGAACTATTTGTATCCTCTTATATTTACTTCACTATGCCCACCATGAAAATTTAGATCTAGTATTATTTAGCGATAGCGTTTGGTTCTTACTTTTTATTATTATCATTATTACACTTGTTACAATAAACAATTATCTGATTCCCACTTTTGATTATTCATATATATATATTCCTATCATAAATGTGGCGTGTTCAATGATTATTGTAAATCCAATAATAAAGTAACAGAAGTCATGCTTCATAAATGTAGAGAGGCAAATGTAAAATGAATAGAGCTTTAGGCTATGATACTAATGGCAATACTGTAACCATCGTGTTCTATTGAAATCATCATCTTTAAACCATTATCATTCATTCATCATCTTCTATTGTAGCCATGACCAGCATCAATAACATTCAAATATCCATATAATAATAAAAAAAAAAATTCTTGGCATGAAGTTTTTTACTAAACCCAATGATGAATATTTTCTGGGCTGTGGCCATTGCCAATTTTGGTAATGATGTATTTTTTTTTTTTTTTTTTTGGGTGAATATTTGACATTGGACCCACTTTTTGAGAATTTTGTGGCGATGCTTTCCCAACTTGTATAATATCGACTTTTTTGTTCTACATCTTATCATCTATTCTGAATAATAATGCTTAATTAAAAAGAAACTTTAAAGATTTCACACACGTCATATGGACATACATTTATTTCGATGCTTTATCATATCATGATCAAGTATTAACTCAAAGTACTTGATCGGATGAATGCACGTGTTTTTTGTCGTCCATTGTCTTGGATGACTACACAAGTAGATGAATCTTCTGTAGAACGTCAAAGAAATAAAAATAAAAAAAAGAATATGTATCATACTGTAGATACCAAAAAAAAAAAAAAAAAAGAAAAGGAGTAAAAAAAAAAAAAAATCAGTTTTTATTGATTCAATAGACTACCAAAAAAAAAAAAAAAAAAAAGAATAGAATAATAGTATTCATCATGTACTATAATAATTCAGATCAAAAGAACCACCACATAGGGAAGCATCCCCTGCATATTGTTTCGCTGTTGGTGCAGTCCATCCGCCAAAGGCAGTAAAGTCACTAAAGCTAGGATTGTTGTCATAATGAGCATACCAAAGAGGTTTTGAACTATCAAGTTCCCAATTTGTTGACCCGGTGACTGTTTCCCATTGTGATTGTGATGAATATACACCCCAATTGAGCTTGCTATCATCCAGAGCGGTTTTGAAGGCTGTCAAAGTATTCTGGTTAGTTGTGACATCAGGCCAGTTGTTCGATTGAGGATCCACTTCCACGTCCAACCAAATGGTACCAATCTGCATATGATTAGCGTTCATCGCATCGATGGCTTCGGATGCTTGAGTTGCAGGTGATTTGCATGTCGACCGACCTGTACAAGGAAAGATATAAAGATCCACACTAAGTCCAGCTGCTATGGCGTTGTTGTAGTTTTGCACAAGGTTCGCATCCACCTTTCCTCCTGGATTGCCACCCCAAGCTTCAATATACGCACGAACACCAGCACGAGTATAACCTTGACCTTTTACACATTGGAATGCTGATGTTGATGTTAATGATGAAACGTCAACACCTTTGCTATCAGCCTGGACAAAGGAGATACCAACCAAAAGAAGAGTCAAGTAAAAGATAATCGGAAAGTCAGTAGAGATCCACATCAGAGAACCAATAAGAAGAATACAAGTTGAAAAAAAAAGAGAGAGAGATAAGAAGAAAAGACAGAAGAAGAAAAGAATGATTGATATAAATACCAAAAAAAAAAAAAATGAATAATTTAAAAGTAATGTATCACTTGTTAATTTATTATTACCTTAATATCATAAGTCATGTGGAATCCAACGAGCATTGCATAGTTCCCCCGCAAAAGTAAAAAGGAGTACTCTGTCAGTATCACTAAAGATCCATTACGCTTGCATACGCGTCACTTTTTGTTCACAAAAGATTCATTTAAGTTTCCAGAATAATACCCTGTGTAAGCATTGGTATCACCGTAAAGTATATGCTCCAAAGAACCAACAAACCAAACTGAATTTCTTTAGTTGAATTGCGCGTATAAGAAGACACGATAATGACCTGGTGCCAAAAACAGTAAAGTGGTGATAACAGAAGGTGGCGATGCAAAATCAGATTCATAAGGTAACTAAAAAAAAAAAAAGGAAGATTTCAAGACAATGCAGATGCACTGAATATATATAGTATGATGTAGAGTCCTTTCCTTTCTTGTGCTTTACTTACCTTCCAAAGATAGAATAGTTCAGGACAAGAAGATATTGACCAGTGATAAATCTTGAAATGTAGAAGAAGAATACCACGGAAATAAGTTACCACGCTTTCTTCAGTTGTAAAATAATCTTAATTATTTCTTTGCATATTGAATAAGAGCAGACGGAGATCAAAGTTATTTGTGATGTTTGTGATGTTCGTGATATTCAGTACGTTCGCTATTGGAAACCGGTAGCGTGAAAATAGATTGATGTTGTCCAAATCAACCGGTGATAAAGAAGAAACGAAAAAAAAAAGTGAGTATTTACTGAATTTTTTTTTTTTTTTTTTTGATGACATGATACTTACGCGAAGATAAAATAAATGACCTAGCTTGCTGACCATATTTCACCAAATTGCTATGGCCTTGATGTAATTTTCCCCATATACTATCACACATATTTTGTTTGTTCTTGATAAATTATTGAAGATCATCCAGCGGATTGTTGTTGATAATAGTGGCTCGCTGTCTATGAATTGTCAAAATCGAAGATAGCGGAAGGTGATATATAAGATTGAGTAGGGTCATATGAGAGTGATTCTCAAAAGAGTTGTCGTCATAATACGTTGATGGTCATATAATGAAATATACATGGTCGAGAAAAAAAAATGTTGTTGTACGCTAGAAAGAAATTGGCTTGAAGGAAAATAATCGATCACAAGCATTTTGTGGAAAAAGTTTGAGGATATTCATATCTATTAACCAATGAGTTCCGCTTTGACATCTTTCTACCGTCACCTTTCCAGTGTTGTTCTTGTTGTAATTCTATAGTATTTGATGATGTTATGCATTATTCCAAAAAAGAAATATTAATGAATTAGTTTTTCAATAACATGTAACTTGCTACCGTAGTTGTATTTTTGGTTTACATTGATACAAGTTTCGTGTCGCGTCAACTCATGTCCAAACAGTAGATCATCCATTGTATTTTTAAACGGTTTCTTGGTTGTTGTATTTGTCTTCGAAATGGGTATTCAGTTAATGGTGGAGGAAAAAAAAAAAAAAAGGAAAACGTGAACAAGGAAGAGGAAAACAAAAAAGAAAAGAGAAAAATTGACCTGATTTTTTGAAGTCGCGCAAGTTGGGAATCTATTATGCAGTGATAACACTTTGAGCCAATCATACACATCAAAAAATTAATACTACAGAGAAAAGATGAACTCAAGCTAAAATAGTTCAATCATCTTCAATTGATATATTTTTAATGACTTAATATACTACGGTTACCTTTTTTTTTTCTTTCACCCTCCTCTTTATCCCTTTTTTTTTTTTTTTTTTTTTTTTTTCAAAATATAGGCGATTTTCCCGTAGAATCATGATGACAGGCATGCTTGAAAGTTCCAGTATGAAATGATGAAGTGAGTTTTCAATCACCATATGGGAATTACACAATGGGCAAATGACCTTTTTATTTTCTTTTGTTACATAAGAAGAAGTTGATTGGTCAAAAATAAAATAACTGATGACATTGCTAGTACGGACTACGGATGATGAATCAAATGTACGACATAATATGATGATGGATGACGGATGATGGGCAATGATATGATGATACAGTATGACGAATGTCCAATGGTGAAAGATGATGGATTAATGATGAACGATAACAATTGATGAATATAAAAAGGGCGACTTTGACGATGAAAACATCCATTACCCTTAAGGATCAAAAAAAGGGAATTTCAACCAATTTAAGAAAGACTGCGCCGAAATGACAATAAGCTCGAGTTGTAAAATACCGAAAATATGTTCATCATCATCATTCATCGACCATCCAACATCTAGTGTCATGGTGTCATCCATGTCTTTCTTTTTTTTTTCTTCTTCTTCTTCTTCTTCTTCTTTCTAAATGGATACATCGGATGATTGAATGAGAGTGTACCTGTTTTCTTGCATGTCAGACATATACAATAAAGAATAAAAAAATTAGGATGATATCATTTTATTAGAAATCACTCTATGGAATCACCTTCATATTCCTATAGAAGGTAAAAGAAAGGCTGAGGAAAATCATCAGGCGGTATGATACTTGGGTCTAAAATTGGTATAGAATTTACTAGTTATGGAAGACATCTTTTTTTTTTTCCCACATGTGTATAAAGAAGAAACAGAAAGACAGAGTATAGAAAAAAAAAGAAATGACGATGAAAAAAAAAAAAAAAGAATATGATTTCCATATATTCAAAAAGAGAATGACATTATCAATTGGATGATGAACTTTTAAGGTGACAATCTGATGGATTTGTATATTTATATTTTTTTTTTTCTGTTTTCTATACTTGAAAAGATAATAATCCAAATCAAGAGATAATTGACGACCTTGGGAAACCTCCGTGAGAGTAATAAACCAATTAAAGTTTTTTGTAACATTTTTATTTCTGTATATAGAGGAAAATTGACTCTTTTTTTTTTTTTTCTATTTTCTTTTGCCAATCCATGACAGACGAAAAAAGAGACAGGTCAGACTTTGATCGTGCCAGTGTAGAAATCATCACTGCACATGAACATCACCCTACTTCAGACTCTACTGTAGATAATGTTGAACTTCGTCGTGTTGCTGATTCTGTTCCAATTGCTGCAGGGTTCATTTTGGTGACCGAACTTTGGTAATGATTTTTTTTGCATGCAGTATTCATTAGCCATCTTACTCACTCTTTTATTTTATACGCAATTAATAGTGAAAGGTAAAAGATCATCATCAATAGTAATCATCACTCTATCATCCATCATCTCCACAATCATCCTTAAAATGGGATACTAAATCTTCACTTTTATTAATACATAATAGACTCTCTTATTATGGTGGATCAGCTCCTTTCCAAAATTATGTTCAGGTAAAACCAGTAGATAAAAAAAATGATTTGAATGAATCAATGACAAATTCTTCTTTCTCTCTCTCTTTTTTTTTTTCAGTTTGGACCTAATGATGCTACTGTAGGCAAATTAGACAAAGGACAATCAGTAGCCACTGCTTTACAAAACTTTTTTACTTTCTTTTGTTACCTTACTCCTATGCTTGGCGCCATTGTTGCAGATCAATATGTTGGTCGTTACTATACTATTATTATCTTTTCTATTGTATATATCATTGGTTGGGTCATCCTTACTTGTACTTCCATTCCATCTGCCATTGAAGCCGGTGCTGGTTTCCCTGGTTATATTGTTGCTTTGATAGTGGTTGGCTGTAAGTGAAATCAAAAAAAAAAAAAAAGATCTCAGTTCCTTTTTTTTTTTTTTTGTCTCATGTTTGATTTATTGTATAGTTGGTACGGGTGGTATTAAAGGAATCGTATCACCTTTATGTGCTGATCAATATAAATATGATCATGATTATATCAAAGAATTGAAAACTGGTGAAAAAGTAGTGGTGGATTACTCTCTTTCCATTCAACGTCTATACAATTGGTAAGTAACATTCACTTATTAAGGTTCAAGTCCACAGATAAAAAAAAAGGGTCTCCTTTTTTTTTTTTCTCAGGACGTTGGTGATTTCCCTCACGTGGATATTTTAGTAGCTGCGTTGTTTAATCTTTTTTTTTTCTTTCTTTCTTTCTTTTTTTTCTTTTCTTTTTTTTCTTTTCTTTTCTAGGTTCTATTGGGCTATCAACATTGGTGGTCTTGTCGGTGGGGTTGTGTGTCCTTTACTTGAATTAAATGTAGATTTCTGGGCTGCTTATCTATTGCCTACCATCATGTTGGTGTTATGCCTCTCGGTGTTTATAGCTGGTAGCAAATTCTATTACAAACCACGTCCAACAGGATCTATTATTCTCAAGGCTTTTAGTGTTATCAGACAAGCATGGCGACAAAAGAATCTACCTGGCAACAGAGAAGCTCGTAGGGTTTGCAAGGATTTTATGGACTTTGCTAAAAGAGATTCTGGCTTACCAGGTGTAGTGGAATGGGATGCGGAAATGAATGAAAAGGCGGAACAGTGGGACGATCAATTTGTGGATGAACTCAAACAAGCTATCATGGCATGCAAGATCTTCGTGCCTTTGTCCATCTATTGGGTGACCTACAACAATCTTAGCAACAATCTTATCAGTCAAGCTGCAGTTATGGCTAAACCATCCACTTTACCTAACAATATTATGAACAACTTTGATCCTATAGCTTTATTGATTTTTGTTCCCTTTGTTGACTTGGTGCTCTATCCTTATTTGCGTAGGAAGAAAATCAATATTTTCCCTCAACAACGTATTACACTTGGCTTTTTCATTGGTTCTATAGCTATGGTTTACGCTGCAGTTGTACAACACTATATTTATATCGATCCTCTCTTTATTGAAACTGGTGAATCTTCCAATGTCTCTGTGTTTATCCAAATTCCTTGTTATGTATTGATTGCCTTTAGTGAAGTAAGTTATAAAAGATGGGATGATGGTGATCATGATACTCATAGCTATTTTTTTTATTTCTTATTATCATTATTACTTTTTTACTACTTAATAGATCTTTGCCGTTATTACATCTATGGAATACGCTTACACCCATGCTCCCAAATCGATGAAATCAGTAGTATCAGCATTATCATTATGGCCTAACTGTGTCTCAGCATTGATCTCTCTCGCTATTTCTCCTGCAGCTCATGATCCTAATATGGTGTGGGTATATACCGGTGTTGCATGTGGTGCTTTTGCATGTGGTATCCTCTACTACATTCTCTTCCGTCATTATGATGATATTGATGAAGAATTCCGTCTTGCCAAGTTAGCCAAATCTTCTGAACCTGCCGTTGCTACGACCGTGGATTCTACTTCTGAAAAGAAGGCTCTTGAATAGTTTTAGAAATATAATATATAGTTGTAGTTTATTTTATTTTGTATTATTATTTCCTGGGAATAAATTTATATATTTAGTATTGAAGTACGCCGATGATGGTCTGGTTATGTTGACTTTTGTCCTCATGATGATGGATGAATAAGACTATCTGCAAACAAATCTTCTGGTGATTTTTCAATTGAAGAGTCATTCGTAGTTAAAGAAGGGAAAAAGAAAAGTTTATTAATAAATCAAGTCGATGATGATGATAGTAATAAACTTCTTTTCATCATTGACAACAACGATTATATTCAGCTGTAAATGTGTCTTTGAGGTATAACGTGAAATGTTTTCTATACACATTGGAGAAACATTTTTTTTTTTTATGAATTGACAATACATGATACCGTTAGTAAATAGTAGATGGTTCTTGCTTAAGTAAATACAGTTTTTATTTGACTAGGAAGTTGATAAAATGATTATAAACGGAAGGGAAATGGATGTGTAAATATAAAGGACGATGTAACAAACAAAAAAAAAAAAGATATAAAATAACAATAATAAATATGACGATGTAGAATGAGACAAAGGATGCAAAAACTGGAGATTAAATAGGGTATTCTATCGTATTTCAATTGGAGGTTCTGTTTCCGGTATGCCTTGAAATTCAAATACTGGTGCAGCAAACGCTTGCATATCATCCTTTGTCACAGAGTCATTCGATACGCCAAATGATGTTGTTTGACTGGTAGATGATCCAAATGCCGAAGGAGTTTGTGATGTCATATTACCGAAAGCCGATGAAGACGATGTTGTTGATGGTGTACTGGGTTGTCCAAAAGCATTAGCAGTTGTTGTTGAAGTTGATGATGGTGTACCTAATGTAGATGTTTGTCCAAATGCTGATCCACCGCCTAAACTAGACGTTTGTCCAAACGCTGTTCCACCACCTAAACTAGATGTTTGTCCAAAGGCTGATCCACCACCTAAACTAGATGTCTGTCCAAATGCAGAACCTGATCCTAAACTAGATGTTTGACCAAAAGCAGAACCTGATCCTAAACTAGATGTTTGTCCAAAAGCAGAACCTGATCCTAAACTAGACGTCTGTCCAAATGCTGATCCACTACCTAGACTAGATGTTTGTCCAAATGCTGATCCACCACCTAAACTAGACGTCTGACCAAATGCTGATGTAGGTTGACCGAAAGCAGAACCTGATCCAAATGCTGATGCTGTTGGTGTAGTCGTTGATGCTTGACCAAATGCAGAAGGTTTACCAAATGCAGAAGCAGTTCCTGATGTAGGTTGACCAAAGGCAGATGTTGTTCCAAATGCTGAAGTGGTTGTTGCTGCGGGTTTTCCAAAGGCAGAAGTGGATCCAAATGCAGACGTTGATGCAGGTTGACCTAACGTAGAAGTGGATCCAAATGGTGTTGTAGTACTAGAACCAAAAGCAGATCCACCAGAACCGAATGCAGACGTTGTATTGCTTGTTGTTGTTTTACTTCCAAAAGCAGAGGATTGACCAAAAGCACCAAATCCGCCTTGATTTCCAACAAAAGGTGCAAATGGTTGGTTTAAAGTCGCAGTAGCTCCAAATCCACCACTTGTTTGTGATTTTTCCTTTTCCTTGTTGTAATGCTGAATAGCACCTGATGTATTCCCCTGAATAGCAGCAAGTTGTGTATCCATATCTCTGTTAATCTGTTGGAAACCTGGTAACTAATAATAATAATAAAAAAAAAAAAAAAAAGAAGTCAGTAAAAGATATTGATCATATTAGGAACTTACATATTGACTATCATTGCCAACTGAGCGCATACTATTGTAATAAGCTAATCGATCTTCTTCAGGACTACGGTCTGTACCGACGATCAAATTGGGTTCACCTTTAGCTGGACCATAAACAGATAATGCCCAAATAGGTTTTTCTTCCTTGATATCTTTGCGAATGGAGGCTTCACTAGTAATAGGAATAATAATAATATGAGTAACGTAATAAAATTGAAATATTTTAAAACTTACTTGTATGATAGTTTAATGTGTTCGAATTTACAATTATTTCCATAAGTACAACGGTTTTCAAGAAAGAATTTACACACAGTCATTATTCTACTGTTTATATAAAACTGAAAGAGAGTGTGGACAAAAAGTGAGAGAGAATTTACAGCAAAAATTTCTTTTGAAAAAAAAATGGCTGCGGACTTGGAATCTTGTTCCCTTTTGATTGAAAGTGTTCTCAAAAACTTCACAGTTTTTCCTTCTTTCTCTATTGCTGGCATGGCATCAAATCGCAGCTCTATAAAATTAGAAACCAATCAACGGCAAAAACTATGGCGAGAAAAGTTTAGATCTCAATGTGTTGAAAGAGTAAAAGGGACACGAAAAGAACAAATAGACCAACGTCGACATAACAGCGTAAGGAGTACATATTATAAAAGAATAAAACTTTTATTTAACTTTTTTTGATAAAATATTAGTGGATGAATAACGTGATAGCACAAGAATGGCAACAGTTTAGACAACAATATGAACAAGAACTACAACAAGCTGGTACTGAAATATATACAGATCTTGAAGCTATGATTGAAGAAAGTATACAAAGTATGCCAAAAAAAAAAAAAAAAGGATTGGGATAAGTTTTTTTTTTTGTAACTTTATTTATATTAGTTGAAAATAATAGACAAGAAGAAGATCAATACGAAGAATACCAAAGATTACAGCAAGAAGAACTTGATATGGTTATTGAAGAATACGAATCAATAAAGACATCCATATGTATGAAGTGTCAGCAACCAAATTTTGCTCAACAGTATGACCAAGGACTTTGCTCTCATTGTGGATATGTGGTGAAAAACGAGGTAATACTCTTTTATTTGAAAATGCTTGTGGTATGGTTTTTAAATCCTTTTTTTTTCAGGTATTGAATACAATATATCAAACAAAACAGAATCATGACTCCTCGTGTACAGATAAAATGGAATTTATGGTTGAACCTGGGGAAAATGGAAATATACTTGGTCTGTGCGGTTCCTGTGATCTATGGATTCTCTTTTGATAGTTGTTTTTTTTTATCGAATGTTCTATATATAATATATCTGTTATGTTTTTATAGACACCTATATTTTTGTACATAATAAAAGATTACCCTTTTTCTTCAGCTTTCCGTATTCGGTTAGCGGTGTTCTGATTTTTTTTTTTCCTTTTTGTCAAGTTGTCTTGGTTATTTCTTTCTTCTTCTTGTTTTACCAATGTCTTTCTTCAACACCAATATCGATTCTATTCTTTCCTCCTGTCATTTACAACCATCTTTGGAATTATCTCAAGTGGATCTTCAAACTTATGTAGATCGTATTACTGCCGATGGAAGCTGGTGCAATGTAAGTATGCACGAATATGTTCGCAAAAGGTTTGACTGACATTTCCTATGTCATGATCTTCTATTACAATAGGATTATTATCTTAAAACACAACAAGACGAGAACAATAGTCAACATGAAAATATTTATAAGATTTATGCAGACACATTGGACAACATCTTCACCAAGGTCATTCACTGCGACGCGTCTATTCAACTATCACTAGTAAAAGTATTATATCAAACTTTGGTCTCACAAGATAAAAACCACTTTGGAGTAATAATTGAACAAAAACAGTAGTATTCAGTTGAATTGTTTGTAATCTTTTTTTTTTGTCTTTTCTTTCATTCCTTGCTTGTATCACTCACTATAGGAATGTTTCATGAAGAACCACGATATTACCTTACAAAAACTCCTCTCTGACCTACTTATCACGAACCATAAACCAGTATCAGCTAGTGTGGAAATGAAACGACTTGTACTTGAACTATTGGAACGTATACTTTGTGTGTGTAGACCTCTAGAATCTTTAGCCTGGGTGAATGAAAAACTCTACGATTTGGATTGGACCTCCTCTTCTGATGATAATGATCAAAATGATTTGTCCAATATGGTGATGATTTTTGTTACTACGATTCAGGTTTATGGAAAATCAGGTACTTTATAAAACAATAACAGAAAACAAAAAAAAAAAAAAGAATAGTAGTGCTGATATTCTTTTTTTCTTGAAAAGTACTGGAAAATAGTTTAGGGGATATCAAGATATATAATTACATCACACCTCTATTGACTTCATGCGTAGATGCTTTATCTTTTGTGAATACAATGATGCGACAAAGTATACCAGCAAATTTGGAACATCAAATGGATTATGTAACTATTATAAACAGTATACTTGATCTTGTTACATATTGTTACTCTATTTCGTCTGATACACAGGTAAACTTTGAAGAAGGAAGCAGAAGATTATTTTTTACTTTATTCTCATACAACATCAAATCTTTTTATATTATTGTAGCAACAAGATCGTGATGCTATCTTCCATATAGCCAACTATTTGGTAGTTCTTATTTTTGACAAATTTGTGTCAAATGTAAACACAACGCTCAGCAGCACATATTACGAACAACACCATAGGCGATACAAGGTGAAGAAAAAAACAACCAGTGAATCACCCAATAAAAGTGATCACAATGTGATAATGGATTGTGTATCACGTTGCCTGGTAAATAAAAAGAAGTCTTTTTTTTTCTTTGAATAGTTATCTTACTTATATTTTAGACCTTAGTGGCTCATAATGGCTTGACATTCGACAGATTATTACTTCTTCAACGACAATATGATGATGGAATGATTTTGGGAAAAAGTGAACTTCGTTTTCCTCTCAGCTACAATGGTATAATGACGATGATGGCACTATCTATTTATGATCGGTATATGAACACAGATCTAGCAAACCAAGATCCACGGCGTTATCTTTTCCCACTTTTGATTGATCCAGTTTGGATTGGCCGCAACTGTCTTGGGATGATTATATCCTTATTGCACAAGTAAGTAATTGAAAAGAAGAGACAGAATAAAAATCATCCTAATCTTCATTTATATTCTTTTTTTTTTTTTTATAGTCCTCAAGATGCTGGTAGGATAGACAAATCTCTTTTGATACTTTTATACTTGGCTGATAATGTGGATAGTGAAACACTCTCATTGTCATTGGATATACTCGATAAGGAGCTCCAAGGTCCCTTGATCAATGGTCAGAAAATGACACTAGTAAAGGCATTTCAGGTAAATCAATAGATAATGAAAATTAGATGACAAAACAATGGTCATACCAATATTATTTTTATATTCCTATATTTCTATCAAAATTCACAGACTTTGACATCCATGACTTGTATGGCGGACAATGCAAATTTTCGATTTTTGGGACATCAGTTACTGCAACGCTTCTTACAACTGGGTACAGACGAAATTCGCCTTTTTGTTTTGACAGAACTACTTCAAAACTGCCCATTTCCGACAATGCATACTGCAGCGATTGGATTACTGAAAGATCAAGTAGATCAAGCTCTTCGTCTGAAACATGGAAACACGATGTTCTGCTCAAGGGTTATTCTAGACAAGTTTTTCCCTATCATATACCAGGTTGATAACAACAAGGACAACGATAATGACACTGACAAAGAGAAAGAAATATTCTGGGACAAGTATAATTACCATATGCAAGCATTGAACTTTTATTATTACTTGATGATGGCTGATGAAAAGGAAAATTATGTAAGTGAAAAAAGATTGAAAAGAGGAAAATAAATCATTGATTTTTTTTTTTTAGACCTGCGTTTGGGATCAACAACAAATAGAATGGTTGAAGACAAATTATCTTAATCCATTGGAACAAAAGGTGATCCAATTATACTCATTATGTCAACAAGATGATGATAACGTAAGTGAAAAGAACAAGATATATGTCTTATCTTTTTTTTTTTTTTTTTTTTTTTTTTTTTGGTTAACTCTCCTTTTTTTTGATTGATCAATAGGATTCATTGGTCAAATGTATGCAACTGGATATGATGAAGGATATAATGGAAAAGATTACAAACAAAACGCAAAGCAAACAAATCTCTTCTAGTTAGAATCAATGATAGTATACCGTATAATATAATAAAAATTTTAGATGTAAACATTTTAAATTTTAGAGTATTCATTCGTGAAAGTTGAAAATATCATGCCAACTCAAGATGATATGGAGAAGAATGGCGATAAAGGTACTCACTTTTTTTTAATTTACTTTATAGATGCAATGATATTTCTATACCATAACATCAGTGAAAGTTCAAAACAATGATTAGCTTTATGTTGTGTTCAAATTTGGTGCGATGATGATGACTTCTGAGGGAGAAAGGGAAAGGCAAAAGTTTCTTCAAGTTTGTATGTAGATGAAAAAATGGGATCAATTTTTGGATTTCACAGCCAAAATTTTCAAACTCCTCAGCCAAATGTTGGCTGCAAACTCGAATCGTCAAGGGGACCATCAGGCAATTTTTCGAAAAATCGATGAAAATCTTTTGGTGCTTATTGTACTTTAGATGATAAGTTAAGCGATAAAATAGGAATAGATGACATTAAATTACTTTTTTGAGAGGAATTCAATGGTAATAGTTTTATTGGATGATGATCATTATTCGATGAGGGATGACATAATTGGCTTTTATTTTTTTTAATTTAATCTACAAATTGAGAGATAAGATTTAACTCATTATTAATGCAAATGAAAGAGAATCTTGTCATATACGTTCAATCCAAATCTGGTGCAGTGATGATGATCGTTCAATACATCACAAAAGTGTAAAGAGGGGCATGTCTACCTTTTTGTGATATTACAGTGCAAAGAAAATAGTTTGAATTTTTGATAAATAAGCCAAATAGAGATCAGTGAATTTATCCAAAGAAAAAAAAAAAAAGAAAGTGGCTAGATGAAAAGAATGATAAGTGTACCAATAAACCAAAAGAGGACGCGACTTTGGAAATCTCCACGATTCAGTCAGTCAGTTACGTCGGATTTGGAAAAGTATTTTTATCTCATCTTCATTTTTTTTTTCTTTTTATTCTCTCTCTCTTTTTCCTTTTATACGTCCATGTCCAAAGCAACTGATACTAGGAAATCGATTAGTTCTTCTGTTTTTGGAATCAAACGACTACTACGCGATTTTCAATCAAAGTCACCAGCTTTATCAAAAACTACCTCTACTTTTACCGCTAACAATGGTAAATCAACAAAAAAAAAAGTATTGATTGATCTTGACACTCACCTTTCTTTATTTCATTTGTGGAAATGTAGAACTACATGCTTTTGGTCCTGTGAATATTGATAAAATACGGATAGAATTCAAGGAACAGATCGATATCATCCGGTCCATTTGCTCCCAGTTTGAAACAGAAGTACTTGGAGAAGTGATGAAATTAGGTCCCGGCGCTGATCCCACGTTTCGAAAACACTTTAACCAACTCAAGGTAAGTATAAGAAGAAGAAGAAGAAAAAAATAATAGGGATGATACTTTTTTTATTGATTTTATTAATGTATTATATTTTAGGAACAAGCAACTACGGAAAGTACAGTCTTGCGCCTTCAAGAATATCTTCAACAATCAAATGAATGCCTAGAAAAAGCAATTTATGACAAGGAAGCATCGAAACCAAATGTTAAAGTAAAACAATTAGAAAAATTGGCAAAATCCATGGGGTAGGTAGAAATTAGTTTGTAAAAAAAAAAGTGTGAAACTTCATATAAGACGGACAAGACTTATCTATTCTTGATTTTTTTTTCTTTCTTCCTTTCTTGTAGACTTGTCTCATTTGTAGATTCTTCTCAAAAAGATTCTAGTGTACCTTCGACAACTATTACTCTTGGAGGAACTGTCATTGTAGTTGATGTAAGTGATTATATATATATATATATATATTAGGATAATATAATGAGAAACAATATTATTAACACTGAATTATGAACTTTTTTTTCCACCATTTTTTTTTTTTCAACAATAGATTGATATTGATGAACATGGACAAGTTCAAAAAACAAAGGTTACATTTGTACCTGAACACTTGCAGAACGATCATGATGAAAACTTGGATTTATTACTGGCAAGAAATTTACAAACTAAAGACTTGGAAGGTTTCAAACGGAATTTGGGTACTTTGGCATTACTAGATCGACTCAATGTAGAATATGCACCAACTGATTTTTTTACGATTGTTCGCAACCTATTCAAAGATTTACAAACAAACTGTGGACATGAAACGTAAAAATAGAATATAGAAAGAAAATGATGATGATTTATAGTCATTCATTCTAACAACGTCTATTTTTTTTCTTAATAGATTACTCTTATCAAACAATCTGTTGGATGTATTATTGGAAGGTCATGGTGTACCTAGCTTTAATTTGGATTATCCAGGGATCTCTATCGCTTATTGGATCGACAAAGTCAAGGCTAAAGATATAGATTGGGATGATGTTCGTACATCGGTTGAAAATGGTAAATAAAAAGTAAAAATACAATTTTCCATTGACTTTTTCTTTTTCATTATTATTATTATTATTATTATATAGGAAAAGATCACACAGCTTTACTTCAAGCAGCCAAGATATTAATCTCATTTGAAGAATCAAAAACATTACAACAATTCCTACCATCACATCGATCAAATTACATGTTGGCATTTGATGAATTGGAAGAAACAATCAATAGCAATGAAGAGTAATTTTTTTTATTATTAATGAATCAATTAGCACTTACATTGGATTTTTCTTTTTTTTTTAGAGACGAATTCAAAGTCATACGGGAAATCAAATGGCCAAAATTCATGCAACCATTACGATTTGTCAAACCAATATCTTCAAACAGTACGAAGGCAATCCCAATACGATTTGTCGCTAAACTGGATGTCCCTGTTCCGGCATCAGATACCATTGTGCAAAAACTCATGGAATCTACTGGCCTTTTGAAAGGTAATGAATTGCTATCCTTTTCAAGGAAATATATATATATATATATATATATAGATATCTTACATTTTTCTCCATCTTCATTTTTTTAATTATTAGAATCATCAACAACACATACAAATGCTATTGAAGATCGTTCATCTTCAGAAACAATGTCATTGGAAGAATTATTGGTAAGTATATAATATGTTATTTTTCATTCGTTTATATTATTTATTTATTTATTTCTTTTTCTTTCTCTTTCTCTCCGTTTTTCGTAGGTTGTGGGGTTGACTGATTCTTCTACACAGATAAATCCACTAAAATCAAACTCTTTATGGATCAAGGTAAAGTTTTCAATAATCATAACTTTCTACTTTCCTAATCTTTCTTTTTTTATTCATATAGAAAATGGAAGACACATGTGATCAAGTTTATCAATGGATGACGGGTACTGGTACACCTGGCAAACTTTTATATCGAATCCCATTCCAACACCCTTATCAATTGTATAGTATTATTATGGTAATGTATTGACAATAGATAGCAACTTGTTTAATTAATATTTTATATACATATATAGCACTTGCGCCAACAACAAATGTTTAACTGTTTGTTTACAAGTATTTTCAACAAGGACACATTTCAAACAGGAATGGATGAATCAAAAAAAGCAGTTCAACCATTATCTTTAGAAGATATAATGATAGGTAAAATTGAATATATATATAGTGTATGTGTACTTATTTCGTTTTATACCCTTTAATGACTTGATAGCCAGCCAAAATGACAACAAATTACGAATAGAAGTCAGTGGATTCGACGCACCACGAACAATTCAACTCTCATTATCACCACCGCCATCATCATCAAAATATCCGTTTGTGTCAGTTCCCATTATCATTGATATACCTAGCAGCAAAGCACCTCGAGTACGATTAGATCCAGTAACTGTGGACTTGACTACCAATGGTAAAGAAACAATGTGGCATCCTCGTGTATTTGATGTGGATGAAATGACCAAGGTGTTACAAAAGGAATGCAGAATCCCTCCAATGGTGGATTGGCTTTGGAAATCAATTGAACAACATGATGGATCCTATTTTTATAAACAACCACTGAAACGATCTCATACTTCAATGATGGATTTAGATGATAATAGTTTTTAGTTTGTTTTTTTTTGTGTTGAATGTCGGAGTTTCCCGAATAAAATCTACCTTTTTATTTTTTTGCATGGTCGTGTTCTGGTTGGCTCATTCGAATGGATTTTTCACTTTATGATCTTGGTCGTCGTCAGCTGATGATAAAAAGGGAAATTTGCTATTTTATATTTATTTCCTTTTATTTTCTTTTTTTTTTATATATTTTTTCTTTTTTGTTTTTGTTTTATTCTCTCAATTAATATAGAATATGACACATCAAGAACATTCGAGTTCAGAAAACATTCTTCCAACAACAACAGAAACAACAACATCAACAATATTACCTTTTACTTGTCAATGTTCAATAGTTCCTTTGATTGAAAATAACCGCAGCACAATTACCATACCTCGGTCGGAATCCAAGTCAACAGAAAATCATAGTTTTGTACTTTATGTGATAGTTTTTGATGTAAGCCATTATTCTTATCTGACAAATTATCATGATACTTACTCTCTTTTATCTATATATTATATGTAGACTTTGGAAACTAGACGAAGATACAGCGAATTTGAATCCTTCCGAACACTTCTCACCAAACTATATCCTGCCATTTTCGTACCACCTATTCCTGGAAAACATTCTCTATGTAAGTAAATTCAATATTTTTTTTTCTTATATTTTATTATTATTTACTCTTTCTTTCTTTTTCTCTAGCTGATTATGCTCATGTACATACTCAAAGTCGACACAAGGATGAACTAGCCATGGTGGAAAAACGAAAACGTATGCTTGAAAGGTTCCTTTGTCGTTTGATGGAACATCCTATATTGTCGAGAGAACATGCTTTTCATCAATTTCTACAACCAAATGTATCCTGGGTAATTTTTTTTTTAATAGAGTCACGAGTTACCTATTATATAGATATAAAAGATGCTTATTTTTTTTTTTATTTTTGATAGAATGAAGTCCTTACATCTCCTCCATTTGTCTCTATTAAGGATCCTCTTTTGGAATCCATTTCTTCTTCTGTTCCTGGTGAAACAACATTTGTATCTTCTTTACTTGGTGGCAATGTATCCTCTCAAATTATACCTATACCTACTATATCCTATGCTGTCAAAAATCCTGATCCCAAGTACCTTTCTTCAGAATCATTACTGGATAAACAATCACAACATGCAAGTACTCGTTTAGATCGCTCACAAAAAAAGTTACTTCGTCGACTTGGAGGTATTGATGATAAAAAAATAGAAGAGGATGAAATATAAGACTTATCATTTTCCTTTTTTTTTTTTTTTTTTTTAGATTTATCCAACGATTATGCTGATATGGGTGCAGCCTACAATGCACTTAGTTTGGATGAAGTAGGTGAAATGGCAAATACAATGGAACAACTAGGACTTTCGAATGATGAAGTATGTTTACAAATGCGAAAATTGGTGACACAACTGGAAATCGAGTTTGCCGAACACATACAAGAATATGTGCAATATACAATGATAGCCAAACAAAGCATACGATATTGGTATATGAAACAAGCTCAATTAGAAATGATAGGCGACGCGTTGGTGAACAAACAAACAGCATTATATTCTTTATTGAAAACAGAGGATCAAGCTGAACGATTACAAACTCTGATGACACAAGGTAATTCTTCTTCTCCCGACGATGGTACAATGGATCGAAAACACAATGGTACAACGAATGGACACTCTACAGATGATCATAATTATGGGATGGATAATGATACTTATGACATTGATACTCATTCAATTGAAGATGGATTTTTCTCTGTGGATTCGCCATCTCCAAGTGGTCCATCAACTGATAATAATAATGATCATGATGAAATTTTACAACAAAATAATAATAACGAAAATAACAAGCATACTAGTAGTTACCCTTCTGCAGCCAGTATATCCGCTATTCGTGCTTCAAAATCTAAATCAAAGAAATGGACTTCTCCAAGAAAACTCTTCAATGCCATGACATATACTATACAGGGCATGATGGATGTGGATCCAGAACAAACAAGACGCAATCAAATTAAAACATTGAAAGCAACTATTGCAGAGGTAAAAAAAAAAAAAAAAAAAAATAATGATTGGAATAATTATATTAATGAATATATGAAATAGTTGGAAAATGCCAAAATGAAAATTTCGGAAGAAGTCAAGCAAGTAGGAATAAGCATTCAAGAAGAACTACGGCGGTTTGAAGAACAAAAAATGATAGAGCTCCGAACGATGATGATCGCCTTTGCCAAACGTCATTTAGAATTTTGTGAAAAGGTATTATTAATTGCAAGATAAATGAATATACTCAAAATTGATTTTTTTTTCTTTTCTTTTAGAATATGATTTCATGGCAACAGACTCGACAACAGGTTAGCGACATGGGCATATCAGACTAAAAATTCTTAGTTTATTCTATCTGCGGAAAATGAAATAAATTTATGCCTTTTCCCTTGTTTTACATTTTTTTTTTTATACGCTTCTTTCCTTTTTTTTTTTTTTGTTGTTTTATATATATCTAACTTTTACTACATACTTGTCATGACGAACAAACTTCCTTTTCCTGTATTTCGCTTCAAACCACGTACTACATCTAAGATTCCAGGCGCTTCTATCATAGTACTTCAAGAATGGTGGGGTGTCAACAATCAATGTAAACAACACGCTCAACGATTAGCTGACGACACCGGTGCTCATACAGTAATACCTGATTTATACAAGGGAAAAGTGGGAGTGGATGCTGAAGAAGCTTCTCATCTCATGAAGAATTTGGACTGGCGCAATGCGATTTCAGAATTACAACAACTGACTTTACAACTTCACGAAGCAAAGTACCCGTAAAGTTTATACAATAAGATTTTTGAATGGGTTTTATATTAAATTTTTTTGTTTATATACATTATATTGCAGATCTGTTGGCTCTATTGGTTTTTGTATGGGTGGTGGTCTTTCACTGGCATTGGCTAGTCATTTAGCAACAGCTTCCAAGTATCCTCTGAAAGCATGTGTTTCTTGTTATGGTACACCTCCTGGTGATCTTTATGATGTTAGAGATATTACAACCGTGACTCCGGTACAAGGCCATTTTGGAGGAAAAGTAAAAAAAAAAAAAAAAAAAAAAAAAAAAAAAAAAAAAATGAATGAATCATTTTTTTAATGCTCATTGAATTGTTATTATAGGATACAATGAAAGGATTTAGTGATCCTGAAGCAGGTAACTAATAAAATAGATGGATATTTTTTTACTAATTGATTCCTTTCTCTTTTGAATAGCTGACGCACTTGAATTCAACCTCAGAATACATAAAACGGCAGAATCCATCATCTATCGATATCCGGAACAAGGTCATGCATTTATGAACGATGAGGAATGGTCTATCGAACAACGAAAGAATTTAGGATTTGTGGATAAGACATCGGATCCAAAAGTGACTGAACAACAAGTCCGTGAATTGGCTTGGTCTCGTATTAATAGCTTTTTTGTTCAACATCTTAGTAATCGACAACAAAGTGTAGAATCTTTGGACAAACCACTGGGTTAGATTAGATATTTTTGTTTTTTTTTGTGTGTTGGGGACATCAAATGAAATCAAATAAAAAAAAAAAAACCTTTTTGTATGACTCTTCTTTTTTTTCTTCTTTAGCCCAAAATTATAATGATGATCTTATCTTCTTTTACAAATACAACATCTACTTCTATAGAATAGTAGAGTATTCTTTTTTTTTTTGTTCTATCCATTACCATTACATATAATTGTATACTGTTAGATCTATTGTCAATCATGTTTCAAGAACCGCTTTATCTGATTGGTTGAAAATTGGTTTGGCTCTGATGGCAGGTGAGTCAAAAAAAAAAAAAAAAAAAAAAAAAAAAAAGACAAGGGCATTTTTTTTTTTACTCTCATTTTTTCACTTTTCTTTTCTTTTCTTACAAACTTCCCAATGCTCTCCAGTATTTCAACTGTTCGACTCAGTGCCTTGAAGGCTAGTGGTCTTCGAGCCATGAATTACTCTACTATAGGAAAGCGTATCAAGGTGGACAATCCTGTGGTAGATTTAGACGGTGATGAAATGACACGTATTATCTGGTCTGATATTAAGGAAAAACTTATTCACCCTTATTTGGATTTGGATATCAAGTATTATGATTTGGGTATGGAAAGTCGTGATGCTGTAAGTTAAATTTTATCTAGTTGTCTATTTTTTTTTTTTTTAAGAAGGGGTTCGGCAAAATACAACCGAGATTCTTTTTCTACTTATTCTCACACTATTTTTTTTTTTTTTGTTGGTTTCAAAACATTTTTATATGATAGACTGATGACCAAATTACCATTGACGCAGCTGAAGCTATTAAGAAATACAATGTTGGTATCAAGTGTGCTACCATTACACCTGATGAAGCCCGTGTCAAAGGTAAAAAAAAAAAAAAAAGAAAAAAAAAAACGAAGAACCAGAAACCAAGTGAATCACTTGTTCTAAAAAAGGCAACCAAGAACTGATAAGTTGATCTTTTTTTTTTTGATGATTAGAATTCAATTTGAAGAAAATGTGGAGATCTCCCAATGGTACTATTCGTAACATTTTGAACGGTACTGTGTTCCGTGAACCCATCATTATGACCAATATTCCTCGTATTGTCCCTGGTTGGAAGGAACCTATTGTGATTGGTCGTCATGCTTTTGGTGATCAAGTAAGTAATATATAAAGACATGTAATTAAACATTGACAATATATTTCTTTTTATATATATATATATACGAATAGTATCGATCTACTGATTTTGTGACTGATAAGGCTGGATCATTTGAAATGACTTTTACTCCTGCAGATGGTAGTGCCCCACAACAATTCAAGATTTATGACTTTCCTGCTAATGGTGGTGTAGGACTTGCTATGTATAACACCAATGACTCAATTCGTGGTTTTGCTCATAGTTGTTTCCAAATGGCTCTTTCCAAGAAGATGCCTCTTTACATGAGTACCAAGAATACCATTCTCAAGAAATACGATGGACGTTTCAAGGATATTTTCCAAGACATTTATGAACAAGATTATCGTAAAGAATTTGAAAATAATAATTTGTGGTATGAACATCGTTTGATTGATGATATGGTGGCACAAGCTTTGAAATCTAAGGGTGGGTTTGTCTGGGCATGTAAGAATTATGATGGTGATGTTCAATCGGATATTCTGGCTCAAGGTTATGGTTCTCTTGGTTTGATGACATCTGTTTTGGTTACTCCTGATGGAAAAACATTGGAAGCTGAAGCTGCCCATGGTACTGTTACTCGACATTATCGTGAATATCAAAAGGTATGTTTTTTTTTTTTTTTCTTCTTTTGTTCAGACTCGAAAGTTGATCTTTTTTTTATTTTTATTTTTGTTTTTTTATTTTTTAGGGAAATCCTACTTCCACCAATCCTATTGCTAGTATCTTTGCTTGGTCTCGAGGATTAGCTCATCGTGCTAAATTGGATCAAAGTCAAGAATTGGCCAAATTTACCCAACATCTGGAATCAGCTTGTATTAACACTGTCCAAAACGATAGTATCATGACAAAGGATTTGGCTTTGGCTATTCATGGACAAGAGTGAGTATCAAAAAAAAAAAAAAAAAAAAAAAGAAGAAGAGAATTTGCATATTCATCCAAAATATCTTTGTATTAGTCTTCGACCTGAACATTATGTGACTACTGAGGAATTCATGCAACATGTTACAACCAATCTTGACAAACTTCGAAATTAGATTATGAACTTTATATATTTTTATTACTTCCATTGTTGTTATTTTTTTTTCACACCCCAATTAGATCTTCTATTTTATCCCCTCACTCTTTTTCCTCCAACAGCGCTTAGACGTCTTTTGTTTTTTTTTGTGGCACATCATGCGATCATGACTTCAATAAAGTTTGTTTTTAGTTTTTTTTTTTTTTCTATTATATATCTATATATATACTTATATGCTTATGTTGATTTGTGTATACACTGTATGCATGCGTATAAGTTGTTAGCTGATTAAAAAAAAAAAAAAAAAAAAAAAAAAAAAAAAAAAAAAAAAAGAGAACATGATCCGATTTTCTGATAGATGATGATATATGAATCTAGCTTAAGAAATGGGATCCACCTTTCATGCATAGATTCATAGCGGCCACCATCCAGTCATTCTACCATACAATCATCCTTGGCAACCATCACCTCATTTCATCTGTCATCAAATTGTCCATCATCAAAACCATCCATCATCAAAATCACTCATCACCACATTTCATCTGTCATGAAATCATCCACCATCTACTATCAAACCATCCGTCATCAAAATCATCCATCATCAAAATCATCCAACCTCTTTTTACTTGGGCAGTTTGTTTTAAACTGGTTAGAAAAAGTTCCAACGGGAGGAAAAAAAAAAAAAAAAACTATCTTACTAGAGAAAAACATTCTTTTTTCCGGATAAGGAGAAAGGCAACATCGGCTAAGACTCGGGATCGACAGATAACGTAAGTTGATCAAACAAGATTTTTTTTTATTTGTTGAAGATTAGAAAGAATATATAAATGTAATCCTATCTGCAGTGGCGTGATAAATACTATTCATGTATAAACAAAAAAAAATCTAGCTACGGAATAAATGATAGATAAAGTAAGGGAGAGGAGAAAGAAAACGATAAAAAAAAACGCGAGATGAAAACTATCCATGCAACGCGGAGCTGCAATGTGTTCCTTAGGTTTCCGATACAAAGTAAAAAAAAAAAAAAAAAAAAAGAGCGCTTTTTTATTATGTACAAAAAAGAAGGGGGGGGGAATAAATAAAGAGGAATGTCAAAATGTAGTATGATGATGGCTTTTTTGAGAATGATTGATAAGCCAGGTAAAAGGAAGTAGTGATTGATACATCACCCAAGTGGCGATAAGGGAAGTCAATGATTTGGTCATAGAAAAAAATAATAATAAGACATGAATAGGGGAATCTTGAGTGAGGTTGGTATTGTTATAAGAGGATGGATGCTGATGATAATGCTGATGCCTTTGATATTGTTGTTGTTGTTGTTGTTGTTGTTGTTGTTGTTGTTGTTGTTGTTGTTGTTGATGATGACGTTGATAATGCCGAGGATATTGTACTGATGATGTTGATGATGATGATGATGATGATGATAGTGATAATGATGTTGATGGTGTAAAACTAGTTGCCCATAAAATAGATTTCTTGGTAACAAATTGAACTAAATGTAAAATCATAGACCAAAGAATATCATCTTCATCATCTTCTTCTTCTTCTAATAAAGACCAATAATCCGAAGCAGCACTCATGGTTTCCCTAACAGGAGATTCTGGTAAATATTCCAATCTTTCAATATCAGGGTTGAAACGGACAGATGATGGAGCACCAGATTCAGAACAAGTTTTTGACCAAGGACGATAATCATAATCCAAACGTAATGATGCAGGTTTCTTCAATACAGATTTAATACCTTCAGGTGGAGGAGTAGGAGGAAGTTCAATCGATGGTTGCGTAGAGTATAAAGGTCCATATAACCCTAAAAAGGAAAGTCAAAATAAAACGTTTTAGATTTGTTTGTTGTAAAAAAAAAAAAAAAAAAAAAGGTTTTGTGTGTGTGTGGAACATGCTTTACATGTGATGTCGGATTCTTTCTGCCTAAAAAAAAAACGAGGTGAGAGAAAAAAAAAAAAAGGTCATCCTATTAGTCGTTTTGTAATAAACAAAAAAATGAAACAAGAAAATAACTCACCAATTGACTGTGGATGGATTCACCATTGGATTTGACCTTCCTAGTTGACTTGTACATAATTTTGCCATTTGCCTCCATAAAGCATTTTGATATCGAATACAACGATCATGTTCAATTTGTATTGATTTGAAATCCTTGATATTAGCTTGAAATTGTTTCTTTTTAATTTGTAGTAATTGTTTCTTGATTTCATGATTTGTTTGAATAATATCATTTACATCCCAATCATGTGCTAAATAATCAACACATATACAAGCCGTCATCTTTGTTGTCAAGTAATAATAATAGTTAAAAAAATAAAAAATAAAAAAAGTATAAAGAGGAATAAGAAGAAGAAGTGAAAAAAAAAGAAAAAAAAAAAAAAGAAAATAAATAACAAAGCGGTATTAAGGAGCAAAAAAAGGGAATAAGAAAATGGAGAACCCGCCGCCGTCTAATTTTATATTTGTCACAAAAAAAAAAAAAAAAAAAAAAAACACAAGCACACCATTTCTTTTACACATTTTCACGCCACATCCAATCTGTGACATATCGGAATTTGGCGATCACTTTTCTTTTTTTTTTTTTTTTTTTTCTCCCACACCCATAATCTTTTTTTTTTTTATATATATGCACGGACCCACCTATCTTTAGTTACACGTTTATCTAGACTCATCACCTTTTTTTTTTTTTTTTTTGAAACGTATCAATAATCAATCACAATACATATACAACACGTGTTGTATGAGTTGGTCTCTCTCACTTCTTTTTTTCCCATCCTTCTTTTTTTTTCTTTTTTCTTTTTTCTTCTCATTGTGTTACTTTTTTTTTCTGGGTTGATCAAGTTGTGTGTGTGTGTGTGTAATCCGTGCACTTCTTTTTAGGTTGGAAACATGCGGAAAATAAATCTATTTTTTCTTTTTTTTTCATTTTGGTTCATTAAAAGAAGACAGGTATATATGTCATACAAAAGGGATTCAACAAATCATATCTTTTTTATTTCATGTCCCAAAATTTGATGCCAGCATCCCACAACCAGATTCATTGCGTTTCTGCTGCGGTATTTCAAAATCATAGGGTTTACTCATCATCTCCATCTTTCCATCTTTTTTTTTTTTTCTCTTTCACTTTCTGTCTTTTTATATATATATATAGAATATGGCTTTCTCTTCAGGTTTGATCTTGACTGATCTCAACGATTATATAGCTCCATCTCAAGCTTGTATAAAACCCGTTGAAGTTGTCAAATCTTCTGACAACAACAATGGTTCTGTAAGTCGAAAATGAAATATCTTTATTTACTGTTTCTAATCTTAATTTATAGTCTGAAATCAAAGTAGATAATGAAGGTACTTATTATGAAATCTCTCAAGACGGTGGTGAATCTAAACTGGAACAAGCTTCTATATCTCTTAACGATTGTTTAGCTTGCAGGTAATAAAACTTTTTCTTTTTTTTTTTTGTTTTATTATTATAATTGATGACTCATATATATATTTTTTTTAAAAAATAGTGGATGCGTCACTTCAGCCGAAAGTGTACTTATTACTATGCAATCACAAGAAGAATTATATAATGTTTTGAAAACCAACCAAGAACAACCTGATCAACACCGAACCATTATCATCTCCATCAGTCCTCAATCAAGAGCCTCACTTGCTGCCAAATATCGACTTTCCATGTTACAGGTGCATAAAAGACTTGTTACTTTTTTCAAACAACATTTAGGTGCTCATCATGTCTTTGATATTGCTTATGCTCGAGATTTGTCATTGGTTGAAACAGCAAAGGAATTTATTGAACGATATAGACATTACTTGACTCAAGGTGGTGATATTATCGAACAACAAATGCAACAACAACAACAACAACAACAACCAGAGGAACAAGGTGGAAGACAAAGACGAAGAAGACAACCTGCATCTAATCAACAACAACAACAACAACAAAAAAGTATTCCCATGTTAGCTTCTTCATGTCCTGGTTGGGTTTGCTATGCTGAAAAAACGCATGGTGAAGTGTTACCTCATATCTCTATGACCAAGTCTCCACAACAAATGATGGGTTCTCTAGTAAAAGATTATTTAGCTACAAAGACAAATACAAGGTAAACGCCAATATATATATATATATATATAATATATATATTATATGATCACTGATTTTTTTTTTTTTTTGGATTTAGGCCTGATCGCATTTATCATGTTTCTATTATGCCATGCTATGACAAAAAATTGGAAGCTAGTCGTCCTGATTTCTTTTTAGAAAACTTTAACACTAGAGAAGTGGATTGTGTATTGACTACTGGAGAAGTGGACAAGATGTTTATGGAACAACATATCAATTTTACTCAACTGCCAGAATCTCCTATTGATGATATGTAAGTATATATTAAATAAACGAAAATGATAACTCAATATTTATTCTCTTTAGATTCAACAAAGTAGGTGTAGATCCAATGACTCAAATGGAGACAGCATACGGTGCATCAGGTTCATCCTCAGGTGGTGCCTTGGAATATATTTTAGCTAGTGCAGCAAAAGAACTATTCCAATTGAATGATGTTCCTTTGGATCAACTTTCTTACACAAATGGACAACAACAAGAAATTATTGGTGGTCGAGTAGTGATCAAGATGGGCAAGAATGCTGATGTCAAGGAATATATGTTACAAGATGATGATGGACGAGTTCTACTTCGTTTTGCTACAGCTTATGGATTTCGAAATATTCAAAATATTGTGCGAAAAATCAAGACTGGCAAATGCACATATCATTATGTGGAAGTGATGGCTTGTCCTGGTGGATGTGCAAATGGTGGTGGTCAATTACCAGCTCAAGAACATAATACTGATATGGAACAAGTAATTCCTGTCAAGGATTGGGTTCAGCATGTTGAACAAATTTATCGTTCTATTCCTGGTCTATCTCCTGAAGCCAATGAATCAATCAAAGCTGTTTACAAGTAAGATAAAATATGTTTTGATAGGGAAATGTTTTGGATTTTATTTTAATCATTACTTTTAATAGTGAATGGATTGGAAATGCTTCCAGCCCAGAACATGTATCCAAATTACTTCGAACTCAATACCATGCTGTTACTCAAAGTTTGGCTAATCCGCTTGCTACCAAATGGTGAAAAAAAATTCATTTATATATATATCATCCTGTATCATCCTTGGGAATAATTTATAGTATAGAACCATTCTTATATATATATATATATATATTCATATAGCTGTATAGATAGACCTTTTTTTTTTTTTGTATTTATTCTGTGTCAAAATAAAAATGACTATGTGCTTGGTGCCTTTTTTTTTGTACCATTTCAGTGTCCGCCTTTAGCGCCTTGGACCTTCCTTTTTTCTTTCTTTTTCTCTTTCTTTCTTTCTTTCTTTCTGTCTTTTTTTTTTTTCTTTCTTTCTTTCTTTTTCACTTTTTCTGTTTATATTTTATTTTATTTTTTTACTATTTATATTCCGTACTATGGCAGTTGATTTATCAATGTCTTCACGTATCATGTAGGTTATGACAAAATGAACATCTTCCACCGTTACGATAAAAGAAATACTTATTTCAAGATTTTTCTTAGGCAATTCAATTCTGTTCAAGACGAACTAGATTATTATAGGAACCATGCAGAAAATCTGGAAAACACCTTACAAGAAACCCGGGCAGCTTTAGATGAATTCCAAGTTTCATCTCGCGAACTAGAAGAAGAATTGGAAAAGGAACTTCAAACAACTGAAAAAGCTTACAAGGAACTCAAATCACAATGTGAACGGTCAAGAAGGGATGCTGATGAATGGAAGGTAATATTTTTTTAAAAAAAAATGAATGGGTTCTATAACTAACATTATTCTTCAAAAGTCCAAATTCACAGAGGCAAAACACGAACAAAGTATTACAATGATGCAAATGCAAAGAGAAATTGATATTTTACGTGCAACAGAGGAAATGTTTCGAAAAAAGATTTTGGAATTGGAATTGGATAACGATGATTTGGAACGTACTGAACGGTAAGTTATATTATATATTTGAATAGATAGTTCTCATCTTTCAATTTATATTAGGGCGGCCACTTCGTCATTGTCGGATCTAGAAGTCAAACTCAATAAAGCCATTGAAAGAAATGTCATTTTAGGTAAGATAAACAGATATGCAGAGGGAATTCATCAACCTGTTTCAACTCTTTTCTTTATATAGAAAATGAAATTGCGACAAAGGATAATCTTACTGAACAAACACAACGATTAAAGGATGAACTCAATGGTATGTTAAAAGAGGAAAAAAAAAAAAGATGACAATAGAAATATGTTATTCTTATTTTTGTTTTTGTTTTTTTTTTTTCAGAGGTCAATCAAGAACTAGCGGTATTACGTACCAAATCATCCAAACAAAAAGCATTGATTCAAGATATGGAAACCAAATTGGAGATTGCCAATAAAAAGAGTGATGATTTACAACAACAACAATTGCTTCACCAACAACAACATCATGCTAATGATGATTCCTCACGATCTTCCACTCCAGATAAAACAACTCAATATTATTATGAATCTTATAATCCTAGACGTTCACGTATTCCAAGAAATGGTCCTTCAACTACTACATTATCCTCTGCGAGTACTAATCCTGTTAAGATGGTGCAAGAAATGGTGGGAAGAGTCAGAGTAAGGCAAAAAAAAAAAAGAAACATCAAGGGGGGGATGATTATATATTAAAACACTAACATTTTGTTTGTTTGCTAATTTGCATTAGAGTTTGGAAGCGCGCCTTCAATCATGTCGATCACTGGTCACTCCTTTATTGAATCCACCTCCGTCCTATAGCTCTACCATTCCTTCCAATCAAGATAGCATCATGTCAACCTCAAACTCTAACCCTGGTCCTATGCAATTGTCGAATATCAATGCCCGCCGACCATCCGAGTACATGACATCCCATATGGACATATCTGAAGAATGAACTTCTCATACTATACTCTCTTTATCTTTTATATATATATCTACATATCTTTTTTTTTTATTATTCTTATATATTTATATACAATAAACGTTTTTGACATTATACTGGATGAAAACCTTTAGATCTAATGTGTGTGGGGGGGATATTTATAAATAATGGTATGTATACATTGAAGGATGGTTATGAAATGAAGTTTGTATGATACATAATATACGATGGCTGATATATAATGGATAATGATGATATACGATGACGATGATTAGGATGGATGATACGTGATCAAGATAGGTATTGAAAGTATTGATTATATAGGCAACGACAATCAAATATTTGATCTTTCAAAAAAAAAAAAAAAAGGAGTACTTCATAACCTTTGGTATTCATGATTCGCTTTTCTCCAATCAATGACTTTTATATTATACGATATAGCCGAAAGATATGCCGAAAGTTACCCTATGATTTTCATTTATATTTTTTCTTCCTTTCCTTTGGTGAAAGAGGGATGATTATCTTTTTCTTTTTTACGTGTCAGTATCTGTTTCGATTTGGTTTTGATTCAACTTCGGCATTTGAATTCCTATTTTTTTTTTTTTTTGTGAAAAAAAAAGAGACGCATTTCTCACTGTTCTTTTCTTGGTCTTATTGTTATTTCATTAATGCCTCCTACACAACCACCTAGTGTACGCAATGAATTCATTCAATGGTATAATGATATACCTCCAATCACAAGAACCATGTTGACAATGACTTCGGTGTTTAGCTTAAATGCTATATTCCAATTTGTTCGGTCTGATAGACTTTATCTCATCTGGCCCTTGATACTCCGGAAGTGGGAGGTAAAGAAAAAAAAAATATCTTATGGCACTTTTTAAAACAATCTCACCTTTTAATACTGTTATAGCTTTGGCGTTTAGTGACCAACTTTTTTACATGCCATGTCGATTTAACATTCATATTCAATCTTTACTTTATGTATACCTATAGTGTCAAGTTGGAAACCGAAGTTTTTCAAGGTCAACCTGCTGACTATGTCTATTTCCTTCTTTTCAATAGTGCTATACAATTAGTAAGTTCATTAATTTTTATTTTATTTTGAAATATATAATACTCACTCTCTCTTTTTTTTTTTTTTTTTTTTTTGAAAGCTATTGGACAACTACTTTCAAAAAGTGTTTACTCTTAGTAGGGCAGTTGTACCATCCATTATGTATCTTTGGTCAAAACACAATGCAGATCAAGAAGTTAGTTTTATGTTTGGTTTTCGATTCAAGGTAAAGGAAATATTATGGATAATAAGGAATAATGGATAACATGTCAAGTGAACTCAATATTTTTTTTTTTTTTTTTTGGTGAATATAGGCTATTTTCTTACCATGGGTAGTAGCTGCATATGAATATATTGGTACTAGTGGAATAATTCCTTATGCTACACTCTATGGTATAGCATCATCACATCTTTATTATTATTTTAAAACTGTGTATCCAAGGACGGGAGGACGACAATATTTAACTACTCCTGGATTTTTACAACGATGGTTCCCTCCAACTATTGGTAGTTATCGATCTTCTGGTGTAGGATATGTATGGACAAATAATCAACAACGACAACGAACACAAGAACGAACTAATATCATGGGTGGACATAATTGGGGACGAGGACATAGACTTACATGATCCAATTCTTTTTGATAGTAAAAATATATAGTTTATCTTTTTTTTTTATATTCTTATTTTATTTTGTGAAATAAAACCAGGTATATATATATAATAATTGAAACGTGGAGTTTGAAAAAGAATGTTACTTTTTTTAAAATTGATTGGGGTGAATAAGTAAGTGGTCAGTGAACATTCTTTTAAGGTTCACCAATGGTCAAAAAAAAAAAAAAAAAATTAGAGTGATTGAATCTAGAATGTCTTTGGATTGAAAAAAGGTATAAAAATATATAATGTGACACAAAGAAGTTTATTTCACTTTGATTTGAAGACAGAAGATGTTTATTTTTAACAATCAAACAAATCAGTGTCCCATTTTCTCATTTTTCTTTCCTTTTTTCTTTTCTTTTTTTTTTTTTTTTTTTTTTACGTTTTTTTTTTCTTTTTTTTTTTCTTCTCCCTTTCCTTTCCTTTATTTTATCATGGCTGGTCCTGACGTCAAAGCTGCTACAGTAGATCCTAAAGCTGTATCCTCTTCAGATGCTTCTAATGATATTAGTCCTAGTTCTTCAAAAGACATTACTCCTTCATCAGCATCTAGCGATCCCAAAACAACTCCAACTGATCCGAAAACAACTAGTCAAGACTCAACTCCTAAACCAACTCCAGACCCGACTAGCTCTGATAAACCTTCTGTTATTTCATCTTCTATAGATTCTGTTATTTCTTCCATTCATTCTAGTCAACCTATTACTTCTTCTTCTTCTACTCACTCTGTCATCACTACTTCCAGTACAGTTTCGTCTATGACTTCCTCACTATCTTCAACTAGTACCAATATGACATCATCAAGTATTTCACCCACATCCACCTCATCCAACAACAACAAGAACAATGACAATACAGCTCTTATTGGTGGCATCGTAGGAGGTATTGTTGGCGCAATTGCTCTGATTGGTGTTATTTTTATGTTAGTGAAACGACAACGACGTAGAGCTAGAAGAAAAAACAACAATATGGATGATATTTTCAATTCTGATAATAAGCGTGGATTTGCTCCTATGGATGATTACAACACGGATCATAGTACTCGCGATTTACCACAACAACAACAACAACAGGAACCTCCTATCTCACCTTTTCAACAACCTATCATGTCGCCTATACAACAATCAGCTTATGGTGCTCGTTCTGTCCCTATGCAGCCTTATGCACCTCAATTAAATGATATGACTTTCCATGATGTTACCTCTCCAGTTATGAATTACAGTGATATTGGTATGACAACTGTAGCAACCGATCCATATCATCACCATGACAAATATCAAATACCAGTAGATCATGATCATCAATATAATACGTATGGAGGGGATCAACAAGGTCAATATTATTCAAATGATGCTTATTACAACAATCATCAAGCTGGTGAAGTCTATTATGATCAACATGGACAACCATATCATTATGATCAACAACAGCAACAACAACAACAACAACAATATGATCAACAGTATGGTCAACAATATGATCAACATTACGATCAACATTACGATCAACATTACGATCAACATTATGATCAACAACAGCAAACTTATTATCAGGACCAATTACCCGTTACATCTGACACTCAATCTCAAAGTCCTCATACACATTCACCTACACCAACCGCTGTTCAATCATCTTCACCTCCCATGACAACAAATGGTCAATCTCATTGAATAAATAAATAATAGCTTAGATACAAATATCCTTTTTTGTTTTATAGATATATATGTATTTTAGCATATCTCAATATACACACACACATACACACTTACATATTTATACTATAGTTTTTATTTCCCTTTTTATTTTATTTTATTGTATACTTTATTGAATAAAGAAACCATATATGAATAAATAAGAAAAAGAAAACGATGCCCAAAAAAAAAAAATACTAAATACTTGAATAAATAGAGACTATGATAAACACATAATTCTACAGTTATATATGATTGCATAAATAAAACTATCTAAAATATAATAATAATAATAAAAAAAAATCTATGAATGATCACCCATCAAGTTCAAACCACAAGGATGAGGTTCAGATAGAGGACCAGAGAAAGAAGACATATTGTTAGGACGACCAACTCGGAATAAAACATCAGAATCATAATCACATCGAAGTTCAGATTTGCCTGCACGAATAGCACAAATGGCATTGGATTGACATTGTTCATCACATGGAGGGATTTTGGGACTAGATCGGACACGGTGTCGCCAGTATTTGTTAAAAACTTCTTGATTGTCTTCCATTTCTTCAGTTACTTTGTGCCACCATTCTGGTGTGAGAGGGGAATTAGTAGATGGTAAAAATGCTTTTGATGAATTGTATTCTTGTTTTGCTGAATATTCAATATGCCAATTCTAAATAAATTATAAATCAATTATGATTCCTTTTTTTTTATATATATATATTCGTATGTCACTTACTGGTGAATCCTCCCATGTATTAGATTGATCAAGATCAGCTGTGTAAGTAATAGAATCCACTACCTGAAATGATTGTCTATCTACCTTGTAAATCCTATATAAATATAATAGTAATGTCTAGTTCAAATTACCCTATATTTATAATAATGATTATATCATTTTTACCTGAATGAAGGATTGACGTGGAGATAAGGAGTCATAGAAGGAGCTACATATGCTGTAGAGATAGCATTGGATGCTGTTTGTACCCCATCACGGTAAAATATTTGTAATTCATCCCTTTAGAAATATATATATATAAAGTAAATAATCATATCATTTTCAGTCTTTTCTTTTTTTTTCTTTTTCTTTTTTTTTTTTTTGACTTACTTGTGGGTATGTCCAAAGAATTGACCAGCAATCACATGAGGTGCATATCGTTCCACAATTTGATAGTAATAATTTGAATAGTCATGGAAACAAGTTGAATCACCAGGAGCAATATGACCAATGATCCAAACACGTTCTCCAGCATCTTCAGATTCTTGTAATTGTTGAATTAACCATATCAAAATCCCATTCGGATCCTATTATTAAAAAAAAAAAAAAAAGTTAAAAAACATCCTCATTTCTATTTCTATTGATTAATTATTACCAATTCTGCCGGTCTTTCATATAACCATAAATTCAAAGTATAACAAAAGTTGGTATTCATACTGATAAGCTTCAAACCAGGTAAGGGTCTTGTCACATAACTACCAGTACTCGTTTGTACAGAGAAATTGGGCATATCTGAAAGCCATCCACGCCAATTCTTTGCTAATGATCTATATAACCATTTCAATGAGAGATATTCAAGACCTTTCTCTTGTGGAAGTTTGGTTGACTTGAGAGGGAAATTGTTTGTAGGTGCAGCTTCATGATTGCCAACTGATGGGTATAAGACAGAGTTAAGATGATCCTTGGTATCAAAATGTGTGTGTAGTAAAGCATAAGCATTTTCATGCATACGTTGTGTTTTCATAAAAGGTAAAGTGGACCATATTTCGTGTGGAGGAATATCACCAGTCAGAATTCCAAATTCAATTTCTTTTTCAACCTTTGGAATATGTTTCAACATGGATTCTATCAATTTGAGTGGTGGATCACATGTATATTCACCTATTTGAAAAAAAAAAAAAAGATTCAGTTAGATAGGCTTAATTATGATATGAATTATTTTCATATTTACCCCATTCGGATGCAGGTTTTGTAATATTATTATAATCAGTATTGGCAGCACGACAACAAATAGGATTATCACATACAGCATCAGAATTGACCTAAATAAATAATAAATAATAAAAAAGATGAATTTATTAGTTAGATTCTTTTAACTATGTTCATCCTTCTTTTCTTTTTTCTTTATCTATTTATTTATTATTACTTACTTCATAATGAGGATCCACGTGCCAATCACTGAGTTGAAGAATGGTCATGATTTCTCCAGAAGGTGGAGTTTCCTTAGGTTCTGAGGGTTTTTCTTTGGGAAAAGTGACATTCCAGGGTTCTAAATCAGGATATGGACAGGAATTCGCAACAGCAGCACAAAACAGATGACCATCACGCCCGGAAATTGACATTGTCTAGATAAGGAAAAAAAAAAAAGAGAGAAGAATATGTAAATACTAATAATAACAATAATAATAGTAATAATAAAAAAAAAAGATAATTGTATTTTACCTTGATAACTTTTCGAGCAATAGGTAATTGTTCTTCCATAAGACCTTTACACTATTAAAATAAAGAAGAGAATGAATATATATATTTGTTAGAATGTTGAATTACGATGACTTACAACTTCAGGAGAGACTTTTTTCGTTCGTTTACAAACATTGGTAAGTGTTCGGACCAATAAACTTTCAGAAGCATAAGATAAACTTTTGACAACTTTGAGAGCACTAATACATCCAGTACAAGAGGTAGCAATAGACTTTGCATCAAGCCAATGACGAGTAGTATGATAAAGTTTATCTTCAGCTTCAATATCATTTTGACGAAAACGACTTTTCAAATAATCAAAAGGACTTTGAAGAAAGTGAGGTAAAGCCTCACAAAGTTGAAGTGTTAATAAAACAAGTAATAATGAAAAGCAAAGCTTCATTATTACTACGGAAATAAATATTAGATAATAGATAAGAAAAAAAAAAAAAAGAAAGAAAGAAAAAAAATATAATTCAAAACGACTTCCCTTTTTTGTTTGAAGCCAACCACAATCAGTCAAGATTGGAACGGCGAATGAACAAATGTTTCCTATATGTTTAAAAAATGGTACAAATCATGCGGATATATATATATGATAAAATAATTATGCTTCAAAGAAGGAATATTCAACATAAACCATCCATTAAATCAAAATATATATATACATAAAAAAAAAAAAAAAGAAAACAGTTTTTAAAAAACAAATGATCATCAATGACGTTGAACAACGTGGTAATATCATGCGGTCAAATGATCAAACTGTATATATTTTTTTTTTCTTGGAATGATCCAACTAGATAATTTTTTTTTTATTTATTTATCATGCTTCTTTCAAAGTCAAAAGTCTCTTTGCAAAGAAAAAAAAAAATTAAGGTTAATCAAGGTTTTTTTTTTTTTTTTCTACTGTAACACTTCACTAAGATTGGTGAAGTTTTTTTTAACCAATAAGGAGGAGATCGAATTTTTTATCTTTTTTTGTTTAAATAGAAAAGATCGTCATTTTTTTTTTTTTTTTGCTTTTCTTCTTTTATTATATCTCATTTTTAAACATATATATATATAATAACAAATGGTCAAAGCAGCTACACCTCAAGCAGGTGTTTTCTCTGGTATGAATCCATCTGCATTCAATGCTGCAGATCCTATTGTACTTTTTATCATTCAGGTATCAAAAAAAAAAAAATATCAATGTGATCAATATGATCTTATGCCTTTATTTGGTCTAGTCAACAATTATTCTTATTTTTTGTCGATTACTTGCTATACCACTTGGTTATTTTCGTCAACCCAAAGTTATATCTGAAGGTAATCATTAAATTTAATCAAAAGAATATTTTTTTTTTGACTTTTTTTTTTTTTTACAAAAAAAACAATAGTAATTGCTGGTATCATTCTTGGTCCATCAGTATTAGGTCGTATACCGGGTTATATGGATCACATCTTTCCAACACAATCTCTTCCTTTTATAAATCTAATTGCCACTATTGGATTGGTTTTTTTTCTCTTTCAAGTTGGTTTGGAAGTCGATGTACGCTTAATTCGTCGTGATTGGAAACGTTCATTGGCTGTGGCAGTAGCAGGAATGGCTTTACCTTTTGCTTTAGGTGTGGCCGTGTCCTTAGGTCTTTATAGACTTCAAAATGATTCATCTGTTCCTTTCGGTAGTTTTCTACTCTTTCTTGGTGTAGCTGTTGCTATTACTGTAAGTTTTATATATATATATAAAAAAAAAAAAAAGGAAAGGCTCAATTTTTTTCTTTTTTTTTTCTTGAAGGCTTTCCCGGTATTGGCAAGAATTCTTGCTGAACTCAAATTATTGGGTACAAAAGTTGGTGCTATTACAATGGCAGCTGGACTTTTAAATGATTGTACTGCATGGTAAGGGAAATATGGATATGATTTCAACTTGATTTCATCTTTTTTTTTTCTTTTTTTTTGTTAGGGTATTACTTGCTTTAGTGGTAGCATTACTTAATTCAACTGGTGGTCTAGAAGCTCTCTATGTATTTTTAACAACGGTGGCATTTGCCTTATTCTTGATCTTTTTGGTTGGTCCACTCTATTACAAATTATGCGTATTTACCAATTCTTTTGAAAATGGACCTACTCATTTATTGATGACTGTCACATTGATGATTGTTTTTGTTTCTGCATTTGTTACTGATATCATTGGTGTTCATCCTATCTTTGGTGGTTTTCTTGCTGGTGTGATTATTCCTCATGAAAGTAATTTACCTATTCGAATTACTGAAAAAATTGAAGATATTATCAATATCCTTTTTCTACCATTGGTAAGTTTATCTCATATCATTTTTTTTTTTTTATAAACCGCGATTTCTCAATTTTTTTTTTTTTTTTTTTTGTTTCATTTTTCCCTCTTTCTTTCTTTTTTTTTTTTTTTTTACTTTAGTATTTCACTCTTTCTGGATTAAAGACTCAAATTGGTTTACTCAACTCTGGGACAGTATGGGGTTATGTTATTCTTGTCATTTTTATCTCTTGCTTTGGAAAAATCACTGGTTGTACTTTGGCAGCAAGGTTATCTGGAATGACAACTCGTGAATCCTTTACTGTAGGCTTCCTTATGAATTGTAAAGGGTAAGTCATTCATTCTTTATATATATATATATATATTCTCACTTCTTTTTTTTTTTCTTTAGCTTGGTAGAATTGATTGTCTTGAATATTGGACATGATGCTGGTGTTTTGAATGATCAAGGTAATTCTTTTTTTTTTTTTTTAAAAAAAAAAAAAAGAGAATACGATCCATTAACCTATTTTTTTTTCTTTCTTCTTTTTTTATATTTCTCTTCTAGTTTTCGTCATCATGGTTGTAATGGCACTTGTAACAACTATCATGACAACTCCTTTTGTCATCAAACTCTATCCTGAATGGTATCAAAAACAACAAGCTGCTCTGGCTTCTGATGGTGAATTTTCTACTACTGGTTCTGATATTGGCAAAGTGGATGTCGCAACTACTTCCTATACCCCTCCTACGTTATCTGGAAAAATGGATGATGACCGATTTACTATGGTGACTGTATTGAATCGAATGGAAACTGTTCCAGCAGTAATGGCTTTGATACGACTATTGAAACGCGATGATGATATTGTGAAATCATCTCCTCATATTCACGCTTTGCGCTTATTGGAATTAACTCAACGACCTTCGGATGTGATGAAGATTCAAGAAATGCGGGAAACTCTTCGAATAGATCCTGTACTCAGTGTGATTCGTACTTTTGCAAGTTTGATTGGTATTAGGTTAACTACTTCTTTGGATTTTGCTGCTCCCACTGATTTTGTTAAACGTATCAGTGATCGTTCAGTTTTGGTGGATGCAAACATGGTTCTACTTCCTTGGAAAAGCAAGAATGCAACTCCTAACGAATCAACACTATCAGAAGAAGTCAATCCTTTTGATCGACCAGCAACATCTTCAAGTGGGTTATATCAGTTATCAGATGCCGAATTTGCAACACATGCTTTTACCATTGATCACTGTGCAGTTGGACTCTTTTTGGATAGAGGTTTTGGAAATATACGTGATGATGACAATGTCAGACTTCAACATGCAACTACTTTTCAAATCGTGGTACCTTTTGTTGGTGGAAAAGATGATCGTGCAGCCGTGTTATTTGCATTACGACTTCAAATGTATCGACATGCTGATGTTTTGATCTTGCGACAAAATTCATCAACAAACAACAGCAACCATCATCAGGACAATGATGAAAAGGATATAGGCGATGGAAATATTCGAAGCACATATGCCACAACAAATTCAATTAGGACATGTTTGATGATGACTAGTGATGATGACAAACAACTATTGGATACACTCTTCCCTCTTACCAGTGAAAATGTTCTCAGCACAACCACTTCCAATGTAACATGCAGATTTACTGACGACATATCTGCTTGGTCACTTTTACGTACGGGTAATCCTCTTGGAAAACACGATCTTATTGTTCTTGGTAGAAAACCGGATAGTGCTCCTCACTCTTTACCCACATCTCCAATGGATACCCCTGGTACAGTTTATAGCAAGGAATTCAAGATCGCTTTAGGTTCTTTGGCTTTTGATCTTGTGTCTTCTGGTTCAAAAGCAAGTCTTGTGGTCATTCAAGCTCCATCCAATCCTCCTT